>NC_135595.1:8007378-9207378 GCF_965152235.1 Eretmochelys imbricata | reverse complement strand
AGGCACGGTCAGGCCTGGGCTCGTGCTTTAAACCCACAGGTGCTCCGGCAGAGCATTCCTGCAGCAGGGCCCTTAGGAACCAGGGCTCGCGCCGGGGGCAGGATCGGGGACCCCCAGGCTGAGCACCCCTGCCTGGCACCAGCACGGGGAAAGGCAGCGCCTCTCCCGTCCCTTCTGGACTGGACTAGCCCAGCCCAGCTCTGTGAGGCTGCCATCTAGCGGGTGCTAGGGGAAGCCAAAAACACAGCTCAGGAAAAGGCCACAGCTTGGGCAGGCAGGGGGCTGCTGAGCTCAGGCACCTGGTTTGCCCAGAGGAAAGGGGAGCGGGAGGCATTCGGGGCTGGAGTCTTCCTGCGCCCCTGGCTTCCACTGCCAGGCTGGGGCATCTGGGGGGAGGCTGCTGCTTGTCCGGTGCAGCTGGGGTTAACCCTTAGAGGGCCAGAGCCCCGCGAGGTGACCCCGGGCACTTACCCGGCCGCGCCCTGATCCGGCACATTCATGAAGTCTAGGTTGAGCTGGGCAGGTAAGGCTTTGGCCCTGGGGCTGGCTCCATGTCTGGGCAGGGTGGGCTGCTCCATGCTGCCCTGGCGGGCGACAGAGAGACGGTGCTGGAGAGGGGGCCGGGACCCAGGGCCGCTGCGCCGGCTGGCGTCACTCTTCTCTCTGCCTGGAAAGGAAGGGTGCGGGGAAGAATCACTTGGAGCCGAAGGAACCCAGGCATCCTGCATCTGGAACACAGAGGCCAGCCTGGACACGTGTGTGTGTGTGTGTATTAACCCTTTCATTTCTGGCACGTCCTGGGGCTTCCTATGCTGAATCTGGACCTCCCAACCTCTATTAACCCTTCCTGTGCCGTACAAGCAGATATCACTGACCAAGGGGAGGATGTGCCCCCATAGCCTTGAATACATGGCCCTGGGCAAAGTCCAGCTCTTGGGGGTGGCAGTGTGTGTGTGTCTATAGGCCCCCTTGGAAAGCAGCTGAGCTGGCCCTATGGGCAAGTTGACGGAGGCACCCTGTGGCCATATCTTCTCTTCCCCTCCCCCCCGCCATGGGGTAACGGATGGTACATGTGGGGCGATGGGATGCTTTGGACTCATCTGCCCCAGCGATCCCCCCCAGCCCACCCCCATGCTGCAAGAGGAGCCTTGTACCTGCCGCAGGGGGGTAGTTCCGGCCGGGGATGCTGCTGCTGTTCGGGTACCTGCTCTTCCTGGTGTCCCTCCGCGTGGGTCCTGCAGTGGGAACGACTGTGATTAGCCCTCCCTTGTGCTGGCCTCCCTCAGCTCCCTCCCTACAGGGCAGGGCTGTCCCCTGCAGCATCTTGCCCAGAGCTCTGTCTGATCGAGATCAAGTCCCATCCACAGCGGGACTCTGCCCCCTCCGGGCAGGTTTCCCCAGGGCCGAAGGAGAAAGCCAGCAGCTAGGGCTTGCTCCTTGCAGCCTGTTCCCCGCTGCCCACAGACACTCACGGGCGTTCCTGGGCAGCCCGGGCCCGATGCTGACGATCAGCACCTTCCCATTGTTCCGATGCAGCGCCACATCGCCCTGGCAAATCTGGAACTGGACCTGGCGGGAGCCCGCTGCCCCCCAGGGGCCCCAGCCGTCCTTCTTGACCTTGAACTCCAGCCTGGGGGAGGAGGGAGAGAGAAATCAGCTGAGAAATCGGAGGTTGAGATAAGCAAGAGGGAAAGCACTGGGCTCAGCACGACACCACAGGGCCCTGAGCATGGGGAGGGGGACAGGGAGCCAGGCACCGGCTCGAGGAAGTTTTGTGGCTTTGGATCCAGGCAGCCCTTGGTACTGGTACCAAGCAACCAGCAGCATATCACAAAGGTGAGTTGGAAGATCATGTGAGACCCAGTCCCCATCTCGAACCAGGGGCCTGCACTCAACCCAGGGGCAGGAATAAAACCCAGGAATCCTGACTCCAACCCTGCTTTAACCCATGACACCACACTCCCCTGCCAGAGCTGGCAATAGAACCCAGGAGTCCTGACACGCCCCGACTATCTTCCCTCCTTTAATTAGACCCCATTTTTAGACTGTAAGCTTCTTGGGACAGAAGCTGTCTCTTTGCTCTGTTTGTACAGTGCCTAGCGCCATGGGGTCATGGTCCATGGCTAGGGCTGCAAGGGGCTATGGTTCATAGGAATAGTTCCCTTCCTAGGGCTGAGAACGGAACCCAGGAGTCCGGGTTCTCCCAGCCCCCCCTCGCAACCTGCTAGTAATCAAACATCGCTGCCTGGGCCAGCTCTGCCCAGCGGGGCCCCCTGCTGGCGGCAGCGTGGACTCACTGGTTGCCGAACTTCACGGTCAGCTGCCGGCGGGTCCTCTCCTCGTAGCGCTTACAGAGCAGGCTCAGCAGCTCCGTCTTGAAGACGGACTCCAGGACGCTGTCGTACTGCGGCCCGTGGACGATGAGGAAGTCATCCTGCAAGGTGCTGCCGGGGTTGGGGGAAACAGAGGCTGTGTCAGACGCAAGACCAGGGGTGCCCCCACCAGGCTCTCTCCGAGGCTGGGGCCAGCTGCGGGCGGTGCCCAGGGACAGCTCAGGGCACCAGCCCCGCCCGGGGCAGGGGAGATGCATGAAGCAGAGCAGACTCCAGCCCCCGCTGCACCCGGGAGAGGGCCGGGCTGAACCAGCCCCCGGGGGCACCGGGCCTGCCAGGCCGGCCGACGGGCTCCTACCTCAGCGACACCGACTGGATCTTCTCCAGCTCCACCTGCCGCTTCAGCACCTCCTTGATCGTCCCCTTCTCGGGGCCCTGCTTCACCTTCTCCCGCCCGATGAGGTAGAGGAACCGGGGCGTCAGGATCAGGTCCCGCTTCACCGTCTGCGTGGGGGGAGAGGGGCTGAGCGGGGGGGGCCACTGGAGGGAGGCAGGCGCAATGGGGGGGAGCCAAGCGGGGGCATGGGGAGGTGGGGCAGGGAACGTGTGGGGGGCTGAGGGGGAGGTGGGGCAAGCCCAGCAGAGCCTGGGGGGCATGAGGGAGTGGGGAGGCAGCACCCATTGGCTCGTGGCCTGGCGTAGGATGGAGACAAGCGCGTGGGGCTGGGGGGGGGCAGGGCTGAGAGGAAATGGGGGAGCAGAGCTCGGCCCACAGGCAGGAAGAGGGAGGCTGGAGGTAGCCGAGCCTGGCCCTGGGGAAGCAGAGACCGGTCCTGCCGTGGGCAGCAGAGAGGGCAGCCGGGGGGCCCCGCGCTCACCTTGAAGCGCCGGTCGTACTTGGTGACGGTGTCGGCGAAGTCCACGCGCTCACGCCGGCCCACGAAGCGCCGCAGCTCGGGCCGGTTCTCCAGCCCGATGTAGTCGCCCACGAAGTTGCGGTTGAGGCTGTTGGGCCGGCGCTCCTTCTTGTTCAGCAGGAGGTTGGAGGCTTTGGGAGGGGGAGACGCGGGGGGGGGGGGGGGGGAGAGAGAGACTCGGAGTCAGACCTCATTAAACCTTGACGAGCGGGGGAGGGGTGAGCGTAGCCCCTTCCCTCCGCCCCAACTCTGACTCAGGCCTCGTCCGCACGGGGCCAGATTCTGGGGCAAGGCGGGGCCTGGATTCCAAGTGCCGGACTCCGGTCCCAGACGGGACCACGGTGACCAGCCAGTCTGACCACCGGCCAGAGCCCTGCCCTCGGCTAACTCCCAGAGCAGAGCTCAGAGAGCAACGGCCAATCTGGATTGAAAACCTGTCGGCGACACCGAATCCCCCGGCCCCTGGGGAAACTGATCCCAGAGTTCATTCCTCTCACGGCTAAAAACCCACGCTCGCTTCAGCTTCCAGCCCCTGGAGCGTGTTCGACCTTTCTCTGCTAGATTGAAGAGCCCGTTATTAAAGACAGGTAGGTAATTAGTGACTGGGATCCAGTTCCCCCTTATCCCTCTCTGTTAAGCTAAATCGATTGAGCTCCTGGAGTCTCTCACTCTAATCCCTGAATCCTCCTCGTGGCTCTTCTCTGGCCCCTCCCCAATTTACTAACCTCCTTCTCGAGGGGTGGGCACCAGAATTGGACTCTGACCTGGAGTCCTGCCCGGTCCAGCGGGGTGGGGGGGGGAACGGACGGATGGACTAATTTTGTTCCACAATCACTGATCTAGACAGCAATAGTGTGTTGGGGGGGGCAGTTTTCCTAGGATGGACAAGCCCTTCTGCCTTTGTCCCATGCATGGGCCCTCTCAGTACACCCAGCAACCGTTCGCCTGGAGCCCATCCCTTACCAACAGGAGCCGCCTCTACCCCAGCCTGAGAGCACGGGGGTCATGCCGGCTTCCCCAGGCCGGTGTGCGTGCACCCCCAGGGACAGCGATCAATGGAGGGGATGGCTGCATCGCTCAGTGGGGAAACCTCAGGCTCGCTGCCACCCGCAGGAGCAGAAAGAAGGAGGGACGGGCTTATGGGGACGACCCTGGGCAGGGCACTGCAGCTCCGGGCCTCAGTTTCCCCAACCGGAAAGTGAGGGCAATGCTCCGTCCTTTCTCCCAGCCTGGGTCTATTCAGTGCGTGAGGGCCAAGCTGCAGGAACTGGCTCCTGCCCTGTGTCCATGCAGCGCCAGGCCCATTGGGACCCTGCTCTCCATTCAGGCCTCTAGGCACTACTGTCATACACCTGATATCTACGCAACAGCTGGAGGTGGCCGGGCCGGATTCTGCTTTCCCCAGGGCTGGGCAATGGGGGGGGGGGGGGTGCGGGACCCACCTTCCTCCCTCATGCGGATGTACTTGCGCACGGCCACATGCTTGCGCCAGGCCTTCTGGATGACCCGGGCGTATCCGTCGTAACGCCGCTCCCGCATCTCCTCCAGCAGGAACAGCTGTGGGGGCAGGGAGCACCGGCTTAGGGGGGCTACCAGGGGATCCCCCCCACCCCCTTCCGCCGTGCACGCCAGACCCAGCCTCCCTAATCCCCAGCTGGGAGCCAGCCCCCTGCTCTGCAGAGTGACAATCCCACTCACCAACTCCAGGGCCCGTCCCCGCCGCAACTCCAGGGAGTGCCCCCATCGGCCTCTCCCCTCCCCCCGCTCACCAGCTTCAGGGACTCTCCGTCCCCAGGAGGTCAGCCCCCCTCACCAGCTCCAGGGACTGGGCCCCCCCATTGGTCCCTCCACTCACCAACCCTGGGGACTCCCCCGCTGCCCACTCAGGGGGTCAGCCCCCCTCCCCCTCTCACCAGCTCCAGGGACTGCCGCCCCCCCCCCCCCCCCGACTCACCGACTCTGGGGCCTTGATGAAGACCTTGCTCTGGCCCAGCTGGTACTGGTCTGGGTCCATGTTGACGGCACGTAGCAGGTGCACCACGCCCTGCTTCTCGTCCCCCCGCCAGGCCGGCCATGTCTCGGGGGTGAGGATGGCATACCTGGGGGGGAGAGGGGAGTTGTCCTAGGGGCTCAGTAAGCGAGCGGGCTGGAGGAGCTGCGGAGGGATGTCTCCCAGAGGCAGCAGCTGGCATTCTGCCCGCCAGGGGCAGCCCCCGGGGACCCAGCGAGATGGGGTGTGATGCAGGGAAACCCTGGCCTTGCCCCCGGCATGTTTCCTGGACCAGAGCCTCCCTGCTGAGCCCACGCAGCACCACAGAGACCACCAGAGCAGCCACCAGCCTCGTGGGCTGGCCCCCGGCGCTGGGATCAAACCGAGCCCACCGTACAAGCCTCTGCGCTGAGGGGCCCCAGACTCAGCCGCCGCTGACACGGAGCAGCCACAGGGGGCAGAGGTGACCCAGGGCCACTAAAGCAGCCACGGGCGGGGGGACCCCTGCGGCAGCATGGGCTCATACTTGCGTCCCTCCCGGTTCCCTGCTAGGGGGGACCCCGGCTCCTCTGCCCAGGGCCCCTTCCCCTAGCGCCTGCGGCAACGGACGGAGGCTTGTGCCCTGTCTCCTCCCCTGCCCAGGGGAGGGCGGCTCCTACCTCTGCAGGAATTTCTGGAAGACCCGCCGGTAGGCATAGCCGGCCCGGCGCACCCGGATGTTCTCCCGCAGGCCCAGGTATTCCACCTGGTGCTTCACCCTGGAGGAAGCCAGAGAGGGAGACAGGTAGGTCTGAGCAAGGAAGGGGTAACGAGACACCCGCTCCCCGACCCGTCTCCTCCTGGCTGGGCAGCAGACCCCGTCCATGTAGGGAGATGGGGTTCCAGCCACCCCCTGAGCTGGGGGCTGGAGGCATTCGGAGAGGCCGCCCGGCCCTACAGAGCAGGGAACCGTCTGGAAAGGAATGAAGGGGAAACGCCCCAGGGGCTGAGGGTGGAACAGCCGAAGCCTGGGAGTGAGGGGATTGGGGGGCAGAGGGCAGGGACAACAGCTGCCCAAGGGAGAAGGGCGGAGCAGCCCGGCCCCCGGCCCTGGTCCCCACCTGCTCTCCTCCCAGTCGCGGGGTCTCTTGGTCTCGTTGGGTTTGATGCAGCGGATGTAGTGGGGGGTACACTTCGTCAGGGTGCTCACCAGGTCATTCGCTTGTTTCTTCAAAGGAACAAATCAACTTAAGCCCCAAAAGATAGAGGTTCTCTATGGTAACTGGACCCCCCCCACTCCCCACCTTCATCCACCCCCCACCTGCCTTCATCCTTTAAATGGGGTCACAGCTAATACGGCTGCCAACTTAGGCACTCAGATACCAGGGTGATGGGCGGCCGGAGTACCCCTATGATGACAGACATCCCACTGCTACGAAAATAAAGCTCAGATCTGCTGTCCAATCTCTCAAACCCCACCCCCTTACTAAACGGCCCAGCCAGGGATCGCTGAAACGCAGCTGGCTCTGGGGTGGGGCGCGGCCACAGTCTGGCAGCGCTAGGCATCCTGTGTCCAATGAAAACTGCGGAGGGGTTGTGGGGGACAGTGGGAGATAAGACAGCTGAGCATCATTAGCCAAAAACCAGCCGAACGGTGGGGGGGGAATCTGCCGAGTGGAGCTGGACCGGAGCAGATTCACCAGCACCTGCCCCAGCCCCTCCAGAACAGGAGCCAGAATAATCCCCCGATGGCTCCAAGCAGCTATAGGGAGGCCTGGAGATGAAGCAGTGAGATTTCCACGAAGGAAAGGGACGGGGCTTCCCCCCCCAACCTCATCAGGTACCTTGATCTTGCTCCCGGCTGTGGTGGGGCGCCCTTTCTTCTCTGCGTTTATGTTCTCAGGAAAGAGGTCTTGGATGAAGGGGCTAAGGTGGGCAGAGAGGGAAATTAAGTCAGTGCCCTGTGGAGTGGGGAGGTTTGGGGAGGGACTGGGATATGGAGACTTTTGCCCTCTCTGTCACCAGCTGGAGGCCAGCACAGGAGCAACCCAGCATGGGACGAGTTTGTTGGGCCCCAGCTCAGCTCCAGGGGGATAATCGTCCACAGCACAAAACCCACTATGCTGTTCAGCCATCTCCACAGCAGCCTAGGCAGAGGGGCCAGGGACTCCCCCCCACACACACACCAAGGACCACCTCCAGGGCAGGGTTATTGTAACGGATACATAACCCAAAGCAATGAAAACGTTTAGCTCGTATCAGCGCCACGTCCTAAAGCAGCAGAGCCAGGGATAGAACCCAGGCGTCCTGGCTCCCAACCCTCCGCACTCGAACCACTTGCCCCCACTGCCCTCCCAGAGCTGGGAACAGAAACAAGGAGTCCGGACTCCCAGGCCCCCCTTGCTCTAACCACTGCCCTGCACTGCCCTCCCGACCCGGGGAAGTGGCACTCACAGCTCACTGCTCTGCATCAGCTCGATGAGGTCGGTGAAGAGCACGTCGCGGTTTCGCTCACAGAATCCCTCCACGTCGTAGGAGACCTGCGGCCGGCGAGCCGGGGTCTCAGGCAGCGGCCCAGGGAACAGCCTGGAGCCGGCGTGCTGGGGGGGCTCCCTCACACAGCCTCCCCATCACAGAGCCCATGTCCACCATCCCCCCCAGAGGGGCCCGGCCTGGAGCCAGGCCAGCCTCGGCCAGGGAGCGCCAAACTGGGCCAGGGGGAAAGGACACGCCAAAGGCCTAGAATACGCAGCTACTGGGGCGAAGCACCAGGTCCTCACCCCCCCTCCAATCCCACTCCCCAACTATGACAGCCCCCCTGCAACCCTGACCCCCTTTACCCTCCAACCCAGCCTCCCCTTCCACCCTAATCCACCCGCCCAGCCTCCCCCAGCACCCCCATATACCCCTCCACCTTAATTTACCCTACCAGCACCCCCACATCCCCCTCCCTGACCCCCCTATTCTACCCTGTCCCCAGCACCCCCTCCCTCTCCTTTTCCCCTCTACCCTAATGTATCCCTCCCCCACCCCACCCCTATCGCCCTCCCCAGGACCCCCCCCGCGCTGACCTTGCCGGCGTAGTGGTGGATGATGAAGCCCTTGTTCCAGCTGTTGAAGTGCTGGTGGGTGCCCACGGCCATCTGCAGCTTCTGCAGCAGGCTCTGGTCGGCGCCCTCGCCCTTGGCATGCATGGTGGCACACACATCGTCCAGGATGCTCATGAGCCCCGGTGGGTTCTGGGGGGGGTTGGGGGGGACGACACCAGATCGCTGAGCCAGGAGGGGGCGCCGCTTCCCAGCCCCTCCCGCTCCCAACGCAGGCCTGCAGGAGAGCCAGCATCTCCTCCCGGGCAGCTCTGGCGCTGCAATGAGGCAGGGTTTGGGGCTCGGTGCGGGGTCCCCCACAGCACTGAACAGACCCCGATTAAGGGAGAGGAACTGGGGGTACCCTTGGCTCCGGGGAGATCCCAATTAAGGGGCAGCTGGAGGGGGTCCCCCACATTGCTGGGAGCCCCTGATTAAGAAGGGGACTAGGAGAGGTCACCAGGGAGACCCCAGGTCACAGGGGAGACCCTGATTAAAGGGGGATCTGGGGGGGCAGAGCCCCCCACCAAGCTCAGATAGGGACAGGGGCAGTTATGGGGATCTAGGTTCCGCGGGGATCAGAGACTCAAGTCGGCAGGGGTCCCAGGCTTGCGGGAGGGGGTCACACAGGTTGTCTTCCCCCCCAGGCCGGAGGTGTTTGGAAGGGGGGAGCCCGGCCGCTCACTCACCACTTTGCTCTCGATCAGGTCACAGACGATTTTGTTGTTGAAATAATCGATGGCGTTCCAGCGAATCCCTTCCTGGATGTACTCCTCCTGGCGGGGGGGGACGGGAGGGAGACTGTTGTGAGGAGGGGCTGGGATCGAGGCAACCCCAGATCTTGTGTGGGAGCAGGGGTTGGGCTCTGCCCGTGTCCGAACTCCGGGGGGGGACGACCCCCAGCTGCAGGTCAGCCACAGGTGGTGGTAGTTGTGGGGGCCGGCCACCGCAGGCAGACACGAGCGCTTAGACTGCACAGCCCACAGAGGTTCCAACTCGGGCGGGGGCTGCGCTATGCCACCGAAGGGCCCAGTAGGCAACAGGCGGGAAGGGAAACTGAGGCACAAAGAGGGGAAGGATCTTGCCCAGGGTCAATGGCAGAGCTGGGAACAGCACCCAGGGCCCTGGGCCCCAGCCCAGTGCCTCGTCCACTGGGCCACGCTGCCTCGCAACCCCATTGGCTGAGCTCCTCCACCCACCCCACACCAGCTCCTCCCTCTGCCCCTCATCTGTCCCCTCCCCCACCCCCTCATCTGTCCCCCCATCTGTCCCCTCTCCCACCCCACCCCCTGCTCCTCCCCCACCCCATCCCCCCCCTTATCCAACCCCTGACTCTCATCTGCCCCCACCCCCACCCCACTACCTGTTCCTCCCCCTGCCCCCTCCCTTTACCCTCCTCATCCCCTGCCCCTCACCTGCTCTGCCTTGAGCGTGAGCTCGATGAAAATCTGTTGCAGCTTCTCATTCACAAAGTTGATGCAGAATTGCTCAAAGCCGTTTTTCTGCGCGGGGGCGAGGGGGGGAGAGAGACAGACCCGTCAGGCACCCGGGGTCCCCGCTGGGCAGGGCCGTGCTGGCATGGAGGGGCAGAGCGTCACCAAAGGGGGCTCTGGCTCGCTCAGAGCAGCGGAAGGGAGTGTCAGAGAGAGCTGAGACAGGCCGAGGCCCTGGAGCAGCCACGGGGCATCCTTGGCACCCAGCTCACGTGCCGTTTGTCACCTTCCCCCGGCCCCCAGCCCCTGAGGGAGAAGGGGTTTGCAAATGGCTGGTGGAGCGGGGATCCCAAAGTGTTTCTCCTCTTCTGCTGGCCCTAGCCCCCTAATGCTGGGGAGCCAGGTGGGGACCTAGGAACCCGAAAGCCCAGGAAGGTCTCTCTCGCGCCCCTGCCCCGCGGTACCTGGAAGATCTCGAAGCCGTATATGTCCAGCACCCCAACGTTATACTCCTCGTAGTCCTTCTGCATCGCTTTGTTGACAGCCTGGGGGCAGAGCAGAGAAAGGCGGGGGTGGGAATTCAGGGTCTTGCCTGGAAAATTAGAGGCCAAAACTCCAGCCCCCCTTGTGTGGTGGGGTGACAGAGACCTGGAAGGGTCACTGGTTGTGGGGATGAAGTGGGGTTAAGGGTGATCAGATACCAGGCCACCAGAGAGAGAGCAGGTGGGGCCCGGCAGCTGAGCTGGGCTGCTCAACACCGGGTCTAGAGGGTTCGAGGCGCCCCCCTGCTCCCGGCTGAAGGGAGCTGGGGGGCCAGGGCTGGGGCCCCCGGGGCGGGTGACTCACGTCCACCAGGTAGTCAAAGAGCCGGGAGTAGAGCGCCTTGGCGAGGGCGTCCCGGGTGAAGCTGGCCTGCTCGGCGTTGAGCGTCACGTCGATCACCTCCGACTTGCCGCCCCACCGGCTGTCCATCTTGCGGCTGGTCAGCTTCTCCTTGAGCCGGCCCTGGTCGACGCCCAGGAGGTAGGAGGGGAAAGCCAGGACTGGGGAGGGCGAGGATAAGGGGGGAGGGTATCAGGGGCAACACCCCAACCCCGTCTGCCT
Organism: Eretmochelys imbricata; assembly: GCF_965152235.1. Classification (NCBI taxonomy): domain Eukaryota; kingdom Metazoa; phylum Chordata; order Testudines; family Cheloniidae; genus Eretmochelys; species Eretmochelys imbricata. Next base: position 9,196,536 of record NC_135595.1, on the reverse strand, counting down.
CTCAGCATGGCTCCCCCCTTTCTCCCCAACCCCGGCTGCTGGATTTGCCTCCCCTCACCCCACCTGCCTTCAAGGTGGGTGGGGTATCGGCCTCCTCGGCGCCCGCACATCCAGAGGGGCCGGTAGAGCCGCATCCCCATGGGACCCTCCTCCCCAGAGGGAGAGGATGGGAGCAGGGAAGGAAACAGGAGAAGGTGGGGCCCCCCAAAGGATGGAGGCAGATCCATGGGGCACACAAGCCAGGCCCCACCCCAGCATCAGGTGCCTGACTGACCCCCCCACTCCAGATCCACTCTGAGCCAGATCCTGACAGGGACGCCCCAACCCCAAGCCAGGCCCCGAAGGGGGCTCCCCCCAGGCCCCGAGCCAGGCTGTGACACCCCACCAGACGCCAACGCAGGCCCTGATGGGGACCCCCCTACACCCATCCCTGAGCCAGGCCTGACGGACCCCCCCACTCCAGATCCACTCTGAGCCAGGTCCCAATAGGGACCCCCATCCCAGTGCCCCCTGCCCCCCACTCACAGTCCTCGCTCTCCACGGCAGCGTAGTTGCCCTCCTCCCGGAAGCTGATGTTGCCCAGGTGAAGGATCCCGGCCACGATCTGCAGCACCAGGGCCTGCTCCTCCCCGGAGAGCCCCACCACCTCCATGGCCGTCTGGGGACCAGGAGCAGGGGGAGGTGTCAGGCTGGGAATGGGGGCTGGGCGCGACGGGGGGATGGGAGCTCAGGGGCCCAGGATGGGGAGTTGGGGGGGGCACCAGGATGGGGGTTGGGGGATGGGGAACAGCTGGGGTTTGGGGCTCTATGGTGGCAGAAGTGGGGGGCAGCAAGATGTGGGTTAGGGGATGAGGCACTGAGATGGAGGGGCACCAGGAAGAGGTTGGGGGCACTGTGATGGGGGTGTTGGGGGGGAGCAGGAAGTGGGTTGGGGGATGGGGGCACTGAGATGGAGGGGCACTAGGAAGAGGTTGGGGGCACTGTGATGGGGGTGGCGGGGGGGGGAGTAGGAAGTGGGTTGGGGGATGGGGGCACTAGGAAGAGGTTGGAGGCACTGTGATGGGGGTGGCGGGGGGGGGAGCAGGAAGTGGGTTGGAGGATGGGGGCACTGAGATGGAGGGGCACCAGGAAGAGGTTGGGGGCACTGTGATGGGGGTGGCGGGGGGGGAGCAGGAAGTGGGTTGGGGGATGGGGGCACTGAGATGGAGGGGCACCAGAAAGAGGTTGGGGGCACTGTGATGGGGGTGGCGAGGGGGGAGCAGGAAGTGGGTTGGGGGATAGGGGCACCAGGAAGAGGTTGGGGGCACTGTGATGGGGGTGTTGGGGGGGAGCAGGAAGTGGGTTGGGGGATGGGGGCACTGAGATGGAGGGGCACCAGGAAGAGGTTGGGGGCACTGTGATGGGGGTGGCCGGGGGGGGGAGCAGGAAGTGGGTTGGGGGATGGGGGCACTGAGATGGAGGGGCACCAGGAAGAGGTTGGGGGCACTGTGATGGGGGTGGCCGGGGGGGGGAGCAGGAAGTGGGTTGGGGGATGGGGGCACTGAGATGGAGGGGCACCAGGAAGAGGTTGGGGGCACTGTGATGGGGGTGGCCGGGGGGGGGAGCAGGAAGTGGGTTGGGGGATGGGGGCACTGAGATGGAGGGGCACCAGGAAGAGGTTGGGGGCACTGTGATGGGGGTGGGGCAGCAGGAAGTGGGTTGGGGGATGGGGGCAGCAGGATGGGGGGGGCTGGGGACACCATGGGGGGACGTGAGCTCCTTGCACCGCTCTGGCTGTGTAAACCCCCGCTCGCCCCGTACCCGTGTCTCGTGGAACTCCTGCCGGTCGTCCATGTCATCCACCTTGTAGCTCGCCGACTGGTTGAGGTAGTAATAATAATCCGGGTTGGTGATACCCAGGTTCTCCCGCTGCTCCGGGGAGGCTCCCTCCAGCAGCTGGGCAGGGAGAGAGGACAGAGGCCGGAGGGGTCATGTGTTGGTTGGCGGGGGGGGGGGGGGGGGGAGGCCGCGCAGCACAGACCCTGCCCCCCCACGCACCTGGTAGTAGACGTGGAAGCTCCTCTCGCCGGGGTTCTGGCTCACTACCCGCGACTTCTCCAGCAGGAAGTTGGAGATCTTGCCCCCGTCGGGCTCCCCGCCACGGCTGAACTGGATCTCGAAGTACTTGCCCTGGGGCGGGAGGGGAGGCCAGGTGAGCCGGACCCCCTGGCTAGGTCCCCACAGCAGAGACACCACCCCCAGAGCACCCCCCACCCGGGACGTGCTCGAGACCCCGGAGCCTAATGACAGCAATGCCCCATGCGGCAAAGAGTTCATCTGGCCTCCTCCCTCGCTGAGCAGGATCCGGTGGTCAAGCCAACTCCTGGGAGCCAGGACTCCTGGGTTCTGTCCCCAGCTCTGGGAGGGGAGTGGGGGCTAGTGGTTAGCGTGTGGCGGGGGAAGAGCCAGAACTCCTGGGTTCAATTCCCAGCTCTGGGAGGGCAGTGGGAGCTAGTGGGTTGGGGGAGGCTGGGAGCCAGGACTCCTGGGTTCTGTTCCAGAAGAGGAGTGGGGGCCAGTGGTTTAGAGTGGGGGGTCTGGGAGTCAGGATTCCTGGGTTTTGTTCCCAGCTCTGGGAGGGGAGTGGGGTCTAGCGGCTTTTGCAGGAGGAAACTGGGAGCCCGCTGGGCTCCACTCCCAGCTCTGCCACGGACGCATTGCAACAGGTCCCTTTCCCTCTCTGTGCCTCAGTTCCCCCATCATAAAGTGCAGCTAATGGCACTAAGCTGCAGGGAGGGGTTGCGAGGCTGCGCGGGTTAGTGGCTGTGAAGCGCTCAGCGATGGCCGGCTGCAGGGGGCAGGCTGTCTGCCAGGCCCCGGCAGGCGCTGCCGAACGCCCCAGTCAGGAGGGACTGGCGAAGCCCAGGCACTCACGAAGCGGCTGGAGTTGTTGTTGCGTACGGTCTTGGCGTTTCCAAAGGCCTCCAGGAGCGGGTTGGATTTCAGGATGATGTCCTTGACATGCTGCGGGGGAAGCAGAGCGCTCGGTAGATGGGGCCGTCGGCTCCGGCCCTCCGGGAACCCCCAGCCCAACTGCTCCCAGCCAGCCCAGGCTCCCGGATCCCCACTGCTTCCCCCCGCCCTGTCACGCCCTGTGGCACCTGCACTTTGGGGCCCCCGCCGGACACCTTGGAGATGTAGCTCATGATGAATTTGGCCGCCACGGTCTTGCCAGCACCGCTCTCCCCGCTGCAAGAGAGAAGGGTGAACGCTGGCTTCTCCGCCCCGCCAGGGAGAACACCCCACCCTAGCCCGGCCCCTTCTGGAGGTCAGGGAGCCTGGGAGGAGAAGCTGGTTGGTTGCATCTACGTTTTCCTGTCCTGCTCAAAGCCAGACAGTGACTCTCCTTTAAAGGAGGCAGGATGGCCCAGTGGTCAGGGCACCAGCCTCGAACTCGGGAGCCCCGGGCTCAGCTCTCTGCTCCATCAGTCTCTTAGCTTCTCTCAGTTCCTCAGATGCCCGTCTGTAGCCTGCAGGGAACAGTCCTGCCCCACGGGGGGGTTATTAGGATAAATACGGTAACAACTGGGGGGCGCTCAGGTACTCTGGTAACAAGGCAGAGACAGAGCTTCCTCCCCGAATATGGGCGAGGAGGGTGGGTGTTGGGACCCGCCCCAGCAGGCATCAGCTCCTGCCTGGCGTCCATACCCACCCTGCAGGAACTGCAGGACCGTGCCTCAATTTCCCCATCAGTAAAATGTAGAGACCGACACTAGGTTGTCATGGGGGGAGGAGGGGGCTTTCCCAGCAGTCTCTGCCATTGCGCTGGAGGGCTACAGCCAGCCAGACACAGAGCCACGCCACGCTGGCACCCCCCGTGTGTGACCTGGCCATCAGACCTTAGAACTAGAACTTGGCACATGCCAAGATGTGGACCCTGCATCTGCCCCCCTCCCCTTCTGGGCTCCAGATGTGGACCCTGCTTCTGCCCCCTCCCTCCCTCTTGCCCTAGTGGATTCTGCCCCTCTTCTCGGCTCCGCCCTACCTGATGATGACGCACTGGTTCTCCCCGTCGATCAGCATGTTGCGGTACATGTTATCGGCCAGGGCATAGATGTGGGGCGGGTTCTCGTACTGGGCCTGCAACCAACACACAGGCAGGAGAGTCCGTTATTCCACCGTGCAGGACAATTGTACACAGGGAGGTGGCAGGGGAGGAGACAGGGCTAGGCTGAAACCCCCTTCAACTCATCACACTGGTGAGCCAAGCCAGGAGGCGACCCCAGCTCTCTAGTTATTTGTCTTGGGTGGCACTGGGGGGCCCCCGTTGCGGTGGGGAGGCTGTACAAACACAGTGAACACAGTTCCTGCCCCAAAGAACTTACAGTCCATGTCAGAGCGCCAGGGACCTTTGGTTCCCATCGTTCCACCCGCTCTGGTGAGCGCTTGGCAAACAAAACGCACAAGAGACTTGCTAAGGGCTTAAGGGACACAGTGACCTCGAAATGACACAGGGCTTAGGGGGCAGAGGACGAGGTCTCCCAAATCATGCTATCCCGTTGCCTTCCTCCCAAGGATCTAAAAAAACACTTCACAGACATTAATTAACCCTTCCAGGGATGGTAGATCAGTGCCACCCCTATTTCACAGATGGGGAAACTGAGGCTCGGCACGGGGAAATGACTTGCGCAAGGTCAGCGGCTGAGCTGGGAAGAGAACCCAGGAGTCTTGTGTCAGCCTCCCCGCACATCCCTTGGCCAGCCTAGACCCCTGCGTCCCTGGAAACAGCCTTGTTGGGAACTAGTGGGCTGATCTAGCCAGCTCTCCCCGGGCCTCTCGCAAAGCCGTTGGTTAGATCTCCGTCTCAGCACCTCCACAGCTACGCCGGGGGATAGCGCCTGCCTCGGATCCGTCCACAGATCTCAAGCCCCGAGCCGCACCCTTGGAGAGGAGATGCCAGCAGATCAGGAGCGTGGCGGGAGCACGGTCCCCTTGCAGGGGCTCAGCACTCTGCTGTGAACGCCGCGGCAATGGGGCCCGGACCACAACGGCTCTTAGGACAGTAACAAGGCTGCAGGGTTTTCAGGAGGGGAATCGGGAACTGCAGTGAACATAGGGCGGCTGCCGCTGAAACAGCAAAGAAATTGGAGCACCGGACGCCTCTTTGGGATCTAGCTAGGACGCCAAGCAGGGAAGGTCTCTGCACCTGCCACTAGGGGGCAGGCTGGGAGCAAGGCAGCTCCCGTGGGGAGGGGAGATGGGGTGCTGCAGGCGGATCCAGTTGCTGATCTCACCTTGGGAGCGGGGCGTGGATCACACATGGCCCCTCGGCATCCCGGCAGCAGGGCAGGGCTCCCAGCTGGAAATTCCTGCCTGGGTGACTCACCAGCTTCAGGAATTATCTTCCCCTCCCAAGGGCAGAAGGGGCCTTTCCCAGCCGGGATTCACTCCCGGGGCTCCCTGTGGGTCACCCCGCGGCATGCACCCCCTCGCAGGCCAGGCACTGATGGGGAAACCCTTCTTCAAACTACAGCCAACCCTTTTAGCCAAGCCAGGCTTAACCAACGTTTTCACTCAGCATACGCCCGGGGATGTGCCTGGAGCCTGCTCCAGGAGACACCAGAGCTGGGCGGCCCTGGGCTGGCTGCTGAAGAGTGGCGTCCTATCAGCAATCTCGTCCCCCCGGAGGTACTTACAGACGGAGATCATATTGTGATCCTTTTCTTTGGTAAACTAAATAGATTAACTCCCTCCCTAGAAGGCAGGTTTTCTAGATATTGAATAATTCTTCTAGCTGTTTTCTGAACTTTCTCCTATTTGCCAACAGCCAGTTGGAAGTGTGGGCCCCAGAACTGGACACAGTAATGGTCTCCCACATGCCGCATACGCTATATGCCCATTTACCCAAACTGCCACATTACCCACCTCCCTTCCTTGTCCCCCAGAATGAGATACAAGATACACTCACGCTGTGGGACAAGGGCAGGATCCAGACAATGTGAAGGTCTGGATAACAGGGCAGAGATCTACAGCTGTGGGGGAGGCCAGCCTGATGTTGAATGGCTCCTGCCATCTCCATGATCTGAATCAAATCCATGTCCCCACACCCTGCTATTTGATAATTACCCTGTATAGAGGTACCCCTGCTCCCACTCGACAGCCCCTGCTGCAGGGAGGGGGTCACAGGGAAACTGGAACCCCCGGTGGGATGTTTTGGAGGCCGTTTCCCCACTTACTCCCCGGCCCGCCCCGGCCTGCCATTACTCACGGCTCCCTGGTACATGTCAATCTCGCGATCGGTGAAGTAGGGCAGCTGTTTGAAAGGGTTGACGGAGATGAGGACCGGTCCGATGTACGTCTGGGGTTTCCGAGATAAGGATCGACCAGCGACAATAGGAAGTGGAAGGAGCAATGGAAAAGAACCCAGCGTTCTTCAGAACCCGATCCAGAGCCACCAGTCCCACACAGCCCACCCCGTATTTAAAGGGCCACACAGGTTACTACATAAAATCACAATCACCCCCCCATCGATTCCGCACAACAGCAGACACACGGACATTGCTACCTGCCGGTAAATTGTGCACCATGTCTCTTTCTAGGGTAATAGCCTACTACCTCTTACCAGCTAACAGAATTCCCCCTTTCACTCAAGTGGTGGAGGGACATGCTGTGGTGGGTTCAGTCCCACACAAGGGGTCATTACAACCTCACAGCAACCTGTGCATTATAAACGCCCATCAGGCAGATGTACCTGACAAGCAAGAGCCCCTGCATTTACAATTAAACTTCCTACCTGGCCATTAATAAAAGCACCCAGGATTATTCAACATACAGAAGAAATTTGCAGCATCTCTGTTACTCATCCCCATCAATGCAGGTTGATCACCCCCCGCCCTTCCACTCCACTTTCCTCCTTTGGAGCAGTGAGATCGGCTCCCAATTTGCGTTTGCTCCTAGTCAGTTTCATTATCCAGTCCCCAGGCTCAAGACTGTGGTGTGTGTTTGTGGCACAGCGGAAACTAAGAGGTCCAGCAGGAAGGGGACTAAGGAGAGACCTGGATCCAGGCTGAGATTAGGAGTAGAGCTGGATGGAAAGTTTTCGACCAGTTTTCATCGGAAAACACCATCTACTCAAAATTGAAGGGGTTTTTTTTGCACAGTCATCTCAATTTCCATTAAGTCCCATTTGGGGGGAGGGTTTGAGCATTGGCCTGCTAAACCCAGGGTTGTGAGTTCAATCCTTGAGGGGGCCGTTTGGGATCTGGGGCAAAAATTGGGGATTGGTCCTGCTTTGAACAGGGGGTTGGACTAGATGACCTCCTGAGGTCCCTTCCAACCCTGATATTCTATGATTCTGTGAAGTCTCATGAAAAAAATTGGAAAATGTTTCAAAAATCTCAAACCTGTCCTGTCTGGACTTTTTCAGAAAAGTTCCAATTTTTCGTTTCAGAATGACAGTCGAGTTTGAAATTTTCTCTATTTTATCTTTAAAAAGTAAAAGGGTCAAAACCGACATGAAACGTTTTCATTGACCCCAAATGATTTTTTTTTCCTTCAGAATTTCGTTTTGCAATTTTTTTTGAAATTTTGGCTTTTCATCGTAATTCGGGATGAAACAAAACCCTGAAACCTCCAAATTTTTCATGAGACAGAAAATCTGTTTTCCAACCAGCTCTAATTAGGGGATTCTCTGAGTAAAATACTGAATTTGGTCCCGTCCATCCATCAAGGCAGCACGGATTAGGGATAGTTTCTGAATAAGCACTCAGGATGCCTGAGTTCTATTTCTGTCTCTACAGCCCTACTGGGTGACTTCGGGCATTTACATTCCTGCTCTGTGACTCAGTTTCCCCTCCTCACCTTTTGTCTATCATGCCTATTCAAACTATGAGCTCTCCTGGGCAGGGACTGTCTCTCACTCTGCGGCTCTGCCTGGGCCCAGCCCAACAGGGCTCTGATCTCACTGGGGCCGCTACCAAGAGACAAATTATACTAATAATCCGTCACGATACTGATATGATCATTAAAAGCATCTCACTGATGCCTGAGACCCCTAGATTGCTCCATGTGTTATCCTGGCAATGGGCTGACCCAGAACCAGCCAATCCTGGGGGAGCTGGGGCTTGACCCCCACCCCCATTTCCCAATTATCCCCATGCAGTTTTGCAAACTGCTGTCCCTTTGGGCCAGGGAGCAATCGGCGTTTCCCCCCACCCCGAGTTCCCGGCGTCGCCCTCCCTTCTTCCGGCCTGGCCCGGTCAGGATACGAAGATGTAATCATCCAGGAAGCGCTTCTTGAGGTTCTCCACGATGGCGTCCTCGCTGATCTTGGCCAGCAGCACCATGTCGTCCACCCCGCTGTGCTTAACATTCTGCGCCTGCCAATGGTAGCGCTCCTTGCTGCCCTGCGCGGGGAGGGGAACACAACGGGACAGGTCACAGGACTGGCAAAGCTCAGGCCGGGGGGGCCCAGGGGAAGCCAGTGCTCAGCAAACACGGTGCCCTCGGCTGCCTCTGTCGGGTTCCGCTCCAGACAGGGAGGGGATGGCTTCGGGCTGCTAAGCTGGTGGTTTGGGCCGTGAGAGTCCGGCACCAGGCTGGCAATCAGGGGATCTAGGTTCATAGACAGCCTGGGAGAGTCACATGATCTCTCTGGGCCTTGGTTTCCCATCCATAAAACAGGGATCCCCTTCTCCGGCTTCGTCTGTCTCAATCACGGGCTCTGCGGGACAGGAACGGTCTCTGTGTCTGTGCAGCGCCTGGCCCAGTGGAGCCCCAATCTCATCTGGGTCTTCTATTCTCTGTATTACGGTAGCGCCAGGGCACCCCAGTCACAGACCAGAAACCCACTGTGCTAGGCCCAGTAGATTACTTATTAGGTATATTACGGTAGCCCCTAGGAGCCAATCATGGACCAGGATCCCATGGTGCTAGGCACTGTACATTATTTATTAGGTGTATTACAGTAACACTTAGGAGCCCCAGTCATGAACCAGGACGGCATGGCACTAGGCGTTCTATGTTATTCATTAGGTGTATTACAGTTGCGCCTAGGAGCTGAGTCACAGACCAGGACCACAGAGTGCTAGGCGCTGTACAAATACAGACCGGACTGTCCCTGCCCCAAAGGCTGTGCAGCGTAGATGCTATCGTGAAAGCCAAAGCCTTGTCTGGTCTCCACGAGTACTCAAGACCCCTTGGCCCTCTGCCGTTTTCCCAGGGCCCTAAGGCCAAACTCCTCTGCCTCATCCTACGTGACTGGCCGTGCTCCACCCTAGAAGAGGCTGCATGATGCCCGGGTGTCTGTAGCTTATAGAGACACATGCAGGACGACGACGTTACAAAGACCAAGAGGATGTAAGGCTATGATCAGCCTCTGCCTTAGCACCAAGGCACGACCTGCGTGTGTATGTGTGTGTGTGTGTCTCTCTCTCTCTCACACACACACAAAAATTTATCTCGTTTTAGCAAGACTTTGGGGTCTCGCCCTCCATCCGGCACCAACAAAGAACTCCGCTCTCTCTTTTCCTTCTTCTGGCCAGGAATTCCCATCGTCTTGCCAGCCCCAGGGGTTCAAAAACCAGGAGCTGAGCCCACAAAAATCATGAGATTGGCTTTAAAATAATGGGATTTAATAAACAAAGAAATGCTGGGCCATGTTTTCTGAGCCTTTAGAGAGTTTTGCTTCCAAGTTTTTCTGCATAAGCACGGGGGCCAGAAACCTGCCTTTAGAAAAGAAATAAATTGAAGCTCAGATTCTCAAGCGCTCATATGACTCCAGGAGCCAGGACTTGAAGAAAAACTAACCATATATTGCAATACGCATGGTAAAATGGCAAAAGTTGGCAACCCTGCAAGTGCTGTATCCCGAACTTGGTGCATGGCTCTGGGCAAGTCACCCCCCTCTCCCTCCATGGGTGTGCCTCAGTTTCCCCACCTATACCATAGCAAAGGTGCTACTGACCCTCCTTTGCAGAGGCTGCTGCAGCCCTGCCAGGTGTTGTTAACAACCCGAGTGCAGCATGAGGGTTTGACTTTCCCCTCTCTGCCAATCTCCATTATTAATCGACAGAGACGCTTTGCCCTTGATTTCAGCTGGGAGAGAAACTGACCCAGACGGATGGAAACAGAATCCTCCCGGCAGTGCAAACTGCTCACAATCTAGTGGTTTTGCCCAGTGGGCAGGGAAGGCTGGGATGTAGGGTAGTGGCAAAGGGAACCGCAATTTTTGCCCCCCTGGGTTAACAGCTAGGAGGATCCGGAGTACCCCAGGATGAGATGCGAGGGAGGGGGGAAGAGAGAGTGAGCGTGTGTGTGTGTTGTTTGGGCTATGTGTGTGCACACGACTGCCCCCCACAAAAACAAACAACCCACAATCCACTTCTCCCCCCTACACTTCCTCGCTGCATCAGCACAGAAGATGGGTGGCTCTGCCCTGCCCCGCCCCCTCCCCAGGCCGGGTGACTGCGATCACACCCCCCATCCCCGCTCTGAGCCAGCGAGGAAACTTCAGACAGGCTCCTGGCTGTTGCCAAGCGCTCCGTCCCCCGGCCCACTCAGACAATGCCAGCGGCCAGTTGCTATGCGACCGATGCCGGTGGCACTCACGGAGGGAAGGGATGGCAGCGAGAGGAGGGGCAGCGCGGGGGGAACGCTGCAGAGGCTCCGGTCAAGGCTAGGATGATGCTCTCCTTGGGGGTGCTTGACCGGGCCACCCCGGCCTGCATGGAGCAGGGTCAGACAGCCGGGCATGATCGCTGCTTGCTACTCTGATCATAGCTGTGGTGCTGGCGGCCCTCCCGCAGTATTGGGGGGGGGGTTAATTCAATCCCCAGCTCCCCGAGTCACGTGAGATTCTGTTTCCTTTAAGAAAACCCAAGTTTCTTATTTGTCCCCCATCTCCATAGCATCTAAACACCTCACACTCTTCAGTGTGTCTACCCTCCCAGCCCCCCAGGAGGCAGGGCAGCGCGCTTATCCCCATTGTACAGAGGGGAAGACTGTGGCACAAAGTGACTGATTCAAGGTTAGTCAGTGACAGAGCAAGGCATTGAACCCAGGACTCCTGAGGCCGAGGCTGGCACCCGAACCACGGAGCCCTCCCACCTCCCTGTGGAAAGCTTGGCACGAGGCCTGAAGGCTCAAGGAGCCGGCGGCAAATAAAAAGAAACCCAACGTTTATTTTTATTTTTTTTTTTAAATCTGCAGAACCTTTACAGCCAATCTGGTGATTTGCGGGGAGCGACCCCTGGTGCATGAACGCTTGGGAGTGACCCCTGCCTCGTTCTCCCCATGTGCTGCCCCAGCTCTAGAGCATGCGGAGTAAATAGGGGGAACAAATATGACCTATTTGGATGGTGGCAGGGCCCATGGGCGCTCGGTGCCAGCCAAAGGGGGAGCAGACAGAGAGGCCCTGCCGCAGATACCACAAACCGAGAGCTCGTCGGGGGGAGGGGATATAAACCCTTGGGGGCACTGGCCAAGCACTAGTTCCGCTCTGCCCCAAAGGCTGGGACGGGTCTCAAGGCCAAGCTGGGCCGGGGCACAGAAAGCGTCTAAGGCGGATAAGACTTGAACGCACGGCAGGGCTGGGAGCGGACGCGATTAGCTTCGCTCTCCCACGGGGAGGACAGCGTGCAGCAGTCCAAAGTTGGGGGACCCCTGCCCTAATTAAAGGGGGGGTTGGAAAAGTCGCCCCGGGGTGGGCTAGCCCGGCACCGCGGGGTTCCTCTGAGCCAGCTGGTGCCAGCCGCCACCAGAGGGGGGAGACTGGGCTGGGTGGAGCTGTGGGCCGACAGTGCCTGAGTTTGCTCTGCTCTTGTCCTAAATTTAAGGGGTCAGCTCGTTGGGGCAGGGAGCAGCCCCGTTCCGATCCCAGCCCGGATGGGGCCAGGGCAGGCAGGGCCCTCCCAGGGTGGTCTGAGCTCAGAGAGCTGCTCAGAACACTTGCTGCCCCAGGATGGATTTTGCTCCTCAATCCAGAGCACCCCGGCTTCCCCGAGCGGCAGCATATGCCTGGCATGTGGGCAGGGCTGGTGGAAGGGCCTTCGTGCCACCACGGAGCGGGGCAGGTAGCTGGTGAGACCCCAGGGCTAGTGACTGTATCTAGTGATGTCAGCCCTACCACCCCTTTGCCGCATAACGAGCCCGTGGCCTGGCCACCGGTGGGTAGGACGCTTCGGTGACAGTGTACCAGCCTCCCCAAGCGAGGAGGGCGTCTCAAGCCGGGCCCACCCCCGTGGGCAATCTGGAGCTCTGGCCATGTTAAGTCTCAGCAGGCCTGTGAGAAGGGAAGTGCTATTGCCAGGCTGCCAAGGGGGAAACTGAGGCATGCAGGAAGGAAGTGACTCACTTGCACGAGGTTCTAATGTGAGTCAGTGGCAGAGCCAGGAAAAGAACTACGGGCCCTTATTCTCGGCTCAGCGTTCTAACCACTCAACCACACTTCCTACCCACAGGCAGGAAATGAACCCAGGAGTCCTGATTTCCAGACCCCCAGCCTCCACCACCAGACCCCTCACCCTCAAAGCAGGGACTAGACCTCAAGGAGTCCTGCCACCCTGTCCCTCCCTGCTCTAACCACTAAACCACGCTGCATTCCTACTGCCTCACCCTTTTCAGCGTCTCCACTCCCTCAGCCAAGAGCCAGCCCCGTATCATATGGTTGTGAAACTGCCTTCTCCAGTGGCGTTATTCATTAACCCGAGCTGGGCGTGTGGGCAAGATCCCAGACCGGCTCAGGAAAACTCCCAGGAGAACTTCACTGCACTCCAAGGAATGCATCATGTGCCACCCTGAACGTCCCACAGCGTCCCTGAATTTCAGAGCGGCTCCACGCCTCACGTCCACACAGCCGCGAATGCAAGCCTGCCTACCCGGGGACGCAATGCCGAGAAGGGCTCAGCCACAATAGCACCTTGCTTCAGCCTCTGTGGGTTACTAACCCCAGCAAAACCCCACACCTTGGGGAGGTCCTACAACAGGGCCAATCCTGCTACAAGGATTAACGAAAGGCAGCATGGTCCAGTGAGTAGAGCGCAGGGCTGGGCCTCAGGACACCTGGGTTCTGTTCCTGACTCTGGCCTGCTGGGTGATTTTGGGCAAGTCCCACCTGTGCTCTGTGCCTCGGTTTCCCCTCCCACCCTGTGTCTGTCTGGAACTATTTGTCATCTTGCTGCTGTAGCGTCTAGAAGCCATGGTGCCAGGGACTGTACAGACTTTCCCTGTCCCAAAGGGTTTAGAACCTAACGACATCTGTGCGATCTCAGTTGGGAGTGGGGTGTGCAGCACCTGGCACGATGGGGGGCGGGGAGGGTATGACCGAATTTTGGTTGGGGTTTGTGCATGAGCATCACGGGGCCCAATCTCAGTTGGGGGGAGGGGGTCTCTGCAGGGTCCCACATAATGAGGGCCCTGATCTTGGCTGGGGGAGGGGAGGCTGTGCAGACCCTGGCCTGACAGGGGCCCGGCCCGATCTCAGTTAGGGTCAGCGCAGGGCCCGGCCCGACGGGGGGGGCCCGATCTCACTTAGGGTCTGCGCAGGGCCCGGCCCAATGAGGAGTCCCCCAATCTCAATCGGGACATTCACATGCTACCATAATCCACGTCACAAGCCACGTGGCCGTTTGTGACAGTCACGTCCCGCTCCCTTTCCGAACCTGACACGCTCGACGTCACGGGACGCGCTCGCCCCGCTGCAGGCAGGGACGTGCAAAGGGTGCCCCGGTGGCGGGGCTGTCGGAGGGGGAACCAGGCAGGCTTTGGAAGAGCAGCGGGATTTCACTGGCACAGGACTAGCTATGGCAATTCACGCCCGGCTCACGGAGACGGAGCTGCCCCCGCTAGCCAGCAAGGGCAGCGTGAGAGCGAGGAACCGGGGGCCGGGACAAACGCATCCATTGTTTGAGGCACTGGGCTCGCTATGGGCAGCGTTATCCCCGCATGGCCGGGCACTGCCCGAGCCAGGATCTTGGCAGCTCTGGGGTACAGCACGTCATCTCGGCCGGGGGGGTCTGAAAGCCAGGCCTCTGCTACCAGGCCAAGGTTTGCCCCAGCTCGTGTATGTTATAATGGCCCCACCCAGACCCATCAGTTCGCTGTGCGTGGGGGTGGAGGGGTTTAGGGCAAGATCTGGCCCCCTGAGTGCCCCCTCAGGGCACCCACCCACATTCCCATCCTCCCATTATACATGCACACCCCCACTCCCAGCAGGCATGACCCCAGTGCCCCCCCTAGCAGACACATGCTCCTGCCCCTTCCAATGCACGGGCGTGCCCACACACGCCGCCCCCCTCCCCCCCCCACACACACACACACGCTGCTCCCAGCTCCTCCAGCACACGGCACGGCATCCCCACAAACACAGCGCCAGACCCAGCCGGCTCTGCCACACCCGCCCCCCGGCTAACAGGGGGCCAGGGCTGCCCCCAAAGGGCCCAGCCGGGAGGAAGGGGGGATCCCTCCATCAGGGCCCGGGAGGCTGCAGCTAAGCATAGCCCCGGCAGGAGGAACTGGGCTGAATCACGGCCCCGGGCCAGACATTTCGGCGTGGGAGGCTGCTGGCATGTGGCTCCACAGGCCTGATCCTGCCCCAGGGGCCCCGGCCCGGTGGGGCCTACAGGGCTCCCCCGGCTGCACAAAGACCGGGGAAGGGAGCAGGATGAAGGATGAACCAGCCTGGTGCAGCTGGGGGGCGGGGGCAGGAATTGATGGTCAGGCTGGAGGCGAGGAGCCTGATCCTGTGGTGCTGTGAAACACGCCCCTCCCTGATCTTAGCAGAGACGCCCCTACCCCACAGCGCCCCACAACCCCCTCCCCACACTGCCACACCACCCCCTTACACCACAGCACCCCGCAACCCCCTCCCCACACAGCCCCACACAGCACCTACCCCCTCCCCATGCCACCCGTGACCCCCTTCCCCATACCGCCCCCTTCCCCATGCCACCCCCTTCTCCAAGGCACCCCAGGGAGACAGGCTCCTCTGTGAGGAGCTAGGGACCAGCAACATCACTGACGGGCCTGGCTTGGTCTGAGGCTCTCAAATTGCCTCACCACGCCAGGTAGAGAAACCGAGGCCCAGGGACTGCCCACCCCTCAGGTCACAGTGACAGATTGGGGAAAAAAAACCCAGGAGTCCTGGCTCCCAGCCCCCTGCTCTATCCCCATTCCCCTCCCATCCCCACTCCAGGCTCTAATCAGCAGAGATGACTGTCGCACACACGCATTAATCACACTCTATTAATAGATTCCCAGTGACCCGCTGGGCGCAGCCGCCTACCAGAGCAGAGCCGCTCCACGGACGGCTTGGAGGGGAAGCCTGTTCCGCACACAGGATTGAAGCCAGCAGGGTCCATGCTCACCATCCACCCCAGTGGGTCTCAGCCAGGACCACAGGCCCTGGTAGCCAGCATCCTGCTGGGACCCCCCACCACCTGGGAAGAGCAGGGTGGTTGTGCTCCCCCCCAGTCACAGCCTGCAGATGGAGACCCCGTGTCAACCCCAGCCAGTGACCCCCACACCCGACCAGCGCTTGCTGGCCCTGAAAGGTGGGGTGGGGCTGCCCCAATCCCATGCTGCTGGCTAGAACCAGTGCCGGGCACCCCATCAACCCGCAGCTTCCCCCTGCCGAGCGGGGAGTCTCTTTGGGGTGGGGGGGCAGGGAGGGAAGTTACCAGCACAGAGACTGCAGCCCCGTCAGCATTTGGGGGATGGGAAGTGGGGGCAGCAGAGAGGAACCGCCAGGATCTAAAACCCCATCACAGAGGAGGCCGGCCATGCTGGTCTGGGCATTGTGCCCACGATGCCCCTCCCTCAGTGCCTCGGCAGGTCCACCGAACCCCACCCCACCCCCTGCCCCAGAGGTGAGAAGCGGCTGTACCCCTCCCCCCAGGCTGGACAGCCACACCCCCCGGGCAGCAGAGATGCTCTCTACAGAACATTTTAAGCACCACCAAAAATTCAAACCTCTGCCCACACCAGCCACACGAGAGCCGCCGTCTACGCAGGCTCTGCAATAAGTCCAAGCACCTTAGGGGAAGGTTTGAAAACTGTGCAGCTCTGAGGGGTCTGGCTCCTGGAGCCAGGGCCACGAGCAGCAGGCCGGGCCGGGGATGGGCTTGCTTGACCGAAACCTCCTTACACAGGAGTGCAGCCAGGGCCTGTCATGACAGTGTCCTGAAGGAACAGGACACTCCTGGATCCAAGCTGGGAAACGGCAGTGTTGCCACCTCTCACTAGCTGGTACTCTTAGCCAAGCCCCAGCTGCTGGAGTCACATGAATACAGGAGAGACTCTGCTCAAAATTAGAAGGAAAGAACATGTTTCCCACTCTCATGGTCATGGAGAAAAGCTTAAAAACCCAGCCTGCGTGTAACCCTAAAACCTCAAAAACTTTATAACCACCACCACCCATATGTGGTCAGTCGGTTTGTTTTACTCCAGATTTTCGTGCGCATGTGGTTGATGAGGAGCAGAATTAGCTCCTCCTGTGTTTTAGATCCTTCTGTTTGCTACAAAATTACCCAGGCAAGAACCCAGTAAAACATCATTTAACAGGTAGGCTAATTAATCTGTTTAACAGATTCCCAAGGGACAGGGTGGATTCTCCAGCACTTAGAGTCACTGATATTGAGATTGGACATTTCTTTCCAAAAGATGGACTGTAGCTCAACCACCAGATATGGGCTGAATGCAGGGATCTTTGGGTATTTTTGTCTACATGGGGGAACTTGACTGGCATAGCTATTCCAGAGTTAACTCCCCCATGTAGACAAACTATTTCAGAATAAAAGTGATTGTACTCAGAAATAATTACTCCACTTTGTGAGTAATTATTCTGGAATAGAGCATTCACATGTAAGCTCTTGTGGAATTGCTACACCCATCAATTTCCTCACGGAGACAAGGACGAAGCGAGAGTCCCTGGCTTGTTTTACGCAGGAGGCCAGATCAGATGATCAGAACGGCACCTTTTGGTGTTTTAAAAACAAAATAAATCTATTTAACACCGACAGTGCAGCCCCGGGCCTGCAATTCAGGTCTATGCCCGGTGCAACGGGAACCCCAGCCCAATTCGACACAAAGAGCTCCCCCAAATCCCTTTGCAAACCCATCTGTAATGCACTCTCTCACCACTGCCCTCAGAAACCAAAGCAGCCATTAAAACAAAGCCCAGCCCATGCCAGGGGGAGGGAATGGCTAAGCCATTTAAGCATCAGGTTCAAAACAACCCCTTCTCCTAGCACAGTCCTGTTATGGGAACCCTGAGCTGGGATCTGAACACCATCCTCCTTCCCAGGAGCTCAGGGGCCCTGGGACTCACCGCGCCAGGTGCTGTACTAACATTTCTAAAGTGCCTCTCACCTGAGCGCCACACAAAAGCTCCCAGGTGTTTTTTATGAGCTCCAGTAAAGTCCGTGGCACTCAGAGCCCCTCCTTCCAGCCTGCGCTCTGGCAGAAATTCTAGCTACACCATCAGGCAAGCAGGGGAAACAGGTGCCTTTCAGGGGCTCCCAGGGCAACCTGGCCAGGAATAACACCCCCATCTTCCAAGCCCCTTAACATACACACCCCCCTTAAAAACATCACCATCTCCTGTCTAAACTCCTCCGGGACACCTAGCATCAGCTTAAATGTCCATTGTAAGGCCCCGATCCTGCAAAAGGATCTGGACAGGCTGGGCTGGGGGGGGGGGCGCTCAGGGGTCACCCAGTGCAGAGATCCAAGAGCAGGATCAAGGGCCCAAACCTTCACAAAGGGAAAGGCGTAAATATTCAGGGCAGAACTCAGACAGGGCCCTAAGCACCCCGATTAGACAGAGAAAGTGTGGGGACTACACAGGCAGCTGGCTGGGGTCTGGCAATATTCTCCCTGCGCTCTATAGCGATGCAACAAGGATTTGGCCCTTTTAAGAAGTCTAGCTCGGAAAAGCAAAACCAACCCTCCCAGAAGGTGCAGAGGTTCCGGCAGAGAAGAGAAGTCGGAGGAAAGAGAGAGTGAGGCGAGAAGGAAGGTTTCAGAGGAGCAGCCGTCTTAGTCTATCCGCAAAAAGAAAAGGACTTGTAGCACCTTAGAGACTAACTTATTTGAGCAAAAGCTTTCGTGGGCTACAGCTCTCTTCATCGAAGGTTTCTTGGGAATCCCAATCAGGCCGAGGAGGATCCTTCGCAGCCCCAGAGGCTACTTCTGGCCCAGCTTCTTTCTATCCCATTTGCAAGGTGATTCATGGCAGCTGCTGCTCACAGGGGCGGCGGGGGGGGGGGGGGGGGAAATGGGGATTTAAGATGCAAAAAAAAACCCCACCCTCCCTCCAAACGTCCCATTAGCTAATAATTAAACTGGGGAACGCCGGGGACGGGACCTTTATGGGATTTGCAGCGGGGGGTTGGATCTTAAAGGGACTGAAGCGTCTCCAGGGGGAGCAGGAAACTCACCATGGCTGGATCGCGGTGACTCTTCCCCACGTCCTACCTCCGCCCTGGGTGGCTCAGCAGGGACCCATGGCTGGCGCCGGCTCTGGGGCGGCTTGTCCTGTCCTGCAGCAGCTCGGCACGTCCCCGGGGGCGGCGGGCGCCCCAGAGCAGAGCCTCTCCCGGGGGAAGGCAGCAGGAGAGGAGCCGGGCTGGGCAAAGATGGAAGGCGGGGGCGGGGGCAGGTACAGGCAGGTGAACGCCGGGAGTCTGGCTGGCTGCACGGAGCGCTCCCGGGCTGGGCAAGGCGGGGGGGGGAGGGGAAGGGAGGAGCGCGCACAGGCGCCCCCTGCTGGAGCGGAAAGGCAGCTGCGCGCAGCTGAGGGCTCCCTCCTCGTCGCTCCTGGCCCCTGCTGGGCGAAAGGGGAACTGCAGGGTTTGGAAACATCGGACTCGGGAAATAGACCAGAGGTGGGTGGGAGGCTGTCTACACAGCAACGCGAGCCCGAGCTGCCAGCTCAGGCTTGAGCCTAACTCCCCTTCCATTTTCACCCTGACCCCCACGAGGTGGGAGGGTCCGAGCCGGAGTCAATCCGGGACCCAGGGCTCAAGACTCCATCCCTTAGGGTATGGCGATGCTGCAATAAAACACCCCCAAGCTGATTCATGTCAGCTGACTCAGGGTCACGGGCTGCAGGGCTATAAAACAGCAGAGTATATGTTGGGGCTTGGGCTGGGACCCTTGCGAAGGTCTCAACCCCTCTGCAATGCAGCCCAGGGTTCGTAGAACTCGAGGTAGCAGACCCTGGGTTTGTTAATTGAGGGTCTACACTCGTTTGTAACCCCAGGTTCGGAACCGTTGAACCTTGGGGCCCCAAGAGAGGGCTCTGTCATCTACGCTGTGTGATGTGGGCCTGAGTCCAACCCCCATATCCCAGACCTCCTAGCTCCTTCCCAAAATGTGGCCACACTAGTGCATTGTTCGTGGTGCACCGCAGGAAAACCTGACACTCCCGAGGACAAAGGAAGTCAGCCCGTGGGATACTTTTGGCAGCCTCCCAGAGCATGAGTTCAGTGGGGCTGCATCGCCACTGCAAAACAACAACGCTTGACTCAGGCTGGACCCTTCACCCCCATGGGGTCCTGAGACCTTGTGTCTGAGGCCTGGCTTAGTGTGATTTGTGTGTAGACAGAAAGGGGGGTTAGGCTGGAGCCTGAGAGCAAACTCTGGGCTTACACTGCAGTGTAGACTTACCCTTAGTTCAGTGCTGCAAGGGGCCTTTTTTCCCCCCTTGCGTGCGCTGGTGTTCACGAGTCTGATGCTGCAGGATCAGCTAGTTCAGAACTTCTGCAGCCTTAGGGAGGGGAGAAGGGGGGAGTGTCTTCTTTTCCAGTCTAGATTTTTCAACATCTAAATTAAACAAACATCTAAAGTCAGCGAGCATTCCCTCCTCTCGCAGGCATGTGCATTTAAAGTTGTGGCTTTTAGCGCAGCACTGAACGCTGAAGAAATCTCCCTGCCAACTGGGGAACCTTTAAGGCAGTTTTACACCTAGGGCTTAGGAGACATCCCTGCTTTGCCACAGACATCCCAGGTGACCTTGGGTAAATCACTTAGCCTCTCGGTGCCTCAGTTCCCCATCTGTACAATGCGGATAATAGCACTGCCCTGCCTCACAGGGGTGTCACGAGGATGAGTACATTCAAAGACTGAAGTGTTTTGAGATGTACTTATGAACAATACCTAAGAGTTAGGTATTCTTATTTTGCTTTGCTAGTCGGTGGAAATCACTGGTTGAGCCACTGGCAAAGTTAAATTGACGGCCAAGTTAAACTTGGAAGTTTTCAATTTGCAGTGGTAAATATCCACACTCATCAGTTTCTCCCTCACCACAGCCAGAGATGGGGGGAAATTCCTCTGTTAATAAATGACATTTTTCAAAGAAGAAATATTTTAAAATGTTTCACCTGGTGTGTCTGCTGTCCATTTTACCTGAAAGTTAATGATTATGATCAAAGATCTGTAGGTAGCTGAATCTTGCATTCTGCAATCATAATTTGCATATTAATGATAATTGTATTGATTTATAACTACATGAATTGCAAATGGACTATGATTATGTTTATATATAGGCATGATCATTTATTATCATTCTAGTACATACAATATATTGTATATACTCTAATTTATAACTGCATTATTACATTGTACTAATATTACATTTATATTAGAATTTCCATATTAATAGATGATCAAATGGGGCCTTCCTGGCGATGAGCCAGGACAGAGGAAGTTGGGTATGGGCCGACAGACTAAGATTGGTTCCCTCCCCACACCCCGGACGCTGGGGGTGAAGACTTGCTGCACAGCTGATTGGCCTTTGTTTAAATAAACCAGACCCCCGAAGGGGCTCCGTTCGCTACATAAGAACTTCGCTGAACTTACTGAAAGTCCATTGGGGGGAACAGAGACTCAGCACCAGGCCACGAGGGGGTGTGCAGGGCAACAGGGAGAGCTCCCGGGGTGAGCGTCCATAGTATTACAAGTCCCTTCTGGCCTCGATGTCAGACTCTGGTGTGCTTGTCCAGCACAGCGGCTTTCCAGAACACTTCCCCTTTCTTACGATTCTCCACTCCCCACATCCAATTCTGTGCAGACCGAGCCGAAGCCGCTCGGCCACTGGAGAGCTGAGCTTCACGCCAGTTTAAAAACTGCAGAGTATGCCGCTGCCAGGTAGAAGGTACCTGGTAGGAGGAACCTGGGCAGCAGCCCCACACACTACTAATCAAACCCTCCAGTTTCACAGCTCCCGGCCTGGGGGCCAGGCACATGGGAATGGGATACAGAGCCTTTCCCATCTCCAGGGTTGGGTCAAATGCAGCCCAGGATGGGGAGTCAGAGGATGGGAGTCAAGATCCCAAACTCTGCTACTAACACGCCTGACTGAGGAAGTCTCCTCTCCTGGAGCCTCTGTCTCTTCCTCAAGGAGGTAGGGATGAGGGTGCTCTTATGGAAAGCAGAGAGCTCCAGCTGGCAGAGGTTATTCGTGACTTCATCAGTCCCATCAGACAGGTGTTTGGGAGCTCCGTGGACACATGCTGGCACAACGCGGCCTCCTTGTCTACACCCCTACTGGAACTGCCCTGCAGCGACTGACAAACCGGTCTCAGAACGTTGAGGTGGGGTTCTTCTCCGAAAGGCCTCGCTGGGCTCCCGGCTCAATGCCTCCATCTCCATCACCTACATGCTCAACAATCCACCTTGAGATCCAAATGGGAAGCGGGGCTCATTCTTTCACCTGCATCATCCCCGGTAACGATAGTTCTGCAGGCAGAGCTCAGGGACACCCGTGCATCCTCATGACTGTTAGAAGCTCCCTCAGTGAGACCTGTCTCACCCTGTGACTGCCAGTGGTGTGGCACAGGCATTAGCGATTCAACCTCAGTCAACCATTCTGTTAATGATGCATGAGGGGGAACAGAACCCAACTCCCACTCCGCCATAGCTGAGCTAGCTTGGTAGGGCTGCTAACTCAAGTAAAATCTCATTCCCATCACTAGCTGATCTGACTCCAATACCCACCAGGAGAAAATCTACCAGGTAAGGTTGGGACATATTTAGACATTTCCATTCCCCAAGTCTAATTCCAGCACCTTAAGCACAAGACCATCCTTCTGCTCTGCCACTGACTCACTGCATGACCTTCATCAAGTCATACCAGGGTGCCTCAGTTTCCCCACATGTAAAATGAGGATAATGCTCATTCACCTGTGTGCAGTGCTTGGAAATCCTCTAATGAGGATTAGTATTCAAAGGAGGTTAAAAAAACTAGATCTGTCCTGAAACCCATGGTTAAGTTCAAGATCTGTCCCCAGTGATCCTTCGGGGTCAAACTCTATCTACATGCATTTAATCTGTTTTATGCAAGCCTAGGGGTGTGATAGAAAGAGGCAGGCTTGGAATACGTAGGAAACACAAAGCAATCTTTCCCACCAGAGCTTTCCCCTTTAAGCTTTTTCTTAATTGCTGACGGCTTAACGAGACGCAATCAACAATTTCTGCACCAGCTTTTCTGTTTTTTTAAAAAAGGACATTTTATTAGAAATCAAGTTCTGGTTGTATATTTTATTTCTGAGTTTGGCCCATCCTTACTGAATAGGAAAATAAAAAGTCCCCACACATGGAAAGGTTCACACACAGTCCGTGTAGCCAGCAGCAGCTGTCAGAAAGGGTGTTCGCTTCAGCTCAAGGAGAGGCCATTAGTATGGCCTATTAGGATCTTATTTTTGTCCCTCTCCTCTTGCCATCATGCAGCCCATCCCCTTTTCGCTGTTAAAATGTACTCTCCATGAAGATTTTAAATGAAAACTACATTCCAAAGGATCCCATCCAGATTAAGTAGCAACAATCTGAAGAAGTCACCCAACTGGTTGGGTAATTTGTATACAGGGACATTATTTCACTTGCTAATTTGCCACTTGCAGCAATGCTGCTACTATGGGCTCAGTACATCTGATCACTGGGCAGCCGTATGCCATTTGCTACATTAAAGGGGAACTTGGTTGCAGTTCACTTCCAGGTCAGGATAAATGCAGAGGGGGAAGCTAAAAAGCAAGATGGAGTCATTTGAAGTGTCTGTTCACGGCTTTTTATGGCCAAGCAAGCTTGAGTCGCGGCAGGAGCTGAAACATGAAGTTAGCCGCTAAAGCAGTTTTCCGACAATTCAACAGGCTGCTAAGTGACATACAAATGAGTAAACTAAGCCTAAATTTGACCCAAAAGTTAAATCCCAGTGATCCCCACCAAAAAAACAAGGCAATTGCAAAGTTTTAAAATGATCCTTTCTCTGCTCTGAAACTCAGTAGTAGCCAAAATGACTAACATGTCATGGGCTGCTCCTACAAATAATTGCTACCCTCACTGCCAAGTGGATTACAGAAGGAGGTTAAAATTACCACTGCCAAGTGGATTACAGAAGTGTAACCCCATTCAACACAGCAGCCTGCAAATCTGCTTGTAAGCTACAACATGTGACAAGTATCACTCATTTTTCCAACCTTCATAGTTACTTTTTGTCCTTATATTAGAGCGATACCACCCCGCCCCACACACTGATCATCCAAACAATTCTATCATTTCTAGCTCCACCCCTCTGGCACTGCAAGGCTGGGTCTTTCCCACAGAAATTCAGATTGTTCCTTAAAATCTACGGCCCCTTTTCCGAGCCCCTGCTGGCTGTTCCGGGAACAGTTGGGTCACAAGAGCAGTTACAAGGAGGAACTTAAAGGGAAAAATTAAAAAATGGAACGAACAGACAAAAGCAACTAGGTTAGTGTTTTTTTGGTAA
The DNA here is from genome assembly GCF_965152235.1 of Eretmochelys imbricata. Lineage (NCBI taxonomy): Eukaryota > Metazoa > Chordata > Testudines > Cheloniidae > Eretmochelys > Eretmochelys imbricata. The sequence continues at coordinate 9,172,799 of NC_135595.1, read as the reverse complement.
TGAAACTAGCACTAGGTCCTTTTCTATTCCCACCTGCAAGGATCAGCATATTGCTACCCAAGCGTTCTCCACTCCTTGCAAAGTCAATGTTTCAGACCTTTCATAATTCTTTCAGTGGACAGTAAAAAGCCATAACTTACATTTTGCCAATCCATTTCCAAACTGGTAACAAGAATAACTGGTTTTGAGAACAGGAAGTGACAGAAGATTATGCCTCCCCACGACCTGTATGTTTTAATTGCAATTGGGAGACAGTGAAGCCTAGGTTGCTGCTCATCTGTTGGGCTGCAGGAGCATATGCAGTGGTTTGAACTTCTGGTTGCAAAACTTGGAAATATTGCCTCTTCCTGCCAGAAACCTCTATCCCATAATGTTAAAATACAGTTAAAAAAAAGGCTAAATAATCAACATGGCAAAGTAGCACTAAACAAACACCTATTAACATGAGAGTCCACATACAGGAGTCAATGGGGGAGAACCAGGACTGAGGTAACAAATCACACACACTCAGGTAGTAGGGGATTCCACCATCTGATCAGCAGCTGCAAGAAGTCTGAATACACTGAGGGGAGAGAGGACAAGGGAAGGGACTTATGTCTGAATAGAGTTATACTAATACACAGAAATGGAGAAGCTTCAACAAATCAAACCTTGTTGCTCTTTATAAAGTACAGATGTTTTCAGCTGGACAGTAGCGGAAAGGGAGTTTTAAAAATGAAATCAGCCCAGCATAGAGTGATTTCCATGCCCTGGATCTATAAGCCAAACAGCCTGGCCTTACAACTTCACAGCTGTGTTCTACTGGTTCTTTGCAATAACTTTGTGCTTGTCAGCATCTGCTTTTGACCTGTTTCTGGGGATGAAAAATTAGCACGATCACTTCTTTACTTAAAACTGAAAAAAGGCACTAGCTATGCCCTGCTTGCTGCAAAACTAAAAATCAACCCGTCTCCTGAACTCTAGCTAGGTGTGTAAGCAAGGTAAGATGGATAAGTTTAGACTAGCCTTCAGTTACTCTAGGAAGAAAACTAGCAAAATCAGTCCACATTTTGCCTCACTCCCTGGGAGCCATGAAACTTGGCTCAGGCCAAAGTACACCACCGAGGAGGGATGGGACAGGTTATAACCTCCAGGGGAACATTCTGCATATAGAGGTCCGATCCAGGTAGATGTAAAAACTCATCATCCACGGAAATGTAACCCTTGTGCGGATACCACACACAAAGCAACTTGCAGCCCCGCTGCTGAGTTCAAGGCGGTGCGAGTTCAGGGCCAGGCTACTGCATCACCAGGATCATCAGCCAAGGACAAGACATTCAGTGTGGCACAAACCCATGAAGTATGAAGTCTGATATTATTGCAGGGGAAAGCTTCACAGCCCCAGATTTGTGGAACAAAGTCAAAAAGGTGCCCAAAGACAGACAGACGGGCATGCCGTTGCATGGCCAGACTATGAGAGACGTGGATGAAACGAAACAAAAAGATCTAAGTCCTAATAACCCTATGCTCCAGAAGGTTAAGACTGTGCTACATGGGTTGTGTCTAGTGACCTATGATCTCAAGACACGTTTGTTGTCTAACTTGCAACTTAAACTTACATTAAAATGTGCAAAGGGTGAAAAAAGCCAAACCAACATCAGGAGAGTCAAATAATGCTGAGAACGCTGTACAGGAACATGCAGGGTTGGGGGCTGATGGGGATTCACCTCAACTGCATTCAAGTGGTGCTAGCAGAAGGCTCAAAATATCAGCAAATTCCAGACTCAGGGAGAAGGATGGTTTTGGCCCCCTCCACCCCAGGCCCTAAACGATTATGAGATTGTGGAAGAGTTCACAGGACATCAACAGGCATAATACTGAAATAAAGATGGGAGGAACTGATGTACACATGGTTCTGGTGTCTAGCAGATGCTCTGTTGTCCACAGAGCGCTGATGGCTTTGTCTCACCAACGCCTGGACCCCGCGGTCACATTAAACGTGATCGCAATGGTTGTCACATGATCCTTTTTGTTTTTAGTCAATTTCACACGTGGATTTTGTTTCTCTGAACACTGTTTTTTGTTGGTGGTGGCTTGCGAGTCTGTTAAACCTGGCACCCGGGAGGTGCTACTGCTCAGCTCCCTTCACCACAGGGGGCAAGACCTTTTCCCTCGGCCAGGTGGCAGGTCTCCAGCTGGGCACTGTGGCTGCGGCAAAAGCCATCCTTGAGTCGGTGGCAGGGGCGCAGCTGTCACATGATGCCGTTGGTGAGGTACTGGAAGCCATCATAGAGCTTGGTGGTGATTGACCGCATGCTGCCGTCCACCATCTGTTCAATGAGCATCTGCAGCTGCTCCTCCGTCATGTTCATGTGGAAACGCTCCTTCAGGTTGCGGATGGTACTGGAGCCATGGAAACAGGGCAGCTGAGAACCTAACACGTAGGGGTGGGGATGGGGACATAGGAGGAGACAAGGAGCAGAGTTAACAGCGAATTCTGGAGCAGTGGGAAGAACTTACGCAGAATAGTTGAGAGTCAGAGCAGCCTGGTTTGGGAGGCATGTTTTGCAACTGCCGTCTAGTAATGACAAGGAAACCTGCACAGAGGGTCCCTTTAAGGTCTTGTCTGTCCTGGGAAGTGACAGGAACATGCGTTCACAACCACAGCATTGGGCCCCATTGTCAGCTGGTGTAAAATGGAGTCGCACCATCAACTCCAATGGAGTTGCACAGACATATGCCTGCTGGGAATCTGGCCCCACTAGTTCCAACGGCACTGCAGCCATTCACAGCAGCTAGAGAGCTGGCCCTCAGTATAAGCAAGGACACACCTTTCACCCATCATCTGGGGGTGGCTAACTCGTCCAGGCTAGGGTTAACAAACCGGCTGACACAATGTTATGGTTGTGTGCTGAGTGGTGCTTAAGGTAGTTTAGTTAAAGAGCTTCTACTACAGGAAAGTAGGCAAAGCCCAAATGAAGGAACCACCCCTGTTTCTTAAGCGACCACTTTAAAGTCCCCCTTGGATCCCAACACAATACTGCTTGATCTGTAGTTGAAAGCCAGTCTCTGCCAGGTGAGGAATACCTCGGTGGATGCTTGAAACCGGTCCCCAGTGGAGGAATGTGAGTTATTCCCCACTTCCTTCCCCCACTGCACCACACAGACTTTGAACTGCAATACCCTTACACAGGCTCTTCCCAACTCACCCTGCCGTGCAACTTCAGCCAAATGCAGCGGGAGAGGGGAGGGAAGGAGGAAGAGCTGCTGATTCAGTGTGAGGGTTACCAACTAGGTATTCTGTATGTGTGCAGCATCCTTGCTTGGTGCTGGAGGATTTTACAGTCTGGGCTATTGGACTGCAAAGGAAGTGTTGAACCACACTAGCAACAAATCATTTGGAAATGGTCCAACAAGGCTGCTGCTACCTGTGCTCTAGCCTGAGCGGCCAGACAGGCGTGCAGAGGTCCGCGTGCAAGAGCTGATGAATGAGGTTTAACTCTCCCCGTAACTGGGCGTGTGTGGAGGTAAACGGTGTTTTTAATGTACTGGGGTGGTAACTATGTTTGAGGACTCCAGGGGGCCAGACTACGTGGTCATAATGACCCTTTCTGGCCTTAACCTTTATGAATCTATGAACTGCTTCAAGCCTGGTTACATGCCGCAGGGAGAGCTGCGAACTAACTAGGAGTAAGAGACTGCAACACAATGCAGAGACAGGGCACTGTGTAGACATCATCAAAACACTGACATTAATATCGAGGAAAACAATTACCGTATATACTCGTTCATAAGCTGAATATTTTTGGTAAAAAAAGTGACGCATCAAAGAGCAGGGATTGGCTTATAAACGGGTCTACACCAAATGTGATGATTTTAAACTCTACGAAATCATTGAATCGAATATCTAATACATGGTCGTTTTGTTTACCTGGAGCATCTGCAGGCACGGAGCCCCTCAGTTCCCTGTGGCCGCGGTTCGCCGTTCCCAGCCATTGGGAGTTGCGGGATGTGCGTTCGCAGCTTTCATTGGCTGGGAATGGCAAACTGCAGCCACAGGGAGCTGAGGGACTCCGTGCCTGTGAACACTCCAGGTAAACAAAACGTCCCAACCCGCCAGCGGCTTACCCTGATGGGCCAGGAGCCGAAGTTTGCCACCCCCTGAAATATAGGGTCGACTTATGAAAAGGTCATTCAGTTTTTACTATTTTTACCTATCCATCTTGGGGTGTCGGCTTATAAACGAATGGGCTAATGAATGAGTATATACGGTAAATAGATTAAGACTGGTTATTGCCCTCTGTGCAATTTTAAAGGGGAACAGACCCAATTCACTTACAGCTAGGTGCAACCTTATACTGTGCCATGGTATAAAATTGGATGGTTATTTCCACTCCTCTAACTTAGGTAGCTAAGTGTGTTATAGTATAGTAGGGAAATAAAGTTACAATATCTACAACATTTTTGATTTCCTTTTCCCTCTGCTCTTATGACCAGGCTGGCAACAGAACCCAGATTCCCAATACTCTCTGCTCTAACCATTAGACGACCTGACCATAGGATCCCAGCTGCAAAGCTGTAGTTTGGTGATGCAACCCCTGAATGCTTGTGTTAGGGACAGTTTCCCTGGCCCTGTAAGGGGAATGTAGTGAATATAATTCTGCTGCAGTGAGGTTGATAAAGTGGAACATTTATCAGACTAAGATCTCAGCTGTCCCAGCCAACGCCTACCCCGTCCCATGCAACTGGGGCTGCTCTAACCTGCCACTGTGCTCAGACCTTGCCTGGTGCATGCAAGAAAAAGCAAAGCCCCATGGCAGGTTTGAACATGCACAGCTAGATGGAGGGCAGGCAGCAGTGCCACCCCCGTCCTTGCACAGAGGTTTCCCTCATGAGGATTGGGCGGGGGGAGCTCGGAGTGCCAGTCCCCGTACATACGCTACTAGTTGGGGAGCACTGGGCTGCTAGCCCCTTTAAGATCTCATACAATAGAAAACTTATCTGTGAATGTTCTATTCTGCTTCCTGACACTCACAGATGACCTGCGCTACCGTATGGACCTGGCTCTGCTGACTTTCTCCGTAACATCTCTGGCAATCTAAAGGACAAACTGACACACACTCAGTTATTGGCTTGCTTCTCTCCACACTTCAAGTGTCCGCAGGAGCATTATGATTGGCAAACAATTTTCCCCATGGCAGGCAACGTTGCAAATTACATTTTAAATAAAGGAGTCAAGATCAGCAAGCTAGATGCCTGCTCTTCAGAAGCTCGGTCCTGCCAAACCTATTTATCTTTCCATAGAACCCACACACACACAGTAGTTAAATAGGAGTTAGACGACATACACAGAATGAGATAGGATCAAAGCATGCTACAGTTTCCCAGCATTAGCAATTTGACTGAATGCTTAGTTCTATGCAATGCTTTCAGGAGTGTCATGATAATTCTCCTCTAGTTCTTTTCCTCACAGGAGCTTAAAGAGCTTTCTATACTCTAATCCCCACAACACCTTCAGAGAGGCAGGGATCCCACTTAAGGGAAAATTTAAGTCACAGCACTTGCTGCTCCCATTGACCTAAGCTGGACTCACAGGTGCTGCTCAGCACTTCTGAAAATCAGGCCCCTAAATGACTCTTTCAAAGTCACGCAGAGTGAGTGGGAGAGCGGAGAACAGAATCCAGGTGACCTGAGTCGCAATCCCCTGCTCTCACCATTACACAAAACCTCCTTCATCCATCCTTTATATTCAAATCGCTACAATTCAAATGGTCTTATGTGGATGCATCATGCAGCTGATGTGGATCTTGCACAAAGATCCCAGAGACTAATATCGTCAGAACTGCCAGATTTTCATATGGTGTTTCATGTCCGTCTTCTGTTTGGGAACACTTGCGCAATGAAAAGAAAGACCATCTGGAGGGCAGAGACAGGGAGCAAAATTCTGCATCTAGTCACAGCTGTCTCCCCTTTCCCAGCACAGGTGTGTGAAATGCCCATATGTATCCTGTCAAGTGTAAGAGCAGGTTGGAGCCATGAGGCTGGAAAGCAGTGCCATACCTTGCTGCATTATCTCCACAATCTGGACGACTTTATCCATGTGCTTTCGGGCAGCGATGAGGCCTTGCAGCATCAGCATCTTGTAGTAGTTAAACATATCACCATCCAGACCGCCCATGACCTGGAAAGCAGATCAGACAGTGAGCACGGGTTCTAGTGACATGCCAAAAGCGTTCCATAGAGAGGAAATTCCAACAGCAGCCCTGCCAGCAAAGACAGCTGGAAAAGCACACCAGGAATTATTTAAAAGGCACATTTATTTGAAGGATCTAATTTTATGGTAAGACTTTGCTCTTCTATATCAACTTTCTTCCTAGGATCTGAGTGTTCTTTAGGAATAAGAATTAACTCTTCTATAATGCCCTTCATTTGAATACTTTGCAGAAATCAATTACAATTCTCATAACTACTCTTCACCAAGAAATAGGGATCATCCCTCTTGTACAAATGGGGAAATTGATACACAGAGAAGAAGGGATTTGTCCAAGATCACAGAGAAAGTGTGTATGGAAGAGAACCCAAGAGTCTGGGGTGCCAGTCCCCTGCTCTAACCACTAGACCACACTCCCTTCCAAATCTGGGAACAGAACTCAGGTTTCCTGGCTCCTGATCTTGTGCCTCAAACCACAAGACCCTTTCCCTTCCTGGCAGAATTTAGCTACAGCTCACTTACATCAACGAACTCCGACGTGAGCTTGAAGGCAGACGTCTCGAAGCCAAGGTTCCTGGGGGAGCTGGAGAGAATGAACCCAAAATCTATATGGATGATGTGTCCATCTGCATCCAGCAATATATTGCCATTGTGCCTTGAAGGGGAAAGAGAACGAGAGAGAAAACTGTCAACAAGCTCATATTTCAGACGCCATCTCCCTCCCAGTCACTTGGAGCCGGAGAACCACGCACCCACAGAGTAAAGAGCTATAAAGTCCTCACCCAATGCGGAGGAGCAACTGCTTGAGCACTGACAAAGCAAATAGGTACTGGCTTCAGTTTAAGCCAGCAGCATCTCCTGTTAATGCCAAGTGCACACGGGGCTGCAAATTTTCTCTGCTTGCCTCTTTTCTCTGCCTCTTGTACAACACTACCAAAAAATAACATTTTAACTAGGTACATATATGAGGGTTTATTGCTTACAAAACAGCCCTGCAATTACACAGCAAATGCTCCAAGCAGCATGGCTTCAACACAAACGAACTCCCACTACTCAAATTTCAGGTTCCCCTATGGTCATACTCCAGCCACTTCCCACTGTTCTGATTCCCCAGCAAGCACCATGAGAGGATGCCTCTGCTCTCAGGGATTCCCTGCTGGTGGGGAAGACACAGAATGAGGTAAGTGGCATCTTGAGTAATGGATGCAATTTTGGAAACCTTACTACCCCCTTTGGGGGGTTTAATACACTTCTCTAAGGGGCAAGACTCAAGACAGCAATTCCCTGATTGCCGCCCCCCAGTGGTTGGTCCCAAGGCCCGGTGGGCAAGGAAATTCTGTGTGCTCAGACTACAGCCTCTTCACTCCAACACACAGGGCCCACCTGTCTTTGACCTGTAGCAGGTAGCACACCAGGCAGTATCCAGCACAGCTCTGCACAAAATTCCTCTGGGCCGTCAGAAATGCTTCGGTCGTGTAGTTGCCATGCTCCTGGAGGAAGTAGTCCAGCAGCGAGAGCTGGGATTGTTTCTTGACTTGGTGGATGGACACTGCGTTGACGACTGGCTCAATCATGCCGCTGTCTGCGGAGATGACGAGGATTTTGTATGGCTTGATCCACAAGGGCACGCGTTCCTGCTCCCAAATAGACTGAAAGAGAAAGAGAGTTGTGAGTCAAACGCACCAATGGGCTGCGTTTACGGACCCACAGCACTAGTGGGAGGTGTCTTGCTCTTTCCTACCTGCAGTTGTTTAAGGACCTGGAATGCTAGCAACTCTTGCCTGAGGTCATCTCCGCATTTGACAATCACCGAGAGGAGGCGCCAGTTTGGAAGATGGCCATAAGGGGAGCCTTCCCTGATCCGCCTGTGGGGAAATCACAAAGAGTTAAAGAGAGAGGAGAGCCTCTGCCTCCTTCAGGGCATCTCTGGAAAGAGCCTAGCACAACAGCATAGTAACAAGACAGCAGCTATAAGGCAGTACCAAGAGGTGGATTTTGATTCAAGAATTTCTAGACTCAGGATGTTTCTCTTTCACTGCTAGCATGTGCTTAAATGCTTTGCTAAACAGGGATAGTCTTCAGTATTTTGTTGACTTGGGGCTTTAGGACTGTCAGTTCTTGGAGCCGGGACAGTCGTTTATTATGTTTATACAGCGTTGACAAAAGTGCCATAGATAAGTGTTAAACAAGCAGAGAAGATGCCAAACTGTACAGCAGGAGGAATTAAGCAGCACTGGAAGGAAATAAGGCCCTTTTCTATCACTTCCCCTCCCATCCACAATCGTACCCCCTCCAAAAGAATAAGCCAAGCACCAAACTTGCGGGACTCAGAGCACCCTGGAACACAGAGCCTAAATCAATCACTGCTGTGTATGGAGACCTTTTGTTTTGGAAATATTGAATCTATTTGCTAGTCAATATTTGCTCCCTAAAGGCAATCAGTGCCCAAAGCTGAGGCTCCACATTTACTTACAGAGCAAATCAGCACAGGCAGCCACAAGGGAAGCTATTCCACAGAGACGAAGCTGGGATTTCAACACGGACCTATTACAGGAATGGGGGCAATTCAGCTTTCCATTGTACCCCACCTCCTTCACTCATACCTGACTTTCTCCTGCCAGGGCTCCTTCAGGGCAACAGCAGACGGATCCTCAGGGTCTCTCCTGAAAGCTGTCGGGGTGTGTGCAAGCTGCTCCGAGAGGCGCCGTCTAGAAAGTAAAGTCATTAAAAACGCAAGTCTGCTTTCCCCAAAAGAGAGGTTTCAGTGACAATCCAATGCCATCATACACACGTTAGCCCAAAGCACTTACAAAGCTTGTATTGTCAGGGATCACGTCACCCATCACTGACCTGCAAACCCCATTTTGGAGTGGAACATAACAGCTGTGTAGGGTTGTTGCACTGTTAAACAGCTTAAGGTAGGGGATGAAGAAAAATGCTGTATCTAACGGAAACAGCAGAGGTTGATTTTCCATGGGCTGAATTTACTCCTTCAAATTAGGAAAATAGCGCTTACACCACTAAGTCTTTGGGACCACACATGGGCAGAACCGCAGTCTTCAGTCTCATTCAAGTGAGTCAATTTTCAGCAACGCTGCACCCCCTAAAGCGAGCTAAGAGGCTGCTCTCTCAAAAGAAGAACGCCATCAATTCCAGCTCTTGTAGTACTTCATGTTTCCCTTGGAGATTGTGCATTCAAGTACTGACCTTGCCTAAGCCTATTTAGCTTCCGAGATCTCAGATCTGTTGTAACATGCATGCTCACGCCACACGTATATCACCAAATGGCTACTAACTGGTCAGTTGACTCACCTGATGAAGAATTGACCTTTTGACTTTGGTCTTGCTCCTAGTTTTCAAAGATACTCAGACCTGACACTGAGCTTTGCTTAAGTGAAAGAGAACCCACTACCCAGCTAATAAGTGCATCTCTTTAGAAGAGGCTTTGGAATTAATTCATACGGCACATCCCATTACACCCAGCCACTACCCAGCCCACACCTGCCTCCAGTCCAGGAACATACAGGGCACCTGATGCTCAGGCCTAGTGAGAAAGATGAGGAGTACTGACTAATGGGCTTTTTCACCAGAGATTTTAATGGAGATACCTGGTGTTACTCTTCCCCACCCAACACAAAGGCTTGTTTTAAATAAAGACAGTGAAACCTATCTCCAGCTCTGCGGTCTTTACAGTAAGGGAAATCTCCCACCCACAACGTAAGCTCACTGTTACCTAATATCACCAGCTGCTATGAACACAGGCTCTTTGCTCTCTTGGCTGGTGATGCTGTCCACGGAGAACTGGGAAATATTGTCACAGCTGTTGGTGTGCATCTCTGGAAGCTGGAAAGAGACACAAGACTGAGTTACAGACCAGAAAGTCTCAGTGTTCTCCTTAGTGCAAAATGATAAAATGTTATATTTATAAACCTTTCAGTCCAAAGGATCCATTAATCATGTTCAGAGCCACTGAAATGCAGCCACTTCTAGGATGAAGGAGGTGAGCTTACACACTGTCCAACAGCAGGGCGAACCCTGGCTATGAGAAGCGTCCCATTGGACCTAATAGCCATGCAGAGCAGACAGGCCCAATTTTTAAGGTCTCATCCAAAAGAGAAGAACAGGCACAGAGTGAACTGCACAGCACTCGATTATCTACCTTGGTGGGATGAATGACTGAGTCTCTCCTGCCAAGATTTCAATCCGGGGCTCCAGGCAGGCTTGCTATTTCAATCTCCAAGCCACGGCATTTTAATGTGTTAGGATGCAGATTTCACATTGCGGTTTATACTCAGTGCCTGGGATGTGCTGCATTGTACGAATGCTTTCAGTGCACAAGAGGCTGCTCACAAGAGAAATTCTCTTGCACACATCTTTCCTTTACAAGCCAGGCAGCTACTCCTACCACGATCACGGTTGGGAAGCCCCTTGTTCACCAACTAGCTCTAGAATGCTGCCGAGCTGCAGCTAGCTCAGTGCTCTCTCACTGCGGGACATGCCAAAAGGGAAGGAGTAAGACATTACAGACAAAGCTGTAGAGGCATCATGCTGAGCATGGCAAAGAGGCAAACCCTTGTGCATTCCACTCAAGCGACTCTGCTCTGGCTGCTCTCAATGTTGGTAGCATATTCCACAGAGAACAGCATCCAGGCCTCCTTGGCTGCAAGGAGTCACCAAAACAGGAGCCAGCTGAGATGGGGAGGTCCCTCTGAGAACAGACTGCACCATATGTCCCCTCTTCCTTATAACAGGGAACACAGTTCTATGGCTGGGACTCATTTTCCCCATTGGGTTTCTAGTCTTAGTGACGGGGAGTTTGGCTGCCTCACCTCCACCTGCAGTTCCCCAATATCATCCACAGACCAGGCTTCATCATCGTTGTCATAGTTGGGAACAGTTGTGAAGCTGCTGGCCCTCTGCTCATGAGTGATCCCACATTCTGGCAGGTTCTCCACAGACCTCGTGGTCCGGATGCGGTTCTCTGGGATCCGGGCTGGCACATTAGTGGTGTCAAAATTTTCACATTCAAGTACTTCAACGTAGATTAAATAGGGAGCCTGAGGGAAGCGGAAACAAATGTCACTGACACAGGGCTACACAACTTACACTGGCCAGGGTTTGAGTCCTTCATTTCTCTCTTGCTTTCCAGTTCACTTTTAACACTGGCCAGTATCTAGCCGTTCCATCATCAAACCACCCTGAACATTAAGCAATCTACCTGCTCTCTCATCTGATCCTTAGATTGGTCCCTGTTCTTCAGTCTTGGTCCAGGACTAGGGCTCATACTTGCTACCATAATCCTGTGACTAATAATAATCGCTGTCTTCCAAATACACTGGGGATCAGCTAAATCTTTTTACAAATGGGAAAACAGAGGTGTGTGTGTCACAGACCAAGTTAGTGCCACATTTGGGAGTTCCTGACTCTGAGTCCTAGATCCTGCTGCTCTCTCCAAAATTTTCAGGGGTACCATGACTGGTAGGCGATTAAAGTATGTAACTAATAAATATACCTTTAATTTACATTCCAGATGAAGAAGGAATGAAGGAAGGGGTTTATAGTCATTTGTATTGATACTGAAAATCAGAGGATCTAATAAAATAATATCGCAATATCTTAAAGCCAGAAGTATCTCAGCTTGTTTAATGCACAAGGACATGTGCTCAGAGTAAGGTAAATGGAACAAGGCCGGCGTAGGGTCAAATGCTAATTACCTTGAGTAGCACCAAAGTGCATATTTTACTCTGATGTTTAAGAGACGTCAGTAACATTCACATCAATGCAAAACTAACTTACAATCACCAGAAGAAAAAACGTTGAGCTTGGAGGGCTCAATCCTGCAAGGTACTGAGCATTTTGGCACTGATCTCGCAAAGCACATCGGTACACGCTTAACTTGAAGCATGTGAGTAGTGTCACTGGAGTTAATGGGAGCACTTGTGTGCTTAAGATCAGGGCCAGAGAGCTCAAAGCCATGCAGAAACAACCCGTTAAAAGAGTAGCCTTGTATTCTGCCCCAGATGCCAGTAGCTCACATATAACCCAGGTAAGAATGTTACCCTAATATCTTTGGTCGATTTTGCTGACATTATGGGCTGGATTTTCAGATGCTGAATGCCTGCAGGTCCCATTTATTTCCACAGGAGTTATGCTGCTCAGCACCTTTGAAATCCAGTCCTTATCACACAGCACTGAAACCACACGCCACCATTAAACTTGGCCCTTTTTCTGAAGGGCTGTTGCTAGGGTTTGAAAGTGGCCAAGAGGGACATGAATCCAGGAACATTTCAAACCCAACATTAGAAAGCTTTGGGGAAACTTCCTCTCGCTCAAGCCTTCTCTGGACTCTCCCCTCCCAGCTACCCTTGCATGGACTCCTCTTCCTATGTCTCTTGAGTCCTTGACCTTCTCAAGTGATGCAGCCCAGAGAATGACAGCAGGGAAGCCTGCTATGTGCTGCTCTACCTGCTACATCTCTGTACCATATGGTGACGACAGACCCTGCCAGGTGAATCTTATTTATGACTGGTTAAGAGAAGGTGAATTATTATTTATTTAGCTTAATATCCAGAAGATGCAGTGAGCTACGTTCTTAATGTTGGGTTCTCTGAAGTCAGCTTTTAAGGGAAGTGCTAATCTTACAATGCTTCAAGAGAACTAATCTTCCTTGCTCGGCCACTCTTACCTTGTCCTTGGAGTTGAGCACCACCGCCTGCGTATGGGGCACCCGCACCACATGATGGTCAAAGCCAGCTGTGGGAAGCCAGATGCGTGCCGGAAGCTTATGGTTAAGTAAAGACAGCTCCGAGATAAGACGCTGAGTCTTCTGCTCTTTGGTGGGCAAAATGGCTAGTCTCTTTCCAATGGCCATCAGGGATTTGATGAATTCTCTCTCTGGGGCAAGTCTGACAGGCTAAAATGTTTTAAGGAAGTGGGAGAAGAGAGTTACAAGGCAACAGTTGTGTGCGTAAGAACCCACAGTTCTACAATTAGGAGTCAGTCTGAAATTGTTGGGATAAACTGCACATGGAAGAGAAGCTTCTACTACCTGTCTAATGCTCTTGTGAATATAAGGAGTAGGTGATCATCTGTAAAACAGGACACCAAAAAAGTATGTGTACTGAACACAAAAACCTCCCTAGAGCATTTCACTCACCTTGAAACTGGCCATTTCCACTGGGATAAAAATCTTCGCACCACAATCCCATTGTGGTGCTGACTTAACATGGTTATTTTTGTTCACTTACTCATCTATCTGTGCAACACCACACGTCTGGCAACAGTGTAAAGTCTCTACTCCTAGAGAGCCATTAGAGGGAGCCCAGATCTTTTTCTCTAATTCTACCAGCCTCACACAGTTACTTTGTCAAGGTTGGGTTGTTTTTTTAAGTCAAAATCTGGGGAATATTTCTCAGAATTCTGACCATTTTATGGTGGGATTAAACCTCAAGCTTAAAGTGCAGCTTAAAGCTTTTAACCATTAACATATTTGTGAATGTGGCTGCTGTATTTTACAGGTTAAACATTGTTCTACTCATTTTGAGCCGCAGAACTGTAACTTGAAATGGCAGAAGTTTATAGTTGAATTTTGCCATTAAAGACAAAGAATTAAAAGCTGTGAAGTGCCCCCATCACCGATCATGCTAGAAATGCACATGCAAAAGCTATGTAGCATGGGCAAAGAGAGCAAAGGAAAAATTATTTATAACAGAACACCTATGAAAGACTAAGTGAAGTTGGTAAAAAAGAAAAGTAGCCATCTAGTTAACATTAATGTCCTTTTCCATCCTCTGTAAGAGCAGAGGGGTTTAGTTTTTGTCTGTAGTCCACATCAAAAAGCTTCCATGCTTCAATGTAAGTGTAGCACCTGACTCTATAAAGCAGTCAATAGTCACCCTCTGAAGACAGCAGCTTTCCCTCACTAAGCTACGCTGGCTAAGAAAGCGTAGGTGTCCTTGCGATAGGAGGAAATGTTTGCATAGCATCCACGGCAGCATGATCAATTGCAACCACCAGCCATAGAATGAATGTTTAAAAACCCTGCGCCATCCGATGTTCGGTCCTTTAGCATACACACATCTGAACTACATCATGTAGTTTCCATCTTCTATTTTAACAATCCCCATCCAAAGTAGAACCGCCCTGTCTGTATGTTACCTTTCAGACTGGCATCCTGATTTCCTTGTCCACTATACAGAAACTACCTCTCCACACTTCTGATAACTCAGTTCCTTCTTGTTCCTGACCACCACACTGATGCTAACATACTCACTGCAGGGCTAGCTGCAAACTGGTTAAAAACAAATATTCTGACCCTCCAGAAGTATCCATGACACTGAACCCATCCACTTTTCCCACAGAATCTTCTGGGCTCTTTCAACCAAAACCCCAAAATGCTGCAATTGCTTATTATGATTATTGCTCCTGTTTTAAAGTTTGTTGTGCCTCATGGCTCAAGTCAATTTTCATCTTTGGTGTGTGTGCATCTGATAATTTCACATACAAAAATCAAGCAGCATAATTTATGGATATTGAAACTTTCATGCATTGCACACGCTACTGAGATATTCAATAAAGCCTAGTTACTGCAATAGTGATTTATGATTGTGTCCAATAGGATAATTAATGAATGGAATTCAGAGGCATAAACATAACAGCAAGCTAAGAGTGAAACCCTGCTTTCCTCAAGGGGACTGTCCAAATCTTGATCTGCTAGGAAGAGAGCACTGGTACATACATCTAGGGCAACGCACAATTCAGCTCATCACTTCAACATCCTATATTCTCTTGGTTTTTAACTGTTTAATGGTTTAATACTTCTCATTCATACGTTTCTCCTTGACAACATGCTTCGTAAACATTAACCAATTAAGCTTCCCAGCCCCTCAAGTGAGCTAATGCTTGGCACTTAAATCACTTTTTATCTATAGCTCAAAGCATTTACAAAGTTACATATCATCATCCCTGTTTTAGGAAGAGGGAAGCAGAGTGAGAGAAGGGAAGTGACTTGCACAAAGATACTGTCAGACAGGAGTAGAACTCAGAAGTTCTAGGCTCTCACTAGAAGAGCTCCACATAAGCCTGAAAGCTTGTCTCTCTTGCCAACAGAAGTAGGTCCAATAAAAGATATTACCTCCCCAACCTTGTCTCTCTAATGTCCTGAGTCCAACACAGCTACAACAACACTGCATAGACATTTCCTGGAAGTTTGTCTGGATTATGGACCTCTGGAGACACCTCTACTCCTCCAGTCAGTCGTGAACTGCCAGGAAATGGCCTCCCTATTGTTTATTGTTGCTAAGTTCCTGCGTGCCAAGCAGCTCATTGAGATATACTTTGTTCTTCTGCTGAGGTGCCAACACAGTACGGAAAATTAATCTCCACCTTGAGTCCTGTTACAGAGGCCATTTTGGAAAATGTAAACACCCAGTTGGATCCACAGTCACTGACCTTGAATGGTACCAGCAACCTTAAGCTATGTCTCTATATAACAGACACTGAACCCCAGAAAGGTCCGACAGATTGAATTAAGCCAATGCAGACCTGCATTTCAGCATTAGAAAATTAACAGTAAGCTTACCTTACATGGGATCATGACATTAAACTAACTTCTGAGGCCAAGCAGAGAGAGGTGGAAGTGAAACCTTATTCCTTCATTCAGGTTCTCAGCATAGTTAAGTATCACTCTAGCACTCTCTGGGCCAATATAAACACTTACTTGATACTACAGCACCACATTTAACTGGTGATGTTTTAAAATCACTCCGTCCCCTAAAAAAAAAAATCTAAGTTAAACCATGACATTTTAGGTCTGGATGCTGCTGAATAACTTACTCCGATTATGAACACAGCCCAGATAACTGGCATCCTAAGGTCACTCAGTACACTATCTTGCAGGGATCAGAACAAGGCATTTGCTATGCTCAGGTGGTGTGTGTGTGAGGGTGGGAGCGTGATTTTGGTTTGATCTGGAGCAAGCCCTGTGGTCTGCTCAGGAGTTAGGATGAGTGGTTTGGGGAGCAGTGCTTGGGTCACCTTCTCCAGCAACTGTCCTCTCATAAGCATGTGCCTTTCCTATGGAATCGTAGGTCATTTTCATCTTTAATTTCACATAAGTATTATCTACTCCAGCCTCTCAGCAGGCACAGAAGGCTGACCGTTCCCCAGGGCTTTTGCCCAGTTTAGTTTTCGTGTCCCAAGCAGTGGAGGGTCTCCCCACTTCCCTTTGGGGCACCTGGCACTGGCCACTGTTAGAAGACAGGATACTGGGCTAGATGGACCTTTGGTCTGACCCAGTATGGCCTTTCTTATGTTCCACAATCTAAGAGATCTTATTGTCAAAAAGCATCTCCTGACGTTCAATCTATATTTTCCTTGTCTCCAATATCATCCCCATCCTGTCCACTGTAAGCAATTCCTCTCTCGCGCTGCTTGGCATGTGTATTAAAACATTTGTAGATTGCTATGCTCCTACTTAGCCAGGCTATACGGACTTCACGCTTAGTCTTTCCTCAATTCAATCCCCCTCCTGTCTCCCTCACCACATTTCTTTGCTTTTTTCTGAGCTCCCCTCAGTTTATATCTTTCTGGTGCCAGAAATTAGCAACACCACAGGTGCTGTCTCGGAGCGATACACAGCAGAATCTCATTTATATCCGGTTTCTCAGCATCTCTTACATGTTCTTTCACTTCCACTACTAAACTGGTAGAGACTCTTACCTGATGCACTGAAAGCTAGACAATAGTTAAAGACGGTGTGTAGCACAAGAAGCAGGCTGTAGGTCTTTACAGAAACAGAGCAATGATGCATAGACTAGAACGGATGTTCTACAGGGCATCTAGACTCTTCCAGCTAACTGTACGCTGCCACTGGGTTTCAAGATTAAAAGTGTTAATTATGAGGAATACCACATATCTCATACATGTGCATGTGTATAAAAACCTAAGCAATTTAGCTAGGCACAGGTGTCTGCAGCTAGTTTATAAATAGGACATAAATGTTTGCAGAGTCTGATTGGCTACAATAAAAGTCTGCCATGTTCAAGCATGACATGAATAACCATGGATAGTGAAGCCTGAAGAATAGATTTCTCTCCTGAGGGAAAAAGGCAGAAGCCAACACCACACAGAGTCCCTTCAGGTTACAGAACAGGCATTTAAATTGTAAGTGGATCTCACACGCTTTAGGCAACATTGACGTGAGAACTATAAAACTGAAATCACTGATATGAAGGTAACAACTATCGCTATAAAATATAGATTTTTTTTTTGCTCTTCTACTGCCCCTTCTATCCAAGGGTCTGAAGGCATTTTACAAACCTTAAACCTTCCCAACAACCCTCTGGAGGTATTTAAGTATTTGTGACATTGCACTCCATATGCTTTAAGGAAGTATGCTATGAATATGACATAACTGGAATATGCTTTAAGCTAAATAACCCTTGTATGGTGTCATGAAAAAACTTCACTGTATTTTCCACTGAATGCATCCGATGAAGTGAGCTGTAGCTCACGAAAGCTTATGCTCAAATAAATTTGTTAGTCTCTAAGGTGCCACAAGTCCTCCTCTTCTTTTTATTAAAAAACTTGTAATCTACTAAGTGTGTTCATCCCATTTGTTTGCATGTACTATTTCTATATCTAGAGTTAGGAGAATAAGATATAAACTTGGGTCACTGATGTAAACGTATTAAGTGGAGGCCATTAAGGGTGCTCCAGAAACAATCAGTTGTAAATGGCCCTAATTACTTGAAAGACTTCCTGTGTACGGTTGGGCCAGCCCATGGGGAATGGAGACTAGGGGGTCTTACAGTGACATGTGACCATGTCACCTGTAAATGAAATCCATCTTAAATCTGGTACTTTTCCATTTAGAAGGAGGGGTGGGGACCCAGAGAGACAAAAGATTCCCGCCTTACGCCAAAGCTATAAAAGGGGGTGGAGAAGGACAAAGGTGGCAGCCAGTCATGATAAATCCCCTGCTTACCATTTGAGATGTCTGCTGGATCTAACAAAGACTGTACCGGGGAAAGGATTGGGCCCAGACTAGGAAGGAGTCTAGTCTGTGAAAGAAGCTTATTGGAATATCTCTGAGAGTGAGATATTACCTGTAATCAGTTTCTTCAAGTATTAGGCTTAGACTTGCGTGTTTTGTTTTATTTTGCTTTGTGACTGACTTTGTTCTGGCTGTTATTACTTGAAACCACTTAAATCCTGCTTTTTATACTTAATAAACCCAGAGTAAGTGATTAATACCTGGGGG
Source organism: Eretmochelys imbricata (assembly GCF_965152235.1). NCBI lineage: Eukaryota > Metazoa > Chordata > Testudines > Cheloniidae > Eretmochelys > Eretmochelys imbricata. Next base: position 9,154,347 of record NC_135595.1, on the reverse strand, counting down.
TGCAAACAGCTGTGCATATCTCTCTATCAGTGATATAGAGGGCGAACAATTTACAAATTTACCCTGTATAAGCTTTATACAGAGTAAAACAGATTTATTTGGGGTTTGGATCCCATTGGGAGCTGGGTGTCTGGGTGCTGGAGACAGGTAACCTGGTGAGCTGTTTTTAGTTAAGGTCTGCAGCGTTGGGGGTGTGTCCCGGACCCTGGGCCTGTGTTGCAGCAGGCTAGAGTGTCTGGCTCAACAAAGCAGGGTTCTGGAGTCCCAAGCTGGCAGGGAAAATGGGCTCAGAGGTAATTTCAGCACATCAGGTCACAGTCCCAAAGGGATCTCTGTCACTGAACCTGTCACAGTATTATCCTCTTTTTATGAAAAAATAAGGAATAGAAAAATGTAGCGACCCAAGGTCATGCAGCAATACAGTGGCAGATCTAGGAACCGAACCCAGGAGTCCTGGCTCCCAGCCACCTCTTCTCTAACCATTAGCATGCATTGCCTCTTTGAGAACACCCTATCACCCTTGGCAAATATTTTAAGGTTCGCTGACTATATCAATAAATGCCAACCCTCTTCAGTGTGTTGCTTCTAAACTGGTTGTACGAGAACAGCATTGAGTCACTTTATAAGCCCACTGTAAGGTTTCATTTACCATCCTTTTCTTACTGTTTCACATAGTGAAATAATCTGTGGAAATAATCCTAGAACACGATAAGACTTCAAATCTACTCATTAGAGGAGCAAGACAGATTCAGGTACACATTTGCAAAGAGCTCATTTACACAGGAGGAATTCAACTTATTTGACTAACAAAATGGTATGTAAGACACTGTAAATAATTATATTAAAAAGACAAACCCCACAGCTCTCAATAAGTGATTTTTGATCATGGACTACATATTCAATACATGGGAAGCCAATTAGGAATCCCAAAGTGAGAATGTGCACTGTTAGGAAAATGGTACAAATTGAAGAGAGATGCCCTTGATTAAAAATGAAAAATGTTTCATAACAAGAGAAGAGTTATTAGGGAACATCAGTTTTGATCTAAAGTAATTTCATCAGACAGAAAACTGATTTTTGTGGAAAAAGCAAATTAAATCCCATCGGGCAGACAACTTGTAAGAAAATTTAAGGAAACAGCATTTCCTCTAACTAGAGGGGAGAACACACACAGACAGGTTTGAATGAGTATTCAGAATTCGTATTATCAGCCAGGGTTATTCACCTGCGTTAAAGCTTGTAATTTCTTTTTAAATGCAATTTTTTATATCTCCATAGATGGGTATTTATTGACAAGATACAATATCTAACTTGCAGGTCCCCTCATGACTTCTTGTTTGCTTTAGTCAAAATTGTACAAACAAAATTTCCCAAAGCTCTGTTTAACTTGTATTTCACTGCAGGCTATTAAAAAGCATAAACTGGACAAATGTTATCCTTGTGTTCAGATCAAAATGTTATCAACTTCTCTGTTTTGCCTCTGCATAAGACAGGATAGCAGAACTTTGCTACAGCTCAAGAGGACTCAGCCAATAGAATGCATGCACTGGGCATAAAATGCTGGCATAGAAATGCTCTTGCAATGCAGTGTTCTACATGGAGTGGCTTAACATCAGAGCTGTTTAAGGGCCACTGCCAGGTGACCAGAGATTAGTATTTCAGGACACAGAGGAAATGCTGCTGTAAAATAAGGAAGCGAGGCAACCCAGCCACTAGAACAAAACTGGCCAAACTTACGGAACAGAATGATTTATCAACACTTTCCGTACTCGATGAGAATTCCTGGGAAAAGGATGAAAGGATTTTTTTTTTATTTATTTTTTTTTTTTAAGAAAAATAAAGAAAGAAAGAAGGGGGAGAAAAGGCAATAGTTTAGCTCCAATTTTATAAGACCATTTTTCATTTATTTAAAAAAAAATCAGGCTTGCTAACCTTTAATAAGAAATTGCAAAATCTGATAGAGAATCTTATTTTACGATGGTCATTGGATAAAACTAGAGTGATCAGGGGTTAATGGATCTGGCAATAACTTTATGAATCTTGATTTATTACTAGTATGATGCCATATATGTCCATGAAGCTTTTCAAACACAGACAGGGTTCCCTGCTCCAAAAATATTACAATCTAAGTTAGATCTGATTAGATTAGGTCCGTTATTGTTGAAATCTTGTAAACAGTGTCAAATGACTTTATTTTCATTGGTCAAAATCTTTCCAAAATACTTCATCACACAAAAATGAAGGTCAAAAGTACTCCAGATTCTCCAAAACATATTAGTGCTATCAAGTATCTGTTGTAGCGTCCAAATCAGTTTGTATTATTTAAAACGCAGTAGTGCCTAGAGGCCCAAATCAAGGATCATGGTCCTCCTGTGCTAGATGCTGCATGCAAAACAAGCATGCCCCAAACAATTCACAATCGAAACTACAAAAGTTTTCCTCCACCACTGCATCCATCTATAATTTTCCATTGAGTACGTTAATTTGAACAGCTTTTTCACTAGAAAATTATCCTCATGGTAATTTATCCTAGAACCAGACTAAAAAACCCAACAATTAAGCCATTTGTTCAATGAAGTTTGCGAGGCGGAACTCTAATCAGGAGACAAGTATACTGAAGAAGTAGATTCACCATACTATCAGCAAACCTTCTTTGTATCAGCAGGGCCGCAAACACAAACTATTACTCAGACTTCTTTGCAAGCAGAGAAAGATGAATTTTGTGTAGCTGCTGTAATGGTTATTTTAGGTTCCATCACAAATCATTCCTGAGTAGATAGATGACCTCAATTTAATGTCGCTTGCTTGATTCCTTAGATTCATAACACAGTCTGTGCATAATCTTGTAGTTTACATTTCCATGGTCCCTACTCATTTTATGGTCCCCATAATTTTCCAATATCCAAAAGTGAAAAACAAGAGGCAGCAGCAGGCGTACAGAAGAGAACTGTTAATATAAATGAACAATAACTATTCTACCCACAGAGCTAAGTGCAAATACAGCCTAGATTACGCATTCTTGCAGAGCAAGGGTGCTCAAGGCAACAGGGGCACTGGTAGCGACAGATCACCAAGCAATTCTGGTAATTGAACAGAACTCCTAGTCATTTTTCTCTCCACTTCACACCGCAGGAAGAAATTCCAACACAATTTCATGTTTGGAACCCAACCCTGCAGATGGTCATGGCACTCCAGAATTTACCCCATTCACTGGAGAGACTTCCCCATGCTTAACAGAAATTCAGACAGCTTCCAAACCATGTCTGACAGCTGCAATAGGAGCTTGTTAAAAACCTGGCTAAGCTATGCAGTGTCCAGACCACGTGTCTACACTTGAAATGGAAGCAGCTGCAATTGGCACCATTTCATAAAAATTCAGTGCAGCCCATGGTCTCCTGGAATGCTACCAACATGGGCCTCATGAGGCCAAACCCAGGGCAACCTCTCCTCTACTCCGATTCCTGTAGAACAGAAGTGATTTACACCAAGATGTGCTGACACCATAACCCAATCCAGAAATGTAAGATGGTGCAGAACATGGTGACCTATTTAAAAGCAGTGCTTCTCGGCAGCACTGTGTGACAGCACTGCTTTGCGGTCTGCACTGGCTGCCTAATGGTTTCCAGACTGAGTTTAAGGTGTTTGCTTTGGCCTATAAGTCCACAAACGGCCTGAGATCTTTCTAATTGAGACATAACCTCTTTCCTCATGCCACACTGCCACCTTGATTTAATAAAAAGGCGGTAGAGGAAGGAACCTGAAGAGCACTTTCCATGAAGGGTTCATGAGATGAGCTCCATACCACCTGCCCTGGAAACAAACCTGGGTCTGTTTACCTTCAGTGCACACTACAAGTAGTAATTTGCATGGACTGCTGCAGAGGATGGGGTGGAGATTTGTGTGGGGAAGGAGAATTCTGTGTTTGTTAGGGATTCGGGTCCGACAGCAGTCATTTAATTTTATGTTTGTAATTTGTGGCAGACGTGCCGAGAGTTTTGGCTAAGATTTATGGTATAAATCTGAATAAATAATAATAAATGTTTATATTTCAGCAAAACTCTCCCCCTTTGGTTTTCCTCTGGCTCAAAGGCGGCAATATTCTGATTCCTTGAATAAAATAGGGTTAAAACAAAACCAGTATTTCTGTAGTGCCTCATTTAAAATCCTTCAATCTGTTATTTTCATACAAAAAGAAAGATAATATTGAAGCCTCACACCCTTGAGACTGGTGTGTAATTGATTTAATTCATTTCCCAAAGAGAAACAAACAGACCTGTTTTTAGCATGTTAATTACAGGGACATGCTAATTCCACAAGGCTTAATCTTACTCGAGAAATAATCGCATTTAAATTAATAACTTCCTCATGAGCACATTAAAAAAAACCCTCCCAATTCTTAGGCCACAATGGTGGGTGGGCACGTGCTCACGTATTTTAAGCAACAGCCTTGGAAGACTCATCAGGAAGCAACTATTTGCTTTCAACCTCAGGAAACAAAGGGCAAAATAGGTAAACAATCCAAATATAAATATTAACAAGGGATTTTCACACAGATAAACATGCACACCAGCCGAGCTAAATCAACTTCATAAGGCTGTGGTTTGCACTTGCTGATTATTGAAGTTCTGTATTTGAAGAAGAGCCTTTCCTTTCATCACGCAGTTTTCCCTGCCCTGGATTCCACAGAGGAGTCGGAGCCCTGAGTTTGTGGCTTGTTAATTAATTTTGCAGACCTGCATTCAGCATGACAACTTCACTGCAGGATGAAGTTAAATGAACAGGTGAGTTGGGAGGTAAAGATCATTTAAGCAGATTACTGTTTTGCAGCAGACAACTGAAAAGGAAGAATTGGTGATGGAATGTTTCAATGGTATGTTTCACCTCTACCTCACAAATTCAAGTGCAGACTAAAAGTTGTTACCATCTGAGGCTGTTTCTGGTGCCATGTGTCTCTGTCCAGTTCCCAAGAGTTGAATGTCCACATTAAAAAAATCCAGAAGTGGCACTCACTGGCCCTCTTAGTCTCAAAGGCTATGTCTTCACTGCAACCTTAGCTCAGGCTTGGGAACATCCCTACTACAAAGCACTACTTGTGCCACACCTGTGTGGCGGCATCCACAACAGTGCTGTAGTAGCCCATGTGCTGGGATAGATTTCTAGGATATTTCATGGTTCTTAGCGGTGCATTACACTGGTGCATTATACTCTATTAAGTTATTCACCGTGTACTGTACGAAAACTTGTCTGTCCTTCCTTGGCTCCTGTGCAGAAATGCTCTTATGGGTCTTACTGATAGCTCACCACAGCTTTACCAGAAGGCTGGGGCCAACTTCTGGCCAACAGGCAGCACAGGGGAAGGATTTCTTGAGTAACATCTCTGTTCAAATGCTGTAGAAGTGCAGCAGAAATGAAGAAGGCAAATGTGGGGCTGAAGTGCAGTGCAGAAGAAGAGAGGACTTAGATAAGAAAGTGCAGCCCAGGTGGAATTGTAGGATAGACTGGAGGACTAACAGCACCTGATGTTCTCAGAGCAAAGCAGGTGGAATATCAGCCTGTGGTTAAAGGAAACCTCCCCTCAGCTGTGCCTGCTAGCACCAAAAAGCATCCTGGAGTCCATGTGAGAGGTGTTTCTGAGTGGGTGGAATGAGGGCTAGAGGCAACACCCGAGCTATAGCCCTGGTTAAGTCTGCCGTGAAGACATACCCAGAGAGATCAAGGACCAAATGGACCATGCAGAATGAACTCCCTCCCCTCCTGTCCTAGAAAAGAAGTTGACACTTCCATGCTGTACCTGCTCTGTAATTAGATTTCAATCTCCAGGGCTGTCAACACAAGACCTTACATGAGTCCTGAAGTCACAAATGCAAAATTTAAAAAGCTGGCAAGAGAAACTATTAAACCAGGTGAATTGCATTTGTTTGAAATGAAACATTCCTCAACACCACAGCCCCCCAATAAGAAAACCCAGCAAAGAAAATCCTTCCATACACCTCTCTCTTTCTTGGGCTTTATTTGCAATTCCAGGCAGGTTTTACAACAGTTTTGCATATTGCCACAATTTTTTTTGGCTCAATACTTCTACCACTGATTTCCTAATTGCATAAAGAAGTAGAGAAAATAATAAAAGTATGAGGTATCATTCTGTTTCTTGATACAGACCTTGGGATAGTTACCAAGGAAGGTTTGAGCTTGTCAGCACATCAAAAACTGCTCTCGTTTAAACAAACCAGTTTAAAAATCTATTTAGTTGAACCAGAATGGACACACTCATATCTGTGGAAAGTTATCTCTATTTATCATGCACTGGTAAATTTACTGACAAGCTAAAACTGATATAAGCCAGGTCTAAATCAATTCAAAAGCATCACACAAAGTTGCACCAATTTAACTAAAATCAGCGTAAAGTCACACCTAGTTAACTACAACAACAGAGTGTGTCGACCCGCCTTGAGATACTGGGCTGACCTAATCGCTGCTGTGCGTCACTGGAGACTTTGGAAAACATGCTATAGAGGCCTTATCACACATTCTATCTGTACGCAAGTAGTCTCACTAGCTTCGATGACACTCTTGACACAGCTAATTTCTGCACAATAAGGCCTTCAACTGGAATATGTCCTTGGTCTCCAACTCTACCCTGGCACCTGTGTGCTGTCTTCTCCGATTAATGAACAAGGAGTTTGAGATTTTCTCAAATGGACTATTGCTCAACTCATAGGGTTGCCAGGTGCCTGGACACCAAAAGCCTGGTTACTGGGGGGGGTGGGGGAAATGTGCCAGGTCATCAACCCGTGCCAGCCCCTGCTAGCTGGGGCCACCTCCTGCCTGCATCTTGAGGGCAGGTAGGCAGACAGCAGGCTCTGCATCCGGCTGCAGCTCCCCTCCCAGCCCCAGAGCAGAGGGACGCCAGCTGGGGGTCAGTGGGAGGAGATGGAGAGGAACCAGTGACCAGGCATGAGAGAGTGGGACAGCAGCAAGTGATGGGGAAGGGTAGGAGCAAGTTGGGGGCGGGGTCCAGTTTTCAGCAGTTAGAAAGCTGACAACCCTACTAACTCAGTGCAAGTAGTACTTGTGGGGCGGGGGCTGTCTGGGCTAAGAGAGGTTAAAGAAAGGATTCTTGTCCTGCACCTCCCAAAACAGGAGAAATCCTATTGCCAAAACATAACTTTCTTCCCTATGAATGCTCTGTTGTGCCACAAGATCTAGAAGCTACAGTCCATCTAGTAAACTAAGTTGGGCTTTGTTCCTATAACTGTTCAGATACCAGGTGCAAGAAACATTCATTATTTCAGAAATTTGATGTCAGAGATGCCAGCATCTCTTTACCTTACCAGCTAAATACTGTAATGGGTAGATTCCTTCCTAATACCACAGATTACCACTTTTATAAAAGGCACCCTGGTGCCTGACACCACTGTGAGCTGCTAGCTTGACTAACCACGGTGTTTGAAATCAAAACAAGCACAGCAGGATATGCCTATGTAAGAACTAGCCTGGTGATGACTTGCTTAAAGCAGCTCTTAGCACAAGTACCACCAAGCTACTGCAAACTAGCAACCTGCGCTACACAGAGCCAAATTGTTTTTGATCTTTTAGAGTTAAATAAAACCTTTGTCCAGTAAGAATAAATATACTCTCTTACAAGTAGTCAGGATGGAATTAGGGCCAGGCAGAGGTCCTGAGCAGGACAAGAGTATTGTTCTAGCCTGTGCACTGGCTTTCTGCAGAGGGGTCTATTTCACCTTTAGAGATCTGTAATGCAGGATCGAGAGATTTCACTGAAACGATGTTATGCGTGTGCTTTATTTATCTATTTTTAAAAGCATTTTCAAAAGTAAAGCAATTGAAACTTAAATTAAGATTTAGAAAATCATACTAGAATTACCAGTATGTAAATTAATAGGCTCTCATGTTAAAGAGAAAATCCCACTGCAAAGAAAAGGAGTTTAAATAGTGTTTTATGTGGAAACAGAAGTGCTTTAGACTGAACGCATTCGGGATTACAAAGCAAGATACCTTGCCTCCTTCTGAAAAATGTCTCCAAGTAACCATTTATAAGCAGAAAACCAGGAACTGCTAGTCTGTGTATGCAGGAGAAAAGGGGGGTGGGGGGGGAGTACACTACACTTGGCTGTCAAATGCCATTCTGTCATGCTCCTTCTTTTGAGCAGAAAAACGGGATCCCCACCTCTAAAGCAAAGCCGCAACGTGCTTTGCCCAATTCTGCAAGGCGCTGAACATCCCTCGATCCCTATTAGGACCAAATGGCATTGAGATGCACCCATACCTCATAGGATTAGGTCCATAGTTTCTTTGCAGTAAAGCAGCCCTAACGTTTGTTATCCACAACTTAAATACATTACCAATTTGAAAACCAGTAGTGACTGAACTGCACAATGACTGATTATATATTAATTAGATATTTCTGCTGTCCTAAGCAGGCTGGAATATGAATAGCTGACTGTTCATGGGCTGTGGCCATAAAGTGCATTTCTTCCACATTACAGTGATAACCTTTGTTGCAGAGTTTAACACTGGACTCCTTCTATCACACAATGGGCCAACTCCAGCAACTCTGACCCAGGTTGAGACACACAGACAGAGTCTGAACGAGTCAACAAAGAGAATGAAAATTATAATATGATTGAGTCAGCAGATGGGATGCTTGGAATTTTTCTTGTTAAAAGCGATACTTGCTTAATCCAGGCCAAAATTAAATAAGTGATTTTTTTTTAAACCAAATATAAACTGAAGCAAATATGCCAACTACAGACATACTCAGAGGGTGAATGGTGGAGTTTCAGAAACTTCTGGGTAAAAGACAAAGGAAAGAAAAGCAGGCCAGCACTCCAGAGATCCAAACTCAATTCCCATCCAGCCTCTTCTGTCCCATGCCAGCAGCAGCTGGGATTGCATTACACTGTTTACAAGCTACCCCATTTCCTCACTCAAAGAATGAAAACTACAGTGTAATCTACAAGCTGTTAGAAACTACACCTATTTACAAAGAGCAAGTCTCACTTCACTTTGGAAAATGGGACTTAGGCTGCTAAGTCAGTTAGATGCTTTTGAAAATGTTACCTTAAGTCATTAAAAACAATAAGCCCGATTCCCCATCCATCCTAAAGCCCTTTTAACGCCACCATGGCAGCGTCAAGGAGCTTTAGGTTATATGAGCATCAGTCCCATTGTTTTTAAAGTACACTGAAATGTAATAAAAAGCCAACAGGAGTTCTCCTCTTGACAGTCTCACACAACATTCTAGGACCAGACATTTAGATCTCATTGGAAACCATTTAAAATGAGTGCTTTTCAAAGCTGTTTTAAAGACAGCTTTGGAAACCTCAACCTTTGAGTAGGATTTAAACATACAACTCCCACTAATTTCAAATGGGCATTGTGTGGGTAAATCCCATAGCTGGATTTTTAAAGCTCAAACAAAATCTATACTTTGACCAAAAACGTTTAATATAAATTAACAGGTGTTTTTATACAAATTGTACTTTAACTGGACAATTACGAACCACATCTGAATTCTCACAGCCCCAAGTCAGGCTCTCTACTATATCAACTCCCAGTCCAATGGGCTGAAAGGAGATACTGGTCCCTTTGGTTCTCTTTGGGCAATTAGTTTATATACACAAAAAGAAAAGGAGGACTTGTGGCACCTTAGAGACTAACAAATTTATTTGAGCATAAGCTTTCGTGAGCTACAGCTCACTTCATCGGATACACATACACTCTTATTTAGTAACTACCTAGCATTAACAACTATTTAACAAATCCCGGTAGCTTCCTTCTGATGGACAGACATAATGTAGCGCTCATCTACACAGGAACGTTTTACCAGTTATACCGGTTTAATTATACTGCTATAGCTCTTATTCTAGAATAAGAGTCGCTTGTTTTGGTTTATGTTAAACCCCTTCCAAAGAGGCATAAAATAAACAAACAATCTCAATCTTAATCTCATTCTGGATTAAGAATATGGGCGGTTATAACAGTATAACTATCTGTTTAAATTGACACCTTCATTTATACAAGTATAACTTTCCCATGTAGACATCTAACTCTGAAGGGAAACTCAACCAGTCTGACTAAAAAAAAGGGATGCCCAAGATTGCATAAGGAGGAAGGGAACTCAATTCTCTTGGTATTCAGGATTAGAAACCTGGGGACTCATCCAGGATTCCAGGACACACTAAACTAAGCACCTTATTCTAACAGGCACATTCACAGAGGATCTGATCCAACTCATTTAATTTAATGAACTTTGGAGAGGATGAAAGAATTGGATAGAAATAAAGGGCAATTCCATTTAATGCTTATCTAGGAAAGCAATTAAGAGTCGATTCACTTGAAGAAATGAGCAAATTCCTGAGCTCTACAAATCAGCAGGTTCTATTAGCTTAGACTGAACTATGATAGTAATAAAAGTATCACCTCACACTGGCAGAATTCAATAAGTCAGTTACTACCTGCTGCCTTCTTTAAACTATCCAGACAAATAGGTGCTTCTAAAAAGCAAACTAGATAGACGTTTCACCCTTTGGTTTTATGGCAAAATCAATTTACCATGTGTACTGTCAGCACAGTGTGTAGATTATCTATCAGCCAATTTCCAGCTTCTATTAAACATACACGCATATACAGACAAAAAGAAACTCAAATCAATGTGAGCTCTGTTAATATAGACCTGTGGGTCATGGAGTCTTTTTAAAATCTTATTTATATGTTACCCTAGTATAGGCCTCATGGTTTTTACAAATAACAGAGTAAATTTCCTGCTTTGAAGAGCTTATAGTCGACATAGCCAAAACAAAGCAGAAAGGGAATGGATACTACATACAAGCAGAGTGGCCACACCTTGCTTGGCTTGTGCTCTGTTAGCTGCAAGATTTTTAAAAAATATTTGAAAGTGTAATGAGAGCTTAATGAATGGATAAATGATATGAAGTCTGAGCAGGGTTGAACTGTTAGCTATAGAAAGGTTACCAGAAGAGATGAAGATTTAGGAGAGGCTTGAAGGAGAAGAACAAGTCTCGCCTGGAGTACTAGAATGGGCGCTCTGCCCAACTTTGGGGAGCAGCATGACAAAAGAAGAAGGTACAGAGTCACCAGTGGGAGGGGACAGGTTTGGTAAGGCAGAGTTGGCAGAGCATAGTCCATGAGTGGGAAGTTAGTAAGAGCCAACACTTGGGTGGGGTAATAAAAAGGGAGTGAGGGTAAGATACAACTGAACCTTATTTCTTGCCACGGTTGTTTGACCCAAGTCAGGATTACAAAGGTCATACAATCCATTGACTTCAATCGCTGCTCTTATAAGGCCATGCCACGTTGCAGAACCTTAAAGCAAGGAGTCCTGAGCACAGTACAGAATGGAGCAGAAAGTCAGTCTGAGCACTCCTGCACTGTCCCGTAATTTGACTTATTTACTGATGCAACAGATGTTTGCAACATCTTACAGAAACATGAGCCAATGCTAGTTCAGGGAAGGAACAGCTACTGCACAGTGCAAGTCAACTTCCTCAAAGGTTCAGTTTCCATTTTATTTTTAATTAAGCCACTGCCCTTCACTGAACATCTCTGCAGCTCACGTTGGTATGACAAGCAGACGACATAAACCACAGGATGGCCTGCGTCAAATATGTAAATGCACAAACCAATAGATTTTTCTTCCCCTCCAGAGAAGGGGTTAGAAAACATGTTTACAAGGCCACCAGTAAGATCTGGTTCTGCTCCCCAAACTAGCGTGAAGGCTGAAAACCCCAAGACACAGTGTAACGGTAGCCATGGAAATGAAAGCAGTATGGGATTCCTGTAGCACTAATTATCTATGGAGACGGACAAGTATCAGTTGATGGTGTCACACATGGCAAAAATTTATCATGAAGTTAATGTGTAACAATTAAATGGAAAGTAAAGGACCAAGTGACTAGACTGATGAACAAAGGGCATAGCAGGGTATGGCTGATGGGTCATTTGGCTGACTAAAGATCATAGAAGGCTTAGCTTGTGTCATTAGAAATGAGACACAAAGCTGTGACCTTAGTCAAAACACCACAACAGGTACAGGGGATCTAGTGCATTTGGACAGGAATGGCAGATAACTAAAACTGCTGTGGAATTCAATGTATACCTTTTTGCTAACCTTACAAACTTTACGCGTGACCCTGAGAAGCTCAGAATGTCTTAGCACCTACCCTCATTCAATTTTAATGTTCTCAGCTGTGTTTAACAGGGAGGAAACGGTACCATTTGCTTCTCCAGTTCTAGAGGGCTGCTGAACATGAGATGGAAGGAAGTAAAAGTGGGGTACAGGCCTAAACCCTCTTAGTAACCCAAACCCAACAACAAAACGGTGTGAACATTGCCACAAAGCCTGAATGCAAACAAACCAAATCAACATGCCTGGAGGAAATCAGCAGCACTTCCTCTACCACAGTCACTGGGGACCTTGGGAGATGAGAGGAGGAATCCAGGAACAACCTTCAATGATGTGTCTCAGTGATTTCACTCTCACCTCGCTGGTTAATTGCGCAGGTGAAACAAGCTCACAAGAGGCACCTGCAGCTCAGCAGCACCTTAGCAGGAAAATATCCCATACTCACAACATTCTCATCTCTCCCTGCATGCATCCGCTGGACACAAAGGAGCACTGAGATTGCAAGCACCCAAACCAGAACTCAGAGTAACAGCCGTGTTAGTCTGTATTCCACGGTATGCATCCGATGAAGTGAGCTGTAGCTCACGAAAGCTCATGCTCAAATAAATTGGTTAGTCTCTAAGGTGCCACAAGTCCTCCTTTTCTTTTTGCAAACCAGAACTGACAGTTGTATCTGACATCCCAGCTGTGTGTTCATTCCTCAATGGTGGGTTCTAGCAGGGCAGGCACATTTGGGGCATCAGAGAAAGGCAGGGCCACATCCATCATGGCTGAATTGGCTTCATTAGCACTACAAAAAGTAATCTTCCCTCTGTTGATATTCACCCCTTCTTGTCAACTGTTGGAAATGAGCCACATCCACCCTAATTGAATTGGCCTCATTAGCACTGATCCCCCACTCAGTAAGGCAACTCCATCTTTTCACGTGCTGTGTATTTATACCTGCCTACTGTATTTTCCACTCCATGCATCTGATGAAGTGCGTTACAGCCCATGAAAGCTTATGCCCAAATAAATTTGTTAGTCTCTAAGGTGCCACAAGGACTCCTCGTTGTTTTTAGAAAGGCAGGGGAAATTCTCTGCCCTTCACAAATTGCCAGCTCAGCCACCAGTGAAAGAGTTATTACTCGGTGCTTCAGTTCGATATCGGACAGTTTCACTTTGTCTGTGCTAATGTGCTGCCAGCCTACCTTCAGGGAGCCTGCCAGGAAATTATTTTAGAAAACAAAACAGTGGGAAAATGAGTGTGTTCAAAGCAGGCCAAAAGCCAACTCCTCGCCCTAGCAACCCAGAGATATAGATTTGACACATGTGAACCATTAGTAAATGTCCACATTTGTCACCAGGGCAACAAGAAGCCATGAACCTTAAAGTCTCTAGACTGTCTCATAAAAATCTGAAGTTCATAGCACATTCATGGACACTTGCAGCCTTTGACCATTCATTAAAAGTGCCTTTTGCCTGTTTATTTTCACCACATATTTCTCTCTGCACCAAGGAGAGACTCAAATCAAATTCTAGGTTTATTTTTAATGAACTTCTTATGGTTTTATAGCATCAGGCTCGCACTTGGGAGAGCTTTACAAAATTTAAGAATAATGCTCAGCACAAGTTTTCTACCCAATGAACACAGCTCATCATGATCGTGAAAAACAATTTAAGTGATCTTTGTAAAACATACAAAGCTAGACATGCCTGGTTTCATTTAAAAGACACTTTCACTTCTCAGGAATCCTTCCTGCAAGGCTCTCTCAACATTTATAACTGTGCACTACCTAATCGAGGTATCCAAGTCATCTTACTTGATACCCCTAGAGGTACTTCTAACACCTTCTTCCCAATTAGACTCTTCTCTTCAGGGAAGTGACCATATGACCATTATTATTTGTATTATGGTAGTGGCCTAGACGCTCCAGCCAAGTGCATGGCATGGCCCCAAGTGCATCCCCCAATTTACAGATGGGGAACTGAGGCACAGAGCAGCTGAATGACCTGCCCAGGGTCACATGGACACTAGCAGAACAGAACAGAGTTCTCCTGCCCATGCCTGTCTCCTGGACCATAACACCAAGGCACACTTCCTCCCTTTCCTTACTGTTCACATAACCTTGTTATTGTAAGTGTTATTGTTGTACTAGCTCCATGTTACGTTTATGATGCATTGCAAAACTAATATACTTTTGTTTTTAAAGGGGACGGGGAACCAGATCATGGATGCTAGGACAGCAAGGTGGGGGAAAAGGGAGAGAATGTTTACAACTGATAAAAAGCAGGTTTTAGATTCAGAATACTTCTAGAGCAGTAGTTCTTAACCTGGGGTGTATGCACCCCCCAGGGGTGCGAGATGTCCTTTCTGGGAGTACGAGACATGCCAGATTTTTTTAGAAGGCAAATCATCGAACACAAATTAAGCACAGGCATGTAAGTACAACTACTTTGTTTCATCAAACCTATGTATTTATTAACATTATAAATTTAACGATTACTGTAATATACAAACAAAAAAATATATCTAGGTTTAAAGAACTGACCTACTTCAATGATTTTTGATAAGGGGTGCGAGAACATATTTTGAGAACCAAAGGGATGCAGGCTGAAGTAAAGGTTAAGAACCACTGTTACAGAGGATCAGTTTTTATACAAAGTGCAGAGAGATTTGTATTTACACAACCCTCTAGCACCACTTCTTAAAATATTGCTAATGCTGCTTAAGATACCAATACAAATGCCTACATATTTAGTTTCAAACTTGTATTACTCCAAAGCTCTGAGCTACTTTGCCATACCAAGGTGAAATGTTTCTAACCAGTTGCAGAGAAACTGGCATTTAAAAGCTCTAGTTTTCAATACTTAGTCTTGGCAGCCAGCCTAGATTCTTAACTATTATTCAATTAGCAGTCTTCTACTTAAAATGTTTACCTTACTAGTTGAACCAGCATAATCATTCTGTTTATGTGCAGCAAACTAAATTAGGAGCAGAGTCTGTGAGGACCCAAGAACCATCAACTCCCAGTTCATAATAAGAGCTTGGGCAGGTCTGTAGTTAACAAAAAAATTTCCATTTAGATTAGATGGTTTTAATTTACTGAATTAGAATGAAAAATCAGAATCCTTTTGCTCTCTGGTTTTTAAAATCTTGGGGGTGGCAGGAGGAGGAGGAGGGACAGGCGCGACAGAGTGAATGAGCCATACAAAAAGATTACTTTGCTGCTATTCTCCATGACAAAGATTCTAGGAGGAATTTCAGTTGGATCTCTTTTTTGCACAGCCTAACAAAGTGCAGCACTGTCCTTCATCACAAGAGCTCTCTCATTATGTCACATGATACTGTAGACAAAATACTGCTTAGTAACTTTAGACAAGGCCCAAGTTATTTTTTTATTAAAACATACTGTCGTTCCAAAAAAAGACCCTGTATGAACTCATCTCTGAAAGAAGTAGCTATGTTCTTAGTGATTTATGTCCACATCTCCCCCCTCAAAAAAAAAAAAAAAATCACTGCTCAGTTTGAAGTTTCACAATTCAGTGGTGCGATATAGACGAATTATTTATTACTTGTATTACAATGGGGCCCAGGATTCATAGGATCCCATCGTACTAGCCACTGTACAAACTCAGAACAAAAAGAATGTCCTTCTCTCAAAGAGCTTAGCGGAAATCAGGAGTGAGGTGCACTGGAAGGGCTGGAAGTTTAGAGAGCAGACTGGAATGGAAGAGGGTTGCAGAGGGTCACGATTGTGGGACACCAGAAGAGCTAATGTGGAAGATCAGAACTTTAATCCCAGTGGATGCTGCAAACTCAAAACAGCAGAGCATTGGCTGAGCTGTGTTGGGAGCCTGGACTGGCAAAATCAAGAGAACTGGCACTGTTGTTGAGAGATGGAGTCCATTTACTTACCTATTCAGAGGGGAGCTGTATGGATTAATGTATGTACAGTGTTTTCGAAGTACAAAGATGATATATAAATGATAAGTAGAAATATCAGGAGGTGCTGAAAATGAGGACTGTCTGCACAGCATTGTCAGCCCCCTCTCTTCGAGCACAGTGTGCAGTTCACCAAAAGTTGAGCCCTACCATTGCCTCCTATACCAAAATATTGTAGAGTAGCAGGATGGACCTGCAGGACATCAGCTATGGAACTGGTTAACGTAGCACTACCATTGATACTATTCACAAAGTATTCGCCAGCTCTAGCGACACGGAAGTTCACGAGGAAACTGATGCAGATATGTTTACATACTGTCAGGGAAGCATTTTTTACTTTGCAACAAACCCCATTCTAAGGGCACTCAAGAGAATGTTCTGCATCTTTACAGTAAATCCTATTAGACTTATGGTGGGGATTTGAGAAAACAAAACTTGTTTTCTTTGTTTAAACAAAGCCAAGAAATGAAACTCATCAGCAGATGAAAAGGAGTACTTGTGGCACCTTAGAGACTAACCAATTTATTTGAGCATGAGCTTAAAGCTCATGCTCAAATAAACTGGTTAGTCTCTAAGGTGCCACAAGCACTCCTTTTCTTTTTGCGAATACAGACTAACACGGCTGTTACTCTGAAACCTATCAGCAGATGAGATGACTTCCTTCACTTTAAATTTAAACTTCCCACCTCCCAAAAAAATATAAAGCCTTAACTGGGGTCAATAAGAGACAAGCCCCGAATGAGCCATAAGACAGGTTAGCTGCCTGTCTTGTGGCTCATTGGGGGCCTGTCTCTTATTGAAATTTAATCAACTGACATGAGACGTGCTGGATTCCACTTGCAAACAGTAATTGCTGTCTGCAACACAACACTAAACCCTTGTACAAAAGGCTACAAATTCCTAAGAAACAGAGTCATAACCTTCACTCCAGTCAGCTCTGTCCAGAACCTTTTGTGCAGACCAGTTTTACCAACAGAATTGCCCAAGTCCACCTTGTTGCTATTCAGGGGAAACTGTTTGGTAATATGATCTTACTCCCCCAGTTAACTTGACACATTCACTGAGTCAGCAAGCAACAGCCTCTCTTTACCCTGCCCCAGAATGGTGACATCATTCCAATAGTTGTCACCACAACAACTCTTCTCCCAGATATGGCGCAAGCAGATCTCCCTGTACATAGGTTGCAGAGCCAGAAAAGACTGCAAGACACTTATCCCTTAAGTTTCAACTGAGAAAAAGAGGGGGGTCCTTAAAAAAAATTAGACCTAAATTGTGACTTGGAGTTTCCAAGAACCATTGCCATGGCTGAATAAGCAAGCATGATTTCCAAATGGTGTTCAATATAGACTGAAATGATCTTGTCAGCAAATAGGGTGATGCAAAAGAAACAGATTTCTTTCCACTATCAACAATGCACTCTGGTGCTAACAAAACTGCCAGGATCATTTTCCAGCCCAGGCACAAAATTTACTTGCCAACTCTTTATGACAATATATAATTTTTCTGTCAAAGACAGTTACTCATCCTCAGCAAGTAGAATTTTACAAGGCTGATTTATAGGTGCTGTAGACCCTGGACAATTTGCCCATCAGTAAATCATCATTTGGCACCGAGAACTGGTTAGTAAATTCAGAGTTTGTAGAGGGTGCATCACATTGCTTCTTGGCCCCGCCTTGGCACCTCCATTTCCAGCAGGGATAAAGGGGAAGGGAGGAATTCTGGACATGACGTAAAGGAAGAAAAAGAGACATCACAGCTGCAAACTCAAGTGACAGGAAGGACGGTGATGACCATGACAAAGTAAAGGAGTGGGGAAAGAAGAATCCCCTCAAGCAAAAGGAGCAGAGAATCCATCTCTGGTGCATGGAACGATGTTTGAGAGAATTTTTGTAGCTAGTACCCAATGGAAAACTCCAACAGAGACATACATTGTGAAGAGATAGATAACAGCAACACCTCTGAAATTGTAGGGCATCTGTATCGTATGGCTTCTTCGCTGGGAAGATTGTAGGAATCCTTCATGTTACAGGATGTTCTCAGACATCTCGTAGGTTCCATGTGCCCAGCAATGGCATTTCAGACTATTTTCTATGAATGGAGCACTGGACAGTATTCCACTGTCTTCTGTTTCTGCTTCTGAATCAAGTTACAGCAAGTTATCGTGTGTCCAGGTCTCAAGTTCTTCAGGTGGAAAATTAAGGTCGCTAAGTAACTGTAACCAGTGTCCTCATACAGACAGTATTGGAGCTGGTGAGCAGGCAAACCTAGAGTCCCCGTGGTGGTGAAAGCATCAGAAATACCTTGATAGGGAAAGCTGAGGAAAAGATTCCAGTAACGGAGAAGATGACAGCAACTCAGTCTGTTCCCTGAGCCAGAAGGATTCAAAGTGCAATGCTATCCATTTCACCCTTGCAGCTTTTTGCTACAAAAGCCCATGCACTTGTTGAAGGGAAACTAATACAGGATAAAACATATACCGTTAAAACTTTTCATGAGGTTCAGTTTCGACTGCACAACCTGGCAAGAATTAAAAAGAAACACAAGCAAGAGCACTTGAAATAATGCACCTCATGTATGGTTATTACTGAGGTTATGCAGCATGACGTGACAACTGGAACAAGAAGATCTTAACTGAAAGAGTTGTACGCAGTAATAAAATGCTACAGTCTCAGATAGCAGCACATGAAAGGCCAAATTCATCCCTGGTGTAATTCCACTGCCTTCAACAGGAGCTGAACGTACTACACCAAAGCTCAAACTGGCCCAAAGTGAAACAATCATGTATCTATAAATGAACACTTGAAAGCACGTCTTTCCCACAAGGAAGAGACAGTTCTGGTTAAACAGCAAAGAGGCACGAGGAAGTCACAGTGCTGGAAAATTCCCAACCTTCTAGTTTAGAAGGCACCTCAAAACCGTTTGCATGACTGTTCAACTTCAGTGGAAAGAACATTTTAATAAAATCAAATATTTTAAAGAACCAAACCTCCTAAAATCTTTTTTGGGTGGATGGAGTGCAGGGGAAGACAGAGGGAACAAAGATCTAGTTACAGGATTTCTTGATACTATGACAGTTGATTAACAGGGTATGTGGTTTATATTCCAGGGAGCAAAAGGACCCATCTGCTTTCCATCATGGCCCCCTAGCCCTGTCTGACATGCTCACAAGATACCA
This sequence comes from Eretmochelys imbricata, assembly GCF_965152235.1. Taxonomy (NCBI): domain Eukaryota; kingdom Metazoa; phylum Chordata; order Testudines; family Cheloniidae; genus Eretmochelys; species Eretmochelys imbricata. Next base: position 9,135,081 of record NC_135595.1, on the reverse strand, counting down.
TGGCATTCATCTATTCGGAACATTAGGGGGCAGAGACTTGCACTTAAGATGAGAAACAGGAAGTGCTTTAGTACCCCAAGACAGACAGAAATGGTGATTTATTACAGCGCTGTAAAGAAACCCAATTGTCTCACCATAAAAATCCAGGTAACCCTTATCTCTAGTGTTACTGTGCTAACTCCTACATCCTTGTTTACCAATTGGGTTGTAGCACCATGCCTCTGAGCTCCAGAAGTGCTCTCTACCCCAATCTCTCATTCAACCCGCACTAGCCAGACCAGATGCATGCTGGCACCAGATTGCTTGGCAACTGATCGGATTGTACTAACATCCCTCCTGATTATGTTCTAAAAGGAATGCATTTAAAATAAAAAAGTATTAATGCCTGCTTTAAACCAGACTAGCTTCATCCGGAACTGAAGGTACTGACAAAGGCTTGAGTGAACCAGAAGCAGTATGAACGTATGTCTCATTTAAGGGTCCATAAACAAGGATGGCGGGGCAATAATAATCTTTAAATTATAGATTCATCCTTATTCAAACCACAAGATAACATTAATTAGCCCAGTGTTTCAGTTCTTCCTGATTCCGACAGGCTTTTTGCTAGTGCTGAAGTTAGTCAATTCCCATTGTTTTTAGTTTAAATATTCTCCTAGACCAGATTAGAGCTAACGGAATGATTTACTTTTCTCAAAAATCTGGCGCTCCACTCCATCCCCCATACCCGGCCTCTCCTGAACTGCGATCCTGAATTTGTCTTACTTAAATACAAATATATCTGACATGCTTGCAAAGCCAAGTGTAAGTTTATAGCGCTACAGAAGTGTTCTGATAATAGTACAGGCCAACTGGTGAAAGTTCAATACTTTATCCCTGGCCTGGTCACATCTGAGGTTTTTACAGGTTTAAAAACGAGACAAATCTGAATATTTAATGAATGTCCCTGGCAGGATGATGCCAGTGTAAGACCAGATGTATGGATGAGGGCATCGTCAATAAAATCAGAGTTGAAGGAAAGCTTAGTCATGATCCTTGCCAGTAACCCACTTACTTAATCTTAATCCCAAAACAAGTTTTCAATTTATAATCAAATGCCGCAATCTCTAAAAAGAAAGAATTTTGAGGAGTCAGAAAAAGGTAGACAAACTTTCTCCTGGGGCATGATTAAAGTATATTACTTATGGTTCATAACCAAGTTAAATGAGGCCAGCAAGGGCTGAAGTGGAGACTGACACGTTATTGGTGGAGACTTTGCTGCCTCTGCTGCTCATCCACCTGGTCCAGTGCCTGGAGGCACTTAGTACTGATCAAATTATCCTAATCGAACCTTAAGAATAGCAGCAATTCACTGGGGCAGTTAGAGCCTCTGGGCCCAATACTCATTGATGCTAATGCCCTATGCTGTTCTAGTGGCACAAAGAGGCTGGAAACAACCCCGAGATCCCTCTGCACAGGGCTCTAAAGGGACCCTGCACCTAGCGTACGTTGAGAATCTAGTTGGAGTGCACTGCACTACGGCTATTCTCAGCTTCCCAGGAGCCATGGAAAGCACAGCATTAAGTTAGAGCATATTTGCACCCACAGGGCAGGGCTCTGCATGGCCCCAGAATATGGGGGGGGGGAGGGTGTTAAAAAAGGTTTAGAGACACCTTAGCCCCCACACGCAGACACTGTTCCTAGTGCAAAGGTGGAGTGACTGAGAATTACTTAGCATTAAATAGCTGCCTCTTAAGACTATCTGACAGTCTGCAGAAGAGTGTGTTTTCACAGGAGTTTAGCTGTTTTAACATAAGACAATGTTTCTAGGAATTTAAACAGCAAACGGACGATCTTAACCAGCTTCTTGAACGCTCTGAAGCTGGGAAAGTTTTTAAAGAGCCTGGATAGCTGAGGCCTCCTCCACTGCCATACACCATTCAAAAGGCTTGCATGGCCTCTGGACCAAAATATGTTTTAAACATTGCCAAGAGAAACTCTTCTCAGTGCAGCTTTACATAAATTATAGATGAAAGCTTCAGTTTCCATTATATGAGCAGCTGCAGCCAGTATGAGCTAAGGAGACCTCCACGTGTCCTGCTTTCTGTCAGCCAGCTGTTTTCTACCAAACATTGAACTGTCAGGGACATGAAACATTCACTTACCCTACCCACATGGTGCATACCCCTTGGCTCATGACATGCGAATTCGCAGGGTTGGGAAAACAGGACATTTTTAACTACTAATCGGCCAGGCTGTGTTCAGCTGACATAATTAATACTTCATGTTTCTGTAGAGCCTCTTTCTTAAAGGCTCACAAAAAACCTCTCTCAAGTTCTATATATACAAGAATTACACAGCCCCCTCTGGCACTGCATAACAGAGGGGATGGGGATCATTAGCAAAGGATGTCAGCTAAACTCCCTGCTGTTACAGAAACAACCACAAGATCTTTAGTGTCTAGACAGAGCAGAGAGCAACTTGGTTGTCTATTATTCAGAGGAGACCTTGAAAAACAGGCATACACCCAGAGAAAGTTGCACAGAATTAAATTTATCTGTCTTGGAAAGACCAAGGGCTGAGTCAGCCCTGCTGTGATTTGAACCTGTGGAGTAATGTATAGGTGTAACAAGCCTAATTCTCTGCCAGCTAAACCATCCCTTTTGGTTAGATGATTCGCTACCCCAAGAGAGTATTTCAACTGCTTGAGTTAAGACAGAGGAAGTGATGCATTGCTTCTCTCCAATTTGTTGAGCACAGCTCACAGATCTGCACTCTTAACACCTCAATTCCCTGTCCTCTCACCCTCTAACACTGTAGTACTGGAAATAAGTACTGCACTACTCATTACCTTGGTTTCCAAAAGAACATGTGGAGAAAACATCAAGGTCATTTGAAAGCAATGTAATAAAGCTCAGATTACCAGATTTTTCCTTTCCTTTCCCTTCCCTCCCTCAAAAACCAAGGGTACAGCTTTATCCTTTTGTTCTGAAAGACTATCTGCCAGACCTGTGAAATGGATGTAGGGGAGTCTAGATTCCTTTTGTAAGAAATGCAGCTCAAGCATCAGAAATAAACACAGTATCTGGCAAACAGATAAAGCACTCTGTGGAGGCAACAATATGATTGCAAAGGCTATACAAAATCCATGTCTACATGCATAACTTTTCTACACTTAAAAATAACCAGTGTCATCCAGCTAGTCACAAGGCCTGAGAGCGCCATTCAGGTCTGGAAGAAGTATGACATGGGAAAATGTACATGTGCATGCAAGTTTGATTTAGTCCTTATTTAACGCTGCTTAGCATTAAACTGCATTAACGCTAGACACTGCAAATTGACATTGCCTCACACACAGCCCAACCTTTCCAGCATAACACAGTTTGGGTTCCCTCTGCTTTATGGCTGGGAGGAAAAGGAGGACCGATTAAAAGGAGGTCTCATTACAACAGGCAATTTGTGGAACAAGAAAGTCAGCCAATATAAAAATGCCATGGCTCTCTTCTCAAAAGCAAGGGCATTTGCATCAGACATTCATTTTGGACAGTGAATGGGGACTAGACCTGGTGGAGTTGTCTGGGCTTATCTGCACAGAGGCTGTTTTGTTTTGCACAGGATTATTTTTTAATACCTCGATGGAATCCTCCTCAGAGGTGACTATGAGGGGCAGCCACTGTGTGCTGAAATCGGGGGTCTTCCCTTCCCCTGCCTGATGCATTCAGCTACAGGTGAATTCCCACCAATCTTGGATATTAACAACCCCCTGTTCTGAATCTCTCTGCAACTCCTTCCTTGATGCAAATGACAGAGATGGGGAATGAAAGTTCAGCAGAGGCTTGAAATATTCATTCTGTGCTTTGCATCAAGGCTGCAATTTCACACCAATGTCCCTCCCAGGATGAGCTCCCAGGGTAACCAATAGCAAGCCCTAATGCACCAATTCAAAACAAAAACTCCAGCTGTATTTTACAGATGTGCTGATCATATTTATTAACCAATTTATTAGCGAAAAGACTGATCATTGAGAGACTCATTCCTATGAACAATGGTCATGAGACCACCTACAGTAACTATAACTAATGGGTGCAAAGCATTTCTGTATATATCTGCTAAATGTACAGGGCACTTCCTTCCTTTACAGGAGCAAGCCTAGCTCAGGCTCAGAGCTGGGAAATAGGAGCCTGGGTTCTATTCTTAACTCTAGCACTAAATCACCATGTAACTTAGCTACCTACTTAGATGTGCCCATTCTTGTTGAATTGGAACATTTCAAACAATAAGGAGTTTATCTTTCCCAGAATCTTTTAAGGTAGGAAACAGTTGTCTCCCTTTGTACAGACAGCAAAATGACGATGAAGATTAAATTGTGATACAGGAAATCTGTGGCTTAGAAACTGAACCCAGAGCTCCTGAATCCCAGTCCACTACCATAACCATAAGGTCATCCTTCCTTTCCTAGCTTCCCCATCAGTAAAGTGGGGGAACAATACTCACCTATCTTTGTAAAGGCACCTGTAGGACCCTCAGAGAAAAGGCATTAGAGAAGAAGTGCAAAGTATTTTTTTTTATTACAATAGAGAGTTCCTGCACGAATGGGCTCTACGTTTTCCAGCCATGGCTACAGCACATAATGCCACTTTTCTTGGGGGAAAAAAATAAATGAAATTTACATCATTTGCACTGGTTAACATAAAAATCTCTAGCAGAGAAACAGTTATGAGATGAGGCCCAAAGGCACATATCCTGTTGTGGACACACGCTTCACAGACAAAAGAGACTCCAACATTACCTCATCCTCGCTCTCGACTTTGGGATTGCTGGCGGTCCGTTTCAGATTGCTGCTCAGGCTGATGCTAGCTGTGGCGTCCGACTTGGACCGCTGGTGAGTCCTTTTGGAAGGTGACAACCCCATGTCGGGCGCCGGGCTCAGAGACGGCAGCTCCCTCTTTTTGTGAGCTGGCTTCAACTCATCAGAGAGGATGAGCTTCCGCAGCTTGGTCCCACGGGAGTGTCGCTGAGTTGAGATGTGCATGTCTGAGGAGTAGGCGCCCAGCAGCAGAGCACACTGGAGGGAAAAGTTGATGCTTTGCCGACAGCGGTGCACAATGTAGGGTTTGATAGCATCGCCAACATCTTCATCCATATGGATGTACATGTTTAGAAGCTGTGGCAGGTAGAAGTCCACATCCTCGTTCCTAAAGCAAAACAACCTATTTCCAATATAAGCTTGTACCCCTGGCTCCTTTGAATTGTACAAGTATGAAATGGCCATGGAGATATCAAAGAGTTTGGATTCAAAGAGCCGGAGCAGCCAGGACTGCTTAGCTGAGTTGTTCTTTTGCCGCCTCCGGGCGCTTTTCACTGTGTTGGCCATGGTCTCGTCCTCCTCCTGGATCCTGGAAGGCGCGCCAGCTGGGTCGTCCAAGCATTTGATTTCACAGCCATCTCCGATGTCTCCATTGGCTAGTTCCAGGTTGGTCCGTGGAGCACTCTCCATTTCGTTGCAATCATCCGATTTAGCCACGCTGTCTGAGGAGACCCCATGCATCAGCTTGACCTTCTCCAGGACCTCTTCACAGGCTTTCTTCGCCACCTCAGGGTCGATAACCGCCAACTCCCCAACGCCTTCTCTGATGACGCTGAGAGGAGTCCCTCCATTTCCCTGCAGCACTGGGCCGGATGACTGATCCAACGCTGTCCCAGGGGCTGCATCTACAATAGCGTCACCCATAGCAGTGGCAGGTCTTCACGCTTCAAAGCTGAAAGGAAAGCAATGTGAAAGGTAGTCATTTTGGGAAGGGGAGAGAGATCATCTGCCTATTAACCTGCTGCAGAGCCTACTAGGTGCACTCTTTTTGGGATGTGCCTCAGAAGATATTTAAAGTTGAGACAAACTGGTGTGAACATTTTTTGACTAGGGTCTTGTCTGCATAGGAATGGCATGCACATTGGTGCAACAACAATAGGGAAAACCTCTAGTATATGCACAACTTACAGCACTGAGGCTTATCTTGAAATAGATCACATTTGGCCTTTAGACTCCTTCTCAAGGCCCTTTCTACCCAGCCTTGATTTGCAAAAAGCAAAAGAAAATAACCAGGAAACTCTTTATACCTCACACTAAAGGAATTTTGCAAGGTTATGTAGCCATTAATGGGATTATGGCTTTATACGCCAAGCTGGGTGTATCCAATGCGCTTTGTTCATAACTAGAATGTAATAAATCCCTCCCGGCTCCGCTTTTATCATTTTAATTTCCCCTTGTGACAGATTAATATGTAGCGCTTACCTAGCACTTTGAAAGTTAAGTCGCCTGACACTCCTGGGAGGTAGGTAAGTGTTATCCCTTTATTACATTGAGAAATAGAGACTACGTGACGTGCCAGAACTACAATTAGAACAAGAATTCCTGCTCCAAGCCTCATACTCAGATGTCTGGGCTATGCCCCGCCCCCTGCAATTCACACTCATTTTTCAACAACATATCCTACTATGGTCAGCCAGAAATAAGGAAACCCAGTGCCAAGTGGAAATATCTTTTTTTAAACTGACATTCCTCTCAATAAAAGTTTGTTATTGCAGTTCTGACCACTTTTCTTTCCTTGCTTTTCTGTACAGGAAGATAGCTCACAATCACCATACAACACCACCACCTTTTTCAAATGCATAAGTATTTCAGTAGGATTCCTATTTCCCGCTCTCTCCCAGTCACTTCCAAACCCAGTAGAATTATTTGCTGTGGAAAGAGATCACTGAACAGTTTTCAGCCTATCCATTTCCAATCTGACCCCAACTCCATATTTACAGCCTACAAAATCCTTACTGGCATGGCACATGGCCTAGGACAAGAGACTTCCCTGCTAATTTAATTACTTGGTTTATGTATTTATTTCTAAGAGTGAATACCATGTTTATCTGCTAATCCATGACATAAACCACGTCCGGGCAACCAATCACATGGTTACTTCCACATGCTGCCAGAAGATCTATTCTTCTTCTTCCCCACCCACATTTAAGAAAAAAGCCATTGCTATTTGTAGAGTCAGAAAATAATCCTGAAACAAATTAATGAGAGCGCCTTAAGTTAATTTTCATAAGGCAGATTCTTTACTGTAACTGTCCAACCAAAGCTCAACATCTAAGGCAGAGGTAGTCTATTTTTTGTCAAGGCCCAAATTTCTTGGTCAAGATATAGTCAAGGTCCAGACTCCAGAGAAAATAATAATAATAAAAAAAACTATAATGATAATAGTACGTAAATAAAAAAATTTTGGGGATCTGTTCAAAAGGATATAGCGGTCTGGATTTTCCCAAGTCTAAGGGATGAAAGAGAGATCCAGTGCTGCGCCATTAGCATCGCGGGAACTTTCTGTACCTCCATTTCCCCATCTGTGTAATGGGAATATCTACTCACATCCCATGGCTATTGGGAAGATTTTCTATCTAAGGTACTTATTAGGTCCCCTTGTATCTGAGTTCAGTCTCACAGTCTGCATTTATCCTCAACACCCACAAGGTAGAGAAGAACTTGTCTTCTCATTTTACAGATAGGGAACTGAGGTACAGAGAAGCTAAGAGACCCTTAAAGTCAGTCTGGAGCAGAGCAGGGACTTGAATGCAGGTCTTCAAGTCCTAGGCTAGTACCCTAACAACTGGACCATCCTCTTCTCATTTACATTCCTATCTTGTTGTCCTCAGCTTGCCATGATGAGAGAGGAGGAATGAATTAATCAGCAAAAATATCCAAGAGTTTCTTTTCAAATACTGGAATTGAATATGAGTAATATAGCAATGCTTAGCCATTAACTTCTCTATTTCTGTAAAATGAAGATTTTCTCTTCTAACCGAAGAACTGCTTTAGTTCTAACTTCTGGGTAAATGAAGTCTGACCAAATCTCAGCAAGGTCCTATCAATCTTTCTAGGCATTTGAAGCGATGTAACTACAGCTTTCACCCTTCTGCACAGAAATAACATACACAGCATTTGTAAGTTACTTTTCCTTTGTGTGTCCCATTTCCTTTGGTGCCTACCCCACATGCTTTGAACATTTGTGGTAATTAGATCCTAACCACCCGGAAAACACAAGAAAGTTATTATCCCTCCTTAATTAGCTCTGCTTTGCCCCATGAAAACTCAACACTACCAATTCCCTTGTCCATGTGAGTTCTTCCTCTATATTTCAACAAAGGTCTATGACTGTAGTACAAAAGCAGGTACAGGGTATTGCAGTTTGCCTACAACTGGGGGAAGCCATTCCATGGGATCTCTACAAGCTGGAATCCTTAAAATGCTAACATCAAGCCAACTGGAATGACAAACACCAACTAATAAAAAAAAATCAACTGTGGCATTTGTTAAAGCCCAACCCTAGATCATCAGTCACACGCCAAGTGCAAAAGTACCTTTTATACCATGCTAACCAGCCATCCCTGACTAATATAACAATCTAACATACAATCACAGAGGGCTTTTATAGTCCCAGACTCTCGGGGGAGCGGGGGGGGGGGGGGGTTTGATGCAGAAAAATGCTTTTGACAAGTTTCTTGTTAGGTTGCAGATGGAAAATATTATAGGGATCCAATTAAACTACTGTTTTCCCACTCGCTTATTTTAAGCTTAAGTATACGAATGCTAAGAAGGAAGCATGGCCATGGGGTTAAGTCTATGGATGGAGACTGAAGATCTGAGTTTAGTTCCCAGCTGTGTGTGACCCTGAGCAAATCACTTCATCTCCCTGTGTTTCAGTCCCCCTCCATCTCCCTCCCCCTAATGTCCAAAAAGCTATCTTGTCTATTAGAGTAAAATACACCATCTAGCAACAGGTTCAGATAAGGAAGCAACTCCATGGTCTGATTTCTACACCCTTTCAGCAGCACCTCCTTCCCCAAATCATAAGATTAAAGGTTAAAGGGTCATAAAAGTGAGAGGTGTGCATGCTCAGTGGACCCTATTAGAAATAGAAATATTTAAGATTTTCTCTTCAATTTATTCAAACTGCCCAGAACACCTGTGTCATGTTCCAGAATCATTAGAGACAATAAAACAATCACACTGAAATGCTAAGCTATAAAACCCCCTTAAAGCTTCCATGACTTGGGCTACTGCACCCCCAGTGTCATCTAGAACAGCTTTATACATGCAGTCTAGATTCCCATCAAGGCACATGAGGGCTTCCACCACTGTGTAAATCTCAAAATGCAGCAGCTGCAAAGCCCAGAAGAATTCCCCAAATCCTTTATCACCCCCACACACCCAAAAGCCTTCCCTTTGGGAAGCAATGCTTGCTCAGGAACAACGCAACAAGAGGTGCTGCTTATAAGTGGTGCTAAATCAGCAACAAAAGGAGAAAGATGGCGAGAGACTTGCAACCGCTCAGTGGCTTCAGCTGGGATTAGAGAGCCATCAGAACCAAATGCAACACACAGGCCTACTGGGTCTGCTCCCCATGGCAGTTCTAGCACTGGAACCAGTGCAGGGCATTTCTTTAGTTCTTAGAACTATGGTTTAAAGCCAGGATTGTCTAACCTCTTTCTGTATCTCCCTGACACAATCTAGATCAACCATCCCCGCACCTGGTTATTCAGTGATTTGTCTGGGTCAGTTTGGAGAAAGCCAAAGAAACATCTCCCTCTCTAAAAGCTCCATAACATCCCAATCAGAGAATGCATTCTCTGCCTTCATCCTCCTCTATATTTTTCTGTGGATCTCAACAGTTGGTTAAACATATTACAATGTGCTATTTACTTCTGTTTGCAGCTTTCAGACCTCAGTTTAGCTCCTCCATTCTAAATCACTGTGCTCATTAGGATAACAAGCCCACCAGCTATACACAAAGAAGCAATATAATCTAGAAAGCAGCCAGAGCTGAATTCTTGTGGTTCCTACTTCACCCACAATTTCGACCTGGTGGAACTCCACAGATGTCAGCGATTTAACACAAAAGAAAGGAAAGTGCCCAATGAATATAGAATTTCATACATGAAGCTGTGAAGAGTTAAAGCTCTTGAAGTGCATTGTTTTTTGTGACTCCTTGTAAGCGCTTAGGGAGACCTAATGGAACAGAGTGATTGCATTTTAAAAAATGTCCCAGTCCTGCCTGCCTTGAATAAAGACTGTTAGCACTGTAGCATTAGGACTGGCAAGCAAACAGGAATACTGGATGGAGAGTCAATAAGACATCTGGTCTCTATTACACTATGTTGCTTTTCGTTTTCCTCAGCATTCATGATTTACTGCATCTCATTCCAGCTCCAGATATTTTTCAGAACACACTAATCGAGCTGGGGAGGGGGGGAATAAAGCAATTTCAATATGCACTGAATCAAGACTTCATTTTCAACTCTGCCACTATATAGACCACTATATAGACTCTCTGCATTGCCACTGCACTTTTCAGTGGATCACAAAGTGCTTTACAAATATTAACCCTTGCAACTTTCCCCCTGAAGAGGCTATTCTTACTTTTAAAAGTGGGAAACCGAGGCACAGAGGGAAAGTGACTAGACCAAGATCACATAGGGAAGCTGTAGCAGAATGCTATAAGCAGCATTTAAACAAAGACCATGATAAATTCTTCTTATCGGAGAATGTATCTTCCTCTGCCTAGTATGAAATTCCTTTAGTAGGAGAAAAATTCTTCTCTCGGCATCAGCACAGATGGATTGCCATCCATTTTCACACCTGGCTGAACTGGATTAAACCTGAACACGACATACATATCTCATCCATTCAAAAGCCAGACATGCTCAAGGGACAAATTGTGCCCTTAAGGCTGCACCCTGTTCTACAACAAAACATTTTCTGTGCTTTTTTTTTTCCCCCACAAACTGTACTCACAAAAAATGTAGCTTGGCAGAATTTGATTTTTATCCTTTCATAATTTCAAAGGGTAACACTGATCTTTACTTTTAAGCATTTTTTTTCCTTACTTTTATCAATTTAAAATTTTCACAAAACTGAGTTTTAAACATTTTTTTCCCCAATTTTCATTTATTTAAATGTTCACAATTTGTGGGAAATTATGGGTGATCAGACAATTACTTAACAACAGTAGATGCTGAGATTCAAAAAGTCACAGCTTTATAATTGTTAAAACACAAAATGACATCACACATCAAATAATACTAAGTAAAGAGCCTTAAATCAAACTCTCAAAGCTCTCAAGCAGCATTTTACCTACTCTGTCTAGCTGTCAATCTCTATCATCATCGATGGAAATATTTTTTCCATCAGTTTTGGTGCGTACGATTAAATCAACATGTTCCAATAAAAATCTAACCCTTCCAAGCCTAAGAATAAATTTAAATAATAAATAGCAGAGGGAGAGCAAGATTAAGAGGCACAAGGAGGAGAGGAGATGTTTTTCAGTTGAGATTTTGTGCAAGATGGGAAGTCAGTGAGGCGGAGAGATGAAGGGAGGCTATTCTGGGGGCCAGGAGACACACAGAGGAAAGACTTTGCACACCAACGGTGGTAGTGTGAATGGGCAGAGGAGGCTAGTATTAAGAGTCTTGATCCTGCCTCTGGCCCTGATCCAGCAAAGCACTTAAGTACAGGCTTAATTTATCAAACTCTTTGGCCACTGGGTTCCAGGCAGCCACCTCCTCGTTTCTGTATCTGACTTACATCCCAACTGGTGTTACAATATGGGGTCCTACCCAGAGTGTGACCCATGTTATGACACCTATAAGGTCCAGGCTAGACGCTGAAATTAGGACCATGGCTACCTGGAACTGGCTGCATTGTGTGAATTCCCAAGTTTATTCCTTACCTCTATAAATCCGCAGAAAAGAAGGACAGACTCTCCCACAATACCCAATGCAGCACAGTTTGCTGTGGTGCTAAGAACCACGGGATGTGCCCATGAGAGAGAGGTAGAGCCAGTAATGGCACCCAGGAGTCCTGAGTCCCAGTCTCCTGCTCTAACTACTAGCCTGCACTCCAGGAAGTACGATGTAAAAACATAGGACAGGAACAGTAAAGGATGGACTGTCAATGAGTACTCAGGGACTCCTTAATATAGGAATCATAGTCGATGTGTCCTTCTGAGCCTTTGTGGTGTGCCACGGCAAGGTCAAAGGAAACCTGTAGTTGATAGATCTGTGGACACCATGTAAAATTAATCCAGCTATTTTCCCACTGAATCAATAGGGTCACCACATACATGCATCAAAGCAGTACACCAAAACTCTAATGCACCTGCCCAGTAGCTGCTTTTCTCAATCAATAATTGCGCGGGGGTTTTATGCTCTATTGTAGGAGCCAGACAGAGTATCAGCTAAAGAGACTGCTCACCAATGGCTTGATCCCACTTAGATACTCAGCACCAAGTACCTCATTTCAGCACAAGCACAGTGGCTGGTTTTGCAAGTCGGCACTAATAATGCACTACGTGGACCACAAATCAGGACAGAGCTCCAAATAGTTTGACAAGTGGGCTGAAGTTTCTGCTACAGTCTGACCTCATAAAAATGCTCGGGTTAGAAGCATTTGACATCTCTTCACGGTTCTGCAAGGTTTCATTTTATGCTGAATTTGATTCAGCCAACTCTGCATTACTTAAATAGTAACAAGTCTGGGGCTCATGTGACCAGGACGAGGCATTACTCCTAAATTTGGATTAAAACGGATCTACTCTGCAGGGTATGCCACAAGGAATAATGACAAATGATCTCAAAGACATTATAGAAATGACTAAGAAATTGCTGCTCCACAGTCACATGAGGGATACAGGCTAGCAGTAAACTCCTTGTACAAAGACCTCTGCACCCAAAATCTCTGTTAATAGCAAACTACTAATGCTTCGTCCTTCTGTAGCACTTTTCAGAGGACTGAGGCCCTTTATTCATTTAGCTTCCCTACCCCACTCTGAAGAAAAGATCCCATGCTGGAGTGGAGAAACGGAGGCAACCTGACCAAGATCACAAAGGAAGCCACATCTCGTGACTTGCAGATCTGTACCATAAAACCATACTTCCTTCATTCCCTCTCCACGAGTTCTAACTTGTGATGAAAAATAATTAAATCCAGTGACTTATTTTTAAAATTAATTTTTCCATAATAAAAAAATGTTGTGGTCTGATTTTCAGAGGTACTGCACTACCCCAGCTCTCTCAGTGCTCAACGAGAGCTGCAAGGGCTCAACTCCTTTGGAAATGGGACCTTAATGTCCAGACTAAGCAAAATTATGAACAAGTCAGATCATCTCACAAGGCAGAGTTTGAGACCCACCATAAACATATTTAACTGCAGCAGCAATTCTATCAACTTGCTACTCTCAAAAACACTTCAACAATAATTTGCTCTTCTCTAGCTCCTTCATCTCCAAGTACTTTGCAAACATTAATCACCAACCTCTTTTTAACAGAGATAAATCAAAGCCTGGTCTACACAAAGTTAGGCTGACCCAGCTATGCTGCTATGGGGTATGAAAAATCCACAGCCCTCAGCAACTGTCACTAATAACTCTAGGGTACACTGTGCTACATCAATGGAAGAATACCACCTCTCGGGGAGGTGGATTACCTACGCTGACGGGAGAACCCTTCCTGTCAGCATAGATAGTGTCTACGCTGCAGCTGTGCTGCTGTAGCTTTTCAAGTGTAGACAAGCCCTAAGGTACAGTGGTGTAATCTGGTCTGGCAATTCCTATCTAGAGCAGCAGCCTGTCTCCAACAATGATCAATACCAAGCGTTTCAGAGGTAGAAACCCTGCAGCAGGTAGTTATGGGCTAAGTTTCCTGTAAGCTGTGCAGCTGCATGGCATCCTTCTTAGCACCACACAGGTGCTCAGGGAACCCGCCCAGGGACTTACCATGGCCGAAGTGCGCCCGGCCCCAACTCAGCCACAACTGGGGCGCCCTGACCCAGCCCTGCCACCATGCCCCTCCCCTGGCCCGAACATAGACACAGCCCAGATCTGCCAGGGGAGGGGCACCTATCCTGTGACCCCAGCCCAGGAGCTGCTGCGGTGGGGAGAGGTATCTCTCCCCCCTAGCCCAGGTGCTGCTGCGGGGAGTCCTCTCTCCCCACCATAGCTCCGAGCACCCTCCTGCACCCCAACCCCTTCATCCCCGGCCCCACCCCAGAGCCCGCACCCCAGCCAGAGCCCTCACACCCCTGCACTCCAACCCTCTGCCCCAGCCCTGAGCCCCCTCCCACACTCCAAACCCCTCAGCCCCACCCCCACCACATGAATTTTGCTATGTGCACCAATATGAAGGTGATGTGTCACACATCACTTCCATATTGGTGCACATAACAAAATTCATTCTGCACATTCAGCCTGCCCCAAGGGAGTTTCCTCCTAGCCCCCCAATAGTTAGAAGATTGTTTATGCCCTGAAGCTTGAAGTTTATAACCCTTCCAAAGCTCTTGCATGTATATATATATTTATTATTTTAACAAGAATATCCTGAGTTATCAATATTTGAATTAAGAGGTGAAGTGACTTGCACAGAGTTAGTCCAAGAGCTGGGAAGAGAACCCAGTGGATCAAACTCCCAGTCCCCTGCTCTGACTGTTATAATGCCTCTGACAGGAATGGCTCATCTTTAGCTGTTCCAAACATGGAGACCTAAATTTAGCAGCAATCTAAGGACCACAGGACTGGAGTTTCTACTAAAGTCACATTCGGATTTCCAGAAGAGAAGTCAGTCTTATTACTGGAGTTTTCTATTTCCACCAAGTGGAAGCTGCAGTCTTAGGCCCTGGCCCTGCAGCTGGATCCACACAGGCAGATCCCCTGCACCCACGTGAACCACGGACTTCAATTATCATTACTAGATGTGGACCACAGTTAGCACAGAGGGCAATATAAATATAGCACATTGCCCAGCTCATAAAGCCAGAGTAGGTGAAATCTCTCAGCTTTCCTAAACATTAACAAAACCATTAAGACAAGAGAGCAGAATGACCTGAGAAGGGACTGGGAGTAAGGATTCCCTGGTCCCGTTCCCAGTTCTGCAACTGACTTGCTCTGTGACTTTGGGTAAATTATTTCACACAGCTGTTCCTCAAGTTTTACCATGTGTAGAATGCTTTGAGGTCCTCAGACCGAAGCTGCCATGAGAGTGCAAAGTATTACCTGTGTCTAGATACCAGAAGGTGAATGAATGGACTGGGCAATACATATTGACCATTTGATTGTAACGCCTACAGAACTATCAACTTGGAGCATCTTCTGCAGGAACAGGTCAGAAGAACATAAGAACAGCAATACTGGGTCAGACCAAAGGTCCATCTAACCCAGTATCCAGTCTTCTGACAGTGACCAATGTTAGGTGCCCCAGAGGGAATGAACAGAGGTAATCAGGTGATATCAGTGCTGCTGATATACTGTCTACCATGAAAATCTAATGTTAATAAAAACTGCCTCTGGGAAGGCCACTTGCCTAGCATATCAAATAATTTTTAAAATCCTTAAGTAGTTCTTTCAGGCATTTTTACAAAGCACAGGAAGGACAAGATGGCTCAATGGATTGGTTATGGGATACAAAACCCTCCACATCTAAGCTGTTCAGATTCAGCCCTGGTCATTAACAACTGAGAGATGTTACCTGAGGGCCGACAGAATGAGCTGGGGCGGGGGGGGGAGATGAGGTCTGAGTCCAGTTCCTAAAAATCTATTATCATATCAGAAAACGCAGCACTACAAGGATTTGCAGCAGATCAGTCAATGACTGACAAGAATACAGGCCTGTCAGGACTGACAAGTCATTATAATGGTTAATGTTGAGATCAGGATTAAAGCAAAGCATAGGAGATGCTTGTATTGCCACTGTCCATTCTGTACCTGTTAAAGGGATATTCACAGGACTTTGGTCTCTGGGCACCAAATCAATCCAGCATCTTTCACCAGCACCACCATCTGTTTCTCTCTCTCTCTCTCACACACACAATATATATATATATATATTTCTCAGAGATTATGAAGCATTTAAAACAGAAGGTCTGATTGCTTGGGGATAACGAATTACGAAACGACAATCCATCAGTCTGTTGCATACCTGGTGCAATCGTATCCAACACAGCAGCTTCTCCCTCCTTGAATGCATGCACACCAATATGATCGAGCTATTCATCTTTGACAATGCGGACTCAAGTGGATTCCCAGAGATGATTCTAATCAGCTGTTTGAAGGAGGGGAGAAAAAACGATGCTACTCAGGCATAAAAAGATTCCCTTGTAACTGAAATAGACCAAACAAGCCCTGGTTGCTGCTTGGCTGCATTCAATAACAATCCATAGCTGTTTGAATAATAAATACCAAACACGTGTAAGTCTGCAACCCAGTTGAAACCATGGACCCTGGAAAACCAACTTTGTCCATCCCCCAGTACACCCAGGGCAGAATCCCTCCTCCCCAGCTTTACAAGACAATTAAGGCTCCATCCAACCCTTTAAGTTTTCTCTTTTTCAAAAGAAGGTGAAATTTGGCTGCTGCAGTAAGAGACTGGTTACAAATCACATCAGAAAAAGGCGGGGCTAACCACATCACAGAGAACAAACTCTTCTGGAGTTCATAGGTCTGGGGGCGAGGGGGCAGAATTTATTCAAAGCAATAGCTAGAAATGCCAACACAAGAATCACCACTGCCTCTCCATCCCAGCAACTGGAAGGAAATTAAAGAGACACCAGAACAATTCCTGTCTCCAGTCCCAGCTTTGGGGAATTTCTTTTTGCCCTGGGCTGTTACTGTTAGTGGCATTTACTGGGGGAGAGACAGAAAAGACTTAGCACCAGCTATGCCACCATAAGGAATTACAAGCCCGTTCACTGAGTGGGAAGAAGGGGGGTAACCACATGAAGTGGGGGCCACCCCAGAAAAGAGAAGGATAAAATCCCTGGAAAACGGAGGTGGTTACACAAGGGCAGAGAAATTCAATCACTGGAAGAAGAATCCCAGAGAGGCTGCCTAGATAGAGGGAGGAAACTATAACTCCACAGGAGACAGTGCAGGAACTGGAGAATACCCCAGGAAGGGGAGTAAATGGGGTGGGGGGGGACAGGAGGGGTTAGTTATGAGGAAATCCCAACAAGGGACAGCTAAGCATGAGGGGCCTGGATGGCAGCCCCTGCAATGGGGAGAATAGGAGAGATTTCACTATGGGAGGAGGAGGCAGGGGGGCTCTCTTAGGAGCAACCTGGGGAAAAGGCTTCAGGATGTCCTAGTTGGGGAGGGGGGCAGCTGGAGGTGGGGCAGCACAGAGATTTCAAGAGTGGCAGCAACCTTGGAGTGAAGGTTGCATGAGGGGTCCACAGGGAGACACAGACATGGGGGGGGGGGGAGGAGAAGGAGGACGTTTTAGTGACCCCAATGGAATGGGTCCCACTGGGCAGGGGGAAGATGGAGGACCTATAAGGGGGACTCAAAGAGAGGAGACCAGGGGATGATGAGGGGCTCTAAGGGGAATGGAGGGGGATGGTTGTGGGGAAGGCTGAAGGGGGGGCTGTAGGGTGAACTGGAGGGGCGACAGAGTGGGGGAAGGGGACACCGAGTGAGGGGGGTGAGCAGGCTGGAGGAGGTGAGGAGAAGCTGGGGAATGAAGGGGGACCCTGGCGGGTGAGGACAGGGGGAGGCGAGAAGAATTTAAAAAGGAGATAAGGGGGAACTGGAGGGAGAAGGGGGAGGGGACCCAGAGAGGGAGGTGGGGAAAGTGGGGGGGGCAGGGGATCCAGCGGGGGGAGGGGAATGCTGTGAGGAGTGGGGAGCCCGGGGGGGTCCTCAGGATGTGCTGAGGGTGGCAGGGGACCCAGGGAGGGGGTTGGGGGAAGCGTGGGGCCAGGGACCCAACTGGGGGGTGAAGGTAAAGTGGGGGCCAGGGATCCAGCAGGGCGTTGGGGGGAAAGAAGGGGGCAAGGGACCCAGTGGGAGGGATGCTGTAAGGAGGGGGCCCGTGGGGGGGACTGAGAGGGGTTGGGGACCCAGCGGGGGAGGGCAGGGGAATACTGTGAGGAGGGGGCCCGAGGGGACCGAGCGGGGGGGGGCCGGGGACCCAGCGGTGGGGGAATACTGTGAGGAGGGGGCCCATGCGGGGACCAAGCGGGGGGGCCGGGGACCCAGCGGTGGGGGAATACTGTGAGGAGGGGGCCCATGCGGGGACCGAGCGGGGGGGCCGGGGACCCAGCGGTGGGGGAATACTGTGAGGAGGGGGCCCATGCGGGGACCGAGCGGGGGGGCCGGGGACCCAGCGGTGGGGCCAGGGACCCAGCGGTGGGGGGGCCGGGAATGCTGTGAGGAGGGGGCCCGAGGGGAGGAAGTGGGGGGCCGGGGACCCAGCGGGGGGGAATACTGTGAGGAGGGGGCTCGTGCGGGGACCGAGCGGGGGCGCCGGGGACCCAGCGGGGGGGGCAGGGGAATGCTGTGAGGAGGGGGCCCGAGGGGAGGAAGTGGGGGGCCGGGGCCCCAGCGGGGGGGAATACTGTGAGGAGGGGGCCCGAGGGGAGGAAGTGGGGGGCCGGGGCCCCAGCGGGGGGGAATACTGTGAGGAGGGGGCTCGTGGTGGGGGAAGTGCGGGGCGGGGGGCCCGTGGGGGGGCCAGAGGAATGACTGAGGGGGGCCGGGGACACAGCGGGAGGGGAAGTGGGGGGGCGCGAGGGGTCCCCAGTGGGAGTGGGGGAGCCCTGCGGGAGGAACTCCCCTCCCCCGCCGCGGAGCCCGCCCTGTCGCTCACCTGCCGGCGGGGGACGCGGCTCCCTCCCCAGCCGGGACCCGCCGGCAGCAGCCGCCGCAGCCTCCGCACAGCAGCAGGCCCCAGCTCCGGGGCTGCCCGCCGCGCCGCCTGAGGGGCCTTCACCCCCACCCCCACCACAGGGACGGGGAAAGGCGCCCCAAAAATTACCGCACCCCCAAGCCCCAGAGTCCCCTTGCCGCGCGCTCACGGCGGGGGGCCCTACCCTCCTCCTCGCGGGGGGGGGTGCTAGGACGCAAGGACCCCGGACACCTGTAGAAACCTATGCGCTCTGCAGGGGTGGCTACTTCATTGCCTGATCAGAAAGGGGCCCAGGCGAGTCCATGGCTTGGGCAGGCTGCAGCTGGGGCAGCCGCGGGGGAGCTGGGGGCGTTGAACAAGGGAAACAAACTTGCATGTGACATAAACGCAGCAAAGATGCGTCCCCGCCTCCCTGGGCTTTGCAGGGACTCAGAAAGAAAATGTGTGGCCAAAGAAAGAAAGAAAGAAAATTGTGCAAGTTTGGGCACGTTTCAATATTGCACTAAAAAAAATCCCTTTCTTCAGCAGCCATAAACTTTGCAATGTTAGTTTGGGGGAGGGGGTTACCCACAGTTTTTCAGAGGGGTTTGGTCACGGTACATGGAACGGGTTCCCCTCCCACCCCTTGTATTTTTGTTGTTGTTTGCTCCAGTTTTGTAATTGAGGGTGGCTGTGGGATTAGAAACTCTACCGGTTTTAGTGTTTGTCATTTTTTTTCAAGGGGGCATAATTTTGGGTTTTCATGAACCATCCATTTTGCCGGCTTTTTGTTGGGATGTATTTTTGGTAACTAAAGCCTTGATCCTGCAGAGACTTGCGCAGTACTTTACTATAAAAAAGGAGGACTTGTGGCACCTTAGAGACTAACCAATTTATTTGAGCATAAGCTTTCGTGAGCTACAGCTCACTTCATCGGATGCATACTGTGGAAACTGCCCACAGACTAACACGGCTGTTACTCTGAAACCTGTTACTTTGCTATAGGCATTGTGGGTAATAATAATACTTCAGTTGTTATCTAGTACTATTCATCAATAGACCTAAAGGTGTTGTACAGATGAGAGCTGTATCATTTCCCCCACTTTATAGAGCAGGGAAAGGAGGGGAAGTGATTTGCCCCTGGTCACCTGGCACACCCCAGAATAAAATCCACATTTCCCAACCTAGTTCAGCACTCTAGCCGCTAGACCACACTGCTTGTTGCTGTAATACTCAATAGGACAACCCACAGTGTGTAAAGTTAAGCATGCTAGCAGAGCCCAGATCCTCCAAATACACGCATGCTTAACTCTACTATGATGAGTGTAATGCTTAATTTGTAATGAAAAAGGTATTGGGGCTCAGGCAATTTTTTTACATTCATAACTGATGCAGCAAGCACAGAGATGCCAGGGCTATGAACTGCTAAGCCTAGAAGTGCCTGGGCTTAGCCCTGGCACAAATTAATCACTGGATGATTAGCTCTATTGAACTCAGTGAAGCTGCAGATAGGAGTAGAGTTAAAGCATGTGTGTAAATGTTTGTAGGATCAGAACCTAAGTTGCTGGTTTGACTTGCAGTTGCAGCAATGTTTGGCCGGTCATTATTATTTGTAATTTCATTATTCTATTATTATTATTCATCAACTTTGGTGTTATTAATTATTTGAATGGTGAAGGTTGGTATGAATATTGCAGACTCTGGTGTGCATTTTCATTTGTATTTTGGATCACAGTATTTTACTTTCTACAGTTTTGCAATTTTGGATTGCTGCTAAATTGGCATTTCCTAAGTCCCTAGTTCTGTCTCAGCTCAGGGTGAAATTTTCAAAATGCCTAAGTGATTTAGGCACCTATGTGCCATTGACTTTCAATTACACTTAGCTGCCTGAGGCCCAGAGGACTTATGTGCCTAAATACCCTTGAGGATTGGCACCTCAGGAGTCTGTCTCTTTTGAAAATGACACCTAGAGCTGTATGCATGAAGTGGCAGTAAGTGACTTAGGTGCTTTTGAAAATTTCACCTTTAACAGGAATTTGTTCCCACAATGTTGAAGGCTGGGTTGTCCCCACATCTAATTTTTGTTGCTGCGGTTTTCATTGGGAGCTCGTACTTGTCAGAGTTTGGCAAGGTGAATTGGAAATGTGCAAGTGCCAGAATATTGTGATTTCACATCTACTTAGCGGTAGGTAGTGCCTAAAGATCCACAAGGTTGGACCCCACTGGGCGGAGGGGTTGTATTAATATTAAATGGTAGCCCACACCCCAAAGAGTCTACGATCTAAAAGACAAGACAGTAGAGGCAAATGAGAATATATATTCCCCCTCTTGTTCCTGTGCAAGGCGGTACGTGGCAGCAGATCTGCAGTAATAATTGAGTTCATATACCAAGTTGATGGGCACACCGAAAGTAGAGACTGAGACACAGATGAGATGAATTGTTCTACTGCTCCTTCTCAGACTCAGGGTTTATTTTTGAATAGGGAGATGTGTAGCCAAATATAAAGATGGTTGGCTAGTGGTGGGTCTCCGAAGTCTTTGAGTTGCTTTATTATATGGTATTTCAATATATGTGTTGTTAAATGCTGGATGCTGAAGAATACTGAGCTAAGGCCTCGATTGTGCAAAGACTTAAGCACAGAGTTAACTTCATGGGCCGAGTCTAGTCCCAATGGGACTAAAGCACATGCTTAAATGCTTTGCTGAATAGGAATAGATTTAAATGTGTGTTTAGGTCACATGGGGCCATGGTGATTCGGTCTCCTATCTTGTAGCCTAGGAACACACCAAACCACAGTTGCTTTGTAACATCTCTCACTGTGTGACGCTGACCCTTGTGTAGCGAGCAGATCGAGGGACGTGATCGTTCCCTTCTATTCGACATTGGTGAGGCCTCATCTGGAGTACTGTGTCCAGTTTTGGACCCCACAGTACAAGAAGGATGCGGATAAATTGGAGAGAGTCCAGCGAAGGGCAACAAAAATGATTAGGGGTCTAGAACACATGACTTATGAGGAGAGGCTGAGGGAGCTGGGATTGTTTAGCCTGCAGAAGAGAAGAATGAGGGGGGATTTGATAGCTGCTTTCAACTACCTGAAAGGGGGTTCCAAAGAGGAGGGATCTAGACTGTTCTCAATGGTAGCAGATGACAGAACGAGGAGTAATGGTCTCAAGTTGCAGTGGGGGAGGTTTAGATTGGATATTAGGAAAAACTTTTTCACTAAGAGGGTGGTGAAACACTGGAATGCGTTACCTAGGGAGGTGGTAGAATCTCCTTCCTTAGAGGTTTTTAAGGTCAGGCTTGACAAAGCCCTGGCTGGGATGATTTAACTGGGAATTGGTCCTGCTTCGAGCAGGGGGTTGGACTAGATGACCTTCAGGGGTCCCTTCCAACCCTGATATTCTATGATTCTATGTTGTTAGGATGGCAGCCTCTGAAAAATCCCATAGCCATGGAAATACAGTCACCTCTGGGGTAGGTGAAAACATGACTACTTGACATGGGGAGGAGGGAAGAGCACAAACCACACAGTTGTCCAAGAGCACAAACCACACACCTTCTGCCCTTATCAAAGGTGCAAGGACAACCAGCAGGATAGGGTCGGAAGTCTAACTCACTCTCAGCTGTCTGTGAACCCTCTGAAGCATGAATCATTCAGTCACACTCAAGAGCCTGACAATAACAATAAAGTTTCCTAATAATACTTAGCTTCCATCTAAGTACTTGACATCAGTAGATCTCACAGTGCTTTAAAGGAGGTCACTGTCATTATCTCCATCCCTTTGTTACATATGGGGAAACTGAGGCACAGAGCAGTGACTTGCCCAAGGTCATTAGACCCTAGGACTCCTGAGTCCCAGTCCAGTATTCTAGCTGCTAGGCGAGACTGAACCATGTCTCCCTTGCCACGGAGTGCACAAATGTGGGGGTCTGTTTCTTTCTCTGGGAGAAGATTCCCATCCTCGATCCCCTCTAGTGGGGAGACTGGAGCTCAGTCTGTCCTCGGCCCCTTTGCTAAAGTGGACAGCGAGTGGGGGAGCAGTTAGTGACCTTAGTGCTGGTGATCCGGATGCCGATTGCTACCAACCCGGGCAGGACTCGAATCTGTGTCCATTTGGCCTGTGGGCGAGATGAGTTCTGTGAGTCTTAGCCCAGTTCATGGTGAAGAGCAGTTCCTGTTGTCTGGGGGCTCTGCAGGGAGTCCCAAGGATTACGTGGGAGGCCAAACTTCCCTCTCCGCCCAAGGAGTTACTCCTGGATGAGCTGGGAAGGGGGGGAAACTGGCGCTCCCATTGCCTGCACTGGTGCTGTACAGTGGCACCTCCTAGCTCAGCAATCAGCCAGCTGGGCCAGACTCTGAAATGAGCTCAGAACATCGGGACCATCCAGCCATGCTGGGAGCTGCTGCCTGAAAACCTGGCCCTTGCCTGGGTGAGCTGAGCTCTGGGAAATCTGACCTTGATGGTGGGAGCTTGGAAAGGAGATCCGAGATTCCAGCAAATGGGACCTCCCCACCCCTACCTCAGCAGGCCCTTTGCTCAGCCGACATGAGTGCAAAAAAACCCAATGACGCCTGGCCTAAACCTGCCCGGCAGCTCGGGGGTTAAAACCAGCCCAGCTATTTCTGGCTTCCAGAGCAACTTTTCCATGGTAAGTTAAATGAATGAACAGGGCCTGACCCCATAGGATGGGCAGCGGCAGCCGCACAAACAGCAGAGGCAGCTGCCAGACATCGCAATGCTTTCCAGTAATGGCCACGCTACCTTAGTTACCCTCCCGAGTCACCTACCCCCAGCAGAATGCCAGCAGCTGGCGTTGCCCCGGAGTGCGCACCGAGCCTCAGGGACTCATTAGCTAATGTTCATGAATGGCTGCAGTGATTCTATTCAGAGTCACTTGGGAGCCGTTCTTATTTTGGTCCGAGGCTGCCGTCTCGTCACACGGCATTGGTAAAGGCCCCGTGGCTTGTGGAAAAAGCCTGTGTGAGGTGGTAGCGGGGTCCCTGCTTAACAGAAGGGCATAGAGGTGGGAAGGGACTGGTCTAGGGTCACACTGCACATCAGTGGCAGAGCTGAAATTAGAACCCATGGATCCTGGTGCGTCATCCCTTGCTCTGGCCATTATACCATGCTCCCTTCTAGAGGTGGGGGCAGAACCCAGGCATCCAGCTGCCCAAGCCCCTGCTCTAACCACTAGACTCTTCTTCCCTCACAGAGCGGGGAACAGAACCCACCAGTCCTGACTCTCAGCTCCCATATTCTAACCACTAGCTCCCCACTCCTTTCCCAAAACCCAGATATCCTGACTCCTAGCCGCTGCTCTAACCACTAGACCCCACTCACCTCCCAGAATTGGAACAGAACCCAGGACTCCTGGCACCCTGTCCTAGCCTGTGCTTTAAGCCACAAACCCATCCTCCCACTCGAGAGGTCAGGTCTGACCTACATTCAAAACTCGTTCTGCTGGTTCTCCGCGGAGAGCAGAGGGGAATCCCACGCCAGCCAAGAGCACTAGGCGTTTCACTGGAATGTCCCAGGGTTTCCCACAGAAGCGCAGCAACCCCCAAGAAGAAGGGCTGGGTCTCTTTGGAGTGAATATCTGAGGGAGCTGCTCCTAACCGGCTCTCTGGCTCCTCGTCTATGACTCCCTGCAGATTGGACTTCACAGGCAATAGTGAGCTGTGCTCAGAATGGCCCAGTGCTACGGTTAATAATCATTTGCAATGTTATTAAGTGTATTACGGTAGCACCCAGATGCCCCAACTGAGATTAGGGACCATGGTGGCAGGCAGGGCTTAATTTGTGCCAGAGCTTGCCAGGGCTGAGCCCAGGTGCCTCCGGGCCTGGCAGTTCAGAGCCCTGGCGCCCCTGGGCCTGCCACATCAGTTATGAAAGTAAAAAAATTGCTTGGGGCCCGGCACCTCTTTTATTACAAATTAAGCACTGTTGCCTGACCATCCAGCAGCACGACAGGTGGGTTCTACCTGGACGTACCGGACCATCGAGAAGGACGACAGGTGGGTTCTACCTGGACGTACCGGACCATCCAGCAGCACGACAGGTGGGTTCTACCTGGACGTATCGGACCATCGAGAAGGACGACAGGTGGGTTCTACCTGGACGTACCGGACCATCCAGCAGCACGACAGGTGGGTTCTACCTGGACGTACCGGACCATCGAGAAGGACAACAGGTGGGTTCTACCTGGACATACCGGACCATCCGGCAGCACGACAGGTGGGTTCTACCTGGACATACCGGACCATCCAGAAGGACGACAGGTGGGTTCTACCTGGACATACCAGACCATCCAGCAGCACGACAGGTGGTTCTACCTGGACTGTCCAGCAGCAGAGCAGTGGTTAATGCGTGCCATTCACCACAGAATTGGGAGCCCAGGAGCAGTATCTCACTCCAGGCCCTCAGGCTCCCTCCACATCCCTGGCCTGATGCAGCTGATCGCCTCTGAGCCAGAGCAAGTCCTCCCAGGCTGCCCTTAGGAGGGGTTTCCGGTGTGGGGGAGCCACCTTCCCGGGAGAGTTCCTTCAGATAAGGCGGGTCTCTCCAAGGACTTTGCTAATCTACCTGACTCACTGGGGAAACACTGATTCACCTCCCACGGTGGATCACCCCGCAGGGCGGGGCAGGAGAGTAAAGCACCTACAATTACCAACCTCCCATGCCCCACAGCGGCCCCTTCCCTCCCATCCCCTTTTCGCACCAATCTGCCTGTAAATAACACCAGGGACGCAAATCAACCTTCCCCACACACACACCCAGCAGCTTTGGGGAAGCATCTTCTTGCCTGGATCTGTGCCCCTCCCCGGGGCATTTGGGAAAGCCGCAGGGCTAAGTTGCAGGCAGGGCATACAGAGGTTTTTAGGGGCCCAGGGCAAAAACCTGAAACTGAGGTACTCCGCACCCTGCAACGAGGACTCCTGTCCCACAGTGCTGGGCCCAGCTCCCCGGACAGGGGCAGCCGGACCAAACCTGAGCAGCGCTGTGACACCATGCACCAGCCCACTGTGCGTCACTCACTCAATTTCTGCAGGTTTGGGGCCCTCTCAAAAGGTGGGGGGCTGGGGCAAACTGCCCATGTTGCCCCCCACCCCTTCCCCCCACACACACACACACTCCTGGGCAGCCCTGACTGCAGAAAGGGATCAGGATGGAGAGGGGAGAAAACCAAGGAGGGGGCGGTTATTTGGGGGTGGCCCAGGTTAAAGGGAGCAAGGGGGAATGGGTAGGATGGATCTCAGAGACCCAGCAGGATAAATCAGCTGATGGGAGATGCAGCGAGGTCAGGGGAGTTGGGAGAGGATTGAAAAAAGAACTAGATAAGTACATAGCCAGGATGGGCAGGGATAGTGTTTGCCAGGAGCTGGGAATGGGCGACGGGATGGATCACTTGAGGATTGCCTGTTTTGTTCATTCCCTCTGGGGCACCTGGCACTGGCCACTGTCAGAAGACAGGATACTGGGCTAGATGGACCTTTGGTCAGACCCACTGTGGCCGTTCTTATGTTCTTATGAGAGGATGAGCGAAAAGAATGGATCACACCTGACTGCTCTTTGTCACCTGACTTAATACATGACGGGACAGTACCCAGACAGGACGGTGATGAGGGCAGGGTAAGACCCTACATAGAATGGAATGGGCCTTGGACTGGACTCAGGACACCTGGGTTCTACTCCTGGCTCTGCTATGGACCTGCTGGGTGACCTTGGGCAAGTCCTTTCCCCACTCTGTGCCTCAGTTTCCCCTCCCATCCTGTCTCTATACAGACTGTGAGCTCGCCAAGGCCAGGGCTGTCTCTCATTCGGTGGCTGGCACTTCCCTGGCGTCTTCCTGACGTCCCACTCGAGAGCAGTCTGGGGACTGGAAGCAACGCAGCCTCCGGCAGAGCCCATTTCCTCTGCTCAGAATTCGAAACCTTGTGTGTTGGTGTGGGGGTGTGGGGCTGGGCGGGCGTAACGCATCTCTGTGGGTGAATAGGCCTGAGCGCAAAAGTGTGAGCTACAGAGAGTCTGTGAGTGAAGGGTGAGACCCTGATAAGGAAACGTATGCATGTGCATATGTGCACGCATGTGTTCACACACGTGTGTATATGTATATGTGTGTGTGCACCAGCGCCTCGTTCCTCGCAGGAGGGTCAGAGGAGCCTGCTGTACCGTAGCCAGTCACCTGTTCAGATCTGCTGTTCTAACACCAGGGGGAGCATGGGGCCTGGCTGCGGTGATGGATCCACCCCAGAGCTGGTTCGGGGGCTTTTCTGGTCAATGACCAACATTCCCCTCCTTAACCCAAGAGCTCTCCCTGCACCTGAGCCAAGCAAATTCCTTTGGCGCAATCCAACTCCTGACTGGAAGAACCAGAAGAGCAGGAGATCGAGCTGTGTGTGTGGACATGGCAAAGTCAGGCAGGTTCTTCAAGTCACTTGGCCCACCTGGGCTGGCTTTGGCCATGGGCCTGGCCCACCTGGGTGTGGGCTGGCTTTGACCAATACAGCTCTGGGCCTCCCTTTGCCTGGCTCAGCGACAAGGCTCCTCACCCTCCTCGTGAGTAATTAGTGTTTGCAAAGTCCAGGGGAAGATCATCCATGTTGGGCCTTTGAGGAAACTGAGGCATGAGGAGGCTGAGTGACTGGTGCCAAGGTCACCCAGCAGGTCAGTGTTAGACCTGGGACCAGGGCCCCAAAATCCTGACTCCCAGACACCAGCTCTAACCACTAGACCTACTCATTCCCTGTGGGGAGGGGAGCTGTGGGTCAGGCCTGAGAGGCATCGGTAGGGCTGTGTGCGAGTAGCACAGGACTGGAATAGTAGGGGTTTGGGTTTGGGAGTGAAGGGCATTGCCAGGGCTGTTGATTGGGGGCAGGGAATCAAGGGCTGGAAAGGTGGGGAAAGGCTGTGGGTCAGGACTGAGGGGCATCAACAGACACAGGAGAGAGAGAGAGTGTGTGAGTGTGGTGTAGAGCCCAAGGCTGGGGTAACAGGGGGCTGCAGGCTGGGATTGAGCGGCACCAGCAAAGCCGTGTGGGGAGAACTGGCCTGGAAGTGCAGGGGATTTGGAGATCAGGACCAAGCTGCATTAACCGAGCTGTGCACGAGGGTTTTTTTGGGAGGGGAGGGGGAGCTCGCACAGCACCCACCCACCCCACACATTGCTCTAACCTGGGCTATCAGCCCCCTGAAATCACCCCTCCCCCACTGCACTCAGCCAGAGACCAGGTGCTCACACGGCTTATGGTTTTCACCCCAGGAGGAAGAGTCAGTTTGCTCCCCGCCCTCCCACCACCCCAGAGCAGCTACTGAGTCTGCAAAGGTAACGCTTTGGCCTCACCAGCCCTTCAGGGGCCTGGGTGGCTCCTGCTCCCGCCCTGAGTCCCCCAGCCTGGCAGATGCAGGGGCCCTCTGCTGGGGACTGGCAGTATCGAGCCCTGTGCTTCAGCTCCCTTGCAAAGCTCACTCTGCCCAGAGAGGGACTGCAGTGTTAATTAAAGTCCGTGGGCCAGGAGGGTATAAATTTAGGAACACATGCTCTCCTCACCCCACAGCTGACCACTGGGCCCTAGGATCGAGGTTGGAACCTGTCGGTCATGTAGGACCAGAACTTTGAGCTGTTACAATGAAGTCGGCATCAGTCGCAAAACGTGCTCCTCTTGAAGCCCCACCATCATCTTCCCCTCCCTGTGGGATTCACATCCGATGAAGTGAGCTGTACCTCACGAAAGCTTATGCTCAAATAAACTGGTTAGTCTCTAAGGTGCCACAAGTCCTCCTTTTCTTTTTGCGAATACAGACTAACATGGCTGTTACTCTGAAACCAGTCCCGTCCTTGTCGCACTGCGACAATGGAATAGTTAATGCTGACATTTAAAGGGTCCCTCGGCTTTAGTATCAACAACCACAGGGGGATTCACAGCAGGTGGGGAAGTTCACACCTCTCTGAGCTCAGGCTGGCTGCAGCTTCAGGCAGCCACGGGGCGGGGAATCAGCTACACTCGCTTCAAGTCTGGATTGTTATTGACACACTCCGCGAGGGGTGCACTCTCACCTTTTCTCCTTAAAATCAAAGCGGAGATGCTGCAAATGTGGCCATGTGGGCCACATAAACACACCATGCAGGCTGGATTCCCAAGCCTCTGACCCACCTGGGCCCCACAACAGAAAATGAGCTTCTAAGATACAGTGTTTTAATTTTTTTTTTTTAAATTGCAAATAAAACCAAACATCCTGAGCCAGGGTCTGGCATATGTGGGGGAAATTTTCCAGTTCACCTATAAGTCCATCTCAGAGAAAGCAGATTATAAACCCTTAAAGGGCAAAAGCTTGTAAACTCTTTGGGGCTGTCTTTTTCGCCTGTATTTGTACAGCACCTAGCACCATGGGTGACTGGGGAGCCCAGGTGCTCCCATAATTCACCTAATAAATCATACTACAGCTGTGACTTTTATCATTTGCTGGCAGGAAGGGAGAATGGAAGCAAAGTGCAGTACTGACTTCTGAAGGCTTGTCTACATGGGGAGTTATTCTGGAATAAGAGTGTCCACACAGAACATTAATCAGGAATAGTTAATCTGTTCTAAAGTAACACTCTACTTTAATCCTAATTAACTTTCATGTGTAGCCAGACTCTGAGACAACAGCAGGTTGTGCTGGTTACTCCCTGTGATAACTAACTGGATTCTTTAGCTTGCTAGCGTCCAGAGGAAGTTAGTAAAGAAGCCTCTGTTCCGATCAATAGTCTGAGACTCTACCTAGAGATGAGTGGTGAGACAGAGGGAAAAGCTCCATACAAGAGGAAGAAAGTCACTCCACCTGCTGGATCCCTTGAGAACCGATTCTGGGCTCCCTGCTGTCCATAAGCATTGGTTCTCAGATCCACAGAGGGAGCCTACTCACTGCTACTCCGCTCTCCTGCCTGGGCAAACGCTGGAAGAACAGTTTCCAGTCCCCCCCACGCAGGACAGTATGGAGGACTTTATTCATGATGCAGACAAAATGTCCCTGCCACTGGTTTGGTGTAGCCCCCATACTGGGGCTTGCGGCAAATCCAGGGGCACCATATACCAAGCACCCCTCTGCATGGCGATGCTAGAGGCTGTCTAATGCATTTGGAGAGCGATTGCTCAGCCAGCCCATGACTTAAATCTCCTGTGGAGCAATGGGACACCTGGGGAGGGTATATCAGACAAAGAATCCAAGAGGTTCCTCCTTATTCCCCCCGGTTAGCTGTGAGTGCAGGCCGAGCCGGCTGGTGGTGGAAATGACAGCTGTTCATCTGTACTAGCGCTTCCCGTTCTATGCAGCTGGGGAAGCTGCATCAGTGCGAGGGCAACACTAGGAGATCAACAAAACGCTAACGTAGACAGGGCCGGGGTGAGCACAAAGGTCAGTGAAACAGGGACATCAGGAGAGCGAACACTGAGCTAGTGAGAGGGGACGGGGGTGTAATCAGTTTTTTTTAGGGGTGAGGCTTATTTAACTCCAATGACTAACTAACAGTTTGGATACAGGACATCTTTGTTAAAGAGCCAACATCCCAGGTCTTTCAATTAAGGTCGAAACCTCCTCGGAGGCACCCAGCAAAACCCGGGCAGACTGGATTTGACATTCCTGATTGTTTCCAGGATTGAAAAACAAGAGATGCTTTCTCTACGCTCTTGTTCTGCACAACCAAGGGTTGTGGCGGATTCTCCATCGCTGACTCCTTTTAAATCAAGATTGGCTGTTTGTCGAGCAGACCTGCTCTGGGAATTATTTTGGGGCCTGTGTTATCCAGGAGGTCAAGCTAGATGGTCACACTGATCTCTCTTTGGAATCCATTATACCCCAATAGCAGCACGAGAACCCAGTTTTAGAAAGGCCACCTCTCTCTGAGCCCTTTCAAGCAGAGAACTTTAATCCCTAGTCCCAGGGTGGCTTAGATTCACAGATTCCAGGGCAAGAAGGGGCGCAGGCCAGAAAAACCGCCTGCATCCAGCTCAGCGGTTTGGTTAGCGATGCTTGTGGGCAGATCAAAACACAGACCAAAGGGACAAATTAAAGGAGACACACATCACAACAACAACAACGTCACCACAAGCTTCAGCTTTAAAATCAAACCTGGGATCAGCGAGAACACCAGTGTCCATCCTGCGGGGTGCTTTGCGCCTTTGAGCTAGGGCAAGGAGCCCTACATAGGAGAGGAGCAGCAGCAAAAACTCCCTCTAGATGCAAAACTGGCGGTGCACCCCAAAGGCCTCTGATTTCAGCCCTGGTGTAACCGCAGCAGTGCACGTGATGCTGCGTCAGGGCGAATGGCATTAACGCCAGCAGTTTGCTTTGGGGCAGTTATACCAGTGGCCTGAAACCAGCCGTGCTGTCCAGTATCCAAGAGGAGCGCGGTCTGCAGAGGGCACCGTGAACACGATCTCTTGGGTTACCTCTGCACTGCACGCTTAACCCGGGTCTGTGGGACCTGGGCTTGTGGACTTGGGATGCACTTGAGCTGCCCCACTGCACTGCAAACCTGGGTTTACAATGGTTGGACCCAGGTCTCAGCCCTGCTAATGTGTCTGTACTGCACTGCACTGACCTTCTGACGTGGGTCTGCAGCTCAAGCTGCATCCCCACTGCAAAATGACAGGGCTTGGACCCAACTCGCAGCAGGACTTAGACTCTGACCCACCCCCCAGCAGGATCCTGAGTGCCCGCTGACCCAAGTCACTGGTTTGGTGTGGACGGAAGGGGGCTGGGGCTCAAACCCGAGTCAGAGCCTGGGCGCAGTGAACAGTGTAGATGCCCTTGGTGGCTGAGGTGGCAAGATGTCACCCAAGTCATTTCTTCACTTGAGGGCTTCCTACTCTCCAGCCAGATCTTTTCCACCCCTGGGAGCAGCAGCCCTTTCCTCACAGAGGGGGCAGGAGTGACGGTGCATTGGCCTGCCCTCCCAATGCAGCAAAACCAAATAGCTGGGCCAGAGAAAAGGTGATGGCTGTCGATCACAAACAAACTGTGCATGGCAAGGATTGGCTTTATTTAATAGCATGGCATCGGGGTGGGGGGGGAGAGGGGTTTTACTCTGCAGCCCTGGGAAGGGTCGGAGGCAGTTAGCAAATGAATATCATTTTTAAATCTTTCCTGCGGGGCGTCCGGTTGTGGCAGAGCGCCAACTCCTGGCTGCGAACCTGGACATGGGCAGACGATGAGTTCAGCTTGCTGTGGCGGGGGTGCTGCACAGGGCGTGCTCAGGGGCGATCCGCTGCGGACTGGGGGCTGGGGAGCCTTTGGGAAGCAGGGCCACGCTGGCGCATAGGGGCTTTGTCCTCTCCAGCGCCGGCAGAGCACAAACCCGACGCCACTGGGGACGACTCCTCCGAGCCAGACGCGTCACAAAGCAAATCGGGAGAGCTCCCGGAGTCGGACGGCCGAGCGCGGTCGCTGGGGGCAGAAATCGCTGATAGCGGCGGCAAGGCCAGGCTTTTTTCCGGGCTCTCCGGTTTGGTGTCTCCCAAGGGAGAGCGGGAGTGAGGTCTCCCTTCCTGGGAGCCTTGGGATCGTGGTACAGAAGCCAAGGCCCCCCCTGCCACCGCTGGCCCAGCCTCACCTACATTCATCGGCACCTGCAAATTGTCCTCCAGCTCCTGGGTGCCAGCTTTCACCTGGCTCTGATCACTGAACCGGCCATCCTGGATGACACTCACCTGGGAGGTGCCCATGGCTCGGTCAGCACCTAGCGACGCTCCTTTAGCCCGGCTGTCTGGGCCTCCCACACAGAGCCCTCCTGGCTCTCCGGGACACGGGCTGGGTGACCCTCCGTTCCCACCCGAGACGAATGAGCCCCGTGATGTGCTACCCTCTTGGCCAGCATCACCCCCTCCTCCGGTCTCAGGGGCACCCGCCTCCTCCGTGCTGCTGCATTTATCCAGCGAACAGGCCTCCGCCTCCTCCGGCCTCTTCCGGGGCCGACCGCGCTTCCTCTTGACGCTGGAAGCCTCGCCAGGTGATTCCAGGGGGCGTTTGGCCCCTTTGGCTCCCTGTGCCTCCTGCCGGCTGCCGGCTGGCCCCTCGCTGCTCTTGGCGGGGCTGTGCCCTTCGCTGCCGCCGCCGGCTGCACTCTTGGGGTTAGCTGGGATTTCGGCCACGGGGATGCCCATGCCGGTCGGCACATTGGGCAGGATCATGTTGATCACCGGCACCGCCGCCTGCTGGCTGACCAGACCCGCCGCCCCATTCACGCCCGGTGCCAGGTTGATGGGCAGGGAGGAAGCAGTGCCCACCGGCAGTGGCAGGGCGGCCATCTTGACCGTGCCCCCGATGGGCGTGGCCGTGATCTTGGGCGCCAGGATGGGAGGGGAGGAGCGCACAGCCTGGGCACCAGGCAGCATCAGTCTCTCGCTGGCCTGGATGCGAGGCAGGAGGAAAGGCAGGCGAGCCACCAGGGCGTTGACTTGGGGGCTGCTCACCGGCTTGGGGGTCTCTGGGGTTTTCTTCCTCTCGGCTCGGGGTGGGACGGAGGGTTTCGAGTTATTCTCCTTTTTGTTCTGACAGGAAAAGACAGACAGATGGACTTTGGCAGAAGGGGCATCACCACACACCCATGCTGCGCCCATCTCCAGAGCCTCCGCCAAACACCTACACCCAACTAGGGTTCAGCGATGAGGGCCCACAACCCCACTCCTGAGGCTACTGCCACCCCCATTTTATAGGAGAGACTGAGGCACAGAGAACTGACTTGCTAACAGCATGAATTCAGTGGCAGAGGTGTGAGAAGAACTGAGGAGTTCTGGCTCCCAGCCCCCCTGCTCTAACTACTAGACCCCACCTCTCTTCCCAGAGCTGAGGCTAGAACCCAGGGGGCCTGGCTCCCAGCTCCCTCTGATCTAACCCTAGACCCCACTCTCTTTCCAGAGCTGGGCCTAGAACCCAGGGGGCCTGGCTCCCAGCTCCCTCTGATCTAACCCTAGACCCCACTCTCTTCCCAGAGCTGGGCCTAGAACCCAGGGGGCCTGGCTCCCAGCTCCCTCTGATCTAACCCTAGACCCCACTCTCTACCCAGAGCTGGGGCTAGAACCCAGGAGTCCTGGCTCCCAGTGCCCCCCTGCTCTAACTACTAGACCCCACTCTTCCTTAGATTAACAGTAAGCCGAATTCCAAGCAGGGGCTGACCATACCAGCCTTTCAGCTCTTAGGGGAGGAGGGCCCTAGTCATGGTGGGAAGATTTCTCCCCAGCACCCAACCCTTTCTCACCTGCGGCTGGGTTTTGACAGTGCTGTCCGATGTTTCCAACCCATTCTTCTTGGCAGTCTGTGGTGGTCGAGTGTCTCGGTGGATATTTTCTGAACTTTCTAGAAACCAACCAACCAAAAAAAAAAAAAAACATGGACTTGACTGTTCTTAAAAGATCACCCACACTAGAAAAGTTTTTTTTTAAATGGAAAAAGTCCCTTCCCTTAAATTATTAGTGCTTTGAAAGGCACCGGGATTATTATTTATTTGGGAAAAATGCATTTACTTTCTATCCTGGATGTTATTTATTATAGTCACAAGCCAGGAAATCCCCAACTCTGGTCTGCTTGACAGGTCTATACAAGAGAGCTACACTGGTTTAATTCAGGGTTTGTCTACACTTGAAACACTACAGCAGCAGTTCTTCAGAGTAAACACTACCTACATCAACAGAGGGGTTCTCCCACCCTGGTAAGCAATCCACCTCCCCAAGAGGCAGTAGCTAAGTCAACGGAAAAATTCTTCCATCAACGTAGGTACTGCTTCTCGGGGGGGTGGATGAACTACAGCGAAGGGAGAACCCCTCTCATCATGGTAGTGTCTACACACTGAAGTGGTAAAGCGGAGCAGCTGCAGCGTTTTCAGTGTAGACGTGGCCTTAGTAGGACTGGTGCAATCCCCTACTTCAGTTTCAGAGTGGGTTTATTCTGGTTCCGCTTAAACCAGTTCCTGAGGGCTTGTCCCCATGCGAACGTTCCACCAGTATAACTTAGACTGGTCTTTAAATGGACATTAAAGCGCCAAGAGGCTGCGTACAAGGCTATGGCAGAAGGTTGCGGGCCCAGTTTATTATTAAAGTTGCAGGTTTGGTGCAGGCTCCACAAAACTGGAACTCCACCCCACGTCCAGCCCTGTTCCGCCCTCTACACCCCACATCCGGCCCCGCTCCGCCCACCCAGGGTTCCAGGGGGGGAGTTGCCATCACAACTCAAAATGAGCTGGGGTATTCTGTGTACCTACCACACCCAGCATAATAGGGCCCTGGTCCATTACTGGGGTTCTCAGGGACTACTGTAATACCGCTAATAAATTATCCTAGACGGTGCCTGTCTCAGAGACCTTATATAATCTAAATGCAGATCATACACTAGACATAACAAACAGGGACGCACCACTATTACCATGTCAACATTAGGGCTTTGCATTGCTTTAACTCGGCCAGTAGGATTAGAGCGCTACAGCCATGGGTTAGCCTAATCGAGGTGGGTTTTGTCTACACGCAACAGCCGTGCCATCTTAGCCATGCACAGCTGGAACAGTGCAGCTCCTCCCCATGGTGCAGACAGTCCGCAGAGACACTAATGGAAACTGGGCAACTGACTTCAAATTCTCTCACTAAGGGAATGTCCCATGGAGCTCTACAGAGAGACACAGCTGAAAGGTTTCAGAGGAGCAGCCGGGTTAGTCTATGTTCGCAAAAAGAAAAGGAGGACTTGTGGCACCTTAGAGACTAACCAATTTATTTGAGCATGAGCTTTCGTGAGCTACAGCTCACTTCATCGGATGCATACTGTGGAAAGTTTAGAAGATCTTTTTATATACACACAAAGCATGAAAAAATACCTCCTCCCACCCCACTCTCCTGCTGGCAATAGCTTATCTAAAGTGATCACTCTCCTTACAATGTGTATGATAATCAAGTTGGGCCATTTCCAGCACAAATCCAGGTTTTCTCACCCCCCACCCCCTCCACAAACCCACTCTCCTGCTGGTAATGGTTTGTGGGGGGGTGGGGGGTGTGAGAAAACCTGGATTTGTGCTGGAAATGGCCCAACTTGATTATCATACACATTGTAAGGAGAGTGATCACTTTAGATAAGCTATTACCAGCAGGAGAGTGGGGTGGGAGGAGGTATTGTTTCATGCTTTGTGTGTATATAAAAAGATCTTCTACACTTTCCACAGTATGCATCCGATGAAGTGAGCTGTAGCTCACGAAAGCTTATGCTCAAATAAATTGGTTAGTCTCTAAGGTGCCACAAGTACTCCTTTTCTTCTTACAGATGAAAGGGTTAATCTCAGGTGATGGCCAGGAGAGGGGGGCCTGCTAAGAGCAGAGGGAACTTTGCCTGCGATTTCCCCAGGAGCAGCAGGACCCAGTCCTCTGTCACAGGGCGGCTGGCCCCTTTAAGGGAGCTGCGTCCAGCCCCCCTGTCACATAAATAGCTCACCTCCATAGGTGGGGAGAATGAGAAAGTCACGTGACAGGCAGGTCATGTGGCTAAATCAGGCTTCCAGGGTAGAGATGAGGCAAGGGGGCAGAACGGTTACTTTCTCAACTGACAAAACTAAGGGAACAACAGTCACTAAAAGGAAAATTGAACGAGATTATAAATTGTATTTATAAGGGCCGCAAATAAGCATAGTTAAAAGCTTCACATTTTTAGATGCGATATTTAGCAGCAAGCTCACACGGAATGAACATATTGAAAATATTAGCGACAAGGCAGAACACCCTACTTCAAAAAGTGTTTCTGGAACATCCTAGGGTGCAGAGCAGAAAGCAGCAGAAACACTGCACAGAACGCTAATAAGGCCAGTTATTGATTATGGTGCCAGGATTTCAGTTCGGCATCAAAAACCAACTTGAGAACGCTTGACTCAATCCAAGCTCAGCAGACTGTAGCATACTGTACATGGTGCCTTCATCACAACGCCGCTGTGAAGGGCCGATAGCAGTGGGTAAAATGCCCATGATCTTAAGATTGAAGCTTTTAGATGTAACCTTTGGGGCTAACATCATTGGAAACAGTGAATAGATACACTTTTAAATGGACGATGTGTAGGGCAAAAACTCAAAATGCCTCATGTAAGGAGGGCTGAAGCATGGACAAAGGATCTTAGTGTAGAGAAAGACCCAGAAGAGGATAAAATCTATAGCTTTGGGAAAATGCATTAACATTGGAAAATTATACCTTCGGAGGTAGATACAGAATTGTATAGTGAAACTGAAAGAGGAAAAGGCATGTTAAGCGTACAAGATATCGCAGATCAACACGTCTGTGATAAGTCTGTATAATATCCCCGCCAAAGATCGGCCAACAGGAAGATTGGGAGCAGCATTCTGCGTTCCTACATGCGGGATCAAGAAAGCTGTACAGCTATCAAACTTTGGGGCCGTTTCAACGACTGAACTGGCTGTGAAAATGCTGGGGTTAAATTGGGTCATAGATGTTTGCCCAGCCACTGTGGTCCTCCTGTCTGATTCCTTATCAGGACTCCGGGAGATCAGAAACCACTCTTCGGATAGCGGAAATGCTCCATGTAATGAAACGTTACGGTTAACAACAGAACTGATGAAGCTGGGTGTAATCGCAGTGATAGCAGAGATCCTAGCACACAGAGAGGTGGTGGGCAACGACAAAGTGGCAAAAATTGCTGTTAAACACGAGCAAGTTGATTTAGACACCCCTGTAAGTAAACTAGAGTTTAAAAAACCTGATTAAAAATGAATTAACGGCAGGAAATATGGGCCCAAAGAAATGAAGAGGGAAAGATGCTGTGAAAAGGCTGTTACAAGAAGGAGGGAGAAAAATTGTTCTTCTTCACCTCTGAGGACAGGACAAGAAGCAATGGGCTTAAATTGCAGCAAGGGCGGTTTAAGTTGGACATTCGAAAAAGCTTCCCATCGGGGTGGTTAAGCACTGGAATAAATTGCCTAGGGAGGTTGTGGAATCTCCGTCATTGGAGACTTTTAAGAGCAGGTTGGACAAACCCCTGCCACGGATGATCTACATAATGCTTAGTCCTGCAATGAGTGCAGGGGACTTGACTAGATGACCTCTTGAGGTCCCCTCCAATCCTATGATTCTATGAAACGTGCCCAAGAGTCAAAAATACTCATATACTCCAAGGCCCTGAGAGAAGGAGTGAAGTGGCTCTATTTAGAATTTTAACTGGTCATTGTGGCTCAAACAGTAATTTGTTTCTAATAAACAAACATGAAGACAGAACAGGCAAGGTCCAGGAAAGAGCTGATCAGCTTCTTTGGGAGTGCAGAGTGTACCATTGAAAGGGGATATATGGGAAACTTTTAAGTATCTTTAAGTATCCAAACCTTTAAATATCCAAATTTTCACTGCAACACCTAGTAAGAGCATCAGGAAAATGGAGACCTATTAAAAGCAATACTGCAATTCTTAAAGGACACTGGGGAAGGGGGAACACTTGAATTTTTTCTGGTGTCCAGTGCTTGGCCGTCACAGGCCAGGGGTACCTACAATGTTCTGTCGAGCCAGCTACGTCGCTTTGGGATGTGAAAAATCCACACTGCCGATTGACACCGTGAAGCAGACCTAGCCCCCGGCAAAGGCAGCGGTAGGTCGGTGGAAGAGTTCTTCCTCTTGTGGCGGTGGATTAACGTCAGTGACAAGAGAACCCCTCCCGTCCCTGTCACGAGGGTCTATGCTGCGGAGCATCAGCAGTGCAGCTGCAGTGGTTTAAGTGTAGACAGAGCTTTGGCAGAAAGCCTGTGAAGACTCAGAGGAAGGAGAAGGGTGACTCAAAGGATGAAGGGGGCTGCATGAGCTGCTCTGCACAGAGTGACCCCCCTCAGTTCCCAGCCAGAGAGCCCAGGGGTGCAGCCTGCAGGAGCCTGCGAGGGAGACCGGAGAGCAAGTCTGCTGCTGACAGAGCGGGGACAGGACAGCTGGAGCTGGGACACTGGTCGGGGAGGGCCGTGCTCCGAGCATTCTCCCCCTCAGCTGCTCGGCTGGCTGGCTCACCTGCTCAGGGTCTAACCAATCGCTGCCATATGTGGGGTCAGGCAGGAATTTCCCCTAGGTCAGCATGGCAAGGACCCTAGGAGTTTTTCCTTCCCTTTGCAGCATGACCGGGAATCTCTCACTTAATGCTCTGCCATTGGAGAGGCCTCGGGCGTTAGTGCACCGGGGTCCTTCCCCTTCTCTGCCTGCGGCACAAAACAGTCTAGTCTCCCGCCAGCTGGGATACTTTAGTCTCAGTC
Organism: Eretmochelys imbricata; assembly: GCF_965152235.1. Classification (NCBI taxonomy): domain Eukaryota; kingdom Metazoa; phylum Chordata; order Testudines; family Cheloniidae; genus Eretmochelys; species Eretmochelys imbricata. Next base: position 9,096,175 of record NC_135595.1, on the reverse strand, counting down.
TGGTTGCCTTTGGGGTGTGGGTACTGGGTGGGGTTGGTGGCCTGCAATATACAGATGGTCAGGCTCGATGATCTCTATGCCTGAGAGCCCTGCATTGAGAGGTGGGAGCCAGCCGGGAGGCTGGGGAGTTCTTGAGTTTCCTTGTGAATGTGAATAAACCCAGCCCCACAAAGGGGTGTCACTCAACACACGGAGCCCTGTGTCCATTACTGGGGAGGCAGCAGATAGGCTGAAGCCAGCCTGGGTAGAGAGGCCTGCGGCACCCTCAATAACCCCAACCCTGCAACGAGCGCTGCAGTGGGAGGTCCCAGTACTCCACCGAGCCCCACGCTCGGCAATGGGGCTCCCACCTACCCCCCACACACAAGCGCAGGAGCAGGTCCTGTGGTAGGAATCCCCTTTCTGAGCACCCGACCCACCTGAGACCACCATGGCCATGACCAGGTCGGCGCGGTCGGAGCGCGAGCTGATGAGGTGCTGCTGGATGAGGAACTGAGCCACCTCCACGATGTTGTTGAAGGAGCGCTTGAGGATCTTCTCAGCCCAGTGGCAGGTCAAAGCGCAGGCCGCGTCCACCAGCTCGTCGTGGTATGACTGCACCAGGTCTGTCAGCTCCGACTGTGTCAGGGGAGGGGAGGGAGGTCAGCGACCAGAACCAGGCCTTGGAGCGCTTCTGCTCCCCTCTCCGGGCACAGTCAGTGAGCATGCAAAATTCCCAGGGCGCTCCTGGTGTATGCCCAGTGCTCAGTAATCGAGTGCCCAAAACTCCTGGGGGTGCTCCCGATAGACACCCAGCGCTCCCGCCTGAACTCACAGGAGGTCATGGTGAGGACAGTTCCCACGGATGGGTCACGTTATATGCCAACATACAAGAGCTGGGGGGGGGGGGGAGCCAATTTTCCCAGCAATGGATGTCTGGCATTTCCAAAAAGTCAAAATCAATCCATTTTGGGTCGAACAAAAGGTTTCATTTTTGACCATTTTTAAAAGTTTCAGGACACGATATTTTGAGACATCGTTTTGAACCAAAACACCGAAAGGTCAAACGTTTAATTTTTTCCTTAACCTTTTTTTCTTTTCCCCCCAGTTGTAACAATTTGGAGGAACTGAGATGAATTCACACAATGGTTCCGTGTTGCCAAATCTGCATTTTTTACAACAAAAAATGTTTTGGGTGAAGAGTTTTTCCCAGCTCTATGTACAAACACCTCTACACCCCTGCCAGCCCCAGACATGGTAGGGGGCCCAGTGCCCACTGTAGGGGGAATATACAACCTCCCCACAACACTTCCTATAGCTGATGGGGCTGAGCTAGGACTTTCCCATGGTCAATGGCATGAAGGCAAAACAGACTCAACACTAAATCTAAAATTCAGAGCAGGTGTGTTAGGTGGCTAAGGCTGGGGCAGTGACATCGCAGAAATCTACTGAAACACCCCCTAACCATGGAGGGCTTTAGAGCCCACAAGCACCGGGATGGCCCACTAAAGCTCAAGCAGCCTTCACACTAGGAGGCCGTGCTTCTGGGGAACTTACGGTATCGGTAACTTTGAGGTCCAGGCTGGGCAGGGGTGGCATGCTGACCACGGTCTTCCTCCTGATCCCGCTGTAGCAATACGTTTGGCAAGGTTAAGGAATTTCAGTGGGAAGTTGGAAGGAACTAAATAAAGCTGCAAAAGTGAGACGTTAAAGCTTGAAAGGAGGCTGTTTAAGTCCTTAGTGTGACTCCTTCCACATCCAATTAGAGATCTGGGAATCACAAATCCTCTTGCTTTTCACTGCCGATACAGTTTATACTTCACTGTGCTCCGCACTAGTTCGGTCCACTTCTCAGTTCCTATGAGCTAGCCCAGATCTGCTCGACCCCCACCATGAGTGGAAGAGGAAAATAAACTTTCCTGCTTTTTCAATTCCCAGTCTCAACTTTGACTGAACTTAACTAGTTTGAATAAGCTGAAAAGAAGGATATAGTCTCTCTGGACTTGCAGAAGAGGCTACTTCTGTCCAAAGCTAGATTAGCAGATCAACAATTCAGACTGCAAATGGGGTATCAATGTTTAACAGTCAGGGTAATTAGGCATTGGGACAATTTATCAAGGGCCAGATGGATTCTCCACCACTGGGAATTTTCAATTTAAGATTGGATGTTCTGGTAAAAGATCTGCTCTTGTTCAAACAGGAATTATTTGGGGAAGTTCTAGGGCTTGAGTTATATATGAGGTCAGAGTGGATGGATCACAACGCTACTTTCTGGGCTTAAAATTTGGGCTGTCAAGCAATTAAAAAAAATAATCATGATTAATCGCTCTGTTAAACAATGGAACACCATTCTTTTAAATATTTTGGACGTTTTCTACATTTTCAAATATATTGATTTCAATTACAACACAGAATACAAAGTGTACAGTGCTGACTTTATATTTATTGTTGATTAGAGATATTTGCACTGTAAAAAACAAACATAAGAAACAGTATTTTTCAATTCACCTAATACAAGTACTGTAGTGCAATCTCTTTATCATGAAAGCTGAATTTACAAATGTAGAATATTGTACAAAAAACCCCACTCAAAAATAAAACAATGTAAAACTTTAGAGCCTACAAGTCCACTCAGTCCTACCCCTTGTGCAGCCAATCGCCCAGACAAACAAGTTTGTTTATATTTGCAGGAGAGAATGCTGCCCCCTTCTTATTTACAATGTCACCTGAAAGTGAGAACAGGTGTTCTCATGGCACTGTTGCAGCCAGCGTCGCAAGATATTTACGTCCCAGATGCAGTAAAGATTCCTATGTCCCTTCATGGTTCACCCACCATTCCAGAATACGTGCTTCCATGAAGATGGCGGGTTCTGCTCAATAACAATCCAAAGCAGTGCGGACCGATACATGTTCATTTTCGTCATCTGAGTCAGATGCCACCAACAAAAGGTTGATTTTCTTTTTTGGTGGTTTAGGTTCTGTAGTTTCCACATTGGAGTGTTGCTCTTTTAAGACTTCTGAAAACATGCTCCACACCTCATCCCTCTCAGATTTTGGAAGGCACTTCAGATTTGTAAGCCTTGGTCAAGGGCTGTAGAAATCTCACATTGGTACCTTCTTTGCATTTGTGAAATCTGCAGTGAAAGTATTCTTAAATCGAACACATGCTGGGTCGTCATCTGAGACTGCCATAACATGAAATATATGACAGAATGCAGGTAAAACAGCAGGAGACATACACTTCTTTCTGCAAGGAGTTCAGTCACATATTTCATTAATGCAGTTTTTTTTAAACGAGTGTCATTGGCACGGAAGCACGTCCTCTGGAATGGTGGCCAAAGCATGAAAGCACATACGAATGTTTAGCATATCTGGCACATAAATACCTAACAACGCCGGCTACAATAGTGCTATGCGAACAGCTGTTCTCACTTTCAGGTGACATTGTAAATAAGAAGAGGGCAGCATTATCTCCCATAAATGTAAACAACCTTGTTTGTCTTAGCGATTGGCTGCACAAGAAGTAGGACTGAGTGGAATTGTAGGCTCTAAAGTTTTACATTGTTTTGTTTTTGAGTGCAGTTATGTAACAAAAAAAATCTACATATGTAAGTTGCACTTTCACAATAGAGATTGCACTACAGTATTGCAGGAGGTGAATTGAAAAATACTATTTCTTTTGTTTATCATTTTTACAGTGCAAATATTTGTAATAAAAATAATAACATAAAGTGAGCCCTGTGCACTTTGTATTCTGCGTTGTGAATTTCAACTATTTGAAAAAGTAGAAAAACATCCAAAATATTTAATACATTTCAACCGGTATTCTATTGTTTAACAGTGAAATTAAAACGGTGACTAATTTTTTTTAATCGCAATTAAATTTTTTTGAGTTAATCACATGAGTTAACTGTGATTAATCAACAGCCCTACTTAAAATCTATCAAGGATTTAAAGATAATACATTTCTTTTTGTATCAGCTTTCATTAGAGGATCCCAAAGTGTGTTCCAGAGTAACCATAGTGCCAATCCCACATGTTCAACCATTATGAGTCAGACACCCCCAAAAAATCCCAGATTTTAAAAAATAATAAACTTGGGCTCTTTTTTATTTGCCTTCTGGTTTTTGAGCCTTCAGGGTTTGCATTTACAAAATTTTCTTTGCAACCATGACAGCTAGAAACTTAGAATCATAGAATATCAGGGTTGGAAGGGACCTCAGGAAGTCATCTAGTCCAACCTCCTGCTCAAAGCAGGACCAATCCCCAATTTTTGCCCCAGATCATGGGTTCTCATGGAATCACATGATTCTAAGAGCCGGGGCTTTAAGGAAATTCCCAAATACCATGAGAGTTGGCAACCCTGTTTTGCTAGATATCAGAGGGGTAGCCCTGTTAGTCTGTATCCAATGGACACAAATCAGACATCAGGAATGTTAACATACAAAAAAGCCTGTAGGAGAACACTTCAATCTCCCTGGACACTCAGTAACAGATTTAAAAGTAGCCATCCTTCAACAACAACAAAAAACAGACTTCAGAGAGAAACTGCAGAGCTACAATTCATTTACAAATTTAACACTATTAATTTGGGCTTGAATAGGGACTGGCTGGCTCACTACGAAAGCAATTTTCCCTCTCTTGGTACTGACACCTCCTCAACAATTGTTGGGAGTGGACCACATCCACCCTGACTGAATTGGCCTTGTCAACACTGGCTCTCCCTTCTCTTCATGTGCCAGTATATTTATGCCTGTAACTGTAATTTTCACTCCATGCATCTGAAGAAGTGGGGTTTTTACCTACAAAAGCTTATGCCCAAATAAATTGGTTAGTCTTTAAGGTGCCATCGGACTCCTCATGGTTTTTGTTTTGCTACAGCAGCTGTTCTCAAACTGTGGGTTGGGACCCCAAAGTGGGTCATGACCCCCTTTGAATGGGGTCGCCAGGGCTGGCTTAGACTTACTGGGGCCCAGCGCTGAAGCCCGAGCCCCACTGCCTGGTGCTGAAGCCTGGACGGCGGGGCTCAGGTTGCAGGCCCCCTACCTGGGGCTGAAGCCCTTGGGCTTCAGTTTTGGCCCCCCTCCACAGAGCGGTGAGGCTCGGGCTTTGGACCCCTCACCCAGGGCAGTGGGGCTCAGGCGGGCTCAGGCATCGGTCCTCCCTCCTGTGGTCGTGAAGTAATTTCTCTTGTCAGATGTGGGTCGCGGTGCAATTAAGTTTAAGAACCTCTGTGCTAGAGGATCCCACAGCACTTTGTTAATAAGAGCTAGGAACAGAACCCAGGAGTCCTGACATGCAGTTTCTTATTTCAGTCACTCAATACCACCGCCTCCCAGATTCCTGACTCCCAGCCTCCTGCTCTAACCACTAGACACCACTTCTCTGCCAGAGCTGGGAATACAATCCAGGAGCCCTGCTCCCACTTCCCTGCTCCAACTGCTCCATTCCCCTGTGGTGCTGCAAAATGTAATGACTAATCAATTAAAAACAAATCATTTCCATTCATTCTTGTTCTTTAAAAGACGCCAACCCTGTCCACACAAAACTAAGCTGACATCATCCCTTTGCTTGGGCTAGTTCTTGGAGGTGTAGACAGAGGTTATTTAGCGTACAAGGATATTTCGATTGTCCTCGTCCTCCCAGTCTTCTGGCTTTGATGTTCGGGAAGATCTCCCGGATGATCTTCCCAAAGTTAGCGGCACTCAGAGGGTGACAACAGAGGTTATCACAGTATCGCCTGCCGGGTTCAGAGGATCAGAGGAGAGAGAGTTTCATCCCAAAGCCAAGGTCCTGCACTTGATACTACTGCCTTGGCCGTGCATTCGATTGCTTCCCCGTGGATTATCACCAGCAGTACTGAACGCTGGGCGCCAGCGTCTCTTCTAGTTAAGTCATATTACATTTATCACAGAGGGTCTTTGCAAACTCAGCCTCCGCAAACTCAACCTGATCTACTCCCTGCACAGAGGGAAATCACTCTCCGCCACTGAAATGCGGCCACCTCTGGGTGAAACGGCATTTTAACAGCTGCCCAACACATTACAGCCCAGTGCTACAGTTCTGACTCAGGCAATGGATTTTTTGCCCACGTAAGAACAGCAGCGTGTGGTCCCAGAGTGCCGAGGAGGATGATCTCTGGGTGTGTATCTGGAACACCACAGGGAACTTAGTAACGCTGAGCATCGCTAGCACAGTTGGCATTTGCTCAGGATTATTTATTAGGCGTATTACGGTAGCGGGTAGGCATCCCAGTCATGGAACAGGAAGGACCCCATTGCGCCAGGCGCTGTAAAGTATGAGGTATATTACAGTAGCACTTATGAACCCTAGTCACGGACCAGCACTAGACACTGTACATTCGCAGAATAAAGAGACAGACCCTGCCCCAGGGAGCTGGTAATCCAGGATGTTATGGGTACAAACGGACTATGAACGAACGGAGGCTGGAAATCTAAGGCCTTCCTTGGAGGCCTCCCAGTCAAGCCCTGATGCAGCCAGTCCCTGCTTAACCATGCAAGATCCAGAGCGCTCGCAATGCAAGGCCACTGGCTGCACTGACTCACACTGGGCCCTGTGCACATGCTCACTTGTATGTGTCGTAGACATCCTGCTTGGGCAGGCAGGTGTCCGTGTGTTCCTCCAGGTGATTCCGGATCCAGTTGCATGCATGCATGTGCTCAGCAGTGCTCAAGGAGCTCAGGTCCAGGCTGCTGCTCCCAGGGAGGCAGGTCATGGTAAGCAGACATGATCAAATTAGAGACAACATTAATTAGCACAGAGATTGCATCAGTGAGGGGTTATGGGGGGAGACAGAGAGGTTGCCAGGCCAGGGTTACATTCCTCTCTGTAGCAACTTTCAGAGGATCATAGGCATTATTTGGAGACTCCCTCCCTCCCATACCCATGAGGCTGGGAAGTAATATAAAATGGGTGGGGGGTAATACATGGGAAAACTGAGTTACAGGGAAACACTGGCATCAGCTTGAAGAGAACCCAGTCATGCTGCTTAAATTACTGGGCCACGATCCCTCCAAGAACTGGCAAGAGAACCCCAGGGTCCAACTGCCCAGAACTCCTGCACCCCCTTCCCAGAACTGGCAACAGTCCCCAGGAATCCTGATCCCCAATCTCCTCCTGCGCTAACCACTGAACCGCGCTGTAGTGAAAGACAAGGCACAATGGTATCTTAGTCTGTTCCCTACCTTTTTTCCCCAGAACTCGGACCGGATGGCAGCTGTAGGTACAGGTAGAGTTTATCGTTGTCTGAAAATTTCTGCACATCTTGCTATTGTTAGCAGGGACAAAATGGTTAGAGATTCAACGGAGGCAGCAAAACAGCTAGAAGTCAAATTACTTTGCTAATTGCAATGACTAAAGAGACTTCTTAGCAGAGATCATTCTATGACCAATAATTATGTTTGCTGCTGTGCAAGGCAAAGTAAATAAAATCTTATGCATCAGGGCATGACTTGACCAATAAAGGGGTCAGGAAGGAAGCACGCCTTCTCCCACCCACTCTATTTAGCAATACATAATTGGTCAAGGGCAGATGGTCTGATTTGCTCTGAAAGATCATGCATTGCTCACTGCTCCTCTTAGAGATTGGATCCTGGACTGACTGAACCACTGAACGGATCCCTTATGGCAGGATTACTGGATTAGGTAGAATTGAGGGACTGAGCCAGTATGGTAAGAGGCAGAGCAGCATGGGATGTTGCCATTGAGAGAAAATCCAGGGCTGACACTCACTTGTGCTGGTCTCTACGCTACAGGGCTTTTAAGCAGCCGAAGAGCTGCTCAAGACACTCACCAGAATGCTGTCCACTTTGTTCTGCACGGATTTGCTGTTTAAAACAGGAGAAAAAATAAAGCATCCGTCATCAAGCCACAGAGCGTGGACCGTAGAGCACTCCCTGCACAAAGCAGAACCACAGGGACGGAAAACACCTCATGGGTTCCCAGCCAAACCTCACTGCTGCCTCCAGTACGTTGGAGTCAAAGCCCAGCTTCTGTGCGTAACAGAGAAAGCTTTCATATGCAGCAGCTACTGTAACAGAACGTCTACTCAGTCAGCAGCTGCTTTTACATCCAGCCCACAGATCCACTTCCCCAACAAAGACGCATTCGCTTAAGGATTAAAAAACCAGGAAATTAAACTGGCAAAAAACTTTGCTGGGAAACATTTAGGCTTGCTTCACACACACACAGCTTGCCTGACTCAAACCCACAGGAGCAATGAAATGTTGAGCCACCGAATAGTACATCCCCTCTATTCCTCCACCCACAGGCAAATTACCATCCCCTATAACCCACACACCTTAACTCTGCCCTGCTCACACCAGCAGGGACAGCTTAAGGCATGGGCAAACTGGGCATGTGCCCAGAGGACCCAACGGAAAGGTGGCCCCAGCAGTGATGCGTGACAAAAAAATGTTAATCGAGTCGACGATGAATATTGAGTCTGGAGTGATTCAGGAAATTGGATTTTCAGAGGTCAGTTGTCACTTCGCTGCCTGCAGAGGTTTTTAAATCAGCAGAATACATTTAACACTTTTTCTGTTACCGCTACCTTGTGTTTTAGTTCCCAGTAACATTTTACAGGCAAGAATTACTATTTATTTTCTACTGTAACGTGGCAGGGCTCCGCTGCCTCCCCACCCAATACGCTGTGCCCAGGGGCCTCTGAAGTCATTAAGAAGGCCCTGCCCACTCGGGGGGTGAGCCTTCTGTCACCCCCTTTACCAAACTACCCCCCCCCCCAATACACCACCTCTCACTGAGTCACAGGGTCTGAGCTATGTCCCAGCCTGTATGTAGCCTCCTGGGAGTGACCCCTTTACTGTGCTGGGCCCCAAGGACCCACACAGATCCACAGGGGCAGGCCTCTGGCCCCAGCATTCCCTGTCTCTGTCCATGGCTCCCTGGAGTGAAACCGGCCAAGCCAAACTCCAGCGGGAGGCTTGTACCGGGCCTGCACCGTGCTCTCCGGGAGTATTTACAGTGACACAGGCAGCCTTTTTCAGAACAAGGGAGTCATTGATAAGTCACCTGGCTACAGAATCCGAACGTCCTTGGGGTAGCACAGAGAGGCAGAAGTTATGCCATAGTCCACTCTGGTTAAACCAGTGCCCTGATGAGCCAGCCAAGCTGTGATGGACTCCACCTCTGGCTCTCGTCCCGTGTTCCGCCTTTATCTGCCCAGCTCCGGGCTCCCGAGTCCCTCCAAAGGGGTCACCCTTCCTCTAGTCACCTGACACCCTGTTCTCTAGCTCAGTCCCCGGTCCAGCCTGCGGGGCAGAGGGGTTCCTGCTGTTAGGTGTTCAATCCTGAGGGCATCTCTCGGTCTTGCTGGAGACCCTCTGTTGATTCGGGCTGGTTTGAGCCACTTCTTTAGTGACTCTACCCATTCCCCTCCAGACAGTGAGGTGACCCGCACACCCCTCCTGCCCTGTTCCAGGAGAAGGGTTAAACCTTTTGCACCCACTGGGTAGCAAGACGGAAACTGAGGCATGCCTAGGATTTATACAAATATTATAGAAACTACCCACTTTGTCACACCTCTGCACCAAACACTCATGACGAATAGTGTCAGGAGGGGAAAATTTGGTAATCAGAGTCCAGGGTCTATGTGTCTGTCTATGTATCACTCTGAAGCCTAGAATGTTGGCTAAGTCAGTGTCACCAAATCATCACACGCTCGGGGTCTACTGAGGACCACTGAGTCGGTGTGAAGCGACGGACACAGCTACAAGCATGGCTGACAGCTCTTTTTGTTCAGCATATCACCAGGCTGAATCATCGCCGGGTTTCACGGCCTGTTACCTTCCTAGTTTTAAGTTCTCAGCCACTTTCAGGTTTGTTTGTTTTTATCTTCATGAATTACTTCCATATGACAATGGGGACTTTCACCTAGCAAATAACATTCACTAGCTTTTATATAGCGCTTTTCATCCATAGATGTCCAAGCACTTCACAAAGGAGGCCAGCATGAAGCAGAGGAGGCTATGTCAGGGCAGAGTTAAGGTTACCATGTGTGGGCTGGGGTAGCGGTCAGGGAAAGCAGCGTGCCTGTGAGTGATGCAGACCGGTATGTAGGGCCATGTGGCTTAATTTTTTCATTTCCTTGCTCATGTGGGTTTCAGGCAGGTATGTTGCATATGCGTAGCAACCCTGATTGCTTCACAGCAAAACATTTTGCCTGTTAATATTTAAAGACCTTGAGCATCAGTTAGATGTAAATGACAACCAGATGTGGGATCAGGAAGGAATTTTCTCCCAGGCCAGATTGGCAGGGACCGGGGGTGGGGGGTGTTTCGCCTTCCTCTGCAGTATGTGGGTACAGGTCACTTGCCGGGATTATCTGGCTATATCTCACTTCATCATTCCCAGGGCGCCTCACACACTGGTATTCCTCGGTCCCTCCTCATCTCTGCCTGCCGCCCATGGCAGTCTAGTCTCCTGTGGGCTATGATACTTTGGTCTCGTTTCAGTTGTAGGGTTTAGTGTGCGGGTGCTGGAGTTGGCCTGTACTAATCAATCGCACACAGCCCCTAGCACCACAAGATCCTGACACCACCACAATTCAAAGAGGTAAGAATACCCAAGGTGCGGAGCAACGCAACGTCTCCGGGGCTGGGCAGCCAGCGCCTTTCACTACCACTAAGAAAACATCTAAGAAGCCAGCCATACAAAAGCGAGAGGGAGATGTTGCCCTTACGAGATGGTGCTCTTCAGTTTCTGCAGCAGGGTGCTGGGCTCTGTGGCATCCCCTCTGGAGTTCCCAGGCTGTGAGCTTCCCTTTTTAGAGACCTTGGGACCAGCTTTGTCGTCAGCCATGACATTCGGCAACTGCCTAAAAGACAAGAGCCGTGAAAAAGCAGCCCAGAACAGATTGCCCCACGGCAGACAGCCACCCAACCGGTGCAGAAGTGCCATTTGTTATTACAACCGAGCGCTCGGCCCCTTTCCCTGCTGCTTGGGGAGAAACCTGACAGCTTAGAGGGAGTCAGGTGTCGCTGACGAGGCAGAGGTCCAAAAGCAGAGTGGCAGTGTCCTGCGTTTGTGCAGCACCTCGTACCTTGTTTGCGACTGGGGCTTGTGGATGCTGTCACAATACAGGTAGTTATTCTACAAAGAAATAAAAATGCGTGAAAATACAATTCACGCTTGTAAGGCTGGTTAGGAGAGCTGGGAGCAAAGGCTGATGCCTTCTAACTTGGGGGCCTAATTCAAGGGCCCCCAACTCTGCATTTAGGCACCCAAATAATGTGTTCAGCACCCTCAACGCCCATCAACTTAAACAGAGCAGTTAGCGGGTCGCAGTGCGGGATCGGGGCCGAGGAGAGGAAGCGTGATGGGAGGAGAATCCCATTGAAAGCATGAAAGGGAATTCTGGGACCTAATTCTGAAAGGAGAGTAGCACAGACAGACATGAAAGAGTTCCCTAGCCTTCATGAGGTTGAATGTAATAACCCCTGCTGGAATTTGACACCGGGGCCCAGATTCTTGCAAAAAGTGACATGTGGTCATTAAAGACCCCAAGCAGTCAGGATCTCCCCCCCTACCCACACACTTTTCCTGGTAGACCCTGACCCTGCAATGGGGTCTGTGGGCTTAGAGCTCATTGCAGGACCAGGGCCTTGGATTGTAAACCATTCCCATGAGTTTGTACAGCACCTAACCCAAATGCTGACTGAGGCCACTGGACACTATCATAGTATTAAAATAATCAAGAAGTAAAAAATCAATGTCAAGAATACGGATATAGAACTCAAGCTGAGCGCACTGAAGAAATAACGCTGTCTTATGTCAAGTGATTTTCAGCAAGTTGGTGGGTGTCAGAGCTGGGAACAGAACACTACAGTCCCACTGCCTGGTCCCCGGTTCTGACCACTAGATCAAACTTCCTCCTAGGGCCTGGAGCTGAACCCAGGAGTCCTGACACTCAGCCTCAGCTCTGACTACCTCCGCCAGACAGCGTTCTTCTTCTTCTTGTCCTATTTTCCTCCCCCCCAAAAAATAAAATTTTTAAGTCAAATTAAATTAGCAAGACCATAAAGTTTTTGCTGAGTTTTTCCCTGTTTAATTGCAAAACTGAGGATTCAGCAGAGCTCAAGGAGGCTCCATTAATAACCCTGCATTCAACAGAAGACTGGAGCTAATTTAATTATTAGTTTGTACAAGAAATTTGCATGAAATGCTACAATTCTGCAAACCTCAGCTCCGGAGTAGCCTGTTTAGTTATAGATCCTGTATCTATAGTTTCTTCTTCAGGGCGAGGTGCTACCACTGAGAGGAAATCAATTAATGGCTGGAATGCCCCAGGGAGAAGTGGGGGGGGGGGGGAAATCCCACGAAGAGGGAGATTTAAATATCTGCAGTTGAACTGGGAGCCGCAGCTTCAGACTTGCCAAATCGCGCTGTCCCCAGGCTGGGGGAAATCTTCCTCCTCCTGGCTGTAAAAGCATCTCGGGTTTTATTTTGCAACATGTGTTTCCAGATCTCATCATTTATTTTCGGGGGGGGGGCTGAAATGTCGCACATCCAGGTCTGACAGCAGCCGCAAGGTCCAGAGAGCCATGCCCTAGAGCCAGCTTGGCCCAACCAAGGCGACGATTTTCGGTTTGCAAAGAAGAGCCGATCCTTGTGCGTCCCTTTATTATGGTTTTGCAAGACGGATTTCCTCTCTCTGGGAGCGACCAGCACTTTGCAAGCCCGCCCCATCCTCACCCCCAAGGCTTGGCTACGTTGCAAAGCAAGAAAGAGACTGGGAACAAAACAAAGGAAACTCACCTACTCTCAGGGTCACCACAACCCCCCTCTAGAGCGAGCCAAGTGGCCAAAGGTGCGTTTGCAGGAAGGGAGAAGGAGGCGCGCGCCCCAGCCGCTCAGTCCGCGGCCAGCCTCCCCGTTCGCTCCCAGATTTGCTGCCCCGGCTGGCGAGGCGTCCCCGGCAGCATGGTCCGAGCCCCGGCTTCTTTGCTTGGATTGCCGGCCCCTCTGGGTCGCTGCCCCCCCCCGGCGCACAGGACAGGCACGTGCCGCCCCAATGGCAAAACAGAAAAAGAAAGTAGCTAAGCACCAACTCGTCTTGCGGGGGGGGGAATAACCCCCCCCAACCTGCCCTGATTGCCGCTCTGTTTTTCTGATTGGCTCACGCACCTTTGATCTGCCCGGAGACTTTGGCCGTTCATTAATCTGATTGGCTGCGGCTGGCTTTTCTACCCGGATACAAATCCGATTTGTCTCTTGATTGGCCGGCTGGATGTCAACTCTGCCTAGTAACAAGCTGCGGCTGGGCAAAGGGCGGGGCGGCTGGAGGAGGAAGCTGGGGGGGGGGAGGTTGCAATGCAGGCCTGGGAGAAGGTTTTGCTGACAGGGCTGCTGCGGGGCGGGGGTCACAGCAGCCAGGGCTGCTCCCTGCCCCCTGGCAGAGCCTGAGCCTGTCTGCAAAGCCAGGTACTGACACACCACCCCATCCCTCACCATAAAGCCGGTCTCTCTGACCCGCCATGGACAGCACCATGCATCCAAAACCAGCGTTATCTGGAGTTGTTTTTAAAGCCCCAGCTCCCGGAGGCATGTGATTAGAGGAGCCGCTCAGCTTTCGTTCCGTCTCCAGCTCTCCTGGTTGCAGAGGAAGGCATGCAAACATGTCCCCAGTGCACGTGAAAAGCTCAGAAAGCAGCAGATGAATAATGCAAGGCCCAAATTTATTATTTTAAAAAACAAACTCATTGTTTTTACGCCAATCTCATTATTTTTGGAGGCCCAACTCAGGATTTTTGAAGGCTTGGGATGCGGGGTGGTACAAAAAAACACATCAGAACCCTGCTCCCAAAATGATGAGAGTATTTTTAATCATGATTTTTAAGATAAAGCGTGGGTGGGGTTGTGTTTGCCTTGTGGGGTTGTGTCTGTCTGTTTCTGGCCTTTAGAGATCAAGGGTTTCTCTAAAAATACAAGGGCCATGCTTTGTTTCAACAGTGGAAGTGCCAGTCCCCACACAGTCATGTGGCTCTGGGAGCTGGTGCTTCAGGAGAAAGACCACAGATCACAAACTGGCAACACCGCCAGGCTGCAAGGACCAGCGCTTTACACCCACCTTGTGCTGCTGTGCACGGGTGCTGACTCCTTGGGTGCTTCGTGGCTGGAGCACCCATAGGAAAAAAAGTGGGTGCTCAGCATCCACCGGCAGCCCTGCCAATCAGCTTCTCCCCTTCCCTCCCTGCACCTCCTGTCCACCATGGTCAGCTGTTCAGCGGCATGCAGCTGGTGCTGGGGGGAAGGGGTGGGGTGGAGTGCGGGGTCAAGCATCTCCTGCGAACTCAGGAAGACGGCGCCTCTGCTGGTGTGAATGGCTCCCCAAAGGGGTGTGGTAGCAGGGCAGCAGGCCCAAGCAAGGTCAGTCGTATGATCATGGACTACAAACAGAGATAAAAACATACATATATCTTTGCTGGAAGGTTGCACTGTAACATGACTTTATTTCTTGGTATTCAGAATCCTGACAGACAAGAATCAAAAACAGAAAGAGACAAAGCAGGCTGCTCCCTAAAAACAACTCACCCCACTGTATTGTAGACTGTCTGTCTGCAGAACTGACTCTGATCACATGCTTCCCTACAGAGCCCCCTGGCTGGCAAGCAGGACCAGGAAAACCCTTTAGGATTTAAGGTGATAGCTTGTAATTTTTTATACCGTTTTCAATATACCCCAGCAAGCAGCTGGGTGCGGCCCTGCCCCTCATCTCTGCCCCCTTCTATCAGCAGAGTGGAGCAGGAGGGCAACCAGCATCTAAACCAGCTCCAGATCCTATGCAGAGGGTACTGGACCGGGAGGAAGCTATTTGCTCACAGCCAATCTCCCTCTGCATCAGTGGCTCCTCAGGCTGACCTCATTTCCCCCTTCCTCTACCAGCAAGATCTAGGGGGGCAGGGAAATAACCTGGCACCTACATCTGTGGGGTGTGTGATGGGGTATATAAACCCTGCACTGGACAGGAGGGGGATAAGGAGCAACTCTTGGCTAAGGAGGCCGCACCCTTCCGCCCATACCGAGCATGCTGGGGTTGGAGGTGGCATTTAAAAGGCTGAAAGGGGGAGCTGCAGTACCCGGAGAATGGGACCAGGGCTGGAAGTCCGAAAACGCTCTCCAGGGATGGATGGTGGCTGGCTGGGATGCAGCGGGAGGGAAGCCGTGATCCAGGGAAGCTGACTTGAGGTTGGCGCAAGGCACCACCAGGGTGAACAAAGAGAAACCAGCCTCCCCGGGTCAGAACCTGGCGGAGTGAGAGGACCTGGGTTCCCCTACCCCGCTGGGTGCGGCACCCATTAGGCCTCCTGCGCACAGCGGGGAAAGTCCCGGCATCTCCATCACAACAGTCTATTCTGTTCTTACCCCACCTTCACTGCTGTCGTATATAAGCACCTTCCAGCTAAGCAATATGACTAACCCTGTCGTGCACGGCTCCCTGTCGCTCATCCTCTCCCGGTTGTGCATTGGAGTGGTTTGTTTTGTTAGGGTTTTGTTATTATTTGTTCTGAAATGTCCACATGGCTCCAGGTCCGCGTTAGAGAAGGCAGGCCGAAGTAGAGCACCTCACACAGGGAGTGGAAGGCGCTTTGGCCCAGCGCCCAGGTGAGAAGGTCAGGATCAAATCCCCAGAACCCGAATCAGGCTCTGAATTTAGAACTCCTAGGTCATCTCTTTCTATCAGCTGCCTCTGTGTCCAGAACCCAGCTAGGGACATTACACCAGTGCAAACACCAGAGATTTATAAGACTAAAACGTAGGCACTTTTCATGTGCTAGACATGAACGCGTATGTTCAGCTAAGGTCAGGCAGTCTAAGGAGCCGAGGCCTGCCTGGGCCCTAATCCAGGATGGAGGTGTGACAAAGTCCCAAAATAAGTGACTCATGCTGGAAATTCAAAATGCTGTGGATCCTTTAACCATCAAAGTGACGGTGAAGGGACACCAAATCCAACCAAGAGTGCTGATTCTTGGGACATTTGAGAAGGCATAAGCCCAGGGTTAGTGTTGGCTGTGAGGCAGACTGGCCTTGTATAGCAAAAATATATTAAAAAAAAAAAATCAAACCCCAATATTTTGATTTTAAAGTCTTCTGGCTCTGACCAAGCAAAAGTCTGACTTTTCACGCACATTGCATGTGCCAAAAATGCTGTTCAAAGTTGAGCTACTGCATGCTGAAAGATGCAAGAGGAAGTTATAAGCATCTTTCTGAAACAGGAACTCTCTCTCAGTGCACGGGTGGAAGGAATGTATGATAGTGTTTTTTCTACAATTTCAGTTCCAATTTTTTGCTAACTTTGCAGTTTTTAGATCATTTTTGAGTCAGGGCTTTTGTAAGATGGTAGAGATGACGTCCGTGGGTTGACACGTGACCTCACATGGCTCAGATTACCTATAGACCGACTGACTGACTAGATATACTTATAGATATGTGGACTTTTCGGGCCCAAATTTATTGGAACAAGGAGGTTTATGTCATCAAACCCCTCTGGGTGATGCCCATGATTTCAAATGGGGAGTGCTTCATTCTGATTTGCCAGTCTCCATGTTGCCTTCAAGTTGGGAGCAATTTGACCCTCCCTGTATCTGCTATTTGGCTGAAATATAAATCTATCAAGTGGCATTGAGAGTGAGAATACCTTATTGCTTTTGAGGCTGATGACTAAAGAAAACTACCCCTTGCTAAATTATTACACAAATCTTACAAGGAACTGTTTCTTCCCACAACCTGGAAACTAGATTAATTTGATTTTATTCACTTTCTTTTAATTGGATTTGTTTAAATGGACTTTATTTTATGCTTTCGTTTAATTAATAAAATGTATAAAATTGGAAACCTGGGTGGTTTGGCTCTGGCTTCCCCAGACATCAGGCCGCTGGGCCTGGGTCAGATCAAAAAGACAACTGCATGACCCACCTGGTGGTCCTCACAACCTTTCTGTAGTCCTCCCATAACTCGTGGCCAGACAGGAACACTGCTCGATTTGAAGGAAAGTTGACAATTGACAATTATTGATAATTTATTTGAATAAGTAACATGGGTTCCAGAATCTTTGACATGGATACCAACCTTAAAGCTGACCAATTCCCCATAGTAAGTTCATAGTCTCATGGCACTAGGGTGAACACAGTCTGGATAAAATCAGAATCTTCCCAACTCTCTTGCTCAACCTTGTTTGAAAAATGTTTGAACAGTCCTGCAGGTTTTCTTTCATTCCAGCATGAGCATCAGAAACCCCCTGAAACAGAGGTCCTAGTTTTGCCCTCCAAAGCCCCATTTAGACAGACTTTCAGGCCAGATCATTACGATCATCTAGCCTGAGCTCCCGCAAAACATAAGCCAAAGAACCTCATCCAATTTCTGCATCAAGCCCATAACTTCTAGTTGAGCTGTAGCATACCTTTTGGGAAGACATCCAGTCTTGATTTAAAGACTAAGTGACGGAGAATTTACCATGTCCCCTGGGTAAGTTGCTCCAAAGGCTAATCACCCTCGCTGTTAAAAATGGGCACCTTATTTTGCAGAGGTGAGGGATCTTCATCCAACTACCAAGGTGTCTATCTGAGTGCCAGACATCCTGGAGGTCACTCCATCACTAGCTGGCACTTGTTCTGAAAGCTGCTGACTGCTCAGGATTTAAAAAACAAACAAACATAAAGCTGGAGACGGCGCTTTGCCAGAACTAGAGCTCCTGTCTCCTTGGCTTATGCTCAAGTGACTGGCTCCTGGCTGCAATGCACTTAGCCCTGCATTTTGCTGATGAATCCAGACTAGGAGTAGAGATTTTACATGGTGTGTGGGATCAGAAAGGTGTTAACGAAGCGCGGTTGTAGCACCCCGGCTCAATGGTTACAGGTAGGCTCACACATTACACCCGTCACAATAGACCAGCTTAGTAAGCAGCTGGACTTTCTGCTGCCCCCTAGGCCGGACAAAGGCGTCCCTCCTTTTATACGTCGATACAAACAAATGACATATGACACCTCTGAGACGGTTACTTACCAACCGTACACCTTGTACCTGCTGGCTCAAATAAAACATCCCCATTCATACTTCTGTCCTCCCATCCTTGTCTTTGGAGTTGGTATGTTTCTGTACCATTTTCCAGGAATGTGTCCACACCACAACTTTATGTTGGGTGTCTTGTGGAACGTGTTTATGTGAATACCTAGTGCCTTGGAGTTCTTACGAGTGCCTGTGTTTTTAGCAATGCCAGGCATGTGTTTGCCAAGTTCATGTACCGGACAGTGAACGTGTAAACAGGCATTTGCTTTATGACAGGGCCTAACTTGCTTATAGCCTAGCTAGTGCTGACTTTGGTTCAGGCCTCAGGCCTTGAATTTTCCAGGCTCTCTCTTTTTTTTTTTACAGCAAGAGCATAAGCCTTAAGGTCATTTCTCCCTCCAGCAAGCTGCAAACATATTTGTTCTGTTCTAATCTCCTTTCTACCTCACGTCATTGTAACTTTCCTGTGTGCCAGGCCTGTGCTCATTGCTAGAAGGGCAAATACAATAGCATTGCTTCAGCGTTGGTTAATTCAGAGGAGCCTCTTCATCATCCCTCCAGTTTCCTATGGGGGTTCCTCAGGGCTCTGTCTTTGGCCCCCTTCTCTTCTTCCTCTACACCAATGGTTCTCAACCAGGGGTCCCTGTACCCCTGGGGGTACTCAGAGGTATTCCCGGAGGAACATCAACTCATCTAGATATTTGCCTAGTTTGACAGGCTACCTAAAAAGCACGAGTGAAGTCAGAACAAACCAAAATTTCATGGACAATGACTTGTTTATACTGCTCTCTATATTATACACTGAAATGTAAGTACAATATTTATATTCCAATTGATTTATTTTATGGTGGTAAGGAGAAAGGAAGCAACTGATCAGTACTGAGACACTTTTGTATTTTTATGTCTGATTTTGTATGTTTTTAAGTAAGGTGAAACTTGGGGGTATGCAAGACAAATCAGACTCTTGAAAGGGATACAGTAATCTGCAAACGTCGAGAGCCACTGCTCTACACCTTGTCACTGGGTGATCTCATTTGCAAGCAGAACTTAATTTACCCTCTGAGGCTGATGACCCACAGATCTGCCTAACCACTCTGGGCTGGTCTCGTTGTGACCCAAGGACCCCTTAATGCCAACTGGCAGAGGGCAGAGGGGAACATAAGGGTTACACGGATCCTCTGTGTCTGATATTTACATACTAGTCTACCAAATAATGTAATATAAAGTCTCTGATGAAAGCATGTGTCTCACTGGTCCATAGGTGCTGCGTTTCTCTTTTACCCAGGGGTGCTCCACCCCCATTCTGCCTGAGGCACTGCCCCTACTTCACCCTCTCCCCCAAGGCCCCATCCTCACACCACCTCTTCCCGCCCCCGCTCTGCCCCCTCCCCGAGACCACCTCCGCTTGCTGCTCTTCACCCTCCCCCAAGCCTCTCCCTCTGCTGCCAAACAGCTGTTTGTTGGCGCCTCCAATCACCTAATGGGGTGCGCCGCCAAACAGCTGACTGGGGGTGCTGCCAAACAGCTGTGGATGGTGGGTGCAGAGCACCCCACTATTTCTTTTCTGTGGGTGCTCCAGCCCCAGAGCACCCACAGAGTCCGTGCCTATGCACTGGTCAGCAGAATCATTGTGAGATGTATGTATGGAACAGCTGTGAAGAGTAATACCTAAGGCCCTACTTGAATTGCAGGAAGATTTTCAAATAATTGCAGCTGAGTTGTGGACAAGACATGGAAAATCGTAGAAAAGTAATAATGGACTGTATTAATTACGGTAATTTGGACAAAGCCAGAGAAGCCCTATTTGTTTAAGAAAAATTTGCTGGAATAATATAAACTCTCAACTGTTATGTTATGCCTGCTAATCTTTTCAATATCAGACATTTTGCTGTAGCTATATTACAGTCATTAATGGGTGGGGCTGACAGCCAGAATCCCAGCTGCTGTCAGCTCACGTAAATGGCGTTCTACTGTAATAATGGGGGGAAAAGTGTGTGTGCAAACCTCAAAATGTGTGCAAAATTGTGGACTGTGCAAAGTAAGCTAATTAAAATCAAAATTGCGATGGAAGCCTAATATTGCGGGATCTGCAACTTCTGCAGTATTGCAAATTAAGTAGGGCCTTAGCAATGTCTATATGCTAAAAATTATTCTCTATGGGTCTCTGAATTAAGGCAGGTCACCCAAAGGTGATCCACACACTCCTCTGAGGCAGTGGGGAAGAGGGGCTTATCTCACTCTGGCTGGTCACGTACAAATTGAGTAAGTATTGAATGGTTCACAAGCGCCCCACATTTACATTCTGAGCAAAATGTTAATCAATAGATTGTGGGGGGCTGCAGGAAAAAGCAAACAGGGGTGATCCTGGTTAGGAGTAAGAATGAACTTTTGAAACTGTAACTGCTGTGCATGTGAGCCCCCAGGTATTCCTTCCATCTGGGAGACCAAGCTGCCAGCAGGCTTGATCTTTATGAGAAGGGAGCTCACCCAAACTGGTTGAAAACACCGGGAAACACCAGGTCTTGGGGTATGCTATCCTGTAGGGACAGGGGAATGCCTTGGGAATTAAGTTTATGCTCTAAAAAGTGTGTTATGGTTTGTTTCCAAAAGTTTTACTTTCTGTCATTTGAATCTGTTCTTTGTTAATAAACTTATTCTTGTTTTCACTATAAATACATGTGAGTGCTGTGTGTTACGCAGCGTGATTCAAGTCAGTGGGTGTGTGCTGTTCCTTTGGGAGGAGAGATGCTAAGAGATCTGTGAGTGTTCAGTGGAACAGGCTGGGTGCTCCAGAGGACGTGGGGGTTGGTGTGGGCCTATTGTTGACCTGTACTGAAAGAGCGAAGAAGCTGGGGGTGGGAGTACGCCTGGGAGGCAGTGCTTGCATTCCCAGAGGCTGGTGAAGAAGGGGCAGGGCATGGGCAGGGCCTAGGAGAAAGGGCAGGGTGGGGCAGGGGTGTTTGGTTTTATGTGATTAGAAAGTTGGCAACCCTAACTCAGACCCATAACCTGGGCACCCTACCTTCAACTCGGCCCTCTCTCTACATCCTTACATTCAGGACGCATCTAAATCTTGCCAGTTCTTCTAGCATCACAACTTTAAGATTTGGCCTTTCCTTGTCATCCGCCCTACTGGAGCTCCCGTGCAGGCCCGCATCAGCCACTGCACCCTCCTCTTCTCTGGTCTAGATGAATCCCATCCTGCTCCCTGCGCATGTCCATTCAAAATGCTGCAGCGAAGATGGCTTTTCTGGTGCCCCCGCCCCCTTTGACTGCATCACCCCTCTCTCTGCAGCCCTGCACCGGCTCCCCTTCTCCACGCATCAAACACAAATGACTTGTCTTCCCTTTCACGGCCTAGCCCCACCTACCTCTCTTCTCTTTTATTACTGATGGGTCAACAGCTCTGCCAGGGATGGCGGCATTCATTACCTACTTGCTAAATTCTGGAACAAGCGCTGTCCCGCTTTCACCCACGCTGCCCCTCACCCATGGGAGGAGTTCCCCCTGCAAAGAAAATCTACGAGGCCATCTCGTGGGCCTCCTTCAAATCTCTCCTCTCTCATGATGCTTACAGAAAGCTTGGTAATGGTGTGCTGTGTGCGCTGGCTGTCATGCGCTCCCTGTCCATTCTGTGCACCCGCTGTATAATCTTATACTTCGACTGTAAGGTGTGGGGGGCAGAGACCTTCACTGTTACGTGTCTGCACAGCACTCAGCACCGTAGGACCGTGCTCCGTGACTAGGCTCCCTGAGCACCGTCAGAACACAGCTCATAACTAACTGCCTCCCTGCCCCCTACGTATCACCCACAGGCAGAAGGGAAGTGGTTCCCTCTTGATAGTGGGGGGGGGGGGCGAGACTCATGCCAGGCTTCCAGGGGGAGTGGAGATTTCAGTGTGTGCCACCAGCGTAATTGACGAGAAAGAAGCAGCTGGCAGAGCTCCAGCAAGAAGGTTAAGGTGATGATGATTTGGGGAACTGAAAGCGGTGATGGAGTGCAGCCACCACGTCTCTGTAACAAAAACAGGGTCAACAGGCTTGGGCGTGCCAGCTTTCTGAAGGTTCGTTCTCTGCAGAGGAACGCCTCCAACTCCAAAGGGGTTCTTCCCCCTCGCTGGCTGCTGCAGCATCTTCCCAGCCCTCACTGACTTGTCCTAGCCTGGCAGAGGATGCTGAAGAGCAATGTTAGGAAGCAGCTGATCGCAGCAGGTGACATGTGGACATAGGTTGCCGTTTAAAAAGAATACTCCGTGTCCGGCAATAGTTACCACTGGTGCGCTGAGACACTGCGCTCTACCATTAGGGCAGACCTCTGTGGAAATAAGTGGCAAATGCTGACATATTAAATGGCCGGTAAGTTATTTGCCCCGAGTTAAGATCAATGTGAAAGACTTTGTTCCCTGCCCACCCCAAAATTCCTGAACATTCCCCACAATAGAACACTGGACTTTGTATTTACTTCAGTTGTAGGTTTCACCTTGGCAGCTTGCTAAACGAGAAGTATGCTTTAGATCTTTTGTTCTTTGAAGTGTTTTCCTTCTGTCACTAGCTCAATCACAGCCTAGGGAGGCAGATCACATCCAGGAGCCCACAGAAGAAGGCTGTCAAGAGCTGACGTTTGTCTCTAGGTTTTAATTCAAAGTTGATCTTACTGCAGAAACAAAAAACCCTCTAACTAAAAAATCATCTGGAAGTCATCATCCCATCAAGAGGCTTGGAACAAGTGGAACCAAAGCTAGCGGAGTCCAAGATACACAGAGAGCATTTGCTGCAAAGCGTGCACATGACTCCACCTGTGGGTGCTAGGATGGGAATGTGGAAGAGGTTGTGGGGAGCTCAGTATCACTGTCTAGGAAGCCCATGGCAAAGGGCTGGAAGAGTAGAAACTAGATCCTGTTTAGATGGAGGGTTTAATCTAAATTTATACCAGTGTAAACCAGAGCAACTGTAGAGAGCATATTAAATATCTTATTGGGACCGGGATCATGTTGACCAAGATTTAAAAGGTGTATTTAGAAGGTTTCAGTTACCCCATTCTAACACTACATTGCCCTATCCATGCTAGACTGATGCACTAGTTGATCAAGGTGAAGTCCAAATGTCCTTTTAACATCAACTTGACCAGCTAACCAGTGTTAAAGGCCATGCTAGAGCGACACAGCGATTTCTACATACACCTTTTATCCTAGTCAAGATCAACCCTGTGAGAACTGAAGGGATCATGCAGATAACAGTTACAACTAGATTGTGCTAGATCCTCTGTCTGTGGGACCGATATGGCCCCCAATACTGTACTATCTGAGCACTTCACAATCATTAGTGTATTGATCCTCCCAGCCCTGGTGTAAGGACCCGGGGGCGGCTGATAATCCCACAGTGCCACTAGGAGGCCATGCAGAGGTACAGCCAGGGAGCTGTGGAGAGTAGGCGTGCAGGAAGTACTGCCCATGAGACCCAGAGTGACAGTACATTGTGGCCCTCTGGTTGGCCAGCTACCGCTACTTAACCACAGGGGTTGCCCCAGGAAGTTGCTGGGCAGCCACACAGATCTTGGCCTGCTGAAATGCCAGATTTCGCCTCATCCTCTGGTCTTGACTCCAGCCTGACTTTTACCCTGATTCCTGCCTCTCAGTTCTAACCTGGTACTACCTCTGATCTCCGGTCTTGGACCCCAGCTACCAACCCTGACTCTTGTTTATGGGACGTGGCCTTGCGATTCCTCCAACTCCAGCCTGGCAACTCCTGTGCCCAGTGGGCAGACTTCAGCCCAGCCGTGACTGCTAGGCAAGACCGCCTATGCCCCAGTCCCTTACTCTCACAGTGGTATGGCAAAGTGCCATTATCCGCATTTTACTGATCAGGAACAGAGAATATAGTTACTAGACAAATGCTATGTTTCCGTGACTTTGACTGCAGTAACACAAATATACTTTGTTTTTTGGGAACAGGAAGACCTCGTACCAGCTGGTTTCCGGATTTTTTTTTTAAAGTGATTTTGGAAAGTCTCCCCCATAAGAGATTTTAGGCACTCAGGTCTTCTTGATTTTCAGACACATGATTCACAATCACCATCTTACATTTTTCTGCTCCCTGAAAGACGCGGAAGAGTTAAAAATTATGACGTGCTTGTGCAAAGAACAATTTTATTATTTGTTTGTTAAAGCAGTTTAAGTGCTGCATTACTGCACAAGAACTGAAATACAATCCAGCTTCAGGAAACAGACACAAATATGCAGTCTACAATCAAATCCTGTTTATATAGTGCTGTGCAATAGGGCATTGACTAAGTGATTTAAGCTAAACAGAAACAAGTTCTCTGTTCTGGAATAAGGATGTCCCTACATGCAGTTATTGTGCTTTAAATTTGCACCCCACCTTAATCCATTTAACGTTTGAGCACAGACAAGCCCTAAAGCTTGAATGATTAAAGTTTACAGTAAAGAGAAAAAACAATGTTCCCACCACTCTCTTGTATGGGATTAAAATGGGTAACTCTAGTCATCTCAAAGAGCTGTTGGATCCTTGTGATGGCTCAGGGGCTTGTTGTATTTAGTCTTGACTACAGCTCTGGGCACGCAGATCACAGGTTCCTTATTATTAGACCCAGAGACTGGGGTGGAGAAGAATTTAATTCTAAGCCTAATTGTATACGCTCAAAATTGTAGCTTTGCACCCTCCACTAACTCTGCCAATTTAGGAAGTCTAGCAGATGTTAAGATCTGTAGCATTGTTAGGAGACATTGGCATGAAGGCAGCTGCCAGAATCCCTTTTTACAAATGATTATCAGGACTCCCACAACACAGGGAGTTGTACACCTTGAAGTTTATGACCATCAGTGAATAGACAGGCCACAGGAGAGGGCAGAGAAGTAAGACATCATGTTTCATGGCTAGACACACTCACTAGGCTGGCTCAGCCAGGAGTATGCAAGCAGGTGCATGGCTTCTCTGGCTTAGCACCCATGGAAATCTAGACATCTGTAGTGGATAGAACCCCAGGAGATCAGACCTACCTATGCCTTTTTCACACGTATAGTTAGGAAGAGAGAGAGAGAGAGAGAGAGAGAGGCACCCACACACAAGAATTAGACCCAGATATCAGAGCTGCAGTCTCCACCAGGGTAGCGGATCTCATGAGCAAGGACGGGTCCATCAGGTTCTTTCCCAAAATCCACTAGGAAGTTTTTATTCACCTTCAGTCCACCTTTCTCAGTGTCCACATCAATCTGCAGCATGACAGAGCCTTCCCTGAACAAGGGACAAGAAAGCAGACATTGCGGGGAGGGGGAAAAAGAGGCTGTGTCCTGGTTTAAGAGATTCCTACACTTTGTTCTTCTCTTCCAGATTTTCTAGTTAACCAAAAGGTCTTTTAGACAGAGTGGAGATGAGCCCCCAGCTTTAACCTTTGGGCACACCAGTATTCAGGTGTGTTTGGAACACTGGGGTTTCGGTCTGGGACTCAGACTGTAGTGCCCATTGTGACAGGCAAAGGCTTCAGGTACACTGAACCGCCCAACAAAGGCCTGGGGGTCACACTCAGAAGCGTCCTATGGAGAGTTACACTGCTCCATTGAAAACCTTGACATAGGGCTGCCAGTGAATGGGAAGTGACTATAACTAGATGTGCAGTTATACATTAACTGCAGGTGATAGGCAAGCCGCACCATGCCCTCATGTGGTCATGTGGAAAATCATCTGCTTTATGTAATAAAAACCATGTATTTGCGGGTGCTTTGAAGCAATATAGGTTTCCTGTAGGCTAGGTCATCTTCAGAATACTAGTATCTAATGAATTCTTCCACACCCCCACCACTAGAGGAATGATTTCAATATCAGACATTGTTAAATTTTGCAGATGCTCAGAGGCTGTTGTGCCTATTAAGTGTGGGCTGATTCTTACTAGTGTGTGAAACGAGCTAATAAAGCCAGTCCTCCTGCACACATCCATGTGCCCTTGGAGGTGGTGCAAACATCACCCACTGCCTATGGCTGGCCCTGGGATTTCCCATCCAAGAAAGGTTTCTTACTTGACAAGGTCTGGGTAAAATTGCTTGTCCCATGCACTGTAGAGAGAAGTGGAGACATACAGTCTCTTGCCATCCAAGCTCAGCTGGATCATCTGCGGTCCACCTTGCACCCTCTTCCCCTGGTGTTACAGGAAAACAAGACCTGGGTTTATAAGCTGCTAGTGGCATCACAAGGGAAGAAGAATGCAACAGGAGGGAGTACAGCAGCGTGGCAGGTTCTGCTCCTGGCAGAACATCTGACAACCAGCATTCCTGAATGCATGGGGTGGTGAACCCCTGCATTTGGGCAAGGAGCAGTTCTAACCAAGACTGACCGCTTGCCTGATACAGGCTCCTGGCTAACCTGTGCATACACAGACTGGGTTATGCCAGAAAGGGCCTGATTCCACAGCATCTACTCAGGCAAGTCTTATTGTACTTGGATGGGAGTTTTGCCTCAGTAAGATGTGCAGAATCTGGCACTCATATAGGAAGCTGTCACTCATATAGGAACTGGCATGCACCAAGAGACAGCTGCCAGTAGAGAAGTATTAATGGAGCAGTGGGGAAAACAGCCTGCATTGCTCACCTTGATCACAAAAGGCTCTGGCTGAGAGTTCAGCTCTTGGTCTTCCACCACAACAACTGGCCCACCTCTTGGAATCTTGCCTCCCAGGAACACCTGTAAGCCAGAGGATGTGCCACAAAGATTTCAGGGTGTCCGTGTTGTGACAGTGCATTCCATATGATTTTATGAAAATATGCTAATGAGTGTGAATATAATGTAACTGGAATATGCTTCATGCAAAAGGTCTCTTCTAAGGTATCATTACAAAGCTTATAATCAACTGAGTGTGTTCATCCTATTTGTATAAATGTATCATTCTTGTATCTGAAACTAGAAATATGAAATATAACTCTGAGGTTCTATTGTAATTATGCAAAGCATGTTCCATTAATGGTGGCTTGCTATCTTGATGGCTCCATTAACCAGGACAATTGGTTGAAAATGGCTCTGTTTATTTGTAAGTCTTCCTGTATACCTGTGTGCTGGCAAGTGGGTAATGAAGTCTTACAGGGACATGTGATCATGTCACCTGAACTGGAATCCATCTTTAACCTGGTGCTTTTCCATTTAGAAAGAGGGGTGGGAACCCAGAGAGGGACAAAGGATTCCCGCCTTGTGCAAAAGATATATAAGGGGGTGGAACAGAACAAAGGGGGCTGCAGTCATGAGAAATCCCCTAGCTACCACCTGAGCTGGAACAAGAACTGTACCAGGGGAAAGGATTGGGCCCAGACTAGAAAGAGGCTAGTCTGTCAAAGAAGCTTACTGGAACACCTCTGAGGGTGAGATTTGTCTGCATTTAGTTTCCTACTGTATTAAGCTTAGACTTGTGTTTTTTATTTTATTTTGTTTGGTAATTTACTTTTGTTCTGTCTGTTATTACTTGGAACCACTTAAATCCTACTTTTTGTATTTAATAAAATCATTTTTTACTTATTAATTAACCCAGAGTATGTATTAATACCTGGGGTGGGGGGGGGGGAAACAGCTCTGCATATCTCTCTATCAGTGTTATAGAGGGCGAACAATTTATGAGTTTACCCGTATAAGCTTTATACAGGGTAAAATGGATTTATTTGGGGTTTGGACCACATTGGGAGCTGGGTATCTGAGTGCTGGAGACAGAAGCACTTCTTAAGCTGTTTTCAGTTACACCTGCAGCTTGTTGGGGACATGTTTCAGACTTGGATCTGTGTTTGCAGCAGGCAAGCATGTCTGGCTCAAACAAGGGAAGGTACTGAAGTCCCAAGCTGGCAGGGAAAACGGACTCAGAGGTAGTCCCAGCACATCAGGTGGCAATCCCAAAGGGGTTTCTGTGACGCAACCCATCACACATGTATGAAAGGAACATGGCCATGAGGGTACAGAATTGACCATCTAACCCCTATGCAATAGAAAACTGTCCTTTTCTCCCCTAAAGAGATGGGGTTCCCCAGCTTCACAACCTAGTAATAGAAGCCTTTATGATTCTTCATGCATCTGAAGAAGTGGGTATTCACTCACGAAAGCTTATGCTCCAATACATCTGTTAGTCTATAAGGTGCCACAGGACTCTTTGCCGCTTTTATGATTCTGGCTTACCTGTCCCACCAGTCTGGGCTTCCGAGTGTCAGAGATATCATACTGACGAATGTCTCCATGGAGCCAGTTGCTGAAATACAGGAACCTGTCATCCAGTGAGATCAGGATGTCAGTAATGAGACCTTGGAGAGAGCAGTCAAAGGTGGAGTCAGGAAACACACAGAGATCAGCAGACAATGACAAGGATCATATGGCCATAGATCTGTCTTTGTTAGAACCCCAGTCACAGAGCATCAGCGCAGACCCAGACCCAGACCTAGTTCAGATATGAAACCCAAGCCCAATGCAAAAGGTGGTCTCAGCCATATCATTGTATTTATTCGGTTTCCTCTCCAGGTCTCTTTTCAGCCCTCATTAATTACCAGGATTCCGGCCAGGATCAACCCACTCCTTGGAGAACACAACTATTGTGAGTTCCTGTTGAAAGACACAGGGACTCCCACATTCTTTCTAGAGACCACTGTCTGTCAAGCTTCAAGCAGCCAACCTGGGAGGAGGAGCCAAACCCTGTCGCCTACATGGTAGTTCACAAGCAGGGCTGAGCAGAAGCCACTCTTCAAACTAGAACATTCCCAATCAGCAGCTGGTGACAGAATATAGTAAGCTGCATATGGGCCCAGACCAGAGGTACTATGCTGGAGAATCCAAACCCAACCCTGTTCCAGGATCAATGTGTTTAAGCTGCTTTGGGAAGGAATAGGAAGCCCTGTGCTGCTCTGAATCAAACCTTCAGGTTGAGACAAAAACAATGCAACCAGTTTGTCACAGGCTGGCCAGCCGTCTGTGAGAGTCAGGCCCAGCCCCATCTGTGACTCATTGGCTCCCTTTCCATCTGATCCTGGTCAGCTAGAGATCATGTGGCTATTTAATTATTATGCCCAGCTGGGAGGGGGTCCTGGGATGCCTAAAAAGGGTAAGAGCTGTGGTAGTGAGAGAAGCTGCAGAAGGGTTCTTAGCTGCTCTGGGAGGTGCTGGAGAAAGGTAACTTCCAGAAAAATGGCTTGGAGGAGGGCTAAAGAAGGACAAGAGGGAGATGGCCTCCAGTCCTGAAGCAGGAGGGAGAGAGAGAAAAAGGGGGAAAGCCCCTGGGAGCTGTAGCCCAGGATGGGCTGAGGATGGCCTTGTTTTGAGGTATTACTTAAGTTTTATGTAAGGAGAATAAAATTGTGCTTGGAAAAGACTCAATGTGGCAGTGAGTCCTTCATGGGCTGGGGAGACATGCCGGCAGCATATAGCTTCCAGCTACTGCTTTACAGCCACAATTTCCGCTATTGGAGGCAGGGACAGGGGGAGAAAATTGCAAGAGGAGATGTTATGGTCATTAAATTGGAGAGGTGGGGGAACCGGAGGCATGGATTTAAAGGAAAGGGTCCAACTGGAAATGAGCTCTCCCCTGACCAACCA
This sequence comes from Eretmochelys imbricata, assembly GCF_965152235.1. Lineage (NCBI taxonomy): Eukaryota > Metazoa > Chordata > Testudines > Cheloniidae > Eretmochelys > Eretmochelys imbricata. Next base: position 9,066,592 of record NC_135595.1, on the reverse strand, counting down.
ATGACTGGGATCTCAATTGAGAGGCCCTCAAGTCCCTTTGGATACAGAAAGGGGTCTCCCAAATACAGGACTAGTTGGCATTCACCATCCCAGAAATCTGCTCCAGGGGAACGAGCTACCTGAGAGAGAATGTGACAACTATTTGTGTGATGGTGATAACAGGCAGATACATGGTGTCACAGGTGCTGACTTTCCAAAGTACCAGTGGGTGCTCGACCCCCCGGCTCTGCACCAGGTCCCACCCCCACTCCACCCCTTCCCTCAAGGTCCTGCCCCAGCTCTTCAGCCCCACCTCTTCCCATCCCCTTCCCCGAGCACAATGTGTCTTTTCTCCTCTCCCTACCCCCACAGCCTCCTGCGTGCTGTGGAGGCACAGGGAGGGAGATGGAGGTGCTGATCTGTGGGGCCCACAGGGCGGGAGGTGCTGGGGGGTGCTGATAGGGGGACTGCTGGTGGGTGCTTAGCACCCACCATGTTCTCCCCATGGGTGCTCCAAAGGGCACTGTAAAAGAATCTCTCATAGGAAGAGACACGGGCCACTTCCTTATAGCATCAGTCAAGATGAGCCACATTCCCACTCATAATACACATTGGGAGATCTTAACACAAATAGGTATGCAATTGGCAATTCTAAGCCATTCCCTCTTTGGAGGGACACATGCATGTCTTTGAAGGTATGCCAAAGTCCTTGTATAACTGATAAGCTCCTCCATATGCTTCATGCAAAAAGTGTTTGTCATTCAATGACAAGATGCTCAGCCCAGCTGCAAAGCATGAGAAGGAAAATTTTGAAATGTGCTTACACTAACCTGGCATGTCAGGAAAAAGCCAACCATTCACTTTCTTGCTGGGGACTTGAACCACCTTCTCTGCTGCCCAATTTCCATTCTGTATAAGAATAAACATAATATTCCCTTGCAATAAGTCAGCAAGAACCCAAGTATACATGGGAGATGCAGAATAAGCATGTGATAGTGTGTACCTAGCATATACAAAGGTACTGCAAATAAATGTTAACAATTGATGTGAATAGCAAATAGGTGACTAGCTAGAAACACAGAGTTAATGATTATATATCTGTCAATACTAAAAATAGAAGCATTGCTCATTGGACCTCAACAATAGCCTAGGTTTCGGAGCACAGCCATGGAGTTATGTCTACACTACAGATGCTACGGTGGTACAGCTACGGCACTGCAACTGTGCTGCTGCAGTGTAGACACTTGCTACAGCAACAGAAGGGGTTTTTCTATCACTGTAGTTAATCAATTCACCCCTCTGAGAGGCAGTAGCTAGACTGATGGAAGAATCAGTTGACCTAGCAGTGTCTACGCCAGGGCTTAGGTCGACTTAAGTCTCTCAGAGGTATGAATGTTTCACATCCTATGCGATGTAGCTAAGTCAACCTAACTGTTAGGTATAGGCCAGGGACAGGGGGATATATACATGATGGGTTAGGAGGCTTTGTGCAGTCTATGGAACTGAGGCTATATCTCGCCAACATAACTACCTTGCAGAAACCTTTAGCACAGGCCATAAAGAACATGGCAGGGAAAATACAGTAGCCATTGGGCCAGTTAGTTCACTACAAAGAGTCTAGATAATTATATGTGCATATAGGAAAATCAGTTTAATTCCATTTAAGCTGTTCTCTAGATCCATTGTGAGATGTAAAATGAATGTCCCTTATATGAACTCCACCTTGTATTTAGCTGTGACACAGTACTTTCCCCAGGCCTGAAGAAGAGTTCTGGGTAAGCTTGTCTCTCCCACCAACAGAGGTTGTTCCAATACAGGATATTACCTCACTCAGCTTGTTATCTCAAATGAACTCCACGAACAGGAATATTATTGTAAGAACAGGTTGTTTGGCAAGACCTCTCCAAGCCACCCAGTTCTCAAGAGCCAAAGAGTTCATTTTAAAGTGGCTAGAGGCTGAGGGCACATTATTTCACATGGGGATATTGGCTTTTGTTGGGTTCCCAATATAGCAAGTTTTGGTATTTATTAACTATCTCTTCATTTCCAAATGCCCACTGGCTTGTAAAGGCACTGGCAGGGCACACTGGACACAGAATTTCTACAATGCAAGTGAAACTCAGCCAAATACAAAGAGCTTGTGGGAGCTCCCAATATAAGTTGACATGGGCCAATTGACTTCCTTTGGGAACAAGTAGTATTTTCTTAGACCTTCTAGAGCAAAGATTTGGTGCCTATCCATGACGTTTCTGGGAGGTTTCATAGAGCCATACAGCTTGGTCAACCTGGAGGCAACACAAAAAACAGATGCTGCCCAAATCTATCCTAACTGAATTCCATTGTCTAAGTGACCCAGTGGATTTCTGAAACATGCTCATGTTTAACCTTGCCTTCTGTCACATGGCAGCTGCTAGAGTGCTTACCCCTGTCTTGTAGAAGCGATGGATTGCACTACTCAGAGCACAACCAACATATCCCTCTGCTGCATCAGGGTTGTGGAGGAATCTGATTTCCAGAGGGATGGAGTCTTCCCCCAAGTCAATTGACTGAGTGAAGACATGAGTGGTCCAGTCCCACACGTTAATGTAACGGCCATAGCTCCCTGAGAGATCAAGTCAAACAAAAATAAAGTCAGGAGAGGGGATTTTAGCCTTGGAGAACAACCAATTCCAAGAGCGCAGACAAACAGCTAAACAATTAAATGCCTCTGGCAAGGAGAGTTATTGCAGCTGCAGCCTATACTAGAAGAATACATTAGAAGCAAGAGGAAGACCCAGGGCAGGATAGGCTCATTACTCAATGAGGGGGGAAAAAACAATAACAAAGTGTAGAAATGGGAGAAGTGCTAAATTACATTTTTGCTTCAGTTTTTACCAAAAAGTTTAGTAGCGACTGGACATCTAACATACTGAATGCTAGTGAAAATGAGGTAACATCAGAGGGTAAAATAGAGAAAGAACAAATTTAAAATTACTTAGACAAGTTAGATGTCTTCAAGTCACCAAGGCCTGATGAAATACATCCTAGAATACTCAAGGAGCTGACTGAGGAGATAAATGAGGCATTAGCAATTATCTTCTAAAAGTCATGAAAGACAGAAGAGATTCCTGAGGATTGGAAAAAGGCAAATATAGTGCCCATCTATAAAAAGGGGAATAAGGAAAACACTGGGAGTCAGCTTAACTTAAGTACCCGAAAGATAATGAAGCAAATAATTAAGCAATCAATTTGCAAATATCTAGAAGAAAATAAGGTGATAAATAACAGCAGCATGGATTTGTCAAGAACAAATCATGTCAAACCAACCTAAAAGCTTTCTGTGAAAGGGTAACAAGCCTTGCGAATAGGGGGGAAGTAGTAGATGTGCTATATCTTGATTTTAGTAAGGCTTTTGATACGGTCTTGCACGAACGTCTCATAAACAAACTAGGGAAATACAACTTAGATGAAGCTACTATAAGGTGGGTACATAACTGGTTGGAAAACCGTTCCCAGAGAGGAGTTATCAGTGGTTCACAGTCAAGCTGGAAGGGATATCAAGTGGGGTCCTGCAGAGATGGGTTCTGGGTCTGGTTCTGTTCAATATCTTCATCAATGATTTAGATAATGGCATTGAAAGTACACTTATACAGTTTGAGAACGATACCAAGCTGGGACAGGTTGCAAATGCTTTGGAGGTTAGGATTAAAATTCAAAATGATCTGGACAAATTGGAGAAATGGTCTGAAGTAAATAGAATGAAATTCAATACGGACAAATGCAAAGTACTCCACTTAGGGAGGAACAATCAATTGCACACATACAAAATGGGAAATGACTGCCTAAGAAGGAGTACTGTGGAAAGGGATCTGGGGGTCATAGTGGATCACAAGCTAAATATTGTATTGTAAAAAAAAGCAAACATCATTCTGGGATGTATTAGCAGGACTGTTGTAAGCAAGACACGATAAAAGTAATTCTTTTGCTCTGCTCTGCTCTGCGCTGATAAAGCTTCAACTGAATTACTGTGTCCATTCTGGGCGCCACATTTCAGGAAAGATGTGGACAAAGTTCAGAGAAAAGCAATACAAATGATTAAAGGTCTAGAAAGCAAGATCTGTGAGGGAAGATTTAAAAAATTGGGTTTGTTTAGTCTGGAAAAGAGAAGACTGAGTGGGGACATGATAGCAGTTTTCAAGTACATAAAAGGTTGTTACAATGAGAAGGGAGACAAATTGTTCTTGTTAACCTCTGAGGATAGGACAAGAAGCAATGGGCTTAAATTGCAGTAAGGGCGGTTTAGGTTGGACATTAGGAAAAACTTCCTAACTGTCAGGGTGGTTAAGCACTGGAATAAATTGCCTTGGGAGGCTGTGGAATCTCCATCACTGGAGATTTTTAAGAGCAGGTTAGACAAACACCTGTCAAGGATGGTCTACTCCAGATAATACTTAGTCCTGCCTTGAGTGCAGGGGACTGGACTAGAAAACCTCTCGCGGTCCCTTCCAGTCATACGATTCTATGAAAGGTTTCAAGGGTTTTAATAGCACAGAGAATGGACCTTTGCTCTTAACTATATAATCATGCCAAAAATCTTCACCCATTTAAAAATCATCACAGGTGAGGGGTCAGGCATCAGACTGTGGGATTCTTGACACTACAACACCTTGGCCTGTGTGCAGTAGAAAACAGAGAAAGACCGAGTTCAATGGGAGACCAGAGGGTCTCAATCCATTGATCCTTCAGGTCTGAACACCCCAGGTTAGCTACATACGGGGCTTTTCAAAAGCAGTATGAGTGGCCTCCAACATTTTGGCTATGTGACTGTCTCCCGTGGAGCAGATAGGGAAGAACAAGATGACCTTCTGAGGGGAGGTCACACTAAACTGAGATGCCCCTTCCTCCTCACAGCTGAATTCTGACACTGAGTACAGCTCTATAGCCCTTGTGGCCATTCAAGTTCATATGTTCCCAAGGTTTTGCTGAACTTCTGATGTCACCAGCTAGAACTATTAAAGAACACTCAGAATAGGTTTTGCCTGCCTTGTTTGGGGCTGTATACATTGTGATCTTTAATGACTGGTGTAAACTAACTCTGCAGACATCTTTATATGACAATTTTGCCTATGTACTCTGAAATCACCAGCCTTCACTGGTGATAGGAGAGTCCCTGGATGCAGTCCTCGCTTTATTGAACACTGGACCAGAATGTCATCAAATTTTAAACAAACACACTCTCACCAGTCTTTAGGTCTGCTGGGTCTAATCCATTTGCCAAGACTTTTGGCATTCCCCATTCCGTGCTCATCAAGACATTATGCCGTGGTTGGTACCAGAAATCATAGCCAAGTTTAGGGATGTTGGATCCTTTCTCCCAGTTCCCCTTCACCTCAAAAGTCTCTCCATCCAGCAAGATAAAGCCACCTGATGCCAAAAACAAAACAAATTGTTTGATTTTAATCACCCAGTTTAAGAACTTAAGCAGGATAAGACACAATGCAATATTGAACTCTTCTTCTAACAGGCAATAGCATGTTACATGTACTTGAGGGAGGGTGGAGAAAGCTTTCTGAACGGAGATGTTTTTTCTGTGCTTTCCATTGCAAGGGCTTTCATTAATATTTCTACCAGTAAGCAAATTAACTCAAAGAGAATTTCCTCCCAAAGATTCAACAATGAAGTATCTTAACATAAGTGTCCTCCTAACCAGACATGTATGCCAACTGGCCAAGCAAAGTAAGGCCCAGCATGGTCCTGCTTTGAGCACGGGGTTGGACTAGATGACCTCCTGAGGTCCCTTCCAAGCCTGATATTCTATGATACAACTCAATAGCATTTCTGTTGGCCTGTATGCGATAACTTTGGAACACAGCATCTGATCAATTCCAAAATTTCAGGGAATGATCTAGGCATCGATGGGAACAAGATATTGATTTGGGTGCAAATCAGAAAATGGTAAAAGCCTGATTCAGAGGAAAATCAGGGGCCCCAGACTGCCTGGTGCTGCAGGCAGAGTAATTTCTCTGCTGTCGCCAACATGCATCAGTGGCAACTGCTAAACCTGCCTAATGAGGAAGTTGTCTGTAGACTGAGCTAACAGAAATCAGAGCCTTGCAAGGAGGGTTTGTAGGAGTGCAATGGAGAAGCAGGGCCTGAGGAGGACTGGGGGAGAGCAGTGGTGATGAGGGAAGCAGGAATCTGGATGGCATGCATGGAGCCTCTAGTAGAGGGGGAGGAAGGGCCACAGAGCACCTGACATGTAGCATTCTCTTCTAAATCAAAATGTTTCAGTTCCCTTTGTTCTGAAAAGCAATTCCAGCACATCTGGGGGATCAGCCCTATCCTAGTTAACAACTGACAGCAACTATGCAATAAGAAAGCCCTATTAGTCTCAGCCTAGTACACCTGTTGGCAAGTGTCCAAACTACAAATATTCACAATTGTCCCCTTCTTAGGCTCAAAGCTCTCAAGGACTGAATGTGCCCTAGATACTGAACTTCCCTTTAACACCGGAGGTGCGTACTCCAAGTCAGGATTGAATCACATTGACAGGGGACTGTGTTTGTGAAATTTGCCCTGCCATGCCTCCTGATCGGGGGGAGGGATAGCTCAGTGGTTTGAGCATTGGCCTGCTAAACCCAGGGTTGTGAGTTCAATCCTTGAGGGGGCCATTTGGGATCTGGGGCAAAAATTAGGGATTGGTCATGCTTTGAGCAGGGGGTTGGACTAGATGACCTCCTGAGGTCCCTTCCAACCCTGATAGTCTATGATTCTATGTACCTATTCTGTGGTAAAGTAGAGAACTTCTGACTCCAGGGCTGCTAAACTGGCCAGCAGCTCAAAAGGATTGCAAGTTCTCAACAAGGCTTGGATTTTTGTAGCAAGGATTCCTTCTCTTGAATTACTACAGGGGATAAATACCTTTGCCATTGCCGGATGGGTCTCCCATGCTGCTGATCATGATCTCACCATTGCCCAAGCAGTGAGTTGTGTGGGGATTGGCTAAGCCGCACTTCCAGAATACATTCACTGGCTCAATCATCTAAGGAGAGTTTATATGCACATAGTCAATCCCTCCTTGGTCAGGCCACCCCCAGTCAAAATCAGAGTGTCAATCCCTATCCCCATCCAGGAGGGTTTCCTGACATCTTAAAACTCTTCAAAGTTCTAGGCTGTTGGATTTTTTTCCACTTGAAAACTCAGCCCCTGTGTTCTGGGCTTGGCCAGACAGAGAGAAGGAAATTATGAATAAAGCTGGGCAAAATTTTTCAACCGAAACATTTTTTCAGCAAAAAATGGAGATTTGGTGACATCGAAACATTTCATGAATTCATGTCAATTTCACCAAACTGTTTTGGTTGGGCGGGAGGAGGAGAAACATTGAAACTATTCAGGAAAAAAAATTAAATATTTACATTTTTCCCATTTGATGAATTTTTGTTTCAAAATTAAAAAAAAAAGTTAAAACATATGCTTGAAATGTAAACAAAACATATTATTTTGGGTTAAACAAAATGTTTTGTTCAGCCCAAAACTAATTTCCTTTTTAATTGCAAGTGAACTGAAAAGTCTTTTATTTGCCCAGCTTGAACTATGAAGCGAGAATAAACAAAATCCCAGTGCCTGAAGTTCAAAGGTACGAGTTTGTATATATTTTAATCAATTCCACTGTCACTAAGTGGTTCTCCTGAAGAACGTGTACCCTGCTGCTACATTGAAAGCATGTCTCTAGTTGAAAGACAAGTTATGTGAAACCAGTGGCCAAGAGTTACTCAGTACATCTGAGTAACAGTCAGAGCTGTCTGTGACACACTGGAGCTGTCTGTTCCCTCAATACATCTAGAGGAGAACTAGATGGAGTCTAGTCTGTCTGAATCAGCAAGGTACCGGTCAGCTAAATTGTGACTCCAGCACCTTTATTACTGGGGATTCTATTAAAGGCAAAGAGAACACTGCCTGATTTTCAGGTGCCAGCTTAATTTGGTACTTAGAAAAAGGAGATAATTTTAGCATATCAAGTGAGCTAGTTCAAAGCAGACATCATTGCTCTAGAGTAGGGTTTAATCACACTTGTTACCCAAAGAACCAAAGTTACCCTAAACTACAAGTTGTACGTTGAGGGCACCAATTTACATCAGGTTGAGGGAGGGGGATGTTGCTCTACATATAGAGCTCAAGGATTTAAGAACTTAATCTTCTTTGGCTGTGGAAAAAGAATAATTTTCTTTAAAATTCTAAAGACTTTTGAAACTGACCAGTTCTTAAGGTTCCCCAAAAGCCCTAAAAACCTGTTCTGGATTTCCTCATCTACATTCATAGGTGGGAAATTTTAGTTCCCATCTCCTGGGTGAGATACATCTCTTGGAGTCACCTCAGACATACTTTATGTATTCTGGGAGCCCGCATGTCTGTGCCCACATCCACCACATAAATGCGGGAAGAAATCAGACTGGGAAAAATCAGCCGGTTCCGTTTTTTTGTGACATCCCCAAAGCTGCTGCTGCAGGTGTTCCACCCAGAGTGATGGAGCTCGTCTCGGAGGTTGGGCATGGGCAGGCGGTGGATCACCTATGAAATCAAAGGCATGGTTCAGATTCAGTCTGTAAGACAGGCAGTCCTAAGAAAAACAGTTCTTTAGAAATACAGACACAGCATAGGAAACACAAGGGCAATTGTTGCTGTTATCCAGGCAGTAGTTCTAGGTCGAGATTTTCAGAGTAGTTTAAGAATCCCTTGATGCTCAATCCATTAGGTGGTTTTAAAGAAAATCCCATTCTGGGTCATTAGCACAGGAGACAGGACTCCTGAGTCCTATTCCTGGCTCTCTACCACCATCATGTGTGATATTAGGCAAATCACTCTCTGTGCATCTGTGACGGGGTGTCCATCCCACATAAGGCTTGAAGAGGTTAAGGTGGCCAGGTGGGCCAATTAAACACTTAGGCTGCACCTGGAGGAGGAGCTAGGGAACAAGTAGGACTAATTAGAGATGAAGCTCAGCTGGAGAGGAACAGGAGGGGCCTGTGGCTGAGAGTGGTAGGCAGCTATGCATGCACTGTTAGGGTGAGAGAAGGTGAGGTCACCCAGAGATAAAGCAGTAAGGGATAGGACTATGCGGACCTTGACAGCTTGTTGTAGGGTCTTTGGGCTGGAACCCAGTGTAGAGGGTAGGCCTTGGTTTCCCATGGGCTTGGGATCCCCTACAAGCCAATGGGGAAGTGGCACCATTAAGCAGCAGTGAAAGAGAAGAATGACAGGGACAGTGATTCCTGAGACACATGATTTCCTCAGAAGGGGAAAACCACAATGACCTGGCTGGAGGGCCGAAAAATGAAGTGAGAGCAGTTGAGTCCTGAGAGAGCAAGACAGAGTGAGAGAGTGCAACTGCAGGAAGGAGTGTTGGTTTGGCAGAGATAATCCCTAGATGTAGCTAGAAAGAGGCGCTTTAGCAGTGAGTAGAGAGCCCTGTGACAAAAATCACACTTGAATTTGGACATCATGACATCCTAACATTTGTTTTTTAATGGGTGTGCTATTAAATGTATCTAATATTTGAAAGGTAGAAAGATTACACTTTTTTTAACCATGTACTGATTGGTTCTAAAATACAGTTTTACCAGCTAACTTGAAAGCTGTAGCCTTGGCCAGGTAGATTGTGCTTTCCCATTTTATGACAGAACAGATTAGTTTTATAGAGTTCCTAAAGCAGGATCACCCTACTCAGCTTAAACAACGAGTAACTGTCAAACCTGTTGGATGTCCCCAACAAATTTGATCCTGCAGTGATTAGTAATCTTGCTCAATGCCTACTGACAATGGGGTTATGCCTACTAAGCACAGAAAGGCTTTGAAAGAGACCTGGAACAACAGGTAAATATTAGCCTTCAGCAATCCCTGGAAGATTCCCAAGACCAAGTTTAGAAAAAGGCTGAAAACTCAAAGCAAACACACCACTAAGCCACCAAGTTTCACATATGATTTATGTGAAATCATAAACTGGGCAAATCGAAGAGGAACCTTTTGGAGGAGGGTTGAGTTTAGAGTTTCTAATGAAATAGGAAACAAGTTGAGTTACCCATGGTTTGGGGTTTCATTGGGAACTGGCTGCACATCTCTAAGAAATGTAGCATGAAGTTAGATTGATAGTCAATACTGAGACATCTATTTGAAAGTGGTGATGGAGAAAGATCTACCAGAGTCAAATACCAAGAAGACAGCAGACAAAGAAAGATTAATGCAGGACCCTCGGGATCTAACCTTCTTAATTTCAGCAGGTCCCAGATAGGATAGCAAGAAGTGGAGCAGAAGGAGAAATGGCAACATAAAGCTGACCTCCCACATTTGGCAGGAAAATTAATGGCTTAGGAGTGGACACAAGACAAGACTCCATCGGATAGATAGATATGTGAGAGAGAGAGAGAGATTGTTCAGGGTCCTCCAAATTTTCGTGCATCAGGTCCCCATTTAGCCACCACTGGCAAGCACAGAAAATTTTCCGTTTGGAGAAGGGGTTCAAGGAGCTGCAGCTAGAGTGTTACTAAACGGCACTAAAGATGCTTGGGGTCAGCCCAGGCTAAGTACAAAGGATTAGAGCCAGAATCTTGACAGGGGTGTACCTGGCAGTAGTGTGGAGATTTGGGGTCAATGTCCACTGTGGCCACATAGTCAGGTTTCTCTATCCCAGTGTTTCTGTAGATACAGGGCAGGTATACAATCTCCTCTCTGGGACCTTGCAAGGCAGAGAACTTGTTTAGGTCAACAGAAATCAGCTTCACACTATCCCCAAAGCAAGTCTTGGAGGAATCTCTCACTGGGTTGGATTTGCCTAACTGAAGCATAGGTGCTGGAACTAGGGGTGTGCTGGGGATGCTGCTGCACTCCCAACTTGAAGTGGTTTCCATTATATACAGACTTTACAGTTTGGTTCAATGCTCTCAGAACCCCCACTTTAAAGATTGTTCCAACCCCCCTGAACTGGAGGTTGGGAACCTTTCTCCTTAGTCTTCCTCAGGGGTGGGGTGGGGTAGATATTATCAGAGTCTTCATTATACAGGGAAGCATACTAGGCAGGGGTCAGTCTGAAGGGGATTTCCCCGCCTGTGGCATGGCCCATTTGCAGTTTGGGGTTCTATTAGCCCATCTTTGCTCAAGGAAGACTTATCCTTGGATCAGAGATATTTCTGAAGGGCCCTTTGAATGTAAAGTGCACACACTTTCAAAAAATTATCCTTAAAAAGGAATTCCCAGGGAATCTCCCTACCCCTTACAAGGGCTTATCACCCCTTCCATTATGCCAGCTGCAGAACAGAGTTAGCTAACGCTACACCCAAAAGGCACCTCATTAATCTTCACTGAATCTGAGGGTAGTTCAATAAAGCTCTTGTTTTGGTAATCTAAATTTCAGAACACAGTTGACAGGACTTGCCTTTCATGGCATCTAAAGGAGTCTTGTGCCCAGGACCACATGCTCCACATTTTGCTGATGAAAGAAGGGGGGGGAAAAAAAAGGTTAGATATCTCCAAGTTATTTACCTGCACATTTTCCAAAGAGGTCGCGGACTTTGGGTGCTCAGCTTAAGAGATCTTAGACCCAGTTTTCAGAAGTGCCACCCACAAATCCCATGGACCAATAAAAGCTGAGAGCACTCCAGACCTCTGAAAATGAGACCCACCATGTCAAGTTGAAGATCCAAAAATGGAGGAAATGACTGAATCATAAGCAGTCAGATAAACATCTGGGATTTAGAAAGGCTTGATTTGTGAAAGGTGTTAGGGATTAGTAGGGAAGCACTGTCAAGAGCTCAGTTAGACAGACTGCTCAATCTGACCAACCCATTTTATTATTATAGGAAAACTGTGCAGGCCTCTTCTGTGTATTACCCCTTGGAGTGGCTGTTTCTAGGAATTTAGAAACTGGTTAGGAGCCAATAGTGCAGAGTGTTTTGCTTAGTGGGGAATCCTCACCTGTACCACCTTCTCACTGCTAGAAACTCAGTTCCCCAGCTTCTGCTCCTCAGCACTCCATCCTACCTTCCTGCTAACTGAAACCTTCATTGATCTCTAGCTGAACTCCTCAACTAGTCTCAACCAGCAGAAGTGGGGGGGGGGGCAGCTCAGCTGTGAGTCCATGTTCCCAGAGACTGGGAGGGAACCCGATGAGTGGCAGTGGAGGAATCTGGCAAGCAGCAGAGGAAGTTCAAATCTGGCTGGAGACTTAGGGCTTGTTCCTTTATTAGGGGAGATCAAAGTACATTAAAACACTAGAGGAACTAAAAGCAAGTGTTCCTCTGTGCTTTAAGGGTTCAAGCAGGAATTTAATGGATTCAAGGTGCATTCCATGTGTAGCCCAATCTATGAATCATTAACTATACTGAATACTTAAGAATTCTCAGTTATCACTTCAAAATCAGGCCCAGTATTATTAAAATTAGTTCAGTTGGGAACCCCGATGTTCACAGTTGTGGTACTCACACTTTAGGAACCCTTTTGTATTTACAATAGTTTATCAATACATTTAGCATAGTCACAAACACTCTAACCCAGAAAGACAGAGAGACTACAGAACGTACATCTGAACATGTACATACTCACACCATCCCTTGCAGAACAACCTGAAATGTTAGCCATTGTCTTCCTCATCACCATCACCTTCCTCCTCATCACTAGTGGTCATCATTCTGGCACCTCCCAAGGGCTACCTCTCTTGCTCCTCCTGCCACAGGCTGGGATACAACTTTTATAATATGGTATGCTGATGCCACTATATCTAATGCATTTTCAGCAGGGTTTTCTCCCCATTCCTTATTTGTATTTCCTCATCCTACTAATGTTGGGGTGCCCTTCTCCTATAGATTAGCATATTAAAGATCTCAACTTATTATCATATATGTCAATTCATTGACATGGCACTCTTGTGGTTAGACTACTATATAGCAGTTGCTACTGTAACAGTCAGTATTCCAGACAGTCACAGGATTCGTGTTTAAGGTTTACATTAACAAATAACATCTAGGATCAAGAAAATATTATCCTGATACGCTATTTAAAAATATATTAACACCACGCGGCAAGTTTATACACCTTATCAGACTATACAATTCTGCACTGCTATAGTCACCATGCTCCAGTCCTGCTGAACCTATTCCAACCTGGAGGTAGAGTTGAGCTGCCCCTCCCCACCCCCATCTTATACAAATAATGAGCAGCCAGCAGCAGTGTGATAAATTGAGATAATTTTGAGCAGGACCAAAGAACGCGATGCCCGCTTTGCAGTTGACTGCAGTGCTTCAAGCGTGTGTCTGATAAATGACTTGACATTTTGTTCATTTTCACCACTGTGTTATAATCTTATATTGTGACAAACAAGTTCTTCAAAACAAACTCTACAGAATCCGATACCTTCAACTCAATAGGATGTGACAGCTGTATTTCCCCATTAAATCAGGTTTCTATTCTTTAGTAAACAAAGATGACAAGTTACTTTGTAGAATCCACTCACTACCTTCTGAGGTTTGTTACTTTAAAACATGATTTCCTCAAAAAGCGAGGGTGTTTTAGTACTAAATAGGCTGTCTAAGAAGACTGTCTGAAAATAGGCAAAAGGACAGACAATCTGATGTATTCCATACCGTTGCATGTCTAAGCTCTGTAAGGCACAATTTAAACTTTATTAAAAATGGATACATATAACTAAACTCTGTCCTATTTTTCCTAGTCACCTACGTTAGCAGGGACAAAACATGGATTAGACCAGTACTAGACTAGTATTGCACAAATACGTTGTTCTTTTGCAGATTAATAAATTAAGAGACCACTAAAACCTAGAATGTTTGCTAGAGATAACCTAGGGCAAGATGGTGACATTCCCCACCTTTCTTCTTCCCCTCCCCCATCTTACTCCTCTTCCTTCCTTCCCACTTTCTCTCCGTTCCTTCCCTACTTGTTCAAATATTCTGTTGTAATAAACTGTTGAGGATCTGTTTGAAGTTGACATATAGCTTTCTCTGTATTTTGTGTCAGGCTCTTCATGAACACACAAGTCATGAATCTGCTATCTGTAGCAAGATGTTGCTAAAAATGTTTACATTAGAGATATTAACGTGTCATTACACATACTAATAGTCGTCATTAAATGCAGCTTCCCAGCTATCTTGGCGTCTGACTGAATGTTTAGAATACCTTGAAGTTGGACTGTATTTGTAATAGAAATCTAGCAAAAGGCCAACATGCTTTTGCAAACTACTGTCATTTATCACAATGTGACTGGGATAAGTAGCTAGTCCAGTTTACTGCTAGATCAGGAATACTTGAGGTTTTTTCCTCCCCAAAATGTGGAGGATATCTTTATTGACAAAGCTCCTCTGCCATGCAATCCACCTCCCCTCCCAGTCACCATAAAGATAACAGACTTGTGGCAATTACAGCAATTGCTCACGTGGAAGCGATATTTTTAGTGCAGCGTTTTGTCCTTTTTCACCAAGATGACACACTAGGCTTGATTCTTTGTTTCCCTGTATCTTGTGCAGTCATTTGCCCCTGTGCAAAGTGAGGGTAAGACACTGCCATTCTGATGTTTGTAGCATTTTACATCCTCTTTCTGCACTCATTTACACCAATGCTAGGTGCAAGAAAGTAGAGTGTCCCACTGTCTCCTTTTGCTCTTTATTTTGTCTCTGTAGCGGGGTCGTATTGGAAAAACCTGGGAGGTGGGAAGGCGCAAGCACACCCACTGCTAAAGGCCCCTCCCCCAGCCTAACGGGAGGGACCACTGGACCCAGGGACCAACTGATTGCGGGGGACAACTAATGAAAAACAGGGATCGGAGTGAAGGTCAGAGGTTCAAAACGCTGATGCTGCCCAGTGGAACTCTGCCCAGATGCATGAAACTAGGGAGGAACGGAAATAGATCCCGCAGTTGCAGAGCACCCCCTCGTCCAACATCCTCCTCCTGGTATTATAGATGGAGACTTTGGCCAGAGCCAGGAGGAGGTTGACAAGGAGGTCTCGCGACTTCATGGGGCCATGGATAGGGTGTGCAAAGAGGAACAAGTGGGGAGAAGTGCAGCCAGAACCTCAACAAGAGGCAACCTGGAGGAGCCAGAATAGGGGCTGCAACCTGGCGTATTCGAGATAGGCGTGTGCCAGGTTCTCCCTCACGCCGCAAAAGGGGCAGGCCTCAGGTGTAGGGGTGAACCGTGCCAGGTGCACGCCCATGCTCACGGCTTCATGAAGGAGCCATCAACTAATGTCCCCGGCGGGCCGTGGGACCAAGGTGGAATAAAGGCTGGCCCACCGGGGCTCCTCACCCTTTTTAGGTGGAAGATAGTCCTGCCATTTGGTGTCGGGGCGGGACACGAAGGTGAGGAAATGCAATGTATAGAGCACGAGTGTGTACAGATGGTTTCTGGGCGTGGTTCGAAACTGGACCGGCTGCATACCCTCGGAGTGTGGGAGCGGGGGGGCCGGGGGAGCTTGCAGAACAGGGACCCAAGAAAAATATCCAGAGGGCCAGGGGTGAGGGGTGGGCAGGGAATGCCCTCTTGCAGGGCTCGCTGCAGGAAAACGAGAGAATCGGGTGACAAGGCAGCCTTCACCTCCTGGAGTACACTCCTAGGGGTCGGAAGGGTGGAAAGCCCCATGCGTCGTCCGAGCGCGCGGGGCTCCACCCAATCCCCCTGTCGTAGTCCAGGAGGTCTCCGACTCTGGTGGTTTCTGCCAGGACCAACCTCCATCTGTAGCGGGGTGGTCACCCCGCTCTGGCCCTGGAGGGGTTAAAGCAGCCCTGGAGAGGGCTGCAGCTGGAGAAAAGGAGTTAAAACAGCCAAGCTAGGCTGATTGGAGTAGCTGGCCACACCTGGCCCTTATAAGGGGGCTTTGGGCCAGAAGCAAAGGAGTCTTGCTCAAGCCCTGGAGTGAGAAGGGCTAGCTGCCTGAGAGGAAGGTACCTTAAGCAGAGCAGTGCTGGGGAAGGGCAAAGGGAGCTGGGGAGCTCCAGCCTGGTAAACTGCCAGGCTGCAGGCCTTGTTTAAGGACAAAAGGTACTGGGCTGCAGAGGGACAGCCTGAGGATAGGCAAAGGCAGCAGGTTCTCACCCCTTGCCAGTGATGAGTGGCCATTACAGACTGCAGTCTGTCCCAGTGAGCGGGGGATAGATTATGACTGGCAGTAGCCACTGAGGCAACCTGAGTTTAGAGGATGGGGGTTCCCCTGGGAGCGGAGACCCAGAGAGTGGGGTACTACTAGAGCAGAACTCCAGGGTAAACAGGCACCGGGGTTCGGGAGGGACATGGGGACCTGTGGCAGGCGAGACACTGGCCTGCAGAGGGTGCTCTGTAAGCTGGAAAAGAGGAGGAGAGTGGGTTTGTGGGGCGGGGGGGGGAAGAGAACCTGGATTTGTGCTGGAAATGGCCCAACTTGATTATCATACACATTGTAAGGAGAGTGATCACTTTAGATAAGCTATTACCAGCAGGAGAGTGGGGTGGGGGGAGGTATTTTTTCATGCTTTGTGTGTATATAAAAAGATCTTCTACACTTTCCACAGTATGCATCCGATGAAGTGAGCTGTAGCTCACGAAAGCTTATGCTCAAATAAATTTGTTAGTCTCTAAGGTACCACAAGTACTCCTTTTCTTTATACAACCAAAGGTCATCCCTGAGAATTACAGTTCATCCCCATCCTAGTGTTTTAACCACACCAAGCTCTGCTAAATGAGAGAACCTGCTGTACAAAGTCAGAAAGTGAAGACTGTATCCTCTAGTCCAGGGGCTTTCAACCAGAGGTCTGGGCTCCCCTGGAGGGCTGCAAGCAGGTTTCAGCGGGTCTGCCAAAATAAACCAGAGAGCAGGGCTGTTGTTAGACTCGGTGGGGCCCAGGGCAGAAAGCTGAAGCCTGAGCCCCGCCACCATCCTGCCGCCCAGGGCTGAAGTTGAAGCCCAAGTAACTTAGCTTCATGGGGCCCCGGGTAATTGCCCTGCTTGCTACCCCTAACGCCAGCCTTGGCTTTTAATCTAGTGGATATGCAGAAAAACAGTTGTGGGGTGCAGGTGGGCTGTGGAATTTTTATAGCATGTTGGGGGGACCTCAGAAAGAAAAAGGATGAGAACTCCTGCTCTAGTCTAGTGGTCAGAACAGGGGACTAACCTCAAGATACCTAGGTTCTAGTTGTAGCTATTGCTGACTCACTGTGTGATCCTAGGGCAAGTCACTTCATTTCTCTGTGCCTGTTTGGGAATAATAATACTTTCATAGATTCTAATGCCAGAAGGGACCATTGCGATCATCCAGTCTGGCCTTCTGTATAACACACACCATAGAACTTCCCCAAAGTAATTCCTAGAGCAGATATTTTAGAAAAATATCCAGTCTTGATTTTAAAATTGTCAGTGATGGAGAATCCATCATGACCCTTGGTAAATTGTTTCGATGGTTAATTATTTTCACTGTTAAAAGTATATACCTTATTTCTAGTCTGAATTTGTCTAGCTTCAACTTCCAGCTATTGGATCATGTTAGTCCCAGGGGGCTGTAGACTTTTAATAAATAGCAGTAAAATGCTTTCAGATTTATCGGGCAAAGGTGCCATGGGAATACAAAAAGAAGCCCAAAGACACTAGGTACCATGCAAGCGATAAAAATGGGATGTGGGAGCCTATTTTAAGAATAATTTCTGAGAAGAACAGTATTTTAAAAATAAAAAGGTCATTTCCTTTATGCTTATGCAACCTGGCTGTTACATTATTATGGCTAAGCTATAAAGCCTATTGAGGCAGCTACAGTAAATCTGCAGACTGTTCAGATCAAACAGGAGTTGTTGGAAGTCTGCCTAAAGAGACTATAGATTTTATAAACTTACAACATGCAATATGATCACAAAAACTGTTTCAGCCTCTGAATAGAGTATTGCATGCCAGTTAGTTCAATGTAACAGCCATTTGCACAATCAAGGGATACCTTTCTACATAATTTAGTTTAAAGCAGTATGTTTGAGGTTAAAGGAGTATGAAAGATTACAGCATGTTTAACTGCACCACTAAACAACTACACTTTTATGTATATGATTGCACAATTTGAGTTTGACACTGTGTACCATGACTCAGCAACATTAAATTCTTATAGCCAAGTTATAACTGCCTCCCATAAAACAAACTTGTATAATGAGCCTAACAGACCTTTCACATTGATCAACACAGCCCACCACTACTACTGTATGCTTTGTAAGTTAGCTTACATTAAAGCATGTCTGTGCTATACTCTTTTTGAGATGGGGGAAACCCATTTACAGCAAATCAAATGGGAGTAAGTCTTTAGTTTTCCTCTTCATACTGGAAGCATTAGATTGGTGCAGTGGAATATCTTTTGCACATCATCTAGTTTGAACAAACAGGCAGTTCTCTTATCCAGCTACAAGATTGTTTAACTTATCCAGTAACACATTAAAAAGGAGGTAGTCAAACAAGTTAGTTTTATGACATAGCTTTGCCCACATTAAACTGATAAGCATATACAGTAGACCTGGAGGACAATAGCAGTAATTATGCCATTGTTCAACAGTCACAAACTAAGCATTAACAGTATGAAAGGGCCAAAAGTAACACTTGTGTGAAAAAGCGAAACAAGACCCCACCTAAACAACTGATCACTCATGATCATGGAGATCAAGGATTCTGTCTCGACTCTAAAAATCTGCACAAGAGGGCTTCCTACTCCCACATCGGAGATTGATTTAGGGTTAATCAGAAATCCATAAAGCATCTCAATTCTGTGTTGGCACAGAGACATAGTTTTCTCTATATGTGTGGTATTCGGATCACTCTTTAGGCATGTACACTGCAGTCATTATGACAGGAGCCTTATCTGTGTTACTAATCAAATCCTCCTAATAAACAAACTCTAGTTTACTTTTCACCATTTATACTGTCAGAACTGCAGAAAGGAAATATTCAGGTTGGACAGTCTAGTCAGTCTAGCCAGTCTAGTCAGTTTAGCATTCTGCCTCTATAAGGGTTTTTTACCATGGTCTTCAAGGACCTTTTCATGTAACATGACAAGCACAATATACTAGTTAGGCTGTAAATAATATAGGGGAATATTTATATCTAAAGAAAAAAATCCTCTATTTGTGTTCATTGTTTCCCCAAAAAATGTTTCCAAAAGGACTTTAT
The DNA here is from genome assembly GCF_965152235.1 of Eretmochelys imbricata. Lineage (NCBI taxonomy): Eukaryota > Metazoa > Chordata > Testudines > Cheloniidae > Eretmochelys > Eretmochelys imbricata. The sequence continues at coordinate 9,047,470 of NC_135595.1, read as the reverse complement.
ATTAGTAGTAGGATTTGTAGAAAGCAAGTAAATACAGTGTTATATGTTGGTCCTTAGCTACCTGACAGTCTCCCTTAAAAGAGGGGAGATTCAGAATTAGTCACTCAGCAAGATTACCGTTATTACTCATTTCATGCAGCTTCCAAATTCTGAAACAAACAAATGTAGCTGTTGCTCACATACCAAGAGATGCAGTTAAAGATTTTAAAACTTAGTGCTATTTTTAGTTTAAGTAGCTTAAAGAAAAACTTTTTATCAGTCGAACAAAACTTTAGCCCACAGTGCTCCTTACATGTACTCTGCACTGGTTATTCAGTAGCAAATCTGCAAGTCCCTGCTTAGGGAAAAAGTAAGAAGTTTCAAAGGATAAATGCTGCAGCCTGCAAATACCAACAGCGGCAAGATAACAGGTTGGAACCACCAGCCAAAACTGTGGGTCTTCATGCCTAATGCTAGTTGCAGACTGGGGACAGTTTCTTACCCATGTTGAGTGCCTTCTGGTTAGATTCTCAGCTGCTTATGACTTGGAATAAGCAGCGTTTGCAGTGTGACAGGAGAAGATTCCACAGAGCAAAGGCTGGTATTGAAGGATCATATATAGCAGTTCAGTGGGCGGGCAGGATGGTTTGGAAGGTAGCTGCAAAGGGGAGGTCTAATGGTGGAAAGCATGTAGGAGGTTCCAGAGTAGCACACCACCTCCTTCTCTCCCTGCTAATAATACACAGGGACACTATTAAGGCTCTGAAGGACTCTACTGCTCCCTTCCCCAAAGGTTGGGTAATGCAGCTGGTTCTGGTGGAGCTCCCACCTGCTTCTACCCATATACTAGGGATGTGTGTATGTTTGTGGTACACCATAGCTACCTTTCTTACACAGAGGAAAAACAGGCTTTTAACAGTGAAAGGGAGAGGAAACAATTCTGTTCATAAAACTCTTGCTTCTAGGCAATATTTCAAGTTCTCCAGCAGGCAGTGAATGCATGACCTAGTTACAGCTCCCAATTGTCTCTTGCTTGGCAGGCCGGTGGTTTTTTTTCATTTACATGTTTTTTCAATCCTCTAAGCAAGACAGCTGCAAAAGCTCTTCCTGCTAGTTACAGTTAGATCCATTTCTCCCATGAAAACTTCGGAGATTAATTTTTTTTTGAGGGGAGCCATCTTCCACAATCAACCAACACCTCTTCCCCCCTCCCCCCGCCCTACTCAATAGATGATTTGAAGGGAGGGATTTCTCTGCTCCCAGGAAAGATCATCTTCCACTTTGGATACTGCTAAACTGTCCCTGATCAGGAACAAATATAATATTTTTCCCCCTCGCTTTCTAAAGAGCAATATTTTTTTGCCCCACCATTTCCAAAAATGTTCTCAGGGGAGGATGTAGCATTGTACAACTGCAGGCCTATCCCTTCCCCCACCCCCACAATCCACAAATTATTCAACTGAAACCCTAACCTCTTCTCAAAACCCACCATTGAGAACCCCCTTGACAATACTAGAGCCAAGGGACTGGTAGGTAGAATCAAATGAACAAACTGCAGCTAACAATTTATTTGGTGAGTTTAGCCCTTTTTCCTGTATGCAAATTGTACATGAGCAGTTTGCATTTTTTAAACTAATTTTTTTGCCATTCCCAAACCACTTGCCAAAAGTTTTGTGCTCAAAAATTATATGCTGTAAATTCCTCCAAGTACTTGATAGTTACAATTCAATATTCCAGCTGTGAGATGGGTCGTCTATGTCACATGGCATTGTTTCTCTTTCCTGTTTGGATACTCTGCCCTCTATCAATTGCTTCCAATGAAAAGGCATTTCATTTTGTAGCAAAATGTATTCTGTTTTGTGATTAAGTTAATGTTGACAATGGGCCTGAAGTTTGTCTTCTGCAAATTCTTGAATGAACAAAGCTTCAATTATAGTGCACAAAAAGGATGCAAGAAAATTTAGCAATGCTCTATTGCAGTGGTTCCCAAACTTCTTCCACTGCTTGTGTAGGGAAAACCCCTGGCGGGCTGGCTGGTTTGTTTAGCTGCCATGTCTGCAGGTTCAGCCGATCGCGGCTCCCATTGGCCGCGGTTCTCTGCTCCAGGCCAATGGGAGCTGCTGGAAGCAGCAGCCAGTACGTCCCTCGGCCCACGCCACTTCCAGCAACTCCCATTGGCCTGCAGCAGCAAACCATGGCCACTGGGACCCGCGATCAGCTGAACCTGAGGACGCAGCAGGTAAACAAACCGGCCCGGCCTGCCAGGGGCTTTCCCTGCACAAGCGGCGGAACAAGTTTGGGAACCGCTGCTCTATTGAGAATTCATTTAATATTTGCCAGTATGGGTTGTATTCCCAGCTCAGCCACTGACCTGCTGGGTGTTTGGCTAGTCTTTTGGACAGAAGGTGTAAATATTTAACAAAGTAATTACTCATTGGAACAATTTGCTGGGAGTTGTGGTGGACTCTAGTCTCCATCCCTGCCAATTTTTAAATCAAGATTGTAAATTTATCTAAAAGATCTGCTCTAGGGATTATTTTGGGGAAGTTCCTGGCCCGTGTTATATAGGAGGTCAGGCTAGATGATCACAATGATCCCTTCTGGCATTGGAATCTGTGAATCTGTCTTTGTTCCTCTGTTTCTTCATCTCTCATAATGGGGATACTGCCATGTTAGCTACAGATGGAAAGCATTATATAAGTATTATTATATATGTATTATTTTTCTCACTGTTCACCCTGGTCTCCAGGCACATTAGGCAGACACTGCTCCCTCCGGCTCTGAGCAAAGCCACTCCTTTAATCAGACAGAAAGAATCACTCAAGAGAAATATGAGGTTATAACTCCTACCTGTCCTTGGGCTGTTTCTACTAATAGTTATTTTTGTACCTTGTCAAATTCTACACAGTTTAATTTCTGGGGGCCGTTGTGATAATTGGGCTGACAAATGTACTTTAATTGCAAGCTCAGTTGTAAAAAGTAGATGATACAATAACCTATAACAAGAAAAGTTGATGGGAAAAGGAACAAAATGGAGACAGAAAAACTGAATTAGTCTGAACAAAAAGACCACGATATGATTCAAGGACTGATTCAAAATCATGGTTGGTAAAAACAATATGTGAAACCGGAAATTAACAAACCAAAATTGGCATGTTGGATATTAGGCATAATTGGTAGACTAAATAATGAGGTGTTGGGCTATACCACCCACCATTCCCTTTGGGGGTCCTTAAAGAAAGAAAAAGGGAATTTGTGTGGAGAAGAACAGAAAAAAAAGTCAGAGGAAGAACAGATGGAGGCTACTGGAGTGAGCTTCACATCATGGCTGCCCCCGACCCTTCTCTTTCTCCCCCCCCCCCGCCCCCCGCCTGCATCTTCTAGGACTCCAGACCCTTTTTGTCCTAATCCTGAGACATATTCTGACCAACTCGGGCCAGAGAGGGACTCTGGTGACATCGTGAATCCCAACACTACCTGAGATGAAACTGGTCTGAACTTTGGCAACAGTTCCAGCTCATTTCAACTAACATCTTCTCTTTTCCCCAGAAGAACAGTTTTTACTGTCTTTAACAACATCTACAAGACTGTCAAATGAGGTTTTTCCTTCTAAATCTCTGCAGGGAAAGGGAACAAGGGATGTTGTTAAAATGAAAGCCTTACTTAATACTTTACATTTCAAATGCTTTCCCTTCTGTTCTGTATCTTTAATAAAAAGTTCAAAGGACTTTTAATAGTGTTTTGCCATGGTATTAAGCAGGCTGAAGTTTCTATATACCAAACACCAGACCTTGTTTAACACTGCGGTTATGTTAATATCTTTGGCTCATTTATTTAATCAAAATTAATACAAGAAGACCCACCACTGCCTACCCCACACCCTGTTCCCTCCTTAATGATTTGTTTTTAACATGTAATTTTAGCTAAAAATAGTTGCCTACTTCAGTGTTTTCCAAGCTACTATTTTAAAAGAGTAACTATATCACCCTAAAAAGAAAAGGAGGACTTGTGGCACCTTAGAGACTAACAAATTGATTTGAGCATAAGCTTTCGTGAGCTTCAGCTCACTTCATCGGATGTGATATACACCATCATGTGCCAGCAATGCCCCTCTGCCATGTACATTGGCCAAACTGGACAGTCTCTATGTAAAAGAATAAATGGACACAAATCAGACGTCAAGAATGATAACATTCAAAAACCAGTCGGAGAACACTTCAATCTCTTTGGTCACTCGATTACAGACCTAAAAGTGGCAATTCTTCAACAAAAAAACTTCAAAAACAGACTCCAAGGAGAGACTGCTGAATTGGAATTAATTTGCAAACTGGATACAATTAACTGAGGCTTGAATAGAGACTGGGAGTGGAAGGGTCATTACACAAAGTAAAACTATTTTCCCATGTTTATCCTGCCCCCACCCACTGTTCCTCAGACGTTCTTGTCAACTGCTGGAAATGGCTCACCTTGATTATCACTACAAAAGGTTCCCCCGCCCCAGCCCCCGCTCTCCTGCTGGTAATAGCGCACCGTACCTGATCATTCTCGTTACAGTGTGTATGGTAACATCCATTGTTTCATGTTCTGTGTATATAAATCTCCCCACTGTATTTTCCACTGAATGCATCCGATGAAGTGAGCTGTAGCTCACGAAAGCTTATGCTCAACTAAATTTGTTAGTCTCTAAGGTGCCACAAGTACTCCTTTTCTTTTTGTGGATACAGACTAACACAGCTGCTACTCTGAAATATATCACCCTAGTCCACCTTACTATTTTTTTAGAGTACCCAAAGGCATGCTTATTGTATTAAACAACCCCCAGAACATATACTGAAGAGCTGTCTCAGAGTTTGGATTTTAAGTCTCTGATCTTGCAATCAGATCTTCTCCAGGAAGACCCACGTGCTTCTGCAGCATCCCTCTGAAGCCAATGGGGCTCCAAACAGCTCCGAGGGTCCATTCACGTGACCCCAATTGCGGGATCTAGGGCCTAAATTTTAGACACCAAGTGGGATTTTCACAAGTGCTCCTCATTGGCCTCTCTCTCTTCCCACTGGAATCATGGGGAGTTTTACCCATTGAAGGTATGGAGAGCAGAGTTAGACTACTGCTGGCTTGTGAAAATCCCACTCAATGAGTGAGAGTGCCAAACAGCAGGGAGCATGTGTCCAGAGCAAGGATATGAGTTACAGCAATATGATCAGGCTGTTACTCAGGTTAGCCATGTGTGCTTCACGTTGGCTCAGTTAACTAAAAAAACAACAAATATAACACTAAGTATCTTTGACTTATGTCTAGTGGTTGGCATGGAAGAAGTGAGACTTAGTATTCACCTTGGAAGGCGTCTATCATGAGCACAGAATTGGAGTCGGGCCTTGATTATGTTGCATACATATAGACCTTGGAGGAGAACTGCAACTTAGCCTTGAGCTGTGGAGCCAGGAGAGTGGAGCTGGCAGGCCCAGTGCACGGGGTGCAAGATGAAGTCAGGTTCAGTACATTCACCCAGTCAAAACTATAACACTCAGAGCAGGACAAACTCTGTTTAAGAGAGAAGGGAAAAAAACAACAACCACCATGAGTAACGTACAACTTCGTTTGGTCCTTCAGAGTGTAAGTTCTACCTCTCCATCTGTCTAAGGTTTCTGTATAGCACTTATTACCATGACATCGAAGCGTTGATGACCAACTTCCATTCTCTTAGACCCATTTATACATTGCTTTGGGCTGATCTAAACACAGTTTTTGTACTGTTATAATTATGTTGGTTTAGAAACCCATATAGCTAAAACGATACAACTAGGGGTTTATAAGCTATACTGTTATAAAGTACCTTTATAACATACCTACATCCACAGGAGGCGTTTGTACTAGAATAACTATATCAGTTTCTAATTCAGTATATTTCTAGCAATACAAAAATTGTATGTCCTTTGAATTTAGCCCACAGATTTTTAATTGATGTCTGAGCCGCACCTGATGTCTGAGAACCCTGAACTGGTTATAGAAAATCAGACATTTGGTCCATCTGTTCTGGTGTCCCACATCCCCAGTAATCACAGGGAGGCAAATTTTTTCTCCTCCATGGCCAGTTGTGCAATGCTGTATGTGATGAATGATTGAGTTTTTCTTCATACCTGAAGCAATCATCTTACGCCCTGAATCATGAGATTTAACAATATCTGCCACCCTCCCCACTTTTGCAATAACAGATGACAGCCTGATTGCACTGTACAGAATGTGAAATGAAGGTATGTATTAAGCAAATAACTTCAAATGCCATAATTTTTTATTTCAGAGTAACAGCCATGTTAGACTGTATTCGCAAAAAGAAAAGGAGTACTTGTGGCACCTTAGAGACTAACCAATTTATTTGAGCATAAGCTTTCGTGAGTTACAGCTCACTTCACGAAAGCTTATGCTCAAATAAATTGGTTAGTCTCTAAGGTGCCACAAGTACTCCTTTAATTTTTTATTTATAGCTCTTTGTGAGAGTCTATACAGACCATTCTCAAACCGCACAAGATGATCTGCACGTCATCATGTTCTGATCTATAATTCTTCAAATGCAGGCAGCATGTACATTGAGTTGTCCCGGGTTCTTTCAATTTTTGGTTTCAGTGCTATGACCACCAACAATTGTACCAATTAAGGGTGTGTTGTGGATACTAGATTGTGAGCTCTCCAAGGCAACAACTGTCTGTTGTTTGTTTGCAGACAGCCTAGTACAGTGGGGTCCTTAGATGTTACCATGATAAAAATAATAATAATAATTGTTACACTAGGAACTGGGCTGAGACATATCAAACATATTTCACATGCTGCAAGTCAACAATTACAATCTGAGCTGGCAATTACTTTTGCTCAAAGCTTCCCTGGACAAGATAGATGGATGGATGGTCAGTTTCAATCTATATATTCCCTCACTGACCTCTCCCCACACCCAATACTTTAACACATTAAGAAACCAAAAATTATGCAACACTTTGTTTGTATCACTTATCCCATCATCACACCAGCTGCAAACCTTCCTCATGAAGCATGGATCTGACCTTCATTCTCCTCAGCTTTTAAGGTTGTCATAATCCAAAAACAAAATATGTTGGCCAACGAAGTCAGGGTAAACATACTAGGAAAATAAATATCATCATCCAATTGTAAATAATACTCTTCTCATATTTGTCTTTACAGGCAGCTTGGGATTGGGATCTTGTCCTTTCAGTGTCTGTAAAGCACAGTGTATGTTTAAATGGATTTCTACAAAATAAGAGAGTAAATTATGCAACCTTTAGGAAAAGTGGCATTGAGAGTTTTGACTGAGTAAGGACTGAAGGATTTGGCCGAATAACGTTATTTTTTTCCTCTTCTGATTGTGAAATAAGTATCAAAATAAAGGACCAAAAATAAAACCCTTACCAAAACAAAACATTATACGGCACATGGAATTCTCTTACCGTAGAGAGGATCAGAGAGAGAGAGAGAGAGGAGAAGGAACTATATGTGACAGATGTTAGTCAAGTGGCTCAACGTAGGACGAAGGAATTCAGTCCTTCAGAGATGCGGGTGGGTTAAGAACTGATACAGAATTACATCCAGAAAAACAACATGAAAAGATTGATTTTTCAATCTTAACATTCAAAAGCTAGGAAATGTTAGAATTAAGAATATCATACACAATAAGGATAATGTGTATATGCTTTATGATACTGTCTTGAATTACAAGATCACCCTGGTATATTTTCCACAGGACCCCTGGCTCCATGAATCAGTAGTTATTTAATAGTTCTTTTTACCATCCACATTCAATGTGCGGCCCCAGATCTTATGTAAAACCCGCCACCCTGAACTGAATATATAGTTATTACTTTCCTCAAAGATGTAACTTGCCATCTGAGTGCTTCAAATACATTAACAAATTTATCTTCATATCATCCCTGTGAGAGGAGGTGGCATTATTACCCCATTTTATAGCTTGGGAACTGAGGCACAGAGAGATTAAGGCCAAAAATGTCCACTAACTTTGGGTGCTCAATTTGAGATGCCTATGGTCTGATTTTTTTCAGAGCACTTAGCATTTTGCATAGTGATCAAAGCATAGCTCCAATTGACTTCAGTTGCAGTTGTGAGCAGGGTGGATAAAAATCCATGATTTTTTTTTTTAATTTAAATCAGATTTTTTTGATATTTTTTTTCCTCAAAAACCTATCTAAAGATACCTTTGAGCTACAATGTATCTCATCATGAAATAGGGATTATAAAATATAATTCTATAGTATAAGATAATATATTCATGTAATGTTTAAGAAAAGTTTTGTAAACGAGTTCCAACACTTCATGGATTAGGGACCCAATTTTATGGGGTTCCAGGGGCTTCTGTATAGATTATTTAGGTTAATCTTTCTATTTACCTAGTGGGACTCAGTGCTCAGTCTAGAAGATACCATCAGAGATGCTTAGTTTTGCAGTTCTCAAACTGTGGATTTGTGTCTCCAGAGATAACATGCTTGTTAACAGCAAAAATGTTTTTAAATAAATTATAGAGCTGAGAAATAATAGACCTCAACCCTGTTGTCCCTGTTGTGCAAATTTGTGTACACAGAGTCAATCCCTTACCTCTCTTTAAAAGTGCAAAGTTTCAAAAAGTTCAATGAATAGAAGATTGTTGGGGACAGAATAGATCTGGAGAAGGAGTCTGGAGATAAACGTGAGAAGTGAGAGACATATGCTTTTTCATTAAAATATTATATATTTACTGTTGAAGAAAAATATGCTGAATATTTAACATTGTTTTAGTTAAATAAAACAATTTAAATGTCTGTCTGGTGATGTTGTCCTCCTAATACTACATGGCAAGAAAATCCTCCAAATATTAATGAGAGTTCACCTCCCAATGACTTCATAAATATCTGCTTCAATTACCTTTGGTAAATGAAATAACCAAACAATCATTCATTTTCTGATATAGCTGTAAAACTAATCTGAAAAGTTTTCAAAATAAATCACTGTTTAAAAATGTATAGTGTGTACCTTCTAAAAATGAAACCTACAGCTATCTCTGAGTTGTGAAGAATATGTATTAAGGCTATAACAATCAACAAGAATGCACTTTTACGTAGAAATCCATGATTAAATCAAGTCTTCCTGACTAGTGATTTAAATCAATTTTATTTAAATCAAATCCACCCTGGTTGGGAGCACTCAGCACTTGTGCAAATCTGGCCCCAGATGTCTCACATTGAGCAGACACAAAATGAGGAACACCCAAGTAGTTGCCAGCTGTGAAAATTTTGTTTTAAGCAACTAGCCCAGCATCACATAGGAACCCTGTGGCAGAGGCAGGGATAGACTCCAAGGATACACAGGTGCTGACTTCTGCTGGTGCTGGTGGATGCTCAACCCCCCCGGAGCACCCACGGAGTTGGAGCCTGTGCAAGGGTATGTCTACACTGCAATAAAAGACCCGTGGCACAGCCAGGATTGGCCTGGCTCAGCTGATTTGTGTTCATGGTATAACCTGAACTCCATGAGTCCGAGCCAGCTGACTGGGGCCCTGAGACTCACAACTGCAGGTTTTTTTACCTCAGTTCTTCAAGGTAGTATTCTACTTCTTTAACCAGAAGACCATCCTTTCTCTTTTTGCAATCTCTCATTCACAACACACCTTTCAGGGGGTCCAGATAAGTACTTAGACAGACAGGTCACAGCCTGTCTCCTATTCCAAGATCTCCTGTTCCCAACAGAGACCCAGAGCTGCCTAAGATTCACCTCCTGTCACTGCCGCTGTATGCTGCTTGGCTTTCCCAACCCATCCCAGCAGCACACGTTGCAGTCCCAGCTGTCATAAAAAGCAGCATCCCTATTACAATAGAAACAAACAAAACCAAAACCCCCACACCTTTCAGCTTCTGCAACAAATGAGGCAGAGGTCCTACAGACAACACTCATTCACTACACAACTGTGATTCATCCTCAAAGTACCATACATTCTCTGCATTGAATGAGATGGGGGTCCTGTGTTAAAAATAGTATGTGATTGTGTAATTAAAGAGTGTTTTCATAATGTATACATACAAGAAAAATTAAGTTTCCATGGGCAAATCTTCATTCTGGCTTTTCCTAAATTGTCGGTGCTTGATTTTGCAACCTTAATGTTCTTTTAATATAGTTTTTTGGAATGTAATTCCCTAGTTTATTAAAAAATAAAGGGGAAAAAAAAATCCATCATGTGGAACCATACTGACCCCAAAATTTGGTCAACAGCAGGATTCAGGCCTTCAGATCCACACACAGACCTCTATCACTTCAGTTAATGGAAAAACAATGAGGAGTCTTTGTGGCACCCTAGAGACTAACAAATTTATTTGGGCATAAGCTTTCATGGGCTAAAACCCACTTCACCAGATGCATGGAGTGAAAAATACAGTAAGCAGTATAAATATTACAGCACATGAAAAGATGGGAGTTGCCTTACCAAGTTGGGGGTCAGTGCTAAAGAGGCCAATTCAATTAAGGTGGAAGTGGCCTATTCTCAACATTTGTCAAGAAGGGGTGAATATCAAGAGAGGGAAAAAGTACTTTTTGTAGTGACCCATCCACTCCCAGTCTTTATTCAGGCCTAATTTGATGGTGTCCAGTTTGCAAATTAATTCCAGTTCTGTAGTTTCTCGTTGAAGTCTGTTTTTGAAGAAGAATTGCCACTTTTAAGTCTGTTATTGAGTGTCCAGGGAGACTGAAGTGCTCTCTTACTGGTTTTTGAATGTTACAATTCTTGATGTAATAGAGTTAATGTACCAGTTAATGGAGTAACTGGTAGCAATAGTAGGCTGTTATCCTCTACCTGGACCAGTCTTTGGAGATTGGATGAATCATACCCTTTGCAAGTGGGTTTCACAGTTATTTGCTGACAACAAAGGAACAAAGACTGAGGGCTCCTGTGTTAAATTCCAGGCTCTGTAGGGGACCCATCTGCCCTTGTGCGCCTAGCTTGTCTCCTTCCTGCTTTGCTCCTATTCTCTCCCGCCAATGCTTAGCTTCTGCCTTTCTCCCTCCCTGTTCCTCCGCAGCCTCTGGCTCTTGCAACTTCTTCTGCCTTTAGTCCTCACCACCATCATTTCTCTGCATTTGGATCAGGCAGCCTCCTCCTTCTCCATGCTGGCTGCATGGAGGAGCATTGAGAGCACGAGAGAGATTCTGCCTACTCTCAGTTCCTGTGCCTGGTGCCACAACAGCTCCAGCAGCCAGAAGGAGCAATCTCAGCTCCTGCTGCTCATGGAGGGAGCAGTCCCAGTCGATCTATGAGGATGGCAGATGCCCAGATTGGTGGCATGTAGGAGCTGTGAGGGATGGCGTATGCTTACTGCTTACACTTTGGACTTCTTAGCTGCCATACCCTAAAGTCTCTGCTGAGCATGTGCAAACTGTGATTTTCAGAGGCTCATAACTTCCCCATATTTGAGCAAATTTTTACAGGTACAGCAAAAGGCACATCACTGACACCAGGGAAACCCCCTACCAAATTTCAAATCTCTAGTGCTCGAAACCATGAAGGCACTAAAGCTTCTCAATGAAACTGTTGTAAAAAAATTTTTAACACCTTTTTCCCTAAACTCATTCTTGGAAATTCCTGAACCATTTTACCTAAAACTTTCCAAAAAGATTCATCCTAAGGCAGACACCCAGCATAAGAAATTTAAAGTTTTATCCTGCTCTGCTCCTATCCACTTAAAAACATGGCCAAAGTGTGAGTCAAAACAGAAACAATAAAAAGGACCCCAAATTAAATCTCATGATTTTTGAGGGGCTGATTCATGATTTTTAAATGCTTGCGGTTTGTAATGCTGAAATTATAACAAATGGATGTTTACAGAAACTGCAAGAGGAAATCCCAGCTGGGAGTTGATGAGACAAACAAAACTGATGATTTAAAAAAACCACTTTTATAGCCACAACAGCTTCCTCCAGAGAAATATCCTGGTTCAGGGCCCAATCCTACGGTCCTTTGGATCATTAGGATATAAATTCTGAGGTCCTTAACATACTTTTTACTAATTTTTTACTGTCTTTCCTCAGGGAGTTTGCCCAAGTAACAAGCTCACATTTTGGCTCATAATATTGTCAGTTGTCCAAGACCAGAATTAAAAACAGTTAAGAAAAGATTAATCAGCATGTGTTAGCAGCTTTCTAGAAAAGCAGTCAAGCTCTTTATTTATATCTCTGAGATCCAATAGGGCTTTCTCCAGAATAATAAGAAGAGACCTATACCAGCTGAAGATCTGAGCCCTGATGATCTTTAGTTTCCATATTTGCTAGGTCAAATGCTTATCGTCTTCTTAAAAGAATCATAATTCTTTAGGTTTAATCTGCACAATGTATATATATTCAGCTTTATTGGCCAATAATTTATTTAAATAATTGTTTACCCTATTAAACCATACAAGATTAAATTCTCAAGTAATATCTTGGCAAATGCACCCAAAAATTTCAGTGAGAACTCTATGGTTATAACTTGTCCATAGACTGGTTTATGCTTAAAAGGGAATATTTTTATTATGTAACTTCTGATGCATACCTCTAGCTGTCTCAGATAAAGTCCCATAGGACTTCATACTGAAATACCTCATTTAACTAATAAAAATAACCCAAACAAATAAACCTTTTAAATGCCTCAAAGAGGAAATAAAATAAAACTTGCATCCTTATTTGCATAAAAAACACCTGAAAAGTTCTTGAAATATCATGAATGTCATATTTTGCTGTTAGAAGAAAGAAAAGGAGTACTTGTGGCACCTTAGAGACTAACCAATTTATTTGAGCATGAGCTTTCGTGAGCTACAGCTCACTTCATCTTTGCTGTTGTGTTCCCTTGAAAGACACAGAGATGTGGACTGAGAGCAAACTGAAGGCTTTTGAATCTTTAAATTTTAAGGTTTCAGAGTAGCAGCAGTGTTAGTCTGTATGCACAAAAAGAAAAAGGAGTACTTGTGGCACCTTAGAGACTAACAAATTTATTTGAGCATAAGTTTTCGTGAGCTCACGAAAGCTTATGCTCAAATAAATTTGTTAGTCTCTAAGGTGCCACAAGTACTCCTTTTTGTTTTTTAAATTTTAAGAGTCTGAAGTCTTTAACAAAAGACTTCCAACTGTTTGGGCTAAATAGGTGTTAATAAAAACAAAGAAAAAGTCAAAAGAAAATCACTTCCCGTGGCAATTAATCAGGTTCAATTTTCTTGGTATCCAGGATGTACTAGACCTGCCCCTTCTTTAGCCATCCAAGAAAAACAAGGCAGACAAGACCTGGATGTCCTATGTTAAGGAAAAAGTGGGGGGGATCTTTCCATATATCAAAAAGATGCAAACCAGGGGCTAAGACCATTTTTCCCCTTTTACAAGTGATATTCAAGTTCTTGCTTTATTCCCTTTGCAAATTGCTGTTTCAATATTGCCAATCCCAAGCACTCAAAAGTCAGGAGTCAGGCCCCCAAAATCATTAGATTGTTTGTTTTAAAATATCATGATTATTAAGCAACATAAACAAACCCCAACTTTGCATTCTTTTTAATTGCCTTCTGGTTTCTGAGCCTTTAGGACACACTCCTTTCATGTTTTCAAACTTTTCTCTCTAACCATGAAGGCTAGAGGCTTACTTAACAAAAACAAAAAGAAAAGGAGTACTTGTGGCATCTTAGAGACTAACCAATTTATTTGAGCATAAGCTTTCGTGAGCTCACGAAAGCTTATGCTCAAATAAATTGGTTAGTCTCTAAGGTGCCACAAGTACTCCTCTTCTTTTTGCGAATACAGACTAACACGGCTGCTACTCTGAAACTTAACAAAAACAACAGTCTCTTGATTCCAGCAGCTGGGGTCTTAAGGAAAACATCAAATATTGCAAGACTCATGATAAAATCATAAGCACTGTGTTGCTCCTTTAACAAAGAGGTGTTAAGCCATCAACAAGGAATCGCTGGAGTCTAAACACAAAGGTCAAGCAATATTTCCACTGGAACATAATTCCTAATTATTGTGGGACAGACTGTGATACCCTAATTCACACTGACTGATCCCTGACTGGTTGTATCTTACGCCACAAAAAATCCCATTGATTTCAGCAAGACTTCTTGTGATGTAAGTACTATCCAGTGGGTGTCACATTCTGTCTCTATATTTCTTTCAGCCTAGATTGTGACAGAGCAATTTGCCCAGAGTAATGGGTGGGTAGGTAGGCACAGAACTGATTCTGGAACAGCCCAGGAGGAAATCACAATCTCTCTCCCAGTTTCCTGACTGCTCTAGGGAATTAGTAAACTGCACCAGATCTATACTTGGCACCCCATACACCAACACGTTGGGCAGTGTACCTATGTTGGCCATCTTGGGGATGAAACCTCTCTACGCTTTTAAGCAAGGCAGCATAGGCCTTGCATAAACAATGAAAGAAAACGGAAGTAAGGAAATAGAGGTTAACAATGGACAAAGCATGAATTTACAAATGGCCTTGTAAATAACATGTTCTTAAAAGACAAAGAAATAGTAAGAAGAATAATCTGTGATAAGCTTGCAGCTGCAGCTTTGTTTAATAGCATATTTTGTAGCTTGTGGACATTTCTGGACTTGTACAAGGATTGGTTAAAACAAATTATTAAACCAATTATTATGTGTGATACAATGCAAAATGGAATATGTATGCATTAGTGTACGTGTATAATTTGATTTTTTTTATTATGAGCGTTTGGCACTGTGGTAAACTCCTACACCCTTCCTCCTGCATTTGAGTTTAATCACCTTAGTGTAGTGTTGCTGTATACCAATTAAAAAAAAACAACACCTCAGTGGCAAGTCCAGATCTCAGCTAATTTCTTGTGAACCGATTGGAAAAGGTCTCAGAAAAAAATTCCAACAGATGGGAACAGAGCAGCTCTGCAGAGTCTGCAGAAAGAAAAGGAGTACTTGTGGCACCTTAGAGACTAACAAATTTAGTTGAGCATAAGCTTTGGTGAGCTACAGCTCACTTCATCGGATGCATTCAGTGGAAAATACAGTGGGGAGATTTATATACACAGAGAACATGAAACAATGGGTGTTAACATGCACACTGTAATGAGAGTGATCAGGTAAGGTGAGCTATTACCAGTAGGAGAGCGGGGCAAAAAGAACCTTTTGTAGTGATAATTAAGGTGGGCCATTTCCAGCAGTTAACAAGAACGTCCGAGGAGCAGTGGGGGGTGGAGGGGGGGGAGAATAAACATGGGGAAATAGTTTTACTTTGTGTAATGACACATCCACTCCCAGTCTCTATTCAAGCCTAAATCCAGTATCCAGTTTGCAAATTAATTCCAATTCAGCAGTCTCTCCTTGTAGTCTGTTTTTGAAGTTTTTTTGTTGAAGTATTGCCACTTTTAGGTCTGTAATCGAGTGACCAAAGAGATTAAAGTGTTCTCCGACTGGTTTTTGAATGTTATAATTCTTGACGTCTGATTTGTGTCCATTTATTCTTTTACGTAGAGACTGTCCAGTTTGGCCAATGTACATGGCAGAGCGGCATTGCTGGCACATGATGGCATATATCATATTGGTGGATGTGCAGGTGAACGAGCCTCTGATAGTGTGGTTGATGTGATTAGGCCCTATGATGGTGTCCCCTGAACAGATATGGGGACACAGTTGGCAACGGGCTTTGTTGCAAGGACAGGTTCCTGGGTTAGTGGTTCTGTTGTGTGGTGTGTGGTTGCTGGTGAGTATTTGCTTCAGGTTGGAGGGCTGTCTGTAAGCAAGGACTGGCCTGTCTCCCAAGCTCTGTGAGAGTGATGGGTCATCCTTCAGGATAGGTTATAGATCCTTGATGATGCGTTGGAGAGGTTTTAGTTGGGTGCTGAAGGTGATGGCTAGTGGCGTTCTGTTATTTTCTTTGTTGGGCCTGTCCTAGAGTAGGTGACTTCTGGGTACTCTTCTGGCTCTGTCAATCTGTTTCTTCACTTCAGCAGGTGGGTATTGTAGTTGTAAGAATGCTTGATAGAGATCCTGTAGGTGTTTGTCTCTGTCTGAGGGGTTGGAGCAAATGCGGTTGTATCATAGAGCTTGGCTGTAGACAATGGATCGTGTGGAGTGGTCTGGATGAAAGCTGGAGGCATGTAGGTAGGAATAGTGGTCAGTAGGTTTCCGGTATAGGGTCGTGTTTATGTGACCATCGTTTATTAGCACCGTAGTGTCCAGGAAGTGGATCTCTTGTGTGGACTGGTCCAGGCTGAGGTTGATGGTGGGATGGAAATTGTTGAAATCATGGTGGAATTCCTCAAGGGCTTCTTTTCCATGGGTCCTGATGACGAAGATGTCATCAATGTAGCGCAAGTAGAGTAGGGGCATTAGGGGATGAGAGCTGAGGAAACGTTGTTCTAAGTCAGTCATAAAAATGTTGGCATACTGTGGGGCCATGCGGGTATCCATAGCAGTGCCGTTGATTTGAAGGTATACGTTGTCCCCAAATGTGAAATAGTTATGGGTGAGGACAAAGTCACAAAGTTCAGCCACCAGGTTTGCCGTGACATTATCGGGGATAGTGTTCCTAACAGCTTGTAGTCCATCTTTGTGTGGAATGTTGGTGTAGAGGGCTTCTATATCCATAGTGGCCAGGATGGTGTTTTCAGGAAGATCACGATAGATTGTAGTTTCCTCAGGAATTCAGTGGTGTTTCGAAGATAGCTGGGAGTGCTGGTAGTGTAGGGCCTGAGGAGGGAGTCTACATAGCCAGACAATCCTGCTGTCAGGGTGTCAATGCCTGAGATGATGGGGTGTCCAGGATTTCCAGGTTTATGGATCTTGGGTAGCAGATAGAATACCCCTGGTCGGGGCTCCAGGGGTGTGTCTGTGCGGATTTGTTCTTGTGCTTTTTCAGGGAGTTTCTTGAGCAAATGATGTAGTTTCTTTTGGTAACCCTCAGTGGGATCAAAGGGTAATGGCTTGTAGAAAGTGGTGTTGGAGTCTGTTTCCCTTCAAGTACTGTGAGCAGCAGTAGGGAAAGTCAGCACAAGGGAGCAAACCAGCACATAGGGCTAGTGACAATCAAGTGCTTAGTTGCAATTCAGAACCATTTAATAAAAAACACATGACAATAAATATAATTTATTCTGTAGTAAATGTTGATTGCTGTGCTGAAAATAAACTACCAACTCTCTTCATTGGATTATATAATTTCCAGATAGCTTTAAAATTAAATTCCCAATTTTTCATGTGCTCATTTTCTTGGCTATTTGCTACATTAAGTTATATCAAGAGGTTGAAAATGTATAACTTTGCAGGAGAAGATAGCTTACTAGAGGAATTCTGTACACCAGATGGAGGACTTTTTGGACTCAATATCTGGTGAGTATATTTAATGAAAGAATACTTTTATCAGATACCAAGACTGAAGCTGTGGTCTTCTTCATTTATAAACTTTAAAAAGACCAAAAGCCATGTATTAATTACAAAATAGCCTTGTGGTGAAACATGGACTACAAAGTACCTACTAAAATCGTGGGTAATAGTTTAAATAAAATTATAGGGAAAGAGGTCAGGAGGGGGTTATTCCACAGAAGCAAGCATCAGATAATCTCAGAAAACTATTGGCTGGAGTACTGGAGTCTAAAGAGAATTGAAATCAACTGGCAATGATATCATTAGACATTAGGCCTTTGACAGCTGAATGATTGTGTCTAGATTGTGACCTTAGGAACACTGTGTCAAAGTTCAGATGTTTGATTACATTTATTCACAATCCTATTATAGATATATGGTTTAAGATCTCCTTTCTTACTTCACAGGTACACAAGGTAGGACTACCTCTGATTGCCACTGCTTTGGAACCCTCAGAAGTCATTATCCGTTACAGAAAGGAACTCTGGTGCTAGAATGGGCGGCAGACTGCATTTTTAAATGTTATTCTGATTTAATTCTGTTGTTATGCAGACATACTAAATAACAGTAACTAATACTTAATCAGTAAGTGAGTGATCCAAGGAATATTATTCCTGAAAATTTAAAAATCATGGAGGTTTGGTTTGGGGGAGTGGGGGGGGCGGGGTCAGGTTGGGAGGGGATGGGGGGGAATCTATAGATATAAACTAAACAATTCTTAATCAAAATTTTATTCTTACCAAGCATTAGCAATTCAGCCACTTTTATACCTTGTGAATTTAAATGAGTAACAAATAACTTGATTTATTTAGGGATTAAGTTAAACAAATTAATATGGCTAGGTATTATTAGGATCTGATTATGCAAAATATTAAGGTAGATTCTGGCAGGTGGAAATACAAATCTTGTGGGGTAAAGTAATGCTGTTGATTTCTCCTCAACAGATGAATGCTCTCTCTCAGATGCTTCTCATGGAGATTAGGGAGGCTTATTTTAGAAAGATGGAGGCATTTATTTCAATGTTTATTTGGGAGGAAAGAAAGGCAAAGTTTTTAAACTTAAATTCACAGAGGAAAGGTCCATCAATGGTGTCCTTAGCCTTTGTTTGCCAGAAGCTGGAATGGGTGACAGGGGATGGATCACTTGGTGATTACCTGTTCTGTTCATTCCCTCTAGGGCACCAGGCACTGGTCACTGTCAAAAGACAAGATATTGGACTAGATGGACCTTTGGTCTGACCCAGCATGGCTGTTCTTATGTTTAAAGCTTTTAAATTAAGTGCAATACTAAAACATGCAGAAGTCTGAAACTTTCAGATCTCAAGAAATCTCAAATATATATTAATTTATCACAAATAAAATCATTCTAGATCCCACGTGTGAATTCAACTGCATGAGTAGAGAGAGAACAGCATCTCAAGAATAAAAAGGAAATAGCAAATCTGACTATATTCAAAGTGCTGACAAATAAAAAATAAATTGAAAAAATAAGAGGGGAAAATTTGCCCCTAATCTGTCAATTATAGTAATGCTGGGCATTTTAGATTGCCAGTGGGACTCTCATGCTTAAAGTTAGGCACATACTTAAGTACCTTGCTGAACTGAGACTATTAGTAGGAAAAACATTTTAGTCAGAAGTATAATTGCTCGTGCCTCTTTAAAGTTCCAAACCACCAAATCCTGATGTGTTCAATAAATTTGTTTCACCCAAATAACAATAAAATCATAATCCCAAGCGGCAACTTCTGTTTTGTGGACCTCTTTACTGATTCTTCCAGTCAGCCCCAGACTATATGGTGTGAAAAACTGCTTGTGAAATGATATAACAAAGCTTTCTGTTGTTCCATTTCCAAGCTATAGCACACCCTTACAATGACTTTCTCAGTGGTTAGGAAACCACATGTTGAAACCTTTTGAGTTCTTGCCTTGACACCAACCAAGCTGCAGGTGGTTCCAATTTTAGACTCATGGCAAAAACCCTACATGGCAGGCTTCCAAGAAAACTGGCAGACTGCAGAAGCTAAACACAATGCTCCAATTTACTATCTTTGGAACAGCTAGTTTGATGTATCAATTAATCTTTGCTGTGTCACTCATACTTTTGCTAAACGGTAATTTAAGGGCTAGTCTACACTAGACAAATGTGTCGAGGTTAGGTTGTGGTATGTATCTCAACCTGTTCAATTGTGTTAAAAGGCATTACAATGCATCCATGCTAGGAATAATGACATAGGTAGATCAAGGTTAGTTGACACACCTGGACCTCACCTCCACCCGTTTCTCCATGAAGACTAGCTCTCAAATAAATAGTTAATTTTTCTTTAGAGACTGCTAAATTTAATAGTAAGCCTACTGGGCCTTTTCATTCTATTTAGTAGTAGGTCCTAAATCCAAAAATCTATATTATGCCTAACTAACTTGCCAGTGTTTGTGTGCTAATGTTCTTTGCTGGGTAGAATCAGGAGTGATCAGTTGTGTGTCATAAACACTACACTGCCATCAGTTAAGGAAGATTCTCCCTTATTCTCAGACATCTGTCTGAGCTTTTTGGAGCATGAGTATCTGAATCCTAACTCTACTATCACTGTGAATTTCTGAGCAGCCTAGTGAGCAGCACAGTGGCAACCAGGAAATCCTAGGCTTGATACATGGCCTAAAGTGGCATTGTCTTCCCTTTTGTTTCATATGTACCCACCACACAGTTAAAAACAACTTGCCAGTACTGAGGTGACTGCATACAGTTAAATCCTCTACTTCTTTTTGTCTTGCTTATTAGGCTCATCTTGAACTTGATATCTTAATTGTATACACTGGATGAAGACAGAGATCATAGAATAGAAAACAGCAGGATTCACTAAGAAATATTGTAAATACAATAGAGAAATCAAATCTTGGGGTGTGGTAAATGTTGATTTTTAAGTGTTTACCACAATAGTTATTGATCTGTTATTGTTATAAAACATTCCCATTTTTAGTTCCATTATTTTAATGATATCTCAATTCCTTGTAGACACATTTTATTAACATTTCCATTTCGAAGTGTAGACCAGCGATGAAAATAATTAACTTCAAGGAACTGTTCTTAATTTTCGTTTCATAAATATTTCACTCTTTGTGCAACTAGCTCCAGAAAATGTTCATGGAAAAAGCAAGCAAAAATTGCTGGTATTTCATTAAATGATTCCTTTGTACAGCACCTAACACAGTGGGGTGCAGGACCATGATTGGGGTTGCTAGGTACGATTGCAGTGCAAATAAACAAATAAATACACATTATTACTACTATTGTTGACTTCAGTGGAAATACCCTAGCAGAGATTTGGAACTTTAAATGGTAGAGAAGTGATACACAGATAGTTACATGCAAACACTTCCCACCAGTAAGTGGCTGAGTAACCTGATGCATAGTGTGAGCTGGGAACAATGATTGGTAATTCATAGTGGTCCATCAGAAGAAGACTAATATGCATGTTTAATAAATTCCAGGATAATAAATAACATGCTAGCATCAGGTGCATGCCTCATTAAGTTGGTCCATTTGGGCAGACCAACTTCACAGGAGTGTTGTGAGAAAACATAAGTTAATGTTTTTAATGTGCACTGAAGATGTAAATAGCTATTTATTAATAGTGATTAACAAATATATAAGTGAACTATTTACTATTACACAAAATAATTAATTTTAATATATTATTGTTCAGTATTGATAAATGTAAAATATTAATGATACATTTATTATTGTTAAATATATATTCGTAATAACAATGTTTGATTTGATTACTGTTATGTGTATTATCAGTTAAGCATACTGTCATTGTTCATTTTGTAATTGTATGTGGTTACTATAAAATGTATTACTGATTATTATTAAATGTATGTATTAATTATAAATGTGATTACTATTATTAAGGATTTAAAACATTTCATGTCTGTGTGAGAATTTTAGCCATTGATGTAATGTGCTGGAAATCAAAAGTCTATGGTGCTGATCCAGCAAAAGTGCCTAACTTTAAGCTCTGAGTAGTCTCAATGACTACACTGGGATTAATCACATACTTAAAGTTAGGCATGTGCTTAAGCATCCTGCTGAACAGGACTTTTATAGCCACTTGGGCAGTGCCTACAGTTTTGTTATACACTCTCTGATCTCCATGTCAGTGTGCCTGAGTCCTGTCCTGCAACAATCCCCCTGGAGGACAGCAGAGATGTTCAATGTCCAGGGTCCATTTATTGGTCTCTTTGCTCAAGCTGCCAGTGAGGGAAGAAATTAGTGCCAAATACTGATGGAATTATGGGTTTTATGGAAAGGACATGAAACTGTTTTTAATTCCAACTCCTATCACGGAGGCCCCAAAATGTCTGTTGGTAATGACTTTTGGTCTTGACTGACTAAAAAGTGATTCAGATTCTGGCCATGTCACTAATCACCAAAAGTAGTTACCTGCTACAAGTGTAGCTTGAAGTTGCAGACACATGGCTAACCACAAAAAACACCTATACGCTCCAGGCTGCAGATTCTAATCCCAACCACATCACTAGCTATCAAAGAAATGTTACTTGTTTTGGGTGAATGGTTTGAATCCTGTGGCTACACCAATAAGGGTAGGAGGGGGAGGAAGGCTGCCAGTGACAGGTTTGAAACCCAACCATGTTACTACACCACCAAATAACATTGTATCTTGCAGGTGGGGAGTTCTAGTGCCAGCCATATTGCAAACCACCCACAGCCATTAACTACTGCAGGTGTTGGGCTCAGTTCCAGATTTAGCCATGTTGCCAACCACCCAAAAGCCTATATCCTCTGCAGGTGGTGTATTTGGCGCCTTGCCATGTTACTAATGAGGCCAAAATCAATACCTGCTGCAGCTGGTGAGCTTGAGAGTCACACCGTTAACCATGTCAAAGCCAATACCTGCTGCAGATGGTGGGCTTGAGACTCAGCCATATCATTAATCATGCCAAAGCCAATAAGTGGTGCAGGCGATGGGTTTGAGACGTTGCCATGTCGCTAGCCATGCCAAAGGCAATACCCGCTGCAGGTGGTGGGTTCAAGTCCTGCCTCCAAACTCCCTTTGCTAGCTGTAGGAAAAGTTAGGATACATTGAATACCAGTTTGGACCATTAACTATTTGGCCTTCATCAGGCAGCACAACCCAGGCAGACCGGCTCGCCACAAGGCCCTTAAAAGGCAGCACTGGCCACTTCTAAGTTCCCTGCCCCCAAATCTCCATCTTCCCAGTCATTCCTGGACATGCCAGTGGGATCAACCTAAAAAAAAAAGTCCCCTTCTATAATCAACCTCCCTGCCAGAGAAACCCCCCAAAATTTGTGCCTCAGACAAACTTCCCCATGCCAAGTTAGGATGCGCCTTGGTCCCAGTGATGTCACCTCAGTCAGCCAATCAGAAGAAGGCATTGGAGTCGAGGAGGAAATGACGTCACCGTATCCCTCCGCCGGTTCGGTCCCCTTTTTGTGTGTGTGTGTGTGTCTGTTGGTCCTTTCTGTGTGTATCAACCCGCAGCTTCTTTTTTTCGGAAAGGGGGGCAAAAATATTTGGGGGGAGCTCATGCAACCTGCGTTCCCCGCCCGGCCACTTCGCCCTGTAAGAGGTTGTGTGGGGTGCGTGTCACTTTAAGAGC
Source organism: Eretmochelys imbricata (assembly GCF_965152235.1). Classification (NCBI taxonomy): domain Eukaryota; kingdom Metazoa; phylum Chordata; order Testudines; family Cheloniidae; genus Eretmochelys; species Eretmochelys imbricata. Next base: position 9,024,465 of record NC_135595.1, on the reverse strand, counting down.
GTGTGCGAGCGAGCCAAGCTCGGCTGAGGAGGCGGCGGCAGCGGCGGGAGACGGAGAGAAAGGTGAGTTGGCGCGAGTCCGTTATGTTGGGGGGGGGCGGACGCTGCAGAATCAATCAGACTCGGGGGGGGGGTCACGGGGGGGAGAGGTTGGCGGCGCGCGCGCACGACAAGAATGCGGGTGGCGGTGACCGTTGGAACCGGTTCGAACCGCCCGGGTCTGTGAGCGGGTGGGGGGTGGGCAGCGCGCGCCGTACACAAAGCGGCCGCCAGACGCGCTTAGCGGGGAGGGAGCGCGAGCCCCGGTGAGGGAGGGATCGGGGTTCCTGAGGGGAGGGGGGAGGAGCTGCTCCCGCTGGGCGGCGGAATATCTGCTTGCTCGCTTTCTCGTCTTCGCTGACTGGGGAGGCGGAGTGATCCGCATACCCCCTCCTCCCTCTGAAGGGAGGGGAGTGATGCGGCCCCGGCTGCTCCCTCCGCGTCAGCCCCCCCCGTCCCCTCCCTCTCGGCTGGCTGGAGACGAACATAACGGGTTAAACACTGCACAGAGCAACCCATGCGCCGTCCTAAAGTGCCTCCCACGCTCCCCTCATGCTGGTTCCCGTCGCTGCGGGGAGAAAGATTGCAGACTCCCTTGTCTCCGTGCCTCCCACCCCCTTCCTAGGGCTGCTGCTGGGTGGGCGGCCATGTTGGGCACAGGGATTATTTTCTTTACCTTTTCTTCCCAAGCAGCCACAATAAATGGAAGCTAGTCTGTTTTTATTTCTGGGGGGAAGGTGCTATCCCCATCCTTTTTAATGAAAATGAACTGGGGGAGTCCACCAAGTTGCCTTTGTGATAGTGGGGGGTGGGTTGGCCTTCCTGCTGCTCCCCCTGACCCTCGGAGTGAGCCCCCCTTTGCCTACTCACCTCAACGATGGGGTCCCCTTAGCCTGGCTTTCACTCTCAGAGGATACCCCTTGGCCCAACTGCCTCAATGAGGGGTTGCTCTGGGCATCCTTGTGCTCCACAGAGCGGAGGGGGTCGGGTCTCCTTAGCGTGCAAGCCACTTCCCTCCCAGGGAGTGAGGGTGGCTCCCCTCAGCCTGGCTGCCTCAATGAACGTGGGGGTCCCCATAACATGCTTGTCACTCCTCCCAGCGTGATGTGGAACCATTTAGCTTCTCTGCTGCTTTTCTCCCTTCAGATGGTCTGATATGGGTGGATGTCTGAGAAACCTTGGACACCTGACATTAGGGAATCTTTTAACTTGCCCTCTGCTTACCCCATTTCGCCAGGACGTGGCGTGAAGAATACATGGGGATGGGGCACAGACATCAACATCCCACATGCACCAACAACAAGCTCTCTGCTTTATGAACTTGGCAGCAATTGCTGTCACCAAGACACATCAAGCAGGGCACAAGTGACTTATTCTTGCAGGGCTGCCATTCCTTTTGGGGGACATCCTGCAGGCATTTGAGACTAATGGCCCTGCTCCTTTCGATATCCCGCTACCCACTGTCCAGCAGTTTGGAGGTCACAGAAATTAACAATCTGCCTCACAACGTGTATCTCTGCACATTTCTGTATCACACATCAGTGTGAATTACATAAGACACTACATGGCTCATCTACCCACCACATCATTCCAGATGGCCTGCAGCCCCTATCTGCTTGGAGCCCCAGTCTTGGTTGGGGTTCTGCAAATGTTATGGTTGCCCGCCCCCCCGCGCTTATGTGTATATATGGATACATTGTGGATTCAGGGATCTGGACACATGAACCCAGTTGAAAGAGAAGGGGAATAATTAGTGTCTGAGTATTAGTGACAGGTTTCAGACTAGCAGCCGTGCTAGTCTGTATTCACAAAAAGAAAAGGAGTACTTGTGGCACCTTAGAGACAAACTTAGAGACTTATTTGAGCATAAACTTTCGTGAGCTACAGCTCACTTCGTCGGATGCATTCAGTGGAAAATACAGTGGGGAGATTCATATACACTGTATTTTCCACTGAATGCATCCGATGAAGGGAGCTGTAGCTCACGAAAGCTTATGCTCAAATAAACTTGTTAGTCTCTAAGGTGCCACAAGTACTCCTTTTCTTTTTGCATATTAGTGATGCTCATAACTACTAACAAAGAGCCCTGTGGAAGTCAGTGGGGTTCTTTTTGGGTCCTCCTGCACAGAGCCATTTGCCAGATCAGTGCCAAAGGTGATGAGCATTTTATAAGAACCTAGACTGAACAGACTTGCAAAGTTCATGGGCAGGCCCAGTCTCCCAGCAAGTCTCTCCCATAACCTGGATCTCTTATATGACCCCAAAATTATAAGGCGAGACTAGATGCACAAGTATATCAGAAAGCAAGTTAAATATATTTTTTTCTTTTGCAGTTCAAAATGTAAGAGCAGATGATAATTTAATGTACAATAATAATACATTCTTAATTAATAGCTAATTGCACTTGAAAGCCTTTAATAAAACATGTAACAAACCAAAGTGAAAACATTTGTACACATTTTAATATGCTCTTTAAAGTAATCCTGGTAGCCAGTGAACTAAAATGAACCACATCAACCGATGAAAAGTAAATTTGCCTTACCATAGAGGAGGTAACTGTTAGACTCTGACATATCATACAACTCTCTCCCCCCACGAACTTCACCTGAGGTGCTGTAAAAAGCATCAAAATAGTCATATCAACAACAATCAAAACATCATAAAACCCATTATTGATTCTTTGCTTTTCAACTAATATCCAGTCTGGTATCAGTTTTATATCCAATATCCTGTCTTGGCAAAATACTCCTTAAAGTCAATGGGCGTTTTGCCAGCGTAAGGATTGCAGGATTTGTCTCAATAGCAGAGGAATATATCCTGCCCTAATCATGGGATTAATTTATTATATGTTAAGAAACATACCAGTGCCATCAATTATCATAGCTCTCATAAAGATAAAACATATTCCTTGCCCCTGAATGCTTGCAATCCAAATAGGGGGACAACATACAGAAGACAAGAGCCAAGATGACAGTTTAGGTGACGGGGGTGTGTGGAGGCAAGAAGGGAGGTGGGATGGAGAGAAGAGATGGGCTTAGAGGAGGGAGAGGGGTTGACTCGATGCATTTATACATTCCGTTTATGTCTAATGTTGTCCTTGATAAAGAACCAAATGAAGCATCGTTAGGGTTTTAGTTTTGTATTTCAAGTGAGGGGGTTCCATTCTTTTTTTTTACTTTATTTTGTTTTCAGGCCTATCCTGGTCTTGTTTTTTAGTAAATGGGAAAGAAAATATAAATGGCAATTAAATATTAATGCAGGTGATATTTTTTCATACTGAGAAAAACAACAGAGTTGCAGAAGAGGACTGAAATATTAGCTGGGATATATAATAAGTGCTCTTGAATAAAATCTTTGGGAGAAAATCCAGACTGGTGTAAAAAAAGGTGATGAACTTGTTTGGCAAGGAATGTGCACAAAGCTTATATAATTTAGTGTTAAAATTAATCTTCTGGGATACAGGTAATAATCTTGGGTCTAATCCTGCAATTCTTAGTCAAAACTCATTGGATTAGATTCTACACTAGTGAAGGGACAGAGAAAAGGCAGTTTGTGCATCTACTAATTCAACCCTTTTCTCAGCTAGGACAGCCCAAATCGTGCATCTGCTTCAGTAGCTTCTGTGGACATTTTTGTAGGCACAGAATCATCGGGGCACAGGTGTGTGCGGGGCATGCCTCTTGCCCCTGACACACCTCCTCTCCTATCCCCATCCCAGAATGCCCCCTGGTTGAGAGCCTGAGAGCAGTTGCAAAGATCTCCTGGAGAGGCTTTCACCTGTAGTATGGGTTCTTTCCACCAGTTTACCTTAGTTGGCATAAGGGGGGTTGCAGGGCAATGATGAACCAGGGCCTATTGCCTTCAGTGGATATTTTGCCTAAGACTTGCAGGATTTGAGCTCTTTGTGTTCAAACTAAAATTGTTCTGGCATATTCTTTGCAGAGAAATAAATCCAGACTTTTAAATCAGGGTTCATAGGTTTGCTATGTTGTGTTCAGATTAAATTACATTCCTGTTTTAGTGTTATTTCCATGATGAGCATTCAGTCGTAAATTGCAAACAGTGGGCCATGAGTGTAAGATCCCTGTTGGAATAATGCAGAGTTTTGTATAAAAAATTGATTAACAACATGATATGGTCCAATACTTAGATTTATCATCCCTGCAAGTTCCCTTGTTTTAAAAGATCACTGCCTTCATTTTATATGTGTAAATTCACATGAAGTCAAGTACTTCTCTCACCATGTTTGTTGTATTTGTGAATAAAATTTTTTAAATTAAAATCCACATTTGTGAGCATCGGTGGTGGTGAATGTTGTTTAAAATGACATAATTTGCAATTCATTAATTTGGGGGAGCTGAAAGGTCAGAGACTGGAAATCTTTTTCCATTTTGCTTTGATTCTGGTTTTAATAATGAGGAGAGCTTTATGTTGAGTGAGACAGTATTAACTAGTGGTTGCAGCAGGGACCAGAAGTTAAAGCTCCTTGAGTCTTTTTAATGCTCTTACATAAGTTGCTATATTTGATCTTGGGCAAGTCAATTCACAGCTCCTTGCCTCAGTTTCCCCCATCTATAAAATGGTTATAAAAATACTTCTCTACTTCATGTGGATGATGTGAGGATTAATTAATGTTTGTAAAAAGCTTTGAATTTCTGGAATAAATGATGCTATAGAAATAGAAAATGTTATTTAATCTTAAAACAAAGTTGCTTTTTAACAACCCATAAGGTATGATGGAAATTCACTTGTGATCCAGTATTCTGTCCCCAAGACTGCTTGTGTTGGAGATGATGTTACTATTTAGCAGAAAGTGGGCCACCAGCAGTGGCCTAACAAGTGCTGATTTATATAGATTTTTTGTTTTAAATTAAAAACTTTATTTAAAGCTTATACACCAATAGCATGTCCTATCATGCAAGTTTTCAAGAATACTGTAGAGAGAATCTTGAATTTGCAGTCCTTAAAAAAGTTTTTGTATGGAGAGGCCTGGGGGTGTAACTCATTTTGTGTCAAGTAATGTAGACTTGAGAAAGAAATAGTAAATATATAAGCTCATGACCTAGATATCACTTCAGTGAGCTACAGCTGCCTTATTTTACAGCTGTCATGTAGAATTCAGTACCCACAGGTGCTTCTGATAGTGAAACACATTTGGGACCTGATTCTCTTCACTTACTTACATCTGTATAAATAACTACATTGAAGTTAATGGAGCTACACCAGGATAAAACTTATATTAGTTGAGAATCAGGTCCTTAATTTGTGGCCTTTTTTTGGTGGTAGGATTTGGATTAACTGAATTTTGTTTGGTGAGATGCTTTGTAAAGGTTTAAAAATAGCACTAAACTAACAAAGAAAAACTCTTCTTCTTTCTAGTTGTTTTGTCAAGCTTTCTGGAGAAAAATCGCAGTTCATAATTGTTATATGTTATATCTATCTAATTGTACAGGATGGCAGTTTATTAATTTTAATAAATACAAATTGGAGCCTAGAGCAGATGCCAAATTTCAGCTGAAATTAGAAAAGAGACAAGCAGCTTTTTGCTGCTAGGCGAGAAGGAAAAAGACCTTTCTCAAATTTAGGGTAATCTGTCTACTTGGATGCAAATTCAAATTTTTATTGCTGGGTCTCCACCAGTGAAGGTAGCTGGTTTAGCAGAATGTATAATCAAATGTTAATCTTTTTAATACAAGAACATAATGATCATTGGCTTAATGATTTTTTTTTCCTTGTGGTAAAGATGAATATGAGCCATGTTGCTCCACATAAGCCAAAGGGGCCATATTTTGTAATAGTGCCAATTAATTATGTATAATTAATGTACACTGGCTTTCAACACCATAAAGGTCTTTTTCACGTTTCAACTGACAGCGGGGAGGAAATGCATCTAAAATGGTTTATTTCTTGTAGTATATTTAGCACATTTAGTGATTGTTGGGTTTTTTTTGGCATCCATATTTGCAAGCAAGCAATCTGCCTGTTATGAGCTGAAGAGCTAAATGTAGAGTATTTATCACTGGGATTAATCATTTTATTGAGCAAGGGCTTCTTACTTACAAAAATATTCAAGATCAAAGCTATGAAAAACAAAGCTGCTACATTGTAGACGAGAGAAGACATTTTCTTAGTTGAGTTGATGTGAACAGATGAAATACCATGCACTTAATGCAAGTTAGTGTCAAAGGAAGCTTGTAGCTACAGTCTCTTTAATGTTTTACTTTAGCATCTTTTGAATAATTATGAGGTGTTGAATTATGTATTCTTAATCATGCGTGGAAAGATTTCCTTAATGTAATTTTAAACTTCATAGCTTTTGCCTTAGTGGATAGACATACCATGCATGCTTACAGACAGCCCCCCAAACTGAAGCAAATACTCACCAGCAACCACACAACAGAACCACTAATCCAGGAACCTGTCCTTGCAACAAAGCCCATTGCCAACTGTGCCCACATATCTATTCAGGGGACATCATCATAGGACCTAATCACATCAGCCACACTATCAGAGGCTCGTTCACCTGCACATCTACCAATGTGATATATGCCATCGTGTGCCAGCAATACCCCTCTGCCATGTACATTGGCCAAACCGGACAGTCTCTACGTAAAAGAATAATTGGACACAAATCAGACGTCAAGAATTATAACATTCAAAAACCAGTCGGAGAACACTTCAATCTCTCTGGTCACTCGATTTCAGACTTAAAGGTCGCAATATTAGAACAAAAAGACTTCAAAAACAGACTCCAGTGAGAGGCTGCTGAATTTGGAATTAATTTGCAAACTGGACACCATTAAATTAGGCTTGAATAAAGACTGGGAGTGGATGTGTCATTACACAAAGTAAAACAATTTCCCCATGTTTATTTTCCCCCCCTACAGTTCCTCAGGCATTCTTGTCAGCTGCTGGAAATGGCCCATCTTGATTATCACTACAAAAAGTTTTTTTTCTCTCCTGCTGGTAATAGCTCACCTTACCTGATCACTCTTGTTATAGTGTGCATGGTAACACCCATTGTTTCATGTTTTCTGTATATAAAATCGTCCTACTGTATTTTCCACTGCATGCATCTGATGAATGATGAATCTGGCTGGGATGATTTAGTTGGGGTTTGGTCCTGCTTTGAGCAGGGGCTTGGACTAGATGACCTCCTGAGGTCCCTTCCAACCCTGATATTCTGTGATTCTATGAAGTGGGCTGTAGCCCACGAAAGCTTATGCTCAACTAAATTTGTTAGTCTCTAAGGTGCCACAAGTACTCCTGTTCTTTTTGCGGATACAGACTACCATGGCTGCTACTCTGAGATCTGACTGTCTGTCTTAAATATTTATAAAGTGCCCATCAATATAATGTCTAGGCACTGTTGCTCATTTAGTACGGAGTAATACGACTCCATACAAATGGTTACTGTTTTAAGTGTCACCATTCTTTTATTATCTCAGAGGAGCTTTATCCAAGAAGTATTGCATGGAATTCTTTTCTAGATGTTTCTAAGAGGATGAATATTTAAAATCACAAATATGCAGGCATTGGTTAATTGAGACAGTGACCTACTAGAAACATGCATAGATCTATCTCACGTTTTTGGATTTTTAAAAATCAGTTCAAATGTAATTATTATAAATTTGTATCAAATGAGAGAAAAAAATGGTATTTAGGACATACGGAGTCTTATTTCTCACTGCTGTGCAGAGCTTAAAGGTAGATTGATGCTGCAGACCCTTCTTTTGTTTTATTTGTCAGGGTGTGTTTCCTTCTCTTTTGTCATCCAGAAATGATTCTTATTTTGAATGAGGGGGAGTTTCGTCTTGCAGTTAATGCACTGCAGTAGGACTTTGGAGACATGGATTCTATTTCTGACTGTGCCAAAGACTTCCTGTGGAATATTGGGCATGTCACTTTGAGTCTTAGCATCTTTAAAATGAGGACAATATTTCCCTACCTTCTGGGGTTATTAAGATAAATACATTAGTAATGTTTCTGAAATGCTCAGATACTATGGTGGTGATTGCTTTGTAGTGATACTTAAATAATAGAAATAGCAGAGGTGATATAATTCAACAGAATAATTTACTTAAGAAAAATAGTTTTCCCTTGAAAGTGATACTGGAGCTGGTTCCATATTGTGAGAGATCGTCACTTAAGTTTTTATGAAAAACACTTGTTTAATTCATTTTAAAGGAATATAGAAGCCTAACGTAGCAACTCTAATGTACAGTTAGCCAAGTGCATGATGATGAGTTATGGATTTTTTTCTAATATTTTATTTGACAATTAAGATTACCTTGTTATTTTTAACCAATCAGCTGTTCATTTGTTGTATTTTCCCGTTGGTTACCAGGTTTTTTATTCACTGAACAAGCTTCTTTTAAGCAAATATTTGTATGAGTTCAGTGGACATATGGAATAATGGAGTTACTGAATGGACACGTGCTTAAACAGATGTAAAGGAGATTGGTTCTAAATTGGAATAACTTGGCTGAAATAGTATGTTAAATTTCATAAACTTTTTGTTAATTATTCTGTCAGGAGAAAAAAGAGTAAACTAGTAAGGTAAATTGATCATTTTTCTTAGTATGGATTCTTATAGCAACAACTACATAAATGCACTTGTTTGTTATTTGCTAGATATGCAAGAAATGCAGTAGTAGCCATTTTGTTGATGAATGTGTACAATTTCAAATCCTCATTCTGTTCTCTTTCTTTTACTTACCTCCCAGTGGAGTTGTGACCTGTCTTTGTCATGTAATTTAACATACTTGTCTAGAGTTTCTGGTATCCTATAAACAGTCTTTGATTAACAGAGAAAGAAGTGAAGAACAAAGAAACTCAAAATATTATAGATAGATGTGATGAGTAAAGGCCCAGTCCTGAAAACCCTTAGTTATGTGAATGATCCTTGCTCAGACATGGCCGGTTATAGCAACCACCACACCTCCCCTCCTGCCGAGGAGCCACATGGCTCCCCACACCTGCTTCTCTCCTTGGGAAACCTTGTATCAATCCAGCACTTTTCACAAGCACTAAATCCACAGGGTTTTCAAAATGGATGTGTACTGACGTGCAAATTTATCTACTTAAATAATTAAAATAAAGTGTCACGCATGGAGCTGCACAAAACTTGGCTGCTGAGTGCTTGCTAATGAAAAATTACCGTTTTGAAACCGTGTATCCAGTTCTTTAAGCTTCCCTATCCCCAATGGAATATGAACACTACATTTTACACCAAGTGCCACATTTTGCACTTTTTTTTTAAATAAAAGGATCTCAGATATATGCCATGTAAACTTCTCACAATATGTAATGACAATCTGTTTTCCTACTAATAGATATTTGTTTCAGATTTAATGCCTATTTTATATCAATCTATTAATTTTGCAAAGAGTTGTCACTTCAGGTTATGTTTTTAAATACATGTAAACATATGTTTTAAGAATGATTGTAAAAAAAGATATTTAGAGGAAGCCCATATCTCTGGTCATGTGCAACAGCTTGTTTTTTACTTCAATACCCTGCTGTCTTACAGATATGAAAGTGGGGAAAAGCAGGGGCTACTGCTATTACTCTGAATAAAACTGTATGTGACCTAGTTAAGCTTCTAATCAGGTCTGTGAACTAATATTAAAAGATAAAATCGTTCAGTACTTTCCCCAAGTTGATTTTCATGCTTAACCACATACCGCTGTGTTATCCTAACAACCTAACCCTCTTGAGTTCCTCTGTTTTTTAATGTAATTACAGAGTATTTGTTGTATCCCGTAACTCATTGTTTCCTTGTGTATAGTCTTATTTAGGCTTCAGTCCTGCAAACAATTGTGGTATAACTTTACTCACGTGACTTTTGTGGAGTTGGTTCATGTGCTTACTACCCAATCTTTGGGTTGGCGGGGGGAAGTCCCATTCAAGTCAGTATTGTTACTCCTTTTTTGACTGAAGTGGTAGCCAAATTTCAGGATTCTGAGGGGTTGTTTCTTTTCGGAGAAATTGATGATAGAGTCTGGTGTCTTTGGTGCAATCCTGTTTATTTACAAAGAATGTACAACATTCTGCTTCCCTGAATGCAGGAGGAACCAAACAACGGGAAATGGTTTCTTTTGTTCACAGTTCCAAGCCCCTTTCCAGTCAGCACCACTTAACCCAAGAGCTGTCTTCCAAGGCTTCTCTCAGGGCTGTGCCGGTTCTGGATGTATTCTTCGCCACTTCAGAGTCTGTCTGTTCTGGTGCTTCTGCATATCTCTCTGACACTCACATTTCCCCTCAGTACCTACCAGAATGCTCAGTCCCTGCATTTGCTATCAGCCTTCAGGAAGACCCCTTAGGCAGCATGGTCCAGTCACTTTCCTGGCTTGCCTTGCTCTTCAGTTCACAGGTGGTGGTTTCCATTGTTTCAATTATCAGTAAACAAAGGATCATTTAATAGTTTCCACATTTAGCCTGAATGGAAGGTGTTTAGTACACCCATTGACCCCACCCAGGTCTGTGATCCATCAACACCACCCAGCAGACAGATACTCATAAGCAATCATGACTGAGTATTTGGATGCATTAAAAACCATTCTCCTTTAGACAATTGCATTCGATTTGAGTTATGTCCTGAAGTTTGAGAGAGATACAACTTTTGTTTGGCTAGAACTTTGATTTTATAAGGAGTAAAATGACTGTAGCTCAATGATCTGACTTACATTTACAGTCCCACTATGATTACTTAATCTGTGGTAGACTACATAAAATTAAAATTGCCTTACAATAGTAAGCTAATGAAAACCTTGGTCTGTATTTAAGCATTCTGGTCAGCTCTGTTTCTGTGGCTATTGATAACACAGATTGTCTGTAAATGAGCTGGATTACTTTCTTGCTTGTCTTCTATTGTCAGCTGTTTACTTTGGCCAATCTGTCTCAGAATGTTTCTCATCAGATTTAGTGGCTGTCAAATGGTGGTAGAGATGACAAAATGCAATCACAACAGTCTCCTCTTCCACTAAAATACAATCAAGAGGAGAAAAATCCTTTCTGCAAGTGTGAAGCCTCATTTAGCTATGCTACAGAACTGCCACTTGTTCTGCTTTCAGCCCATTAAGGCTATGTCTACACTATCCCTGTGTGAAACCCTCCCCCGCCCCCAAGGGACATAAATTTCACCAGCTTAAGTGGTGATATGCACAGCGCTGTGTCAATGGGAGAGCTTCTCCCATTGACATAGCTACCCCCGCTCATTGAGGTGGTTTTATTATGTCGACAGGGGAGCTCTCTCCCATCGGCATAGAGCAGCTTCACAAATGATCTTACAGCGGCGCAGCTGTATAAGCACAGCTGTGCCTCTGTAAGCTTGCTAGTGTAGACATGGCCGAAAATGTGCCATTGAATTGAATTGAATTGAATTTTTTGGCGAACCATATGTCGAGTTCAGAGACTGCTAATTCCTGCTAAATGAAACAACGCAGAGCTAGTTCTATGAGAAAGATGCTTCCATTTTGCTTGGCCCAAGAGATATCAAGGTGTAAAGCCCTATTAGAGACCTATATGTAGAATTGAATAGTAATAATAAAAACCAGGGTGGATAAAAATCAATGATTTAAAAAAAATCGATTTTTTTTATTTAAATCGGATTTTTTTTATAATGCTTTTTGAGGGGAAAAAAGCTGTCTAAAGATAGTTTTAATTAAGGTACATTATAGCTCAAAGGTATCTCATCATGGAATAGGGATTATAAATGCTAATTCTATAGTAGAAGACAATATATTCATGTAATGTTTAAGAAAAAAATTATAAATGAGTTCCAATAGTTCATGGATTAGGGACCCAATTTTATGGGATTCCAGGGGCATCTGTATAGATTATTTAGGTTAATCTTTCTGTCTACCCAATGGGACTAAGTGGTCCGTCTAGAAAATACCATCAGAGATGCTTAGTTTTGCAGTTCTCAAATTGTGAATTTGTGTCTCCAGAGATAACATGCTTGTTAACAGCAAAAATGTTTTTAAATAAATGAATACATAATATATAGAGGTGAGAAATAGTTAAATAAAACAATTCAAATGTCTGTCTGGTGATGTTCTCCTCCTAATACAGCATGGCAAGAAATTCCTCCAAACATTAATTATTAACCTGTTGAATTGGAGATAGTTCACCTCCCAGTGACTTCATAAATATCTGCTTCAATTACCTTTTGGTAAATAAAATAACCAACCAACCAATCATTCATTTTCCGATATAGCTGTAAAACTAATCTGAAACATTTTCAAAATAAATCCTTTTAAAAATGTATGTTGTGTACCTTCTAAAAATGAAACCTACATCTATCTCTGAGTTGTGAAGAATATGTATTAAGGTTATAACAACCAACAAGAATGCACTTTTATGTAGCAATCCAAGATTAAATCGAGTCTTCCTGATGAGTGATTTTAAATCATGATTTAAATCAATTTGATTTAAATCAAATCCACCCTAATGAGAACCAGCTTTTTGGAGGCCTGATATTGACACTTGTCTTACCATCTGAGAAGAGACATTCTTTGTGATTCTAGAGGCTAATATCAAAAACTGTAAAGCAGTTTACATCTTGTTTTAATTCTGGCTTGATAGTCTGGATGTTTACTTAACAACTTAAAGATGTACAATCTATAAGTGTTAGTATTGCACTCCTAAATGTCACTGAGGTCTAAATTAAGTATAACCACACAGGAAAAAGACGTGGCCATTGTTGTAGACAGCTCACTGAGAACTTCTCTCTGGTGTGCAGTGGTGGTCAAAAAAGCAACTAAAATGTTAGGATGTATAAAGAATGGAGTAGATAATACTGAAAAATATAATCCACTGTGTAAATCCATGGTACACCTTCAGTTATATTGCTGCGTTCAGTTCGGGTCCCCGTATCTCAAAAAGATGAAGAAGAAATTGGAGCTCAGAGAAGTGACAAAAATGATTATCAGAAAGGAGAGAGTTCCACATGAGGAGACATTAAAATGGTTGGAATTGTTTACTTTAGACAAAATATAGGTAAGGGGGGGACATGATAGAGGTATAGAAAATGAGTGGTGTAGAGAAGGTGAGTTAGACATTCCAATTTACAATTCTTCTAATATAAAATCAGTGAATTGGAAAGGAAATAATTATAAGACTGATAACAGGAAATCCACTCTTTTTAAAACTAGCTTATAATCGACATGTGGAACTCTTTGCCACAAGGAAGCATAGTGTGGACAGAGATGGCTATAGGAGCCTGCTGGGGAATTAGTGGCTGTGAAAGTCTGCTAGTGGGGAGCTGAGGAGGGTTCAGGGCGGGGATGGGGAGCAGAGGCCTGCATTTTTGTGTGTTCACATCTTGAAGTTTTCAGCCTGCAGTTGTCACACACATACTGAGGGTGGTCAGGGAGTGCTCAAAAACCAGAATATAGACCAAAAATCATTATTATTTTTTAAATCTCCTGATTTTTAAAAAATAAATTTGATGAATTTGGGGATTCTGGGTCAAGATTTTTGAACCTTCAGGGTGGCAGCATAGGCACTGGGGGGAGGAGCAGGGGCAGGAAGAGGCGGGGCGGGAGTGGAGGCTTGGGGGGCAGGGCCTGGGGCAGAATAGGGGCAGGCACCCCCTGGGAACTGAGGAATTTGACACCTATGTTTGGCAGTACTGAAACAGAAACGTAAAGATTTGAAAGCCTGATGTTTTAAGGTAAAAACAGTTTTCGTTTTAAAGTGGGAACAAACAGATCCATTTCAAGTAGCATGTGGATTAAATTCTAAAACACAAGAAAGAAAAATGTAATTTGCAGTTCCAAGTTTCACATTTTCCCCCACCCCAGTGAAGAAATAATGGACATTACTAGTGGATCTGAAATTAGGATTCTTTGTCTAATGAGACTTTTGCTGTCTGACGAAATCTAGTTTTTTCAACACCCAATAAAGGGTTTTTCCTCTCTTCCCTTTACAGGATGGCAGACACAGACCTTTTTATGGAATGTGAGGAGGAGGAGCTGGAGCCATGGCAGAAAATCAGTGATGTGATTGAAGATTCTGTTGTTGAAGATTATAATTCAGTTGATAAAACTGCTACGGGTAATACTCTATTTTAATATAGAGTTATGCAAGATATGGATGTTGTATAGCACAGTATTTATACTTAACTAATCACTGTAGTTTCCCTGTATGTGGTGTTCAGTAAATATTTAGCTATCAAATAATAAATATATTAAAACACACATTTTCTGAACAGTTAGAAATTCCTGATATATGAAAGCTCTGTTCACAGTTATATGGCTCTGTGGGAGCTGACGTTCTGGTGATACTTCAGCAGACTGGACCTCCTCTTATTAAGAGGCAGGAAATGCAGTTTAACAATGGAATTAATGTGGAATTAGAGATTTTCAAAGTTATTTGAAGGTATGATTTGTTTTTTGGGAGGAGGAAACTTTGGTTAACAGTTGTTTGTCTATTGTTAAATCAATCAAAGTGATTGTTTTAAAAAGTACTCAGTTTATAATTTATGTAAGAATAAGAGATTAAATAACACTATGTGTGTGTCTATATATAGTGCTTTACATTTTACAAAGTACTTTTGCAAATGTTACTGCTAAGTAGTATGCTCATTCCAACGGCTTTGAAAGTCTGACTCCCGCTAATTTCAACAGCAGACTGCATTTCCTATATCCTAACCCAGTGGTTCTCAAACTTTGGTACTTGTGACCCCTTTCACATAGAAAGCCTCTGAGTGTGACCCCTCCTTATAAATTAAAAACACAACTTTTATATATTTAACACCGTTATAAATGCTGGAGGCAAAGTGGGGTTTGGGGTGGAGGCTGACAACTCGCGATCCCTCATGTGACCCCCTGAGGGGTCCCGACCCCCAGTTTGAGAACCCCTATCCTAACCTATATTGTCAGACTGTCAAGATGGCAACCTGTTTGACTGTTAATTACTTTTTAAAATCACTTTATTTCCCTATTTTAACTGATTTTTGGCCTTGCAAGTACATGTATGCTTAACTTTAAACACCTAAGTAGTTCTGTTGATTTCAAAACATGCATGCTTGAAGGATCTCGAGTCCTTACTGTATTTAATTAAATTTGATGATTAGAATATCTTTTTATTATATTGTTGTTTTTCTTTAAGAGAGAAATGTTAAGACTAATTTAAAGGGACTTAATAGGTAGATACACCTCTTCTCATTTTTCAGTTTTGATTTAATAGTTCCAGTTATAATTACCCAATCTAGGTATTTGTATAAGAGTGATGCATCATAAATATTGACTTGAACTGTTATGAACATGTTGAAGGGGGCTGGATATAAAGTGATAAATATTGAAATTGGGTAATTATCACTAGATGATAATTGATTTAAAATTCAAGAGTAGATGTAACATGAATAAAATCAAAAAATATTTACTCAGTATCCTTCTGGTTCATCCCAAATTCTTGAGTCTGGTGTGGGTTGTTGTTTTTTTTAAGTCCTTTCCTAGCTGTGCTTGTGGGTGGAACAGACTGGCATATTTAATAAATTAGTCTTTTGTTTGGCTATTTGAATTGCTTTTGCTTGGCCTTTTGGCTAAGATCAAGAATAGCATCAGTTTAATAGTATGCCATCCAATCCTAAACCAAACTTCGCACCCCTTGATAATCTGTACCTTATTCCCTGATAACCAGAAACTTCTATGCTTAAACTCTGTAGCGTTTTCTTTTTATTTTAACATAATCTTAATAAAATTATTAAATCTGGTACTCTAGGGACTATCTTGTGCTTTAGTTCAGGGGTAGTTGGCCTATTGCATCTTTAACTACTGTGAGCCTAAGTTCTAATCCTGTTACGCGATGCTCTGGAAGTGTTCCTGGCAGCTAATTCTTTTTTAATTTCTTTGGACTAGCTGCTTTTTACATCTTGTTGTTAACATGGGATATTTGGGGAAGGATTCAACACCAGGGCTTTAACAAGAAACCACAAGCTAGTAGATGCTGGGTATATTGGTAGGTGAGTAGGATAAGACAGTGCCTCCTAAGGGAGGGTATAGTTCTGCTGCTTTTTGGTGCCATCTGCTTCTTCATGCTCTTCTGGCCGGAGCAGAGCAAGAGGGAGATTTCTGTGGCAGACAGAGTAGCATCAGCAAGGAGAAAATGATTCAGTAGGGGATGGGGAATAATCTGTTTTAGCAAATCAGTAACAATGGCCTTGAACTGGCCAAATGCCTTTTTTTGCTTGTGTTGCTTGGTAGGAAATACTGAGCTAAGAAAACAGGATACCTGAAACTACAGGTTTTGCTTAGTGTAATACAACAGCAGTATGCCCAAACATTGTAGTGTCTCTGTGTTATTTTTTTAAATGTGACTGTGAAATTCCTTCCTGGCAGTTTCAGTGAGTCTGCAGCCTGTTTCTGCCCCTCTGCCGATTGTTGCCCATGCATCCATAGGAGGTAATCTCTCTACAGCTACATCGGTCAGTAGCAGTGGGGCTCAAAACAGTGACAGTGCTAAGAAGACACTAGTGACGCTGTTTGCAAACAACAATGGTAAGCAGAAATGCTTTCAATATTTTATGGGTGTGGGTGTTCAGGGGGAGATGTTAGGCCACAATGGTAGCTATGTGCTCTTGTGCTTGTGATCCGGTGAGATTTCACAAGCTAAGTAGGAATGGGTCAAGTTAGTACTTGGATGGGAGAACTCTTTTAAAAACTCTAGGTTCTTTGAGTGCTGTCCCTGTGGGTGCTCCACTTCAGATGTTGGTGCATCGCGGTGCCGCTGATCGGAGATTTTTGGTGGCAGTGCCTGGTCGGGACACGTGTGGGCAGTAGCTGTCTCACTGTAGCGTTGGCACTTCATCTAGCGCTCATGCGATGCCAACCCCCTCAGTTTCTTCTCAACCATCCTTGGCTGCAGCTAGAGCTCCAACGGCCGTGTCAGAAATTTACCTAGAAAACTGTTTCTAATCTTATTGTTAAGTTTAATTTCCAGTAGTTAGTTAGTCTTAGGTTTCTGTTTAATTACTTAGACTTTCCCCATTTAAAAAAAAAAAAAAATCTTGGAAAGCCTTCCTCTTCGTTTCTGTCTCTTTGTACCATGACAAAATTGGACAACGAAAATGCCTGGCTTTTTGGGTTTTAAACACTGCACTTCACGTAAGGACGCTATGCCTGTCTCCGATGGACACTCACAGTATGTCTGTTGCCTGAGGGAGATGCACATCCCTCAAAAATGCAACCATTGGAGCAACTTTACAGCCAGAGTGAGGAGGCATAGGGAGCTCAGACTTAAAAGGATCCTTATGGAGAAATCCCTAACACCACCATCTACCTTGGAAAAACCCTATCGTGGATTCTTCGGGTGCCTCCTCGCTGGACAGAGCGAGTTCCCTTTTCTCCAGAAAATTGAGGAAGAGGGAGGCATCTCCAACCCATGGAGATCCACTGAAGAGGAAATGTTCTGTAGCATGATCACTACCCTCGGTGCCGATGGCCAGTGGGGTGACCACATTTGATGCTCCAGGCACCTCCGCCACCGTCCGTATTGGGACCTCTGCCGGCAGAGATAAGAAGTCAAGTAGTTGGCACAAATCAGCCTCCTCCTCCACGGCATCGAATACACCGAGGAAGGACACAGTGCCGATAGTGCCTCTGATTACCATGCCACCTCTATCGGTGCCGCATGCTGCGGAGCTGAAGCCTGAGTGCACTAAGTCGGCACCAATCAAGGCTACGCAAAAGCCTGCGGTACTGACAGGGCCGACCTCACAGGCCTCTATACATAAGAGCACGGCACTGATGCCCATTGCACCACACTTCCTTGCTCAATCAACTGACACTGAGATAGCATCCAAGTCTGGGTGAGCTATACTTGACACCAACGGTTCTCCGGTGCTGATTGCACTGGTACAGACGTACTCACCTAATGCCCAGCAATTTTCAAGTGATGAGGAAGATGACCTAGAAGAGGCAGTCTTCTATTCAGAGCACTCCTGTCCATCAGGCACCAAGCCTCCACAATCTCACACAAGTGCCAGTGACCAGTTACACAGGGACATACTCTTATGGCCGGCTAATCCATGGATGTGCCCACCCGTGCCATTCCCAGTGCACTGGGCACATTGGGACTCATGGGAGGTCTAAAGATTTCAGACCCAAGGGCCTCACACTCCACAGAGGCAACAGATTTGCCTTTCTACAGTGACAGCCACTGACCCCTTGGAGGCGCATGAGGATTCTGAGGATTTGGAGGATTCCAATACTCAAGGCTGCTCACCTGCCCATAACTCATCTTCATCTTTGGATGAGGCGGTAATGCCACCTCCGCCTACCGTCGCAGATGACTCAAAACAATTCCAGGGCTTATTCAAACGGGTTGCACAAAGTCAGAACATCCCTCTGGAAGAGGTGACTGAAAATCAACATCAGCTCTTAAAAAATACTACACCCAGCATCCTCAACAAAGATAGCACTACCAATTAATAGCGCCCTGCTGGAACTGGCAGAATCAGTATGGCAAACTCCGGCTACCATACCCCCCCATGAGCAAAGGGGCAGATTTAGTTAGGGATTGGTACTGCTTTGAGCAGGGGGTTGGACTAGATGACCTCCTGAAGTCCCTTCCAACCCTGATATTCTATGTTTACATGCCCAATAAAGGCATGTATTTCCTATTCTCTCACCCTCAACCAAACTCCCTGGTGGTGGATGCGGTGAACCTGCGTCACAGGCACCACCGGCCAAGATGCAATTTGATGATTTGGTCAAGGGTCTGATTGACAACCAGCACATATTACACAACCTATCCAGATGTTTGGCCACCAACTAAGGCCATTTTTCTGAGCGTGGGCATCCATCACCACAGATCACTGGATACTGGAGATAGTACGATTTGGTTATGCCATCCCACCTACCCATCCCTCTTCTGGGACTCTTCTCATGAGCATCTTCTATGACAAGAAGTAAACCATCTTGTACAGCTAGGTGCCATGGAACATGTTCTAATACAACAGAGAGGGAAGGGGTTCTACTCCCACTGCTTCTTGACTCAAAAGAATAATGGAGGATGGAGACCCATTTTAGATCTCAGAAGACTCAACAAATTTGTATGTACCCACAAATTCAGAATGGTTACGCTGATGTCAATAATTCCGGCATTGGGAGAAGGGGACTGGTTTTCAGCCCTTGACCTACAATATGCGTATTTTCATATCACTGTAGACCCCGCACACGGACAATTCCTACGGCTCACAGTAGGCAGAGACCACTTCCAATACAGGGTGTTACCATTCAGACTCTCAGCGGCTCCGAGAGTCTTTTCCAGTACTGTTGCCATAGTAATAGCACACTGATGCAGACAGGGAATTATGATATTCCCATACTTGGATGATTGTGTATTGAAGGGTCACGTTCAAGCAGAAGCAATACGCTTCACACAGAAGACTGACACTTTTCCATACCCTAAGGTTACAAATAAATGATAAGAAATCTACTTTAGTTCTGGTTCAACAACTAGAATTAATTGGCGCTTATCTAGACTCAATAGAAGTCAAAGCTTCGTTACCATTGACCAGATTCTCCACAATGACCACTCTCATATCCGTAGTCACAAACAATCCAAAGGGTCTCTGCACGCACCTGCTTACAACTATTAGGACACATGGTGGCCTCTACTTTTGTGATCAAGAACAAACAACTACACATGCGCGGTCTCCAGGGATGACGGAGCACACTCAACATACCATGCAAGCACAGTCTAAACAGACTCCTGTCATTACCACCAAAAGTCATACAATCGCTACAATGGTGGATAAACCCATGAAATGTGTGCGCAGGTGTCCCGTTTCACCAAGACCCAGCATCCATCCTGATCACTATAGATGCCTCACTAATCAGATGGGGTGTAAACTTGAACCAACACACAATCCAAGGGAAATGGTCTCCCGTGGAGTCATTATTACACATCAATCTACTCGAACTACAAGCTGTTTGAAACCCATGCCAACATTTCCTACCAGTGATAAAAAACAAATCACTAGGAATGATGACAGACAACGTAGCCTGTATGTTCTACATAAACAAGCAGGGAGGAACTCTATCTCATTCCCTGTGCACAGAAGCCATACAATTATAGAACTGGTGCATTATCCACAATATTACCATTACAGTGTCGTACCTCCTGGGCCAACAGAACATGATGGCAGACACATTGAGCAGACAGTTTTCCCAAGAACACGAATGGGAACCGAACAATGACAACACAACACATATTCTGCATGTGGGAGTCACCACACATCAGTCTGTTCACAACATCACAAAATCACAAATGTCCAAGGTTTTGCTCATGAGCAGGACTAGGATCACAATCCCTAGGAGATGCCTTTGTCATCCGATGGAACATACCCCTCCTGTACACATTCCCACTGGTACTGTTATTATCCAGAGTGATACACAGATACAGACCGACAGAGCCAGGATCGTACTGATAGCTCCGACATGTGCCAGACAGACATGGTTTCCGTACTTGAACCGCATGGCACTTTGCACCCCGTACACCCTTCCTCTCCGTCAGGATCTTCTCCCTCAGGGTGAGGGTCAAGTTCTTCACCCGAATCTAGGAAAACTCCACCTGAAGGCATGGCTCCCCTATGGTTCCATCATGACAAACTAACCTGTTTGGGAGAGGTTAAAAAGTTGTTGCTAAACAGCCGGAAACTTACCATGCATACCACTTACCTCCATAAATGCAAGAGATTCTCCTCATGATGTCACAACAGCCACATATCAGTACTTACAGCGCCGATACATTCCATTTTGGAGCACATGTTGCATTTGAAACATTCAGGGTTATCTATTAATTCACTTAGAATACACCTCGCAGCCATAGCTGCTTTCCACCACAAGATAGATGTTTTTTTTCAGCCTTCGCGCATCCGATTACGAAACGCTTCCTTGCAGGTATTTAGAACAGGTACCCTGAAGTCCGCCACCCTACATCAGCATGGGACCTAAACCTAGTCCTCACAGGCCTTACCAGAGCCCCTTTTGAACCACTTGCTACCTGTTCTCTGCTACATTTATCAACGAGGGTAGCGTTCCTGGTCGCAATCACCTCAACACGTAGAGTGGGTGAAATTGGGGCCCTCATGGCCCCTCCTCCTTATACCATATTCTTTAAAAACAAAGTGACTATGGGACCACACCCTAAATTCATACCGAAGGTACCTTCATCATTCCATCTCAATCAACCTATCCATCCACCTGCGTTTTACCCTAAGCCAGATGGGCCTACACAGGAATCTGTTCTCCACACTAGATGTTAGAAGAGCACTAGCATTTTACCAAGATGGTGACCTACGGAAAGATTTCGTTCTAAGAACAATCGAAGGGCGCAGCCATTTTGAAACAAAGACTATTGAAATGGATTTAGAATTGCAGCCATTTATGTTACCAACAACAAAATATAGAACCCCCGACAGGGATCAGAGCCCATTCAACTAGATCAATTTCTGCCTGGACCACATTCCAAGCTACTCCATGGGCTTCCATACACATGTTCACAAACTACTACATAATAACTCAGAGTTTAGAGGCCAATACAATACTTGGCCTTACAGTACTAGCCTCAACTGTACAGCATCCTTCTATAATGGGGTACTGCTCTACAGTCACCTGAAGCGGAGCACCCACAGGGACAGCACTTGAAGAAGAAGAGACGGTTACTCACCTTGTGCAGTAACTGAGGTTCTTCAAGATGTATTCCCTGTGGGTGATCTAGTACCTGCCCTCCTCCCCTCTACTTTAGAGTTCGCAGAAAGGACTCTGTGGTAGAGAAGGAACCAAGGGGATCGGGCCATGGGAGCGCTAGATGAAGTGCCAGTGGTACTGCGAGACAACTACTGTGAACTACTGTGCATGCGCATCCCAACTGGGCACTGCTACCGAAAATCTCCGGCGCCAGGACGCACCGACACTCGAAATGGAGCACCCACAGGGACACACATCTCGAAGAATCTCAGTTACTGCACAAGGTGAGTAACCTCTTCTGCTGGAAGTGGAATAGATGCTTCTCTTTTCTCTAATTCAATACTGAATCCAGTGCCCCGGCATGTTAGGGGAAACTGCTGTTGCCAGTTGTATAGTCTTTCAGATGTGGTATAAAACAAAGGTTTTGACTACTTGTGGTCACTAAAGAACCAGTGTTGCATTTTGGAAGAGTAGAGATATTAAACTGGTGCGTTGGCCAACTTTAAATTTGAATATTATTTCCTTGAACTTTTCCTGCTGTTTGAATTGGATAATGGTATTCTTCTTCACTTTCTATCCTGAAATTGTCATTCAGTGTGCTGTTAAGTAGCTGCCATGTTTAATTTCAGAGGTGGGTAAAGCAATTTCTCTGTATAGTTTGTATTTCAATATATAACGTTAATAAAGAGTGTTAGGATCCTTTGGGATTAAAGGGGCTGTATAAATGTAAGATTATCATTCAGTGTTCAATAAATCTAATTAAAAATAATCAGATACCAATTTTTAATAGAAAAATTGATCACATCTGCAGGTAATAGGACAGGTGCTTTACCTTATTTGGAATAGTAATTCATTTGTTGAAAAAATACCATATATATTTAAGAATTAGTGCATATCATAATTGTGATAAATATTTAATAGTTTTAATGATAAGGGTTGATTAGGGAGATACTTTAAATCAATCACAAAAAATAAATACAAATCCTTGTGGTATTGGCATGCTGATTAGATTAACGCTAATAAACTAAAGCTTAAGGGTTACTGATAGATAATATTCAATATTTTAAAAGTCTGTTAGAAATACGCATTAATCAGTAAATCTGAGCTTGCTAGAACAGTATTCAAAATTTGTACTTTTAGCTTAGGGGGTGGTCACTATGCAAGTGATTCCAAATATCTTCTAACAGGTTAGAGTCACAGAAATTGAATTAGAATAGTTTTTTGTCACATCTGAAATTACGGTGATTCTGTGATAGTCCTGCCAAGTCTGACAAACCCTCTTATTTTGTCCACTTTTTTTTGGCTGTTTAAAAATAAGAGTCTTGGGAAAACTCCTGCCATGATACTCTTAATTCAAAGCTCCAACATCTCATCTGAAAACGAAACCTGATTGTTCTCTCTTCCTTTCTCAGTCCTTGCTGCATAGAGTCTGAATGTGTCAAGCAAACCCTTTGGGCATCTAGAACATTGGAGGCTTAGCAAGATTACTAACATAATGCTTCAGTCTAGTTAGAAAATTTCAGTATGTGTTCTGTAAATCACAGAAGTATATAAAATTGTCTTCCTAATGAATTAGATGCAGTACTGTTAATGCCCTGGCCATGAACAGCTAGTATTACATTTTTACACATCTATCTCTCCAACAGTTATATTAAAAGGAAGAGGTGTGGTCTCAGTTAACTAAGCCTCTTTTCTTTTCTTTTTTTTTTTTCTTTCTTTTTTTTTTTTTGGTCTGGCTTACAGAAATGCATTAGCAGTTGGCACTGTGCAAATGTCACTGCCTTATGTTTCTTTTAATCCTTAAGGAAGAGATTAAAAACTTCAGTCACATAGACTGAGCTAAGCCAAATGGGGGTCCTATCATTCTCCACGGTTATTTTTCTTTTGTGTGTGTGTGTTGTAGACTGTCTTTCAGTCTCAGGCTACCTGACATAGAAATGAATGAAGAATTATAGTGTGCAGCATTGCAGGTGTTGCCAAAACTCTGTTCAATTCTGGATGGCACTGGGAACTCTCAGGAGCGTAGGAGCTTCATCTAAATATTTTGCGTACTTAGATCATGGTGTAATACTGCATGTTGGCACCTGTGGTCGCCACAGGATGCTCTAAAGAGGAGTGAGTCTGAGGGCTCATACAATTACTTTTTAGGCCAGATGTTGGCCAAGAATCACTATGGCCACTACAGAATTCTGATGCAAAGTCTTTTAACTGAAGAGGTGTGTGTAAGGGGAAAATACTCTGGAGAAGCAGAGGGGGAATCTTAACAATGACCACATGGTATTGGGGCAGAATAACTTCCCAAATGCATGGAATGTATGACTGTCAGATGTGCTGATATAAAAGTATCTGAGACCATTGTCAAGGTTTTGTGCTGGAGTGCAAGTTTGATGAAGTTGGGATATATATTGCTATCTGGTATCTGTTGAAGATGGAAGTGGAAGTCTGTTGGAGTGCATTATCGAGCCCTGTAGGCAATATGAAAGTGGAAACAAATGCACAAGTGTTAACTTCTTGTTTCCATTCTTTTAAGATTTTGAATGGATGGAATGTGTCCATCAACCTTAACTGTTACTAAACTTAGTTTTGTGGTGGTGGTGTGTCCAGAGCCTAAGGGATCTTTTTTTTTTTTTTTTAAATTGTTGCTAACATCAGTTTAAGTTTTGTGAAATGCTTTGCAATCCCTTGAGATGAATGGAGCTGTAGAAACATGACTATTTTCTATATCTCTCTAGAGCCCATTAGTTTACATACATTAGGCTACATTCTCCTTTTGGTTGCGGTCATACTTCTCCATTAATATCAGTTGGATTACTGGTACAACAGAGAAAAACTCGGCCAATTAACTTTTAAATCCAATAAGAATAAAATTCTTTGGCTGTGAATGTGGACTTTTCTTTCTGGAGCAGTGGTGTTATTTGAGCTGATGCCATCTCTTACTATTTTGATTTTGGCTCACAGGGGAATCCCTTTAGGCTTGCTGCCAGCAGGGACCGAAGTGGCAAAGTGCCAGAGGGACATCTGTCACCTCTACAATCCCTGCAATATCCACTGGCCCAGTAACTGTGAGGGTCAAATCCTGTTTTAAACTTCAGACTACATTGCAGGCTCAAGAAGCGAGGCATGTCTGGAGCCATCCCAGCTTTCAGCAATTAATTTTTTACATTCCTAGGTTGTCTTGTTGCATTTTGCTTTACACTCATTAAAAAGAATTCCAAATTAGAGTGGCAAAAGTCCATTAAATCTCATCCATCTTCTCCTAGCCAGTACACTATTGTTTCTTATGCAATGCTGCATGCAGGGTAGCAGACCTAATATTTAACTTCTCTTAAACAAGATCCACCATGTTGATAAAAAGCCAGCTTCTGTGCCTGTGACCCTACAGTAACAAACCCGGTGCAGGGATTCCCTTATGGGCATTGTACATTTTCAGTATTAAAATGTACAAGACTCTAATGCCATGTCTACGCTACCACTTTTATCGGCAAATCTCATGTCGCTCAGGTGGGTGGAAAAAAACCACACCCCTGAGCGACATAAGTTTCGCTGGCATAAGTGACAAACTGCACAGTGTTATGTCAGCGGGGGAGCTCTCTTCTGTCGGCCTAGAGCAGCTACACTAGCTATCTTACAGTGGCACAGCTACATTGGTGCAGCTGTCCTGCCTTAAGCTCACTAGTGTAGACATGGCCTAACTGTCTTTCAGAAGGTGAATAGAAGGACCTAGTGGAGTGGACGGCGGTACCTTTGTGTGTCCGTGAATCAAAAAACAGAGTTGCAGAAGTTAAAGATGGACAATATCTGTTGGTTTATCTAGTCCATTTCCCTGCTGGAGCAGTATTGTTCCCTACTGTTCAGTTTTAAATGTCTGAAGTGATTAGGCTTCCACCACTTTTCTTGGGGAGATTTTCATAAATATATCTCACTTTCAGCAAGTCTTTTAAATTGGCATTCAGTCTACATGGTCTTGTTGTTATTTCCTTCAATTATTCCTATTTCTACCTCTGTGCCCCACCCTAAGTAATTCTTGGCATTTACATATATAGCTAGCAGGTCCAATTTTGTCTGCCAGTTTTGACAGTGTTCCCTTATTTAAAAAAAGAAGAAGCAATGCTGATATGAAAATGTGGTAGGTGTCCATCTTCCACATTAGTGTGACAGTTTTGATTCAATAATTTCACTGTCAAATAAAAATATAATTTACATTCCTGTAGCACTTTTCACCCCAAGAAGCAAAGTGCTTTACACACTTTAAAATATTGAAACAGTATAAGGGAATATTTTACACATCTCTAATATACGACGACAACAACCTGACCGGATACAGCAATGCTATACAATAGTTTAGGACAAGAAGTAAGAGAGAATACTATGTCCAGTTACAACTACTAGGGGAGTTTAGGCAGGCAGATTATAATTTCATTCGAATGACTGTTGACACACATTGGACTCTTGCTGTGCTACACACATACACGACTGATTCTTTTGGTCAGCAGAGTCCACTGGAGGCCCTTGGTGCCCTCACGCCTCCCCACCTGACTGAATAAAAAGCAGAGCAGGCCCAACTGGCCCTTACTTCATTCTTACTGCCCATGGCAGTGAGTTGGAACCCTGCAATGACTGCTTACTCTGCACACTGTCATTTTTTCTTAGCCTTGTGTATAATATCTGATTGGTGTAGTTTTCTCATTTTTGCACCCATTGGTTTTATTTCTGTATAATTAGATAAGTTAGCCTACATCCCTCCCCTTGTGCTGGGGTACTAGCATTATTGCAGAATCTAAGTCACTGGGATTTAAGACTTGTTCCTTGTGTCATGCTTTGATGCCTGTTTATGATGGCACTCTTGATGCTCGCTATTCCTTGGATGAGGCAGTTCACCCATGTTGGCCTCAGTTGATGAGTCTAAAGTATTCTAGGACCTGATGAAATATATGGCAGAAACTTTAGATGTAGCCCTGGAAGTGATCTGAGAGAAGCAGCACAAACTCATGGATATTCTACATCCCTCTATGCTAGTCAGGCTTGCCATGTCCATTAATGAAGGGCTACTGGACCGTGCAAAAAATATCCATTCTGGTTACATTCAGAAGAGCTGACCGGGACTACCACGTTCCTGATCAGGGAGTCAGGTATTTTTATTTTTATCCAGCATTGGGTTTTCTTGTAGTAGTAGCAGTTCAGGAGAGATCAGGACAGCAGGGACTTTCTAAGTCCACACTGAGGAAAAAAGGATAAGAAATGGGGCCTTCTTCAACTGCATGGCATATTTGTCAGCTAACCTCCGGAGGAGGGTGACTATCAGGCCCTCATCTCGAAATATGTTGTGTTTTTTTAAACTGAGATAAGTTGTCTTAGTTTATAAACAGGCTTCTCAAGGAACACCAGGAGAACATGAAGTCTGTCATGGCAGAGGGACAGCTGACTGCCCACACTTCCTTAAAGGTTGCGCTGTACATGTTTAACACTATAGCATTCACAAGGCTGCTGCAGTAGCCATGAGGAGGTAATACTGTCAGTCCTTGGGGATTCCCGCTGAGGTCCAAGCAACAATTGAGGATCTCCCCTTTGAGGGTAACAAACTTTTCAACACTGGAATGGATGAGGCCCTCTACTCCTTGAAGGATTCATGGGTGACTGCACTCTTCAAGCATCTATACCCGACCCCAAGGAGGAAGAAGTCACTCCAGGAGCCATCCTTCACACAGCACTCCTCTATCCAATATTACAGTTGGCCACGGAGGACCTCGGAGCCACTGAAGAGGAGACAGATACTATAGCAAATGGTCCTCTGCTGCCCAACAGTCTGGGGTTTCCACAAGGCAGCAGGTTTTATGCCCACTGCTGAGAACGGATAGTATAGCCTGATGCTCTCTCTGTGTTCAAGGGCATTCACCAAGGTTGTGACAGCTTATGTAAGGAGACAGGGAAACACAGTCTAGCCTTACTTCAACAAGCCCACTGCTAGCTGGGCAGAGGAACATGGCCAGATTCTGGTTAACCTCTGGTGCGAGGTGAGCAAGACATTCGTCTTCAGCAAGAACATGAGAAATGATCATATCTACAAAACTATATCTGAGTGGCAGACAACAGACAAAAATCCACACTGATTTGGAGCATAGAATTTATAGGAGCACTGTTAGGCTCCAGATCAGCAAGAGATTACCTTCTTCAAGTGAGATTCCAAACAAAATTTAGGTGAAACTCCTGAAGGAACATGAGTGAGAACATCTCAGACTTCCAGAACACACAGCCTCATGTACTTACATTGTACAGCATGCTAGACTTCACCTGCATTCTGCCTGACATGGTCTGGGACATCACCATTCAGATCCCACACCTGGACACAGTTTCCTTATATCTGACAGCCTGGATGCTGGCTAGGTGACATCCACCAAAAGAAGCTGTTCAGCTGAGGTTCAGAACATTCTGCTACAAAGCAGGAAATATTTAGCTAGATTTAATTGCAAAGGTAAATGGAAGAGGTTTTCTATTTGGGCATCAACACTAGCTTTCTCCCTTAAAAGCACCAATACTGGACTATTTGCTAACCCTGAAACAATCTGTGCTTTCCATCCACTCCATAAGGCTCCATCTAGTAGTAATATCTGAACATCATCTTCCTATCTAGGGGTCACAGTGTATTTTTCCACCCTCATTGGCAAGATTTCCAAAGGGCCTTATACATGGCTTTTCCTCTAGTTTGGGCACCTCATGCTCCTGGGACTTCAGTACAATACACCCTCGCTGTAACGAACCCGTCGGGATTCAAGCCATTTGTTTGTTATATAGCCAGGGGTTCATTATAGTGAAAGAGGCCGACTGCCCTGGGCGGGAGGGAGCGGGAGAGGAGAGGAGGCCGCTGACAGCTTCTCCAGCCTCATGGCTGTGGCAGGGGCTGACAGCTCCTCCGGCCTCGTGGCTGTGGCAGGGCTGGAGAAGTTGTCGGCCTCCACTGCAGCTGTGGGGCTCGAAATGGGATTTGGTGACCGGGTTCTTTATAGCCGAAGGTTCGTTATTATGAAGGGCATTATAGCGAGGATATACTATATAGAGTTAGCAAGGTGAGAGCATTTGAGCTCAGGCAACCTCTGCTGCCTGTTTGAGGAATGCCTCTATATCTGAAATTTGTAGGGCAGCTACACGGTGTTCAATCCACATACTTACAAGACACTGTTCCTTAGTAGAAGCTTCCAGATCAGATGGTGATTTAGTAGGGCTGTTTTGCAGTCATTTATTTAAGTAGAACTCCTCTAATATGTACCTCCAAGCAATGGGACAACTACACTGCTTTTTAGTCACCAAGAATAAAATCTGTCAGGGCAATCAGTTGAAGAAAGAATGATTATTTCCCCTGTATTAACTGGGATCTTCGAGATGTGTTGTCCACACAGATTACACGACCTACCCTCCTTGGCCACTTCTACTAATTCCTACTTCTGTGGGATTCTCTATTGGTGAAAGAACTGAGGGATGATTGGGTTCACTCTTCCCTTTATTCACTTGGGAGTGTGGGGGGTGCAAGGGCAACTAGGGCACAGGCATAGCCCCAACTAACACTGCTGACCAAAGTAATCCTATCTTGCATGGAGGGGGTTTGCCCATTAAAAGCAAAATCTTTGTGGACAAAGCTTCTCAAAGAACCACGGTTACTGCAGGGTATGTAACATTCTATTCTAGTTGGATTTTGGCCAAGATACTACTGTTAACTCTTGTTGTACAAATGTTGCTATGGGATCTTTAATGACCATGAGTGTTCAGAACCTTGGTTTTATGACTCTTCTGAAAGATAACATGTCCTCGAGCACAGACCTGCTAATATTAGTTCAGTACTGATTTGAAGAATAACGCTACTTATTGAATTGCCGACGGTACTATATGAAATACTCATTAAAAGGAGATCCCAGCAAAATTCCTTTCTTTCAGGGTTGTAGTCATGGCCTATTGTTGAAGAGTTCTTACCTGTACAGTCTTATTTTGGCATTTTGATATACTCTCTAATTACATGATCACACTGTTTTTTCTGCAGGACCCCTGCCTCAATCAGTGCACAGGAACAATGCTGCTGACCGAATGGGTAGCTATGCAATACTTCTTTTTATCCTCATCATTTAATGTCTGACCCCATGCCTTTTTTACTGCACACAGATTTAAATCCTGAATACAGTATTATAAATTTCCTCATGGCTTTTCTTTGACATGCGTCAGTGTGGTATCTGAGTGGTTCATAAATATTAGTGAATGAATTTCATCTTTGCAATATCCCTGTCAGGTAAGATGGTATTATCCCCCATTTTACAGGTGAGGCTGTGAGACAGATTGAAGCCAAAATCGTCAAATGCCCCACTCATTTTGGGAGCCCAACCTGAGATGCCACAGGCTTGATTTTTATTCAGAGTACTTAGTGTTTTTGTAGCACTGTGTATGTTCAGAGCACAGCTCCATTGATTTCAGTTGCAGTTGTGAGCTCTTAGCACTTCTTCAGATAAGGTTTCAGGTGTTCTAAAGTGGGAACCCAGAAAATAAGGAAGATCCA
This sequence comes from Eretmochelys imbricata, assembly GCF_965152235.1. Classification (NCBI taxonomy): domain Eukaryota; kingdom Metazoa; phylum Chordata; order Testudines; family Cheloniidae; genus Eretmochelys; species Eretmochelys imbricata. The sequence continues at coordinate 8,994,193 of NC_135595.1, read as the reverse complement.
GTGGGCGCTTGTGAAAAGTTTTTGGGTTAAGTGACTTACCCCTTATCAGACAGAAACTAAGTGGGAGAGGCAGGGATAGATTCCCATTCTCTAGGGTTACATTCAACTGCCATAAGCACAAAAACCCCTTTCTCCTCTTCCAGTCCCTTAGTTCATTCACTACACACCTTCCAACTTCTGCAACAAATGAGGCTGGCTCATACAGATGACACGGCCTCATTTGTTACACAACCTTGATTCATTCCCAGAGCACCTTTTCGTCTGTGCGCTGAATGAGGCAGAGATTCTATGGAAAAATATATTATGTGACCATGTAATTAAAGTCTGTATCATAATGTATATGCACAAGGGGAGTGAATTAAAGTTGCCTATGCAACCTTAATTGGGCATTATCTAACTTTTACATGCTGGACTTTTCAACCACAATGTTCTTTTGACATAACTTTTTTTTTTCCCTTCAATGTAACTTCCTAAGCTCAAAACAAAACAAGTAAACTGAAAAATAGAAATTTCATCACATGGAATTCTATTGACCCCCACATGGGTCATCAGGAAGACTGGCACATTTAGGCCCACAGCACAGACTTCAGTTAACAGGACTTATTTCCCCCAGGTGGCTAGCTCACATAGAGGATAATGAGATGCACATTTTGACAGTGAGTTTCACCGCTATACAGTGGTAACAGAGGTATGATAGAACTCAAGAATCCTGAGTTCTATTGCCGGTTCTGTAGTGGAGTATGTTTCAGTGGTTAAAGACCTTTTTGCCCTATTTTCCCCTTTCCTAGTATGTCCTTCTCCCATTCTGTTCCCGTTCCCCTTGGTACCTGTCCCCTTAGCCTGCACCCCCAACCTGCCCGTGTCTTCCCCTCCCTTCTCTTGCTCCTCCCCACTCCCTTCCTTTTGTGTAGTCAGGTTGTTTGCCCCTCGATCCTTCGTGCTGCCTGGATGCCAACTGAAGAAGCATTGAGCGCGCAGGAGAAACAATCCCTCTGTTCTCAGTTCTGGTGCCACAGCAGCTCTCTGGGTGCCAGGAGGGACAGTTGCAGGGACAGTCCTGCTAAGCCCCTACGTTCCCTGCAGCCCTAAGACTGAGCGTGCTTAGTTGCACTCTGGGGATGGTGCACTGTCACTGTGGTTGACATAAAGGAGCTGTAGTGACAGAATCTTTGGACAATAATGGAGTCATTGTCTAACAAACCTCTACTGAGCATGTGCAAATGAAATTTTTCAGATGCTGATAGTCAAATTTGGGTGTTTTTTCATGGGGATAGCAAAAGACACATCCTCAACACCAGGGCATCTCTGGCAAATATAAAGTTCCTGCTGCATAGCTTAGAGGTGCTAGAATTTCTCAACAAAACACTGTAGAATTTGTCTAACATGAGTAGAACAACATATTTTCCCTGAATCTCACTCTCTGAAACGGTGAACCGTTTTATGCTGAAACTTCCCTAAGAAAATTCAGCCTGAGGCAGACACCTGTCGTGGGAAAATTTAGCCTGGACAGTCAAAATCTTGCAAAATTAACTGCAACTGAAAATGGCATTTTATAAGGGAAAGCGTTAGGCAACTATAACAATAGTAGCAAAACCAGCACTGCGTATAACAGTAACAGGCAATGGTATTCCCGCAAAGAGACCTATTAGGTGCATAATAACTCTTTGAGACCAAAGGGATTGTGATGGAATATTTCACCATACCATGTAACATCAGGATATTGAATTCAAAGGACACAAGACACTGTCTTTTTCACAGACATGTAGACTAGGCAAAAAAGAGTTACCATTCTTTAATTTAAAAAAAAAAAAAAAGAGTTGCTGAACTGAAGGGGCAAAGGCCTTAAAGTATTTTAGGATATTCTCATGACTCTAGTGTGATCCAAATGTGCTAAATAATTTTTCTGTATATTAAGGCTGAAAGTGAGATTGTGTACTGTGTCTCTTGGATGTGCAGCACATGCAAGCACTGTCCAGGAGCAGGAAGAGGGGCTAAGGTGGCTTTAAGGTCACCTTTGTGCCCTCCCTCCCGGTACTGGGTTGTTCTAGGGGGCAGTGCAGCGCTCAGCATGATTGTGGCTGCCATCTCTGACTGCCTATGGTTGGCAGTGCTGCCCAGAATTTCTATGATGCTGTGCACTGTGTTTCTTCTGCTGGAAAACCACTTACACTGGGGCTTGCAAGAGGTCCTGTGTCAGTTTGCTTACCTCACCCTGAAGCAGTGCCTGCGTGCCAGTCGAATTCTTTTCTTGTCAGCTAAAAGAAAAGGAATACTCGTGGCACCTTAGAGACTAAACAATTTATTTGAGCATAAGCTTTCGTGAGCTACAGCTCACTTCATCGGATGCATAAAGTGGAAAATGCAGTGAGGATGTTTTATACACACAGACCATGAAAAAATGGGTGTTTATCACTTCAAAAGGTTTTCTCTCCCCCCACCCCACTCTCCTGCTGGTAATAGCTTATCTAAAGTGATCACTGTCCTTACAATGTGTATGATAATCAAGGTGGGCCATTTCCGGCACAAATCCAGGGTTTAACAAGAACGTCTGAGGAACAGTGGGGTGGGGGGGGGGGGTAGGAAAAATCAAGGGGAAATAGGTTACCTTTTCTCGTCTCATTATGCTGCCGGAGCAGTGTTCAACAGCTATGCTGGGGAGCAGGAGAAATCCATCTTTGAGATATTTCAAAACTATCTGTGGGTTTTGGATGCCCAGTTCTCTGCACAGCTTTGAAAATCTCAGATGTGCAGACTAGTAAAATGATACATGGGAGGCGTGGAGGGGTGCGTCTTTTGGATAATATATTTTAAAATGTGTTCAGTGTAACTAATTCAAATTGTGGAGGCCAAAACTAGTCACTGAGGAATCAGTATGAAAAATTTAAGGTGTGTAAAATAAAATTGTTTTTCTTCCAGCTGCCAACCCTCTTGTTCAGCAAGGTGGACAGCCACTCATCCTTACCCAGAACCCAACATCGGGGCTAGGCACAATGGTAACACAGCCAGTGTTACGACCTGTTCAGGTGATGCAGAATGCCAACCATGTTACTAATTCACCAGTGAGCAGCCAACCTATCTTTATAACAACACAGGTGAGTTTTCTGTTCCCATGTACTTAAGTATTCTTAAATATTTTGAAGCACTCTACGTAACTGTACTTAAGTACTTTTACGTATTCTGTACTTAGTGCTTGTATTTAAGTACTACTGAAGGTACCTAAATCATAAGTAACTTAAAAAAAAAAATTAAAAAACCGCAAGTACTTTTTCAGACTGTCCTGGATTCTGGTTCATCCCCAGAAACCACTGTCCTGGGTTGGGCACTTTAGGCGCTCAGTTCCAGCTGCACTGGGCTTTTTTCTGTTCCTGCTGTTTCATCAGCCAGGGAGGGTGGTGGCCCTGCCCTCTTCATTTCTGATTGGTCACTGCGACAGGTCCAGCCTATTGGAGGGGTGAGTCAGTATGGGGGAGGGGGCAGAGCAGGCAGACACATACCTCTCAGTGTCCTGCATTGAGAAAACAAGCCCAGTAGCTGCTTACCCTGCAGGGTGGGATAAGAAATGCCTGCCAGGCACTGGGCATGCTCCAGTGCTGAAGGGGCTATTGGGAAATTGAGGCCTAAGGAATTGTTTTGTCAACTTCTGCTTAGTGCCACCACTACCAGTCATTGTATCATTGATTATACTTCCTGATTCATTTCCTTTTGAATTGTAAATATTCTTAGTCTTCTTTAATCTGGAAATATCTCTTCAGTCACTAATGGCGTGTGAAAATAAAGTGTTGCCGATTGTAGTGAGAACTTACTTCTCAGATGTTGCTGAAGATGATGAGAACTTTATTGAAGCAGTTTGTAGTTTGTGCAAACCAAAAAGAAAGACAATTCACAGACAAGATAAGGCACCCTCAGATTTCACCAAACATGCAGGTAAATAATTATTATTAATTAAATATGGTTCATTCCATTTTTTGCTCACTATATTTTCTCCTTAGTTGGACATATTTATTATTTCTTGAACTGCTGTTTTGGTATGTTTCCTGAAATTGTGATTTACTAGGCCAGAAAAGGCCAGAAATACCATATTTACTCTAATTCAGTTTGTTGTAAAACACAGACCCCAAGCAGTATTTATGGTATGTTTTATACATCACTTAGCATTTGTTTTTCCTTTTGTATTTGAGCAGAATAATAATTAAACATTTATACATATAGTTGCTCTGAATAAAATAAAATAATTCTTATTTGTTTTTTAGAGAAGTCATGGAGAAAAGGACTTTGGATGTAAGCAAACTATTGATGACTTGTTCACAGCATCTGGGGAAACCCCAAAGTGAAAGACCCCCAGTTTTGATACTTTTCTGCAGCAATTACTCTGTGATGGAGCAGTGTCCAAAGAAAATATAGACAAACTAATTCTCAGTTTTATTAGTGATATGCTGACTCTGTCAACTGTTGAAGGGTGTGGCTTTCACACTTTATTTATTGGACTTATTCCCAAGGCTGCTGTCATGTGAACTGAAAAAATAAAGATTAAACTACTGGGACAATACAGCTTGGTTCTTGAAAGCATAAAAAACAAATTGGCATCTCTACGTTATGTTTGCACGACTGGAGATGTGTGGACACATCAGGCAAGAAGCTACGTGGATATTACCTGTCACTGGATTGACTACTAATCCAACAAGAGTCCGCAGTCTTAGGCTTCCATCACTTTTTTGGAACACAAGACAATAAGATCACTTCTCTGTTGGCTCAGATCCACTCACAGTTTGATCTGGATTCAATAAAAATAACACTTGACAAAGATAGTGTTAGCAATTTTGTTAAAGCCTTCAAGCTGTTTTCAGGACCTGGAGTGTTGGAGGATGATGCTGATAAGGAAGTGGAGGAGGATGCTAGTAAACAAGTGGACACCCCACGTTCTGATAGATGTAGCCATGTGAGTATTGATGAAGTTTTGACAAGCGATACTGCTGACTGTTCATGTATATTTTACCACCACATATTTTGCCACTACATATGACTGTTTTTCGTACACTCTGAACTTGGTAGCAACTACTGATGCTTCTAGGGCTCTTGCCAAGAACTCTCAATACAAGCGTCTCTTCAGAAGTGTAGTGGCTAAGTGCTCTGTCTTAAGCAACACTGCATACCAGAGTTCTGAGATTGTGAATGACACGCTTGGAAAAACAATCCGCAAACCTACCTCTAAGCAATGGAATTCAGAGTTTAGTAGCTTTCACCGTATTTACAACATGCCTGATAGAGTTAATATTGTGATGGAGCATATCCCACTGTCAAAATTCTCCAACACAGCTGGAATATCTAAGTGAGTTGCTGGAGGTGATGTCCACGGTTGCCACTGGACTTGGTAGATAATGTGAAGGAAGGCCATAGAAAAGGTTTGGATGTATTTTGACGTTTGATGCAGCTGTGAGTAACAAAAGTGCAAAGTCATTTGTTGCTGTTCCAGTGCCACGCCGATTTTATTTTAAAGTTGCATTGGCTGCTGAATCAGATTGAGAGAAAAATTGCAGAGGAAGTTCTTTTTACATAATCTGGTTTGTTGTGACAGCCTACCAAAGCCTACAGATCAAGCAATAACATCCAAAGATGCCACTAATTTCTATTGCTTTGATGATCAGGGGGCATCTGACTCCCACTTAAGAATTGTTGGTATACAACTCCACAGTGATCCATCTCATGAATTTGATCAACTGAAAAAACATCCAGTAGTTGTTAAACTTTTTATCAAATTTAATACTACCCTGCCAATCATGTTCCAGTGGAAAGATTATTCAGTAGCGCTGGACAAATCCTTTTGCCAAGAAGGAACTGTCTTCAGGATGATACATTCAAGATTCTACTGTTGAAGAAAATGCCCATTTAATCGAATGAGCTGCTGTTTGTAAATAACATATAAATGATATAATGGAAAGGAAATTTATTTACGTTTTAAGTGATTTTTTTCATTGTTGTTCCATCTCTTTTGTATATATAAATAAAATTTAATCGTTGCTCTTTTTCTTCTACTATGTGCTTATGTTATTTAGGTGGTAGTTCATCTGTTGGCCAGGAAATACAGGCATGAAAGTACTTGCACTTGTATTTTTTACCTATAAATGCATAAGTATTATTTCCACAATATATTTGTACTTCTAAGTACTTCTGTAATGATATACTTGTCACTTATATTAAAGTCCTTTTTATCAGTACTTATGGCAACACAAGGGGATGGTGCTGGTCCTTTGGCTGGTACAGAGGAGCCTGGGCTCTTGGATCGTCAGTTCTGTTTGTTAGTTTTATTTTAGTAACAAACAAACACCTGTGGAAAACAGAGAATAAAAATGCTTGGAAGACTAACCTGCCTTGGCTAATACTTATCAGTTTGTCACTCTGATCACTTCATATGACTTACTCTGACTAGTGCTGTCAATATGAAAATTCTTCATTTACCTTTACTTTTTTGAGGTGGGTGGGAGGGGGTTGGGATTAGAGGATCTTTTTGAGCAGATTTCTACTGGAAGAGAAATTGGATTTATTACTTTGCAGAAATAGGGTCCAATCTAATGCCAACTGAAATCGATGCAGACTCATACTGACCAAATACTGGTTCTGCTGTGATTGCTGAATTTGTCTCTTCCACTCCTAAACATACCTAGCAAACCTCAAAGAAGTAATTTGGGAAGACCATTCAGGCACTAACGGCACATTGTGATTGGTAAACTGCACACGGATTATCTCTGTTTTTGGTTTGTTGGAATAAATATGTTAAAGATAATTTTGCCTCTTAAATGCAGGGATTTCCAGTAAGGAATGTCCGGCCTGTACAAAACACAATGAATCAGGTTGGAATTGTTCTGAACGTACAGCAAGGCCAAACAGTTAGACCCATTACCCTAGTCCCAGGTAAGCAGTGTATCCACTGAAACAGACTAAATGGGCATGTGGTAGAAATCTGTTGTTTAGCGTTTATCCAACTAAAGGAACATAAACTAAAAATATTATATCTTGAAATTTGTTTCCTTATCTGTGTTGCCAGTAGCCCTTGAAGAGTGGGATTTTTCTTAGGGACCTAAACCCCTCGTCCTTCAAACACTTTCCTACTCTGAGTAGTCTCACTCGCAGCAGTAAAGCTAAGCACATATGTAAGAGTTTTCAGGATTGGGGTCTGTATGACTAGGAGTATGAGTCCCACTGAAAACTGTGGTACTTTGGAAAATCCTACCCAAAATTATTAAAAAGGGAAGAATTTGAACATGTAATTTTCACTGTCTGTTTCCTTTTGCATTTCACTCATCTTGGAAAGTGAAACTATTTTCAAAGGTGCTGAGCATTCATAACCTCCAGCGAAGTTAGTGGGAGTTGAGAGGGCTCAGTGCTGCTGGGAAACAAGCAGTTAGATATCTGACACATCAAGTGGGAGCATCGGATCTAACCAGGTTTTCTGTTCTTTTTGAAGCCCCAGGTACCCAGTTTGTTAAACCAACCGTTGGAGTTCCTCAGGTTTTCTCTCAAATGGCCCAGGTGAGACCAGGTACAACCATGCCGGTGCGACCCACTACCAACACTTTCACTACGGTCATTCCGGCCACGCTTACCATCAGGAGCACTGTACCACAGTCCCAGTCACAACAGCAAAGTAAGTCCACTCCCAGCACCTCCACAACTCCTACTTCAACGCAGCCAACAACACTTGGACAGTTAACTGTGCAGCAGCCAGGGCAATCCAGTCAAGCTACTAACCCTAAATTAGGTAAGACCTCCCATGGGAAAGCAGTGGGATTCAAGTGTTTATAATTTGATCTTCAGATATGTGGCCTAGTGGCTAGAGTATGGGAGGAGTAGTCCTGGGTTCTATTCCTGACTCTGTCACTGACACATTGCGTAACTATGGGCAAGTCACTTAACTGCTCTGTGCCTCAGTTTGCCCATCTGTAAAATGGGGATAATCCTTCCATATATCCCAGATGGGTATGAGAATTAACTAATTCGTGTTTATAAAATGTTTTGAGATACTCAGATGAAAGACCCTAAAAAATGCTTATTTGTGTGTTTTGAAAGATTATATATGAAGCTGTTTTTAAGATTAAGAAGGGCACAGTGGAAATTAGTCATTCCTTTTATATGATGTCCAATATTACAATAATGATGGATTGTTCAAAAATAATGGTAAACAACTTTTAGAACAAATAAAAGTACTGCTTCATTCAGCAAGTGGTCCAGACAATGTAATTACATTTAGGAAGTCAGAGTCAAATACTACAGCAAGATTCAGAAAAGGGGTGTGGATAATTTTTGACAATCAATAACATGTATAGTTATTCACAGGACAAATCTCATGTTTCATGGTGTAAGCTGATAGCTGGAGGGGGTCAGAAGAGTGTTGTCCTCCCCTAACCCTTCCTGTACAACTCTGATGAATCAGGTATTGATCACGGTCAGAGTCAGGATACCAGAACTGATGGTCTTATGTGGTACAGTAAATGATGGGGGACATGTTCGACCCATGGTCTGATCGGATATATCAGGATGTAGGACATGAGAGATGAGAGGTCTTGCCTGGTATATCAAATCCTGTGTTCCTACATTTTTTTTCTCCATTGTCCCTTCTGTTGGCAGTGAGTATTGCAAGCTTTGTGACTGTGAAGAGACCTGGAGTAACTGGAGAGAACAGCAATGAGGTTGCTAAGCTGGTGAACACACTGAATACCATTCCTTCATTAGGCCAGAGCCCTGGTCCACTTGTGGTTTCTAATAGCAGCCCTGCACATGGTTCCCAGCGATCCAGTGTTTCAGAGTCGTCGTCGTCATCGCTGAAAGGTACGGTCTGTGGTAGCCTAGATTCTGCTGAAAGCACAGACTTCTAAAGATGTTCCTAACACTCAATTTCTGAAGCAGAAAACGGTAACTAAGCATGTTATATAGATTGCATATAAAAGGGGAAACAGACCTGTTAAACAGCTATACAGTTGAATTTCATGTCTTCATTGCTCTAAAGTTTTTCCTAGTGAGTGTCCTATATTTATCATGTGAGTTCCTGACTACTCCTTGTATTTATTACTGTGTATTCAGTGTTATGGATGCCCATGCTACCATTGTTAGAATTATTATTTACACATCACCATGGGCATACAGAGCTCTTTACAGACATGTAAGAGGGTAGCTTCTGTGCTACTTCTCCTGCACAGAAGGCACATCTCAGTGGGAGTGAGGCAAAAGATGGCTTTAAGCTACCTTTTGTGCCATCCAGATTCTGGACTTCTGCCCATGTTTGGAGGTGAGAACAAGGAGTTTGAACTTGATGTGGATGGGGGCAGGAAGTCAGTGAAAGGATACAAGGAGAGTGAAGTGTGATTGGAGTAGTGGGAGAAGATGATTTTAGCTGCAAGATGTTTATCAGAAAATTCTTAGGACATCAGTGACTGTGTTCTGAGGAGTGATGAGTGTGCAGTGTATCTCATATGAGTTGTCATAAATCTGCACATTTTCATACCTCTCCTCTCAAGTCCTGTTAGCAATTAACGTTATTACTCTTGAAATGAATCACTTTCAATAGGGCCAGAACTTAGATCCAAGTTTTTATTGAAATGTAGGGGTAGTATCAGATTCCAGATCTGGTTTATCCAGTTTTTTATTATTGTTGTTATTATTGTTATTGTTATTACAGTCAGCTCTTCTCCTGTCCCCACATTTGATTTACAAGATGGTGGCCGGAAAGTCTGCCCAAGATGCAATGCCCAATTTCGAGTGACTGAGGCTTTAAGAGGACATATGTGTGTAAGTAACCATTCTGAGATGAAGAATTCATTAGTCAGTACTATTGATTGTATACGGCAATACTGAAGAACAGTGTTCTCCCCACGGAAGGGGCTTGGGTAGGACAATCTGATGGGGGAATGGAAAATCTACCACAGGATCTTTAATAACTCCAAGTAGGCAGGACCTAGTTTTATATCTTGTTAAAAAGGACTGTTCCTCCAGTAGCACTGCCCCTTCCTAGCAATGGTCTCACCCAGCTGTACTGACTTGGAGGGAAGAGCATCCACCTCACTACTTCCTGAAGGTTGCTGTGGTGGGCTCCCAGCTCTCATGAGACCCAGCCTGCTTAGCTTGTGCGAGCCAATGAGGTCACAGCCCACACTGTATGTGTAGTGATATAGTTACTGTTATGTACAATCTAATCATTAGTGTGGCTTTTCTTTTTCCTGAAGTACTGCTGCCCTGAAATGGTTGAATTCCTCAAGAAAGGAAAATCTCTGGAACCTGAACCAAATATTCAGCCTACAAAGCCTCCATCTCCAGAAAAAACTGCAACTGTTGCTTCACCACCCTCCTCCACACCTATCCCTGCATTGTCTCCACCCGCTAAAGCTCCAGAGCAAAGTGAAAATGCAGGTGATTCATCCCAGAGCAAACTCATCATGTTGGTAGATGATTTCTACTATGGCAGGGATGGCGGCAAAGTGACTCAGCTTTTGAACTTCCCCAAGGTTCCAACATCCTTCCGGTGTCCACACTGCACCAAGAGGCTAAAGAACAACATACGGTAAGAGGAATGCCACATGCCCCTATAACAATACCTCGCAGTTCTTGAATCTGCACGTCTCAAAGTGAGTTACTATGTCAATCAATTAAGTTCCAAAGCCCCCCTTATAGGGTAGGTAAGTCACAAACAGAGGCATGGAGAGGTGAAGTAATTTGCCCATGATCACACAATGAGTCAGTGGCAGAGCTGGGAACTGAACCCAGAATTCTTTTGGCTAGAACAGGGTTCCCAAACTTTTTTCCTTGAGGCCCTCCTGCAGCTGCAATAGGCACTGCAGCTGACTATTAGCACTTCTTGCTGCTTTCCAGGAGGTGGCACCCGGGGTTGGAGGTATGACTTAAGCTGTTCAGGGGCAGCTGAACCTTTAAATTATGCCCTCCCCGCTATCAGTGTATACAGTTTGATAGTGCTCCCTCCCCTCAAGGTGATCAAATGGGAAATCAGGCAAGGGGCTGTTTAGCATGTAGCATGACTGCCACACGTCTGTCAGGGAGAGGGCACCATGGAGCGTGCACGGCCCCTTGCCTCAGCAGGGAGCAGGGCCAGCAAAAGAGTGAAGGGGCCAGGCAGGTGCCACAGCCAGCCCCCACTGACACCCTCCACCTCTGCAGACCACTGAGTGCCTTGAGCTTGTCACGTGGCAGCCTTGCCCCAGTCACCTGCCCAGCACCCTTGTGTGCTTCACAGGCAGCCCCTGTCCGGGAACAAGAGAGAGGTTCGGGGGCCCCCAATGCTGGGCAAAGGCAGGCACTTGGGTTGGGCCCGGCCATTATCCGTGATGGTCATTGTCTAGGAGGAAACAGAGCAGCACTGCTGTGCTCTGGTTATTGGGGGAGCCGTGGAGCTGATACTCCAGGAGGCCAGACAGCCATGGATTGTGGGGGTGCAGTGGCTTGGAGCAGGAACAGCCACGAACCCACCAGCCACCCTGGGAGCTGCCACCTCTCAGGGCCAGCCCCTTCTCTCCTGTCGCACAGCAGCTCCACATCGCCCTTTGTGGGTGCTGAGCTCCTCCGGCACTGAGCAGGGGCCATCACTAGCTGCCACTTCGTCACTGTCTGCTTCACAAACTCCAGTGTCCTCTCCAAACTCCGCCCATGGCCCATGTAGAGCACCCAGGACTGTATGGTGGCCAGTAGACCACCCAGGACTGTCTGGTGGGCCACGGCCCACAGTTTGGGAACCTCTGGGCTAGAATAATGGAATCCTGAGTCCTAATAGAACTTTTAACACCTGTAATTTCTGATTAACTAACCGCTAGTCCAGTCCCTAGAACCCATGATAGAGTATTCTCCACTGCTTTATCCAGTTGAGTTTGAACATGAGAGCTGAAGAGAAGAGGTAATTTCCTGTTTGTGGAACAGATTGTACAATGCACAAGAATCCTCTCTAGTATCTTATTGCTACAATAGTCAGTATTAAAATTTGACTTTGAGCTAATATGCTTTATCATGGCAGATGGAGAATGTTAGTTGTTATCCTCTTGATGCTGCTCCTTCAGTGGGCAGTGAGAGAGCAGAGTCAGATGTATCCTGCTATCCAGGGGCTGAATAAGCTGCTGTTGAAGCATCTCTGGGCCACAGAGTGAGGAACATCATGTCCATCTCTTTGATGGAGGAGAGTTGCCGTCATGTCAGGCCTGGTTTTAGTAGGGTTAGTGAGAAGAGAGTATCTTAATGCTATGCCAAAAATGCAGTTACTTTATTAGCTATTTGAAAATAAATGTTTTTGCTACTAGTGAAAGCAATGCCAAAATAACCAATGTAAAAGTGTCTGGTTCACACCATTTCCAGGGTTGATATGGATGCGAATGTTTTTGTATTTATGTTCACATACACTCTGCTCTCCTTCAGGTTTATGAATCATATGAAACACCATGTTGAACTAGATCAGCAGAATGGGGAGGTAGATGTCCATACTATCTGCCAGCACTGTTACAGGCAGTTCTCCACCCCCTTCCAGCTGCAGTGCCACCTAGAGAATGTTCACAGTCCCTATGAATCAACCAGTAAGTGGTGGTAGCAGGGGGGTTGTTTGTTTATTTCAGGATTTCAGTGTAAGTCTCTGGAGAAAGAGGTCTATCCATCCTGGGACCATGCCATCATGATGCAGGGTGTGATGTGGAGTTACATGGAATTAGATTTTCTTGCATGCCTGCAAAAGTTCAAACCAAACTGTAGTATTAGTCCAAAGTGATTTCATTGTCAAGGATATTTTAAAGATCCAAAACAATCATAATCAGATAATGTTTAGGTTCTGATATGAACCTCCTAAAGGAATGAAATTCTGAGCTAAGATAACTCCATGGAGCTTTTATTGGGGCTTGTTGTTTATTCTTTTAAGCAATAAAATTAATCTAGTGCAGGTGAAAGCAGACTGAAGTCCTCAGTTTATACACATACGATGTGTTTCCCCACACCATGCCCACCAGTGCCACCTTGTGGGATGAGAAAGTTCAGGTACTATGCCTTACTCAATCTCTTGTAACTTTTCAACTGTCTTAAAACGTGATGACTAGTCATTGTTTATACCTTTCTTTGGACAGTGGTAGTCATTCTACATCTTGCATGCATTTTGCGGTTAGTATATTGCTAAAATATCTGTCACAGCAATTTCAAAACTGCCAAATGTTATGCTTAGTAAAATTCCACTCCTTAAAGTTAGCTTTATTTTATCTGCAAAGCATGATGGGACTGTTGTTTCCACACAACTCTTAGGTTCTTTCTTTGGCCTGTTCTAAATGTCAACAGGACACTTTTCAGAGTAGCAACCGTGTTAGTCTGTATCCGCAAAAAGAAAATGGACACTTGTCCGTTAGAAGCTTAGAATCATAGAAGATTAGGGTTGGAAGAGACCTCAGGAGGTCACCTAGTCCAAACCCCTGCTCAAAGCAGGACCAACACCAACTAAATCATCCCAGCCAGGGCTTTGTCAAGCCAGCCATTAAAAACCTCTGTGGATGGAGATTCTACCACTGCCCTAGGTAACCCAGTCCAGTGCTTCACCACCCTCCTAGAGAAAGAGTTTTTCCTAATATGCAACCTAGACCTCCCCCACTGCAACTTGAGACCATTGCTCCTTGTTCTGTCATCTGCCACCACATAGAACAGCCTAGCTCCATCCTCTTTGGAACCCCCTTCAGGTAGTTGAAGGCTGCTATAAAATCCCCCCTCACTCTTCTCTTCTGCAGACTAAATAAGCCCAGTTCCTTTAGCCTCTCCTCATAAATCATGTGCCCCAGCCCCATAATCATTTTCATTGCCCTCTGCTGGACCCTCCAATTTGTTCACATTCTTTCTGTAGTGGGGGAATCAAAACTGGGCACAGTACTCCGGATGTGGCCTCACCTGTGCTGAAAAGAGGGGAATAATCACTTCCCTTGATCTGCTGGCAATGCTTCTACTAATGCAGCCCAATATGCCGCTAGCCTTCTTGGCAACAAGGCAAACTGTTGACTCATATCCAGCTTTTCGTCCACTGTAATCCCCAGGTCCTTTTCTGCAGAACTGCCGCTTAGCCAATCAGTCCCCAGTCTATAGCAGTGCCTGGGATTCTTCCGTCCTAAGTGCAGGACTCTGCACTTTTTCTTGTTGAACCTCATCAGATTTCTTATAGCCCAATCCTCCAATTTATGTAGGTCACTCTGGACCCTATCCCTACCCTTCAGCTTATGTACATCTCCCCCCAGCTTAGTGTCATCCGCAAACTTGCTGAGGGTGCGATCTATCCCATCATCCAGATCATTAATGAAGATATTGAACAAAACCTGCCCCAGGACAGACCTCTGGGACACGCCGCTTGATACCGGCTGCCAACTAGACATCGAGCCATTGATCTCTACCTGTTGAGCCCGATGATCTAGCCAGCTTTCTATTCACCTTATAGTCCATTCATCCAATCCATACTTTTTAACTTGCTGGCAAGAATACTGTGGGAGACTGTATCAAAAGCTTTGCTAAAGTGAAGATATATCACGTCCACCGCTTTCCTCATAGCCACAAAGCCAGTTATCTCATCATAGAAGGCAATCGGGTTGGTCAGGCATGACTCCTTTGGTGAATCCATGTTGACTATTCCTGATCACCTTCCTCTCCTCCAAGTGGTTCAAAATGGATTCCTTGTGGACTTGCTCCATGATTTTTCCAGGGACTGAGGTGAGGCTGACTGATCTGTAGTTCCCCAGATTCTCCTTCTTCCTTTTTTTTAAAGATGGGCACTATATTTGCCTTTTTCCAGTCATCCAGGACCTCCCCCAGTTGCCACGAGTTTTCAGAGATAATGGCCAATGGCTCTGCAGTCACATCAGCCAACTCCCTCAGCACCCTTGGATGCATTGCATCCAGTTCCATGGACTTGTGCATGTCCAGCTTTTCTAAATAGTCCTTAACCTGTTCTTTCACCACTGAGGGCTGCTCACCTCCTCCCCATACTGTGCTGCTCAATGCAGCAGTCTGGGAGCTGACCTTGTCTGTGAAGACCGAGGCAAAAAAAGCATTGAATACTTCAGCCTTTTCCACATCATCTGTCACTAGATTGCCTCCCCCATTCAGTAAGGGTCCCACACTTTCCCTGACTCCTTCTTGTTGCTAACATTCCTGTAGAAACCTTTCTTGTTACCCTTGATATCCCTTGCTAGCTGCCACTCCAACTGCATGCTTGAGCAATATTTTTATACTCCTCCCTAGTCATCTGTCCAAATTTCCACTTCTTGTAAGCTTCCTTTTTGTGTTTAAGCTCACTGAAGATTTCTCTGTTAAGCCAAGCTGGTCGTCTGCCATATTTGCTATTCTTTCTGCACATCGGGATGGCTTGTTTCTGCGCCCTCAGTAAGGCTTCTTTAAAATACAGCCAGCTCTCCTGGACTCCTTTTCCCTCATATTAACCTTCCAGGGGATCCCTGAGGGAGTCAAAGTATGCTTTTCTGAAGTCCAAAGTATGTATTCTGCTACTCTCCTTTCTTCCTTTTGTCAGGATCCTGAACTCGACCATCTCATGGTCAGGGCTGCCCAGATTGCCACCCAGTTGTACTTCCCTTACCAATTCTTCCCTATTTGCAAGCAGCAGGTCAAGAGGAGCACGGCCCCTAGTTGGTTCCTCCAGCACTTGCACCAGGAAGTCCCCAGCACTCTCTAAAAACTGTGCACTGCTCTATTGCTCTCCCAGCAGATGTTAGGGAGATTGAAGTCCCCCATGAGAAACCAGGGCCTGTGATCTGGAAACTACTGTTAGTTGTCTGAAGAAAGCCTCCTCTACCTCATTCTCCTGGTCTATAGCAGACGACCACCATGACATCACCCTTGTTGCTGTTGCTTCTAAACTTAACCCAAAGACTCTCAACAGACTTTTCTTCAGTTTCCTATTGGAAGCTCTGAGCAGTCATACTGCTCCCTTACATACAGTGCAACTCCTCCACCTTTTCTCTCCCACCAGTCCTTCCTGAACAGTTTATACCCATCCATGACAGTGCTCCAGTCATGTGAGTTACCCCACCAAGTCTCTGTTATTCCAAGCTTAGTTGTGACCTTCCAAATTCATTTCACATAGGGGTTACCAAATAGACTTCAGATAATGATAAACTAATCTGATCAAAAATGTACTTTTGGAAACAGTGCAGCATTGGCCTGGGCCAAAGGAAATGGAGCTTTTCCATGTTCTTTGATGACTCAGTTTTACTCCTTGCTCAGTTGGTTTTGGTGATGCCTTCCAGAAGATGCTGAGAGTAGATATAGATAGATATATTTAAATCACATGCCCCAGATCCAAGAGGCGAGAACAAGTAATATTTTGCTTCCTTCAAAGGGATTATATTATCTGATTTCAAAGTCCTTCACTGCAACCTTTGTGTTGTGGGGGTTTTAACTGTTACTTTGCTTTTCCTTCCTGTTACAGCGAAGTGCAAGATTTGTGAATGGGCATTTGAGAGTGAACCAATGTTCTTGCAGCATATGAAGGATACCCACAAGCCTGGAGAAATGCCCTACGTTTGTCAGGTATTACACACATTTTAAACTCTGTGCTTTAGACTGTTTCTGTGAAGTCCAGGAGGAGGTCTGGAACTTTCCAGCAAAGCATTTAAGTAGGTGATTAGTCCCACTGTAGTCAGTGCTGAGGGAGCAGACACTAGTAGTTTGCATTGAGGGCCTGGAGATGGGTGCCTTTTCAGGAAAGAGAAGCTGTCACTCTAGAGGAGGAGATAAGGCTCTGTCACTCACTCACTACATCCCTAGTTGCTGTCTAACCCTGAGATCAGTGCTTGCATCCACTCTCAAGATGCTACCCTTCATAAATTGGCCCCACTGCTGCCTGTCCAATGAGAAAAGGAGAAGAATAAGAAACTTCTAAAATGTAACTTCTTTCAGTGTGACATAGGGCCTGAGTGAATTGTTCTATCTGACATACTGTGACTTGCTTTTCAGTAACTACCTATTATTCCTGTTTGCACTGTTACTCCCTTTCTTCTTTTTAGATTGGATGGATAGTGTCATTAACTGCTAATTTTATAACCATCTGAAAGAACAGAATTCTCAGGAGAGATCTGTTCTCAGAACTATTAATTTTAAGAGTATGTAGTCTCTTCAAAAAAATCTAAGTAGCTTATTTTTATTCTTTATGGGTATCCCCCAGTAAACCCTGATGTTCCCCCCGACGCCCCAAGATACCTCTCTCTTCTTGTAGCCCTCTATTCTGAGTGATGAAGACTGCATAAGATTTACTTCCTTTCAGAGCTCATTACTTCTCAGGTGCTCAGGAACCATGGTTATGGTTGCCATATAAGAATCTACCTAGATTGACCAGCCCCATTTTTACCTGATAGAGATCACTCACTGTTAGGTCTCACTTCCTGTTAGATCTCCCTTTCTGCTTACTTCAGATAAGTTCATTCAGTAACTTAAAGGGGGTGTAGGTTAGCAGCTGCTTAGATGCTTCAGTGAAAGTAACCATATACTACAGTGATAGATGTGATATAAATTCCTAGATTACTTCCATGTTAACTGTTTGCATTTGTCCTTCCCCAGGTCTGTCAGTATCGTTCGTCGCTTTACTCTGAAGTGGATAGCCATTTCCGAATGATCCACGAGGACACACGGCACCTGCTCTGTCCTTATTGCCTGAAAGTCTTTAAGAATGGCAATGCCTTCCAGCAGCATTTCATGAGGCACCAGGTAACCCAAGTACGGAGTTAGGTTTATATTCTTCGCAACGCTTTGGTTAAAATGTTTCACTTTTCACAGATTTCAGAGTAACAGCCGTGTTAGTCTGTATTCGCAAAAAGAAAAGGAGTACTTGTGGCACCTTAGAGACTAACCAATTTATTTGAGCATGAGCTTTCGTGAGCTACAGCTCACTTCATCGGATGCATACTGTGGAAACTGCAGAAGACATTATATACACAGAGACCATGAAACAATACCTCCTCCCACCCCACTCTCCTGCTGGTAATAGCTTGTCTAAAGTGATCACTCTCCTTACAATGTGTATGATAATCAAGTTGGGCCATTTCCAGCACAAATCCAGGTTTTCTCACCCCCCACCCCCCCCACAAACTCACTCTCCTGCTGGTAATAGCTTATCTATTACCAGCAGGAGAGTGGGGTGGGAGGAGGTATTGTTTCATGGTCTCTGTGTATATAATGTCTTCTGCAGTTTCCACAGTATGCATCCGATGAAGTGAGCTGTAGCTCACGAAAGCTCATGCTCAAATAAATTGGTTAGTCTCTAAGGTGCCACAAGTACTCCTTTTCACAGAGACTTCATTGGGAATGGAGCACATGCTTAAAGCTGAATCAGGGCCTGAAACAGGCGATGTGCCCACTTCATCACACACTCACACACACACACACACACGACTATGCCTCTTACCTCAGCTATGATTAGCACAAATATCCTGTGTTTTCCGTGTTGGTATTTGTTTCCACTTCGTAATTAACAAAGATTGTTGGTGGGTGATATCAGCCCTTTATCCTTCTGGGTGAAAAGTTCAGATTCCAGAAAATAAATTCCATCCCACAGACCACGTTTTGTACAGCTGTTGGGAAGCTCTGTTTCCATATCTGTTGCCTAGAATGGTGACCTCTTTTAAGTGTGAGTAGTTCTAAGCGTACTTATAAATTATAAAAAGAAAAGGAGTACTTGTGGCACCTTAGAGACTAACCAATTTATTTGAGCATGAGCTTTCGTGAGCTACAGCTCACTTCATCAGATGCATACCGTGGAAACTGCAGCAGACTTTATATATACACAGAGAATATGAAACAATACCTCCTCCCACCCCACTGTGCAGGAAATGGCCTAACTTGATTATCATGCACATTGTGTAAAGAGTTGTCACTTTGGATGGGCTACCACCAGCAGGAGAGTGAATTTGTGTGCGGGGGTGGAGGGTGAGAAAACCTGGATTTGTGCTGGAAATGGCCTAACCTGATGATTCCTTTAGATAAGCTATTACCAGCAGGACAGTGGGGTGGGAGGAGGTATTGTTTCATATTCTCTGTGTATATATAAAGTCTGCTGCAGTTTCCACGGTATGCATCTGATGAAGTGAGCTGTAGCTCACGAAAGCTCATGCTCAAATAAATTGGTTAGTCTCTAAGGTGCCACAAGTACTCCTTTTCTTTTTGCGAATACAGACTAACACGGCTGTTACTCTGAAACTTATAAATTATATAAAGTTAGTGCTTTTGGCAGGTAGCAGATTGACAACCCTGGAAGCCCTTAGTTTACCCACAGAACAGGTATAGGGTAGGCATTGGAAAGGCAAGCAGCTTCCATGTGCTACTCGCCAGTGTGCCTCAGCCATGACTTGGAGAAAACCCCCTCTAGGAGAAAGAGAAGAGTTCATTTTTCTTGACCCTGCAGTTCTTGGTGCCTCTGCTGATAAAGGGACCAATTGCTGGGGTGAAGGTGATTTTATGACGTGGACACGTTACCCATTGGAAATGGAACAAACACCACCAGTAACTATTTTTAGTACAGCATTTTTAAATGGCACCTAAACTTGGCTGGACTTGAGGTCAAGGGAATAAAAGAAAGAGAAGCCATTGTTTTGGTTTCTTTAAATAAATAAAATAAACCACCCAAGAACCTTCCCTTTTTGCCTCCACTCTCCAAAATTAAAAATTCCTTTTTTATTTTGCTTTAGAAGAAAAGTGTTTATCACTGTAACAAGTGTCGGCTGCAATTCCTATTCGCCAAGGATAAAATTGAACACAAGCTGCAGCACCACAAAACTTTCCGAAAGCCGAAGCAGCTAGAAGGACTGAAACCTGGAACCAAGGTAAGGGATCCAAGCTAAACAGCAGCCCTTGCTCCTCCTCCTACATTTTCTCAGAAGTATATCAACAGTATCAATATGTACCTCCTAAAAATTCCAGCAGCATTTTTCTACCAGTTTTTAGTAGATGCCATAAAACAGGTGTTTGCAGAATGTGCATCACTTCAGATCTCCACCTGTTGGAACAGATTGATTCCACCTGCCATTCCATGTTAAGTTGAGCAGACCATTGCAAAGCTGAGGAGCAGAGATCAGGAGTGGGGCAGCACGTGTCTTAAGATATGCAAAGCTGAGGTATCTATCATTTGCTGCAGGTTACAATTAGAGCATCTAGAGGACAGCCGCGGACAGTGCCAGTATCTTCGTCTGATGCGCCACAGGGCACCTTGCAGGAAGCCACCCCACTGACGACTTCTACGGACCCCCAGCCCATCTTCCTGTACCCACCTGTCCAGAGGAACATCCAGAAGAGAGCAGTCAAGAAAATGTCAGAACTTCTTGCTAAGTTTCAAACTAAAAGGTTGTTAAAGAAAATGCAGTCAGCTATGTTATGCCACCATTGATGGCAGTCTGCTCCTCGGCACTGTGCAGTTTCGGCTTGTCCACTGCCAGGAAGAACTATCATGCCAGGAGAAGCCAGCTTTCCACAAGACCAGGATTAAGTCAAATGATTTAAACAATTTTTTTTTTTTTTTATTTTCTCTTTTGTGGGGTTTTCCCTATAGAGAGCCCAGAGGAGCCTCCCTCTTTCTCTTCCCCCTCTCAGCCTGTCTCCCTTAGAGGTCCCACACTGCAGCCTTAATTTTTCTTGTTAGGGCAGTCCACTGTATTTGAGTACATGGCATAAGAGAGTGATTCCTTAATGAGGTGTCACAAATGGTGAAACTAAAGCCTAACGCTAAGACAATCTATGTAGCTAGGGCTGAAAGTATAGGTCAGAGGAGAGATTATTTTGACTGCAATTTTTTCTGGAAGTTTGCCTCTGTCAATGATAGTCTTCACTGTTTGCTGGTTAGCTTTGTCTTTTGTGTCTGCCAGCCTGACAGGGTTTGTAGTAACAGAAATTGTAACTCCACAAGGTATCTGTACAGCCACTGATGAGTGTCCCCTTTCATCTGCAGGAGTGTTCTGGGGAGGCAGACGTGCTTGGAGTGCAGCTTCGAAATCCCAGATTTCCCAAACCACTTTCCTACCTACGTCCACTGTTCGCTGTGTCGTTATAGCACTTGCTGCTCCAGAGCTTATGCCAACCATATGATCAAGTAGGTGTAAAAGGGCTCTCTAGAAAAGCAAACCTCTCTAATACACTGGAACCCCCCCCCTTAGATTGACATTCTCCTTTACTGGGGCATCAGTAAATTCCAGTTCACTAGAAGTGGGTTATAGGGCAGTGTGCATGTCGTTTGTATCCATGGTACAATGGTTGGTAATGGGTTTCTTTATACACCTAAATGATTTGAGCGAACAGTTGAGGGCAAATGCTGGATGAGGATTAATCTCAGTGGATTTCAGTTCACATAAGGGACATGCACAGACACACGTACCCCGACTCCTTTTAATTTGTCAGCCACTTAGAAATACCCCGTCTAACTTTTGCAGCTGTCCTCCCCATTCAGAATCAGGATTTGGTGATCCTGCTCTAGACCATTGGGCCTAAAAACCTCTCCAAGTTCTTGAGCATCAGTGACTGTGACAAATAACATTACTAGGTGAGAACTGTCATTAACTGCCACCTGGTGCAAATCGGTGAGAGGTGTGGGTTTCAGAGCAGGGATATTGCTGTCTTGCTCCTAAAACAGGTTCAAGTATATAGTTCATTGAAAGATGTAGTTAATCGCACAAGCCTACAGATCCTGGAAAACAATGGATGGATGCAGCACAGTTGCCCCCAGAGCCAGGGTCAAGCAGTTTAATCAGGGATAGGAATCCCATTCCCCTGAAACCTTAATTGAAAGATAGGGAAACTTACAACAGAATGGTTCTATAATAGGATCAGGTTTCTCTGAATAAGTGTGCATGATTTTTTGTCTGGCCTAAATATGCAGAATAATCCTGAGCCTCTAGTAAATATGTTTGTTTTTTATCTTACAGCAACCACGTTCCTCGGAAGAGTCCAAAATACTTGGCCTTGTTTAAAAACTATACTGCCTGGTAATGCCAAACTTGATTACATCTTATTTTAATTTTCTAACCATCTAAAGTGATTTATTTTCTGATCTTCTAACTCTGCCATCTTCTGTAATTATCCACTTTCTCAAGAAGATCCAATATATTTTTTCTGTAATAGCAAAAAGGTGTTTAAACAGAGCACAAGATCCTGGGTCTTACTTTACCCTGGATAACCTGCAACTCCTAATGACTTCTTAGGGCAGGTCTACACTACAGCCTGCATCGAGGCTCTGAGATCGATCCTCTGGCAGTCAATTTAGTGGGTCTAGTGAAGACCCGCCAAATCGACAGCAGATTGCTCTCCAGTCGACCCCTGTACTCTACCCTCAACGAGAAGAGTAAGGTAAGTCGATGCGAGAGTTTCTCCCGTCGACCCCCTGCAGTGTAGACCCCGCGGTAACTTGACCTAAGTTATGTCAACTCCAGCTACATTATTCACGTAGCTGGAGTTGCATAGCGTAGGCTGACTTACCGCAGTAGTGTAGACATAGCCTTAGTGTGAGCTAACTTCATGTGGCACATAATGGGAAATGCATTTATGCAGTTGAAGGCAGAATTTGGTCATAAGAATGGCCATACTAGGTCAGATCAATTATCTGTCCCAGACCAGTATCCTGTCTTCCAATAGTGGCCAGTGCCAGAAGCTTCAGAAGGAGTGAACAGAACAAGGCACTTTACTGAGTGATCCACACCCTGTCATCCAGTCCCAGCTTCTTTTAGGACACCCAAAGCATGAGATTGCATCCCTGACCCTCTTAGTTAATAGCCATCGATGGATCTATCCTCCAGGAACTTTATCTAATTCTTTTTTTAATTCAGTTATACTTTTGGCCTTTACCACATCCCCTGGCAGTGACTTCCCCAGGTTGACTGCGTGGTATGTGAAGAAGTACTTCCTTATGCTTGTTTTAAACCTGCTGCCTATTACTGACCCCTGGTTCGTGTGTTATGTGGAGGGGTGAATAACACATCCTTACTCGCTTTCTCCACACCATTCATGATTTTCTAAACCTCTATCATATCTCCCCTCAGTTGTCTCTTTTCCAGGCTGAACAGTCCTGTCTTTTTAATCTCTCTTCACATGAAAGCTGTACCATCCCCCTAATAATTTTTGTTTCCCTTCTGTGTACTTTTTCCAATTCTAAACTATCTTTTATGAGATGGGATGACCATAACTGCACGCAGTATTCAAAGTATGGGCATACCATGTTTTTATATATGGTGGTATTATGATATTTTTTGTCTTATTATCTACCCATTTTCTGATGGTTCCCAGCATTCTGTTAGGTTTTTTGACTGGCGCACATTGAAGAGATGTTTTCAGAGAACTATCCACGATAACTCCCAAGATTGATTTCTTGTGTGGTAACAGCTAATTTAGACACCATCATTTTGCATGTATACTTGGAATTATGTCTTCCAGTGTGCATTACTTTGCATTTATCAACATTGAATATCATCTGCCATTTTATTGCCCAGTCACCCAGTTTTGTGAGGTCACTTTGTAACTCTTTGCAGTCTGCTTTGGACCTAACTGTCTGGAGTAATTTTGTATCATCTGAAAATTTTGCCAACTCGCTGTTTTACCTTTTTTTCCTAATCATTTGTGACTGTTAAACAGCAGTAGTCCCAGTATGGATCTTTGGGGGACCTTGCTGTTTACCTTTCTCCACTGTGAAAACTGATAATTTAGTTCTACTCTTTGTTTTCTATCTTTTAACCAGTCACTGATCCAGGAGAGGAACTTGCCTCTTTTTCCCATGACTGCTTACTTTGCTTAAGAGCCTTTGATGAGGGACCTTGTCAAAGGCTTTCTGAAAGGCAAAGTACACTATGTACACTAGATCACCCTTGTCCATATGTTTGTTGACCCCGTCCCCAAAGAAGTCTGATAGATTGGTGAGGCATGATTTCCCTTTACAAAAGCTGTATTGGCTCTTCCCCAACGTATCATGTTCACCTATGTGTCTGATAATTCTGTTCTTTACTGTAGTTTAAACTATTTTGCTGGTACTGAAGTTAGGCTTTTCAGACTGTAATTGCCAGAATTGGCTCTGGCGTCTTTTTTAAAAATTGGCATCACATTAGCTCTCCACCACTCATCTGGCACAGAGGTTGATTTAAATGATAGGTTACATATCATAATTAGTAGTTCTGCAATTTCATATTTGAGCTCCCTCAGAAATCTGGTCCTGGTGACTTATTTCTTTTTAAAGTATTTGTTCCAAAACCTCCTCTACTGACACCTCAATCTGGGACAGTTCCTCAGATTTGTCATCTAAAAAAAATGGCTCAGGTGTGGGTATCTCCCTTACATCCTCTCCAGTGAAGACCGATGCAGAGAATTCATTTAGCTTCTCATCAGTGACCTTGTCTTTCTTGAGTGCATCTTTAGCACCTCAGTTGTCCAGTGGCCCTGCTGATTGTTTGGCTAGCTTCCTGCTTCTGATGTACTTTAAATTTTTTTTTTACTTTTAGTTCTTGTCTTTTGCTAGTTGTTCTTTAAATTCTTTTTTGACCTGCCTAATTACGCTTGACTTGCAAGGATGTATGTTCCTTTCTGTTTTCTTCACTAGGAGTTGACTTTCAGTTTTTAAAAGATGTCTTTTTGTCTTTAACCGCCTCTTTTACTCTGTTGTTTAGCCATGGTGGTTTTTTTCTGGTCCTCTTACTGTTTTTTGGGAGCAGGGATACATTTAGTTTGAGCCTCTATTATGGTGTTTTTTAAAAAAATTTCCATGCAGCTTGCACACATTTCACTTTTGTGACTGTTTCTTTTAATTTCCATTTAACTAGCCGCCTCATTTTTGTGTATTTCCCCTTTTTGAGGTTAAGTGCTACTGTGGTGGATTTCTTAGGTATTTTCTTCCCTACAAGGATGTAAATTTAATTACACATTGTGGTCGATATTGCCAAGTGGTTCAGCTATATTTGCCTCTTGGACCAGATCCAGTCTTCCACTTAGAACTAAATCAAGAATTGCTTCTCCCCTTGTGGGTTCCAGGACTAGCTGCTCCAAGAAGCAGTCAGTAATGGTGTCTAGAAATTTTATCTCTGAATCCCATCCCGAGGTGACATGTACCCAGTCAATAAGGAGGTAATATTAATGGGGGATTTCAACTAAGTTTTCTGTTTTTATAGCCTCTTTAGTCTCCATGAGAACTTTCCAGATCTCTTTATTAATGGTTGCTGCTTTATATGAAATGCATATGTTTGTTGTGATGCTGGTGTTATTATATACTTCTTTTCTCTTCCCCCTCCTAGTGGGGTAAAGTTGGCCTGTGCCTCCTGTCTTTTTGCAACATCTGAAGGTGATGCAATGGCCAAGCATCTGGTCTTCAACCCATCACATGAGTTCAGTAACATCATTTTCCGAGGTAAGATTTTGAGATGAAGCAGAAATGTCACATTATACTGTAGCATAATAGTAATGTTGGGCATAATGCATTATTTATAGACTATGGGCCAGATGCTTCCCTGGTGTATCTATTTGGGATGAATTTGGCCTATAATTCCTCTAGCTTTCCATGCTATTTAGATGTAAAACATAGAGTAGATTCATAGATTAGAAGGTCAAAAGCAACCACTGTGATCAGCTAGTCTGACCTGCTGTATAACCCAGGCCATAGGACTTGTAGGTAGATGTGTAGTGTTGTGGACCCTTCATAACAGAATGAGAGAGTCTGTCTATTCTGGAGGTTTGAGGGGTTGGTTTAATATCTCCTTTCCTTTTTTGCATATAGTTACAGCTATATGGCTGTGGGACTCATCCAGGGGCTGCATGAATGCTGTTAGTAAGTTACTCTTCCTCTGAGACACTATTGAACCAGTGAGAGGCTAAGAGGCATTGTGCTGCTGCTGAAATTACAAGTTTGGATGGGTCTTAAAACTTGCATCCTAGACGCTTGACATTAAATATCCCTATTACATTTTGCTAAAGGAAGGAGTTACCTCCAGTGGACTGGGCAAATTCCAGTTTACTGGCCTATATCCGGCCTAACTGTATTCCTCCTGTGGATTCAAATGAATACAGTATTTCTCTGCTGGTTTTAATGGTCATTGTCTAGTGTTACTGTGCATTGTTAGCTGCTGTGCATCAACCCAGAGGTGGCTGCATTTCAGTGTTGGATACAATGATTACTCTATGGGTGTGAAATTACACATATAAAGTGTTTGCAAATTGTGTTGAGATCCTTCAGGATGACTGACGCTGTAGAGGTACAAGATCATCATCTTAGAAAAATTATTTTTGTTGTTGTTGTCTGTCTTGATGATTCACTTTCTGTTTGCAAACTAACCTCCAAATATTTCCTTTTTCAGGGCCCACTTGGATTTCACATTCAAGGTAAACTGTCTGACATCTCTCATCTGCCAAATACTCTTCTAGTTTTTGTTCCCTGTTTTTGTTTTTCTTGTTTTAAGCTGGTTCTCTGTGTTCTCTCCCTTCAAGGCACAGCCAGCCCCATGACGGAAGCATGAAGAATATATACTCCACCTATCCCCCAAGTAAAGCTGCTACTGTGAAAACAAAGCCTTTGTTAGCTGAGAAGGATGAGATGGAGCCTGAAGCGGTGCTAGAGGCATATAAGAGACCTGCGGTTAGTCAGGAGGAAGAGTGCTTAAATATTGATGATCAAGAAGAAGAACAGCCAGCAAAAGAGCCCGAACCTGTAAGCAAAAAGGAACAACTGTCCGTGAAAAAGCTTCGTGTCGTACTGTTTGCCTTGTGCTGCAACACTGAACAGGCAGCAGAGCACTTCAGGAATCCTCAGAGGCGTATCAGGCGCTGGCTGCGAAGGTTTCAAGCTTTCCAAGAAGACAACTTAGCATCTTTGTCAGAGGGCAAGTACCTCAGCTTAGAGGCTGAAGAGAAGCTAGCAGAGTGGGTCCTCACACAAAGAGAGCAGCAGCTGCCTGTGAACGAGGAGACTCTCTTTCAGAAGGCAACCAAGATTGGCCGGTCCCTTGAGGGAGGCTTCAAGATCTCCTACGAATGGGCGGTGAGGTTCATGCTCAGGCACAACCTCAGCATGCACACCCGCAGAGCAGTGGCTCACCCTCTCCCCAAAGACGTAGACGAAAATGCCAGCTGCTTCATTGAGTTTGTGCAACGGCAGATCCACACCCAGGACCTGCCACTCTCCATGATCGCAGCCATTGACGAGATCTCTCTTTTCCTTGATGTGGAGGTACTGAGCAGCGACGACAGGAAAGAGAATGCATTGCAGACAGTGGGGACCGGGGAGCCCTGGTGCGACGTTGTCCTCGCTATCTTAGCTGATGGCAGCATTCTGCCAACTCTGGTGTTCTACAGGGGTCATGTAGAGCAGCCTGCCAACGTGCCGGAGTCTATTATATTGGAAGCAAAGGAGAATGGGTACAGCGATGACGAAATCATGGAGCTGTGGTCTTCTAGAGTGTGGCAGAAGCACACAGAGTGCCAGAACAGCAAGGGCATGCTGGTGCTGGATTGCCACCGAACGCATCTGTCTGAAGAGGTACTTTCCTTACTGAATGCATCCAGCACTCTGCCAGCCGTAGTCCCTGCTGGCTGCAGCTCCAAAATCCAACCCCTAGATGTGTGCATAAAAAGGACTGTGAAAAACTTCTTGCATAAAAAGTGGAAAGAGCAAGCCAAGGAAATGGCGGACTCCACATGCGACTCGGACATTCTCCTCCAGCTGGTTTTATGCTGGCTGGCGGAGGTTCTGGAGGTCATTGGCGACTGTCCTGAACTCGTGCAGCAGTCCTTCCTGGTGGCTAGCGTGCTGCCGGGCCCCGATGGCACGGCCAACTCTCCCACACGCAATGCCGACATGCAGGAGGAGCTGATTGCCTCTCTGGAGGAGCAGCTGAAGCTGAGCGATGAGCTGCAGGACGAAGAAGTTGGATTCCAGGATAGGACCCGTGCCGAAGAATCTACAGACCCAGAAATCCTCCACCAGCTCTTTGAAGGGGAAAGCGAGACTGAATCCTTCTATGGCTTTGAAGATGCTGATTTGGATCTGATGGAAATCTGAGCACTAATCTGGGAATCATGATCCAGAAAGGGTTATTTTTTAAATAAATGTTGGATGAGACCATTACACTTCCCTGTGGATTTGTGGGATTAGGAAATTTGTAGGTGATCACTCAGATTAATAGCCATTTATGCTGTTCATTTATAAGTTTTGTGCTTTTTTTTAAAAAAGAAAAAAAAGAAATCACTGTGTTGGTATTTTCTGAAGCTATATTGTGGGTGAATATTTTTGCGTTTTCTTTACCTCACTGTATCATAGTTTTCTGTTTTATTGTGCAAAAATGTTTTGAATTATACTACATCGTCAATGTGACCATTTCTAAAGAAAGGAAAAAAAAATGTAGCTAATGAACCAGTATATAAATCTTTTGGTTGTCTTAACACAGATTTTTTTTTTTTTTTTTTTTTTTAAACACTTGACCCAGAGATTTAGGTTTCTGTAGTAACTTTAGATATGAATTATTGCTTTAATGTGTGAAACCTTCTATTATTGGCCATTAAGATTTGGGTTTTTGTTTCTTTTTTAAAAAAGAAAAGAAGAGCAATGACTTTGCTTGTGAATCTTGACACAGGGTAAAACACAAGCGATAGAATTTTGCCTGTTCAATGCCAGCAACGGTTCTTAGGAGCCATTAGTATTTGAACTGGGGTTGAACTGAGATCTACATTTAGGGAGTTAGGTACAATGTTAAAGCCAGCCTCTCGTTTTTGAGTAGACTTCATGACAACTGGAGGACACTGTGTGTGATGGTTTCATTCCGCCACCCAGGAAACCATCTGACACCCACCCACCTTGCTCCAAAGAATTACTGACAGAGGGTACACGACGGAAGAGACAAGACAAGCCTGTCTTGATCTTCCTGTACAATAGATGGGAGCTAAAACTATATGGACCATTAAACGACCTTTTTAAACTACTAGTAGTTGATAAACCTGCTTTAACCAGTGGCATCAGACACTACGTTCCTTAGAATTAGAAAATCTGATTTAATGAAACAAACTGTGATGTGCACAAAAGGAAGACGTTTGTTTTTATTTTTCACTGCCAGCTTAAATTTTTCTACAATTTGCATGTTTGAGGGTTTTTTAATTGTATGTATTATGGTATAAACTGAAAGCATTTTGACATACAAAAATCAGAAGCACCTGCACCTTTCTGTTTCCGTAGAGGTTTTTGAGAACCTTCCCTATTACCCAAGGAAAGCAGGAGGCAGCATGTGCAAACCTGTAAATGGTTCATCTTTAAAGTGTACATAAGTGGAACATTTAATAAAACCAGGGAAATGGATTTATAAATATGTGTTTTTATTATGGAGAACTATTTAACTCTTGTGACTTTGATAGAAAAGTACATATTATCCTAAATTAATTCTCTTGCTTCTCTGAACTCTGCAAAAAATGTGAAGCTGATGAAGTTTTTTCTTTGACATGACCAATTCCTGATTTGATTCAGTTTGTACACAAATCCTCTGCTTGGGAAGGGACTCAGTAGCTCAGTGTGTCTGGAAAAAAGCCAGAGATGGGATAGTAATGAAATGGCTTTACATGTAGTTAACACTTAGAGCCTGATTGTACCTGTGCAACCCTCCATAAAATCAATGTGACTTTAGCAGAGTTTGGCCCCTAACTGCCATATATTAACTACAGTAGGTTAAGTGGGACAGCCTGTTGTCCTGACTTCAAGGGGTTTTAAAAAAAAGTCTGAAAAGCATAAATACATATTTATATTGTACTGTATTTTATTTGGCAACCTCTGCATTCTTAAACTACAGCTTAAAGTTAAGTTTTTACCTCATAGATGCTGATAAATGCACCCTTTTCAAATGAAACTTAAGCAGCAGTCATATATTATAATTTCAAGGCTAAATCAGTTGCAAAGAGAGAGCCCGGTTTAAGCAGACTATTCAGTATTTTAGCTACATGTAGCTGCATTCTTTACTATCCTCCTAATGTATTAGCTGGCTAGACACACAACCTGGGATTCCAAAAAAGTGGAGGCATCTTATCTCTAAGTGCTTGTACGATTGTCTTAAGAGCATGTGTGCTATGGGCAGTTTTTTGTATGATGTTCATACCAAGTTGTATCCTACTGTGTCACCTACTATTATGATGAGGCCATTTGATTACAGAACTCTTTAAAACTCCGAATTTCAAATGGTTTTAGTTCCTTCACTGTAATCACTGTTGAGGTGAGGTTCTCTTTCAAGGGCTTCATCCAAGTCCTTTTAGAATTTGATGTAAGCAGGACCTCTGGTTAAACCAGTGAATGGTAAGAGCTGTAAGACTGTCGAAGACCAGCCATATACATAATCATTTGTGAAAGTATAAATGTGTCAGACCATCTATTTAACTGAATGAACTGGTATTTTAACTCTTTGGAGGTAATATCTTTTTGTTTCTTAAGACAGCTATAAGCTAAATAGCAAAGGTAGTTTGTTCTTACTGTTTACAAATGGTCAGTAAAGCATTAGGCCCGTGACCAGAGCGCAAGCTTGGGAGCTAGCAACTCAAGTTCTAATCCTGGCTCCGCGTTGGTATTATGTAGCCCTGGCCAAGTCACAGGAGTCTAAAGTTAGGCATCCAAATCCCTGTTCAACTTAAAGCAACTGTTTGAAAACTTGAAATCCGTAACCTCTTGGTATCAAGTTTTTCCAATCTGCACCATGGAGAAGATATGAAGTATCTGCCTCTCAGGACAAGGACATTGGATTACTTAATATGCTTTAAGTACAAGCCTGCTCATAAAACACTCACTTGTGAGTAGTCTTTGCAAGTCTAATTTTCCTGGGTAGTGCTTAAATAGGGGGGCAATAGGCACAGTAGTCAGCAATGAAACTGATGGTCCCATGGATGTTTTTCCCTTCTGGAATTACTTGTGAGGAAAGGTTGGAGCCCTGTGTTATTACTTAGCTGATGTCATTTAGCACTTGCTCCATTTTCCTCCAGGGCAGATTGGAAGAGGCCCTGGAGGTTTTTCGCCTTCTTCTGTAGCATGGGGCCCGGGTCACTTGCTGGAGGATTGTGTGCTCCTTGAAGTCTTTAAACCACGATTTGAGGACTTCAGTAGCTCAGACATAGGTGAGAGGTTTTTCGGAGGAGTGGGTGGGTGAGATTCTGTGGCCTGCATTGTGCAGGAGGTCCGACTAGATGATAATGGTCCCTTCTGACCTTAGTATCTATGAGTCTATATGGTGTTATTAAAAATTGTGTTTTCATTGCACCTGGGATTGGATTAAAAGGTGAGCTAAAAGTTCTTACCTATCATGATACAAATGCATGGCCCGTTTTCTCCATCAGTTGTTGGTATTCCAGGCTGTTGGGGCTGCCCATGTTGTTTGAGTAGTTGTCACAACTCTAAGCGTGCACCTCTATTAAATGACTAAATGTTGATATTTTTCTGAAATGCATTGCAGTTCAGCTTCAAGATAAATTGAAAGGCTGTTCATGCCTACAACCATGTAGCTCTTAATTTTGCCAAGCTTACAGTCATGCCAAGTCATTCCAAACTGATGCTACACTAACGCTTTGCAGAGTGCTTATGTAATAAGTTGCAAAACTGATCACATGGTAAGCAAAGAGACTGCATCTCAAAACAGTTTTATTTTCCCAAGTGTCAGTTTTTATTAATACTTCAGCTGTTAGCATGTAACAAGTTGTGTAAGTGCAATGCTGGCCTAGTAATAAGATCTCGTTACAGCTGCTAAACTCTTGTGGAGAATGGTGGGCAGGAAAGGGAGAACGCTGCACTTTTCGGTTAGAATGACCAGGCTTGGGAATAAGTAATGTAACAGTGAGGTTTTGCTCTGTATCACCTCATGGTGTTAAATCATGTAACTGAATTGCCAGATACTGGAATAGGATATCATCAAACCTAGTTCCATAGTAAATAAGCAGGAAACGCTGGAGATCAGCAGCTCCAGAGCAAAACAGATGAGGCAACTGTTAACTCATCTATCTGAAATGAAGGGGGTTCCTGTTGCAAGGGCAGATGAACTTGGCAGGTAAGTAGTATTTTCACATGCATTACAATAACCTGAAGCCTTTGCCTTCAGCATGTCTCCATCTAAGCACAGACCCTCTACAATTAAAAGCATCCTGCTCAGCCAGTACAGGACCCTATAAAGCAAACTTCGGTCACCCACCCTGAACCACGCTGTCAGTCACTGAAAGGGCAGCAGCAGGTCTGTCTACCTTGATTCAAGTTTGCAACTCCAGTCTTCCACTGCTCCTGGATATTCCAAATGTGATGGCTTGGAAAGATTTCTGTCCTTGGATTAGTGCAATGCCCTCTACAAGGAACTTAAATGGACGCAGAATATAGTTGCCTGCTTACAGTGTTCCCTGATGTGAGCATGGTAAACATGCCCACAATTTATGACGTTTTAGGTAACATCCCTGAACAGTCTCTCTGGGAGCTGGGTACATTCCATGACCTATTTCCAGAAGTTTGTACTATTTTAAGTTAATCTGTATGTACAGCTGGATCACTAGATAAAAGTGCTTTCTAAGCACAGAGGGAGTAGTATGGGGCTTGTACTGACAGAAGCAGGACGAGTGCAAGACAAGATGTCCAACTGCTAGACTTAAAGGCCAGTAAGGTGTGTGTAGAGTAGGAGACCCCACTGTTGTCCATCCCTCATCTGTTTCTGCATTAGAGGGTCTATATAGCGCCTACGCTGCAGCTATGACTAAGGGAATGTCTTATAAATGTGCTATGCTTAGAAGGCTGTACCTGTTCTATCCTATATCAATGATGCTGAAGTCATGGCCAGGCCCCTGATAATTGTGAAAGGTAAGTTTACCAGCACAAAGCGGATGCTCCATTAAATCCTGGCCTCTTCCAGGAGAGGCTCATATACATCTGCACCAACCATTAAAAGTAGTTAATTTCTCAGAGGAACATCTGACTCCCTGTGAACCTCAAATACTCTGACCCTTTGCTCGTTCAGTAAAGCTAAAAATGAGAGATTTTCTTCTAGTACACCACCAGTTTTAGATGTCCCACGCAGAGTACGTTTTCAAGCTTAAAATACGTAAACTTGTTTCAACATGTTTATTTCATTTACAAAACTTGTATAACTCAGGGTTGCTCAGAGCGCTAAACTCTGGTAGAAATAACTGATTTACACCGTGCATATGAAAGACTATATGGATGCACCAGGCTCAAGCAATTCTTCAGATTTCATTCAAAGCCACTGTAAAGAGATTTTAAAAGGTCAGGTTGTTTGAAGACAAGTCAGTTACACAAGAAGCACACACAAACTAGAGTCAACATCAATAAGCGTGAAAGACAGATTTGGGTGTTTTAGGTGTTACACACAGTGCTTGATAAAAGGCAGTTGCCCAAGACAAGTGGAAAACTGGTGAACAGGTAAGTCAGCAGCAGATCTCTTCCCTAGGAACCTTTGTCTAGTAATGGCTTCATACCCTGGCCACCGAAACAAAGCAACCAGGTCCAAGATTTAGCCAACCTCAAATACCTTAGAAGCTGTCCCTTGGTGCAGAAAAGAGTTTTCTAGAATAAATGCTTTCTCCCTTTTCGCCAGAACTATGCATTCATGCCCCCAGTTTCTTCCAAGCTATGACACCAAGCAGAAATATTGTTCCAATAGCAGAGCAACAACTTAAAAAAAAAAAAAAAAAAAGGCAATCTACAAACCCCCCCTACCCCCCCAAACAGGGGCCAGAAGGAGGCTCAACTCCCATGGCAGTTAGAAGCTTGAGGGCAGAAGATGGCCTTCAGTTACAATACATTTGTCAGTTTGAGTGACGTGTACAACTTTTGGCAAGTTACCGGATCAGATGTGCTATGTCCCAGTTGGTTTCTACGGACAGAGGTCCTTCCACTTCAACTCCTTTCTCGGTCACTATGGCAAGTTCGTACTAAGGAGGAGATCAACAATTAGAATTTCCAGTAAGCCCTAACTAATGCAAATGAAATCTGAGATTGCAAGTGCTTTGACATTGGGTAAATGATAGTTTGCGACCAAAAAATGAATATCTGAAGTTCACCTTTCACTGAAGAAATTTGCTTTAGTGTAACTACTCAGTTAGTGTCACATTCAATTACCTTCACCTACTGCTTTACCTTTCGCCCAGCAAAAGCAGAGGTCACGCACAGCTAACTGAAGGACTGGATTATAACCAAAAGTCTGAGCCCTGACACTCCTTATCTGAAGTCAGTTAGCAGGAGCTACCCACTCTAAGCAGCAACGTCAATTCCCAGATCCCAAATGTTCAGAGAAACATCAGCTAATTTGGTGTATTTTGCCTACTTAAATATCCTTACAGAAACTTGAGACTAAGAGTTTCTTTGCCAGTTCTGTCTGGTAGTTGGCAAACTGCATTTTGCTGTTGCTAGGAATGGAGGAGCCACTGCAAGTCTTGAAAAGCTGGATTTCCAAGATTAGAGCAGGGAACAAGGACTGAGCTCTCTTCCCACCTTTGCTAACAACCCGTGACGTGGGCAAGTCACATCTCAAACAAATATACTCCCCATTTCACTACCTCACAAAGATGCTGTGAGGCTTAGCAGCTCTAAACCACTCTGAAGTCAGGGGAAGGAAGTTGCTATAAGACAGCAGAGTATCATGACTGAAGATGAATCACACACACTTAGAGGCTACACTCTGCATGTCAGTTGAGCCAGCACAACAGGTACTGTAGTTCCTGCAGGATGACCAGGAAACACCAAGGTAGGATACTTACTCTGTTAAATGATCTGGCATCTCTGTAGTACAGGATTTTCATGCAGCGCTCAATCAGGTCCCGGGCCTCGTCCTTCGTCAGGACGGGTTTCTTCTCTAAGACTTCTCTCATTAATGGCTGCATTTAAAAAATAAATAAATAAATAAATAAATAAAGCATCTTCCATAACAACTCAGTTCCACAAGGCTGAATTTGCAGTTAAAGCAAGAGAGCAGCATGCACTAGTCACAGCACGTCATTAGCAGAGAACTCAAGCCTCTGACTCACACGTCCCTGCTCTTGCCACTAACCTGTGCTGCTTCTCTCTACAGTTCCCAGTCTATGTTCTACCAGCACTTACCTGAGCTAGGTAAGCTCCATAGCCAGTAGCGAGTGTAGGGTCTTCATAGGCAACACCCAACATGTCAACGTACCCTAGAAAACTGAACACAGAATGAAGAACACAGAATCATTCCTGGGTGCACAGAAGAAACATCAGCATCTGGGACAATTCCTGGTGGTGTAACCAGCTTACAAAGGAAACTCCAGCACAAGTTGACAAAGCAAACACCCCTCAGGCTAGCCAAGAAAAAGGTGAAGTCCAGCTGATACTCTAGGCACACAGGCAACCAAAGGAAGGAAAGTTCAGGGGCTCCTGTTTTAACAGATAGTTCTTTCGAGGGCAAGCATCGAACAAACTTCCAGTCTACTACTCAAAAGAACAGCTTGGGATCAGGGTATTTTCTAGCCTTCAGGTACACGGCTTACTCTTTTTAAAATACCCTCTAGTATTGCCCTCTGTAGCAGACTGCATTAGAGCGGGATGTGTGCTGCTAGACTGAGGGTCAGCTCCTCTGTGAAGTGGTTTAGAAAAAAAGCCATCAGTAAGTATGGAATGGGAGCTCTCTCTCCTAGACAGGCTGTCCCTGACAAGAAGCAAGGAGAAGGCTGTAAAATGAGTGCCCAAGGAGGGGAAGTGCATTTGATCTATGGGACACCAAGGGCCACAATGGCAGGAGCATGCAGCTGTGTATCAAAAGGCAGGCCTCACCTGCACACACACACAGGGGAAGCAATTACACAGTCAGTTGCAACAACTGCATATGCACATTATATAGGCAGTCGTGTGCCCCAGTACTGAAAATCTGCAATGGAAAGGAAAAATAGATCTATGCACCATGATACAAGATATAGTCTGACCTGAAAGAGGCAGAAAATTAATGCCCCAAGACCTCAGATTAGCTAGTAACAAAAGTTTGATCAGCTAAGACCACATTGAAAGCCCTTTCCTATGCTTTACAAACATTTTTAGATCTTTCAGATTTACTGTTTGTCCTTGCTTAAATCAAGCCCTGAGCTTTATTCTACCAGGGACTATAAATGACACCAATTACTATCGTGCGGTGAGTGGATCAAGTCCCTGAAGTGGGCATGTAGCAGAGAAGTAACGCTACACATCTCACATGGTTTGTGCAGGACTCACCTCTCCCCATTGTAAAAGCCTCCAATAACAACAGTATTCCAGAGTGGATTCATCTTGGATCTCCGGCTGTACATGGCTCGGGTCAGCCAGGAATGAATGGCCTTTGGACTGTAACTGTGACCATCTCCCAACAGCTCCTCATCAATTCTAGTTTAGAGAAGAGTTTTAGACAACTTAGAAAAACCTACCAACCATTTGACATTATTTAGATTTAACCACAGCCCCCACCCCTGCCAGCCAGGCTAGCAATAAGACAATATGCCCTATATACTAAATCCTCACAGGCTGTTAAAGCAAAAACACATCTCTGCATTCTTACAGCTCATCAGCCATAGATCTAAAGTAAATGAAGGGTAACTGGAGAGACCTGTTGATAGGTCCAGTGAATCTCCAACAAAGGGCCTGTGAGGAGTGATTTGTAGTACAGAAATTGCGATTTCCTTCTTGGGGTGAAGGAGACTGCAGATCAAGAATCAATAGCCCTGTATTAACCTCCAGCTAGTCTGCATGCTCAAAGCCAGCTAAGTAGGAGTGGTAGTGGTGGGACCTTATGGGATGGAGACAAGTTTGCACTCTTAGGGACAGATGGACAAAGAGCTCACACTTAAAATGACACACCGGGTTTTAGCATCTCTGGAGCTAATTCATTTTGTAAACACTAATTTGGGGTATTTGTGTTACTTCATTTAAAATATTTTGTTTTAGTGTTAATGAAAGATGCTAGACTGGCAAACCCTAGAGAGCATAAGAATGGGCATGCTGGGTAAGACCAATGCTCCATCTAGCCCAGTATCCTGTCTTGCAACAGGGGTCAGTGCCAGATGCTTCAGATGGCATGAACAGAACAGGGCAGTTATTGAGTGACCCATTGACCATCCCAGCTTCTGGCTGTCAAAAGTTTTAGGTACACCCAGAGCATAGGGTTGCATCCCTGACCACCTTGGTTAACAGCCATCAATGGACCTATCCTCCAGGAACTTATCTAATTCTGCTTTGATTCTAGTTGTACTTTTAGTCTTCACAACAATCCCTGACAAGATCCGCAAGTTTACTGTGCGTTGTGTGAAGAAGTTCTTCCTTTTGCTTTTAAGCCTACAGCCTATTATTTTCATTGGAAGACCCCTAGTTCTTGTTTTATGTGAAGGGGTAAATAACACTTCCCTATTCATTTTCTTCACACCATTTATGATTTGACAGAACTCTAGCATATTCCCCCTCAGTCATCTCTTTCCCATGGTGAACAGCCCCAGTCTTTTTAATCTCTCCTCCTAAGGAAGCAGTTCCCTGCTCCTAATTATTTTTGTTGCCCTTCTCTGTACTTTTTCCAAATCTCATATCTTTTTTGAGATGGAGCAACCAGAACTGCACACAGTATTCAAGATGTGGGCGTACCACAGAATTATGATATTTTCTGTCTTATCTATCCTAGGGGTCGGCAACCTTTCAGAAGTGGTGCGCCGAGTCTTCATTTATTCACATTAAGATTTCATGTGCCAGTAATACATTTTAACGCTTTTTAGAAGG
Organism: Eretmochelys imbricata; assembly: GCF_965152235.1. Lineage (NCBI taxonomy): Eukaryota > Metazoa > Chordata > Testudines > Cheloniidae > Eretmochelys > Eretmochelys imbricata. The sequence continues at coordinate 8,956,494 of NC_135595.1, read as the reverse complement.
TCTCTAAGTCTATATATTATATAACTAAACTACTGTCGTATGTAAAGTAAACAAAGTTTTCAAAATGTTTAAGACGCTTCATTTAAAATTAAATTAAAATGCTGATCTTGCACCACCGGCCCACTCAGCCCGCTGCCGGCCTGGGGTTCCGTAGGCCAGTTCACGTAGGCCAGTCACAGGCTTCCGTTCACGTAGGCCAGTCACAGGCTGAGCTGGGCCTGCAGCCGGGACCCCAGCTGAGAAGGGGCCAGCAGCCAGAACCCCAGACCAGCAGTGGGCTGAGCGGCTCAGCCTGCTCCCGGTCTGGGATTCCGTCCACCGGCTCCTGCCAGCCAGGGTCCTGGCTGCCAGCCCCGCTCAGTCCGCTGCCAGTCTGGGATCCCAGCCCTGCCCACATAGAGTGGGTACCTACCTTCTCCCTGGTTACAGCCCATTCTCTTCCTCTCTCTCTGCACTGATCTGAGGGTGGGAGCGCACTGAGCACAGGGCTGGGGGTGAAGGAGCAGGCTAGGGGTTGGGGTATAGGGTCTGGCCAGGAGCTAGAATGAGGGAGGGGGCTCAGGGTTGGGGCAGGAGGTTTGGGTGTGGGGTGCTTACCTGGGCAACTCCCATTTGGTGCGAGGGGTGCAGGTGGGAATGGGGGAGGGGTGCAGGAGCTCCCATGTGGTGCGAGAGGTGGGAGTGGGAATATGGGGGTGCAAGAATGCTAATGGATTGGCGAGGCATGATTTCCCTTTACAAAAGGTGTGTTGATTAAATCTTCCCCAACATATTGTGTTCATCTATGTATCTGATCATTCTATTATTTACTACAGTAAAGTCCAGTGGAGCCAAGTCTAGGTATCCACAGCATAGGCAGAACAGTGCAAGCTTGCTCTGCCTGGGAAATGGGGCTCCCTCTAATGCAGAGAGGGGAGGCCTGTTTCCATGGGTCAGCAGAGGAGAAATACTTACACCATCTGGTCAATAACCTGCTTGAGGTACTGGAAATCAGCGTAGTCCCCAGATGCCCCCAGCACAGTGTTATCATTCACTTTCATGATCCTGGAAATGTTACGAAACCGGGCCAGAGAGCCGTAGGAGCCCAGCATGTCTGCAGCGATGATCACACCACCGTCAAACTTCACTCCCAGCACCGAGGTGCCTGTCACCATGGGATTCCTGGGGAGACAAACAAAACCATCAGCACTCCCCGCGCTGGACAGCCAACAGCAGCATTACTCTTCTAACGGCCCTTACTCCTCTCCCGAGCCTGACTCGCGGATACAGACTGTAATTCTGCTCCAAATGAACCCTACAGCCACACCTTCCCCTCCCCAATGGGGGTTGGGCCAGGGGCTGCTGATTACATGGGGATCAATGGGTCACAGAGCACGATGGCAGGGCAGCACAGGCACGTACAATAGGGGCTGTGGAAACACCGGCCTCCAGGGACCCTGGGGGCAGGGGGGGGGCAACCCTGTTCACCCCTTTCCCAGAAGACCCCAACGTTGTCCCCTCCTTAGCAAAAGAAAGCAATTCACCTGGGTCTGCCAGGCTTTCAGCCATCTCCCCCAAATCTCTCCCTTCCCCACAGGGCCATGTGGGTGGGGTTAGCCCAGCCGCCGTCCCCTTCCCCAGGCCCTCCCCTGTCTCCCCCCAGGCCCTTGTCCTCCCCTCCCCCAGCCAGGCCCCCTCCTCCCCACCTCTCTCAGCCCCGCTTCCCCGCGGCTCCGCTCCCCCCGCCCCGCATGAGGCCGCGGCCCGAACCGAAAGCGGCTCCCGGTCACTCACTGGGTCCGCGTGAGGGGGCCCCCCGCCCCGGCCAGGAGCTCCAGGCCCGGGCCGGCCGCGCTGGGGCAGGGCAGGCTGTACAGCTCCCCCGGGGCCGGGCCCCCGGCCCAGAACGGCAGCGGCAGCCGCATCCCCCCGGCTTCCATCTTAGTCACTCCGGCGCGGACTGAGTCTGTGCAACGCGCAGGCGCAGCAGCCACTATCCGCTCCCGCGCGCCGTACGCCGCCATCTTGAGCGTGGCCCCTACAGAAAACAGGCGAGTCCCATTGGGCGCCATCTTGGGTGCGGCGTGGGTGGGGACTGGCTCCCAGCTCCTCCTCCGAGGGCCTATGGGTGCAACCACCTTGAGCGAGGCCCTGATAGCAATAACCGCCCTGAAACAGCGACTCTTGGAGCTGTGACCTGCTCTCATTCAGCGCCACGGTGTGTTAACTCTGAAACCTACTGATGGCACTTTGCATGGAAAATGCTATTCACTATTCCACTACTAGTCATTTCAGCAGGAATATTGCACTACCCTGGACTGGCTGTGGGGCTTGAGGGTAGTTGGGATACCAGAACTTCCCTGCCCAAAGCTATCCCCTATATTTGAATATGAGCCATATGTAAATATAATAATCATGTAACTGTGTTATTTGGATAATTAGCCATTGTAGTTATGACTGACCTAAGGATGACACCTTACCGCACATTCAGGGTTGCTCTTTTTGTGTGTTGCAGAACAAAACATTCCCAGCAGAATCCCAACATGATGCATCGCAAGGCGTGCCTCTACCAGTCAGAATATCATGATGTTTTCTGCAAATGAGTGCATACTGGTGTCACAGCATGGAGTGAAAACCCAGTGCCATCCATCATGTCACAACATCTCAGTGCAATACCCTGGCCAATCTAATTCTATTAAAAAACTTAGACCAGACAAATGAATTGAGAGCTAAATCCAAACCTTGGCATGAATGCAATTCCCCAACACTTAGCCCTCCTGTATGTTGGGGTTTGTCCCAGTTGCAGCCACTATTATAGGTGCAGGTTTCAGAGTAGAAGGCGTGTTAGTCTGTATCCCCAAAAAGAAAAGGAGTACTTGTGGCACCTTAGAGACTAGCTCACGAAAGCTTATGCTCAACTAAATTTGTTAGTCTCTAAGGTGCCACAAGTCCTCCTTTTCTTTTTGCTATAGTTGCATCAGTCTAAATTTAATGTAGGCAGGTATAGCTGCTATTTGCACTGGTGCAATTTACCCAGTTTGTTAGCATGAATAAGCTGCATTGGGGCCCCTGTATTGGTTTTGCACTTATGTATACTAGAAATTTGCACTGGGAAAGTTACACTGTTGAATGGCCATGATGACTGAAATCCCATATGCGTTCAAGGCCTTAGTCCCAATTAATCTGAGCCCCAGCACACAGCACCACCCCCTTCGCTTGACTTTTGACAATGCAAATACAACCCAGCTGTCTTTCCGCCTCCCCTTTTGGGATCTCTTGTTTAAACTGCTCAGCATCCAATTAAGGGTTAGTCACTGCAATTTACAAAAAGACAGCAATGTAGAATGACATCCCCCTTCCCTTGTGCCCCATTCACTCCTCACTGCGATGCTTTGTTCTGCCATCTACACACACAGAAAAGGAAGTGACAGCGGAGTGATCTGATTAAAGCTAACGAGCTGCTGATTACCCAGCCAGCAAACAATTTTGGAGACAGTGTGTTTCATGAACCACATGTCTGCCTGAATCACTCAGTGAAAATAATTTCCCAGGCTGATAATAAGAGCCAGCTTCTTTGAAAGACATTTTAGAGCCAAGTTACACATCATTTCTGTTCATTATGAGTTCCCACAGCAAACACAATGGTGGATGAAAGAAATGCAAGGCAAACTACGCACTGCGATGTGTGTTCTAGGAAGGAGCTGTCAGGAGGAAGGGCAGATTTGTGGATCAAGCCTAGACGTCTTGAGACCTGGGTTCTGCCACAGATGTTCCATGTACCCACTCTGGGCCCAATCCCACTTCCACTGACTTTAGCAGGAATCCATGCTGAGGGTTAAAGAGTGGGAGTTGTAGGACCCTTCAGATCCTTACTCCCAGATGCCTAAACACCTGGGTCAACATCCCTATTGACTAGTCTTAGGCCATGTCTACACTAGAGAGCTTACAGTGGCACAGCTGGACTGATGCAGTGGTGCCTCTGGAAAATGGCTCATGTAGCCGCTCTATGCCAACAGGAGAACGCTCTCCCCCCAGCATAATAAAACCACTTCCACGAGCGGCGGTAGCTGTGTGGGCGGGAGAAGTTTTCCCACCGAAATAGAGCTGTGCACATTACAACTTATGCCGGGGAAATGTATGCCGCTCAGGGGGGCGTTTTTTAACACCCCTGAGCGACATAAGTTTTGCTGACATAAATGGCCGCATAGATATGGCCTGAGTGTTACCAGGTCAATGCAGGTTGAGGATATGCAGTGCTAGGGCAATAGATCTCCCTCTGTCTCAGTTTCCTCATTTGTAACATGTAGATAATTCTCAGCTACCTTCCAGGCTGGGCTGTGGCTGTGAAACTAAATTAATATTTGTAAAGATTCAAAGTAACCATTACTGTTACTTATATTGTGTGTTAGTGGGAATCGCAGGAATAGGTTCCATCAAAGGTTATTAATATTATTTTGTATGGCTGAGCCGCATGAACGCAAAATGAGCTTCATCCAAGGTCTTTAATCTCCCACCTTCCATCCCTTTGCCCTCTCAGCCCTTTACTTGTCAAGGGAGTCAGATGGAAATGTGTGTCCATTTTGTCTCTGGCAGTGCCACCAGGGTGCACTAGAAAGAAGTGATTCTCTTCCTTCTCCTTTGGTAGAACCTATAATATTGGGGATTCCCAACAAACCTATTTCAGGCATCCATTGTGTTACTTACAGCTGGTCTACTGTGGGAACTTACATCATCATAGCCATAGGCGCAGACTCCGTGGGTGCTCCGGGGCTGGAGCACCCACGGGGGAAAAGTGATGGGTGCTGAGCACCCACTGGCAACCCTCCTATCAGCTCCCCTTTTCCCCCCAGCGCCTCTTGCCTGCTGGCAGGCCCCACTGATCAGCACTTCCCGCTCTATCCCCGCACCTCCTGCCCGCCGTGATCAGCTGTTTCACAGTGGGCAGGAGGCTCTGGAGGGGGAAGGAGCGAGGGTGCCGCACGCTCGGGAGGCGGAATGGGGCAGAAAGAGGCGGTGAAGGAAGAGGTGGGGTGGGGGCAGGGGCTTGGGAGAAGGGGTGGGGGCAGGAAGAGGTGGAGAAGGGGTGGGGCCTTGGGGAAGGGACAGAGTGAGGGTGGGGCCTGGGCAGAGCGACATAAGCACCCCTGGCACATTGGAAAGTCGGCACCTGTGATCATAGCTACATCTCTCAGAAATGTGGAGAGATATACCTATGCCAGCCTAACCTCCTGGTGTAGACGGCATTAGCTTGATGGAAGAATTCTTCCACTGACCTAGCTACCACCTCTTGGGGAGGTGGATTACCTACACCAACAGAAGAATCCCTCCTGTCGCTGTCATGTCTACACTGAAGTGCTGCAGCTGTACCGCAGGAACAGTTTAAATATAGACTGAATCTATGGCAGTAGAAATCCCCTAGTATCTTCCATAGTTAAGAATCTCCCAGAATTTCTACTGTAAATTGGCAGAATACAATAAAGTAGCTGTGAGAAATCCCAGAGGGATGAAAGGTGACATATCTGTTAGTCAGTATATTTCAATGAATCAGCTAATGTGCCCTCTACTGGAAGGAATCAGAACTGCTCAACTGTGTGTCATAACTCCTATACTGCATACCATGAATAGTGGATAGAGCAATGGACAGGGATTCAGGAGACCTGGGTTCTAATACCCGGCTCTGCCACTAGCCTTCTGGGTGACCTATGGCAAACTGAAGTGGCACTTCCCCTCCCTGTGCCTCAGTTTCTCCATATGCAAAATGAGGATACTGCTACTTGTTTGTAAAGCAGTTTGAGACTGTAGCAGGGTGGCTATCCCGCTCCTAAAATAGAAGGGGTTAAAAGCAGCCTTGGAGAGGGCTGTGGCTGGGGATTGCTGACTGGGGAAGCAGCCGCAGCTGGGCCACGCCCCAATCAGGCCCCAGCTGGCCTGTATAAAAAGGCTGTGAGCCAGAGACCCAAGGAGTCTCTCTTCAGGTTGGGAGATAACAGGGCCTGCCTGGGTACTGAGGGTGGTACAGTGCTGGGGAAGGAGTAGGCTGAGCGGGGGCGCTCCAGGCTGGCAACTCCCCAGGCTGTAAGGCCTGGTCCAAGGCCCATAGAGGTACTGGGAGGCAGAGGAAAGCAACAGGTCCGAACCCCCTTACCTATGATGAGTGGCCTTTACACTGCAGTCTGCCCCAGGGAGCAGGGGCTTGCTGATGACTGGCAGTAATGCAGACTGAGGCAAGGTGTGGATAGTGGGTTGGGGGGGTCCCTCAGGAAGGGGAGACCTAGAGGCAGAGTCTGGGGGTACTGCCAGGGGGCAGAACCCCAGAGAAAGGGGCACCGGGGTCTGTGAGGGACATGGGGAAGCAGAGCTGTGGCGGATCACCGGCCTGCAGATAGTGCTCCGGTGGCTGGATGAGCTAATTCCTGATGACAGGAGGCGCCGCAGGGGTGAGTCTACTCCTTTACAGAGATCTACTGATTATAAGAGCTAGGTATTATTATTCCAGCTCAAGTGGCTAGGGCTATGTTTCAGGAGCAGTAGATCTGAGTTCTTTACTTGCCCCCTCATTGGATTTCCAAGAGGCCATCATGTGCTGCATTATGGTACTTGCAAAACCTATGGATTATTTACAATAATGTTTTTTCTTCCCAAAATAGTAATAAATGGTAAAACTCTCTTTGTAATTGATTGAGTAGCAAAATAAAAGCTCTTTTGGAGACTATCGTTTGTTTTTTTTCTTGGGGTGAATGGATGTAGTGGTAAATATGGTACTTCTGTATGATATTGCCATGTTACCATGATAGCAAAGGACCTACATTTTACATGAGTGGAACAGTTAATTTTTTTATCAATTCAAATTCATGTCAAAATCCCTGCACACATTTGCTTGGGCTCATAAAAGAAATTGAGCACTGTATTACGAAAGAAATATTTCAAAAGGTTCATAGACCACGTGGCGATAACAGCAAAATATTGACTCAGTTTATCATCAGCAGTCTTTGAGCCATGGCAAGGGTCCAGATGAAAGTCCAAAAATCCCCTGGGGAGTGAAAGTCACTTAAACAGGTACTTTCACGAAGGGCTTGTCTACCATTGAACAGTTACAATGGCACAGTTGTGCCGTGATAGCACTTCATGTAGACCAGTGGTTCTCAAACTTTTGTACTGGTGACCCCTTTCACATAGCAAGCCTCTGAGTGTGACCCCCACAATAAATTAAAAACACTTTTTTATATATTTTTTTAATATATATTTAACACCATTATAAATGCTGGAGACAAAGTGGGGTTTGGGGTGGAGGCTGACAGCTCATGACCAGCCCTTTGTGGAGAAAGAAGTGGTTCAGGACTATTTAGAAAAGATGGATGAGCACAAGTCCATGGGGCCGGCTGCGCTGCATCCGAGAGTGCTAAAGGAGTTGGCGGATGTGATTGCAGAGCCATTGGCCATTATCTTTGAAAACTCATGGCGATCAGGGGAAGTCCCGGACGACTGGAAAAAGGCTAATGTAGTGCCCATCTTTAAAAAAGGGAAGAAGGAGGATCCTGGGAACAACAGGCCAGTCAGCCTCACCTCAGTCCCTGGAAAAATCATGGAGCAGGTCCTCAAGGAATCAATTCTGAAGCACTTAGAGGAGAGGAAAGTGATCAGGAACAGTCAGCATGGATTCACCAAGGGCAAGTCATGCCTGACTAATCTAATTGCCTTCTATGACGAGATAAATGGCTCTGTGGATGAAGGGAAAGCAGTGGATGTGTTGTTCCTTGACTTTAGCAAAGCTTTTGACCCGGTCTCCCACAGTATTCTTGGCAGTAAGTTAAAGACGTATGGGCTGGATGAATGGATGATAAGGTGGATAGAAAGCTGGCTAGATTGTCGGGCTCAACGGGTAGTGACCAATGGCTCCCTGTCTAGTTGGCAGCCAGTATCAAGTGGAGTGCCCCAGGGGTCAGTCCTGGGGCCGGTTTTGTTCAATATCTTCATAAATGATCTGGAGGATGGTGTGGATTGCACCCTCAGCAAGTTCCCAGATGACACTAAACTGGGAGGAGTGGTAGATACGCTGGAGGGTAGGGATAGGATACAGAGGGACCTAGACAAATTGGAGGATTGGGCCAAAAGAAATCTGATGAGGTTCAACAAGGACAAGTGCAGAGTCCTGCACTTAGGACGGAAGAATCCAATGTACCGCTACAGACTAGGGACCGAATTGCTTGGCAGCAGTTCTGCAGAAAAGGACCTAGGGGTTACAGTGGACGAGAAGTTGGATATGAGTCAACAATGTGCCCTTGTTGCCAAGAAGGCCAATGGCATTTTGGGCTGTATAAGTAGGGGCATTGCCAGCAGATCGAGGGACGTGATCGTTCCCCTCTATTCGACATTGGTGAGGCCTCATCTGGAGTACTGTGTCCAGTTTTGGGCCCCACAGTACAAGAAGGATGTGGAAAAGTTGGAAAGAGTCCAGCGAAGGGCAACAAAAATGATTAGGGGTCTAGAACACATGACTTATGAGGAGAGGCTGAGGGAACTGGGGATGTTTAGTCTTCAGAAGAGAAGAATGAGGGGGGATTTGATAGCTGCTTTAAACTACCTGAAAGGGGGTTCCAAAGAGGATGGCTCTAGACTGTTCTCAGTGGCAGCAGATGACAGAACAAGGAGTAATGGTCTCAAGTTGCAGTGGGGGAGATTTAGGTTGGATATTAGGAAAAACTTTTTCACTATGAGGGTGGTGAAACACTGGAATGCATTACCTAGGGAGATGATGGAATCTCCTTCCCTAGAAGTTTTTAAGGTCAGGCTTGACAAAGCCCTGGCTGGGATGATTTAGTCAGGGATCGGTCCTGCTTTGAGCAGGGGGTTGGACTAGATGACCTCCTGAGGTCCCTTCCAACCCTGATATTCTATGACCCCCCAGGTAATAATCTCATGACCCCCTGAGGGGTCCCGACCCCCAGTTTGAGACCCCCTGACATAGACAATACCTACATCTACAGGAGGAGTTTGTTGGCAGAGGTAATCCACCTCTCTGGCACATAGTAGCTAGGAACACTGTCTACAATGGGATTTAGGTCAGTTTAACTGTGCCGTTCATGGTGTGGATTTTTAACACCCCTGAGCAAGGTAGGTAAGCTGATTTAATTTTCTAGTGTTGCCCAGGCCTAACTGGGATTCCCATAAAGCAATAACTCCTTTGTAGGCACTAATCACTTTGTTAGCACGATCGATTCCCCCCCACGTCAGATTTCGAATCTTGCTTTTGATTTTTTTAAACACCATAGTTTAAAAAATCTTTACAAAGAAAATCTGCAGCAAACCAGCAAAGAGTTAATTTAATTATGCAGGATGTGCATGGTGATACAACACAGTACTACCTACTGTTTGCCTGAATGAACCTGTATGCAGCGTAGCTGTAGCCATGTTAGTCCCAGGATATTAGAGAGACAATGTGTGTGAGCTAATATCTTTTATTGGACCAACTTGTGTTGGTGAGAGACGACCTTTAGAACCAGAACCTGTGTTTTTTAGGGGCAGGTGTGGCCCATCAGTCATCTAAAGTGGCAGATGCTTTCTATCTGACACACCTTCCGTAGCTATTTGCATTTGTTTATCCACCTTTTGTCTGCAGATTACATGGGATACTGTAGCCAAACATTCAATTAAAAACTCACCCTTCTGCTTCCAGATCTCTCTTGGGGCTTGTCTACACTTGCAAGTTTTTTTGATGAAACTAATGTCGCCAAGGAAAAATCAACAAAAGCAAAGTTGCTAAAGTGTGTCTACATTTGCTCCCTCTGTCGACAGATCGTGTCCACATTTGGGGCACCTTTGTTGACAGCGAGAGCAATGGCTTGTGGGTATGTATCCCACAGTGCCTGGCAACACCATCCGTCGCTAGGTGTTGTGGGAATGCGGAAATGGAACGTGGCGCATTCTGGGATGTGCAAAAATGTACCGTCATGCACCGCTTTATGTCCCACCCCTCCAAAGGTCTCTGGCTTCCTTTCGCGCTGTTTTTCCAACTGTCATTCTGTTGTCATGCATGCCAACATCTTCAGTGAGAGAGGAGGGATCCCGCACTTCTCTCCTATGTGCTGTTAGCTGTCATGAGGACATCGTGCATGGCAGCACAGCTACTTGCAGAGTTATTCACTAAGTTAGCAGAGGATGAATTGCAGGCACCCGAGTGTGATATGGACAGCAGCAACGTATCAGTGCTTTGTGGATTCACAGAGCAGCTGCATATGGTAGACCGTCGCTTTTGGGCTAGGGAAACAAGCACTGATTGGTGGGATTGCATTGTCATGCAGGTGTGGGAAGAGGACCAGTGGGTACAGAACTTTAGGATGCGTAACGCAACCTTCATGGAGCTATGTGCTGAGCAGTCCCCCGACCTGTGGTGCAAGGACACCAAATTGAGAGCTGCCCTTCCAGTAGAGAAGCATGTTCCAATCGCTGTGTGGAAGCTGGCAAATCCAAACTGCTACCAGTCAGTTGCAAATCGGTTTGGAATAGGAAAGTCCACTGAAGGGGGCTGTATCACTCCAAGTGTGCAGGGCAATAAAGCACATCCTGCTGCATAGGACTGTGACTCTGGGAAATGTGCATGACAAAGCGGATAGCTTTGCACAGATGGGTTTCTCTAACTGGTGGGGCGATTGATGGCACACACATCCCAATTTTAGCACCAGATTACCTTGCCTCTGAATACATCAATAGGAAGGGATACTTCTCCAGGGTGTTGCAGGTGCTTGTGGATCACCAGGGGCGTTTCACGGACATCAATGCAGGCTGGTCTGGAACAGTGCATGACGCACGCATCTTCAGAACAGTGGCCTATACAGAAAGCTGCAGGTGGGGACTTTCTTTCCAGACCACGAGTTCACAGTGGGGGATGTGGAAATGCCCATAGTAATCCTGGGAGACCTGGCTTACCCCTTACAGCCCTGGCTCATGAAACCTTACACAGGGCACCTGGACAGCAGCAAGGAGCGTTTTAACAGGCTGAGCAGGTGCCGCATGGTAGTTGAATGTGCCTTTGGCCATTTGAAAGCTCACTGGAAATTGCAGTTTAGACCTTATTGAGGATAATATTTCCATGGTCATAGCCGTGCACTGCACTTAGCATAATCTGTATGCATCTAAGGGTGAAATGTTTGCTCATGTGTGGAGCACTGAGGCAGAGTGCTTGGCTGCACAGTTTGAACAGCCAGATGCTAGGGTTGTCAGACGTGCCTAGAGGGCTGCTATTAACATCAGAGAGGCTTTGAGGAACCACTTTGACAATGAGGGGCAGTAACACGTCTGCTTGGGAGTTGCTTCCCTGTTGCATCCATGTTCGGATCTTGGGCCCCAAAATTGTACAACACAATGCTTTAGCAGCCTGTTCCCGAGAGTGAATTGATTGCTATACGCTTTTGTAGAACACAGCCCCTGGTATAGACAGCGCTAGGCCGACAGAAGAATTCTTCCATCGATTTAGCTACTGCCTCTCAGGGAGGTGGATTAACTACAGGGCTTGGGGAAACCCCTCCCATCCCTGTATTGAGGGTCTACACTGAAGCGGTACACAAGCACAGCTGCAGCTGTGCCACATTAGTGTTTTAAGTGTAGACATACCCGGCCTTAGTAAACACAATTTAGATTTTTTTTGTTTTAAATCAAACTGTCTAGCAGGATCTGCTGATGCAATAGTGGACTCAGTGCCTACAGTCTGAGAAGGATAAAAGAAGTCCATTATATAACAGTCTCGTTCTATAATTTGTAAACTTTGTGCCACATCCATTATGCAGGCTAGAAGTTAAGCAGAAGACTCCTGCTTTTATCTCCAACTCAGAGGAGGAGTTTGGTCTTGTAGTTAGAGAGGACGGGGGCCTCAAACTGGCTGATTGATCTTAAGCAAGTCACTTCACTTCTCTGAGCCTCACTCCCCCATCAGTAATACTCAAGAAACCTCACTTAGAAGGAATTCACAAGATAGGCAAAGTACTCTTAGACCCGATGCTGTGAGGGTGCTGAGCACTCATCTTATCTGGGAACTGGGGGCACTCCTAGCCCTACCCTCAGGGTTTGTTTCAGTTTGCATTAGGCTGAAGTTTTCAATCACTGTGACTTGTCGGGGGTAATTTTTCCTCCTGATGAACGTTACAGAGCTACTCTTAATCCTTTATATCAGGAACTGATCTATTCTATATTGTTCTTACGACATGCACATCATGGTAGTAGCACCTCCAGCAACATGACTAACCCCTGTCTCTGTGATACTTGACTTTACCCTCTTTTGATAGACACACCTTTTGCATAATTAGGAAACTTAGAGATCCCGCAGGGGATATGCACTATTGCTTGACATAATTTTTTGACTGACAGCTTACAAAGAGTTTGTGTGTTTTAAGTGGCAAAGGCACATTATTTACCAGTCTACATAGTATTTGGTTTAGAAGTCAGATTAGAAAAATTGAAGTCAGGAAACCTGGATTCTATCCGTGGACTCACAGCAAGACCTACGGCAAGTCATTTTATCTCTCTGCACCTGTTTCTTTCTTCTAACTTAGGGTATGTCTACACTACGGAATAAGGTCGAATTTATAGAAGTCGGTTTTTTAGAAATCGGTTTTATATATTCGAGTGTGTGTGTCCCCACAGAAAATGCTCTAAGTGCATTAAGTGCATTAACTCGGCGGAGTGCTTCCACAGTACCGAGGCTAGAGTCGACTTCCGGAGCGTTGCACTGTGGGTAGCTATCCCACAGTTCCCGCAGTCTCCGCTGCCCATTGGAATTCTGGGTTGAGATCCTAATGCCTGATGGGGCTAAAACACTGTCGCGGGTGGTTCTGGGTACATATCGTCAGGCCCCCGTTCCCTCCCTCCCTCCGTGAAAGCAAGGGCAGACAATCGTTTCGCGCCTTTTTTCCTGAGTTACCTGTGCAGACGCCATACCACGGCAAGCATGGAGCCCGCTCAGGTAACCGTCACCCTATATCTCCTGGGTGCTGGCAGACGTGGTACGGCATTGCTACACAGTAGCAGCAACCCCTTGCCTTGTGGTAGCAGACGGTGCAATACGACTGGTAGCCGTCATCGTCATGTCCGAGGTGCTCCTGGTCGCCTCTGTGAGGTCGATCAGGAGCGCCTTGGCAGACATGGGCGCAGGGACTAAATTTGGAGTGACTTGACCAGGTCATTCTCTTTAGTCCTGCAGTCAGTCCTATTGAACCGTCTTATGGTGAGCGGGCAGGCGATACGGACTGCTAGCAGTCCTATTGCACCATCTTCTGCCAAGCAGCCATGAGATGTGGATGGCATGCAGTCCTTCTGCACCGTCTGCTGCCAGCCAAAGATGTAAAAGATAGATGGAGTGGATCAAAACAAGAAATAGACCAGATTTGTTTTGTACTCATTTGCTTCCCCCCCTCCCCTGTCTAGGGGACTCATTCCTCTAGGTCACACTGCAGTCACTCACAGAGAAGGTGCAGCGAGGTAAATCTAGCCATGTATCAATCAGAGGCCAGGCTAACCTTCTTGTTCCAATAAGAACGATAACTTAGGTGCACCATTTCTTATTGGAACCCTCCGTGAAGTCCTGCCTGAAATACTCCTTGATGTAAAGACACCCCCTTTGTTGATTTTAGCTCCCTGAAGCCAACCCTGTAAGCCGTGTCATCAGTCGCCCCTCCCTCCGTCAGAGCAACGGCAGACAATCGTTCCGCGCCTTTTTTCTGTGCAGACGCCATACCAAGGCAAGCATGGAGGCCGCTCAGCTCACTTTGGCAATTAGGAGCACATTAAACACCACACGCATTATCCAGCAGTATATGCAGCACCAGAACCTGGCAAAGCGATACCGGGCGAGGAGGCGACGTCAGCGCGGTCACGTGAGTGATCAGGACATGGACACAGATTTCTCTGAAAGCATGGGCCCTGCCAATGCATGCATCATGGTGCTAATGGGGCAGGTTCATGCTGTGGAACGCCGATTCTGGGCTCGGGAAACAAGCACAGACTGGTGGGACCGCATAGTGTTGCAGGTCTGGGACGATTCCCAGTGGCGGCAAAACTTTCGCATGCGTAAGGGCACTTTCATGGAACTTTGTGACTTGCTTTCCCCTGCCCTGAGGCGCATGAATACCAAGATGAGAGCAGCCCTCACAGTTGAGAAGCGAGTGGCGATAGCCCTGTGGAAGCTTGCAACGCCAGACAGCTACCGGTCAGTTGGGAATCAATTTGGAGTGGGCAAATCTACTGTGGGGGCTGCTGTGATGCAAGTAGCCCACGCAATCAAAGATCTGCTGATATCAAGGGTAGTGACCCTGGGAAATGTGCAGGTCATAGTGGATGGCTTTGCTGCAATGGGATTCCCTAACTGTGGTGGGGCTATAGACGGAACCCATATCCCTATCTTGGCACCGGAGCACCAAGCCGCCGAGTACATAAACCGCAAGGGGTACTTTTCGATAGTGCTGCAAGCTCTGGTGGATCACAAGGGACATTTCACCAACATCAACGTGGGATGGCCGGGAAAGGTGCATGATGCTCGCATCTTCAGGAACTCTGGTCTGTTTCAAAAGCTGCAGGAAGGGACTTTATTCCCAGACCAGAAAATAACTGTTGGGGATGTTGAAATGCCTATATGTATCCTTGGGGACCCAGCCTACCCCTTAATGCCATGGCTCATGAAGCCGTACACAGGCAGCCTGGACAGTAGTCAGGAGCTGTTCAACTACAGGCTGAGCAAGTGCAGAATGGTGGTAGAATGTGCATTTGGACGTTTAAAGGCGCGCTGGCGCAGTTTACTGACTTGCTTAGACCTCAGCGAAACCAATATTCCCACTGTTATTACTGCTTGCTGTGTGCTCCACAATATCTGTGAGAGTAAGGGGGAGACGTTTATGGCGGGGTGGGAGGTTGAGGCAAATCGCCTGGCTGCTGGTTACGCGCAGCCAGACACCAGGGCGGTTAGAAGAGCACAGGAGGGCGCGGTACGCATCAGAGAAGCTTTGAAAATCAGTTTCATGACTGGCCAGGCTACGGTGTGAAAGTTCTGTTTGTTTCTCCTTGATGAAGCCCCCCGCCCCTTGGTTCACTCTACTTCCCTGTAAGCTAACCACCCGCCCCTCCTCCCTTCAATCACCACTTGCAGAGGCAATAAAGTCATTGTTGCTTCACATTCATGCATTCTTTATTCATTCATCACACAAATAGGGGGATGACTACCAAGGTAGCCCAGGAGGGGTGGTGGAGGAGGGAAGGAAAATGCCACACAGCACTTTAAGCACAGCACTTTAAAAGTTTACAACTTTAAAATTTATTGAATGACAGCCTTCTTTTTTTGGGGCAATCCTCTGTGGTGGAGTGGCTGGTTGGCCGGAGGCCCCCCCACCGCGTTCTTGGGCGTCTGGGTGTGGAGGCTATGGAACTTGGGGAGGAGGGCGGTTGGTTACAGAGGGGCTGCAGTGGCAGTCTGTGCTCCAGCTGCCTTTGCTGCAGCTCAACCATACACTGGAGCATACTGGTTTGGTCCTGCAGCAGCCTCAGCATTGAATCCTGCCTCCTCTCATCACGCTGCCGCCACATTCGAGCTTCAGCCCTCTCTTCAGCCCGCCACTTACTCTCTTCAGCCCGCCACCTCTCCTCCCGGTCATTTTGTGCTTTCCTGCACTCTGACATTATTTGCCTCCACGCATTCGTCTGTGCTCTGTCAGTGTGGGAGGACAGCATGAGCTCGGAGAACATTTCATCACGAGTGCGTTTTTTTTTCTTTCTAAGCTTCACTAGCCTCTGGGAAGGAGAAGATCCTGTGATCATTGAAACACATGCAGCTGGTGGAGAAAAAAAAAGGGACAGCGGTATTTAAAAAGACACATTTTATAAAACAGTGGCTACACTCTTTCAGGGTAAACCTTGCTGTTAACATTACATACATAGCACATGTGCTTTCGTTACAAGGTCGCATTTTGCCTCCTCCCACCGCGTGACTACCCCCTCAACCTTCCCCCCTCCCTGTGGCTAACAGTGGGGAACATTTCTGTTCAGCCGCAGGCAAACAGCCCAGCAGGAATGGGCTCCTCTGAGTGTCCCCTGAAGAAAAGCACTCTCTTTCAACCAGGTGACCATGAATTATATCTCACTCTCCTGAGGATAACACAGAGAGATAAAGAACGGATGTTGTTTGAATGCCAGCAAACATACACTGCAATGCTTTGTTGTACAATGATTCCCGAGTACGTGTTACTGGCCTGGAGTGGTAAAGTGTCCTACCATGAAGGACACAATAAGGCTGCCCTCCCCAGAAACCTTTTGCAAAGGCTTTAGGACTACATCTAGGAGAACCGCAAATGCCAGGGCAAAGTAATCCTTTCACATGCTTGCTTTTAAACCATGTATAGTATTTTAAAAGGTACACTCACCAGAGGTCCCTTCTCCGCCTGCTGGGTCCAGGAGGCAGCCTTGGGTGGGTTCGGGGGGTACTGGCTCCAGGTCTAGGGTGAGAAACAGTTCCTGGCTGTCGGGAAAACCGGTTTCTCCGCTTGCTTGCTGTGAGCTATCTACAACCTCCTCCTCATCATCATCTTCTTCGTCCCCAAAACCTGCTTCCGTATTGCCTCCATCTCCATTGAAGGAGTCAAACAACACGGCTGGGGTAGTGGTGGCTGAACCCCCTAAAATGGCATGCAGCTCATCATAGAAGCGGCATGTTTGGGGCTCTGACCCAGAGCGGCTGTTCGCCTCTCTGGTTTTCTGGTAGGCTTGCCTCAGCTCCTTCAGTTTCACGCGGCACTGCTTCGGGTCCCTGTTATGGCCTCTGTCCTTCATGCCCTGGGAGATTTTGACAAAGGTTTTGGCATTTCGAAAACTGGAACGGAGTTCTGATAGCACGGATTCCTCTCCCCAAACAGCGATCAGATCCCGTACCTCCCGTTCGGTCCATGCTGGAGCTCTTTTGCGATTCTGGGACTCCATCACGGTCACCTGTGCTGATGAGCTCTGCATGGTCACCTGCAGCTTGCCACGCTGGGCAAACAGGAAATGAGATTCAAAAGTTCGCGGTTCTTTTCCTGTCTACCTGGCCAGTGCATCTGAGTTGAGAGTGCTGTCCAGAGCGGTCATAATGGAGCACTCTGGGATAGCTCCCGGAGGCCAATACCATCGAATTGTGTCCACAGTACCCCAAATTCGAGCCGGCAACGTCGATTTAAGCACTAATCCACTTGTCAGGGGTGGAGTAAGGAAATCGATTTTAAGAGCCCTTTAAGTCGAAATAAAGGGCTTCATTGTGTGGACCGGTGCAGGTTTACATCGATTTAACGCTGCTAAATTCGACCTAAAGTCCTAGTGTAGACCAGGGCTGAGTGTCAGGGTAAATGACTCACCTTTTGTACAAGCGCTGACTAAAACGCTTTGAGATCTACTGACCAAAAGCGCTATATAAAAGCTAGGGATTATCATTACTGAATTAGCAATACTGTAAATGAATGTGTGCAAAGCACTTTGAGATCTTGAGATCAACGGCATTATTTCTTACCTTAAATAGGGCGGGGTGGGAGCCTCAGCCCTTTGGTGGGAGAATTTTACAAATCATGAATCAGGCTATAAAAACAAAACAAAAATCACAACATTCGCTTAAAAATCAGGAGATTTTTTTAAAATAGTTTTTTTTTTACAAGTTGCCTTCTGTTTTTGGAGCATTTAGAGTCACACTCAGGTCATGTTTCCAAGCTTTTACGTGTAATCTTGAGGGTTAGAAATTAGCCTTTGGTGTGTGTGTTTAATTAAAAAAAAAAAAGGCTGGAGAACCTCACCTAACTGCAGGTTGCCAGGAACTGGGGCTTTAAGAAACACTCCAAATACAGTGCGACTTGTCATAAAAATCGCAAGAGTTCAAAATACTGCATGCAGGTACAAACCCAAACTAAAAAAGCAACCCTTCGGGTCACCACGGTGGTGGTGAGAAGGTGTTGGATTTATCTTAGGCCATGTCTACACTAGCACAAAACCCGCGCCCCTGAGCAACATAAGTTTTGCCAGCATAAGCGCTGGTGTGCACAGCTCATCGAGCTGGTTTAACTATGTCGAAGGGAGAGCTCGCTCCCACCCACGTAACGCGACTACAGGAGTGATCTTACAGCGGCACAGCTGTGTCTGTGCCGCTGTAAGGTTGTAAGCGTAGGCGTGGCCTTAGATTCATTAGGCTTGGTCTATACTACATTCTTCCATATAACTATGTTGCGCAGGAGTATGAAAAACCCAGACCCCTAAGCGACATAGTTATACCGACCTTAACCCCCAGTGTAGACAGCGCTATGTTGGCGGGACAGCTTCTCCCGCCAACTTAGCAACCGCCTCTCGTGGAGGTGGGGTTTTTAAGCCAACGGGAGCGGTCTCTCCTGTTGGTTTAAAGCAGTGGTTCTTAACTGGGGGTGCGAGATGCCCTTTCTGGGGGTGCGAGACATGCCAGATTTTTTTTAGAAGGTAAATCATCGAAAATACAAATTAAGCCCCAGCACGTAAGTACAACTACTTTGTTTCATCAAACCTATTTATTAACATATTTATTAATAGTATTTATTTAACATTATATATTTAGTATTTATTAACATTATATATTACAGTAATCGTTAATATATAAACAAATATATCTAGGTTTAAAGAACTGACCTACTTCAACGATTTTTGATAAGAGGTGCAAGAACATATTTTGAGAACCAAAGCGGTGCAGGCTGCAGTAAAGGTTAAGAACCACTGGTTCAAAGCATTTTCACCAGCTGTGCTGCAGTTGCACTGATATAAATTTGTAATGTAGACCCCCCCCCCAATAGATTCTAAGGCCAGAAAGGCCCATTCTATCTCATCTGACCTCCTGTATAACACGGGCCAGGAGATTTCACCCAGTTATCCCTGATCTTCAGTACTTATATCTGACATACTTATACCACATGAGTCCTGGCAGAGAAAAAAGAGAAACAAGGGGGAGGGAATGAAGGAAAGAAGTGCTATAAGAGTACAGAAGTGACCCACAATAAAAACTTCCCCTTGCCTCATTGTTATGTGGAGCACTGTACCCATTTCCTGGGATGGGGGGAATCTGCATTTCAGGGGTACTGTGCAGATAAAGTCATGAAGCTCATGGAGCTGAAAGGCAGTACAGCAAGCTAAGAAATCAGAGGAGAGAGATTGATTTAGTCCAGCTTCCTTATGTCACAGTGAGAAAGGAGCATTATATTTTGCACAGCACCAACAGTGCCTTGAAGTGAACTGTAGCTCACGAAAGCTTATGCTCCAATAAATTGGTTAGTCTCTAAGGTGCCACTAGTATGCCTTTTTTTTTAACAGTGCCTTGGGCACCTTAGAAACCTAGAATATCAGGGTTGGAAGGGACCTCAGGAGGTCATCTAGTCCAACCTCCTGCTCAAAGCAGGACCAATCCCCAACTAAATTATCCCAGCCAGGGCTTTGTCAAGCCTGACCTTTCGGTGCCCGCACTCCTGTTCTTTTTGTGGATACGGACTAACATGGCTGTTGTTCTGAAACCTGTCAAAGGAAGGAGATTCCACCACCTCCCTAGGTAACACATTCCAGTATTTCACCACCCTCCTAGTGAAAAAGTTTTTCCTAATATCCAACCTAAACCTCCCCCACTGCAATTTGAGACCATTACTTCACTACCCTGGAGATGAAGAAGCCCACAAATTGCTCCCATCGAACTGTGGAGGGAGACGGGCAGCAGAAGAGAGAAAGGGAAAGTGAGAGGAGGAAAGAGACAGAGTCATGGGAATAGATGCAGGGATGCCCAGGGCCTGTGTTAGGAATGTTGGGGGTGGAGTTGGTGGGAAGGACACTGAGGAGGGGGCATTAGGATAGCTGTTCTTCCCCAGGCCTGTCTGGGGGACACTGGGGAGAGTGGTTCAGGGAGATGGGAGGAACCTTCCCATCTCCAGGAATAGAAGAGATACAGGGGGAAATTGCCCAAGCCTCTATAGGGAACATCAGAGAGAGGGGTGCAGGGAAGTGCCTAGGCACAGATCTGAAGTGGAGGAAGACATGGGGCAGGGTGGGGAGCTGCTCTGCCTAGGCCTATCTGGTGGAGGGCTCTAGGGGGTGGATCCAGTCCTAGGCCTGGGAGGGGGCATTCAGGAGTAGAGAGGGGTGGGGGAGCTGTCCAGGCTAGGAGGGGCATTGGGTAAGAACAGGAGCATAAGAGGCAAACTGGGGGGCAGTGGGGAGGGAGAAGAGGGGGGATGGGAAAGCCACCCAAACTGAAGGGAGCACTAGCCTGAGGGGGGCACTGGGGGAAGAACAGAGTAAGGGGAACTGCCCAGGCCAGGGGATATTGGGGGGAGTGTAGAGGCAGGGGGCTACCCAGGCCAGGGGGGAACACAGGGGGTAGGGGCAGCTGCTTAAGCCTGAGGGAGGCACTGGGGGACATGCAGATGGTGGGAAGGCTGATCAGGGTGGGGGGACACTGAGGGAGTGGGTTGCCCAGGCCTGGGGGGGCAGTGGGGGATGTGCAGGCGCTGGGGAGGCTGATCAGGGTTGGGGGGGCTGCCCAGGCTTGAGGGGGGCACTGGGGGATGTGCAGTGGGTGGGAAGGCTGATCAGGGTGGGGGGACACTGAGGGAGTGGGTTGCCCAGGCCTGGGGGGGCAGTGGGGGACGTGCAGGGGCTGGGGAGGCTGATCAGGGTTGGGGGGACGACACTGAGGGAGTGGGGAGGGGGTTGCCCAGGCCTGCGGGGGCTGATCAGGGAGGGGGGGGACACTGAGGGTGCGGGGGGGGGTTTCCCAGGCTTGAGGGGGGTACTGGGGGACGTGCAGTGGGTGGGGAGGCTGAGCAGGGTGGGGGGGACACTGAGGGGGGCTACCCAGGTCGGGGGGGAGGCTGCTAAAGCCAGAGGGGCGCTAGCTCGGGAGGAGCCTCGTGAGGTGGGGGGGGGTGCGCGGGGCGGGGCTTGTTGCTAACGCGTCCTTCGAACCTCACCCTCGCCAAGATGGCGGCGCGCCCCCTCTCTCCTGGGGGAGTCACATGACCTCTCCTGCCCCCCGGGCCCCCCCGAGCTGGCCGCGGGCCAACGGGGGCGGGGTGGCGCGCAGTAGGGGCGTGGCTGTCTCACCGCGGAGGGGAGGGGGGCGGGTCTGGCCGGAGCCCGGGCCAATGGCAGGGGCCGGGGGCGGGGCCTGGGCGAAGGTAACAGGTTGCGGTGGGGCGCGGAGGTGAGGAGCGCTCGCGGCGGGGAGCGGCCTGGGCACGGTGAGTGCGGGGGCCCCCTGCCCCTGTGGGGCGTTGCCTTCCTCCGCAGCTACGGTTTCTATAGGGGCTCTGCCCCCTGGGACCCGCCCTGCCCCTAGAGGGGGCTGCCTTCCCCTATAGCTGCTGCTTCTATAGGCGCTTGCCTGCCGAAGGGGCCTCCCTGCCTCCTGGGGACTTGCTGGTTCCCTATAGTGACCCCTTGTCCCACAGGGCTTCCCTGTACAGGGCTTCTCTTCTCTTCGGGACCCATATAGCACCCGCCCCCATAATGACTGCCCCTATAGGGAGCTCCCTCTGTGGTGGCTGCCTGTATAAGGACTCTTCCCCTGGGGACCCATACTCCCTCTATAGTGACTTCTCCTATTAGGAGCTCCCTCCTATAGCATGTGCCCCTATAACAGCCCTTCATCCTTTGGTGGGAAACCCCTAATTCTCCGTGATGTGCATGTGCTTACCTCCCTCCCCCAACACACGCACCTTCCCCTGCCCCATAAGACACCCCCCCCTTCCCCTGGTGTGTCCTCCCTCCTCGTATAGGGCTCCCTCTTGTTGTGTCCCTGTTCTAGTTACTCTCCCTAGGAAGAGACACCCGCTTCACCCTTCCCAAGCCCCAGCTTCTCCCCATTATTCCCCGAGAAGCATCATCATCCACTGAGGTTTTCCCACCCAGATAAAGTCCCGCTGGAGAGTGTGTGTATAACACCACAGATGTGTTACAAGGCTTGTGACAGCAGCTGGAGATTGGGGGGGGGGGAGGGGGAATTGACTGGCTTGAGGGAGTGGGAGGTATCTGGAGCCCTTCACCCCCAGGACCCCTGCTCAAATCCAGCCCAGGCTGGAAGTGACTAGAAGCCATGGCCATTCAGTGGCCCTTGTGTGACGGGCTTTCCGTCCAGTTCCTAGCGGCCAGGTGCTTAGCAAAATTTCCATCCTGGATGGCCACAACAGGCTGCTGTGTTAGTAGCCTCAGCAGAGAGGCTGCATGAGACATGGAGACTGAACTTGAGGGCCCCCACGAGGGTCTGTCTGCTGGTGAGGCCCGTTGGCAGGGATTCTGGCTGAATCCCTGGCTACTTCCACACAGCTTGGCCCTGATCGGTGGCTAAACGGGGACTTCGGACTCCAGGTTTGTCAGGATGAAAGATATGAGCAGCATTAAATCACCATGACCTAAAGCAAACAAATAGCCCCATGCCCAGTAGAAAAATGTAATCTAACCAGTTACTAGTAGCTGAGTTTAAATCCCAACTTAATTGTGGGTAGTACCGTTCTCCAAGCGGTGGTGAGCAAATGGTCTGTGGCCCCCTACTTGTAGACCTGTGTGTATCTTCTCATGCTGAATTGAATATAATCTCTTGTGACGCTGACCTGGACACTGTTGCGTTCCCTCTGTAGAGGGACACAGTAAGAACGCACAAGAATCCTTTCCCTGTGTCGCTGACAATACCTGAAATGATTAAAATCCAAAGGGTTCTTAAAATTGCACGTGCAGTTTGCTAGTGTTCAGGCTGCATCCCTCCTCTCCCCTCCCCAAGCTGATCGAAACTCCAGCAAACATTGAAACTCATTACTCAGTTTCACTCTCTGGTTCCCATGCATTCAGAACAATGCTGCTATTTCTGAGCACCCCTCACCAGTCTCTTATGGTGTGTGTGATGGAAATACTTCACATCCAAACAAACTTTTCACTGAAGATGAAGGAACAAGATTAGGCTTTGTGAAAACTGTTGTGTAAACAAACCCTTAATGTCTCAGCCTGTTATACCTCACTGGACAGAAGAATTCTGTATTTATGTCAGTTGCCATGTAAAGCAAATGAGAACTTCTGTTTTAGCTGCTCTAATGGAGGGTGATTGTAATTAATTAGGAGTTGGCAATGAACTTTTTGCACTAGTCGTATTGTAAATGTTTAAGTGTTTAGTAGCTCAGTTCTCACAAAGTGAGTTTCCCTCTAAGAGCTAAGTGCCACTGGCCTAAACATAGAAGCTGTGTGTAACTGCATGACAAGTGAATGGTTGGAGTTGTCCAGTTTAATCTTTCTGCTTATCTTTTCTTCCCCCCCCCCCACCCCCCCAAAACCAAAACCAAACCCTTGACTGTACTAAGTGTTGAGATAATCCTAACTTGACATGAGTCATTGTCTTGTTTTATGCGAAGACTCCTGGTGAGGTCTCAAATTGCAGGGAAGGAGGGGATAAATGTCTTCAGGGGAAGCCTTGATTTGAAAAAGTGTCTTGGACCCAGCAAATTTTGTGAATTTTGATTGTCAGTTTGCCTTACTATCTTAAAGCGCTATAATTTGGGTTTCACCTCTGGTTGCAAAATTTGTGTAATGCAGCATCTTTAAAATTTAATGTGCAGTTTCTTACACTGCTCTGCCCTGCCCTTCTTTAACATTCATTCTGAAGGATGGTATTTTTACCAGTAAGTTTGTTTTTTGTTTTTTTTCTTCAATCAGAAGAAAAATCTGAGCCCTAGATTATTTATTTATTTATTTATTTATTTATTTACATTCAGCAGCTGATTACAACGTGAATACTATGCTGGAATTCTTTTAATCTTTATAGGCTTGAGGCTTTTTAAAAGGCAATTCCTTCCCATTGTGTTAATACGTTAGGTTCAGCTATCAGTGCCATGACTGTATTGTTCTCATACTAAATCTTGTGGCATTTATTTTGTAGCTGTGTAAAAAGATGTCCTGACAGGGCACTTTAAAAATACAATCCATTCTCAAACCAAAAGAGATAGGTGTCTTTGCAGAATGATTGTTTCTGTGGAATGGCTGTCTGCTCCCAAGTGTGTGTTTCCAAACCATGATTTACAGATTGCTCGGGCTTAAAATCTTGTACTCTTTTAATTTATTGTGTTCCATTTCTGTCAAGGACCTTCAGTTAAGAAACTGTGCTGAAGGATGACATATTCCATCATGTAGTCCTGTTCTGTCTAATTAGACTGCACCCTTCAGCATGGGATCTGTTTGTTTATACACAATAATTAGGAATATAGGGCTCTTGCTTATGTAATAAAACAGTGCTCCTGTCAAGGGTTTTATTACTGCCACAAACCCCGGTTGATGGCGTGAGTTGTTGGGGAATTTTTCACCTCTAAGAGGAGAGGGGATGGATGGCTTAGTGATGAAGGTAGTGGGTAGGACTCGAGACATTTGGGTTTAGTTCGTGCTGTGCCACTGACTTCCTATGTGATGCTGGGCAAGTTGCTTAGTCTTGTGCATAGGACCTCCTAGGGATAATAACCCTTCCTCTATCTTGATTGTGAACTCCTTGGGGGAGGGGAGTGTCTCTAATTATAGAGCTACATCACACTTAGCATAGGGGGGTTCTGATCTCCGTTGGGTCTTTGAAGTTTTACCGTCATAAAACAATAATACTAACATATTTAAAATGTGTTTCTCTTTAAAAGAAAAACTACTCCCTAGTCTCCTATCACATTTGCTGGTATCTAGAGGCTGAGAGTGGGATTATGTGATGCATCATGGAAGGCAGTGTGGCTTAGTGGGTAGTTCATTGCACTGTCACTCAGGAGACGGCGTTTCAATTCTTGGCTCTGCCACTGTTTTGCTGGGTGACCTTGGGCAAGTCACTTCCTGTCCCTGTGCCTCGATACTCCTTTCCATAAAGTGGAGATAATGTTGCTGATCTCCTTTGTAAAGCACTTTTGAGATCTACTGACAACAAGAGCTATATAAGAGCTAGGAATTGTCATAATCCAATACCACAATATTATTTCCTGACCTGGGAGGCAGAGAGACAGAAAAAGAGAGGACTGGGATCCAATCCTGCAAGATGCTAAGTGCCTTTAACTCTTACCCAAGCCAATGGTGTATTTTTTTTTATTTTAATTCAGTCCATTCTCTCTGTGGACAGTGCACTTGGTTTTCTTCCCCCGCTGCCCCAGAGATGGAATCCTGCTATGTTCTTCATTCCCTAGTTACTTGCCGGGTTTGTTTCCACAGTTCAGATATCCCTTCCACTCCTGCCTCCAGCTCCAAGGAAGGAGAATGTGCTGCTGGTTGTTGTCATTCTTGTTTGGCTACTGAAGTCAGACATCAAACCAACTGATCCGGAGTAATGTGCAGTGTTGAAAGTTGGTTAGGCTGTGCTTCATGCTTGGGCAGCTATTTCAAAGTGGGCATCTCCCTTCGCTTTTTCCCTTTTTACATAATGCTTTTAAATTGGCCCTCAGCAGCTGTCTTCAATAATAACTCTTTATCTTTAGCCTAATGTAGCAACCTTCGTTTTAGAATACATTAACAGGTTGGTTGTGGAGATTTCTTTTTCTTCATTTCACCCCCTCCCCTCCAACCAGTTGGTCTGGTTTTGAATAGGCTCTGTTTCTGTTTAAAGAGTTATAGTAGTTTAAAGTGCTGTTCGTGTGGCTATTCCTGTTGACAATTCTTTGTCACTTAGGAGAACACATGATAATTATGGGGCTAAGAGTTACTTGCAGGATCTCTCTTGGGCCTCAAGGCCTTGATTGATTGAAAAAACTAACTGGTCTGTGTATTGGTTACTTTCCCCTTAATCTTAATATACTGCAGTGTAGTTGCTTCCTATTGTGGTAGCACATCTTGGGTGCTAGGAGATGTACAAACATAAGAAGAGAGAGAGATTCATTCTCTACTGCCCTGCACATTGCCAAGTGAATTACAAATGCTATAAAGGGGTAGTATTTATATGTGTATTTTTCTGTGGTGTGACTGATTAAAAAGTGCAGGGCATTGGAGAATAGGATTCTGAGTCATTGTGCCAAAGGGCTTATAATCCAATGACCTGGTGCTGAAATGTTTGCTTGATAATTGCAAAGTAATGCACACTGGAAAACATAATCTCAGCTATACATTAGCTGTTGCCACTCAAGAAAGATCTTGGGAGTCATTGTGGATAGTTCTCTGAAAACATCTGCTCAATGTGTGACAGCAGTCAAAAAGGCTAACAGAATGTTAGGAACCATTAGGAAAGGGATGGATAATAAGACAGAAAATATCATAATGCCATGGTATGCCCACACCTTGAATATTTTTCAGAGTAACAGCCGTGTTAGTCTGTATTCGCAAAAAGAAAAGGAGTACTTGTGGCACCTTAGAGACTAACCAATTTATTTGAGCATGAGCTTTCGTGAGCTACAGCTCACTTCATCAGATGCATACCGTGGAAATTGCAGCAGACTTTATATATACACAGAGAATATGAAACAATACCTCCTCCCACCCCACTGTCCTGCTGGTAATAGCTTATCTAAAGTAATCTTCAGGTTAGGCCATTTCCAGCACAAATCCAGGTTTTCTCACCCTCCACCCCCCCACACAAATTCACTCTCCTGGATGGGCTATCACCAGCAGGAGAGTGAATTTGTGTGGGGGGGTGGAGGGTGAGAAAACCTGGATTTGTGCTGGAAATGGCCTAACCTGAAGATTACTTTAGATAAGCTATTACCAGCAGGACAGTGGGGTGGGAGGAGGTATTGTTTCATATTCTCTGTGTATATATAAAGTCTGCTGCAATTTCCACTGTATGCATCTGATGAAGTGAGCTGTAGCTCACGAAAGCTCATGCTCAAATAAATTGGTTAGTCTCTAAGGTGCCACAAGTACTCCTTTTTACCTTGAATATTGTGTGTGGTTCTGGTCTCCCCATCTCAAAAAAGATATATTAGAATTGGGGAAAGATATGATACAGGTTTATTAAAATCATGAATAATGTGGAGAAAGTGAATAAGGAAGTGTTAGTTATCCCTTTACATAACTCAAGAACCGGGGGTCACACAATGAAATTAATAGGCTGCATAACTAACAAAAGGAAGTATTTCTTCACCCAGCACATGGTCAACCTGTGGAACTTGTTGCCAGGGGGCGTTGTGAAGGCCAAAAGTATAAATGGGTTTAAAAAAGCATTAGCTAAATTAATTGAGGATGGGTCCATCGATGGCTATTAGCCAAGTTGGTCAGGGATGCAACCCCATGCTCTTGGTATCCCTAAGCCTCTGATGGCCAGATGCTGGGATCGGGGCGCCAAGGGATGGATCACTTTATAATTGCTCTGTTCTGTCCATTTCCTCTGAAGCACGTGGCATTGGCCACTGTTGGAAGAGAGGATGCTGGGCTAGAAGGACCATTGGTCTGACCCAGTAAGGCCATTCTCGTGGGTTGAGTAGCCCATTGACATCTGTAGGGCTTTTCATGGATTACAGTGCTGCTCACCGTGACCCTCAATATGCAAACAGGCAAACAATATACAAGTAAAACATTCAAAATGCTGTCAAGGTATGTGTCATGTTGCTGGTATAGGTTGAAATTTTCAGAACCACTTAAGTGACTTGGGCCCCTAATGTTGCTGAAAGTCAATGGGGCTCTTAGATCATGGGTACAATTTTCAGATTTAGGAGCGATCTGTCTTCCTTAGATATTCCTACATGTTTTTTAAAAAATGCAAAAATCCCCCACACATACCATGTGTGATTTTTTTAAAAGTCCTTAGACTACTAACTGGAAGAATTTAATAAAGTGTTATGAGAAAAACAGCCGATTTGGTTTTGCTTTTCATCATGTTTTAGTCTGAACAGTAATGATCCAGGACAGGTGTTAGTTTCAGTCTCTGATACTCATGCACTAACACAATGGTTTTCAACCTTTTTTTCGTTTGTGGACCCCTAAACATTTTCAAATGGAGATGTAGTCTGTGGACTACAGGTTGAAAATCACTGCATTAGCACAGGTTTCAGAGTAACAGCTGTGTTAGTCTGTATTCGCAAAAAAAAAAAGGAGTACTTGTGGCACCTTAGAGACGAACCAATTTATTTGAGCATAAGCTTTCATGAGCTACAGCTCACTTCATCGGATGCATACTGTGGAAAGTATAGAAGATCTTTTTATACACTCAAAGCATGAAAAAATGGGTGTTTACCACTACAAAAGGTTTTCTCTCCCCCCACCCCACTCTCCTGCTGGTAATAGCTTATCTTATGCTGGAAATGGCCCAACTTGATTATCATACACATTGTAAGGAGAGTGATCACTTTAGATAAGCTATTACCAGCAGGAGAGTGGGGTGGGGGGAGAGAAAACCTTTTGTAGTGGTAAACACCCATTTTTTTCATGCTTTGTGTTTATAAAAAGATCTTCTATACTTTCCACAGTATGCATCCGATGAAGTGAGCTGTAGCTCACGAAAGCTTATGCTCAAATAAATTGGTTAGTCTCTAAGGTGCCACAAGTACTCCTTTTTCTTTTTGCATTAGCACAAATGCTGTCATGTTCGTTTTGGGTTGCAGGCTCTTCAGGCGACTTTCTAACTCCAAACAAAAGTACTTGAAATAATAAAAAGAAGTGTATTATGGAACATCATTTTTTGGGGGGGAGGAGGGGATTGAATTTCCTGATATAATTTTAAAGATTATTCTAGGTCTGACTACTTTTCCTCACTCTTTTGCATTTCTTTTAAAACGAAGGGGTTAACTTTCAGAAAGGCCAAATCCCCGAACACCAAACCAGCGACATGCACATTAGTATTCTAAAATACCTTGGCACTGTACTGGAAAAACAGCCAGGTGCAGATTCATTACAAGCTCTGAGGAACAGTTCCTTACTCCAGTATTTATGTCCGCCATTAAATATTTACTGGTGGGTCTGTGTGAATCTGAATAACTGTTTTCAAAAGCACGATTTGTTTTGAAATTGACAAATGGAAGGTTAACAGGAACAGAAATCTGTGGGAATTTTGACATGATGCAATTCATGTAACAGTTTGTTTTATTCTACTATTAAGTTAAATATTTATTTCTTAAATCTGGCATCTCACACGTATCTAGGATGTTGGAATTAGTCTTTCTAACTGTGCATACCTAGGCAGGAAGTATCTGAAGAGCGACTATTTGGAGTATTAACTACTTATGGCTCCAGGCCCTGTTTTAGCAAAGCTTTTAAAGACATTGGACTCCTACCAACTTCAAAGCTTTTGCTGAACAGGGGCCCAAACCAAGACTGTTCTCATGTATGTGGTTATCTTTATGCACAAGTCTCTGTAGGATCAGGTTCTAAATCAATAAGGAAATCATGTTTGGGTTTTAAAAACCCTGCATTTTCTCTGTCTTGCAATTCAGATATTCCAGCATCAGGCAAATGACCAATCTATTTCCATATTTTGGGATCAATCTTCACTATCCAGGTTGAATGAAATGCAGAAAATGGGTAAAAAGAACAAACGGGGACTACTAAATTTGGCTTCTTAAAATCCAGCTAGTATAAGGCAGTGTGGATTGATTTCAAGGAAAACCTTGATTTAACTCATAAACTTTAATCAGCTTTTCTATTTGTACTTCAATTATTTTCTAAAGAATATTGGTTGATATAACCATTAAAATAATGTTGATTTACTACTAAATAGTATCTTTGCACTAGATTTGGTACAATTTTTTGCTCTCTAGGAGAGTATGCTATAAATAGATACATTTATATAAGCAATAATATAGCTTAATATTTTCAGATTCTTGTACGTGTTAGTGTGTTAGAAAATAGTGAATGATATATTTACTAAATTAACTTTTGCTCGTGATGTGGGTCAAGCTGCGTTAGGATGGTAACTGTAATTTAAAGAGACAAAACAGCATATTTATCTTTTTAACTTAAATATTTTAAGAGATTATAACAAGATTAGACCTTAATATATTTTGTATTAAATTCAGTTTTCATTTTAAACAGGTTTATTTTTAAAAAATAAAAAACTTATAATTTAAATAAAATTAAAAAAAAAAATCTCCCAGCCTACCCTGTCGTAGGGTAAAATTTTCAAAAGAACGAGAGTCCCATTTTTAAAAGTGACTTCAGGATACGTCTACACTGCAGTAGCACGGTCACTTAATTCTGTAGCAAATCTACCCCCTTTCAAAATGGTAGGTAGGTCTTGGGGCTCTGAAGTGCCACTGAAAGTCGGTGGGGCTTAGGCCTGGTCTATACTTAAAAGTTAGATCGACCTAGTTACGTCACTCAGGGCTGTGAAAAATTTTGTGACCTGAGCGCTGTAGTAAGATCAACCTAACAACTGGTGTAGACGCATTAAGGTCAACAGAAGAATTCTTCCATTGACCTAGCTTGCGCCTTTCAGAGAGGAGGATTAACTGAGCTGACAGGAAAAACACCTTCCAATGGTGTAGCAAGTGTCTACGCTACGGTGGCATAGCTGCCATTGTAACAGCTGTAATGTAGACATACCCGTGGGCTCCTAATCACCTGGGTTCTTTTGAAAATTTAACCCATAATCTAAAATGGTGGTAGCTTCTTAGCACCTCCTTTTTACAATTGATTTGTAATTTGCCAGTGTCTTAGTCACTATTTTCTTTTGTGGGGGGAGGGACTTTTCCAATTCCTATTAAGGATTGTTTAATAAATTATACTGGTATAACTCTTATTCTGGAATAAGAGGGTATCCTTTCAGTTTATGTCATTTGGGAAGGGATTTGAACCTAAACTGGTGGTGGGAAACCCACTCTTCTGGAATAAGTGTGTTCACATGGTGGATTCTACTGGTAAAACTTCCCTGTGTAGATAAGCCCTAAATGAAACAGCACACGTCCCACTGACTTCTCAAAGGGTATGTCTATACTACCCGCTGGATTGGCGGGCAGCGATCGATCCAGCTGGGGTCGATTTATCGCATCTAGTCTAGACGCGATAAATCGACTCCCGAGCGCTCTCCCATCGACTCCTGTACTCCAGCGCTGCGAGAGGCGCAGGCGGAATCGATGGGGGAGTGGCAGCAGTCGACTCACCCCCAGTGAGGGCACTGCGGTGAGTAGATCTAAGTACGTTGACTTCGGCTACGTTATTCACGTAGCTGAAGTTGCAAAACTTAGATCGATTCCCTTCCTTCTGCCCCGCCGCCATGTATACCAGGCCACAATCACATAAGCCTTTTCAAAAGTCACTCCAAAATACCAGCATACCTATGGCCGATGCTTCATTGGAAACTTTTTCGGTGTAAAGAATGTATCTATTATGGCTTCCTCTGGTAGAGTTTTTATGTCCCTGCCCCCTCTTGTAAGGGTTAGCATTTCAATAAGCTTCTTAACCATTTTTTTTTCTTTAACATAATAACGGAGGCTTTTTTCCACCTGCTTAATAAGTTATGCGTAGGCATAAATAAAACAGTTTGCAGCAAAATCATCGTAGCTTGCCTCCTGTATAGGAGGGGGACTGCAGCTGTAGAAGCATGTTTTCTGGACGGCGAAAAATGTTGCATAGCTGCTTAGACATCTCCTCCTGCATTCGCTGGAATGGTAGGAATTGGTCCTGGGTGTCTGGCTGGTGAATCTTGCCCATATGCTCAGGGTTCAGCTGATTGAAATCTTTGGGGTCAGGAAGGAATTTTCCTCCAGGGCAGTTTGGCAGAGGCCCTGGAGGTTTTTAGCCTTCCTCTGTAGCATGGGGCATGGGTCACTTGCTGGAGGATTCTCTGCTCCTTGAAAGGTTTCAGAGTAACAGCCGTGTTAGTCTGTATTCGCAAAAAGAAAAGGAGTACTTGTGGCACCTTAGAGACTAACCAATTTATATGAGCATAAGCCAAGCTCTGCGATACAACCGCATTTGCTCCAACCCCTCAGACAAACACCTACAAGATCTCTATCAAGCATTCTTACAACTACAATACCCACCTGCGGAAGTGAAGAAACAGATTGATAGAGCCAGAAGAGTTCCCAGAAGTCACCTACTACAGGACAGGCCTAACAAAGAAAATAACAGAACGCCACTAGCCGTCACCTTCAGCCCCCAACTAAAACCCCTCCAACGCATTATTAAGGATCTACGACCTATCCTGAAGGATGACCCAACACTCTCACAAATCTTGGGAGGCAGGCCAGTCCTTGCCTACAGACAGCCCCCCAACCTGAAGCAAATACCACACAACAGAACCACTAACCCAGGAACCTATCCTTGCAACAAAGCCCGTTGCCAACTGTGCCCACATATCTATTCAGGGGACACCATCACAGGGCCTAATAACATCAGCCACACTATCAGAGGCTCGTTCACCTGCACATCCACCAATGTGATATATGCCATCATGTGCCAGCAATGCCCCTCTGCCATGTACATTGGTCAAACTGGACAGTCTCTACATAGAAGAATAAATGGACACAAATCAGATGTCAAGAATTATAACATTCATAAACCAGTCGGAGAACACTTCAGTTTCTCTGGTCACGGAATCACGGACGTGAAGGTCGCTATCTTACAACCAAAAAAACTTCAAATCCTGACTCCAGCGAGAAACTGCTGAATTGGAATTCATTTGCAAATTGGATACTATTAATTTAGGCTTAAATAGAGACTGGGAGTGGCTAAGTCATTATGCAAGGTAGCCTATTTTCCCTTGTTTTTTCCTACCCTCCCCCCCTCCCCCCCGACGTTCTGGTTAAACTTGGATTTGTGCTGGAAATGGCCCACCTTGATTATCATGCACATTGTAGGGAGATTTCAGAGTAACAGCCGTGTTAGTCTGTATTCGCAAAAAGAAAGAGTACTTGTGGCACCTTAGAGACTAACCAATTTATTTGAGCATAAGTTTTCGTGAGCTACAGCTCAGAAGTAGCTGTAGGTCACGAAAGCTTATGCTCAAATAAATTGGTTAGTCTCTAAGGTGCCACAAGTACTCCTTTTCTTATTGTAGGGAGAGTGGTCACTTTGGATAAGCTATTACCAGCAGGAGAGTGAGTTAGTATGTGTGGTTTTTGGAAGGGGGGGGGTGAGAAAACCTGGATTTGTGGTGGAAATGGCCCACCTTGATTATCATACACATTGTAAGGAGAGTGATCACTTTAGATAAGCTATTACCAGCAGGACAGTGGGGTGGGAGGAGGTATTGTTTCATGGTCTCTGTGTATATAATGTCTTCTGCAGTTTCCACAGTATGCATCCGATGAAGTGAGCTGTAGCTCACGAAAGCTTATGCTCAAATAAATTGGTTAGTCTCTAAGGTGCCACAAGTACTCCTTTTCTTTCTGCTCCTTGAAGTCTTTAAACCACGATTTGAGGACTTCAATAGCTCAGGCATAGGTGAGAGGTTTTTCGCAGGAGGGGTGGCTGAAATTCTGTGGCCTGCGTTGTGCAGGAAGTCAGACTAGATGATCATAATGGTCCCTTCTGACCTAAATATCTATGAATGTGGCATCAAAGATACTTTTACTGTCAATTAATAAATCGGAAGCATTAAAATGTGTTTAGTTGGCTTGTGGGACAGTGTGTAGGGAATATGAAGTGAAAGTAGAGGTTAGGGGAAACTTTTCCATTATCTTGGTGGTTGATCATTAACTATGGACTCTTTTTTTTTTTTTCTTCCTTGCTTGTGGGATGAAAGAGCTGCGTTGTTAGATGCGTATGCACGTTTTGAGATTCTTTTGCATCTAGTCTCACCTGCAGATCTCAAATGCATTTTTATAATGTTAGTGTTATCCTCATTCTCAGATTGGGGGTGGGGGTGAACTGAGGGTGTGTTTACACTGCAATGAAGCACCTGTGCCAGGCCCATATCAGCTGACTCTGGTCTGGCCTGGGCTGTGGGGCTATATAATGACAGTGTTGACACTTGGGTTTCAGTCCAAGCCCCAAGGCCTACACTGCAATTTTATAACCCTACAGCCAGCCCAAGTCAGCTGATATGGGCCAGGCGCAGGTGTTTTATTGCCGAATAAACCTACCCTGAGATGCAGAAAGGAAGAGAAAAGGAGTACCTGTGGCACCTTAGAGACTAACAGATTTATTTAGCATAAGCTTTCGTGAGCGACAGCTCACTTCATCGGATGCATACAGTGGAAAGTGAGCTGTCGCTCACGAAAGCTTATGCTCAGATAAATCTGTTAGTCTCTAAGGTGCCACAAGTCCTCCTTTTCTTTTTCCGGATACAGACTAACATGGCTGCTACTCTGAAACCTGTCATTAAGAGAGGAAGAGACTTGCCCAAGGCCACCCAGCAAGTTGATGGGGATAGAACCCAAGAATCCTGACTTCCAGGCCTGCCAATGCAATGCGTCTTCTAATCTTGTGACAACTAGGGGGTGCAGCAGGGGGAAACTGCTATGTAGAATTTCTCTTGTCCCCTCTATAGCCATTGAATGTGAAATAACAAGGCACTGTAGCCCTAGTTTCTCCCAAAACAGGCTATAGTTTCTTTCTTAACAAAGAGAAGAGAGAGTGCCTCTAAAACGATACATTTAATAAGCATTGGTTAATAAGGAAAACCTTCTCTATTGTCAAGAAGGAAAACGGACATATTTGTCTTCCTGTGGAGTACGTGTCTTGCCTTTTAATCATTATTTACCTTTCACTGCCGAAAGTTGTGCAATGGCTGCGAAGTGGGTTGTATACCTGAGATTCCATTCTGTCTGCAGCACCTGCAGGCAAATCCTGTGTGACGTTGGAACGCTGCATGATGCTGACTCATTTCGAGTACTTTTTTGTGGAGTTTTTTTGTTAAACTCTCTCATGGTTCTGACCTCTTGGCCAGCACACACTTCAAGGAATGGCCACAAGTTCTAGTCACCGATTCTACAGTGTTTTCCGCCTTGCACATTTTAAATGTAGTATGTGATGCAGTTTTTTTGTGTGGCCTTAAGATCACTCATACCTTTGGAATGAAGGGTGGCTACTTTTCTGACACCACGCTCTGTCTGGGCAGGTATATGCTGGGAAAAGGCTGTGTAGAATAGGGCCAGGTCTCATGTGATATGTGTAGACAACTGTATCTAAACATGTGACAGCAAATTTCAGATGGATTGCAATTCTTGTGGGCCCACACTGGAAGTGGCTTAAAACTTTGTGGAAGGTAACAGGAGGAAATAGTAACCATTTCTTTCCATTGTGCTAGTTAAAATAGGAGGGTATATCTCAGTGATGTCACTCTGGGTGTGGTCTATCTGGCCAATTCCTTAGACTATTCCAAGACTTGAGACTTATCTTAAACAACACTTCCCATATGTAGGGCCCTGACAAATTCATGGTCCGTTTTGGTAAATTTCACAGTCCTAGCATTTTCAAAAACTTGAATTTCAGAGTTTTAGATATTTAAATCTTAAATTTCTTGGTGGTGTAACCATGGGGGGTCCTGATTCAAAAGAGGGTCACAGGGTGTAGAGAGGGTGGGGTGTTGCAAGCCTATTCTGGAGGGGGGGGTTTCAATCACGGTATAGCCACCGTTACTTCTGTGCTGCCTTCAGAGCTGGGTGGCCAGAGAGTGGCAGCTGCTGGCTAGGAATAATAGGAATAGGCTAGGCCAGCAGCAGCAGAGAAGTAAGGGTGGCAATATCATACCATGCCACCCTTCCTTCTGTGTGACTGCTGGCGGTGGCTCTGCCTTTTGGGCTGGGTGCCTGGCCAGCAGACCCCGCTCTCTGGCCACCCAGCTCTGAAGGCAGCGCAGAAGTAAGGGCAGCAGTACCACAAGCCCTCTACAATAGCCAACTTTCACAGAGGAGACCAGATTTCACAATCCGTGATTTGGTAGGGCCCTAACTGTGTGAGAGACAGCTGTTTCTTCAATAGCCGTAAGGTCTAAATTACAAACACTGAGCTGTGTGATCATCTAGATGCATTTTCCCACATCTTGCAGAAGTTCAGCCTCTAGATTTCCTTTTTGAATTAAGAGGATTTATGTAGCCCCCCCCCTCTTTTTTTTTTTTTTTTTTTTAATGTTTTCCATTCTCTTTCTGCCAGTTGCAAAATACCCTTTTGGGTTAACCTGTTACCAAAGGTACTATTGTGTTGCTATCTCCATGAGCAGAAGTTGGCCTCTTTCCATCAGTAAAACAGTGATTCAACAGCTCCAGGTTGG
The DNA here is from genome assembly GCF_965152235.1 of Eretmochelys imbricata. Lineage (NCBI taxonomy): Eukaryota > Metazoa > Chordata > Testudines > Cheloniidae > Eretmochelys > Eretmochelys imbricata. Next base: position 8,920,451 of record NC_135595.1, on the reverse strand, counting down.
GGGGTGTGTGTGTGTGTGTGAAGACCCATTAGCAGCGTCCAGTTGCCCTTCCAGTGTTGTCTTTACTTCCTTATCTTAACTCTATGGGCCAAATTAATCCCTGCAGTATAACACTGAAATGGCTTGCATGAAATCCAGTTTAGGCTTTAGTCCTTCAAGGGCTTCCAGCTGGAGGTATGTCTATACAGCAGCTGACAGGTGTGATTCCCCAGCTCAGGTGGGTGTACATGTGCTAGCTCTTCTCACTAGACATAGCTGTGTGGCCACTGGCTTGGGCCACTGGCTCGGGCTAGCTGCCTGAATACATACCCAGGGGGCCGGGCGGGCGGGACAGCACTCTGGCAGCTAGTCAGAGCCACCACCCATGCTGCTGCCGCCATAGTGTGCTAAACCAAGCGGAGCTTGTGTGTGTATGTCTGCCCGAGCTGGGAATAGCCCCTCCCAGCTGCTGCAGAGATGTACCCTGAGAGATTGGAGTCCCAAGTTCTAGCCTCCTTGCAGAATTACTCAACACTGGTGCTAACCCAGCAAGCACTGGAGAGGCTATTGCAGGGTAGAGTTAAGATGCAATTGTGTCATAAAGCTCTAGCTTGGCCATAGCTGGGTGAGCACAGTGCTCAGTTTAATGTAACTGCGTACAACACTCTACTCCTCCCCCCTCCGTTTTGATGTGTACTATCTTGTACACACTAAAATCCCTCCTTTGGGACAGCGTTTGGGCTGGGTTTCTCTCAGGACTGCTCTTCCCCTTTTTCGTGTGGGAGCGGAGTCCAGATATGCTGTTTCTCGAGCCCCTTTATCAGCTGAGTTGGACTGTAAGAATTCCTGACAGATTAAACATTTACCATGACTCACCCACCTCCACTTAGGACAGGGTGTGATTCAGATGCAGCATACTCTTATACTAACTCTATTCAGGTGGCACCTAAGAGCCCCCATCATAGATCAGGACCCCACTGTGCTAGGCGCTGTATAAAGAAAGCCCCTGCCCCCAAAAGCTTACAACCTATGTAAGTCTCTAGTCCCTGCCTCTGACTAAACGTGGTTGTATGCAAGAAACATACGGGAGTTACAAGGTGCAAGCTAGGGAGATCTGGGTTTGTGAGCTAGAGGCAGTGTTAACATTCCAACCATGTGTTTTGCTTGATTAGTGTTTTTTTTGCACACTGTAATAGTGATGTTACCTCTGCTTCCCCCAGGCACTAGTTCCTGGAATCTGGTATCCTCCAACTTTATTGCCTTTCTGCTTCCTGGGTAGTGTCTCTTACGTTATTCATTCTCTCTTCTCCCCCTGCCTCTGTCAGACTTACCATGTGTACTTTTTATAGAGGCTGTTATAGGTCAGCACAGCTGATGCCTCCCGTACCGGTTGCTCTTTCTTTTGTGCAGTGGCACATCATGCTCCGTCTGGCTGAATCTTGAGGCTAGGATTGGCACCTACAAGCAGGGCTATCTCCGACCTGACTGCACTGTGTCCATTCCGCCTTGATGTGCTGCAGCATCTGTTCTTTTCCTGTTACAAAAGCCACCCACCGCTTCCTACTTGCTGTGATCAGCCAGGCTCCTGTTGCTCCTCTCTTATATCAGTTGCTTTTGCCAGATCTTGTTCCTTCTTCTAGTCACTAGGTGGCTGGAGAGTCTTGAAACAGCTGTTCTGAATCCTTGATATGGTCCGTCCCCCTGCACCATCCCATCACAGAGATGTCTCTCACTAGGTGTTTAGTATCCCTCTGCTTTACAGGGTCTTTCCTCCCATGCATTCAGAGAGGAAGATCTAAGACCAACTGGTAAGATACTGCTGCATCTTGTTGATGCTCTGCATCGTCTAGCCTGGAAATATGAAAATAATAGGATTGATTAAGGGTATTTGCTATCTGCTTGTGATCTGGGTATATTTACAGATGCTAGGGATAAACTCCCCTGGATAAAATCAATCTCGTTATTTCAATGCTCCTACAGTCTGTGTGGATCACAAGCTCAGGACACGGAGTGTAGGGGGATCCGGTATCTTGACACTCTCTGTATGTTGCAGAGGGCGAGTTGTCTAGTGATGGTCAATGTCTGGTACGTGTCATGCTGAAGACCTCAGGCTAGATTTAGCACTCTGTGTGAAACAGGTGTAACTATGGAGTTATCACATTTATGAGCATATAGACTGGAGATTATTTCCTGTCTCCTCTCCCCCCTCCGCCCCCCCGGCATGATATGGACCAATTTAAGGGTGAGTTGTAAACCTTAATTCTGAATTTCCGCAAAGAGGATGAACCAAACACTGAGACTGGTACTGTAATTGGCAGAAAGATTTCTGCAAGTCTTCACCCACACCCACACAAACAAAAAGCCTTCGGGAAAGAGTCCAGTCCTAACCGTTAGATTGTGGAGGCTGTGAATTGGGACTGCTGGGCTCCTGTAGTGTGTGTCCTTTTAAAATAGCTGTGAACGTATTATTAGAAGCTGAAGAACACATATGGGTATGACTAATAATTGTGCTTACTGAATATACACAAATATGCCCGACCTAGCTACTCGTATGCTCCTGCTCGGACTGGCTTCCTGCAGCTTCTTAAATATAGCACACAGTGAGCACTACCGGAGGGCTCTCAAACCATTTAAAGGGATACTACCCTCCACTTCCAGTCCAGATGTGGACTGGGAACCATGGTGTAGTGGTTAGTGCAGGGACTCCTGGGTTCTGTCCCCGACTTGCTGTGTCACCTTACGTGAAGCAAAGTTTGCCTCTTCAATGTATGTGCACAGTTACAGGCGATCTCACTGGGAACTGCTCACACCTCAGAGGGGAAGAATCTGTCCCTCTGTGTTGGCTTCTCCACTTGTACAATAAGTGACGAGAGGTACAAGAAATAGTGCCCATCTTCATAAAGCACTTGGATCCAGCACAGTGGGGCCTGATGTGACCTGGGTGATACTGAAAGACAAAGATGTGAACAGCGCTAGATGAAAAGGAGCAGTGTTTGGCATTTTGCTTTTCTCATAATTCTAATAATCCCCAGCTCTCTTCATCCCTAGCTTTCAAGCGCTTTACAGGAGGCCAGTGTCCATACCCGTATTTTACAGATTGGGGAAACTGAGGCACAGAACAGGGACATGACTTGTCGAAGATCACCCAGAAGTTCCGGGGTCGAGCTGGGGGTACAACCCAGGTCTCAGCAATCCTGTTCCAATGCTCTTCCATGAGGCTACACTGCCTCCCAAAACACGTATTTGTATGGGATATCTCCACTGCTTGCACCCTCTGTGTATGTGCTTGCTTGTCCGTGTCTGGGGCACATCCTGATGACTACGGTGTCTTCCAGACTCGTGCAATCTCTCTACCCTTGTACAAAATGTATAAGCGACGCTGCTTGTGAAGTGATCCTGTGAAAACCTGTATACAGAGGGGTAAGGTGGCTTTAGGGCCTCACTGCCTGAGATTCCCCCTCCCACACTCCCTATGTTCCACCACAACAGCTAATACAACTTGTCTTGGTTGCTTTTAACAATTTTTGGGGAGGTTTTGGGGGGGCAGGTGAGGATCCCAATTGGAAACATCTTAAAGGGGCCCAGATTGTTAAAGTACAGAGCACCTGCCTGAAATCACTGGTCACTCTGATGACTTAGGGCTGGTTGACACTAGGCTAGAAAATTTACATCAACTCAGCTGTGTCACTCAGGGGTGTGAAAAATCTAGCTATGCTGACCTAAGTCCCTGCGTAGATGGTGCTAGGTCAACAGAAGAATTCTTCCATCGACTTAGCTACTGCTTCTTGAGGACATGGACAGATTCTCCCATCAGAGTGGTGGCTTCCATATAGGGTCACACCTGGGGTCTCTTACACACCCCGAAGCCTTTTCCTATAAGCCTCAGATGTCAATTCAAACGTAAGCTTTTGTGAACTGTTCACAGTCCCCAGTATCAACTCTAGCCATCTGGCTGTACGCCTCTATGGCTTTGGGACGAATACCGGGTGAAACAGCGGGGCCGGTCCACAGCATCAGCCAGGGTCAAACTGCAAGACTTCTCAAAGGCAGTGAGGTAGGCGCCTATATCTCCCCTCTCCTCTTCCATTGGGGCAACAACTTGGTATCGAGGTACGCTAGAGCAGAATCACGCTTTTCGTCCAGCTGGAAGGGCAGTCTCCAAGCTGCTCTGCCGATCAAGGATAGAAGGAGCCCTGGGAGCTCAAACAGGTAACCTGCTTGGCTGTCAGACAGCTGGAGCGGAGGCAAATCAAACATGCCTACAGATGCCCTGACTGCCGGTCAGTTACATGCTGGAGAGAATTCAGGCAGGCTGTCATTCCCATTACGTGCTGCCGGCCGCCTGCCCGTGCCTACGGTGAAGCAGTCCGTGTAGCTTATGGTAATTGATTATCTAACATATTGCGAAGGAAATTGATGCAGTGAGGCTCACTGCATCCAATGGGGAGCAAAAGACTCTCTCCATGCAGGCTGCCCCTGGGACTGATGAGTGTTACATCACTTTTGTGCTCAATATGTCACTGCTAATATCTGTTCCCACCAAATGGGAGTCTTACGGCTACCGAAGTGCTGGGGACACTAGCTTAGATCGGATGCCGGTGACTGGGTGCAGTGGTGTTCTTATTCAGGTCTCTTGTGGATGTCGGGCATCTGCTTTTGGACCCAACAGAGGTGCTAACCTTCAATTGCAGCAGGTATGCAGCACTCTGCTGGTGCTTCTTAGGCAAGCAAGCCAGAAGAGGTGGGTAGTCTGGTCTTCAGAGTTTGCAACACACACACACGATTTCTCTAAGATCGTATCCTGCTTTTCTCCTCTACTTTCCCAAGTAAGCATGTGCAGGGTGTATTTGCTGACGCTGCATATTTTTTAACAGGAACCCGAGACTGTAGGCACTTGAGCTGTGCGGCTGATTGGGATTTTGATCGGAGAAGGAGAACAGGATGGGTTGCATCTGGAATGCTGGTGACCAGAAAGATGGCATGAACTCAGTGTCAGGATAACAGTCTTTCGTTGTGTGTGAAACTGCTCTGTCCTAAAAATGCAGCTCGGCTCAGACTTGAGGCTGAGGCTTCTTGCCTGTTGTATGCTTTTTTGGTTTAGTGTCTCATAAGATTTTAACAATTGCGTGTTTGTCTGCTTTTGGGGAGTGGGGGAGATTTTTGAAAGAAAAATGCTGTGCTTACAAACTTCAGAAAGCTATTAATCTCCAGCATGGCTAATCCTTGCATGAGATGCACTGCTAGTGTGACAAGTAAAAAGGAATTTTCAGTGTTGTCTCAGGTTCTGCAGTAAAATACGCCCCCCCCCCCCCGATATTGGAAACAACAAAATCTTGCACTTGAGAAGCGTGTGTTAATTTATTTATTTAAGGGGTGTCTGTTGGATAGAGAGGGAAAGGGAGTTGGCACTCCTGGGTTCTATTCATGGCTCTGTTGCTGACTTGCTGTGTCCTTGGGCAAGTCACATAGGCCCTGATCCTCGAAGGGCATCAGTGTGGTTGAAGACCGATTTGTGGAGCTCTGCTTCCTTCACAGCTTTGCTTAGGCCCTGATCTGGCGTTGGATCACTCTCTGCTTTGAGCACCTTGCATTTCTGGTTCTGCTTTTAAAGGGTCCTGCCCAGTGCACCTTCTGCTTGTACATGTTTTTCAGTAATAAAAGGAGACACATATTAGGAGTGCCGAACTTTAATCTCTTGAACACGGCTCCTTATCTCCAGTGTAAATAAACTCTATCGACAAAGCATTCCACATTTGAATAGCATTGAGAGAGAGAGTGTGCCTGCCTGCTCTGGTGGGTTATGCTCTGCTTTCACGAAGTTAATCACATGCCTTTGTGGTGGTTGAGCTCTTTAGCTTAACAAAGAGGAAGTTTAGGGGTGGACTTGATTAGCCTATGTAATGGGGTTCACTCACCACTGTGGTGCCTCCTGCTGGCTGTCTTGGGAATTAGCTCAGTGACCTCTTCAGGTGATGTCTTGCCACCATCACTCCTGCTCTAGGACCCACATCTTTCCAAGGACCGCAGCGTCCTCTTCAGCAACACAGACCTCGGCTATGCCACACGCTGTGCTCCCCCCTTCCGGGGGACCTGCAGTCCGCTGTTCAGCCACTTCCCTTAGTGGCTACTGCAGCGAATTGTTTGGCTACTTCCCCGTGGCGCCAGCATCCTCTTTGCCCTTGCCTCAGGGCCGCAGCCAGCCAGTGTCTCTCTCACTTCCCCTGGTCCCTGCTAGCAGCACTGCTTTGTCCATGATGCTGGCAGTTGTCTCAGCCCTCCAGAGACACCATCCTTCCTCTCTGGGGTCCCAGCAGAGAACTCCCCTCCTCTGCCCTGCAGCTCCCTTTTTATATGGGCCTGCTTGGCTGCTCCCCTCAGCCCTTCTCTGTTTGGCTGCCTTCTGCGCAGCCTCCCATGGGCTCTGTTAACCCCTTAGAGCCCAGTGTGGGGCAGGTGCCCCATCATAGCCTACAAGTACCTTCGTGGGGAACAAACATTTAATAGTGGGCTCTTCAATCTAGCAGAGAAAGGTTGAACATGAGGCAATAGTTGGAAGCTGAAGCTAGACAAATTCAGCCAGGAAATAAGGGGTGGGTGTGTGTGTGTGCGTGTGGTTTTTAACAGTGAGAGTAACCACTGGAATAATTTACTAAGGGTCATGGTGGATTCTTCATCGTGGGCAATTTTTAAATCCAGATTGGATATTCCTCTAAAAGATCTGGCCTCTGTGATTCAGGAGGGCTGACTGGATGATCACAATGGTCCCTTTTGGCCTTGGAATCTATAAGCCCAGTTTCCTCAAGTGCAGCCTTGCCAGCAGCTGCTCCTGGCTCCCTACTTAAACCCAGCTGTGCCAGTGGCATAAGAGTGTTCTCCTCTTTCCCTTGCAGGAGGCTGGAGTGCTTTTAACCCCCGGGGATGGAGCAGCATGTGAATGGAGCTATGGCCGAGAAGCCAAACCCCATGGACTACGGAGTTCAGATCCGATTCATAGATGACCTGAAGGAAATGAAGAAGCCCCAAAACATCAGGCCTAAGCATTCCAAGCCAGGCTCCTATGGGGTTGCGGTGAGGGTCCAGGGCATTGATGGGCAGCCCTTTGTGGTCCTGAACAGTGGGGCGAAAGGAGAGGACTCCTTCGGGGTGCAGATCAAAAGCGAGAGTAAATACGGGAACCCTGCTCACAGCCAGTGGCCTGAGCAGCTGCCCCCTAACTCTCTCAGGGAAGGCCCGGGCTCCATCAGTTCTGATTCTGATTTGCCGGAAAGCCGGTACGTGGCCAGACATTCCCAGTACAGCACCTCTGACGAGGAGCTGAGCTCCCAGCGCTACCCAAGGGAGACGAGGCCTGTCAGCGCTGAGGCAGCTCATTCCTACAGCCAGGATGGCTCCTCATCCCCTCAGGGCGGCTCCAAACAGCTGCCACCCCAGAGGCGTTTTGGGGAGGAGCTGAGGAGGACTCAATCTCACAGCTCTCTCTTAAGCCCCAGTTCAGAGGAGGCCTATGGCCCAAGCCCCCTCAGCATGCAGACCAGGGGCACCTACCGATCCCAGTCTCCAGCCAGTACGAAGAGCAGCAGCACGCTGGACATTGCAGGCAGGAAAAGGACTGGCCCCAGCCGGGAATCCCATCCAGCTTCTGGACGAAGGTTTGTAGGCAAGCAGCGATCACCAGACCCAGAGTCCTCCGGTCCTCGGCAGCCAGCTGACCAAAGTGACATTGACACGAAGCCCCTGTCCTCAGTGGATTCCCTGATCACGAAGTTTGACGGGAAGGTTCAGCAGAGGGGCCGAGCTGCCAGGAGAAGCCGGATCTCCCTGGAGGAGAGGAAGCGGTCACAGAGTCTTGAAGGCAGGGTGTCCTACTACGACACGGCCGATTCCAGAGAGCTGAGCTCCGCCCAGCTCCAGGATCGCCTCACAGAAGGGCCAAAGGGCCTGGCTGCCAAACCGCCTGGTGCGGCCAATGCCTCTCGCACCGGCAGCCTGAACCGAGCGCTCCCGGAAGATCTGAAGGAAAACTCAGTGAAGGTCCAGCTGATGCGAGACTGGACCCATAAAAGCTTGGAGGAGCCTGTGGTTGAGCAGCAGCAAAGTCAAGTGCAATCCGAAGTGCAGGTAACTCTTCGTTTGGGGCTCAGTCCTGCTCGGCACGCTGGCCGTGCTTCAGCACCTATTTCACTCTAAGCACAGGAGTAGCCAATGGGAGTAGCGATGCGCTTGACTTCTTGACAGCCCAGCAAACCACATGCTGTCAATGCTCAGGATGGAGCTTTAATTAGCTCTCTGGGCCTCAAGTTCACTGCCTGGGTGATGCCATTGGTCCCTGATCTCAGGATATGCCTGCACTGCAGTCGGGAGGTGTGATGGCAGTAATTGCTGCACAGGCCAGCTTCACCTGGCACCCTGGGGACAGAGTCAGGCCACCCGCTCGTCTTGCTGAGACTTTGCTGCTGCGGTTCCCACTAGCTTTGCGCTGCAGTCGCAGTGTAGACGTGCCCTGCGATGCCAGACGCTGGTGGTGGCTGCAGCAGTGTGGTTATTCAACCTGAAATCGGCATGCTCCATCTTCGGGCTCGTCCTACCCCAATGAGGAAGCTGCTGCTCCTCCTCCTTAAGGAATGCTGTTCCCAGCTGGCCTATTTCCAAGTGCTTTATGCACTAGAGTTCAATGCTGGGAGTGTAGGTCCCGAGGTGCATTTGACTCGGAAATTCACTAGGCCCTTAAGGGCCACAACCTAACTGCCACCTACACCTAGTTATATCAGATCCCAGCCACGTTTGCTTGCAAAACTGCTGCTGTTGTCCTCTCCTAATATAGGGAGCAGAGTGACAACATCATAGGTGGATGCAGATCTTCCTGCTTCAGGGTATAAACCAAGCACTCATTGTCTGGGCTTAAGAAGAAACTTACTTTGTGGGTAGGTTATTCCATAAAGGGAGTGGTGGGGTTGGCTTGCGCATTGCTCTGAATCAGCTGGTGCTGGCTCGCATCAGACGGGATACCAGGCTAGATGGGCCCATTGGTCTGATCCCGTCTGGCAGGTCCTACTGCTGTGCAATGAGCATCTGGTGATGCTTGTCCTGTCTCATTAGCAGCTTAAGTCCACTCCAGACCTTCTGAAAGACCAGCAGGGAGTCTCTCCGCCTGGGAGCAGCGAGTACACCAAGGAACTGATTTACAGTATTCTGAAGGATGGGTGAGTGTTGGGCCGAGCGCTTGTGGGTCCAGTGTTAGACAGGATATCCGCATCTGATGTGCAGCTGGCTCCGTTGGAGCATGGGGGACTGGAGGCATTGAGTGCTTCACTGCCATAAACTATGGGTGACAAGGTGAGGGAGGGAATATCTTTTATTGGACCAACTTCTGTTGGTGAGAGGCACACGCTTTCATGCTTACAGCTCTCTCACAGAAGTTGGTCCAATAAGATATTCCCTCCCGCCCCCGTGTTTCTCTCATATCCTGGGACCAATACGACTCCAACAATGCTGCATAAACTCACTCTAGTGAAAAAGGTTTCTGAAACAATACAAAGACTTGCTGCATCATCTTGGGGGTGGGATCAGGGCTGACCAGAGGCGGGGGGAAAAAAGGGGGCACAATTGTACTGGGGCCCTGAGCTCAGGGCTCCCCCCCAAACATCTGTATAAATAAAGTGAAATGGGAGGAGGTGGGGCCCCAGCAAACGTGATGCATCAGGGCCCCACATTTCTCTCAAGGGGGTGGTGTTTCTCAAGTGAACTCTGCCCCATAGCTCTCGCTAGGAAAATCTATCCTAAACAGGAGCCTTTCTACCAAGTCTGTTACACAGGGGCTCAGACTAGCTGATCACAATGGGCCCTTCTGGCCTTGGAATCTGAGTGTAGAAAATCTGGCCCCAGATGTGTAGGAAAATTGGTCCTTTAAATAAATCTCTGTTCCTTTCAATCCAGCCCTGGGATAGGAGTCTAGTGCCCTGGGCATCTTGCGGGAGTGTATGCTTAAGAACCCTTGAACTACAGCTTAGCCCACACACTAACAACTGTAAGCCTCTTGGCTAAACGGTAGCAACTCTAGAAAGGTGCAAATTGTGCACATGGCAACCTTGGAGCCGACAAAGGGAATTAATTCCTAGGGGCGTCGCCTTCTGTTTTAAATAATCCTGTGGAGGTGGATAGTGTCTGTTCTCTGGGAAGTCCCCAGGTGGGTGGGAGTACAGGGCAAATGAGGCAGCTGATCTGCTGAACTTAATCACTAAAAGGATTCTCTATGGGAAAGTAAGGGTTTAAAGATGACCTCTCTCCTTCCCCTTCCCTGTCTTGTGGATACTTGACTGAAACACTCACTTTCAGATTTTCACTCCCATGGCTTCTTGTAAAGAGGGACTTACCCCTTTACCTTCAATTCATATATTATGGGCCTCATAAACTGTGGGGAGCGGTGAATCGAACTTTCCTCTAACTTGCCCCAGAGGTGCTCATCATAAGTGTTACCTGCAACAACATTAAGTTAAAAAATCTGGACAGAAGTGTGTATGTCTCTTAAATACTTACTTTGGTAACAGGGGCCAAGTATCTGAGCACTTCACAACCTTTAATGTATTTCATCCTCTCAATGCCCCTATGAGGCAGTGAAGAGCAATTATCTCCCTTGTTCAGATGGGGAAACTGAGGCATGGAGGGGTTAACTGACTTGCCCACGATCACATAGATCCTGTGGCAGAGCAGAGATTCAAATCTAAGTCTCCAGAGTCATAGGCGAGTGCCTTAAACGCTGCTTTGCTTTTCCTCCCCCCGACTCTTGTGGCTGTGTCCCTTTTAACCTGAATGATTTTCTTTGTTGGTATTTGCTTGTTTCTTTTTCAGGAGCAAAGAAAGTGAAAGCTCACTGAAGAGAAAAACCAACCTGATGTTTGAGAAGATCCAAGCGCTCACTGTAAGTCTCCATATCAGTCTCCCCTTATTTTGCAAAGAATGACATTCACCCCTGGACAGAGTCCAGTGCAAAAGCCCTATAAGACTTATGGGGCACCCGGCTCTCAGCAGAAGGGTAAATTTTTCACCCCCGTATTATCAAACCAGGGTGGTACTGATTGGGCAGGATGACTGCCGTCTCTTAGTGTACATCTGCACTGCAGCTGGAAGTGTAATTCCCTGGTCAGAGAGACGTACACCTGCTAGCTCCAGTCAAGTTAGTGCAATAAAAATAGCAGCATGCCAGGGTGGTGTGGGCCGCGGGAGAGGCTAACAATCCTCCTACTTAGCTATTGTTTCACATGGGATTGTTCTCCGGGCAGCTTGCGTTGGTTGCTGTGGCAACGCTGCCATTTTTAGTGCACTCACTCAGTCAAAGCTAGCCCAGGCATGCTGCCCCAAGCTGGAAACTTACAGCTGCACTGTAGACACTACCCTCTTCTCCTGACCCGCACCAAGGGGCTGAGCTCCCTCCCCCTCCACCCCTCACGGGAAACCCCCAATACGCAGCGTGGTCAGATGCATTGTGGGCTTTTCACCTTTCGTTAAGCCATCGACAATTGGCCCCAGCTGGGGGTTGGATTCCAGGCTTGACAAGTCAGTGATCTGACAAATGCTTTGCTCTCTAGGGCTCAATATTTTTATCCTTTCTGAACTGCAACCTTGAGCAGTTTGAAGCAAGAATGAAAATTTTGGGGCTGGGATTCTGGGGGGGGTGTGTTGTTTACATTATCCCATTCGCTGGAAGAGATCAGTTTTTCCTGTGGACGCTGCTGTGGCCCTGGACTTGGTTTTTTGTTTTGTTTGTCATCTTCTCCAGGGAAGCAGACAGAAATGACTCTTTCATTCTGAGAATTATCTGTCTATGAAAGCAACATGGCTTCCTTTCAGGCATCAGCTCTGATGCTGCTGGAGATGTTAACTTAACAGGGAGCGCAGTTCCTGTTTCATATTCCATGTTAAAAGGGATCTGAACCCATTTTGCCAACTCCACCATTCTCACAGCTCATTTGGTGCTGGCTCCTTCCTGCTGTGCTTGGAGCTTGCCTGAAATGGCTGCGATCTTGATTAAACCTGGCATTTCAGAGCCTCCGACTTGAGGCCCAACATACCTCTGGCAGGACGTGGATCGATATCTTTCGATGTTGGCATCAGAGGGCAGCTTGCTCGTGTCAGGTTTAAAAACAAAAACAAAAAACTGCTGCTGAGAATGATACTGTCATTTTTAACTCTTAACTTAAAGGAAGTTTAAAATTGATGGCCTGAACTACTTGAGCACTGAGGGGAGAAAAACCGGAGACCACTAGATTGGCACTAAGGAGATCTGGGTCCTAGTCCTGGCCCCACCACAGGCTGCGGGTGTGACCTCGGGCAAGTCCTTGCGCCTCTCCATGCCTCAGTTTCCCCGTATGCACCCTGGGGATACTAGCTCTGCCCTGTCTCACAGCGGGGTTTGTGAGGATCAGTACACTAAGACTGTGAGGTGCCCAAAGTCTGTCATGATGGAGGGCTGTAAAAGTACCTAGATATTACTAAAGGTACCCTGTATCAGTGTTACCACTATCAGAAGAGACTGAGATCAAGGCCCCGTTTTGCTAGGTGCTGTACAGACACGTGGTCCTCGAAGTGAAGTGCTTGTCATGTACATAGGAAAGAGAAAGGAAGATCCCCACCCCTGTTTTACAGGCCTGTCTTGGGTACTTACCTGGCCCCCCATCACCACAATATCAGAGCACCACACATTCGTCAATCAATTCATCCTCCCAAGACCCAGAAGGTGGAGCTAGGCTGTTGTCCCCATTGTACAGGTGGGGAACTGAGGCACAGGGAGGCCAAGTGATTTGCCAAGGGTCACAGAGGAATTCTGGTGGAGCTGGGACTTGAACCCAGGGCTCCAGAGTGCCATCCCAGTCAGTGTCTTAACCACAAGACTGTCCTTCCTCTCCAATAATTGACTTCAGGCAGCATCTCCAGGGTGCTTGTGTTAGACAGAGCCCCCTCTTTGTTTAACAGGTGGTGCCTCCTGAGGACGCGAGAGCATCCATTTCCCAGAACAGTGAGCTGAAGAGGAAGGTGGAGGAGCTGCAGGAGAAACTAGATGAAGAGACAAAGGTGACACCGGTACCTGGTCGGTTAGATGCACTGGACAGTCAACTCCTGCATTGCCAGGAGGGTGGTGGAAGGCTGCCGGCCCTATGGAGCTGCCACCCTTCCACTGCTTTGGGTGGGGAGGGGGGGTGAACTCTGTGCTGTCACCATACACCCCAGCATGGAGTGGGGAGGTTTGGGGGGAGACTTGGCTAGTGACTCTGTAATTACATTGGTCCAGTGGCTGTAAGTACTGTGTACCCTTTACTCTTCGACTGGAATATCAGCTGTAGGGCTGCCTGCGGGTTGTGGGGTGGGTTCTATCTCTGCCTACCCCTAACCAGTTCCCTGCACAAACTCATCCCTTTTTTACCTCCTTCCCTCCCCGCAAATTAGGAGTGAGGTGCCTAATCCCCTTAGAACCAGATCCTCGGCTGGCCCAGTTCCGGTGAAGTCAGTGGACTGACTTACGCCAGCTGAGGATCCGTTTGCGGGATGCCACGAGAAACATTCTCTGAAGTTAGCTGGTGGCAGCATCCCGTTAAATCCTAGCCTCTCCCTCTTCCGTGGCCGCTAATGCTCTATTCTCCCCTCTCCCAGCTCCGCCAGAAAGCGGAGCAGGCCAGGGAGCATGCCAGGAGCAGTGCTGCTCGGAACCTGGAGAGCCGGCTGGCGGAGGCGCAGGATGAGGGCAGGCTCCTCAAGGAAGACTTGGAGAAGACGATGCAGGAGCTGAAAAGCCGCTTGCAAGAGTAGGAGCCACTTCTTGTGTCTGGGGTGGGCTACGCAGGTCCTGGCAGAGCGCTAACGCTCTTCGCTATGGATACCGTGCTCTCCATCATTAATAAGCCCTTCCCACCTGAGTTAGGTTGTGGGCATCCCTGTTTTATAGATGGAGAAACTGAGGAAGAAGTGACTTGCCTTATCTAGCTGATCCTAACTGCCTCAAGGCCATTAATGGCTTTGTCCTCTCAGCCCCTGCTTGAGGTATTATCTCCATTGTACAGCTGGAGAACTGAGGCACAGGGTAGATGGAATGACTTGCCCAAAGTCCCACAGGAAGTCTGTGGCCAAGGCTGGGAATTGAACTCAGGTCTCCTGACTCCCAGCCCAGAGCCCTACCCACTAGGACCCCTGGTGTCTGGGCCAGAATTGTATGTGGGGCTGTGGCTGTACTGTGCTGAGACCAGGCTCCTCCCTGGCTGGCTGTAAACAGGCTCACCGGGTCTCCTCTAGGCTGACGGAAGTGAAAGCTGCCAGAGAGCAGGCAGAGGACAAACTGGGAGACGCAGAAGAGCAGCTAATGGGGATGCACGAGGAGCTGGACAGGCTGCGGAAAACCTCAGTGGATTCTGCAGACCGAGACGAGCTCATGAAGGTACATGACTCTCCCCACCTCATCATGCGTCTTGGATCCTGACTGCGCTTCTCAGTAGGGGTAAATAGATGCGGCCGTTGAAGCCGACGGTGCTGCGCTGAATTACAGCACTGGGGGAGCAGGGCCTCTCCCTGAATCAGCATTCCACCAATAATCCCTAGCGCCCTCCGCACTGGATACAGGAGGTCAGTCTCATTATCCCCACTGAGCAGATGGGGAAACTGAGGCACCAAGGCACAGTAACTTGCCCAAGGTCACCCTGCAGGCTGGGGGCAGAGCTGGGAAGGGAACCCAGATTGCCAGAGTCCCAGTCCAGTGTGCTCCACTGGCCAAGACTGCCTCTCTACAGCACTGCTAGACGTGTATAGCATAGCTCCAGGTGGGGAAAGCATCTCTGTCCCTCCCCTCCCCTCAGGAGCTTCTGGAAACCAGAGAGGAGTTGGAGGAGGTCCTCAATGCCAAACAGAAGCAAGAAGAACATCTGCGCCTGCGGGAGCGGGAGCTGACGGCGCTGAAAGGAGCCCTGAAGGAGGAGGTGGCGAATCACGACAAGGAGCTGGACCGGGTGACACAGCAGTACCAGCACGACATGGACCAGCTGAGGCGAAACATGGAGGACGTGTCTCAGGTAAAGCCACAGACGCGTGAAATGGAAGCGTAAAGCGAACACGCTGGGGGAACTGCTGGCGTCTGCTAGGAGATTAAGGCTTGCTCATTTTACAGACTGGATTTAGAAGACGTAGAAAATTATAGCTGTGGCCCGCTTCCCTTAAATGCCCTCCCCCCTTGCTTTTCAGTGGGCTACGACCTTTGCTTCCTGTCCTAAAGTATCCTCGAGGGGTGGTGTGGCCATGGGCACTGCATGTCCCTGCTCAGTGACGGGGAGGCTCTGGGCTATACCAGAAAGTTGCACCAGTTTTAACTTACGGTGTGATCTCTCTTAAACCGCTTTCTAGCTGGTTCAGACATCTCAGTGGATGCTCATTTTGGTCAGAACCTGATTTATTTCTGCTCCGCACAGCTGACCAAAATCAGCGTCCATGCAGCCTTCTGCACTGATTTAATGAAAGCTGGTTTAAAAGAGGTCCCAGCTCAACTTAAACTGGTGCAACGGCTCAGCTGATGCCTTGGTCGGTGTGTGCAAAGCACTGTGAACCGCCAGAGAAAAGGGGCACGTTACTTAGCGCTCCTCCTCCCCCAGCACTGAACTTCTGAATCCATTGACCGAGCGCTATATGTGGGTGCTCAAATCACTTGCTTAAGCGATGGCTCGAATATGTCTCTCCGTGGTGCTGAATTCTGGTGTGTTATGCTAGTATCCAGTTGGAGGAGCTCCCTAGATTTTAGAGAAGCTACTGCAGATGACCCTAATGTAACAAAGGACAGGATCTAGGCTGGGTGTGCGTTGGAAGCCTCCACTAAGTATACGGAAAGCTGTAAGGAACCCTGTGTAAGTTTTGCAGAGGTTTCTACCAAGGCATAACTTTCCCAGCCTACTTGCAGTAAATGCACCCAACCCAACAGCAAATGCTTGACAGCTTCATTCCTGTTCCTAGGACCAAGCCAGTCTAGAGATCGAGAGGCAGAAAATCAACTCGATAGTGAGGAAGCTCCAGAAGGAGCTGGAGGAGAGCAACGAGGAGACCGGCCACTGGAGGGAGATGTTCCAGAAGAACAAGGAGGAGCTGCGCAGCACCAAGCAGGAGTGAGCTCTCACTGATGCGCCGTGTGCATCCCAGGATCGCAGCTGTGACTGGGCATGGTTAGCTAGGGCCGATCTGCCCACAGGCTAGAGTGGTCCTAAAGGGTTCGGCTGCTCCATCTTATCCAGTCATAGAATCATAGAATATCAGGGTTGGAAGGGACCTCAGGAGATCATATAGTCCAACCCCCTACTCAAAGCAGGACCAATCCCCAATTTTTGCGCCAGATCCCTAAATGGCCCCCTCAAAGATTGAACTCACAACCCTGGGTTTAGCAGGTCAGTGCTCAAACCACTGAGCTATCCCTCCCCCTCAAACGCCTTTCCTGTAAATCCAGGAAAGATAACTGGGGGATGTCTCCCGACCTGGCTCTAGGGTGTCATTCCAGGGAGAATCAAGGCAGGATTCTTGGCCTGGGCTCACTGGCAGAAGCCGTGATGCGGTCGGTGGACAGGCTTACAGGCACTGGCATTGCTGATGTGGAGCCCAGCAAGGAGCCGCACGGTGCCTCTCTGATCCTGTCACAACGTTACCCAAGGGAGGATAGGGGGTCGTGTAGCTCAGGCTTGGCTGGTGTGCACAGGGCATGCGGCCAGCCACCTAAGTCTCAGTGCACCCCTCCTGGTGACCTTCGTAGGCTTTCTTCCCACTCAGCCCAGCTTCCCACAGGGTCAGACTCCCCATGGTTCTTCCATGGGGCAATGGGGAGCCCACCTGGCACTACTTCTCTTCCCGCATGCAGGCTCATGCAGGTGAAACAGGAGCGGGAGGAGTTCGAGGAGGAGCTGCGGGAGCTGCGGGAGCGGTTCTCGGCCATGCGGGTGGAGGTGGACCAGGTCAGGAACAGCACCGTGGATGCTGGCCAAGTAGAAGCCCTGAAGAAGGTATGATGGGCAGAGCGTGGTCAGAAGGAAGGTGGCTCTTGGCTCATAGAGCAGCTGTGTGAACTACCTGAAGGTTGGGGCCCGGTTTTCACGGATGCCAAGGCCTCTTCAGGCCACTCTGGTAGCAGAAAGGTGCCTTAAAATGAGCTCCCTGAGATCCCCATGGCACATGGGGCCACTGTACCACTGGTGTAGCTGTTGGCATAGAGGGCAGGGTAAGGAAGTGGTCAGAGCTTGCCCCACTACTCTCTGCTGCCCAGAGCCCAGGGGGTTATGGCTAGAGCAGGTTGGGAATCTTCTGACAGAAAGTTTTTCTTTCCCTCCCCGACCCCCTCCCCCTCCCCCCAAATGGGGACAGGAAAAAACACTTCCTGCCCAGGCCTAGCTACCACAACGCAGTGGTCTTAACTGGGACCACTGCTAAGCTGAGGGTAGCAGGGTCTCTGGGAGCCCAGTTCCCTCTCTGTTAGACCTCCGGCTACCTCATGAGCACTGCCGGGACTCCCAGAGCTTGGCGCGTGTATTCGATGCTCTTTAAAGCCTGTCAGCAACTCTCCTCCTCCTCCTCCTGCAGAAGCTGCGTCAAGCCCAAGAGGAGCTGAGGGAGCTGGCTTCAGAGAAGCAGGCCCAGGACGAGCTGGTCCACCAGAGGGAGCGGGAGCTGGCCGCCCTGAAGGGGGCACTCCAGGAAGAGGTGGCCAGCCGTGACATGGAGGTAGAACAGCTAAAGCAGCAGTTCCAGAAGAACTTGCAGCAGCTCAGGAAGGACTACGACGAAGCTGCCAAGGCAAGAGCCCTGGGTCTCCCAGCTCGGACCCCCTATAGCAGAGGACCCCTGGGAATGCCTATCCCTGCCTGATCTCAAGCCAGGCATGCTGAAGGCTGCAAGCCTGGGTAACTGGCACCGGTGGGCAGTGACTATTGCAGCTCAGGGGTGTGGGGCACAGGACTGTACCCAGGACACAGATCTGGGGCACCTTCTGCACAGCTTGCTTTCCTGCACCCTGCCCCGAGACCTGCCCTTTATCGCTGTGACAGCAGCAAACCTCTGAGCCCACAATGCCCCTTGCGCGTGTCTGGCTGCTTGCCGCCTCCATATCCTTGGAGTTCCGTCCGAGGCTCCATTTCCCACCCCGGTGACCCAGCAAGCGAGAGGTGCCAGCTCTTGCAGAGGCGCCCGCTCACTGTGCGTGGGGCCACAGGGGAACGGGCATCCTCTGTCCAAAGATCTACACCTGAGAGCCCATTTGCCCTCCGCTGGACAGAAGCCTTTGGAGACCAGCTCCTGTGAGCGCCGGCTTCCCACGTGCCAGCGGATGGTGTCCGGATCTGGCCCTGGACTCACCTGTGCATGTTTTCTTGCCCGGCGTGCAGGTGAAGGTGGCCGTGGAGAGTGAGAAGGAGGCCACGGAGCAGATGAGGAAGGCCATGGAGTCCGCTCTGCGGGAGACGCAGGAGGAGAATGACGACTTGAGGAGGAAGATCCTGGGCCTGGAGATGCAGGTCAAGGAGTACAGGCACTTCTCCGAGAACTGGGAGGGCTCGGAGGCCAGGCTCAGGGAGAAGATCGCCAAGCTGGAGGTACAGGAGGGCAGCAGCACTGCCGTACACACAGACCCACCTCCTTCCCCAGCTTCCTTCCCAGGGGAACGCCTTGAAGGCCCCATGGTGCTGGGTGCTGCACAGACCTGAAGAAAGTCAGTGCTTCAGGGCATGTCTACACTATAAAGTTAAGTCGGCCTATAGAGTTACAGCCACTGTAGTAATCACTGCCCTGTGACTCGTGTCCACGCTGCCCTTTTTCCGTCAGTGGTGTACGTCCTCACCAGGAGCACTTTCACCAACTTTAGAGGGGCAGTGGCGGGGGGGGCTGAGTCCCGTCAGCTGCTGTGCTCCCGACAGGGAGCAGAGTGCCCAAGGGGTCCGCGCCCGGTGTCCAGTCGGCTGCCCCATTTCTAGCAGGGAGCTGAGAAGCCCAGGGGGGAGCCTGAGCCAGGAGTGGAGACCATGCAGCAGCCCTGCTGGGGAGCTGGCTTGTCAATTTCACGGCTCCAGCAGAGCTGTGAAGTTGACAAGAATGACAGCCAATAGATGTAAGTAATACAGTGTCTACAGGACACTGCGTCGCCTTAACTACACCGACATAAGCCCTACGCCTCTTGTGGAGGTGGAGTTATTCTGTTGGTGTAACAGGGCACTTCCATCGGCGGGAGCGAGGCTGTAGTGTGTACTCTGACATAATTAGATTGATGTAAACTGCCTTCTGTCAACCTCCTGCTGCCGTGTAGACCAGGCCTCAGTGAGCTTACAGCCCACACAGAGGGGAAGGGCCTTGCCCAGGGTCACCCGCAGGTCACCCATCTCCTGAGCATCATCCATTGGACCATGCTGCCCCGTCCAGACTGAGATATTCAAATACAAAGCTCCCAGGGATGTTAGGGGCTGGGCTGTTTCTCTGAGAGCTCCTCCCCTTCCAGGCTGATCGCAGACAGATGGAGGTATCCTTGGAGGAGGCTGCAGAGCAGGAGCAGGAGCTGCTGATGGCCAAGAGGTCTCTGGAGAGCCGCCTGGAAGAGGCCCAGAGGAGTCTCAGCCGGCTATCTCAGGAGCACCAAGTGCTGAACGCCTCGCACCAGGAGGAGATGAAGCAGAAGGAACAGCTGAGGAGGACCAAGAATGAGCTGGAGGAGCAGAAGAGGCTGCTGGATAAGACCACAGAGAAGCTGACCAGAGAGGTTTGTGAGACTCCTCAGCTGATGTCACTGGCTTAAAGCCTGGGGGAGGGGCCAGGTGTTGCCCATGCTCTCCCAGGGCTGCTTGGATCAAGTTATTGCACTGCATGCTGGGACATGTAGTCTCTGTAGGATGCGGCCATCTTAGTCCTGAGAAGCTTGCACAAGGGCCCAGAGTTTAAACCTCCCCCAACCCCCCAAATCTTACACTGGTGGCATTTGCTACCAATAAGGGGAGAGGCCTCTATTTGAAAAGGGCTGGGATTCTGATATGTCCAGCAGCTAGGGTGACCAGATAGCAACTGTAAAAAATCCGGACGGGAGCTGGCGGAGGGTAATAAGTGCCTATATAAGACACAATCCTGAATATTGGGACTGTGCCTATAAAATTGGGACATCTGGTCACCCTGCCAGCAACCTGCTTGCAAACAGGTCTTGGCTGCGTTGAAACATTAACGCTAAGTTGCATCAGGTTCATAAACTGTTCCATTCCACCCAAGCATGGTATCCTTTTGGCTGGGCGGGAGCTTTCAGAGACCTTGGGCTTAATACTCTGGACATCAACTGGTGTTGCCAACAGATCAGATGGCTGCACCCGAGCTGGGCTGTACCAGCGCACAAGGTAGGGAGGTGGTCTAGGGGAAGCCTCTCTTCTCCCTGTCAGGCGACCGGCCTGCCCACCCGCCAGCTAACACGTTTGGCACAGCCAGCAGCAAGCACCGCCTGTGACTGTATTTTGCTCGTGCTCGGAGATCTGTCTGGGAGCCCTTTAATAGAGCACACACGGGACAGTCTTTCTGCTTCCTCTCCCTCTGGCTAGAACAGGATTTAGTCTTTTAATCTCAGATGCTAGCAGAAGCCCATGAAACCTTTTGCGGGAGAACAAGGTCCTGCCTCCAAGCTGGTATCCTTAGCCACAGGACGAGATGGTTCTTGGGTGTATCGTTCTAGCTTGTGAGCAGCTGGTATGTGACTAGGAGTTGCCATGCAGCTGTCCTACAAGCTCTGACACTTCTGTTTTTTTAGAAGAGGCTCTCTTAACCTCTTGTGAGCTAGTATTTCATCAGCTTGTACGAGGGTGGCCCCCACTG
This sequence comes from Eretmochelys imbricata, assembly GCF_965152235.1. NCBI lineage: Eukaryota > Metazoa > Chordata > Testudines > Cheloniidae > Eretmochelys > Eretmochelys imbricata. Next base: position 8,899,643 of record NC_135595.1, on the reverse strand, counting down.
CGCTAGGCACCACAAACCCAGCGACTGCAGAGCGCTTTTAATAATCCCTGGCTCTCATCTAGTGCTCTTGATGAGTAAATTCCAAAGGAGGCCTGTACCATTGTCCCCATTTTGCAGATAGAGAAGCTGAGGCACAGAGCAGGGAAGTAACTGGGCCAAGGTCACCCAGCCGCAGAGCTAGGAATAGAATCCCGGTCTCCTGAGTCCCAGTCCAGTGCGCTGTCCACTAGGCCATGCTGCCTCCCCATTTTTAGGAGTTTCCAATCTAGGTTACAGATAAAGCAGTGAGGAGCAATAACTGGCCATTGCGGGAAGCGAGCATTAAAGTGGGTGACGCCTCTCCAGCACTGCAAGGGAGGCCTGACGTAAGGGAACAGCCAGATCATTACACAGTGTCACGTGGCTGCCAACTCCGTTTGTCGCCCAGGCTTACAGAGCTGTTGCTTGGCGTTTGGCTGGGATTCTGCAGGGGCGGCGGGCTGGCCTGCTAGCTGGAGTGCATGTGGCTCGTGCTGCCGTGGCTTGGCTCGCCAAGGGGTGGCATTGGGAGCTCGCCCAGTAGAGTAACTGGAGATGCCTTGCGAAACCAGCTGAAATATGGAGCCATCTGGAAGGTGCTGAGCCACCAGCTGGGGAGGATATTAGTACAGACTAGCTTTTCTTGCCCTCCTAAAATGTCTCGTTAGTCTCCATAAAACCCACTACGACTTCTCAGCTCACTAGAGACCCCAAGGGATGCAGCATCCTGGCAGGTCCTGGGTGCTAGAAGATTTGGGAGTTGTAGGGTGAACTCTGGTATCCAAGGTGACTCATTTTGCAGTCCTCTGGCCCCACCAGGCTCGCTTATGAAATTCACTGGATGATGAGCTCTGGTGGCTGGATTACCCCAGCGATAGGTGCTGTATAAATCTAAGCTGTGCTGCTGGGTGACCTGCAAGGACTTCATATTGCTGGCCCCAGCCGGGTTAGCCAGCTGCGTTTAACAGGCATTTCTGTGCAAAATCTCTGCTTTGAGTTCAGCTTTGCCCATCTCCTTCGGACATCAGTACCATTCCTAGCAGCCTCAGCTCTATTGTTCAAACCAAATGTCTGGGAGAAAAAGGGGAAAGTCCAGCCCACTAACCAGTATTGCAGGGAACACCCTCTTACTTCCTTCCCTTCCTCCTCACGGTGGTTCTAAACCTACTAGGGCTCTCTTCCCTCCACTCCCATGGACGTTAACTGGGACCCCCCAGGTGGCTCCAATGGCATCATTGATCTCCATGTGGCCCAGGGGAGGTGGTTGGTTGTGGGCGCTAATTGTGGGTTCCTAAGTACTCCTTCCCCTGTGCTCTAGCTGGACCAGATGGCTCAGGAGTCCCACAGCTCACTGGCCATGCTGCAGTCGCAGCTGGAGGAGTACAAGGAGAAGTCACGGAAGGAGGTTGCAGATTCCCAGAAGCAGGCCAAGGACCGCAGTGCAGAGGTGGAGAAGATGCAGTTCACCATGGGCCGGCTGCAGGACGAGGTAGGCTGCCGGCTCTCAGGTGCTTCGTCTTGCTCACAACCTGCCAGGGGCTGTCTTTAGAGAGGGTGTCTACGATGTGTTTGCCAGAAATCACTAGCGCTGGGAAGATGCGAACGTCCCTCGTCCACTTTCAAATTACCCAGTGTAACCAAGTCACGCACCTTCCCTGCCTCAGGCAAACTGCCTGGTCAGCTCAGGCCTTGATCCGAAGGTGAGCGTAGCCCTGTTGGAACATGGGAGAATGCAGGAGCAGCAGCCAATGTAACTCTAGACAGTACAAGAGCTCCCTTGCCCCCAATTCCAGTGGAAGAGACTGCACTACCTGAGACTGGCTGCTGTGTCCTTGAAGTCGGCCGTGCTCAAGGGCATCGCGGAGGCTGTATCACCAACGATCCCAGATCAGATCTGTTCAGTAGACAAGTAAAGGGGTGAGCATCTGTAACAGCAAGCGCCAGCAGGGACCAGAGTCGGGCTGGGCGCTGTCTGGCTCCCACATGGCCAGCAATAAAGATCCTGCAGTCAGAACTTAGCAAATTCCGTTTGTGAGCCAGGAAAGAGTCTGCCTCCCTCTTGCATCGCTTGGGGGACTTGGGGACAGACTCTGTTTCCCTCCCCTGGAGCTGGGCTGGCCCTCCAGGGCTAAGAGGAGTGACAGGTAGTGGAATCTCTCTCTAGTTCAGTCTGCTCTGTTCCGACTGGGAGCGCAGACTGGACAGATCGAAGCTGGAGTAATTCTCGCCTTCCGAGTGAAACTGCAGCATCTCGGCCTTCCTGAGACCAGATACCTCTAAGGTGCTTCCTGTGAAACCCATGAGCCCAGTGCCCCAGCGTGTGCGGGTGGAGTGGGGTTGTGCGCTCACAGGGCTGGAGAGCTCTGCCCAGCTATTCCGAATCCAGCTGCTGAGAGCCCTCTGTGCAAAGAGGGAAGCTCTGCTGTGGCTAAGCTCTGGGTCAGCTGCAGCATCACCAGCTCCAGGCCACACGTAGGGCACAGGCTAGAGTGCTGTGTGAGGTGCATTCCCCTCCTTGGCTTGTGTGGGGGTGGGTTTTTTGTTTCAAATCCAGAGTCATTCCAGTTCCTTTCCTGCAGGCTGGCCACTATCCAGAGGGCCACTCGCTACCTGAAGTATGTAGCTTGGTGGTGTCTGGCCCCTCCTACATCTGTTAATCACCCTGATGACAGAGCTGGGTCTTCTCTGCTATGCAAAGAGCAGATCACCGGTACTATGCGTGGGTGCCCAGAAGTGTCCTTAGACCAGAGCCTGCTGGTTGCGGGGGAAGAGTCTCCTCTCGCTGCACAGTGCAGAAATGGGGGCTGTTTCTCTTTTCTCTCCCTCTCCTCCAGCCGAAGCAGGTTGGCCATGGCTGTCTGCAGGGCTCGCTAGCGCTGCAAGCATCAACCACACAGTATCACTGGAGGCCACTAGGAGGTCGTTCAGTGGTTGGCACCACACTGGTCCTATCTGGCCCAGCCTTTGCTTCTCCCCTCCCCCAGGATCCTTTGCTTTGTCCAGCTGCTACACCTGTGAGCCAGCCTGTGTGGTCACTAGGGGAGATCTTCAGATGCCTGGCGTGTACAGCTTTCTGCAGGCTCTAGGGGAACGCCGGGGTAGCGCGGTAGCTCTCTGACGCCGTCTCTTCCCGCAGATCACGCGGCTGAAGCAAGCACTTCAGGACAGCCAGGCTGAGCGGGAAAGCGCCGTGCTGGATAAGGATGTGCTGGCCCAGCGCCTGCAGAACCTGGAGCAGGAGGTGGAGTCCAAGAAACGCTCCCAGGGCGATCGCTCTCGACAGGTCAAAGCGCTGGAGGTTCGTTTGCTCTCCCTGACCCTAGTGCCGCTTTGAACTCCTGTGGCACAGGGAGCTCACGGGAATGCAGGAGTTCTTATTCACAGGGCTTCGGAGCGGAGCCCGGAGCTGGAGCTGGAGCGGAGCCAGAGCACAGCTCCAAAGCCCTGCTTATTCAAGTGCTGGCAGGTGAGGGTCCCCCTGGGAAGGCTGCAGTGGTTGGGAGGGGAAGAGTCTTTATGACCAAGTCCCCATCTCCACTGCCAACCTTACTACAATCCTATCTGTGCCATCTTCCTCCAGAACATCTCACCAGCACTAAATTCCCATGCACAGAACGTAGCATTGTTCTCTGTTCTGCCGCAGAATGGGCGCGACCGTGAAACTGCAACTAACTCCTTTAGCATGGCACTGAACAGTGTGACGCACCCCAGCCCCGGCACCCTGCCTGGGACCCCCAGCAACAATCTGGTGACTAGACTGCCCTGGCACCCTGATACCAGTGCTGCCTCTCCTGCTTGCAGCCCCAGTAATGGCGTAGCTGGGGGACACAGGCCTATAGTCTAATCCATGAGTATGCAGTGGGTGGGGGCTGTATCTCCGGGTCTGCCTGCGTTCCCTGGAGTCCAAGCCTCTGGATTGGCCTGTTTTAGTGCCACAGCTATGCAGGTGCTGGTCAAACGCTTTTTCTCCCCCAGAGCATCTGTAAGTACACGGTCTGCTTTCTCCTCCAGCATGTGCAAACAGCAGGTTGGTTAATGCTGACTGCTGAGGTTCTGATTGCCACAGCCTTTTCTTAGGCCAAACTCCCACTGACTGCATGTTGGGGGGCCTTTCGTGACATAGAATCATAGAATCTCAGGGTTGGAAGGGACCTCAGGAGGTCATCTAGTCCAACCCCCTGCTCAAAGCAGGACCAATCCCCAACTAAATCATCCCAGCCAGGGCTTTGTCAAGCCTGACCTTAAAAACTTCTAAGGAAGGAGATTCCACCACCTCCCTAGGTAACGCATTCCAGTGTTTCACCACCCTCCTAGTGAAAAAGTTTTTCCTAAAATCCAACCTAAACCTCCCCCACTGCAACTTGAGACCATTACTCCTCTTTTTGTCATCTGCTACCACTGAGAACAGTCTAGATCCATTCTCTTTGGAATCCCCTTTCAGGTAGTTGAAAGCAGCTATCAAATCCCCCCTCATTCTTCTCTTCCTCAGACTAAACAATCCCAGTCCCCTCAGCCTCTCCTCATAACTCATGTGTTCCAGTCCCCTAATCATTTTTGTTGCCCTTCGCCGGACTCTCTCCAATTTATCCACATCCTTCTTGTAGTGTGGGGCCCAAAACTGGACACAGTACTCCAGGTGAGGCCTCACCAATGTCGAATAGAGGGGAACGATCACGTCCCTCGATCTGCTGGCAGTGCCCCTACTTATACGCTCCAAAATGCCATTGGCCTTCTTGGCAACAAGGGCACACTGTTGACTCATATCCAGCTTCTCGTCCACTGTCACCCCTAGGTCCTTCTCTGCAGAACTGCTGCCGAGCCATTCGGTCCCTAGTCTGTAGCGGTGCATTGGATTCTTCCGTCCTAAGTGCAGGACTCTGCACTTGTCCTTGTTGAACCTCATCAGATTTCTTTTGGCCCAATCCTCTAATTTGTCTAGGTCCCTCTGTATCCTATCCCTACCCTCCAGTGTGTCTACCTCTCCTCCCAGTTCAGTGTCATCTGCAAACTTGCTGAGGGTGCAGTCCACGCCATCCTCCGGATCGTTAATGAAGATATTGAACAAAACCGGCTCCAGGACCGACCCTTGGGGCACTCCACTTGATACCGGCTGCCAACTAGACATGGAGCCGTTGATCACTACCCGTTGAGCCCAACAATCTAGCCAGCTTTCTATCCACCTTATAGTCCATTCATCCAGCCCATACTTCTTTAACTTGTTTGGTGACGTAACCCTGCCCCCCTCCCCATAGTGGTCATGAAGCCATCAGAGTTAGTAGAGCCCAAATGTTCACCTGTTTTTAAGAAGGACTCTTTCAGCTCCACATCTTAGGCTCTGAATAAGTACTCAAGAACAATAATCAAACTTTCTTGCAACAGCACCGGGCTTCGTGCTGTTAAAGGCAATTGCTAACAAACGATATCTGCTGTAACTGAGATTTTAAAACCAGATGCTTGTAGCCATTAGACTAAAAGCCACCAAGTAAGTTTTTAAGAGTAGCCAGCTGGTGCATCTGTGTAATGGTGAGACAAATCAGCAGGGAGCTGGACTCTGGGAGCGGGGTGGCTAGAAATGACAAGGAGGACTCTGTTTTGAGGGAGAGCTGACAGTTTACCCCGGTGTTTTGCCCACATCTAACAGCAAGTAAGGAAGCATGCAGTCAATCCAGGAGAGCATCTGCTGCTGTCTGTGGCACAAAACCTGCTAGCTACAAAGCCTGCCTTTAACAGCAGAGGGCAGAGTTGTCTTCAGAGTCTCTCATTCACTTGGAAACTGGACCTTTTGTTTAACACTTTCTTTAATTGCCAAAAGAAAAGGAGGACTTGTGGCACCTTAGAGACTAACCAATTTATTTGAGCATAAGCTTTCGTGAGCTACAGCTCACTTCATGCTCAAATAAATTGGTTAGTCTCTAAGGTGCCACAAGTACTCCTTTTCTTTTTGCGAATACAGACTAACTCGGCTGTTACTCTGAAACCTTTAATTGCCAAGTAACTGATTTTGTTTCAGCTCTTTCAAGCCTTGCAGCATAATTGTTCATGGCAGAGACTTGTTCTGTTTCTGGGGTTCTTTATTTATGGATTTATAAAGCAGCTATTTTGATCTGAATGCCAACAGCAGACTTGAGATTCTTTGTGCAGGTCTGTAGTGATCCGCAACAAACCTTATGGTAAAACTTTTAAATACTTTCGGATCAAATCCAAGTCCTCGTTCACCAGTATGTTTAGATGAAGCTCCCAGGCAGATCCAACCCAAACCAATCTTTTAGAAAAATCAAATGGCTTGGCAGTGTGGAACAGAGCAGAGACAGCAGAACCCAAGCAGCCTCGAACATGGTGTCTGGAGATCATGACTTTCCAAGCCACGTTTGAGTTCAGGAAAGGCTTCAGATGCACTTCAACCTTCTGCGTTGTCCGTGCAAACTGTATGGTTTTGAAGCCAGCGTATCGGCAGTGACACTTAATGAGGGATCAGACTCTTATTTCCAAGCATGGTTCAAATCCCATGGCAGACAGGTCCTAAAGTTGCTTAACTGGCTCTCTGCTGCAGTCTGCATTGAAATCTCCAGTGCACCGGAGAAGGGATTTCATGAGGGGTCTCTCTCTCTCTCCCTCCCTCCTGCCCTCCAGGTTGGCTGACAAATGCCCCCCTTCAGAGAGAGTCAATTGCAAGTGCTGGGGGCCAAGCTATCTCCTGTCTGGCCTCAGAGAATAAATGGCTTTCCAAATCTGAAGCCCTTCTGCCCCTTTCTCTTCCCCAACCTGGCCCGTAGGAGTCCTTAGAAAGTTGTGGCTCTGTGAAGCAGGAATTAATGGGTTGGGGTCAGTGCCTCGTCAAAATTAAAATAGCCACTGATCTTTGGTTGCCTGGCTTGAGGCATCCTTGCTCAGCACCTCTGAAAAAAGTGAGGTCCACCTGCCACTGACTCCAGTTCTGGGCGCTCAGCGTTTTGGCAATTCAGCCAACGGTGCCTCCTGTTGGGCACCTGAAATCAGTAGCCCTTCCTGGAAAGGGTGCTTGGAATCTCCTTCCTGCAGGTTGTTCTGTAGGGGCCGCCCCTGAGGCTCTCAGAGCCCCGTGGCAGGCAGTGAGGCTCTGCACAGGCCCGGGGACCAACTTATGTGGCTCACGTTTCAGGAATAGGGTCTTGGGGGTCCTACCGAGCTCTCCCACTGAATCCCCATCACGTTCCTATCCTTACTCCAGCACTCTTGGGGTTAACTGCCTAGCTTCACCATTTCTGAGCACACTGATGTCTTAGTGCGCCCATAACTCCTGCGAGTGCCACAACGCTCTGTGTGAATGGCCCTCTGTCTGGTCCAAGGTTGGGGTGGGGAGTGGTAGTGTCCCATAAACACCCCCTCCCCTCAGTGATAAGCTGCCAAAATCTTAACAACCGGTTTCCTCCTCACTCCCCCCTCCCCCCCTGCCCCAGCTCACCTCCGCTCTGTCTCCCTGGGCCTAGCGCAAAACCACTACTTGCTTCTCAGTCCTCCCAGGCTTCCCGCGTGAACAGCTGATTCGCGGGAAGCAGGGCGGGGGTGTAATTCAGGGGCGGAGGCGGAGCGGAGGGGAGCTGGGAGGGGAGCTGCACCCACCAAATTTTCCCCGTGGGTGCTCCAGCCCCGGAGCCCCCACGGAGCTGGCGCCTAAGGCACCACTTTTGGCCAGTTGTTAAATTTAGAAGCCCTTTTAGAACCGGTTCTAAAAGGGCTTCTAAGTTTAACAACCAGTTCCAGCGAACCGGCTCCAGCTCACCACTACCCCCAGCCCCCATCCTTCCCAGAATCTGAAGCTAGAATAACCCGGGCTCTGCTCGCAGGAGAAATCCAAGCACCTCGAGGTGGAACTGGACGAGGAGAGGAACACGGTGGAGCTGTTGACTGACCGGATTAACCGCAGCAGAGACCAGGTAGGGGAATGTGCTCCAAAGGGAAGGGTTTGAAAACCACACCATAGCCCAGCTTCATCCAATAGGTTAATGGAGACCTGGCGTGGTGTGGGGAGGAAGGGGAGGGTGGGCACAGTGTCCCTGCAATGGGGGAGAGACTGAGGCCCCTGGTATCGGGGGAAGAGGGGGCCAAAAAGGGAGTTTGGGGGAGAGGGAGGGATGCAAGGAGCCCCTGGGGTGTTCAATAAGGTTGGCTGACAGACTAGCAGGGCCCACACTTCTTGGCTTCTAAGTGCCCTGCGTTGTAAGCTCTCTGAAGCAGGGGCCATCGCTTCGTTCTGTGTCCGGTACAGCTCCGAGCACAGTGGAGTGCTGAGCCATGCCTGGGGCTCCTCGCTGCTGCTGCAATATGAACAATGACCAAATAACCCCTCCCTTTGCAGATGGGGAAACTGAGGCACAGAGGTGGGGACTTGCCCAAGAGCCCTGGTGCTCCAGCAACTAGACAGTGCCCTATGACGCTGATCCTCATTTATAATTGTTCAGCGTTCCTTTCCAAGCTAGCCTCTAACACAGCACGGAGCCCACCGGGCGCAGAGTGCAGCCCTTAGCCTTGCTGATGCTACCGTAACTGCTTCCTGGAAGCTCTCTGCTGTGGACATACTTGCCAGTGGAACCGGGGCTTAGCTGTCTGGCTCTTGGTTCTCTCCTCCAATCTGTTCCCCAGCATCATGTTGGCGTGTGACTGAGGTAGACGCTCTGTAGCGTCAGTTGCTTCCACGAAGGGCACTAAAGCAGAACTTCCCTCACTGCAACGGACACATACAAGTGCGCTATCCATGCCCAATAGGTGCTGTTATTTTAGTCCCGTTCAGACACCGTGATGCAGTGGCTAGGACACCCAGGCATCAGGAGTCCTGGATCCTTTTTCCTAGCTCTGTGACTGAATCCACTGTGCAATCACGAACGAATCCCTTCCCCTGCCTTTTTCCTCAGCTTCTCCATCTGCAGAACTGGTGGGGGGGTGGCGGGAGAATCTGGGTAGATTCATGTCTAAACTAAGTTTCATCCTCTCAAGCAACCTCTGACTAGGAGCTACTGCCTCTTGATTGTTCCTAGAAATATTTGCTCAGTGCGAGCTTTTTTTTATCTTTCTGCTTTCCCTGCCTCCTCCTATCCTTGCCAAATAGGCAAATACAGCAACGACTTAGGGCAAATATTCCCCATTCTTGCAGGGCTTCCCTGCTTCACAAACATGCTACTAGTTCTGACTGTTGGCTGTTGATGGAGCTCCTCTGAGCTCCTGCAGACATGGTCTCTATTGCTTTCCATCTAGCAATCTTAGCATCTCCTAAGAGTGCTCTGAAAACACGTTTGTAGCTTGAATCCCTGTAGTAACAAAACCCTCTAACGTGTGCACAAAACATAAGAGATGATGGAGCCTCTTAAAAATAAAGAGCTCATGAGAAGCTCCAGCTGCCACCAGATGCTGCTCTTCTGCATTTTGCAAACTGCTCTGCCACTGGCATAAGTCCCCTTCCCATTATCCTGCTTGAATTATGGGTTCCTGCTGTAACTCGTTTCTGTGGTGGCCTTCGAATGCTCCCATCTCTACCTATGTTGCTGGTTTCTGAATCCAAATTGCAGAACCCTATGGACGCTGCAAGGGCATTTTGAATTGCAAGGTGATTATTTTAATGGCACAGAAAGAACAGGCTACATACAGGTGGAATGGCTTTCTTGGCGCTTAAATTTTCTGAACAGAATTCTCCTTTTGATCTATGGCTTATTAACTCTTATTAGAGCCAGACCTGGAAGTGCTGTGCAGGGAACATATTTTTGAATTGCAGTCTCTGTTTTGTCTGTTCTCTAATTTCTGACGCATACAATCTGAAAGCCAGCTGTCAGCCCCAAGCCAGCTATTCTGTCGTGCTAAGCCATTAGTGGTCTATGGAGAAGTTGCAAAAAGTTTGGGGACTGCCTGCCTGTTAGACTCAGTGCTTCTTAGAGCAAGGTACAACCCTGGTGTACTCTCCAAGTAGCCAGTTATTCAGACTCTACATACCTGTTACTAAATGGTCCTAAATTCTCCATTGCATGCAGCTTAAGTTAAGACTGGATATCCCTTTCTCAGAGGTCTGCTCTAGCTTGGTACATTGGGTGAAGTTCTCTGGCCGGCGTTCATGTGCGACATCAGACTAGATCAGGGGTTCTCAAACTGGGGGTTGGGACCTCTCAGGGGATCACGAGGTTATTACATGACGGGTTGCGAGCTGTCAGCCTCCACCCCAAACACCGCTTTGCCTCCTGCATTTATAATGGTGTCAAATATATTTAAAAGTGTTTTTAATTTGTAAGGGGGGTCACACTCAGAGGCTGGCTATGTGAAAGGGGTCACCAGTTCAAAATCTTGAGAACCACTGGACTAGATCATAATGGTCCCTACTGGCCTTAACATTTACTAATCTGGGTGCCGTCAAAGTCTGAGCTCTGCATTTTCAGACTGGGAAAGTGAGGCACAGAAATGGGTTGCAATACCTGGATTGTAAGATCTTCGGGGCAGGGACTCTTTTCTTCTGTGATCTGTGCAGCACCTAGTGCCATGTGAGGGCATGGCTAACATCCATCAGTAGGTGCAGAGGAGATGCACTGCTAATGCCCTGCAGATCACTGATGTCTTAAGAAAATTTATCCATGTGCAACAGCAGTAAGAGCCTAACTTCTCCTGCCAGGTCTTTCGGGTGTGTCTACATTAGAGTTGCCAACCCTCCAGGATTGGCCGGGAGTCTCCCAGAATATGCCTCAATCTCCTGGTGACTATTAAAGGCAATCTGGGAGATTTTAATAGGCCAAAGTCCGGTCAGCAGCACAGCAGGGCTAAGGCAGGATCCCTACCTGCCCTGGTGCTGCGCGGCTCCCAGAAACAGCCAATGGGTGGCTCCGTGTGCTGCCCCTGCCCTGAGCGCCACCCATTGGTGCTGCGGAGCGGTGCCTGCAGGCAGGGGCAGTGTGCAGAGCTGCCTGGCCACCCCTCAGCCTAGAAGCCAAATGTGCCAATCGCTTCCAAGAGCCGCCCAAGGTAAATGCCGCCCAGCTGGAGCCTGCACCCTGAACCCTCTCTTGCACCCCAACTCCCGCCCGGAGCCCCCTCCCACACTCCAAACCCCTTGGCCCCAGCCCGGTGAAAGTGAGTGAGGGTGGGGGAGAGCGAGCAACTGAGGGAGGGGGGATGAAGCGAGTGGGGGTGTGGGGCCTCAGAGAAGGCGTGGTGCAGGGCATAGCCTTGAGGAAAGGGCGGGGCAAGGGTATTTTGGGTTTGTGTGATTAGCTAGTTGGCAACCTTAGTCTACACTGCAGCTGGGACAGACTCGTGCTAATGGGGCATGGCCACTGCACTCAGAATAGCAGTGTGGACGTTGTGGCAGAGGTTCGGGCCAGTCCTCCAAGCTCAGACTCAGGGGCTAGAGAGTCCGCAGTGTTCACACAGCTGTTCGTAGAGCGCCAACGGGAGTCCGAACCTCCCAGCTGCAGTGTAGAACATCCCCGCATGGTCTCCGCTCACGTCAGCGAAAACGCCCGTCGGTTCGGCTATCCACACTGATCCGCCTCCGCCCTGCCTGGCAAAGGGAAGGGCATTGTTGGAAGGGGGCTGGCAGCAAGTCTTGCGCCTGACCTTGGCGAACGTTAAGAAAATAGAAAAGATCTGGCTGCTGAGTAAACAATGATCTAATCTCGCTAGGGATGAAACGTGCTGCAGCCTCTGCACAGTGTCTCGTACGCAATTAACCAGCATCAGGGACTCTGCCAAGCCATGATCTCAAGCTGGGCTGCACCCTGCTGTACATGCATCTCTTCCAGGTCCCTGGGTATTCATGGTTTCTCTAACTCACTGAACCCAGCTGCCACAGCAGCATGCACGGCCATGTGCTCACACCAGCCACAGGGAATGGACGGCAGCTGAGAATGGTTTCCCTTTTTAATGATGCTTTGTTCCGTCCCTGCCGCCGGTTGCCAATGCGGGCCTGCAACCCACCAAAGATTTATCCCCCTGAGGACCGCAAGTTTCAGTTGAAGACCTAGCACGGAGCAGTGGCTTAAGCAGGGTGGGCCTATGGGTGAGGGTTTGACGTCTTCCATGTCATGGCCTAGTGGCTGATCTAGATAGCCCAGCCTTCTAGTATCGGTTTGTAAAACAGGGATACGCCTTCTGTCCTGCTTACTCAGACCGAACTCTGTGGGGGGGACTTCGTACAGCGCCTGGCACAAAGGGGCCCTGGCACTGGCGGAGGCCCCCTGGCTGTTCTACAGAGAACTGGAATCTTCGTACAGTCGCTTTCAGCTCCCACGGAACCCACATTAATGTAATGGAACCACAGTGCCCGCTACTTGTCATGTTTTATGGGCCAGCCACTCCAGACTGCCACTGGTGTGACTCCGTTGATCATGAGGGACGTGGGCTGAACTGAGAATTCGGCCCTGGCGCCTTTGATTTCCCCAAAAATGCCAATTGTGCCTAGCTTCTGTTGGCTTTGGGAATGTACAGCCCCCCTTGAAATGCAGTGCTGCCTCTAATCCTTACAGCCCTCCACAGGAAAGGCAGGCTAGAAGTGGGGAAACTGAGGCACACCGTGGGGAAGGGACTCGGGACGTGTGTAATAGCCAAGATTAGAACTCGGAAGTTCCTGAACTGTCCCGCCAGTCCTCTGACTGGCTGTATCCATGAATGACCTCAGGAATCTTAGCCGTCTGCCAGGGAGAGAACTGCCACTGGCTGAGAAAAGACACACCATTCTGACCAGAAATAACCCCTAAACAAAACCTACCCTCCTTCCTCTAGATTGACCAGCTGCGTGCAGAGCTGCTGCAGGAGCGCTCCAGCCGGCAGGACCTGGAGTGCGACAAGATCTCCCTGGAGAGGCAGGTAAGGCTGTGACCGGATGTGGGATTTGGACACCTCTTTCAATGCTGGCAGCTGGTGCTGTTTGGGATGTGCTGCTGCACGGCTCTGCCTCTCCTGGAGCTAGCCCTGCTGTCTGCTTGGGTAGCTAATGGCTGCTCTTGTGGTTTCTTGCAAATGCCGAGACGTCAAGGGTTTGCAAGTCTGCCCCCTCCCGCAAGTGACAACACTAGAAAATGTATTTAGACCAGCTTGCTCTTGTGACTTGGTTGATCATCTTGCTCTGATCCTGGAAAAGCTTCCTCACCCAGAGATCTATCTGGCAGTGGAAGGGTCCCCAAAGGAGAGGGGTGGAAGCCTCCTTTGCTTGGGAGTTTCAAAACTAGGCTGGAGAGAATGCTGCCCCAGGTGGGGAGTGGGGTCACCTGGAGCAATAGGTCTGCCCCATTGCTACTGCCCACAATGTGATGGTCTTAGCTCATCACCGGCATACTTTTTCTATGCAAGACCGACTCTACTGGTCCCGCTTGTTTTTCTTTATCAACAAAAGTCCCCCAACCCCTTCTACGCTATTTCACAGTCTCCCATGCCACCCCCACCCCCATCTCATAAAGCTGTCACCTCTCGTTAGCACCCTCAAAACCTGCCTCTGCAGTGACACCTCCTGTCTGGTGCTGTCAGGCCAGGACACCTGCTGAACTCTGCTTGTTCTGTTGTTTGATCCTCACGTTGCGTCCATTTCATCCACCTGGGGGAAGCAGCGACTCTGAAAAAGATCTGGGAGTCGTGGTGGGTGACCAGCTGAGTGTGAACTCCTGGTGTGATGCTGTCGCCAAAGGGCTAATGCAGTCCTGGGAGGCATAAATGGGGGAATCTCAGGTGGGAGTCGGGAGGTTATTTTACCTCTGTACGGGGCACTGATGCGACTCCTGCTGGAATCCTGTGTCCAGTTCTGGCACCCACAGTTCAAGGAGAATGCTGATAAATTGCAGAGGGGTCAGAGAAGAGCCACATGAACGATTAAAGGATTAGAAAACCTGCCTGAGAGTGATAGACTCAAAGAGCACAAACTAGGTAACTTAACAAAGAGGTTAAGGGGTGGCTAGATTAAAACACCCACATGGGGAACAAATATTTAATAATGGGCTCTTCAGTCTAGCAGAGAAAGGTCTAAGACGATCTAATGGCTGGACGTTGAAGCTAGACAAGTTCAGACTGGAAATAAGGTGTAAATTTTTAACAGGTGGGTAACTAACCACTGGAACAATTTACCAAGGGTCATGGTGGATTCTCCATCACTGACAACTTTTTGAATCAAGACTGGATGTTTTTCTAAAAGCTCTGCTCTGGGAATTATTTGGGGGCAGTTCTCTGGGTCATACAGGAGGTCAGACTAAGTGATCACCCTGGTCCCTTCTGGCCTTGCAATCTGTGACCTGTTGTGTCATTCTCGATATCTCAGTCTCAAGCTCTCTGCGGAAGGGATGGTCTGTCTGTCTTCCTCGTCTGCCCAGCGTCTAACCCGGTCAAGGATCAGGGGCCATGTTACCATAATAGAAACAATAAATATACGCTGTGGTCCCAGCCTGTCTATGCAAAGAAGAGTCTGTATCCCAGTCCTCTCTTCCCCCTCTCTCATCTGCATCCCAAAGTATGACTGTATGATTGGGGGTGGGAGGGATAGCTCAGTGGTTTGAGCATTGGCCTGCTAAACCCAGGGTTGTGAGTTCAATCCTTGAGGGGGCCATTTAGGGATCTAGGGCAAAAATTTGGGGATTGGTCCTGCTTTGAGCAGGGGGTTGGACTAGATGACCTCCTGAGGTCCCTTCCAACCCTGATAGTCTATGATTCTATGATCTCTATGCCAGATGTGACACAGTCCCTGCTCCAGTGGGCCCTGTTTGGTGTCTCTGGGAGCTACTGGAATATGAGCAGAAAAATGCTGCGAATGGCTGAAGTGTTTAACCTCCTTTCCAAGCAGGGACAGCGCCTCCTGCCAGCGGCTCTGCAATCCCTCCTGTGGCATTCCAAAGGCGGCTAGGATAATAAGGGGTGTCTCCTCTCCTAATCTTCACTCTTAATTTTCAGTTTATTGCACACACCCAGCTCGGTGGGGGCCCCAGGCGTGTTGCACCTTGGAGCTCTCAATGGACATGATTTTCTAATCCCCTGGAACTCCCATAAACCTCTCCCCGCCTGCAGGGGAGTGAGGCTAGCTGTGTGCCCTGGGAGGCTGAGAACCTTGGGCTTGGCCTAATTCTTAAAGGGGAAGCTGTAGCTCATGAAAGTTTATGCTCAAATAAATTTGTTAGTCTCTAAGGTGCCACAAGTCCTCCTTTTCTTTTTGTGGATACAGACTAACACGGCTGCTACTCTGAAACTTAAAGGGGAAGAGGAATTTATAGGTGAAATGCAGGGACTGTCGGCGAAAGGAGGGTGGGGAGTCCTAGATAGCAAAGCAGATCTCTGAGACCGCCAAAGCACTAAACTATCTGTGTGCCCAGCCTAGGAGACTTGCTCCCAGCTGCAGTGTAATACAGTGCCCCAAACAGCCTTCAGTGGAAGCAAACTCTGCAGCAATCCATGGAGGTGTTGTACGAGCCTGTGCCACAAGGGACTGCCGGAGAGCAGCTGTGTAACTCTCTGCCCTGCCTTAACTCTGAGAATAACTGTCCGCTGTGTTTTGTCCAGCACTGTGACCCTCCCAAGGCCCCTGCCTCCCCCACGGCTGTGAGCCAGGGCATCTCGTTAGTGCTGCCTAGAACCCTGCAACAGAGCTCAAGCGTTAAGCTGTTGGGGTTTGTTCTTAACCTGGTTGCAAGGGTGCAGCGAGCTCTTGTTGCAGGTTGTCGTGCAGTCAATATTCTCAGGTCTCCTGGCTCCTTTGTAGATATGGAGATGGGGCCTCTATGGGCAGGCTGATGCCCTTTGCCTTTCCAGGAGAAGGGAGGCCCTGAGCTATTGGGGTCCAAGAGGCAGCTCTCTCCTGCCGTCCCGGAATGCTGACCTCGCTGCCAGGAGCCGTTCCTGAAGGCAGGGAGAGGGAGGGCTTGGGGTGGGAGGCTTTGTCACCTGCCATCCACAAGAAACTCTTGGGGTTTGAGTTCAGAGACTGGGACCTGGCTAGGCACAGAGCTGGAGTGGAGGCTGAGGTGCCGGTGGCTTTGTCTCTCTTCTGGATACTGAGGCTACCGGAGCTAAAGCTGCACCCAGGACAGCTCTAACATGCACCTTGGCTGCAACAGGGCCCCATGTAGCAACATCGTCTAGCCGGAGGGCAGAGTTCTTTGCCCTCGCCCCTTCCTTCCTTAGACACGCTTAGGGGGGATGTGGCACAGAGCATCTCCACCAGTCTTATGCCGGGGCAATCGGCAGTGGGGCTGGGCAGAAACACAGACCTGAGGTCTGCCGTCAGACGTCACTGGTGTGGTGCTCTGCTCTGTTCAATGTTGATAACAGTCGGCTGCGTGCGTGTGTTCCCTCTGTGTGCTGCCCTGGCTCTGCAGATCGCTGACGCAGCAGACCCCAAGAGAATCCCCAATGACCACGGACTCCAATAAGGTACCCAGACACCTGGCCAGGTTTATTGTCAAATGAAGCACAGGAATGGTTCCCCACAGACACTACAGGACATAGTACGAATATGAGCCCCCGACAATGGACCAGCTAGTCCGTGGTGGGATACTCCACTGCCCCCTAGGCCGGACAAAGACAGCCCCTCAGGGGTGCATTCTGATACACGGGTACAAACAAGTTACACATCACTCCTGACGCATTGAGGTGCAACCCTTGTACGTAGCAAGGTACAACCCCTCTATGCAGTAAGGTGCCGCCTCTCACCTTGTTCATGTTGGTTCGAACAAAACAACTCTATCCATCATAGTATTCTTTTGCCCTTGTCTTTAGGATGAGTCAACCTGTTCCTTGTTATCTGTGTGGAATGTGCAAGTATCGGAGTGTTCTGGTACCGTCCTAGCATATGTTTATCTCTCTAGCATCCAGTGCCTTGTAGGTTTGTGTATTTTTGCAACATCAGCCCTTTCCTTGCCAGCTTCTGTGAGCCGGGCCTGCCTCCGGCTCGCAGCTTAACTTTGCTTTATATTAGCAAAGTCTTGACCATTACTTTAGTTCAGGCCTCAGGCCTTAGGCCTCAGGCCTCATACCGGGCCTCTGATGTAAGGGTTTATGTTTCAGGGCTTCATCTTACTACAAGGCCCACATCTTCAGGGTCTATCTGCAGACCCGAACTGACTCATGGTTCAAATCCATTTGGAACCCCAGAACTCATTGACCCGTGCTTTAGAGGAACCGGGCGACTTAAGACGAAATCGCGCCGATGCCTCCTAGACAGCTTTCCCTGCCGCGATGCACCTTAATTCGTAGATAGGCTCTTAATTCCAAAGTTCTTTAAAAACGTGGTGGTAAACTACAGCCTGGACTGCTGTGAACACGCAGCAGCTACCTGCCCGGACTTGTGTTGCCAAATGCTCTGCTACACAAGCGTGTGCTGGCTCAAAAAAGCAAATCCTTCAAGCTGTTCTTGTTCTCTGCATGTAATTAACAGGGACAAAACAACACTCTGCTTGAGCTGCTGACTTCAGGTAGTGCAAAAAGTCACAGAGTTCCCTGCAGTGCATCGAGCTCATTCTTCAAAAGTTTTCAGCCTTATTTCTCCCTCCTGGACGTTGCCAGTTACCAAGGCGTGTTTAATATTGGTGTTGTCTCTGCTGTCGCTTCGTGTGGAGCAGGCTAGAGGAGCTCTGATGGCTCTTAGGGAAGGAGGTGAAGCTGGCAAATTTAGCTCTTTGGGCTGAGGAAGCTATTAAATACACTGGTCATTAATATCTGAGTTCTGCACTGGATTGTGTCCCCGCCAGGAGAGCTTTGGCTTGCTGCTAAACCTGTATCCGTACAGGACTGTGGGCAGGTAAACTCCATTCTGTGGGGGAGGTGTGCGGTTTTTCCTGCTGATTGTGATGGAGCATTGGGAGGAACAGCCTAAATGGAGATGTAAGCTATTCCCTGGCCTGTGATCCCCAGCCAGCATGTTCTGACAGCATTGGCTTTGCAGAGCAGAAGAACTGTCTTCACCTGTTTTGAGCGCTTGAATTCCACACACAGTTTTAAACTACGCTCAGTTGGGAACATTTTTAATGCAGGAAAAATGATTGCCATTATATAACCCTACGCATTAAGCTTCCTATTTGTGAAAGGGATTTCGCAGAGCTTGACTCACTGCTGAGGTTTACATAACGCTCCGTTCTTTCTCTGTTTGTTTATAAGGCCAACTTTCTCACTCTGCTGCTGGCTGTTGGTTTCTTGGGTGACTAATCAGGTGTAATTTCTCCCATCAGAACAAAGACCTGAAAAGCCGACTGGCCAGCTTGGAAGGCTTGCAGAAACCGAGCGCCAGTTTGTCTCAGCTGGAGTCGCGGATCCAGGAACTGCAGGATAAGCTGCAGGCAGAAGAGAGGTAAAAGATGTGGAAACAGTAATTGGACCTGGCCCCGTCTGGCAGAAGAACACAAAGCACTCAATGCTAAGCCCTTGTCTAAACACAGGTTATATCACTCTAACAGTATAGAGAGCTACAACCCTTCCCTTCACACCCCCCAGAGCGGATGCAGTTCGACCAGGATAGCTGTTCCTCTGTGGAAAGGAGAATAAGCTATAATGGTATAACTGTGTCCGCACTAGGGGTTGCACCAGTATAACCGTATCAGTAAAAATTCATCCCTGAACTGACAGCCAGCCTTGGTTTACACTGGAAAGTTTTACCAGTATAAGTGTCTCGGCCCCTCTGCACAGAGAGGGAGGGAATCGCCACCCCCAGTTTACAGATAGGGAAACTGAGGCATACAACAGGCATGTGACTCCTCCGATGTCTGTAGCAGAGCTGGTATTGGTGTATAGGAATGCTTACCCACCCCTACCCCGACATGCACTACCCAGAAAGCTCAAGGGTCTTTGCACAGAACTGCAGTTTCAGGGGAGTGCATGGGTTCTCGCCCCATCTGTGCCCTGATCTTGCTTTGCAGCCTCAGGAAGGGGTTTCATTTGGTAATACTGGTGTTGCTCCGTGGGACTTCACGCCCAGAATCCTCTCCATCCTGAGCCCCACTTCTCTCACTCGCGCCCCTTTTCAAAACAGACCTCGGCCTGATCTGCCTCCCAGGCACCTCCCCAGGCTCAATTTCGTAGTAACCGCTTTCAGGAGAGCTCAGAGGTTGCGTAAGTGTCATAGATTCATAGATGTTTAGGTCAGAAGGGACCATTATGATCATCTAGCGTCAACAACATTCCCGTGCAAAGTGGCGCGAGAATGTGCGGTTAACCCTTTAACTGGCACGTGCGAGTTCAGCAGCAGTCTGGTACCAAGCGTGGCAGCCTGGAACTGACTCCCAATCAGTGCGGGTGTGGAGGAGGCTGTCTGCCATATCGAATCAGAAGCCTTTCTCCTAGCTGGCAGGAGAGGGCCAGTACCTCACTTACCTGTGCTTCTGGCTGGGTTTGAACTACCCTAGTGGCAGGAGGCAGAAAAACCAGCTGTGCGGACAGCCCCTGCTACAGGGCTCTCCACAGCAAGAGCAGCCGTTGCCAGGTTTAAAAAAATGGTGAAAAGAAAACCATCTATGCGGTGGGTCACACTCAGTTAATACCAATTTTTAAACTGATTTTAGCTAAACCGCTTCAACCCCCATGTGGATGCCCTGGTTTCAGTTTGAGCGTTCCCCAATGTGAACGTTTTTTATTTAAAATGTAAATACATTGAAATCCGAGTGTTTTAACAGAATTTGGTTTAAAATAACCGCTGAAATGCATGTCTCTCACGTAGACAAGTCTCTAAAGACTGCCTGGTGGGGGGGGGGGGGGAAGAGGGGGTGTGTCCCTATCTCAGACTAGAGTTTTAAAAACAGGCATTCCTAATTGGTGTAACTCACATGGCTGAATCGGCTCATTGTTTGCTGCCTAGTGTTATGCAGTGGAAAAATACATCATCCAGAAGGTGTGGCACTGATCGTTGCTGTATAAAAGGGGACTGAGACACTCAGCCATCCACAGGCAACTCTTCTCCAGCTCAGGTTGGCATTGTCAGAGCCACCCCTCTTGGACGCTGACCTGTGTGCACAGTAGGCTTGACGTAGTGCTTGGCATTGCGTAATAACCTTGTTGGTGGCGTCTGGGGGAAGCGTGCCCAGCGCTATCTGCCTTGGAGCTGTCCCTGTTGTAGATAAACAGGGTGTCTGCTTCCAGGCGTGTCACCCTGGCACCTTGAACCAGAACTAAATCCTCGTGCACCCTTGTAATTTTTCTTGAGCCAAATCTAATTTTTGAAGGTAGCTCGTCCCAGGTCATTGTGGGCGCAAGTCATGCTGCCCTCAAAGGGCAGAGGGAAGGGGTGGCCTAGTGGTTAGGGTGCTGCACTGGGACTCAGAGGTTCTGGGTTCAAATCTCAGCTCTGTCTCTGACTGCTTGTGTGAGCTTCAGCTAGGCGCTTTATCTCTCTGGGTCTCAGTTTCCCTGTTCAGACTGTGAGCTCTCTGGGGTACGGGCTGTCTGTGCAGCACCCAGCACCAGAGTGGGCTCCAGTCTCAATAGGGGCTTCTGGGGGCCACCATAAGGTAAACTGATCCTGTGTGTGTCTGAGCGGAGCAGCGGCTGAGCTGTGCCCAATGTGCTTTCAGGGAAAAGAACGTCCTGGTGTCCTCAAACCGCAAACTGGAAAGGAAAGTGAAGGAGCTGACGATCCAGATCGACGACGAAAGGCAGCATGTGAATGACCAGAAGGACCAGGTGTGTAGATGACATTATATTGTCTTCCCCCCACCCCCGACCACCCCACACACTCTGACTCTTGGAGCTGCCCTGGGGCATCACTCTCATCCCTCCACTCTTGTCTTCCAATTTTTATTTGTTTAAATGGCTTCCACAGCCTCTGGCACCTGCTTGGCAGACAAATGGGGAAATCTCAGCCAAGTTGGCTCTGTGCAGCCGGAGAGGTGTAGGGGGGTGGGTGTGTGTGTGTGTGTGTGTGTGACCCTTTACACTGCTGATCCCAGCTCAGCTGCTGAATAGCACAGACTCTAGAACATCAGCTCTTCAGCTCTGTGTGTGTGTGTGTGTGTGTGTGGTGTGTGTGTGTGTACATGCATGTGTGTTTGCATATGCGCTTTCAGACAGTGATTTGGCTCCAATTCAGGGCTGAGCTCTCCTACTGGCCAATCCAATCTGGGTACCAATGGAAACCATGGGTCAGACCCACGGATCTGATCTTGGCTCATCTCCCACACATCTCCTCTCTGCTCCTTCACGCAGCATCTTTCTCCTCTTGGTGCAAGAGCCATCCCCCTTTCCAGCTGCAGCCACCCCATTCTCTCTGCCTCATCAAGCCCCTCCCGCCCCCCATCCTGATTACAGCCTAATATTTCGGTGTCTCCCCGTCTCATGTCCTTTTAGGGCATGTGGGGCAGGGTTTTGGGGGAAGACCCCATGCAGAATAGTCCTGTAGAAGCATTTTAAGAATCCGCTTCAGCTTCCTGGTCTCTGTTGCCGCTCCGTCTTGCCTAATTACGGCTGGTCTGCCATCATATCTCCCAAGCCTGCTCTTCGTTTTCGGTTCTCTGCTCCCCCCTTTGGCCTACTTGAGCTGCTCTCTTGGTGTTGGGGGCAGATCCTTTAGGTTCTACTGACCGTGCCTCCCCGTGGCTCGCTGAGAGCAAAACGTGAGGGAACAAAAACACCCCTCTCGTTGCCTGACTAAACTGAGCCACTAGCCAAGATCTGCCTGCATACAGCATGTCTTGGGTGGCGTTCCCAGAGCCTGAAGCTTCCACACATAATACACTGGTGGGACAGTAGTTTGCATCTTCTCCACCCAGATTCCTTGTGGAGAAAGTCCTCATCACGCCTGGTTTCCTCAAGCTGTGGCTGATGCATATGGCACAGTGGAGTGCGGATGGATCTATAGGAGTGTAAGGAGATAGGATAG
Source organism: Eretmochelys imbricata (assembly GCF_965152235.1). Classification (NCBI taxonomy): domain Eukaryota; kingdom Metazoa; phylum Chordata; order Testudines; family Cheloniidae; genus Eretmochelys; species Eretmochelys imbricata. Next base: position 8,877,847 of record NC_135595.1, on the reverse strand, counting down.
CATCTGTCCATGGTGCAGAGGGAGCCCACGTACAGTAACTTAGAAGACTGTACGAATTCTGATCAGTATCTGAGCATCTTTATTTCTCCCCTTCCCCCCCCACAAACCTTACTTCTGTCCATGGAGCTGACTCCATACTCAAACAAAAAAATCTTCCTTCCTGTCCTGGATGCTTCTTAACCCTCTAAAAGTCTCTCTTCCCTGCAGAGCTCGCCTGGGCTCTTAGCCAGGTGTGGACCCTGGTCCCCCTCCCACAAAACCCTCTCACCCAAGTTTGGTGCTTCAGAATCATAGAAGATTAGAGCTTGAAGAGACCTCGTGAGGTCATCTAGTCCAACCCCCTGCTCAAAGCAGGACCAACACCAACTAAATCATCCCAGGCAGAGCTTCGTCAAGCCGGGCCTTAAAAACCTCTAAGGATGGAGATTCCACCACCCACCCTAGGTAACCCATTCCAGTGCTTCACCACCCTCCTAGTGAAAAAGTCTTTCCTAATATCCAACCTAGATCTTCCCCACTGCAACTTGAGACCATTGCTCCTTGTTCTGTGATCTGCCACCACTGAGAACAGCCGAGCTCCATCCTCTTTGGAACCCCCTTTCAGGTAGTTGAAGGCTGCTATCAAATCCCCCCTCACTCTTCTCTTCTGCAGACTGAATAAGCCCAGTTCCCTCAGCCTCTCCTCATAAGTCATCTGCCCCAGCCCCCTAATAATTTTCATTGTCCCCACTGGACTTTGTCCAATTTGTCCACATCCCTTCTGTAGTGGGGGGCCCAAAACTGGATGCAGTACTCCAGATGTGGCCTCACCAGTGCCAAATAGAGGGGAATAATCACTTCCCTGGATCTGCTGGCAATGCTCCTACTAATACAACCCAATATGCCATTGGCCTTCTTGGCAACAAGACTGATTCATATCCAGCTTCTCATCCACCGTAATCCCTGGTCCTTTTCTCAGGAACTGCTGCTTAGCCAGTTGGTCCCCACCCTGTAGCAGTGCATGGGATTCTTCCATCCTAAGTTCAGGACTCTGCACTTGTTGTTGTTGAACCTCATCAGATTTCTTTTAGCCCAATCCTCCAATTTGTGCAGGTCACTCTGGACCCTATCCCTACCCTTCAGCTTATCTACCTCTCCCCCCAGCTTAGTGTCATTCGCAGACTTGCTGAGGGTGCAATCCATCCCATCATCCAGATAATTAATGAAGATGTTGAACAAAACCCTCCCCAGGACAGACCCCTGTGGCACTCCACTTGATGTCTAGCTGCTAACTAGACATCGAGCCGTTGATCAACTACTCGTTGAGCCTGACAATCGACCTGTCTAGTCCATTCATCCAATCCATACTTTTTAGACTTGATGATAAGAATACTGTGGGAGACCGTATCAAAAGCTTTGCTAAAGTAAAGATATATCACATCCGCTGTTTTCCTCATAGCCACACAGCCAGTTATCTCATCATAGAAGGCAATCAGGTTAGTCAGGCATGGCTTGTCCTTGGTGAATCCATGTTGACTGTTCCTGATCACCTTCCTCTCCTCCAAGTGCTTCAAAATGGATTCCTTGAAGACCTGCTCCATGATTTTTCCAGTCTGCTTTTCTGAAGTCCAGGGTCCGTATTCTGCTGCTCTCCTTTTGTCAGGATCCTGAACTCGACCATCTCGTGGTCACTGCTGCCCTGGTTGCCACCCACTTCTACTTCCCCTACCAATTCTTTCCTGTTTGTGAGCAGCAGGTCAAGAGGAAGACGGACCCTAGTTGGTTCCTCCAGCACTTGCACCAGGAAGTTGTCCCCAACACTCTCCAGAAACTTCTTGGATTGTCTGTGCATTGCTGTATTGCTCTCCCAGCAGATGTCAGGGTGATCATGCCGGCCTGGGTGCGGGTGAGGGCTCAGGTTCCACTTCGAAATTAGGATGCAGGCTGTACGCCTGATAGTGCTGACAGACCTCCACTGCCTTCCCACAATTCCCCCCACATCCCCCCCCCTATGCCCTGAAGGCCAGACAAGTTCTCCCACAATTCACTGGGAAAGAATCTAGAGCAGCTCCGCTCACCGCAGAGCTAAGGACTGTGGGATGTGTCCCTGCGAGTCCTAGTGTGTCTAGGCTCTTATCCTGCTTGCAACCTCCAGAGGGGGCTGAGCATGGCTGGTTCCCGGCTTGCTCTGCCCTCCTTCAGCACCAGGACACTGCTGTGGCTGTGAACGGCTCTTGCTGCTAGCAGAGGCCCGGAGCGTCCTGGGGCAGGAGGAGAGGGGTAGAGGTGGGGGTGAGGTCCCTCCAGCACTGCCCTGGGTGTCCGGGTCTAGGTGGCATCCTCCCAGCGCCACAAGCCAACATGCCCCTCCCCTTACGCCCCCGTTGCTCTGCCCCGCGCAGCTCAGCCTACGCGTCAAGGCGCTCAAGCGCCAGATGGACGAGGCCGAGGAGGAGATCGAGCGCCTGGAAAGCGCCAGGAAGAAAGCGCAGCGGGAGCTGGAGGAGCAGCACGAACTCAACGAGCAGCTGCAGAATCGCGTCAAAGCCCTGGAGAAGGAGGCCTGGTAGGCAGTGGGTGCGGTGGGTGGTCAGGTGTGTCCCAACTGTGTGCTGCAGAATCCCCTCCTTAGCCTGGTGTCCTAGGGGTCCCCACAGGTAAGGGGCTCCTGGAACAATACGCATCCCAACTTAGCTCTTCTCCGTACCAGTCTCCCTATGCGGCCGGCTGAAGCCCTGGCTCATCTTCCAGCAGAAATGTGACCATAGAAAACTCCCCCTTGAGGAATAATCGCAGGCTGCCTGTCCCCTGCCCTCCTTCCAGCCCTGTAGCTAGGCATAGCTCTGCGCTGGGCGCGCCGAGGAAGATCTGCTCTCGGAGAGCAGGAATCTGGTCTAAGCGACCTCCCCGAAGCAGAGCAGCAGTGTGCCCATAATCTAAGCCATACTCCAGTGCCCTAGCGAGGGTCGTTCACACTGAGCCTGCGGCCAAGGGAAGTCCGTAGCGCGGTGTGCAGGGATAGTCAAACAATCCTGCCCCGGTCCCGCTGAGAGTCAAGCGAAGGCTGGGCACTGACCTGCCTCAGCTCCATGGAAGTCTCAGCCCAGCAGGCTTGGAACGGTTCCTTTCCGGAATTTCATTGATCTTTTCATCTCATTGCTGCCCTCTAACACAGTGTTTGGGGTGCAGGGTGTCCAATCAGGGCTGTGGGCAGATGGGAGCTCCTGATTTAGAGCAGGGATCTCCCCGTTGCTCTAGGCCCTAGTGGGAATCAGCCAGCCGGGGCCAGAGAGCAGGGCCAGGTAACCGCAGCCATTCACTGGCTCGTCCTCTTCCCACCCAGGCGCAAGGCCACCCGCTCGGCTGCAGAGGCCTCCCTGGACGACGACCGCCTGAGCTCGGACGAGGAGTTTGACAGCGCCTACGGCCCGTCCTCCATCGCCTCGCTGCTGACGGAGGGGAACCTGCAGACCAGCTCGTGCTAGCAGCTAGCGCGGGTCGTTAACTGGCTCCTGGGGTGCGCCCTTTTCCCCACAGTCAGAACTACTTCGGGCTCCTTGAGAGGCAGGTGCAGGGCGTCATTCCACGGGGGAGCGTCCCCTATCCACTGACGTTCCAGTCCCTTTAGGAGGAAAAACAACACCCTGGAGGCCAGCGATCCTTGGATTGGAGTTGGCTGACACATGCGTCCTTTCCAAAAAGCAGCTAACTGGAGAGGAGCCAGGAGCAGAAGAACTGAGAACAATGTGCAGGAAGGTTTTCTGCTTAAATTGGGAGGGAGGGTGGGGCAGAATTGGGTGTTAAGATCCCCAGAAAATTCTATTTAATCTGTTTTTCTCTGTGATTCTCAGGGCACTGCTTAAATTCCAGATGTTTCGTATCTTAACCAAATGTTTGTCTGTATACTGGGGGTGCGGGGTGGAAACAGATGTGCAATAAGGCAGGATGATATTCTGTGGCTCATAAACAAGAGGTGAACCTGTCTCTTCAGGCACCGTGGGAGTTCACTTTTCTCTGCCAGAAGGGGAAGCGTGGTAGGTTACCGTCAGCAACCAGAGTCTGAGGAGACGGTCCGGGTGTGTGGGAAAGCTGGGTTCTGCTCTGAGAGTGTCTTTAATGTCTACAGACAACCTCATGGAGTCCTGGGTCTAAAATCCAGCGGCTGCTTTTTCCAGGACTTTTGCAGCTTTCATTTCCTCACGCCCTGTTAAAGAGAAATTCCTGGCCAGCCCATCAATCCGTGGGGCCTACGTGCTGCTCTTCCCTTCTCTTCATTTGTGAGCACGTGGCTGCGCTGAAGGATGGCTCTGACTTCGTAATGACAGAGGATGGGGAGTGGGAGCCTCAGGCTTGCGAAACTCTATGGGGCTAGTGTGCTTCACAAGGGATTCTGTTGGCACATTTTTGGCCCTTTCTGTTGGCCCTGCTCTGGGGGAGGAGGCCAAGGATGGGGATGTAGGTCAGGAAAAGTTTGAGATCGCCCAGGTTGACTGGGACCCCAAGGGTTCATGGCCTGTGTGAGAGGAAGTGGCGGGTCTCGGTCCAGTCCCCAGCTGTCAGTGACATTACACTAATCCCGTCGCAGCTGGCCCATGGAGGAAGAAGTAAAACAGGTTTTGGAATAGCTGAGATTTTTATCTGACATGATAGCACTTTGTTGTTGAAACTAATGAGCATGAGAGCTTGCCTCTACCTGTCTGAGCCGAGCGATCAATCATGAAATGAGGCATGACCCTGGGGGTCCATCCAGGGCAGGGCTGCCTGGCCATCCTGTCCACATTCTGCTGTCCTGTATAAAGGGACATCCAGCCTCCAGGGCTGTCTCCAATGCAGTTAATAACAAACACCTGGGGTCTGCCTGCTGGGGGCCCCTCCTATCTTGCACCTCTCCAGCAGTTTCTTGCGTCTGTTTTTTGGCAATAAACCAGCCAGGGAAAGCAAACCCCTGCCTTTGGAAGCACGTGTGCTGCGGATGTTAATGAAAAGCAGGGGCTGTACTAGCCTTGATGGGCTGAGCAGCCAAATTCTCTCACCTTCAAGCTCCTCCATGTCCCCAAACGCTGCTCCTGCTTCACTCACCCAGCTGCAGTTGTAATCAGTGGAGTGTGAGCTGGGCTGGGCTGTAATGCATCCAGCCTATTCAGAGAGGAAAGAACAATACTGGGCCAGCCCTGCTTGAGACCTATGTATCCTTGAAACGAACCTGCCTTTCAGCTCCCATTGAGCCTCGTTTTGTAGCTGAATTTGCACCTGTTCCTAAAGTGCTGCTTTATAGATTGGGAACATATGCGGGGCAGGGGGGCGTTTCCACTGAGTGTGTGACCCCCCCCGCTTCTGTTGTGGGTTGAGCTGCTAACATCTCAGTCTCCCTCTGTTACCTTTTTAAACTTCACCAGCTCAGGGGTTTCAGAGCAATTTGAAAGTCAGGCCTTGACCGTCGTGCCTTAATGGGGAGTGTCCAGTGGGGGAAACTTAGTCCAGTGAATTTCTGCTTGGAAGCGGACTTGGGGGTAGAACATTTAAACATGCCTATGTTTTAAAATAACCCGATTTAACATGCACATGCCCCCTGCCTGAGGCAGCAAGAGACAGGAGCAGGGGTAGGGAGGTGACAAATACACCCTGATGCTCGGTCTGAGCTCAAGGTCTAACAAAAATCCCCAATGCCCAAATATAACCATTGCCTTGTCTTGCATGATTTCAGCTTCCACTAGTGTTCACGCCCTTCTGCTCCCAACAGGGGCCTTGCTTGCTTGCCCTGCCTTGCTCGGCATGCTGCCCTAGAGCAGGTCTCCGTAGCCACGCGGATGAGACGGTGCTTTGGATGCTTGTTTTTTGTCCTGATGTTTGGTTCGAACGTCTGCAGCTATGGGCCTGGCAGTTCGCAAAACGCCATGGGAACAGCAAGTCCTCGGAGTTCTCATCTGCTCCATGGCAGCGTGCTGGTCACGCAGCCCAGAGAGCCACTCTGAGGCTTGCTTGGACCATTTAAATAGCTGCCCCTAATTGGGACCTCCCAAAGCTGCTGATCTAGATGTAAAAGGTGTTTGGCTCTAGCGTTTCCAGGTGAACATCCCCCCCGAAAACAAACACACTCAGTAGATAAATTCTGCAAGATGCATCTCAGGTCATCGACAAGCCAGTGCTGTCACCTTCTCCTGGGATGCAGTGGTTCAGAGACACCTTTGCAATCTCTCAGCCTACCCCAACCAGCTCCAGCTCTCCACCATGAGGTTTTGGGGAGGAATCTGCTCAGGGAGCCAAGTTTTTTCTTGTTTAGAGGCTGCCGCCACTGAGGAAGAGCAGGTGAATCAAGGCTTGACTTACGAATCAAGGCTACATCGTCTGCTGGCGTGAAGGGGAGTAGCTCCATTGCCGTGGATGGAAGACCGCAGATCTGCACCAGCTGAGCATCCAACCCCAGCTTTCAAACAGCTGGATTTTCAGCTGATCTTGGTGGGTTGGGTCTCTTTCTCTCTGGATTTTGATTGGGACTCTTCACACTGGGCACTTAACAAGGAAACTTTGTTTCAATTATTAAAACACCCACAGATGGGTGGGGGGAATCTTCCCCACACACACACACACACAGCCTACCCCCTAAAAAGCCCTGGATCGGTGCAGCTGTATCATGACGACAGCCTGAACCTGTGATGCTCTGTGACTGTAGGAATGTGCCCATTGCAAAGGAGCTGGAGCGAAGGTTTCACTAACCAGGTTGCCATCCGCACCTTTTGAGGGCTGTCCTGTTTCACTCTCCATCTGCAGGGCCTGGGTGGGTTTCGTTGCAGGCAGCCCCCGCCTTCTGCGCCTGGCTTTGCTCCTCCTCCAAACCCGCCTGATCCGGAGGGGGCTGCAGAGAGGGAACTAACCAAGAGCATTTCTCCAGAGCTGGCCAGCCTCTGGATCCCAGGGTAGTCTCCCTAGACAGCAGATGCCTCATCGGGGCTCTATTGATGGATGCAGAGACCCACCCCTTGCACTGTTACGGGCAAGCTGCTCAGTGAAGCAGCAGCTTCAAAAGGGAGGTTGTAGGGGTGGAATGAGGAGATGGAATTTAAGGTTCCCTTCCCCCACCAGCCGTCAAAGTAATGGGACGTGAGACTCTCGAGAAACAGCCATAGATGAGCTGTGTGGCTCATGGAGCAAGAAGATGGTCCTCCCAGCAGAGTTTTGGGGTTTGTTTTGTTTTTGTTTTTTTGAGATCTAACATACCTCCCACTTCAGGAGCCTGATGGGAGCCAGCCCTGCTTCAGAGCTGCTAAGGGACTCACGGACGTTCATTACAGACCCTAGCAGCAGGCATGGGTGTGGCTGGTTGGAGTGAGTGACACTAGGCCAGGACCAGCTCAGTGCTGGAATTTCCCCCCTCCCTCTGCTGTAAATGCAGAACAACCACCTGGAAGTCAGTGACGCTTCTCCCAGGGCTGCCCTAGGGTAACGGGCCCATTGATACTCTGCGGCAGCGAGAGCCAAGGAGCTGCAGAATTGTGTGGTCCGATTGTCACCCCGCAATGTGCGTGGGGATCCCGCAGCAGCTGGGGCACCGTTTCCCCCTCTTCTGCCTGGTCAGTGAGGACTGAGCGAGGCTGGGCCTTGCCTTCCGGCTGGCTCTGTGGCTCTATACACCAAGAGGATATTTCGCTGCCAAGCTGGACGAATTTTCTTGTGGGCCCCAGGCTTTGCCCTCCTGGCAGTTGAATCAGAGATACAAGCCGCCTGCATGTCCCCCCCAAGAAACATGCAGGGATGAGCCTGGGTTACGGGTGGTCTCCACAGGCCGTTCTGCAGAGGCTGGGCCAGAGGGAGGGAGGGAGGGAGGGAGAGGGAATCCTTGCTGAGATCTCCTGCGAGGATAACTTGCTTTTTTAAAATAAAACCCAATGTAAGAGGAATTTGAGACCAGGGAGGGGAAGGATTGATTCAAGTCCCATGCTGATAGCGTTCATTGCAGAGTGGCTTTCATGCCCCTGTGGATTCTGATTGCTTGTATAGCAGCATATGAGAGAGATGATCTGATTATTATGTAACTTTGTTTTCCTCTTGCATATGCCCTTCAACTTGTATTTTAAAATTAAAAGTTTATACATGCTGAAGCTAATCTCATTGCAGTTTTCCCCTGCATCTCGTATTTATTTTTGTTTGTGTTGTACTAGCAGCCCCAGTCATGGACCAAGACCGCAGGGCGCTAGGCGCTGTACAAACACAGAACAAAAATACAGTCACTTCCCCAAAGAGCTGACAATCTAAGTATCAAATGAGACAACAGGTGGAGATGGACAAATGAGGGCACACAAGGACACAAATACCTTGCAGCATCAACATTTAAAACAATTTTATTGTAACACTAGGACCCAGCATTTCAAAGTTTTGGCCCAAGCGTGGGGGCATGGGGCCATCATTTGAGCTCCCCGCCTCAGGTGCCAAAATGTTGTGGGCCGGCCCTGGCACACATTATTATTGAGGGTTATCAAGTGCTAATTAACTTAGTTGATCTGAATGGCTGTGTTCACCGTGATGCAGTGGTGAGCTCAAGTCCGACCTGTCCTGGCCAGTTTATCCCTGGTGTAACAGTGCTCACTTTAAGGGACTTACAGCAGGGGCATGTCACTTACGTTTGTTTCCCCAGTTATGGGACCAATTCAGCTCTGTATCTGAACTGCAAAGAGATAATGAACAAATTCCCTGCTGTTACATCCTATCAGTAACCAAACAGCCACCCTGAAAATAGCAGTTCTCTGCCCCTCTCCTTTCACTGGAGGAGGGTCTGTTTGCATTGAGATAGCACCTAAGAACACCAGGGATGAACCAGGACCCAGTAGGTGCTGTACTCCCATAGGAAAAGACCCTCCCAGTCCCAGAAACTTCCAGTCTCACTGTGTTCTGCACAATCTAATGATTCGCATTTCACAGCCGGGGATGCTGATGCAAGGTCTTCAATGCAATGGTGCATTCCTGCTACTCCACTCCAGTGAGAGCAACCATCTTGCGAAACACCTCTGGAGCCAGGCAGAGTGACCGGCTTAGCAGCTGATGGGTCATTGGGATCCGGTTACAGCGGGAGTTACCACTGTGTTACTAGCTTGAGCATCTACAGCACTGGACCTTCAACCCCTACCCCCTACAAGTAGGCTAGTTGAAGTTTAAAGTGCCACTTAAATGGGGCTTGAGATTTTTGTGTGGGGCTAGGAGTTGGACTGGGGTAGTATTCGAGCTGTATCTTGAGCAAATGCAGAAGCTGAAGCAAAGCGTTTCTCTTCAGTATTACAGTAGCATGTAGGAATCCCAGTCAGGGCCCTGTGACGATGCACGGACAAAGACTTTCAATAAGCCAAACATGGGGTTAGTGCCGCCAAATTCAGGAACATCCTTTCTGGATTATGAAAATCTTGAACTCCCTGTTTTTTACAGAACTTCAGTTTTACCAGATCACTCAGATCTTGGACACAGTAACACTTAAATTAAACTCTTCTGGGGAGAGTCAGAGAGATCAAACTGCACATAGCAGCTGTGAGTGACCTCTCTTAATACCCAACTGCAGTGATGAGGGTCGGATAAGAACTCCCATAGGGCAGAATCTCTAACTCCCGGTCTTGTGCTTTCACCCTATGTCTGTCCTTCCTCTGGCTAGCAAAGGAAGCTGCCTTTAGCTAGAAAATGGACTTTGTATGAAGACTAGTGGATCAGGGAAGAAAAGGCCAAGTGTTTAATTCTTACACCCTACCTCCATTAAAGAGAGAGTTAACCCTACAGCCACGATGAAAAAGGTGTGGAAAATGGATAAGGAAGGTTGTGTTGGATCAACCAGCATTTATTCCAAAGGGTGATGTGCTTTACCTGAGATAATCGCCCATGTTTCTTTGGAGCAAATATTGCCATCCGTTTCACTGTGTGCAGAAATGTCCATTTCTCTTCCCTTTGGAAAAATCCCCCACTCCTGAGAAAACGATTGTTGAATCCCATAGGCAGTGGGACAGCAAGGGAGGGTCAACACAAAGGTTGATGTCATGAGGGAAATTGCAGCTGTTTCTCCATTGGCTCATTGCTGCTACCGACCTTTTTGCTAATTGCAGAACAAACCCTGTTTACTTTTCCACAGGTGCGAGTGCTTTGTTGTTGTTTTTTAAATTGCCAAGGGCCTTTTATAGCAGCCAGCAGTCAAGGTATAGCACAACCCATCCTCTGAATGCCCAAACTCTGTTGTGTTGGGTGGAGATGGTGCAGAGAATAAAGTGAACTGTCAAGCTGTAAGTCCCCTGTTATGATAATTGGGTCTACAAATTTACCTTATCTGTAAGATCAATTGGAAAAAGTATATGAAAGTTCATCAGCTGTTACAATAACCTCTAACAACAGATGGCGATGGAAAAGAGGTCAAGTTGTTTTTCATAATAAATGTAATAAACAGATGCAAGAGAATTAGTGCAGGCAAAAAACCAGCCCTGCTGATATTCTTCAATGAGTCGGTTGAAATCGTGCTTGGTAAAAACAGAAGACTTGGGACTGGAAATTAATGAACCAGAATTAGTGTGTTGGATATTAGGCCTAATGGGTGGACAAAATCGTGAGGGGATGGGCTGTTCCACACACTACGTGCTTAAAGAAAAGATGGAAGTTAACCGAGGTCGGCACGGCACGGCCCCCAGGGTTAACGGTTAAGGTCCAGTTAAGCCTAATGTTTACAGGATAAACTTTGACATCCCTCATGTGGGACGCAGGATCAGGGTGGTCAGCGCAAACTGCAGCGTTGAATTGGTGGATGGAGATGGCTGAAAATGAGGCCCAAATAGCCAGTGCTCTGGGTTCAGGGGGAAACCCTTTTTTCATGTGGATGTCTATTTCCTCAAAGGGGAAAGCTGAAAGCTACTGCCCGTCCTGGCTGTTGTGGTTGGTTTAATGGAGCTTCCTTGACAGCTCGTGGGGGCAATGGATGGGGGCTCAGGAACCCTGGATTCTATGTTCCTAGCTCTGCCACTGATTTGCCTTGTGACCCTCGGCACATCCCTTCTCCTCCCACCTTGTGTCTGGCTGGTCTGTTTAAACTGTACGCTCTGCAGGGCCTGTCGCTCACTAGGTTTATGTGTAGCACCCAGCACAGTGGAGGGGGCTTCCAGCTGCTGCAGTGATTCACATCACGCATCAGGTCTATCTGAGCGGCAACCCACTCTCCCTCCCTTCATCAGATCCCTGTTCGCAGCATCACCAGGTAGGGGAGCAGCAGCAGGGGGTTAGCTGGGCGTTTACACTTCGATTCCTAGTAAAGGGTCAGCATTGACTGGAACTAGGACCATAGGCGCCAACTTCTCCTGGCACCAGTGGGGTGCTCGACACCCCCCCCCCGGCTCCTCCCCAACTCTGCCCCTGCCCCCATTCCAACCCCTTCCCCAAAGTCCCCACCCCAACTCTGCCCCCTCCCTGCCCCTATTGGATCCCTTCCCCAAATCCTGCCCCAGCCCCACCTCTTCCCCGCCTCCTCCCCTAAGCGTGCCGAAGTTCTGCTCCTCCCCGCTCCCTCCCACAGCATCTTATGCTGCAAAACAGCTGTTTCACAGCAGCAAGCGCTGGGAGGAGGCGCCGGTGAGCTGGGGTGGGGCAGGCAGCTGCCGGTGGGAGCAGAACACAATACCAATTTTTCCCCATTGGTGCTCCAGCCCCGGAGCACCCAAGGAGTCAGCACCTAGGACTAGGACAGAGGTAGAGGACTAGGACAGAACATACAGAGTAGCAGCCCTACATTGGGTGCTTTGGAAAGGCTCCCGCCTAGCCGCGGATTTGCATAAGGCAGGTGCTTCCCCCTCCCTGAGCTGTTCTCGGTGTTTATCTCTAGTCATGGGATTTAATCAAACACACTCCACCTACAGCAGATCAGGCCCTGGCTCTCCTGGCTGATAGCCATTCACCCCCTCACCTGCTCCGCATGAACAAGAGGGATGTGGTGGGGACCTTGGTTTTAAAGTGCTGACTTGCAACTCCAGGCACCAGGGCTCAATGCCTGTCTCTGCCACAAGCTCCCCACGTGTCCCTGATAAAATCACTTGAATCTCTCCAGGCTGCTGCTCCCCAACTAGAAAATAAGGCTGCAGATCCTTCTTGTCTAACTGGATTGCAAGCTCTTCAGGGTAGGGACCGGCCCTCGCTCTGTACATGCCCTGAACACAGTATGAGTGGGCCTTAAGGTACTACTATCCTGCAACTAATGGACTAGTGTAGAGGAAAGAAAACGAATGTGGGATGAGCAAAACTCAATAATAACGGGGGATTTCAACTCTCCCCATATTGACTGGGTACGTGTCACCTCAGGACGGGATGCAGACATAAAGTTTCTTGACATCTTTAAATGACTGCTTCTTGGAGCATCTAGTCCTGGAACCCACACGAGGAGCGGCAATTCTTGATTTAGTCCTAAGTAGAGCACAGGATCTGGTCCAAGAGGTGAATATAGCGAGACCGCTTGGTAATAGTGACCATAGTATAATTAAATTTAACATCCCTGTGGCGGGGAAAACACCACAGCAGCCCGACACTGTAGCATTTAATTTCAGAAAGGCGGACTACACAAAAATGAGGAAGTTAGTTAAACAGAAATTAAAGGGTACAGTGCCAAAAGAGAAATTCCTGCAAGCCGCATGGAAACTTTTTAAAGACCCCAAAAGAGAGGCTCAACTTCAATATATACCCCAAATTAAAAATCATAGTAAGAGAACCAAAACAACCCTGTGGCTAAACAACAAAGTAAAAGAAGCAGTGAGAGGCAAAAAGGTGTCCTTTAAAAAGTGGAAGTTAAATGCTAGGAAAATATGAGAAAAACAGGAGCATAAACTCTGGCAAATGAAGTGTAAAAATACAATTAGGAAGGCCAAAAAAGAATTTGGAGAGCAGCTAGCCAAAGACTCAAAAAGTAATAGCAAAAAAATTAAGTACATTAGAAGCAGAAAGCCTGCTTAACAACCAGTGGGGCTACTGGACAATTGAGATGCTCAAGGAGCATTCAAGGACGATAAGGCCATTGCGGAGAAACTAAATGAATTCCTTCCATCGGTCTTCATGGCTGAGGATGTGAGGGAGGTTCCTAAACCTGAGCCATTCTTTTTAGGTGACAAATCTGAGGAACTGTCCCAGATTGAGGGGTCATTAGAGGAGGTTTTGGAACAAATGGATAAATTAAACAGTAAGGAGTTACCAGGACCAGATAGTATTCACCCAAGAGTTCTGAAGGAACTCAAATGTGAAAGTGCAGAACTACTAACTGTAGTCTGTAACCCATCATTTAAATCAGCTTCTGTACCAAATGACTGGAGGATAGCTAATGTGACACCAATTTTTAAAAAGGACTCCAGAGGTGATCCCAGCAATTACAAGCCAGTAAGCCTCACTTCAGTACCAGGCAAACTGGCTGAAACTATAGTAAAGAACAGAATTGTCAGACACATAGATGAACCTAATTTGTTGGGGAAGGGAAATCATGCCTCACCAATCTACTAGAATTCTTTGAGAGGGTCAACAAGCATGTGGACCAAGGGGATCCTGTGGATCCAGTGTACTTTTTCAGAAAGCTTTTGTCAAGGTCCCTCACCAAAGGCTCTTAAGCAAAGTAACCTGTCATGGGATAAGAGGGAAGGTCCTTTCATGGATTGGTAACTGGTTAAAATATAGGAAACAAAGGGTAGGAATAAATGGTCAATTTTCAGAATGAAGAGAGATAAATAGTGGTGTCCCCAGGGGTCCGAACTGGGTCCAGTCCTATTCAACATATTCATAAATGATCTGGAAAAAGGGATAAGAAGTGAGGTGGCAAAATTTGTAGATGATACAAAACTTCTCAAGATAATTAAGGTCCAGGCAGACTGCGAAGAGCTACAAAAGGATCTCTCAAAACTGGGTGACTGGGCAACAGAATGGCAGATGAAATTCAATGTTGATAAATGCAAAGTAATGCACATTGAAAAACATAATCCCAACCATATAAAATGATGAGGTCTAAATTAGCTGTTACCACTCAAGAAAGAGATCTTGGAGTCCTTGTGGATAGATCTCTGAAAACATCCTCTCAATGTGCAGCGGCAGTCAAAAAAGTGAACAGAATCTTGGGCATCATTAAGGAAGGGCTAGATAATAAGACAAAAAAATATCATGTTGCCTCTATATAAATCCATGGTACACCCATATCTGGAATACTACATGCTGATGTGGTCGCCACATCTCAAAAAAGATATGTTGGAATTGGAAAGGTTCAAAAAGGGGCAACAAAAATTATTAGGGGTATGGAATGGCTTCCATGTGAGGAGAGATTAATAAGATCGGGACTTTTCATCTTGGAAAAGCAGTGACTCAGGGGGGATATGATAGAGGTCTACAAAATCATGACTAGTGTGGAGAAAGTAAATAAGGAAGGGTTATTTACGCCTTCTCATAACACAAGAACTAGGAGTCACCAAATGAATTAATAGGTAGCAGATTTAAAGCAAAAGGAAGTATATTTCACACAGTCAGTCTGTGGAACTCTTTGCCAGAGGATGTTGTGAAGGCCAAGACTATAACAGGGTTCAAAAAAGAACTAGATAAATTCATGGAGGAGAGGTCCATCAATGGCTATTAGCCAGGATGGGCAAGGATGGTGTCTCTAGTCTCTGTTTGCCAGGATCTGGGAATGGGCAACTGGGGATGGATCACTTGATGATTACCTGTTCTGTTCATTCCCTCTGGGGCACCTGGCACTGGCCACTGTTGGAAGACAGGGTACTGGGCTAGATGGACCTTTGATCTGACCCAGTATGGCTGTTCTTATGTGTTAACCATTGGAACAACGTAATGAGGGGGAGGGAGGGTAGTGGATTCTCCATCACTTCAAGTCTTTAAATCAAGAATGACTCAACCCGAAGTCTAGATTGCTGGGTGAGATTCTCTGGCCTGAGTTATACAGGAGTTCAGACCTGACGGTCATCATGAGCCACCTTTGGCCTTCAAATCCATGAAATTTCAGGCACTTGCGTTTGAAAATGTCATCCCTGGCTCCCAGCCTTAGACAAAACTCTCTCTGTCTCTCTTTTGACCATCTGTATCATTAGTATGTATTTGTATTACCATACCACATAGGGGCCCTAGTCACGGACCAAAACCCCATTGTGTATATATAAACTTGTGGAACTGCTTCTGGTTTACAAATGCTTTCAAGTCACTGCTCTGCGTTGAGAAGCGTTGTTTCAAAGGGGGTATTTTTGTAGAACCTTTAAAAAAAATCCTTTAACTCATGCATAACAATTAGAGTTGGGAGTTGGTTGCAGCCAATCTTATATGGATAAGATACCATCTGGGTTTCAAACTGGAACAGGGTTGTAACTAGTTCCCCTGACACAGCTGCATTGGTAATGCAAGGCACAATCATTCTTACCACACCTAGTTGTTATCCATTGATCCTAGGAAGTAAATGTAATTAGTGGGTTAATTTCAGCTCCATTAGAATGATGGGGCCAGAGGAACTATCTGCTCAATCAAAAAAAAAAAAAAAAAAGCCATTAGGCCAAATGGTTTTCCAGGAAGGCGTTAGTTGCTTTAAAGATCTAAATGCTGCCATCATCTTTAAATTTCAAAGTGTAATCATCTACCAATGCAAAAGCTCCTGGTTGAAATACAGTATTAAATGCAATGAACTCACCCTGCCTTCGATGCGAGAGTCTTTTACAAGCAGGGGCAGAATTACAATTTCCAGCTGTTGATTTACTCCAACTGATTTACAAGGCTATTTGCTATGCTGAAAAGCCTAGCCGCAACAGGTAAGGTGTCTTTTTGCAATCTTGCTCAGATGCTTTGCAGAGGCAGTGTGTGCGTGAGATTATTTATGACCTGGCCAATCCAGTAAAACTCTTTTTAATCATAACCTCAGCAGCAACTGGGTGGTGGGAAATGTTGTGCATGTCTTCAAAGGAGACTGATTGCAGAAGCTGGCCCTATTTCTTTATGTGCAATGATAAACTGTAAGCGTTCTTACAACTACAATACCCACCTGCTGAAGTGAAGAAACAAATTGACAGAGCCAGAAGAAAAGGAGTACTTGTGGCACCTTAGAGACTAACCAATTTATTTGAGCATAAGCTTTCGTGAACTACAGCTCATTTCAGTTACCTACTACAGGACAGGCCCAACAAAGATAATAACAGAACGCCACTAGCCATCACCTTCAGCCCCCAACTAAAACCTCTCCAGCGCATCATCAAGGATCTACAGCCTATCCTGAAGGACAACCCATCACTGTCACAGATCTTGGGAGACAGGCCAGTCCTTGCCTACAGACAGCCCCCCAACCTGAAGCAAATACTCACCAGCAACCACACACCACACAACAGAACCACTAACCCAGGAACCTATCCTTGCAACAAAGCCCATTGCCAACTGTGCCCACATATCTATTCAGGGGACACCATCACAGGGCCTAATCACATCAGCCACACTATCAGAGGCTCGTTCACATGCACATCTACCAATGTGATATATGCCATCATGTGCCAGCAATGCCCCTGTGCCATGTACATTGGTCAAACTGGACAGTCTCTACGTAAAAGAATAATTGGACACAAATCAGATGTCAAGAATTATAACATTCAAAAACCCGTCGGAGAACACTTCAATCTCTCTGGTCACTCGATTTCAGACTTAAAGGTCGCAATATTAGAACAAAAAGACTTCAAAAACAGACTCCAAGGAGAGACTGCTGAATTGGAATTAATTTGCAAACTGGATACAATTAACTTAGGCTTGAATAGAGACTGGGAGTGGATGTGTCATTACACAAAGTAAAACTATTTCCCCATGTTTATTTCCCCCACCCCCCCCACTGCTCCTCGGACGTTCCTGTTAACTGCTGGAAATGGCTCACCTTGATTATCACTACAAAAGGTTTTCTCCCCTCCCGCTCTCCTGCTGGTAATAGTCATCTTAAGTGATCACTCTCCTTACAGTGTGTATGATAACACCCATTTTTTCATGTTCTGTGTGTATATAAATCTCCCCACTGTATTTTCCACTGAATGCATCCAATGAAGTGAGCTGTAGCTCATGAAAGCTTATGCTCAACTAAATTGGTTAGTCTCTAAGGTGCCACTAGTCCTCCTCTTCTTTTTGTACTAGGTACTGTAGTCTATGGAGGTGGCTGTATGTAAACCCTTGCTCTAGCCTGGTGAAGAATCTAATAATAATCCCTAGTTTGTCTATAACACTTCCCCCCAGTAGATCTTGAAGTACTTTAAAAGGAGGTTGGTTTTATTATCCCAATTTTACAGATGGGGAAACTGAGGCACAGGCAGATGAATTATCTAGAGTAATCATTTACACTGCAAACTCTTTGGGGGCAGGGATTTTCTCTTACTAGGCATTTTTACAGCTCCTAGCACATTAGGGATTGAATAATAACAGAATCATAGATATCCTTAGTATGATTATCTCTCTATCCTGAGACTCACCTGGGGGACTTCAAAGGGACCAGATATTCAGAGGTTGGGGGAGGGAAGAGAATTTCTCAGCAGTTCCTGAAAATCAGGCTCCTTTAAGGGTCTCAGGCTGGGCCCCCAAAGTCATGAGTCGTTCCTGAAACAACCTGGCCTTTGTTTTTAAACTGAACTTTGTCTTTAGGAATAAAATGCACTTTGGGGTTTTTAACCTAGGCAAATAGCTGGTCAAGATACTTATCTGGCCCCTCCTCCCCCAATATCTGAGCACCTCACAATCTTAAATGTGTTTATCCTCAGCCCTGCTGGGAGGCCGGGCAGGGCTACTGTCCCCATTGTATGGATGGGGAAACTGAGGCACAAAGAGTGTGAACTTGGGCAAGTCACAGGAAGCCTGGCAGAGCTGGGAATTGAACACTAGTCAAAGGTAAGTGCCCTTCCCATTGTACCAGCTATTCTCTGGTTTTGACAGGGTGGGGGTAGGCTCCCCATCAGCTGAGATTTCTAAAACTAGAATGGACACATCCTAGGAGCTACCCCAGTTGAGTAACAAACCCTGCTCTGTTTTGTGAAGGCTGTCTGGTGTCACTGCAATACGTGCTGGGTGCTTTGGTCCCTGAAGAGTGGACAAGGCCCTACCACCAGTCTATCTCCGTTGGACTCGCTGGGCAGAGCTCATGGTGGGAGGCAGCTATGCTGGAGACCAGAAGCTCAATCTCCAAGACATGGAGGCAGCACGGCTTACCCTTAAGGAGGAGTGGGCCCCCTTGGGGGTCTGGCTCATGGACAGCGTTTCTCCAAGGGACTGTTCGGAAGCTGGAGCCTAGCTCAGATCGGTGGAGCCCTGACAACCAGTATAACCCCAGGGGTTGGACATTGATTCCAGACTGAGAGTAGCTTTTTATCTAATCCCCCTTCCCAAAGGCCAGGAGCTAACCCAAGAAAAGGCCCTGTTATGCCGGAAGAAGTGTGGCTCCACAGAGGTGCATACTGGTGTAACTAGGTTGGTTTAAATTCATGCTTTGGCTTATCCTGAAAAAACATCCCCATAGGGGAATGAACTCTCCCCTTGCCAGCCCTTTATACCCAGTGAGCTGGGGTCCGCGTTAGGTAATGTACTGCGTTAGGTAACGGTAGCATTAAAGCAGGACCTAAGCCCTACGTCAGCTTAAATTGAGACTGTTCGTTAAACTGGTGCAGCTCTTCCGGCCATTACAGACTCAAGTGTCTCAACCCCAATGTGTTTTTGGAAGGAGGGCAGTTGGGGAAGGGACAGGCTGTTGGCAGGTGGGTTCTATACCCAACTTTGGGCACCGAGTTTAACCAAATAGGATCAAAATCACCCCTGTGGTGTGGTCATTACAAGGTTGGGTGTCATCCTTGGGCTGCCAGGGTGTCCCTGGACCTCCCCTACCCCACAGGCTGGAGCAGCCTGGTGGGGATGGGTCAGAGAGTGACTCATGCCCTGCTTGCCAGGAACACACGTTAGTTCAGCCCCCCGTCTTCTGGCAGCAAAATAAGGGAGGCCCTGGGTGGTGTCAGTGGGAACTTGACGCAATGTGGAGCCAAAACGTAGTCACTCCGCTGTGGTCATACCCGTGCCGGGCTGCCCCCTGCCCGGCGAGGCTAGAGAGGGCCACGAATCACAAGCTAAAGCAGAAGCACTGGGTCTGATTCTGGCCTCTCACACTGGGGTGACTCCGGAGTGGCTTCACTGAAGTGAACAGGTTTACATGGCTGGGAGTGAGAAGAGGATCAGGCCTGGTGTTTTCGCACCATCCCCTGGCAGCAGGGAAGAAGCGTCCACCCCCTTCAGGTTTACTCTGGCATAGCCTCCTGGGAACCACTCCTGTGACTTGAACAGAGTAGATGGGATTTACCCCCTGCTATCACCAAGGGCAGAATTGGACTCTGCCTGATTTAACACAGCTGTCCCTGTGCCCAGTGCTAGGAGCTGTATATTCCCGGCAGGGCACACACCAGCCTCTCTCTGCTGCACCCCCTGCTTGTGTGCATGTGTCATGGGGTGACCAGGCCGATGCTTTGGAACTGCTCTGTATGAAGCCAGTCAGGGCTCTGGGGGAGCCTCCTCTCTCTGACACTCTTGCCAGGGCAAGACGTTTACACAGCTTTGGCCTTCCTGGGTCTGACGTTGGAGCATTCAGCATCCCCTTCCACACTCACTTCCTGCAGTGAGTCCTCCTGGGCGGGGCTCCTGGGGAAGCTAGAGGCCCCTGCACCCCAACTCTGCAGACAGCAGTGTCTCTCAGCCAGTGTGTAAAAGAGAAGGTTTATTTAGTCGACAGGAACACAGCGTGGAACAGAACTTGTTAGCACAGAAATCAGTGACTTTCAACCAACTCCCTCTTGGGGGAACCCCAGGCCAGACACCCTGGACTCCCCCCTCCTTGAGTCCCGCACAGCAGACAGAACTGGACCCTGCTGCCTGGCCTCTGACATGCCCATTGCTCCTTCTCCCATCTTAGTCCTGCTTCCTGGGCAAAGTGTCACCTGGTCACACACCCCTCCGAGTTCTCAGGTTACGAAGGGCATTGGCCATCGCTTATGGGCAGGCAGCCCCTGAGGGTCTGAGCAGAAGTCACACACCCATATTCCCACCACTTAGGCACTGGTGTGATACACAGGGAAACTGAGGCACGCACAGTATTCATGCAAACCAGTAACTCACATAGGCTCATGTATTACATAATGAGGAGGAAAACCCCACTTTTGTCACAGCATGTCTCTCTTGCCCATGATGCAGTGCCTGGGGGTGGAAGAGGATGTGGGTGGCAGGGCAGAGCAGTGCTGCTGGGGTGGCACAGAGGAATTTGTCTTTCCTTGCAACCCATCGCTTCTTCCTGCCACTGACGGGCTTGTGTGCAAGAGGCTGTGAACCACCTAAGAGCCAGAAATGGATGGGGGGCAGGGGAACGAGGGAGCTTGTTTGCCTTCTCAGGGCCTGATGCAGCGAGGGCCCCTGTGGTGGGAGAGGCGAGTGGGAGCGGCTGAGAGCAGCAGTCCCTGCTAGTGGCTGGCTTCTCTGTCTTTTATGGAAAGTTTCCTGCTCTGTTTGGATGTGGTTTCCCTAGCTACCCTATCACTCTGGTTAATCAGCAAGGGAGGTTAATTGCAGGGTATAGGGGCATTTTCATTCATCAGGCTCCCGCTCCCTGTATGGGTAATGGGTATTTGGGGTGCAGGGAGAAGCTCTGGGGGGCGCCGGAGGCCAGGCTGAGTGGGAGGGATCAGAGATCCCTTCCCCCAGGCTGCAGCCTTTCCTCCTCTCCTCCCTTCCCCAGCGGCCTCCCTGCTGGCAGAGAAGGCCTCACGCAGCCAGGGCGGTGTGTGTCTGAGGGGTGTGAATCGGAGAGGCGTGAACGTGCACCCGGCGTGACACAGCAGCATGCGAGACAGAGTTGCTTCCTTCACCAGTGCCCCAAATCCAGAGACGCGCGGGAGAGAGTCCCTTGAAGTGAGCTGTAGCTCACGAAAGCTCATGCTCAGATAAATTAGTTAGTCTCTAAGAAGAAAAGGAGGACTTGTGGCACCTTAGAGACTAACCAATTTATTTGAGCATGAGCTTTCGTGAGCTACAGCTCACTTCAAGGGAATCTCTCCCGCGCTCCTCTGTAGCTCACGAAAGCTCATGCTCAAATAAATTGGTTAGTCTCTAAGGTGCCACAAGTCCTCCTTTTCTTTTTGCGAATACAGACTAACACGGCTGTTACTCTGAAATTAGTTCTCTAAGGTGCCACAAGTCCTCCTTTTCTTTTTCCTCAAACCAGTGGGAGCCATGAAGGAAAAACCTTGCTTGATCCTGTGAATAGAGAGAGTGGCACTATGCTGTCCCCACTTCTCCCCTCTCCAGGTCAGAAATAGCTCCTGGGATCACACCCCCAATCCAGGGGATGGATCACACCCACCTCTGACAGACAACCCAGGGCAGTACGTGTCTGGCTTCTCCAGCTGCTAAAGCCTCGTTGAATTGGTAGAGTGACCCCAGAGAACCCCCACCTGGGGCTGGGATGGGAGCTGCAGCTGGGCTTCGGATCCAAACCCCCCTGTCCGTTATGGCATTTTAGAGCTGGGGAAACTGAGGCACGAGTGGGACTGTGACTCTCCCCAGGGTCATGCAGCAAGTCCAGTGAGAATTCAGCCTCTTGTGAAGTCAGTTAATAAGGACGTTGTTCCCCAATTGTTCCTCCTCCATCCCATCTGCCTCTTGTTTACAAAGGGGTCCTGGTGCTGGGTCTTTGGACTAATTGTTGTTACTTGCCTAGTAATGGAGAGCTGGGAAGGGATGCTGGGAAAAGGATTCTGTTTATGCACAGAGATGCCTTCATTGCAGCTGGGGTGGGAGCATTAATAACGCCCATCCTGGGAGACATCTCTGCCCCTGTGGAGTTGCCAGAATTATACCTCCCCTTCTGCAGGGCCCATAGGCAGGGCTGGTGGCTGACGGGAATGCTGCTCGCCAGGCTACGGGCAGGAGATGTGCTGGGCAGCGCTGACTAGCAGGCAAAGGGGGAACTCCTCAGACCCCCTCAGACTCTTCATCCGTCCATTTCACAGCGCTTGAGGAAGGGGGGCTGTGAATCTCCATGCTCCAGCCGTACCATTGGCTCCCACCCAGCTTCCCATGCTGACTTAAGGCTGTGGTCCTACGTCAGAGACTGAATGTCAATCTATGAGCTGCCGCGACCACTGCGCTGCTCTGGGACACCGCAGATCATGGAGCTCAGGACAGCATGTGAGAGCTGGGGATAAGGCTCTGTCGAGGGGCTCCACAGGTGGAACCAGCTCCCAGAGGAGATCAGACAGCTCTGAAGTCGGACCAGTTTTATGAAATGCTACACAACCTTCCTCTTCGAAAAGGTCTTTCCACTGTAAGACCTACACTCGTGACACTGACACCCCTATGTATCCCTTTCCTGTGGTTCTCAGCCCGTGGGCCACTTGCGGCCCAATCAGCACACAGCTGCAGCCCATATGACCTCCTCAGGGCCTAGAAAACAGGTACTAGATACATTATGTGGGTGAGGCCCATATAACACCTAGCAAGCCCCATACGCGGCCCACAAAGGTAAATAGGTTGAGAACCACTGCGCTAAACCCCAACACAGACTCGTCCTCCCTACCCCTGAACGCAACCAGCCTGCCAAAACAACCAAGGAACTCAATACCATCTGAAAAATCCAAAACAAAATCTCTCCCTGCAAGCAGAGCCGGTTGATATTTGTTCTAGCAGAATGTTTTTCCATTGGAAAATGCTGACTTGACAAAATTGAAATATTTTGTACAAAATCTTTGATTTCAGCAAAATTTTCCATTGATTTAATTGAAATTTTCTATGGGGAATTACTGAAATGTTTTCTTCCATGGAGCAGAAATGTTTCGTTTCACCTTTACAGAGACATTTGGTTTCAACTTTATCATTTCTACTCTGATATATTTCTACTCTGTGATGGATCAGCTGCCCCAAGTCAGCTGATCTGGTGTGGCTGGCAATCAGGGGGCTTGGTTCAGCTATCAGACCCAGCTGGGGAAGAGTTGGGTGTTGAGAGAGCTCAGTTGATGAAGAAGGCAGGTTGCCTCTTGTGACTGGTCCAGAAGGAAAAGGGAAATGGGGAAGAAGCAGGCTGGAGGTAGCCTGGGAAGATGGACCTGTGGGAAGATCTCCAGGGAATAAGAGCTGATGGTCAGTGGCTCAGGGAGGAGCCAGGCCTCCATGGAGAACATCTGGAGGGCCACTGCTCTGCGAGGGAGTGGGCTGCAGCCTGCAATTCCCTTTGGTTTGATGCTCTTTGGAGTTGAGGCCAGGTTACGAGGCAAGCTGCTGCCCAACAAGCTGCACGCTGGGCCTGTCAATGCTCTGTAGCAGCGTCCACATGGGACAAGCTGCTGCACTGTGGATTCCCCTCCCTGGCTTGCCCCGCAGTAATTTGCTGTGCAGACATGCCCCAAGAGGACAACAGAGATGGAGCCATGCTGGTCTCTGCCACCAGGCAGTGCAGGGAACATCCTGCCACATCCCTGATTCAGGATGAAACAAAAAGTCAAACAGGTGGAATTTCCCCCGGGACAGGAATTCTGTGTTTTGAGCAGCTTAACTCCCAAACAGAGTTTTCACCCAAAAAAGAGAGAAGAGCCTGAGATCCCGAGAACTCCTCCAAGGACTTTAGTTTTGAGTTTATGTGGAAGGTGCCTAGATTCTACAATGATGGGCAGCAGAATACAACCCTGAGGTTATATCAAGATTCCCTTGTTACGGCTGGGCACGTGGACTCACCCAAGGTCATCCAGTAGGTAAGTGCCAGAGCCAGGGGACTGGGTCTCAATCGTATGCTTAGTGCTCTCGGCAGTGTTGACTCAGGCAGATAGGAGAAATGTAAAATAGTCACAATAAAATAAAACAGGTTTGAGAGGAGGGGCTGGGGGTCAGGACTCTGGGTTCTAGTCTCTGTTCTGGGAGTGGAGTGAGGTCTAGTGGTTAGAACTGGGGACCGGGAGTCAGGACTCTTGGATTCTCTTCCTAGCTGTGGAAGGGGTTAGAATAAGGCACTTGGGCCCAGGACTCTTGGGTTCTTTTCTTACCTCTGGGAGCAAAGTGAGATCAAGAGGTAAAACCAGGGGGCTAGGTGTCTGGATTCCTGGGTTCTCTTCCCCACCCTGAGAGGGGAGAGGGAGCTGGTGGTTGGAGCAGGGAATGGGTGCCAGGACTCCTGGGTTCAAACCCCAGCTGTGATATTACGTGTTTGCGGTAGCAAGTCACTTTCCCTGTTCTGTGCCTCAGTTTACCAATCTGCAAAATGGGGATACCTCCCAAGGAGGCTTGTGAGGATTTAATGTCGGCCGGGCCATTGGGGATCCCGTGCTGGAGAAGGGTGTGGGTTTACTTATTGGACTCAGCCCGTGAGGAATCTTGAATTGCTCAAAACACAAACGTTCCCCACCCTGAGATGAGCCGTATTTTGCTAGAGGAGCCTTATACAAATACGTGCCCGGGCTAGGCCAGGCTCCTGCATGGGGGAACCAGTTCCAGTCCCTGCCGGCCTTCCCCAGTTGAATCCCTGTGGCCTGCCGCCCTGTGAGTTCGGCTCCTAGCTCGTTTTGGGTTTGCTGCAACACTTTGGCACCAGAGTCTCTGCTGTGAGAAGCACGAGGCCCCTCCCATCAGGTCCGGATGGAGTAATGAGGGCAGAACCGGTTCCCTGGCTTGCAGGGAGTGGGGAAGCTGGGCTAGGCCCTTGTTTTGCACCTGAGCTAAGTGTTGTAATTGTTCCTCTGTCATCACCAAATCAAACGAAGGGAGGTGCCATGTCTACAAGGTGCATCTGGGCCACATGGCGCCGGGAGCACCCCAAATGCACCGGCAGAGAATCCGTTCCCATGCATGCAGCCACGCCACGCCTGGTGCTGGCAGCCCAGCTGCAGTCCATGTGCAATCCGTGGGGCAGTGCCTCCCTGGCTCAGATGGTAGCTGGGGCCTGCCCGCTCCCTGGTGTCTGGCGATGGTGATGTCAGGCTAGTGCAATGCAGTTGCAGGGACAGGCAAGTGCTGATGAAGGATGCTGCAGGGTATCAGCTGCCAGCCTCATGCCTCCTGCTCCAAATCTGGCCCCGTGGACCCCAGCGCTCGGGGCAAAGCCAGGGAGCAGGGCTCGGCTCTGCTGGAGACACCCCCATTTCTCAGCTGAAGTGCTCCTGCTCTCTCTCCCTCTGCCCCATGCTGGGGGCTGCTTCCCCCAGTTCTTTCCTGTCTGCAGCGGCAGCAGGGCAGCGAGGGGCGTTGGGTGCTCGGTGGGGGATCTCCGCCCAACATCCTTCCACCTCCCACTTTGCTCTCCTTCCAGAGTCCCTGGAGCCGAAGAGCCTGCCCGTCTCCTGGGGGGCATCCCGTGTTCTGCAGCTGAGCTCACCCCTCCACCTGCGTGTTGGATTAAAGGGGAGCAGAATTCCTCCCATCTGGTGTTTCTCCTGCCCAGGGCTGCAGGAGGCAATCCCATTGGGGTGTCAGCTGCTGTCGGGTGCTGTAGGCCCCACTGGGCAATGGAGCAGCACCATTTACACCAGCTGGGTCCTGGGAACTTACCCACGTCATCTCAGGGTGGCAACGCATCTGCCAGTCCTGGGCCCAGATGGTGGAGTTATTCTGTCCTAAGCAGGCCGTGGTTTTCAGACCCCCTCGGTATTTTGCCATGCTAGCGAAAGGGGCTGGGGGCCCAGGTGGGCCACAGAATGTCACAGCATAGCCAGCATCTCCCTCCATGCAGCCGTGTCCTCCAGACCCCTTCTCTAGGGCTAAATGGGGAATGCAGCCGGTATTATTAGTAGCTGGGCAGGGACTGTCTACTGCACTGTACCACTGCCCAACACAATGGGGCCTCATTGCTGGGTGGCCCTCAGGCACTACGGTACTAAATGTGTTTGATGATGTGTATTACAATAGCCCTTAGAGTGGGCTATTAGAATGGGCTCCTTAGAATGGGGACATCTCTCTGTTAAGAGCTAGGCTGAGACCTATCAAATTCACTGCACGTGGAAAAACACAGCCAGGAAGGATTGCTAGTAACTGCCAATTTAGCCTGGTTTTGCACAGTAGGTGGGTGCAGGGATCCTGGAGGTAGTTTGTACGGCAGCTCCCAGTGGAGAACTCCCAGTGGAGAACTCCTAGCGCAGCATTAACTGGCTCTCATCATCCCCAGATCCCTAAGCACTTTACTAAGGAGGGCAGTATCATTATGCTCATTTTACAGATGGGGGGGGGGAAACTGAGGCAGAAAGTAAAGACTGTCCCAAGGTCACCAGCAGAGCCAGGAATAGAATCCACATCTCCCAAATCCCAATCTAGTGCTCTCACCACTCGCCCACAATGCTGGTGTACAGCTGCCCTTTGGCGAGTGCACCTGGCTTTGGTGAGGTCTCTTCTGATTTACACTGGCGTAAGTGACAACAGAATAGCGGCCACTTGGTACTGGGGGCATCCCATCCTTGTCTTGGGGCTGGGATGCTGCTAATGCCCTGGGATTTCTGTTGTGTCTTTTGCTCTTTACACAGCATGTGTAATATGAAAGCCTGACAGGGTGGAGTCCAAACACCCGTGTGTGTAACACACAAGGCCCAGCCATGCTGCTGCTCTGGCAGATTCTGGTGGCTTTGGAAGCCTAGAACCCAGTGAGCGCCATTAAAGGGCTCACAAACAGTTTAAAGGGATACTACCCAATTTGGAGACACGACACTTTCCCTTTCTCCTCCACCTGTCCTGCCCTCATCAAGAAACCAGCTTAGGAAGCCAACCACTGGTGCCAAAGGGACTGGGGCCTCTCGTGTGACAGCCAGATGGTGCTTCCTTTTTAGGATATGTCTCAGGTTCCTCTCACCTGGGAGGAGCAATGGTTCAGGGAAATTAACCCGCCCTGTAACACCACTGTCTCCTGGAGGCTGTCGTCACCACATTCCAGGCTGCTACGAAACACTAAAAACCTGGCGCTGCATCCTGCCAGCCTGCACCTGAGTTATTAACAGCAGCCGGGGCTGGAAGGCGGTGACTGGCCAGCAGAACTGGTTTGAGGCTGCTTTGGCCAGGCTACCGCACTTGCCCAAATGTATGTGCTGGGCTTAGCCCAATGCAGTCCACCACTGAGCAAAAGCCAGGGCCAGTCAGCTGAATTTTTCCCCTCAGTTAGCATTCAGTTCCCTCAGAGTCCTGCTAACTATTGGCCTGATGGCTTTATTACTAATAATACACAGAGCTTTACGGAGGTGAAGGTGGTATCATTGACACCGGATGGACAGGGAAACTGAGGCACGGGAAGGGGCTCTGACAGTGGAGTGTAGGCTGGTAGATCATAGAATCATAGAATATCAGGGTTGGAAGGGACCCCAGAAGCTCATCTAGTCCAACCCCCTGCTCGAAGCAGGACCAATTCCCAGTTAAATCATCCCAGCCAGGGCTTTGTCAAGCCTGACCTTGAAAACCTCTAAGGAAGGAGATTCTACCACCTCCCTAGGTAACGCATTCCAGTGTTTCACCACCCTCATAGTGAAAAAGTTTTTCCTAATATCCAATCTAAACCTCCCCCACTGCAACTTGAGACCATTACTCCTCGTTCTGTCATCTGCTACCATTGAGAACAGTCTAGAGCCATCCTCTTTGGAACCCCCTTTCAGGTAGTTGAAAGCAGCTATCAAATCCCCCCTCATTCTTCTCTTCTGCAGACTAAACAATCCCAGCTCCCTCAGCCTCTCCTCATAAGTCATGTGTTCTAGACCCCTAATCATTTTTGTTGCCCTTCGCTGGACTCTCTCCAATTTATCCACATTCTTCTTGTAGTGTGGGGCCCAAAACTGGACACAGTACTCCAGATGAGGCCTCACCAATGTCGAATAGATGGGAACGATCACGTCCCTCGATCTGCTCGCTATGCCCCTACTTATACATCCCAAAATGCCATTGGCCTTCTTGGCAACAAGGGCACACTGCTGACTCATATCCAGCTTCTCGTCCACTGTCACCCCTAGGTCCTTTTCCGCAGAACTGCTGCCTAGCCATTCGGCCCCTAGTCTGTAGCGGTGAATTGGATTCTTCCGTCCTAAGTGCAGGACCCTGCACTTATCCTTATTGAACCTCATCAGATTTCTTTTGGCCCAATCCTCCAATTTGTCTAGGTCCTTCTGTATCCTATCCCTCCCCTCCAGCGTATCTACCACTCCTCCCAGTTTAGTATCAACCGCAAATTTGCTGAGAGTGCAATCTACACCATCCTCCAGATCATTTATGAAGATATTGAACAAAACCGGCCCCAGGACCGACCCCTGGGGCACTCCACTTGACACCGGCTGCCAACTAGACATGGAGCCATTGATCACTACCCGTTGAGCCCGACAATCTAGCCAGCTTTCTACCCACCTTATAGTGCATTCATCCAGCCCATACTTCCTTAACTTGCTGACAAGAATACTGTGGGAGACCGTGTCAAAAGCTTTGCTAAAGTCAAGAAACAATACATCCACTGCTTTCCCTTCATCCACAGAACCAGTAATCTCATCATAAAAGGCGATTAGATTAGTCAGGCATGACCTTCCCTTGGTGAATCCATGCTGGCTGTTCCTGATCACTTTCCTCTCATGCAAGTGCTTCAGGATTGATTCTTTGAGGACCTGCTCCATGATTTTTCCAGGGACTGAGGTGAGGCTGACTGGCCTGTAGTTCCCAGGATCCTCCTTCTTCCCTTTTTTAAAGATTGGCACTACATTAGCCTTTTTCCAGTCATCCGGGACTTCCCCCGTTCGCCACGAGTTTTCAAAGATAATGGCCAATGGCTCTGCAATCACAGCCGCCAATTCCTTCAGCACTCTCGGATGCAACTCGTCCGGCCCCATGGACTTGTGCACGTCCAGCTTTTCTAAATAGTCCCTAACCACCTCTATCTCCACAGAGGGCTGGCCATCTCTTCCCCATTTTGTGATGCCCAGCGCAGCAGTCTGGGAGCTGACCTTGTTAGTGAAGACAGAGGCAAAAAAAGCATTGAGTACATTAGCTTTTTCCACATCCTCTGTCACTAGGTTGCCTCCCTCATTCAGTAAGGGGCCCACACTTTCCTTGGCTTTCTTCTTGTTGCCAACATACCTGAAGAAACCCTTCTTGTTACTCTTGACATCTCTTGCTAGCTGTGCAATGCTAGATTAGCGCAATGGGCTAAGACTCAGGATTCCTGGGTTCTAAAAATGGGAACAAAGATGATGCAGGTAATTATAGACCAGGCAGGTTAACTTTGATAGCTGGAAAGCTATTGGAACAAGTTATTAAATAATCTATTTGTAAGCACCCACAGGGAAACAGGTTTCCAAGCCAGCATGGATTGGTCAAGAACAAATCGTGCCCAGCCAACAGGGTTACTGGCTTAGTGGATGTGGAGAAGCAATAGACGTGATATATCTTGATTTTAGTCAGGCTTTTGACACCATCCCATGGGATATTCAAGCCAGGGACGTGCTCTAGGTGAAATTACGACAAGATGGGCGCACAACTGGTTGACAGACAGTGCTCAGAGAGTAGTTAGCAATGGCCCACTGTCAAATTGGGAGAGTGGAGCTAGTGAGGCCCTGCAGGGGTCAGTCCTGGGTCTGGTACTCTCAATATTGTCATTAATGACATGGATAATGGAGAGAAGACGATGCTCACAAAATTTGTGAATGACACCAGGCTTGGAGGGGTTGCAAGCACTGTAGAGGCCAGGCTTAGAATTCAAAATGACCTTGACAAATTAGAGAACTGGTCTGAAATTCTTAGACCTTAGTCCACCCGTGCTTTGCTGCACATTGGGCTACCCACATTTGCCCTCCTTGCCTGTCAACTGCCCTTCACTCCAAATCTTCCCATTTCATGTTGAGGTGCTTGATGTCGTTCAGAACTGTTCATTTCCATGTTATTCATGCTCTTCCTCTCTTTTTTTTTCCCTTGCGTTTTCTGGCTTCCATTCAAAGGCGATATTTGGTAAGCATTCTTTTTCCATTCTCATCACATGTCCCAGCCGTTGATGTCTCCTTTTGTAGATTATTTGTGAGAGGGTACCTTGTCCAGTAAGTTTTCTGACTTCTTCATTCGTAGTTCATACATTCCAGGTAGCTATGGATGTACTCTTTTTGGCCGTGAGAATTTGGACCATCGAATGGATGACTTCCCGATGGATTTGATCATCCACTGTCATATGCGCATGTGAACGCTTTCCATCCTCCTCAGGCCGTGATTTTTGGTTTATGTGAGTAGTTTCTGGTGCTAGAACTTATTATTATTATTTATTATTATTTTTTTTTTTACGGAGACAGGAAGCTGCCCCATCGACCAACCCTCCTCCTTTCTGATCCGGGCTTGGGACTGGCACTGGCGGAGCTGGTCTGAAATCAGCAAGATGAAATTCAACGGAGAAAAGTGCCATGCACTTTACTTCGGAAGAAAAAAATCAAAGGCACCACTGCAAAACGGGGCATCACTGGCCAGGCAGTCATACTGCTGAAAAGGCTCCGGGAGTTACAGTGAATCACAAATTGAACATGTGTCAACAATGTGATGCTGTTTCCCACCCAGGATAAATAGGCAATAATATTTGCTTACCGTTTCCCTAGGGGGCTGTGATGTTGTGTGTGACCTGCTTTGAGATGCTCAGATGAAAGGGGGGGTGTTAGCTGTGATATTCTCTTAGCCTCTCATAGCCCTGGTCAGTTGGAAGCTCCGGGAGGGGTGTGATTTCTCTCCACCCTCAATACTCTTTCAGCCCCTCTTCTTTGATTGTTTGTGTTTGGCTAGGTGGGGCGTTGGGAGCCCTTTGAAGGGCTGCACGTTGGCACAAACAGCGCAGATAAATGTAACCTGATCTTCGGACTATTAATGGTGGCAGGAACCGCCCTGTGCTGAGGCCATGGTTATCTGCATGTGAATAAATGCCATCGGCAGTCGCCCAGGGTCTAGTGATCAGAGCATACAAGTGTCAGGACTCCTGGGTTCTATTCCTGGCTCGGCCACAGGCTGCCATGATGATGTCATGGTATCCTCTCGCCCTGAGGATAACCCTCCAGGGGAGGGAACCCCAGTGATTAGGAAGAGACAGTTAATAGTAATGGGGGATTTGACTATTCAGCTGGGTTTGAGACATCTAAACAGACCTACGTGTTGTGGTGGGGAGGAGCTGGTGCCAGGGAAGTACCAGTGACATTGGGAAAGGTGGAAGAGAGGTCCTGGAAGCTATAGGCGGCAGGTATAAGCCTCCCCTGGTGCAGCCGCCGCAGATCTGCAGCCAGATGCCTGGGCCCGCCGTGGTGGCCCTGCCTTTTCCCGTCCCTGCTCTGCCTCTTCCCCAAGGCCCTCACTGCCCGGCCACTGCCTGGTTGAGTCCCGCATCTCCCCCACTCCAGTCTCCACCATCCCCCTCCGGAGGTCCACGCTGCTCCCTGCATCCCTCCTCTCCCACGAGGCCACCCCGCCGCTCTGTCCCTGCGGGCGGTGGGGGCCTCGTGGGGGAGTGGGGTGGAGGAGAGGAGGGACGGGGGAGCAGTGGGCGGTGGGGGCCTCGTGGGGGAGTGGGGTGGAGGAGAGGAGGGACGGGGGAGCAGTGGGCGGTGGGGGCCTTGCTGGGGAGGAGAGAAGGAACGAGGCGGCAGGGAGGCTGAGCAGGGGTGGGGCCTGGGGCAGAGTAGGGGGTGGGGCCTAGGGTGGAGAAGGGGTGGAGTGCAGGCGGGGCTTCAGGCGGAAGGGGCGGGACCCCAGGCAGAAGAGGCAGGACAGGAAGCTAGCCTCTCCCAGGGGAAGCTTCACCCGCCACCCATACTGCAAGCCAAATTTAGGCTGCTAGGGAAGAGATTAAAGTCCAAGACCTCCAGGGTAGCATTCTCTGAAATGCTTCCAGTTCCACATGTAGGGCCAATTAGACAGGCAGAACTGCAGGGTGTCAATGCGTGGATGAGATGATGATGTACAGAGGAGGGATTCAGGTTTATGAGGAACTGGGAGACCTTTTGGGGAAGGAGCCTATCCAGGAAGGCTCCACCTAAACCACAATGGAACCAGATGGCTGGCACGTCAAATTAAAAAGGTCGCAGAGGAGTTTTTAAACTAAGGGCTGGGGAAAGCTGACAGGTGAGAGGAGGACGTGGCTCAGACAGAGACATCCCTTAAGGGAGGATTTATCCAAGGGGATTCTCTATATCCTAGTAAAGAGGATAGGATAGAAATCGACAACGTACGTGTAGGAACTGAAGAGAAACAGTCAAACAAAAAAGAGCCCAATTCAACTAAACCACATTTAATTTAGACAACTAAATATTGACAAATTTGATAAGTGTTTGCATACAAATGCTAGAAGTCTAAATACTAAGTTGGTTGAACTTGAGTGCCTTGTGTTAAATGAGGATATTGATATAACAGGCATCACAGAAGCTTGGTGGAATTATGATAATCAATGGGACATGGTAATACCAGGGTATGAAATATATAGGAATGACAGAGTGGGTCGTGCTGGTGGGGTGTAGCATTAGATGTGGGGGGAAAAAAGAGTCAAATATAGTAAAAATCTTAAATGAATCAAACTGTACCACAGAATCTCTTTGGATAGAAATTCTGTGCTTGAATAATAAAAGAATAGTAGTAGGAATATACTACCGACCTCCTGACCAGGATGGTGCCAGTGACTGTGAAATGCTCACGGAGATTAGACAGGCTACAAAAACAGACAACCCAATAATAATGGGGGATTTCAACTATCCCCATATTGACTGGGTACATGTCATCGCAGGAAGGGATGCAGAGATCAAGTTTCTAGAGACTATAAATGACTGCTTCTTGGAGCAGTTAGTTCTGGAACCCACAAGAGGAGAGGCAATTCTTGATTTAGTCCTAAATGGCATGTAGGCTCTGGTGCAAAAGGTGAGTATCGCTGAACCACTTGGTGATAGCAACCACAATGTAATTAAATTTAACATCCTTGTAGGGGGGAAAATACTAAGAAGCCCACCACAGTAGCATTTAACTTCAAAAAGGGGAACTGCACAAAAACGAGGAAGCTAAGTTAAATGGAAATTAAGAGGAACAGTCACAAGAGTGAAATGCTTGCAAGCCGCATAGAAACTATTTAAAAAGACCATAAAAGAGGTTCAAACTAAATATATACTTGAAATAAATAAATAGATAAAAGAGTAAGAGGACCAAAAAATGCCACCATGAACTGAGTATAAGAGGTAGACAGAGGCAAAAAGGCATCCTTTAAAAATTGGAAGTCAGAGCCTACTAAGGAAAACAGACAGGACTGTAATTTCTGGCACGTCAAGTGTAAAAGTATAATTAAGCAGGCCAAAAAAAGAATCTGAAGAGCAACTAGCTAAAGACAAAAAAACTAAACAGTCATATTTTTTTTTTATTTTTTTTTTTTTATAGTACATCAGAAGCAGGAAGCCTGATAACAATTATTGGGGCCATGGGAGCACTCAAGGAAGACAAGGCTGTTGCAGAGAAGGTAAACAAATCCTTTCCATCGGTCATCACTTCAGAGGATATGAGGGAGATTCCCACATCTGAACCAGTCTTTTTAGGTGATAAATCTGAGGAACTGTTGTTTACACCAGATTGAGGTGTAAATAGAGGAAGTGTTGGAATAAATTGATAAATTAAACAGTAGTAAGTCACCAGGACCAGATGGTATTCATCCAAGAGTTTTGAAAACTCAAATATGAAATTGCAGAACTCCTAACTGTGGTATGTAACCTATTGCTTAAATCACCCTCTGTACCAGATGACTGGAGGGTAGTTAATGTGACACCGATTTTTAAAAAAGCCTTCAAATGTGATCCTGGCAATTACAGGTTGGTAAACGTAAGTTCAGTACCAAGCAAACTGGTTGAAACTGTACTAGAGAACAGAATTATCAGCCATATTGAGAAGATATGGTGGGGAAGAGTTAACATGGCTTTTGTAAAGGGAAATCATGCCTCACCAATCTATTCGAATTCTTTGAGGGTGTCAATAAGCATATGGACAAGGGGGATCCAGTTGATATAGTGTACTTGGACTTTCAGAAAACCTTTAACAAAGTACCTCAACAAAGGCTCTTAAAGCAAAGTAAGCAATCAAACTTTGTCGTCTCATGGATCAGTAAATGGTTAAAAGGTAGGAGTAAATGGTCAGTTTTCACAGTGGAAAGAGGTAAATAGTGGGCCTTCTAAGGATCTTTACGGGGACCTGTGTGCTGTTCAACATACTCCTAAATGATCTGGAAAAGGGAATGAAGTGAGGTGGCAAAATGTGCAGATGATACAAAACTACTCAAAATAGTTAAGCCCAAAGCTGATTGCCAAGAGCTACGAGGGGAATCTCACAAAACTGGGGCAAGTGGGCAACAAAATGACAAATGAAATTCAGTGTTGATAAGTGAGAAGTAAGGCCCACTGGAAAACATCATCTCAACTCTACACACACAACGATGGGGTCTGAATTAGCTGTTACCACAGAAGAAAGAGATCTCGGAGTCCTTGTGGATAGTTCTCTGAAAACATCCGCTCAGTGTGCAGCAGCAGTCCAAAAAGTGAACAGAATGTTGGGAATCATTAAGAAAGGGATCAATAACAAGACAGAAAATATCATGTTGCCTCTCTATAACTCCATGGTATGCCCACATCTTTAATACTGCGTGCAGTTCTGGTTGCCCCATCTCAAAAAAAAAAAAAAAAAAAAAAAAAAGATATATTTGAATTGGGAAAGGTACAGAGAAGGGCAACAAAAATCAGTAAGGGTATGGAACAGCTTCTGTATGAGGAGAGATTAAAAAGCCCAGGATAGCTCATGCTGGAAAAGAGATGACTAAGGGGGGATATGATAGAGGTCCATAAAATCATGAGGGGTGAGAGGAAAGTGAATAGGGAAGTGTTATTTACCCCTTCACATAACACAAGAGCCAGGGGTCACCCAATAAAATTAATAGGCAGCAGTTTAAAACTAACATAAGGGAGTACTTCTTCACACAATGCACAGTCAACCTGTGGAACTCCTTGCCAGGGGATGTTGTGAAGCCCAAAAGTATAACTGGGTTCAAAAAAATTAGATAAGTTCCTGGAGGATAGGTTCATCAGTGGTTATTTACCAAGACGGTCAGGTAAAAGCAACCCCATCCTCTGGGTGTCCCATAACCTCTGACTATACTCTGATTTAGATTAAATCTCTGGAACAGCTTCCTAACTGTAAGCACAGTAGGACAATGGAACAGACTGCCTAGGGAGGTGTCGAAACTCTTTTGTTGGAGGTTTTTCAAGAGGCTGGATGGCCATCTGTCTTGGCCATCTGTCTTGGATGGTTTATTCCCAACAAATCCTGCATCTTGGCAGAGGGTTAGACTAGATGACCCTTGTGGTCCCTTCTAGCCCTATGATTCTATGACTGCCAGAAATTGGGAGTGGACAACAGGGGATGGGTCATTTGATAATTGGCTTGTTTTGTTCATTCACCCTGAAGCATCTGGCACTGGCCACTGCTGAAAGACAACTAGGCTAGATGGCCCATTGGTCGAACCCAACACAGTCATTCTTATGTAATGTTCTTATGTTCCTAGATACTTTTGGATGTCACTTCAGATCAGAGCTCTGAGGCTTAGTCAATGAATGTTTCTGAAGTGCTTTGAGATCCTCACGCAGAAGGTGCATACAGAAATTTATTTATTTCACTGTAGCATCTAGAAACCCCAGCCGGGATCAGGTCTCCATTGCGTCAGGTGCTGCACAGACACACAGTGAGAGAGTCCCTGCCCCGAAGAGTTCAGTCTGAACAGACCAGAAAGATTATTATCCCCTTTTTATAGGTGGGGAAATTGAGGCCCAGGGAGATTAAACAATTTGATTAAGATCATACAGGGAGTCTGTGGCAGAGTCCGGAATTGAATCCATCTCTCCAGAGTTCCAGTCCAGTCGGCCTTAACCACAGGACCTGTCACCTTTGCTGCCCCATTTTGGTGTTACCATATGGCTGGCAGCCCAGGTTGCTTAATTCTGGTTTCTAACAATGAGACAATGTCTTTGTCTTCCAATAAATAACACCATACCAATTTTCTACAGCTGGAACCACATGCAGCCAGACTCCAGGTGGTGTGAATTGGCCAGAGCTCCATTGGAGTCAATGGGGCTAGATCCCCAGCTGGTGTGAATGAGCCCTGCTCCAGATCCTCTGCAGGTATAAATCAGCATCACTTCATTGACTTCAGTTGAGCAGTGTGGATTTACACGCACTGAAGAACTAGCTGTGAACATGTGTTCTAATAAACACATGCTCTGTTTAGCCCATATGACTGCTGTGAGGCATCTGCCCTCAATTATGAAAGGCCTAGGACAGCTACAATAGCAACTGGATATATTTACTATAAACCACAATTGGGGTGATTCATAGCATGGAAAATACAAACAAATACTTGAGTAGGGGCTATTTTGGCCAGTATAATTGCAGACCTTGCCCTCAGACATGTGTATTCATCACACAGAGAGGTGACCTCACGCAGGCCTAGCTAGGGCATATTTCACCATTCAGAGATAAACATAGAAATGCCTTCTCCATTATACCCCAAGTGCAGGGTGTTGGATGTAACCTACTTTAGTTAGGCCCAAGTTATCGGGAAGAACATCTCCTTTGGTGACACCCACTAGAGAAATATTTGCCTAGCAGGGAACAATGAGATGAAAATAGCTCACAAAGAGAAGAGGAAACGAATGTTATCCAAGTCCAGAGGTTAAAATTGCCAAGTGTGACTATAGAGAGGTGAGTTCAGAAGACGGTGGGAGTCCAGACTCTTGGGTTCCATTCCCTACTCCATGAACATGGCCAACTCTGGAGGACAGATTGTGCTCTTGCTTATGTTGGAGCAACTCAGCTGAAGTGAAATGGAGTGACCAGGGCCAAGTCAGTGGGAGAGGACAATCTGGACCTGTGATTTCAGTGGAATTACTCCATATCTATGTGTCTAGAGCTGGATTTTTAAAGGGATTTAGGCACTTGGAAGTGCAGACAGGCACCTATTGGGATGTTGTGAAAGCCAAAAGTATAATGGGGTTCAAAAAAGAATTAGATGAGTTCCTAGAGGATAGGTCCATCAATGGCTATTAGCCAAGGAGGTCAGGGACGCAACCCCATGCTCTGGGTGTCCATGGACTGTGCCTTGTGTGAAGTACTTCCTTAGGTTTGTTTTAAACCTGCTGCCTATTAATTTCATCAGGTGACCTCTGGTTCGTGTGTTATGTGAAAAGGGTAAATAACACTTCCCTATTCACTTTCTCCACACCGCTCTTGATTTTATAGACCTCTATAAAGTTATAAATTTCATCAGGTGACCTCTGGTTCGTGTGTTATGTGAAAAGGGTAAATAACACTTCCCTATTCACTTTCTCCACACCGCTCTTGATTTTATAGACCTCTATAAAGTTATAAATAAAGGAACCTTTGGATAAGGCTGCTCCATTCGAGTGCTACAGGGATCCCGGAGTGTCTCAGAAACACACTCATTCTGAACCACCGAATGCTGGGCAGGCAGTCCAAGGTCACTTCATCACATGAGGTTACTTCTCTGATGATAACACTGCTTCTGCAAACAGCTGCTACTTTCTAGCACTAAGCAACCTGAGGATTGAAGCCGAAAGATTTAAAAGCGACCTTGCAAAGTCCGGGCTTCCAGTAGCTCAGACAGCATTAGCTCTTTGCTCTTTCCTGTCATCCAAGGATCTCAACGCACTTTACGATCATTCTTCAAACCAATCCCCACCCACCATCATAATCCCCACTTTAAAAATGGAACCACAGAGCTGGGGGAAGTGACTTGCCCAAGTTCAGAGAGTGAGTCTGTTGCAGCAGTGGGAATAGAACCCAGGCGTCCTGAACCATTAGCCAGCTGCAGGAGACCCGGCTTCAAGGCCTGCTCTGCCACAGGTGTCCTCTGTGACCTTGGGCCAGTCACTTAACATGTCTGTGCCTCACAGCCCCATCCTCACATCGCTCACGCAGGGGGGCTGTGAAGACAAAACACACTGTAATGATTATGAGACTCTCAGGTACTATGGTGACCATATAAGTACCAAGATACTGTGTTCACCTGCCCCTGAGCTGGGAGTCATGGCTCCTAGGCCCCTGCTCTGACCAGCAGGCCTTCACTATCTCCATGGAGATTTCAGTTTGGTTCTCTAGGACTTTTGAAGGATTCATCCATCTTTAAATAATGTAGGTGTTTATTGGCTAATGAGCTGTGGACTGAGATGTCTATGGCTGGGTCATGGACATCAGAGCTGAATCACCTGAGCCAGACTGCAACCGATGTAGCAATTAGTGTAATGGGGCAGATCCTGTGTGATGCAAACCCGTCATCAGGGCCTGATTCACTGCAGAGCAGGAAGGGGGTCGGCGAGCCTGGTTTTAACTGTGGAGTGGGAAAGGAGGGGGGGCGGAGATTATTATTTTTGCAGGGAGAGGTGGAGTTTGGCTTGTCTCTAGGACACACCCACCTGTAGACGCCCTGACATTTACGACTGTACGTACGTTTGTTTTGCGTTAATATGAAATCAGGAACTTGGAAAGACCCGTGAGCAGAGGTTTCCTTTTAAGAGTTGCTGGTTGGACCTTGGACCTTATCTGTGTTAGCAAAGTCTGGGTCCCAGGGACAAGGGAAGGATCAAAGCTTAATGTGGGGGCTGGGCTGAAGACCCAAGAACAATACCAAAAAAGAGAGACCACAGATGTGAGCCTGGGACAGGCCAGTTGCTAGCAAAATGGGCATCGGAGGGCATCACGGCTGCAGCTGAATGAGCAGCCCAGGCCTCCTACCCTTACAAGGTCAGGAGGAGTTTGCACTGGCTTGGCATTTGTACTGGTCTCAATCCAGAGGAGGGAGGAAGGAAAAGTGGTTAGGGCGCTGACTTGTGACACGGGGATGCCCTCTTCTGCCATAGACTCCTTGGGTGACCTCAGCACAGGACACGGAGCCAGGGCAGAGGAGGGGAGAGGTTCACTCGGGCCATGGACTTTGGGCAAGTCACTTAATCCCTGTGGGCCTCAGTTCCCCATGCGTACAATGGGTGTGACATGCCCCTGTCTCAGACAGGTGTTGAAGGTTTTTGAGGGGCTCATCCACTCTGGTAACAGTGGCACCCAGAGAGATTCCTCTGGAATTCCTCTGGCTTTACGCCAATGCGGCTGAGATCAGAATCTGGCCCTGGGACCCTGACAGGAGGTGCTGGCGACTAGGAAGTGTTTAACGGGGGATGCCAGAAGGAGTGGGGGAGTTGTGCCTTAGCTTATGGCCCACCTCCCCCGTTGGTTGCTTTCCCTGCCACAACCCTCTTCTGGCAGGTAAATGACTTATCTGGCATACTCGCCCACCGCCCGGTGGGTGCACGTGGCACTGCTTTACCAGTCAGACCCTTTGTCCCAGAGGCTGTGCCAGGAGCTGTGCGTGTTTACACTGGCTTGGAACATCCCATCGTGCTCAAAAAACCACCAGCAGTTGCACTCGGATGGGTGGGTGGCTCCCCAGACGCTATGTTGGGCCTGTGACGTAGGGCAGAATGGGCGCGGCCCACTGGGCCTCTGTGGCCGCTGTTTACCCAGCTAACACGGGGCAAAGTTCATGTTTTACAGCCTGGCTCAGCTCCTTGCTCTCACGCCCCTACCCTGCTCGGTCCCTGCGGAACGTCTCCACCTCGTTCCCTAGCAATGCTTGTGTTCACAGGGAGCTATGGAAACGCTGAGTGGCGCGTGCCATCAGAGGAGCACTGAGCCAGCACCCCGTAGAGCCAGCCCTGGGCTTCTGTTGGAAAAGGTGAGTCTGCTTCAAAGTGATTTCATGCAGCGGGGGGTGGGCGGGGTCTCAAACATACTGGGCCCCCACCTGTGAATTATTATCCCCATTTTACTGATGGGGAAACTGAGGCACGGGGAGGGCTATTCCACATAGAGCCATTTTTCGCAAAGATGCCAGCAGCCACACTGGGAGCTGGAGTTTCAAAAGACCTCCGCACCTTGGGTGCTGCAAAGGGAGCAGCTTGGTGCTGAGCTCCCAGCTTTTTTGAAAATCCAGCTCCAATTATGGGTGCTGAGCCTTTGAAAAACTGGCCCTTAATGAGGAAATGCAAGACCTGGGAGTAGAACCCTGGGAGTCCTGACTCCCACGCTCCTGCTGTAACCCATACACCCCACCCCTGGGAATAGGCCCCAGGAGCCCTGACTCTCAGTCCCCTTGCTCTAATCAGTATGCCTCACAACCTCTATTTTAGCAAATGCCCTGCAC
This sequence comes from Eretmochelys imbricata, assembly GCF_965152235.1. Taxonomy (NCBI): domain Eukaryota; kingdom Metazoa; phylum Chordata; order Testudines; family Cheloniidae; genus Eretmochelys; species Eretmochelys imbricata. The sequence continues at coordinate 8,837,634 of NC_135595.1, read as the reverse complement.
ATAGTTTTGTCTCCAGTGGTTCTTTATGCAATCTGCAAACATGACAGAAGAATTCTCGGCTGGTTTCTGTGACCCACTGTGGTGTTAGTCAGAATTCCTCAGCTGCAGCTCCTAATGGACAATTCCCCCCAAACATAGACACACCGAAATGTGTAGCTGCTAGTTGGAACATCTTGGGTCTCCCCAGCTAGGCTAGACATCTCCTGAGAACCAGGTCTCTCTTGGGGGCACGGGCGGTTCTGCCCGGATGCAGCAGATACTATGTGAACATGAGAAATAAGGAGTCCCGTGTTTCTGTGGAGTCAGTGCAAATGTGGGGGGGTGAAGGAGATGAAGAATTGGGTCAGTTCTTCTTTCTTACACTGCGCTTATCACTGGACTGAGGCCTAGATTCTCAAAGGTATTGAACCCCCTAACTTCCACTGGGCCTGTCCGTTATGCATGAAGCACTGTGACGTCACATCGGTTACGTGTCATTTGGTCTCTCATCCTCTCCCCAAGGGGAGAAGTGTGGACAGTGGAGTGTCTTGTTTGGTAGAGTTGTAGGGGGGTTGTTTTATTTTAAGACACGCACGTTGTTCTGTATTTACGTTAGAGAAGACAGATCAAAGAAGCGCGCTTCGGCCTTGGAGCGGAAGGTGGGGAGGTTTGGGATGGGCCTGGGTTTCTGGAGAAGGTCATTCTACAGCCTCAAGAGAGATCAGCCTCTCAGGTTTGCTGCCTCCATGGTTAGAGCCAGGCTCCCTTCTCGAATCTACCCCCCTCTAAGGGGCAACTTGCTTGGCGTGAACACAGGGCAAGACAGGCATTTGCTCCGGCTCAGCGCCTCTCTTCCCCCAGCTGCAGGATCAGGTCCCCTGAGCTCATCCCTGTGGAACGCAGCAATTAGCGCAGTGGAGGAGGGGGAGAAGGGGAAACGGCACGCCCTTTTGGCAGAGGAGGAGGACAGACTGGCTCCCTGCGAGTTGGGATGCGAGGAGGTGGCTTTGCTGCAGATGCTTCTTGTAGAAGGGAAGAAATGGCCTTCTGGAGGCTGCAGACCCAGCTGGCACTGATCCCTGAAGCGGAGGGGGGCCAAGAGGCGCCTTGCCCTGACGCCGGGGGTGAAGAGAAAGAGGGGATTTTTTGCCAGGTAGGCTCTATCCTGGGATGGTGTCTCCGGGGGAAGGGAGGGAATCCGATTTAAACTTTTCCCAGCCACAGGCAGCGTGGAGCGGGGCACTGAGCTCATGCTGGGGCTGAAGGGTCAATGGTTCTTTGCAGGAAGAGATGGTGAGGGACCTATTACTTGGTCTTCTGTGTAGCTGGCTGGCTCAGAGGACTGGGATTCTGCCTCTGGACAGATACCTGGGAATCCTTCTCCTCTGATCCCTACCGGGAGGCTGGTGTCAACTGGGTTTGGTCACCGGGTCTTGCTCCAGATCTCGCAGCTCAATAGCCAGGTTCAGCAGAGAGGCCGTAGGCAACGGATGCCCCTAGTGGAGAGCCCTGCCAGGGGTCAACGCTAAACTCCACTGGCAGGACAGTAATGGGGAAGCTTGGCTTGCCAGGCTATTCCATCTCTGTGGGGATGGAGGGTACCAGTCTCTGGGGCTGGCAGGCCAACACCACAACAAGGCAGCAGTAGGCTGAGAGGAAGGATGGTCCAGTGGTTAGGGTGCTTGCCTGGGATGGGGCAGACCTACGTTCAAGTCCCTGCTGTGCTATAGGTCCCTTAGGGCTGTGGACAAGTCACCAAGGACCAGATTTTGAAAGGTGACTAAGATGCAGCTAGGTGCTAGTGGGAGTCCCAAAGGCACGTCACTTTTGTAAATCACACTGGGCGCCTACGCTCCTTTCAAAATCTGCCCCAAAGTGCCTCCGTCCCTTTTGTAAATGGGACTTTTAACGCTTCTAAGGGGACGTCTGCACTGCAAAACAAAAACAACCCCCGAGCAGAATCTCAGAGCCCACGGCAGCCGACTCAGGCACCCAGGGCTTGTGCTATGGGTCTAAAGAGCAATGGAGATGTTCCCGCTCAGGCTGGAGGCCCGGCTCCGAGCCCGTACATCTGCGCTGCTGTTTTTAGCCCTGCGAGCCTGCGCCAGCTGACCCAGGCTATGAGACTCGCTGCTGCAGGAGTGGGGGTTTGCAGCATAGACAGATTCTAAGGCACTTCGGAATTCGTGATAATGTCCCCTGAAGTCTTTCTGTGGTCTCAGATCCACAGCTGTACAAGGGGGACAACAGCATAGCCCCACCCCAAGGGATTTGTGAGGATCAGTACATGGAAGACTTTGACCTGCTCAGGTATGATGGTCACAGGGGCCAGCTATCTAGACGGATGGAAGAATTCACATGCCCACGCTCAGAAAGACACAGCATGGAGGGGTTAGCGTCTCTGCACGTGGGGGCCACAGGCTTTGTTATCAAAAAGCAAACAGGGCCGTGGAGCATTCGCCCCGCTCCTCACGTTGCTTTGTGAGGCTCTCTCACGTGGACAAGCTGTGGCCCTCTCTTCCCTGGTTCTGTTCTCACACGCTGAGAAGTAAGCTGGCACGAACATAAAACCCCAACCACCTTCTTTCTTCTGCTCAGCTCTGAGAAAGAGACAGTCTGCTTCTCACAGCGGCTCCTGGAAACTTCCTTGCCGCGCCCCAAACAATCCCTCAGCATGCTAGATCTCTTTCCAAGTCCTTGCCTGCTGAACCACAGAGGAGAGAGAGTTGGCTGGTTACTCATCCAGCACCTGCAAAGAAAAGCGCCACAACAAAGCAGGGTGAACGGGAAAGATTCAGTGCAACAATTAACTCATTCTCCTTTGCAGCAAACCTGGCTTTAGGGAGAACTCTAGGCCCTCGGGAGTAACTGTAGAGAAATCAGGAGAGGGAATGTGGTTGAGTGGTTAGAGCAACAGCGTATGTGTCAGCACTCCTGGGTTCTGTTGCTGCATCTCAGAGTAAGTCTGGCCCAGTGGCTAAAACAAAGGAGCGGGTGTCAGGACTCCTTGGTTCTACTTCTCTTGGGTTCTTGGGGGGGAGTACGGTCTGGTTGTGAGAGCAGGGGCCTAGAAGGCTGAACACCTAGGTTCTTTGGCTGACGCTGGATGGGGAATGTGACCCTAAAAATTAAAACAGAGGCATTATCGATTCTGTTCTTGACCCTGCCATAACCCTGCTGGGTGACATGGGGTATTTAATCAGTCACGACCTGCATACCTCAAAAGGAAAAGGAGTACTTGTGGCACCTTACAGACTAACCAATTTATTTGAGCATAAGCTTTCGTGAGCTACAGCTCACTTTATCGAAAAGCTTATGCTCAAATAAATTGGTTAGTCTCTAAAGTGCCACAAGTCCTCCTTTTCTTTTTGTGAATACAGACTAACACGGCTGTTACTCTGAAACATGCATACCTCAGTTTCCCTTCTGCAAAATGGCAATGACACCACCTCAAGGGAGTGCTGTGAGGCTTAATTAATCAATATCCTTGGCTGAAAAGGTGCTAGAGAAGCATGATGTTAATACATGGCAGGAGATCAGAAATGATGGTTAGCCTTCTCTGAAGACACTTAAGCAAAACTCCAGAATAGTCTCTGTGAATAGGCTAATTAGGCAGCAACTCCAATAGAATGTACCACCCAGAAGAAAATATAGCTGACTTCCAGATCTTCTTTAACCAGCTACGTCATTAAACTTCTTTGACATACTTCTCCTGCAGGACACAATCTTCACCCCCTTCCTTCTTGTTCAGGGCTGCAGCACCTTAAACTACTTAAATATCCCCCCAAAGCAAATGACTAGAAAACAACTCAAAGTCATGTTATGTATGTATTGCCCCAATGCAAACAAATGCAAGATTCTTCAAGTTCATGGACCACCAACATGTAATGTTCTGGATACAAATGACTGCAGAATTAATGTAGAAACAAACATGCATCCTCGATTATGCAAATAATAGCAATGAAATTAAGTTATGCATTGCATGTAAATCCATATATTTAATTCAAAAATAATAAAAATCATGAATTAATTTGCATGTAATATACCTTCCAGTACAACTGGCTGGAAACCACAATTAAAAATCTTGCATTGATTTTCATATAATTTCTTGACAAATTGAAAACATCTCAAATTGTGAATTTTTTTTTTTGCATTCCAATTAAAGTAAGTGGAAAGCAATTGTAAACTATAAATGCAGCATCCCCCTTGCATCAAATAACTGTAAATATTAAAAACCATGTCATGTATACATGTGAATTAGTTATCATATGGATAACTATCTTAGAAAACTTAATAATAGTTATGCATTTTTTCCATGTAATATCCTCCAATGCAAATAATTAGATAAAAATTTAGAAGAGTTCAGTAATTAGACAATTAAATGACCTGGATTAATTTAAATATATTATACCCCATGCAATTTTGGGAGGTGGGGAAATAATGCTTAAAAGCCCATACCTTAATTTGCCAATGCAAATAGATGGGAGCGAACAATTGATAACCAGAACCATAAACTGGTATAGAGTGCAAACATAATGCTGGCCCGCCCATACATTGAGGTGGCTACAATGTACTTGATATACGTGGCTCCGTAGTACTTGATTTGAACAAAAGAGCCCGCCCCGCTCCACAGTAATTTACAGATCCTACCTGTGGGGCATTAATTTATATACAAGACCCCCGCCCCACGGTGCGGTTCTTTGCATATGCAAGATTCCCACCCCGTTGTACATTAGTTTACAACGGAGGAAGACCCTGATCGGCCGTGGGTTTATTTACATGCAAGACCCCACCTTGCTTTGCATTAATGTACATGCAAGACGCTGCATTGCTTTGCATTAACATGCACGACTCCGCCCTGCGGCATATTAATTTATATGCGAGACCCCGACCCGCCATGAATTCATTTACATGCAAGACCCTGTCCTGCTTTTGTATTCATTAACACGCAAGACCCTGCCCTACTTTGCATTAATTAACACGCAAGACCCCGCCCTACTTTGCATTCATTTTCATGCAAGACTCCCCCGATCGCGGTGCACTAATTTACATGCAAGACCCTGACCTGCCTGCTTTCATCCTCCCTGCTCCCTGGGGCGCCGCGCGCGCGGTAGCAGCATCCCCAGCGCGAGCCCCGGGCTCACGAGCAGCCAGCGCGCGAGGCGTGGAGCGCGGGACCGGCCCAGCGGGAGGCCAGCGCCCGGCAGCAAGGGGCGGGGCCTGCAGGCGCGGAGGGGCGGGGCCGGGGGGCGGGGCTGGTATTTCTCGCGCGGGCGGGCCCCCGCCGCCGCCTAGTCGGGTCGGAGCCGGACCGGTGGCATGAGCGAGGTGCGGAGCGTGTGCACGCTGGCAGAGGTGCGGCCGGGCGGCGACAGTCCGGTGAGTCCCCCCCCCCGCTCCCTCCGGGCCTGTGGGGGGCAGGGCATCTCCCCAACGGGCCAGGCGCTCCCAGCCCCCCGCATGGGGGTGACCAGGGCTGGCCCCGGTGCAGGGCTGGGCCGAGGTCTCTGTGGTGCTGCAGGGCCCCCCTCAGTTCCGGGGGGGGTCTCCGTGACCTGGTCTCCCCCCTTGTGGCTTTATGGGGGACCCCACTCAGTCCCTGGGGGCTCCTCCCCCGGTCACACCTCCTCATTGGTCCAGGGGGGACCCCCATAATCTGGTCTCACCCCCTGGGGCTCTGTGGGGGACCCCTCAATTCCTGGGGGGCGCTCTACGAGCTGGTCTTACCCCCTCCTGGCTCCAGAGATTCCCCCTCAGTTCCCTAGTTCAGGACTGATCTCCTGTACCCCTAGTGGGGGGCACCCTCTCCCCTGTGTGTGTGTTGGGGGGTCTCAAAGCTGGATCAGGCTCCTTGTGGCCCCTTGATTCCTGACATGGCTGTGGGTTCCCCTGTGACTTCCGGGCTCTTGTCCCCAGGGCTGTCCACCATCTTGCGATGGAAGTGGCTTTGGGCTTGGGTGCAGGGTTTGTGGTGGCACGCAGGGGGTGAAGGATCTGTGGCACCTCTGGTTCCAGCCCTGGAGGGGGACTCTTGTCTGAGATGAAGACCCCTGCCATGCTCCTGGGGGGTGGGGGGAGGCAGCCCTTTGCAAAGGAGAAGCAGGAGGGACCTAAGGTTAAGGGAGGGTTATTGAGACTCCAGTAACCAGAAAGCCTTTCTGAAACTTTCCTTGGTTGTTGAAAGCTGCCATAGACAGCAGGTGGCTCCTGAGCTGCTTGAAAACAGGGAAGGTTATCAGACCATAATGCAAGAACAGACAGGGCTTTGTTTCAATCTCTTACAATTGCAGTTCTGTCATAAGGTTTTTCCACCTCCTCTTCTACTAATTTATTTTGGCTTGTAAAAATACTAGAAGCCTTGTTGAATGCTTATCAAAATACGTTATCCTTAAAGTGTTTGTCGTGTAATCTTGTATTAACATACTGTAGGCTTATTTTCTTTCAGAGTAGCAATTTTTCCCTGTGGCACAAGTGTGTGCTTCAAGTGTTGTATGCTGTCAGGAGAGTTTATAGATCAGAATATTGTCCAGGCTAATCAGAAACCTTTAGCCACCCTCATTAGTGTTGTACTCTGTTTTATATTTTTTTGTTTGAAAAAATTTTAGGCGCTCTAGATCTACGATAAGGACCTAGAGAGAAATGTAAACAGTAACACCACAAGAATCATTGCCTGCTATACCTTTATCTATTTATCTATTTAAAATTTTTATAAATACACAATTTATGTAGCACTGCTTGATGTGATGCCCACAGACATGGCTCATGTAATGTTTACGACATATGTGGGAAAAGTCATGCAGGCAGCAAATGGTTTTGATATAATACAGATGTCAAATAACTATATCCAGATTGTGCTAATGGAATTGTGTGCTTTATGTGGAGCTTAATGTGCCTGTAGTCAAGGTGATAATTACATTGGAGATTTTAATAATAAGATTTGAGTAATCTAGGCATTGGCAGTTGCTGGTAGTAAATGAGTTTTGGTTGTTAGAAAGACCAGGTGAATGAGGTAATATCTTTTATTGGGCCAGCTTCGGTTGGTGAGAGAGACATGCTTTCAAGGTTTTGCAAAGCTGAAGAGGGACTGGTTTTAGTTGTGTCATTTTACAAGTAGTTCTGTTCCGTGTGTTTTTTTTGTTTTGTTCAAAGTCCTTCTAAATTGCTTTCAGCAGATCTCATTGATAGGAATGCCAGATTTTGGTGTGGCTTACAGTTCTTGATGTAGATTGTTTGTTGTTTGGGTTAATGATGAAGCAGAGAAATACTGGATCTGATAAATTGGGTTTTCTAGAACCCCAAGTTTTCGAGAGACAGTTCCAGGCACACAAAATTATCCATTTGGGTCCTGCAGTCAGTCCTGTGTGTCAGTCAATTGATCCAATTTTCTTTCTACTATATAAATATTAGACAAGAAAAAGAAGCTAGATTTTTAATGTCTTGGGGGGAAATCCAGCCTGGAAAAACATGGCTCCCATAAATGTACACTGGATTTCTCCCTTGCAGTTGTTCAACAGAAGTTTAATTGTTTCATGTTTGGTTTCTCATTATCCTTGCTAGTATCAGTCCACTGGCCTTTGTATGTATCGAAGGTGACTCATCTTTGAGTCTTCTAATGAGAGAATCCTAACTCCCTGCAGCCCTTCCCTACCATATATGGAACTGTTGCGGTGTTAAGCATGTATTGCATACATGTTATGTGTGGTACTGTAGTAATAAGCAACACTATCACACCTTGTGTCTTCAACACTTGGCAAACATTGCCTAATTACTCTTCACAATACCGTTCTGGTCAGTCCTGTTCCCATTCGACAAACTGACATAGATGAAGTGACTTGTGACCAAGTGATTCAATGCTGGTGTTGGGTTCCTGGCTTTCAGTCTCAGGCATTCTTCCCTGGTCTCAAAAAAGATAATCCTCTTCTTTCCACTGGTAATAGCTCATCTTAAGTGATCACTCTCCTTACAATGTGTATGATAACACCCATTTTTTCATGTTCTGTGTGTATATAAATCTCCTCACTGTATCTTCCACTGAATGCATCCGATGAAGTGAGCTGTAGCTCATGAAAGCTTATGCTCAAATAAATTGGTTAGTCTCTAAGGTGCCACTAGTACTCCTTTTCTTTTTGCGGATACAGACTAACACGGCTGCTACTCTGAATACTCTTCTTATGTAGCTCTCCAGTCACTTCTTTAGTCAGGTCAACATAATCTTCTGTTTTTAACCCAGGTCTTAATAGTACTCCACTAACCTTCTCTTTTTCCTAGACTAATTTTCTTGCTTCTGGATGCTCTTGAGAATAGATAGCTGAAACATACTTTGCTGAGCAATGCTCAGTGTCTCTTCCTTTAATTATTTAACTAATCTGCATCCCTTGTGTTCCTGCTTATTTTTGTTCTTGGTGGGTTTCACAGCAAAGAATGTGCCACGATCACAAATGAGATCTAAAATAGGACTTTTCAAAATATGTGAATCCTAATTCAGGTACTGACCCTATTTCACTTCCCCTTCAACATCAGTTACCTTATTCTGTGGCGGAAATATCTACGTTTGGATCATTTTCAATCTTACGGACTGAAAAAATCTGAGAATGTCAGTGTTAAATCAGGTTTCAGAGTAACAGCCGTGTTAGTCTGTATTCGCAAAAAGAAAAGGAGTACTTGTGGCACCTTAGAGACTAACCAATTTATTTGAGCATGAGCTTTCGTGAGCTACAGCTCACTTCATCGGATGCATCCGATGAAGTGAGCTCCGATGAAGTGAGCTGTAGCTCACGAAAGCTCATGCTCAAATAAATTGGTTAGTCTCTAAGGTGCCACAAGTACTCCTTTTCTTTTTAGTGTTAAATCAGATACCACTCCCCGCTCAGAATAAACTCTTGACATCAGAAAAGCCATTTTTTATTTTATTTTATTAAAAAAAAAAAAAACCACATAAATCTCCCCTAGCTGTAGATAGATCTTCACAAAAGCGCAAGTAGAAAATGGTGCAAAAATTGTCAGGTTTCCTTTGGCTCTTCCTTAATTTATGACCCCTGTAGTAAATGCTTTAAACATGTGCAATTCAAGGTGTGTTGGAAGCAAAGAAAATTGAGCAAGTTGCATAATCTTTATGCAGGAAATAGCTCAAGGTTAATATGATATTTACTAAGGTGTTGCCATGTGAGGTTTGTTCCAAATATGAGTGTTTTTAATAGGTAGTACGTAGCACTTACTAACTCACAGACACACCTGTCATGCTACAAAGAACACCTTCTGCCTCTTGAAGAAAATAACTGGGGGCAGTAATATATATTTCCTTAATTTCTAAATTGTTAGTGGTTAATTTTTTTTCTAAAAGAGCAGGAGGGGGAAACCAGCATAGTCATGGTTTTAAATGTAGCTGGAAGGAAGACAAGTGGGATTCATTCCTGCTTTAACTTCATTGCAATCAGTGGAATTACATGGGCCAAATGCATCTCCGGAGGAGTTGAATTTGACTGTCTGTATAGGGGAGAGATTAGTGCAGACTTCTGTGCATGGTCTCCTTTTCACTTAGGATTCTTACAAGGTAAATAGGTGCCTGAATTTACGTGTACTACAGCAGCGAGGTTTGGCCATGCTACGAGAGTTCATCTTAGCATTAAGAAAAGGAGTACTTGTGGCACCTTAGAGACTAACCAATTTATTTGAGCGTGAGCTTTCGTGAGCTACAGCTCACTTCATCGGATGCATTCTCTTCCAACTCCTTTTTTTTAATGGATTTAATTCTCCCAGAAAATTAAGTTAATCAGAAAGGGTTTCTTTATGCTCATGACCCCTTGATTTTAAGCACAAGGAAATCTACCAGAAACTTAATGCAAAATGAATGTTAGCGATCAAGTAAATTTGTGCAGTTTCATAGATTAATCCTCATTTAGTACAAATAGCAATGGAAATTAAAACATTCTGCTGTGTGTACTTGGAGGGGTCTTTGCTTTTCTGTAAGATCAGAGAAAGAATGAGTGATCAGATCACACTCTAGTCTAAAAGTTTTCAGGACATTTATTTGAATTATGTTTAGGAAGCTCTTCTTAAGAATGTGAGGCACTTCTATTTAGAGGTTGACTCAAGCTATGAAGGATCCATGCTTATGCGAACTTCGGGCAAGCATGGATATGCTTGGAGCTGGTCTATCTAGCTTCTTTGTTAAACCTGCATACTGTCAGTGATGTGTCTGCTCCAAACTTCTCAAATGATTAACTTGGGAAAGATTAGTGTGACAAGATTTTAAAGCATGCATGGAATCTTATAGCTGGGATGATTGGCTAAAGTGCCAGCCCCACTCCAGGAATGATGTTTATGAGACAGTACCTGCTCTCCCTGGTTACATCACAGCTTGCAGTCAGTCTCAACATTTTTCCATAGAGATTTTTTTTCTTTGCTCCCCCACCAGCTATTCCGGAGCAGACGCTTATTTGCTGTAATAGTGTCACTATTGTAGAATACAAGCAGTAAATGGGAAGGCTGTGGGGAAAAATTCACCGAGTTCTTGTCTGTCTTTCCTATGTCTACAGGATTTTCTTTAGGCCCTGCCATCCCCAAAAGCAGCATACAAGTTTTTGTGTGTTTGTGGTATCTTTGGTCTAGGGTAGTGGCTCCCAAACTTCCATCTTGTGCCTCGCTACTGAAGATGACAATTCTTAGTCTCTCTTCAAGCATCTCCATCTTAATTTTTTATCTTCCCTATGGCAACTAGAGGCACCTGTTTATGTTGGGAAAAGTAATAGGATGCTATTAAAGGAATGATGGAAATAACCAGGCTCCAGTGCAATGAGTAGGTCTGGTTGATTAGATCTCTCCCGTTCTGTATTTGTGCTGTTCATTTCTTGGATGTTCAGCTTCACATTTATTAGGACTGACTCGGTCCCCTTTGTTGCTTATGGCCTCAGTTGCTCTAGTAGCACCTGGTTGCTCTGCGGTTTGGTTCAATCCATCTCTAGTCTAGTTCCTCTGATTTTTGATTTTGTCTGCAAATTTAATTACTGTTGAATTTATGTGAGAGGTAGCCCACAAAGGCAGATGTGGAACAGTTGCGTAGGGTCCTGTGAGGTGCTTGTGAGGTTAGCTGATTAGAAAATTTCTGGCAACCCAAAAATTCTGGAACGAGTTTCAGGTAGCCAGAAGGATTACTAAGACTGGTGAATGTAGCTCTGTAGATAATGAATAGCCCATGGACTGCAAGTCGTAGGAATATTCACTCCTTGTCCTTTTTTGCAGCAAATTTATATAGCACTGACGCAGTTTTCTTGGTGTGCAGACATAGCAGGCATGCATTGTAGCGCACATGCATAATTTGTAGCATTAGCAAGTCTGTTTTTTTTTAACACTTGCCCGCTGCAGAGATTGGCTGTTAAAAGATTGTTTAAGGAATCCAAACTGTTAGGCATGCAGTATAGATGACTTTTTACACTGTGTGACACCTTAAAACCCATCCAGGTGCCTTTCACTTTGTTGTTTCTATCGACAAGAATCTTGCACTCATAAACAAGGCTCCAAATGAGACAGGGAAATGAGTATGTTGTTTCAAGAAACTTCTTCTTACTTACAGGATCTGAATGGGATAGCATGTTTCTGCCATGTTGAACTGTAAAACCTATTAAATGAGACAAATACTGTTGCATATGAATTAAAGATTAACCTGCTTTTACTGATAAGTGTAATGGGTTTATAAACTTTATATCATAGAATATCAGGGTTGGAAGGGACCTCAGGAGATCACCTAGTCCAACCCCCTGCTCAAAGCAGGACCAATCCCCAACTAAACCATCCCAGCCAGGGCTTTGTCAAGCCTGACCTTAAAAATCTCAAAGGAAGGAGATTCCACCACCTCCCTAGGTAACGCATTCCAGCGCTTCACCACCCTCCTAGTGAAAACGTTTTTCCTAATATCCAACCTAAACCTCCCCCACTGCAACTTGAGATCATTACTCCTCGTTCTGTCATCTGCTACCACTGAGAACAGTCTAGATCCATTCTCTTTGGAACCTCCTTTCAGGTAGTTGAAAGCAGCTATCAAATCCCCCCTCATTCTTCTCTTCTGCAGACTAAACAATCCCAGTTCCTGCAGCCTCTCCTCATAAGTCATGTGTTCCAGTCCCCTAATCATTTTTGTTGCCCTTGGCTGGACGGTTTCTAATTTTTCCACATCCTTCTTGAAGTGTGGGGCCCAAAACTGGACACAGTACTCCAGATGAGGCCTCACCAATGTCGAATATTAAAGAACTTCTTGCTCTGTCGGATATGTCAAGTGATTGCATATGAATTAAAAAAAACAGATCAACTGTAATAAGTAGAAGTCAATGTATTAAGGGAGGGACTTTCAAAGTTCTCTGAAGATTGAGGAGCATAAGTCCCAATGAAAGTCAGTGGGATTTTTACTCTTAAGTCGTTCAGGTGCTTTTGAAAATTGCGTCCTACATGCTTGCACAGGCAATCTGGGGTGCATTCCATAATACCTGAATTCTTAGACATATGTCTTATTGCAAGTGGGTTTAGCTGCACTTTTTGAAGCCTGCCTGTTCTCTAGGTAGCTAATTGCAGAGTATTGTAGATTCAAATGCTAGTTCATGTGATATACTAAATCATTAAATTAGTCAGCATGCAGGTTATAGATTGTCCAGTATTCTGATATACTTGTTTCTCTGTGATAAGAAAGTGGTTCCGGATGAGGTTGTCTTATTGTGACGTGGACTGTATTGCTGTTAGCCCAATTGCTTTACAATGCAGCTGCCTCATTTGCTTCACACACATATGCATGAGGAAGCTTCTGGTGAAATATTCCATAAAACTGATTATAAATTTCTACAAAATTGCTTTCACCATTGTAAAACTCTGACCGCCAATGACCTTAAATCATACTAAAACTTGAACTGTTTTGAAAGCACGCCTCTGTATTATAAAAAGAAAAGGAGTACTTGTGGCACCTTAGAGACTAACAAATTTATTTGAGCATAAGCTTTTGTTAGTCTCTAAGGTGCCACAAATACTCCTTTTGTTTTTGCGAATACAGGCTAAAACGGCTGCTACTCTGAACTCTGTATTAAAGTTAACTGCCACCGTTTTTTATGTCTCGTTGTATAATTGGCTTTTCAAATAATTACTTAATCATGTTTATGTAAACATCTGCTGGAATATAAGTTCCAAACAAATACATGTGTTGACATTACTAAATATTTGATGCAGTGGTAATGAAACCATAGCTTAAGGTTTTATCAGAGAATTGGGTTTAACAGGAGAAAAGAATGGAAATATGTTAATGCTTAACATCAGGAAAAAACAAAATAGCATAGTTAAAATTTGTGTGAGGAACATACTCAGATATTTTGGAAATAGAGATGGCTTTTGAAATTGGACCCTACTGAATGGCTTATTTCAGAACCCTTTGTAAAGAGTATACATGGAAATTCTATACGGTATTTCAGGTGTAAATTACAATATATCTGTTACGGAGCTTTGTATAACTTCCTGTTTTGGAATTTGAGTAAAGATTATATTTCAGAACTGACTTGTACTGTGCCAATCTGAGGGCATCTCATTAACCATACCATAGCTTTTGATATCCAGCAATTTACCTGTCTTCGTGGCAGTGGGTTTGTCCAATTACAGCAGCTCTATTTACACAAATATCAATATTGGGTTTCTGACCTGGAGCCATAAAATTATAGAAATGGCAGGCTGGAAGGGACCTCGAGAGGTCATCTAGTCCAGTCCCCTGCGCAGGACCAAGAATACCGAGACCATCTCTGACATTTGTTTTCAGGAGACCTTGTTAAAAGTTTTATTTTTAAGAAAACAAAAAGAAAACCATACCTTAAAAGAGTGAATTCTACTTTTAACTTATTTCCTTGTGTCTTTAAGGCTGCATGGTAGCCTATGAAGGCTTGGGTGTTTGTAGAAGGAGAATAGTAAATTAAGAGTTGCTACGTTTTATACTGGGATAGGCAGAGAAACAGAAGTGTTGCTGTTGACTTTAATTGTTTGATTCCTAGTGCATGAGGAAAATATTGAAGGAGAGCTGAGCAACCTTAACTGTGCAAATTGATTTATTAAGTGCCCATCTGTTGATCTGGATTTTCGAAATGATTGATCTTCTGGTCTAACCCCAGTTGTCAGATCTAACAGATAACTACCCACTCCCCACCAGCAATCAACAAGGGGCTGTTTGTGTACTCTAGATCCCCCAGCCACCTCTCCCTAAACTCCAGAGAAGAGATGGGCTTTGCAGCATACCCAGTTGGTTTTCAGCAGACCCAACTGCTGGATCCCACGTGTTTCTAAGCCCCCTGGCTCTGGGTAGTGTCATTTGGTCACTGTTCTGAGCTCTGGGTCTCTTGGGTGCACTCCCATGAGCAAATCCTGCATCTACACCCCTTTTCTGGGTTGTGGGGATCCTGATAAGAAATGGCGCTCACAAAGCAAGATGGTGTTCTCAGTTTGGCGCACACATTCTTCCAGCCTCTCTGAGGCCTTTGGAGAGTGCCTCAGCTGCAACCAGTGTCCTTTTAAAATGACAGGTTTCAGAGTAACAGCCGTGTTAGTCTGTATTCGCAAAAAGAAAAGGAGTACTTGTGGCACCTTAGAGACTAACCAATTTATTTGAGCATGAGCTTTCGTGAGCTACAGCTCACTTCATCAGATGCATACCGTGGAAACTGCAGCAGACTTTATATATACACAGAGAATATGAAACAATACCTCCTCCCACCCCACTTGGGAGCCCTGGGGGTGTGCACAGTTGGCATGAAGTATGGCTTAAACGGACAAATGCATTCTGCACCATCTTCAGTTTCTGGGTGTTCTCCACTTCCAGGCAGAGTGCAGTGAAGTTAGCTAGTCTCAAAGAACTAAAGGAAGGGATAAATGTGTCACTGGGTTTTTCCCATCTGAGGGAAGGTACTCCTGCAGAACAGTGACTTGGATAGGTTTCAGAGTAACAGCCGTGTTAGTCTGTATTCGCAGAAAGAAAAGGAGTACTTGTGGCACCTTAGAGACTAACGAATTTATTTGAGCATGAGCTTTCGTGAGCTACAGCTCACTTCATCAGATGCATACCGTGGAAACTGCAGCAGACTCTATATATACACAGAGAATATGAAACAATACCTCCTCCCACCCCACTGTCCTGCTGGTAATAGCTTATCTAAAAGCCATTTCCAGCACAAATCCAGGTTTTCTCACCCTCCACCCCCCCACACAAATTCACTCTCCTGCTGGTGATAGCCCATCCAAAGTGACAACTCTTTACACAATGTGCATGATAATGAAGTTAGGCCATTTCCTGCACAAATCCAGGTTCTCTCACTCCCTCACCCCCCTCCAAAAACCCACCCCCATACACACACAAACTCACTCTCCTGCTGGTGACTTGGATACTTTCAGTAGCAGCTTTGGATCTATGGCAACCCCTGAACGATCAGCCTGTATCACATATGGCCAGGGGTAGGTCTTCTGGCCTGGGGGCTAGTATAATCATTGCCAGGTCCTCTGACGGCTTTCCCATCCCACCAGTGCTTCCTCGGGTCTATCTGGGGCTTGGATGAGGTGCTATCCAATCTCCTTTTCACTTCAAGTCTCCCCTTTTTAATCCTAACTATTTTACTACATCAGCTGTAGTCAAAATCAAAGAGATGAAGAGGCAGGACTTCCCTCGTGTATGTGCAGACAATTCTCTGATCTTTGGAAAAAATGTAAATGGGTATTTGAGATTTGTATTTAACTGTGTCAAATGTTTGATGTGGATACAAAAAAACATTTTAAAACCTAACCATGGAGCAACATAAACCTTTTTTAATTAAAGTCTGTCGTCCTCTTTACAGGACAGTGTGAAAGTGCTACGGCTGACGTTGCAGAATGACCTTCCAGGCGAGAGACGTGATCAGGTGAAACAAAAGGTGTGTGTTCCAGGCATGAACATACTGCTGTATGTAGGAACTGCTAATTTTATGTACCATGTTTTGAATTTTATCAGCAGACTCCACGCTAAGGGCTGTTTAAAAACCAGTGATTTTAAAACGAGTAGAAATTTCTTCTGTTCTGGCTTATATGTAAAAGCTGTTGTTCACAATAACTTTTTGGAGGGGAGAGAACTTTGTAAAGGATGGTAGTCAAACTGTGCTATGCTTGATATGCTAGAGAGAACTTCATTTCCTGAGCTGCATGAGCATTTTCTCATTGCAAATCGCTTAAAGGAGCATCCTTTAATTACTGTAGCTCCTAGGGGCCCCTGTCATGTAGAAGGGTCCCATTGTGCAGGGGCTGTATAAACACAGAACTAAAAAACAGTCCCTGTCCCACAGGGTCCAGACTGCATTTTACACAGCATTCCTCTAATAAAGTGCTTGATGCTGATCTGACTAGAAAGCTGTCTGTGCCAGGTCCAGACAAGCTATGCAAACAAATCATCTCAATATCTAAATGTCTTACTACATTGTCTCTTGCAGCCTGTTGGAAGGGCCTTTGCTATGGTGGCCAACAGATCAAGTAATGGCCATTCACTGGCTTCAGAATGCATCAAATCCAGCGATGGTCACGAGGAGATCATCAAGGTTAGTGTTAATCATGGTTCCCAGCTGATCTGAATAATTAATTTGCATAATTAATTTAGAGGTACCTAATATGCATTAAGACTAAATTCATCTTGTTTAATTTTAGATGTAAACTAAAAATTTTGATTTGGGCTGTGCAAACAAGAAATCTTAGCAAGTGTGGTTAGTGGTGTCCTTACTTGGGGAGGAGAGCATGTGGCAATGCTTGCAGAGTGGGTTTTCTTTCAGGAGCGGCCATTTTGAAATGTAGAAACCTTGCATTGTTTCAGTAAATTAACTTCAGCAGAGTTGCTGAGTAACTTTCCCAGGTTTAATGGAATTAACTTGTTTAAACTGGAACTCTTAAAAACTCGAAACAAAAATGGCATCTGAGGAATGTTTAGTCTCCACACCCTGGGAATCCTAAGGGAGAGCTTAGAGAAATAAACAAATGCTTTAAAACCATCCAAATGTAAAACCAGGCAGTGAATAAAAATTAGTTGGAAAGAGGAGGAAAAACTGATGGCAATAACCATCATTAACTACTTTATTCAAAAGGTCAAGCTAGAGGCTGAAGTTTTCAAAGCCAGTTAAAATTAATGGGAATTGGGTGTCCAAATCTCAGCTACAATGTCCTGATGAAAGGAGGACTAGAGGTAGAAAAGGAATCGAAGATCTTAGAGGGCTTTGAGAGCTCAATGCCTCATTGTACCTGACTCTGTGACTGTAACCATTCTGGTTTGTATCTTCTGCAACTGAACAGCTGTTTCATTGGGGTATTTCTTTCTGATTCAGGTTTACTTGAAAGCAAGAGCTGAGGACAAGGTGAAGCATGAACAGAATGTCAGTCAGCTGAAAAGCGAAGTTCGTTACATTCAAGAGGTAGCTTTTTGGTTTCAGAATTAACGTACAATATGTTGTTGACTTAACCCAACCAAAGTCTGAATTCTCACAGCTGCCTGTTGGAGGCTTGTCTCAAAGCTTTGGTGCCCTCAACTTCCAGTGGCAATGTTTGAGGAATCTGTGTCATGGCAGAGGTGTTCTCTTTGCATACAGAAATCTGCCCATTCCCCCCATGCCAGAGTAGAAACCTGTGTAGCTGTTTTTCCAAAGACTGAGGCCATGTCTTCACTAGTACTTATGTCAGCAAAACTTTTGTTGCCCAGGGGTGTGAAAAAAGCCCCACACACCTGAGGGACATAAATTTTGCCAGCATAAGAGCTCGTGTGCACAGGGCTCTGTGTGTGGGGGGGTGGGGTGGAGAGACGCTCTCCTGCCAACACAGCTACGCTGCTTGTTGAGTTGGTTTTATTACGTTGACCAGAGAGCTCTCTCCTGTCGGCATAACATGGCTGCACAGGCGCGTTTCTAAGTGTAGACATGGCCTGACACTGCCACAGTGCCGAGGCATTTTGCAGTGCTGCACTGGGAAAAGTGCAAGTCAGCAGTGTGAGAACTGCATGATTTTTGCCTAGGCTTTCCCCAGCCACACCCAGGCGTGGCACCAGAGCTGCCTCTTAAAAGGCAGTTTTGTAGGCAAGGTTCCACCTGCCTAAGGAAATCTGATGTCTGACACTTCAAGGGTTAACATTTCCCTGTGCAGTTGGCAGCAGTGATGGGACTGGACCTTTGTGGGGTTGGGGGTGGGAAATAGCTGGTTGCTATTTAAACCGTTTCCATATTTTGCAATAGTGGGGTCTAGGCTGGTCTGTCTCTGGCTTGGCTTTTAAATAAACTTAAATGTGTCCATAATTTTCTATTGTGGGGGCTTCTTGCACTTTTCTCTGTGGGAGATGGGATACTGGGTTAGAGAGCCCAACATCTGAGTGACTAGGACAGTTCGTATGCCTCCATTCTATATTATCCTTCTGAATCCTGGCCTCCAGCTTCTGAGTCAAAATGCATTTCCCCTAAAAAATAAAAATAGTTCATTCTGTCTCCTCACTGCAGTAATCGCACTACAGACCTGGTCGGACTAATTGAAAACTAGTTGAAAAGCACAAAGGCTTTAACAATTCCTGCTGTTAGTGCAGTGGGCCCCAATGTTTGGGGTGTGCCGCCCCTGGGGGGCATGGAGGGATGTCCGGGAGGTGTGGCAGAGCCCAGGCCAGCCCCCTTGGGGGCGTAGGGAGGAAGTGCCGCCACCAGCCCCGCTCCTCCCCAGCTCCACCTTGGCTGCGGCTCCATCCATGGCCATGCCCCCGCTCTCAGCCATGGCTCCACTCCTGGCTCGTGTCTGTGTGTGTGGGGGGCGGGGGGGGCGGCACATTCCATGACTGGTAAGGGTGGGCGCGAGAGGAAAAGTTTGGACGCTGCTGTGTTAGAGCCACTGAAATTTATCTCTAAGCCATCAAGATGCTTTAATCTTTATATGCATGTGCTAAGTCTCTGGGATTTCCATTTTATTAACCACTCTTCACTTGTTACAGTGAGTTCTCATTGGGTGTGTATTGGTCAGGGTGTCCCCCACTTCCAGCTGGATGTATACTTGGTGTAAGTGCCCGTCATGGTAATGGTGTGACTTAGGCCTTATTCAACACGCATGGTGTAGTGCTTTAACTCTTATCTGTATGGGAAGGGGAATAAGCTATACCAGCAGAATGAGGAAGGATCTAAGGGTACTTGCCTAAGATGTGGGAGCACCTGCATTTAATTCCCTACTCTTTCAAGGACTTCCTGTGTGATCTTAAAGTCCTTTTGCCAATCGGTGCCTCAGTTCCCCATCTGTTAAATGGGGCTGATAATGCTGCCCTACCTAATAGGAGAGTTGAAGATAAATACATTAAAAGACTGAAGCGTTTTGAGATCTGCTGATGAAAACGGCTATAGGAGAAATAAGCACAGAACTGTGTTTGCACTAGGGCTTGTCCTGATATAAGTAGATCAATAAATAAATGCACCCCTAACAGACGTTGTTGTTACACCCATACCGAAACTGTATAGAAGAAGCCTTTTACCTCAAACCAGTTGAAGCCGCTCTTGTGCTTTATAAGAACCTTGGATCCGTGGCTGGTGTCATTGAGATAGAATGTGCCACGTAGCATAGTCAGACCTGCTGTATGATCTTGGCTCTTCTGTGTCTCAGATTTCTCCTCTAAAGTGAGTCACTACATACCTCACAGAGGGGGTTGAGAGCTTTAAAGCTAGAAAAGTGTCTGATGATCCTTGTATGAAAAGTGCTTATAGATGCAGAAAGTACATGCTGAAATATCAGCATTTCAGCCTTGGTGTCACTATTGCTGGAGGAGTGACCCTGTAAAAATTACCGGATTCATTTTCTCTAGTGACTAATTCTGTATCACAGGTGCAAGTCAAGACTGTACTTGTCAGTAAACTCCCATATGGCTGAAGACACATGGGCTTAGATGTATGGAATAACAAGAATCTGTTAGGTACTTCTGTTTGTTGTAGTTTTCAAAGTACTCTTGCAAAGAAAATTAAACAATAATGAAAAATCAGCATACATATTGGGACGTCCCTCTTCTGTCCTTTACACTTTAACAAGGATAGTAAGACACTTGTAGTCAGTGCTGCTTGCTGGCGAATATCCAGTAAAATCAGGGACTTTTGTGGCACGTTGGTACAAGACAAAGACCTCTGCTTGCTTGTTTGGCCTCAAACACTGGCATGTAATGAATTTACACCCTGTTTTGGGGACCTATTACATGTGCATTTGATGTATATTGAAAAGAATAATTGACACTGTTGTCCACACAGACAAAGCTAAATTGACTTGCATTTACCAGGCTAGAAGTTCTTTGAAGATGCTGCGGGAAGATATAAGTAGTAAACTTGAGAGCAGACAAGGAGCTAAGACTAACCTGCAATGTGCAAAGGTAACAGGAACATTTCTTCAGTCAACTTGCAGTGGCACTTGCTTTCCTGAGGAAAGATGTGCCACATTTGGATTAAAAATAACAGCAAAGTGTGGCCTAGAAATAAAATCCTCTTGGGTGATTAAAAGCCTGTTCGAAGACCTTCTTTGGAGGAAGAACTGAGAAATATGCAGAAGCAAACGAGAGATTCAGCAAGCTAAATGCATTGGCTGTTCAAATGCACTAGTGCACTTTGTCTTTGTAAACCTATTACAAAGAATACATTCCTTTTTTTTAAAGCTGTTACAGCAATACAAAGATTTAAAGCTGATGGAAGTGTTCTGTCTGTAACATCTAAGCCTAGTTTTGAGGGAGGATCACAGTTCTTGATTTTTAAATTTTTTTAATAGGTAATGTTCGAAAACCAGAATGGAATATGGCGATACGCTGATGGCTTGCATAGGAACTCCTTGGAGGATCAGGTATGGAACCAAAAAAGGAAAACTGTATTTTGAGCAGTTAGATTTGGTTTCTTTTTAAATCTTCACTTCAGGGGTCACTTCAAACCTATAACTGCTCTAAGATCTTCCTTGCATTCCAAAGCTCACTGGTACTGTTTTGGCTGTGTCTGGGTTCCTTGCATTCCAAAGCTCACTGGTGCTGTTCTGGCCGTATCTGGGTTTGGTTAGAAGTCAGGTCTGATTTTCACATGCATTTAAACCAGCTGCTCTAGTAACGAGCTCACCTTCTTTTTAAATCTCTGCAAGCACAAGGCTCCTTTTCACACAAGCCTTTTGGATGCAGGGATAATTAAGGAGTCCATCTTATCTGAAAGTGAGTGCAATTTGCAGAAAATTGAGCAATATACAGCATCTCATCCTGTCTCTGCAGTAAGGGCATTCCATGCTACAGAGCGGCACCATGCAATGCTGCAGCCCTTTTGCCAATAGTTTAAAAGCCATAACTGAGGGGGGCAGGATTCAGTAATCGGTCAGTGTTTAAGCTGTCATGACTTCGTTCACTTGATGGTTTTGAGATACCTAAGGGTGGCTTATGACAGCATCCTAGAAACACCATGTGGGGGGCTGAAAGGAGACCTAAGAAAGTCACATGCAATTTTTTTTCTTTTATGGGCCCCCAGGCACCTGACTCAGTGTAGAATTTGAGAACTTGTTCTCTTACTTGCCTAAATCAAACTTTACCGCAACTTCTGCAGCCTTTTATGTATCTACTTTTGTAACCTGTTGGTCAAAAGTATTGGCTCCTCCACATGCAGAGAAAAAGAATGTCTGTTCTGGTAGTGTCCAGCTTGAGACCAATAAAGCTTCCATGCTGTGTTTGCAGGAGGATGATGATTCAGGAGAAGACATAGAAAAAATTCGTGAGACAGCAAAGAGATTGTTCACGAAACTGCAGGAGGCTGAGAAGCGGCATCAGTCCGACAAGACCGCATTTGAGGTGAATACACAGCAGTGTTGAACTGCTGAAAGATCTTGACCTTTGTCTGAATGAGGGGCTAGCTTCAAGTGCATGCTGCTATGTAGCTTTCAGAGCTCTCTGAAACGGTCCAGCCCCGTCCTTCTGGAGCTGATACAAGCTGTGTTGGAAAGCAGAATGGGAGGGTGTGATATGGATTAAAGGTTATAACTCAGGGGTAGGCAACCTAGGGCACACATGCCGAAGGCAGCATGTGAGCTGATTTTCAGTTGCACTCCCACTGCCCGGATCCTGGCCACTGGTCCGGGGGCTCTGCATTTTAATTTAATTTTAAATGAAGTTTCTTAAACATTTAAAAAATCTTACTTACTTTACATACAACAATAGTTTAGTTATATGTTAGACTTATGGAAAGAGACCGTCTAAAAACGTTAAAATGTATTAGTGGCACGCAAAACCTTAAATTAGAGTGACTAAATGGAGACTTGGCACACCACTTCTGAAAGGTTGCCAACCCCTGTTGTACCTAGTCAACCATCAATTCTGTCTGTCAACCATCAATTCCCATTTTTTTTCCCCAGACAATCAGAGCTACATTGCCCTTTCTTGATTGCAACACTCAAACTTGTTTTGGGTTTGTACAGCGCCTAGCACAATGAGGCCCTGATCCCTGACTGGGGCTCCTGGTTGAAAGCACAATACAAAAAATACATCATAATTGAAACCAGTTTGGGGTTGTGCTGGCCTGTGTGGTTGGGGGACACTTCTGAAGAGCTGCGGTTCAGGCAGTTTTGAAACCCAGAGAGTAAATGGATTTAAGTAGCTTTTAACAATGATTGATTAAAAAAAAAATTCTGGCTAGTTCTCGCCAGCCAGCACAACCAGCCTCTTCCCCATGTGAGGTTGAAAGGTCAAGTTGAGCACGGGGGTTGCCATTAGTCTTAACTAAATATGTACAATCTGTAAACTGTAAGTAAACACATTGCATTGAAATTTTCACAAACTGGTTTTGATTTATACAATGACTGTTTCCAGGTAATGTTAGTTAGAAGGTAAAATCATAATGACTTTAGTGGGTGGTGGCAAAGCACTTGCTAAGACAAGTGACATTTTGGCCATTTTCCTTAGTCTCCTCCAATTTCTGTTTATCCTGTTAATTACGTGTAGGACATCCTAGTGCTCATGACAAGCATAGGAGTATCTTGAGTACAGCAGTGAATTGCCTAGATAGCTCGGATGGTGAAGCATCAGATTTTTAATCTGAGGGCCCAGGGTTCAAGTCCTTGTTCTGGTGGTAGGATGCTTGTGTTATGCAAGAGGTCAGACTAGATGATCACACTAGTCCCTTCTGGCCTTAGAACAAACTGTGAATGAGGGAAGTATTATCTCCATTTTATGGATGGGGAAAGGTGGGGTACAGAGACGAAGTGTCTTGAACAGAGTCACATAGGGAGTCTGAAGCAGAGCCAAGGATTGAGCCCGGCCAGATCTGCTGAATTGTCCAGTGCCTTCTCCACAACACAATCCTTCCTCTGAGAGATGTTTAGCTTGTTACATCAAGATCACAAGATGTCTTGGTGGTGAAGGGATGTGGCACAAACTGGGCAGCTGGGACCCCACCATGTTTTCATATCAAGTAACTTATTAAATGGAAACGTGGGTTTCTGAGGTGGCAGCTGAATTCATACTCACTCAGCTGTGACAATTTACACGCTGCTTTAGAGATATAAGCAGGTTTTGCAGTGCAAGTAACTTCAAATGACAGCTCCTGTGTGCTAGGTGGTGCGGACGCAGCAGGATCTCTCTCTTGCTTCTTTCCCCAACACTGGGGATTAATGGTCCCCTTTTTTTAGGGAAAAACTGTGGCTTTGTCATGTTGGCATAGTGTATATGGAGACTGCATTAAATGTAATGAGCTCCTGGGGCGGAGGGGAGTCCATGTTTGGGGATAACCTCAGGTTTTAGTTCCATTGTGTCAATGGTTCCAGGCTCCATTTCCTTTCTTGGATCTTGAGTGAATTGTTGTCTAAGATAAATCCCTTTAGCCCTAAAATGGCTGGAAAAGGCAATGCTATTACCCTGTATGTGTGCTCCTAGAGGGAGGCCCCGCAGAGATCTGCTTGTTCCCCTCCTCTCCAAAGCAGGGATGTGTGTTTGGGTGACTAAGAGCTAACGTAACTAACTGGTGGGGAAGCACAGGTGGAGTACCTAGGTCGATCTAAATTTTAAGTGCAGACTAGGGCTCTGCTGCTTCCTGGAGAGAGTTTGGGGGTGGTGGGAGTTGCAGAAATGTATTGAGTTTGGGGCACTCCTGACACAAACCCCAGGGATTGGAAATCTGTGCATGCTTCCGGAGATCTGCTGTACTAGTTATCTGACAAATAATTTTCCTGTTTAAATGGATGTTGTATAGATGCTAATCAGTTGGTTTGGTGGCTATACCTTCTGGACAAGCCTGGGAGGTTGGTGGGTGTGAGAAGAGAGAATCCTTCTCTACAGAACAGCAGAAGCATCTAATGCTCAGCCCACAAGTCTGGGAGCCAGGAGCTCCTGAGTTCTCGTTCCGGTTCTGTCGCTGACTCCTGGGCTAGGGGATGTCATGCAAGCTGAGGGCTGTTCTATACTGGGATCTTACATTGACAAAACTACCTCTTTGAGGGTGTGAAAAATTCATACCCCTGAGTGATGTAGTTAAGCCAATCAATGTAGACCGAGGTAGGTTGACAGAAGAACTCTACCATTGCCCTAGCTGCCACCTCTCCGGGAGGTGGAGTGTCTATGCTGACAGAAGAACCGCTCTGGTTGTAGATGGTGAACACTGTAGATGGTGTCTACACAGAAGCCCTACTGCAGCACAGCTGTGCTGTTGTAGTGGTTCAAGTGTAGACATACCCTGAGTGTGTTCATCTGAAACAAGATGGAAGACGTCCATAACTCGCATGCCTGAATGATGAGTTTTCTGGCATTTATGATGCACTTTTGTCTTCATTGCCCTAGGATTTATGCATCAGTTAGCCTGAAGTGCTTTGAAGACAAAGCGTTGTAATCGTTCCTTCTCTCCAGCACTTTGGGCTGTTTGGCTTCCTTCAGCAAAATACACCTGCTGAGACTAAAAATGCCATCATGTCTTTAAAATGCACTCACTGAGTGGGGCCTTCTCAATGTCTTTGTTGACTGTTTGAGGATCAGAAACATCTTTCTTTTGTGTCCTGTTGCAGATGACAACCTCTCAATACCAGAAAGAAATAGAGCAAACCAGTGCAGCTCTGAAGAAGGCTGAGGAGGGCATGATGGAGAAGGAAGTGAAGCTGGAGGAAGTGCAGAGGCTCATGTCAGGGATGGAGAAGGTACTGCTTAGAGATCAACATGGGACCTGCTTAATGGTCTAGTGGCTGGACCACTCTGTCTGCAAAGGGTGATGGGTTTAGTGCTTGCAACATGTAAGGTGCGGGATGTTGATCAGTTCCAGAGCAATGCTGCTGTAGCACAAGTGTCTCCCCTACAGCAGAAAGCGTGCCAGCTGTCTGCCGGTTGCCATTTGTTGGTGGCTTCTGGGTAACATGTTCCAGGGGATGGGTGTCCATGTAATAACTACCTGCACAGCTGGCACCTGTATTGGCATCCTCAGGAGAGGGGCTAAGGTGTCAACAAGCCCTGGAGACTGAGCTCCCCTACTGGGGGCTTTGTCTAGGGCAGGGGTGAAGCACGGTGGT
This sequence comes from Eretmochelys imbricata, assembly GCF_965152235.1. Lineage (NCBI taxonomy): Eukaryota > Metazoa > Chordata > Testudines > Cheloniidae > Eretmochelys > Eretmochelys imbricata. The sequence goes on along the minus strand of NC_135595.1, from coordinate 8,812,146 downwards.
AGAGCGCAGTGTGGGGGAGACTTGCACTGCTGCTGCCCCGTCCTGTAAAGGGAATGGAGAATTTCTTTCTTGTCTCCTTTCACAAACATTACATTTCCATGAGATACAGACTGTAGGGTCACCATCTCTGCTGACAACCAAGGCTGCCTCCTAGGACTGCCCAGTGCTACAGATCCACATAGCCTGATGCTTTGCCTCTGCCCTGAAATAGAGGCCAGAGCATCTGTTGTAACTTGTCCTCTGATCTGTTGCAGGAACATCAGAGTTTGCTGCTGAAGATGAAAGAAGGTGAAGCAGAGCTGGAGAAACTGAGAAGCCTGCAAAATGACAAGCTCGCCGAACAGGATAGGTGAGACTCAGCCTTGGGCAGGGATGCTGAGACTCCTTCTAGGCAGTCACCAATTTGGGAGAGAGCCTAGGAGGCTGTCAGCTCGCTGGGGCATGACTTTGCATTCTTGTGAAGGGCGGGTGTAGCTGCTTGCCGAATGTCAGGGTTTTTTCAAGAAGATGAGTAATCTGCCTGTTCCTACTGCAGGCTGCTGTGCCCCAAAAACCTTCCCTATAATTTGAGCACTGTCCTCATGTGGCCTTGTTAGAAAAAAGATCTCCCACATCCAAAACCTGACCACATCAGTCCATTCTCAGATACCTCCACTAGCTTCCTGTTTGCTCCAGGATCCAAATAGTAAACCTAGACCTTGTCTTTCTCTGCTCCACTCAGTCTTCGCTACTGTTGGCGCATCTGCAGTACAGAGCAGCTGTCTAGCTCCATGAATCATCATCTGATAAAACCCCATCTCCCTTACTTTCTCTACCTATTACTGCTCCTTTTCTGCCAAGTGGCTGGGGTTCATGCATGTGTACAGGAGACACTACCCACAACTGACCGTCCATGGCAGAATAAACACCGCTCTGGGGAGGTGGTGAGATGTCTGTGGTGAAACGCTCAGTCTCGTATTCCTCTGCTAATCGCGGGAGGCTAAATGGCTCTTTCTGACTCACTCATATGTCTCTTTCCTAGGTCGGCCAAACTGGAGAAAGAAGTTGCCACCTTGCGGGAGAAGATACACCATCTCGATGACATGCTGAAGAGTCAGCAGCGCAAAGTCCGGCAGATGATTGAGCAGGTGGGTGCGCCTTGCTGGGGCTAGGAAACATATTGGTGCTGGCAGGCAGTGTCTTCCCCCCACCTGTGTGTGTGCAGTGCTGAGCACAGTGGGGCTCTGGTCCATGATTAGGGCTCCTGGAGCTACAGGAATGCAAATAATACAAAAGATGCTGAGTTTGCAGAATCTGCGCTGAGGGGCGTAAAGCTATTTTTAGACCCTCTTTAAGGGAAGAAGGCAATGTTTCCTTTTGGGTGTGAGGAGGAAAAGGGACCAAGGCAGTGAAAAGTGTGCCAAGTCTCTCCTGTATGAGTTAGCATGAGCCGAATGCCACACAGAGCCTTTTAGCCTGGCTCTGATCATCTGCTAGAGGGAGTTGTTTGAAAATATCACCATGCACTTTCCATCCCGGTGCCCTCCAAAGTGATGACGGTCCCCGAGGGACCCAGGTGTGAAAGGTCTGATCTTCTGAAGGAATGGTTGCGACGATGGGAATCGGACCATAGTGCCCAGCAAGACTAGTTACTTGGGAATAAAATGAGTTGCTCTCCTGTATACCAGCAGTGAATTTGGCCCATTGTCTGTAGTGGGGCCCATCAATGAATCTCTGGGAGTGAAATAGTTAATTCTAGACTGTCCACAAGTTCTGAACTCTCTTGCCCAGAACGTAGAGTTCCTTTTCCCTGATCCAAAGTTACAGAAAACCTGTATGGTATGTTATTTTTTGGTAAAGGCTCCTCGTTTTATTATGCTTTCCAGATACCTTGTCTAGTGTAGGCATGTCTGAGATTTCTTTAGTCATCTTGATTAACTTTTTCCTTTACAGCTTCAGAATTCCAAAACAGTGATTCATGCGAAGGATGTGATTATTCAGGAGCTCAAAGAGAGAGTTGCCTATTTGGAAGCTGAGGTATGTATGTTAGTTTCCTTAGATTGGCTGAGCTGCCTTTCTAGGAGTTGTTTTTTCAAAGTGCATGTTGAGGGGTGATAAAGCCTGCTTTAACTGATCAGAGCTTTCCCATTTAACTGATACGAGCTAACCTCTCAAACTTTAAATGCCAGTGAAATGTCACGTGTGATTATTTTGCAAGTCACTTTGAAGTTTGGAACAACTAACTGGAATGTATGGAATGAACTTTGCTTTTTCTTCGAAAGCACTGAAGGCCACCCAGTCGGGGTGATAGAGAAGCTAGCAAAGCCTTAGCATGCAGTGTGCCCGCTGCACAAGCAAGGACAGGTCATGGGGGAAGGGATAGCTCAGTGGTTTGAGCATTGGCCTGCTAAACCCAGGGTTGTGAGTTCAATCCTTCAAGGGGCCATTTGGGATCTGGGGCAAAAATTGGGGATTGGTCCTGCTTTGAGCAGGGGGTTGGACTAGATGACCTCCTGAGGTCCCTTCCAACCCTGATATTCTATGATCTATGATCTATGCTTGGGTTGAAGTCTGTAGGTTTAGATGGTTTCCGCTGAGCCACTTTCTTACACTATATTGTCTCTCTCTTAGTGAAGCTGCGTTACTGCAGCAGACACAACTCCAGTCTAGTCCATGATCTCATAAAGCGTGCTTCCGTAGCCATGAAGCTTTTATTTTGGTGGCATGTATGGGCCAGATAGTAACATTGCAAATTGCAAAGCGGCGCTTCGGGGTCCTTGATACTGGAATGCAAATGCATCTCCTTTTTTGGCTAAAATTGAGCCTGTGCTGGCAGCTTTTAACCATTCTCTTCCGTTCATGGTGCCTTGGCATTTTGCTAATCAGCAGAGGGGGATGGGGCAGTGAGTGCATGTCACCCCTTTTCCTGAACCTGAAGGCAGAAAACTGAAATGGTGCAACTGCAGCCAGCTATCTATTTGATACTTTGCTTTAATCTAAAATCCAAGTTAAAGTCCTGTTTAATCCCATATGTTCTTGTAGAACTGCCAAGCTAATGAAACCTTGACTGGGGGGCGGCACAGGGGCATGAGCTCTGTTTGGATCATAAGTGTCAAAGCACAATGTTGGCTGCAGTTTGCACGTAGGAAGGTGAATTAGATGAAAGCCACAAGAAATTAATCTGCCCCTGACTCCTCTTTGGGCCCCTAATTAACGTGCAGTCTGCTCAAAGATGGGTTGACCTCAGGCCCTTAGTGCAAGGAGTAAAACTTGTCTATTGTTTATCCAGCATTGTGTCATGTGGTCTTCCGATGCAATGGGTTAATGTAGCACAGGGGTTCCCAAATTGTGGTGCACATTTCACGTACCACTGGTGATCTTGATGTTCCCCCAGCGCTATTCACAACTATTTTTTAGGAAAGTGGCAAACTGATAACGCATGGGAATTGCTGACCTAGCACTCTGTTCACTGGGTGGTAGCTTAATCAACTCCACGCCACCGCTTTGGCCTTTCTCTCCAGACTGACCTGAAACTCTTGGTCTGGTCTGTGTTTCAGAATCTGGAGATGCACGATCGTATTGAGCACCTGATCGAGAAGCAAACCAACCCTGGCAGCCATAGCACCAGAGCTCGCTCAAAATCTGAGTATGTGAGCAGGTAAGCAGGGAGCCGCATTGACCTGTGGAGGAAGACCAAGACCAGGTTTTGTGGTGTTCAGCTCCAAGCTGCTTCTTCTACAGGGACGTGTGAGCTAAGCACTGGCCTGGGAGGCAGGAGGTTTGGGTTCTAATCCTGTCACTGCCTCAGTGTTTGCCTTGAACCAAGTCATTTTTTTCACTCTGCCTCAATGTTCCCATTTGTAAAATGGGGAGATACCTTTTTGTGGGAGTGCTTGTGAAGCTTGATTCACTGTTAAGCACCAAGACCCCTGATGGAAGGCACTGGCAAGGGGCAAAGCAACTGTATCCTTCTGCCTCGGTTTCCCTGTCTGTAAAGGGGGTACAAGACTTGTCAACCTTAGTGCGTAGATATTTGGTAGATGATCAGAGATTGATGTGGGGAGGCATATAATAACCCAGATAGATCTGGGGGCGGGGGCGGGGGGCACGTAAAGAACCCAGGTTTGATAGGCATGCATTATAATTTGAGTTATAGCTCCAATGCATATAGTTGATTACGTGCCTCAGTGCTTTTCTTTTTTTGCTTTGTAGTAAAAGGTCGGCGAAGCCCCTTGGACCCAAGCCCCTCCCTCTCATCAGAGTGCTGGAAACATGAGCTCTCCTGGGCACGGATTCTGAACTGAAGAAACTCACCATTTGCTACTGCCACCCCCTGTGCTCGCTGGACAAATGGAGGGCAATGCCTCCAGAGAACTGTAGTGCTTTAAGGGCTAAGCTGTCTCCTGGAGGGGACTGGCAGAGCAGCAAGGCCTACTGAACTGACCTTTCCATACTGCTGTCCCTAGGGGCTTCCAGAGTCCATCAGAAGCGAATTTGTTGAGCATGGTATCTGATGTGGTGTCTGGGGAACATCCAACCCATGTGTGTATATAACAGACAGACCCACTTGCACTCAGCCCAAGAGTTAGGCTGACTTTCCCTGATACAGTTCTTTTTACTATTTCTTCCTTTGCTTAAGCCTGGTATTGCTCTATGAGCAACTTACGATACTATAGGCCTTCTTTATGCCTCAGTGGAATCCTGCTTTTTTAAATCGCAACTAACCATGGTGGACTTAAGTTTTTAATCTTTTTTTAAAAAGATCAGCACCCAAAATCATCCTCTTGAAATCACAAAGATTCCCATGTTTCTCTCCCAAACCGCACCAAACCAGCTGACTCCAACTGATGTCCTCTTAAGGTCTGGCTCTTCCCTCCTGTGTTCACAGCGAGTGCCGCGTGTGGCTGTTCATTGGGACGCATCCAACACAAGGCTTTTCAATAGTCTGTTCCTCTGGAGCATAGAGATGAACCTTACACAGATCTGTGTAGGTATAAATGAAGAGGTTATCCAGTTCCTACTTGTATTTATTTCAGTAAATTATTAGTGTCTTCATATTAGCTTGGAAACGGCACGAGTGCTAATGCCATAGTTTTATGTAGCATATTTAGTGCGTGCTTGTTTTCCTGATTTCAGTGGAAGATACCATCTGGTTTTTCTTCCGGGCTTGAAAGTTATTATATAACTTGTATGTGATTTGAAAAGAAGCAGTCTTCTCTTTTTTTTTCTACATCTTTGGTAGAGGAAAGATGTCAGCATATGACACCTGTATCTCTATAAACTAGTGTAGACAAAGGCAGAGCCAGTCCTGTGAAAGGTACCTATCAAATAACCTCTTTAGTGCAGAAAACCATATGCCTTACATAGCCGTCCAAATAATCTGTAGTGGATTGAATAAATTTATGTAAATAGTGCATATGTGCTGGGCTGTATGTGGAATTTGTGTTTTTATACATTAATTATGGGAATTTGGACTCAGGCTGGATGTCAACATTTGATGCGGGTCGCTGATCAGCAGCCAGTGGGAACAGTTTTCAGACACTATTAACACCAGCATCCTGGAAGCGAATGGCTCCACGTCCCTGAGCTATTCAGTCATGTGCTGCAGCCTGCGCTGATGCATGTTTAAAGGTTTTAGACCAGTAGCCCTGGACTGCATAACTCTTGATTAGCCTACATCCAATTCTTCCCAGAGGAGAGCCACTCAGCCCCGTACGGGGGTGGAGGGGGAGGCTGTTGGGGGAGCACTGGCTGCCCTGTGTCAGAAATATTTTTCCCCCCCCCCCAACCAACTCTTCAGATTTCCAAGGGCTCTCGTCCCTGGGAACACCAATACAGTGCCATGAAGGAAAGTATGCATAGGTATGGAAGGGCCCAGCACAGTATGGCACGTCCCAGGCAGATATAGTGCTCAGCTGTAAAGGAAGAAGGGAAGCCTGTCAGGTGCTTACACCCTTATTGGCTTGAATGTCGACAGTTGGTGGGGATGGAGGCAGACGGTCTTTCTGTATTGGCCTAGAACAGCGAGTAGGAAAATGGAAACTCGGTATCACACAATTAGTACAAGTCACTGGCTGAAGCAGATATTGACTCCAAATAATCCTGCTGTAGTAGGAAGAGAGCCTGAGACATAAGCCCTTGTATCAGAGGCCTGGTATGAGGCAGGACCTGCTCACATAATTTGGCAAGAACAGACCTAATATTGCAGAAATACACATTCCTAAGGAGTGCTAGTCAGAGTACTCATGTAAACACATCCCGATATTAAGGATGGTACGAAAACATTTCCCAAGGATAACAGGAACACACTGACCCCTCCTAGGAGATACGGTCAGGATGACCGTACGTAATAGAGATGTTTTAATTGAACCAATATGTACAAGGATGAGTGATAACTAGCCACATTTGGGGGAAGTAACTATGTCAGAGGGGCAGTACTAACTTGTTTGTATTAGGGTAAAAAGATGTATCTCAGAGGGAATATCTTTGTCTGGCTTAGGGAGGAGCAGAATGTCCCACTGTTCACTGAGCTGGTCCATTGTTATGGTCCATGCATATATTAGCAGTCCAGTAGAGTCTGCGGGATACTAGTACCGTGCTTCGTCAACAATAAACCTGGCTGGGTGCCTTCGTCCCTTAACAGATCTTGTGGTCATTGGGCGGTTCGCTCGCCGTGCCAGCTCTCTGCGCAGGGCTGGGGCATTACACAGAGGGAACGCACATGCAGCCAAACATCTATCAACATCTAACCACATTGTAGCTGGATGGGGCGATGCTGGCTTTCTGCACAGATTATCAGATTTCCTGATCAAAGCCTCTTCTGAAATAAAAGTGAGTTTTCTTCTCCCTTCAAGCAAAAGACCGATAACGAATACTGAACATCAGGAATGTCACTGAATATCAGGCTTGTTTTAGGGAGAGCCCTTATGAGCCAACTTATACGGTTCTCTAACAATGATACAGTTCTTTGATTTCTAGATGTTGGCTTAAAAATCTTCTAGAAAGGATCTGATTCTCGAGGGTAACTTTTAGAGCATCCTGTTGATTTCAGCCATGTTTGTCTATATGGTTTCTGTTTAAGGGTTTGCTCCATTGTGATAGTCCAAGTTCTTACTCATTTCAGCAGATCAGGGACACCTGCACCTTTCATTTTATTTTTTCTTGGGTAGTATGTACTGTTAACTGAAGCTACCTTGAAGATGCAGTCACCGGCGCAGCTATTGATCCTGTTCTGCTGTTGCTTGTGAAATAAAACTGCTTCCGTGGGCCTAAGTACAAAACCATGGGAAGTTTGATACACCACCTACAGTACCTAGAACGTCTTTAATCTTGTAGCTGCTGAGGGCAGTGGAGCATTTCATTTTGCAGGGTTGGGGAAACAACTTCATGGACTTTTATTGTGATAAACTCCTGCATGGTTTACCAGGATGATGGTGGTTGAATTCTTAATCTCTGTATTAAGTGAGATCCAGATTGTCTGACAGAGAATCCGGTAGTGTGTTGCTGTCCTTGGGCTGCTGAGAGTTCTGGAGCTGTCCGGACGTGCCTCGGGGTAGGGAGACTAAATGCAGTAGGGGAGGGTTGTGCACTAAGGCTCGGCAGACCCATGGATTCAACTTGCAGCTCTTGACAGCTTCCCAGTGCAACACCTGCGTTTCCCAGCTCTAAAATGATGATACTCCCTTACCCACAGGTGTGGTGAGGAGAGAGGCATCCATGTTGGTGATGTGCTCAGAGGCAGTGGTGCTGTGTATGGGGGGGATGTGTGTGCTACGTACTGTGCTTTGCCAAACTCAGGGGTTCTCAACCTTGTAACCCCCTACTGTTTTTAGCGCACCAGCTTGAGCAGAGCTAATGCCTGTCTGTCTACCTGTGCTGGGAGTCATGCACACAACTGCTGTTAGATGTACCCTGCGCATTGTCTCGAGGAGGAGCCAACCCTCCTGGTGTGCCAGGGTTGCTGTTCCCTCCCTCCCCACTCCTCGAGAGGCCAGGCAGCTCAGCAGAATCTCTTAAAGGAATCTGTGGTCACCAAGGGATCTAATTGTCTGTAGTTCTTTCTCTGATTTTTTTTTTTAATCTGAGGCAGCCGGAGGCTGGAGTCACGAACATGCAACTGGGGTGAGTGGCGGGGGTGCGGTTCACCTCGATGTGGCTCTCTTGAACGCTGACATCTCTCCGGTGAAGGGGATTTTCTTGGCCATCTTCTAAGCCGTCTCACTTGCCTGCTTGAAGGCTACCAGAGCACACTGCAGCTGCTGCATTATCTACATCTAAGGATCTGTTCATCCCACCACACAGATGCTGCTAGTAATGGGTTGGAGCATGGCAGCTTGATTTAGTGGAGGAGGTGAGGATGATACTGTCTGCATCAGAAAGTGCTTGGAGAATTAAACCCCAAAGGCTGAGACTTTGGGCCTAATTCCTTATCTCCTTTGCGCTGTCCAGAGCTCTCTAAGAACCCCCAGTTTTAGGTCTTTTTTTAATTCCCTGACCTTTAACCCCTCATTCACCTTTCTTTTGGCTGCTACTATGGAGTAACCTTAAACTGCAGAGGAGTGAATACTGCACACAGCTGCCTGAGCCTGCTATGGCGTCCTTGGGTAGCTAGGAGGGATGCTGCTTGCTTTAGGTGTGCCCAGAGCCAGTATCTGGGGAGGCTGAGAGGCTGTGCTCTCAGTGTATGTTGCTGCCAGAGCTGGGCCTTGCTCCGTGGGGGGTCTGTCTCTCAGCCTCCCTCTCCCTCCTGATAAATCTACTGTCCCTGCCTAAACCTCACCCGTTCCAGCTTTATCCAAGTGTCCCCATGGTGCTCCATTCAGACCTCCTTCCTTTGCCTTCTGCTGGGGTTTGCCATGGGCCTAAGGCCCTGGGCAGGACTCCTGGGTTTCAATCCCTGGCTCTGCCACAGCTTCAGATTGTGATCTTGGTGCAAATTGCTTTCCTCTGCCCCAGCTTTCCTCCTCTGTACAAGAGGGAGGAGGTGGACTCGTGATGGGGGCTTTTTGCTGTCAGGCTCAATTCACTCATGGGCCCCTGGTGCGAAGGCACAGGGCTGAGGAATGAGATAGAGCTTGCAGGAATCAGGGCCTCCTTTCCTCTCCCTTTCCAAGAGTCTTGATCTCTGCTCACCTAGGCTGAAGGACTGGGTGGTGCTGTCTGCTCTGCCTCACCATCCTGTAGGCCCTGGTTTCGCAGATGGCAGGAGGCTGACCCCTGTCCGCCCACTGGGGTGACAATTCCCAGGGACGTTAGCTCCATTGTGGCTGCTGTGACATGATGAGGCAGCTGGAGTGAGTGAGTCTGAGGCCAGAGGGGAAGTGAAGGATCCCCAGGAGATCTGCATAGTGGACCGTTTCCTCACCGTTGCTCACCCCCTGGAGCTATCCATTCCCTTTCCACCACCCTGCTCTCCTCCTGACCCCACACTTTCCTTCCAGGAGCCTGTCTACACTAGGGTGAAAATGCAGGATGGCTCCTGGCAGCTGTGTGTGTGTGGGTGGGCGGGCAGTGTTTTCAGATGTTTTTTGAGGGGCAGGGAGGGAGAGGGTTAAATCGTGTCACAGGCTGGGAGTGTAAATTGTGTTGTCCGCCTCTCCCGGTTTCCCTCTTCCTTCCTACTCCTGGCTCGCCAGACTCATGGGATGTAGCCACCCTCATCTCTGGCAACCTCCCCTGGCTCCCCTTTGAGTCCAGACTGGTCCTTGTCCTCCCCTTCATTTACTTCCACCTCTTTCCCACCCTGACACTGGCTGCCTCACCGTGCCTTGACATCATCTCCGTGCCGTTAGTGCAAGTCTTCTCCTCGGAGTTTGCAGCCAATGAACAGGCAGCTCCCCGTAGGATTACCTCACCACCCTGCATGTGCCTGCAATACGAGGTACGCCTGGGGCGAACGTATCCTGGCTGCCACGGCTACGTTGTATTTTTAAGTGTAGATGTACCCTAAATCACTGGATTCTGTCCTCACAGCCAGCATGCCAGGGCTTGTTGAAGGACCAACTGGCAATCAAATAAAGCTGGCGGTTCTTGGTTTGTTCCTGAGGGGACGTAGGGACCAACCTCAAGAGTTTAAAAAATCAGAAGTTGAGCTCCCCACAACTACTGAGCTTTCAAACGAGCACCATGGAAGGTGGAGCTCTTTAGTCGCCTTCTGATTATGGCACCTCTTCTAGTTTTCTCCACAGTCACCGGAGCTAGAATATGTATTTTTTTTAAGAATGCTGAGACTCTCATGTAGTCACCTGGCTGCGGGAGCGGAGACGTTAAGAAAACCCACCAACTATCACAGGTCTTGCAATCAATCTGCAGCACTGATGCTGTCGCTTTGATGACTGATCAGGCATGACAGCTGGTGGCGGTCTCCCAGTTGTAGCGGAGACCAAAGATTGACTAGAGCCCAGCTTGCCTCTGAAATGGCTGGAAATAAGATGACTAGGGAGGGGAAGGAGAATGCAACCTGGAGGTGTTGACGGAGGGCTCCTATAGCGAGTCTTAGCTCTGTGCAGATGCCCAGGCCAAATCCTGACTAAACGGGGGGCAGGATGGAGAGGAATTCTGCTGACAGCCAAGTGAGGGAAGCAGTTTCTGACTCTTTAATGCATTTGGCAAGGCCGATTCCACAGACAGAGACTGAGGTCAGCCGGCAATTTCTCAGGATCTCTTCTTTCCCTTCACCCTACACCCACCAGCTCATTTTCTGCAAGGACCCTAAAATTGGGGGCCAACCAGCTGGACTGGCCCACAGGTCAGGGAGAGCAGGGAAAAGAAGGGACCAAGTCACCTGGGTCTGGGAATAGGTTAATGCAATGAAAGGACTCTATGGCAGGAAGGCATTTGTAGCAGGTATTCTCTGGCATCAGCCCCTGCATCGTCCCAAATGGGAATAGGAAGAATGTGATGGGAACTTGATGGGGAGGGCTGGAGATTGGCAAGGGAGACAGATGCTGCAGAAGGGGTCACTTTCTGTGCTGCTCCCCCTTCCCCCTGCTGTTACAAAGAGGTTAGGGTGACCAGACAGCAAATGTGAAAAATCGGGACGGGGCTGGGGGATAATAGGAGCCTATATAAGAAAAAGACCCCAAAATTGGGACCAAGAATAAATTGTCTGAATTTCTAGCCCCGACGCCCTGGAGCCAGAGATTCAATTTCTGGTTCAGGGTTGACTCGGCCCTTCATTCTCCCAAGGCAGATGCATCGAAGTTCTACCCTGCTTGCTCTTTCAGCATGATTCAGACAAGACTGTAGAGACCCAAGGCCTTGTCTGCTCTGTAGGATGCAGGGGTTTCTGTAAAAACTGGGGCTTGCTCTAGTATTCTGGCCAAAGTGGTTAGCCCCATTTATACAGCTGGGGAGTATTAGAGACAGAAAGAATGAGCAGGAGGACCTAGATGCAGATTGAGTAAATGGGCTTCTTTATGGGGGTACTTGTTCCCTTCTACCTAATTGTTGAGTAAGCCCTGAATTAGTCACATCACACTCTTTATCTGTCAATATGTAAATAACCACATTTACTACAACACCCCCAAAACCCTTATTCGATAATATGAATGCCCATATAATGAATATCAATAGCTACATACTGAATATAATTATACCTGCCCCTGTTTACAGCATTAAGCATATTATACAGACATTTTTATCTTGAAGACACATTTCTTTGCAGTAACTGTAGCCACAAGTTCCCTTTAAGCAGCAGTTCACAGGGGAGGGAGGAAGGGTCCATGACCCTGAGCTCGTTTATGTAGCTGGGAAAGAAGGAGGAAGGGGGGAGATAAGTGTTGCAGCTGCATGAGAAATGTGTTATCTCTCCTTAACAAGCAGAAGGGAAAGGGGTGGCAACTTTATCAGGCAAAAAGACAGTGCCTGCCTATGCCTTTACTCCCTATTACCATGATAGTGGCTCCCAGGTCTTTTCTTAACCCTTACATACCCCCACAGGGAGACTGAGGCACGGGGAGATGAAGAGACTCACCCAAGCTTGGACATTTGTGGCAGTGCCAGGAATACAACCTAGGAGTCTCAGCTCCCAGTCCCCTTACGCTTAACTGCTAGACCATTTTCCTTCCCTTGGCTGTTAGCAGAACCCAGGAGTCCTGGCTCCCAGTTCCCTGCCGGAGTTGGGATGAGACTATGACAAACCATGGAATTCTCTGTTCACTCACATGCAGTGGGGCTGGTCTTTTGGAGCAGGAAGATTTTGAATTCTAGCCTTGCTGCTACTTAGAGTTTCCAAGTGGTCGCTGCTTGCAGCATAGTGTCAACAGGGCAGCTCCAGGCTGCTTCTGATTATTTGCCATGTTCAGGATTGCTACCTGGTTTCAGAGCTGCACGGCTGATGCTGCGTAGCACGCGACCCCTGCTAGATGCACCACACAGTGCAGCCTCGGAAGCTCTCCCCCGGCTGGTGCAGCTGGCATCATTTGCAAACATTAGTGAGATTCAGCCATATTAGTGCATATGTGTTGACAGTAAATACAGCAGTTGCCAACACCCACTTTTCTGTATCCTTGGGTTTCTCTCTCTCTCTCTCGTTGAGAACTTGCTGCTTTTCCGGCTGGAACAGACCTTCTGAGCTAAATGCTTTGGGATCAGCTGCAACCAGCTTTTGTTGGGGTGGGGTAAGCGTGGGGTTCCCTGCCCTGCTTGGTAGAGGGAGACTATATCAGAGTGAAAGGAATTGACTAGCGTTGCAATGTCTCATACTCTCCCCAGCCAATGATATAACAGCACGGCACCTCCACCTTCCGGATGATGGGCATGCTGGAAGGGGGTACATTCCAGTAAATGGAGCCCAAGCAGCGGCAGACATTTTGGAAGCTTTCTCATATGCCTCATTTCACTGTGGAGGGGGCCTTTCCAAAGGGCTAGCCTAGGAGGATTACGGTGCCACTCTAGCTAGGAGGATCTGTTGCCTCATACGCAGTTTGTAAGCTCTTTGGGACAGGGATCATCTTTGTGTTGTGTGTTTGTACAGCGCCTAGCACCACAGGGTCCTGGTCCGTGACTGGGGCTCCTAGGTGCTACTGCAATACAGATACATCATAATAATGGCCTGTGATGGAACTTGTGGGAGCTGGAACATGGTGTAACACGTAACTTCTGACACAACATGGTGTAGGGCGAAGGCTGGATGCGTGCCCACCATGTCGGCCTGGCTGTGGGGGGCGTGATGACATTTCAAAAAGCAACGGCATTGCAGAGTGATGCAGGTGATATCACACCAATATGTGTTGTCAGCCTAGACATGTGCCACCGTGGCACTTCGTCACAGCGGCCATGACATAATCTGTTGCCACATCATGTGATGTGATGGTGGTTTTTTGACATGATGGGATTCCAATGCAATGGGCTGTCATGAGAGTAAACATGATGACATCGCAGTCCGATAACATCTCAGGGCGGCTTGGTGCCCTCGCAGTTGCTATGGCAATGAGTGACAGCTGCCATCTGTGGTGAGAGGGTGCGGTCAGAGATGATGCCCCACCCCAGGGAGGGCTCAGGTCAGGGCTCACGGGCCCCAGGCAAAACTACAATCCAGAGCGCCCACCTCTTCCCACACACCGTGGCTGGGGTTCTCCTTATGAACTACATCTCCCATGAGGCAGTGCTAGGACTTGTGGAACTACAATTCCCATGAGCCTCTGCATCTGGCAGATGGCTGAACTACCTTTCCCATGGAGCTGTGGGGGCGACAGCACCTGTGTCACCCATGAGGCTTGGGGGGGTTGAGGTGACCCCAGACTACATTTCCCAGGGTGCCATGCTCCCCAGCATCCCAGACTCCATTTCCCATAGCGCCATCTGTCCCCAAACTCTCCAGACTACATTTTCCATGGGGCCGTGTGCCCCTTAGTTTCCCAGAATAAATGTCCCATAGGGCTATGCACCCCTCAGGATCCCGGGCCTACACTTCCCACAAGGCCCACCAGGCTGGGCTCCACTGACTACATTTCTCCTGGTGCCCTCAGTATTCCTGGACTACATTTCCCATAGTGCCATGCATCACCAGGCTCCCCCTGACTCTATTTCCCATGACGTCCTGTGCTCCTCAGATTCTCCAGACTACATTTCCCGTGGTGCCATGCACCCCTCCCCCCCCCCGGCTTCCTGAACTACATTTCCGATAGTGCCCTGCGCCCCTCAGAGACCCTGAACTACATTTCCCATGGCTCCGTGCGCCCCCGAAGCTCCCTGAACTACATTTCCCATGGTGCTGTGCGCCCCTAGGCTCCCTGAACTACATTTCCCGTGGTGCCATGCTCCCCATCAGGCTCCCTGAACTACATCTCCCTTAGCACTTCGGCGGCCTGGCTACGGTGGCCGGTCAGGGGATCGCGTGACGGCGACGGCCGCGAACTGCTCGGCAAGATGGCGGACGAGGAGGGCGAAGGGCTGCAGCGCTCGGCGCCGGCTCCGCACCGTAACGGGGGGGGCGGGCCTGGGCCGGGGGGGCCCCGCGTCGTCCGCATCGTCAAGTCGGAGTCCGGCTACGGCTTCAACGTGCGGGGCCAAGTGAGCGAGGGCGGCCAGCTGCGGAGCATCAACGGGGAGCTGTACGCGCCGCTGCAGCATGTCAGCGCCGTGCTGGGCGGGGGGGCGGCCGACCGCGCCGGGGTGCGCAAGGGGGACCGCATCCTGGAGGTGTGAGTACGGGGGGGCCGGGCGGAGAGAGAGAGGGGGCGGGAGGGGGACCCCTCAGAGTGACCCTGGGGGGGCGGGGCAGTGGGAGATGGGGGAGGGGCGCCCCTCCCGCCAAAAGTGACGGGGGAAGGGATGGAGGGGGACCCCTGCCCCTGCCCAGAGTGATGGGGGGGACGGGACGAAGGGCTCCTTGCCCAGAGTGATCCGGGGGGAGGAGGGGGATCCCTCCCCACCGCAGAGAGTGATGGAGGGGAAGGATGGAGGGGGACCCCTCCCCTTGCCCAGAGTGATGGGGGGGGGCAAAGAGTCCCTTGCCCAGAGTGATCTGGGGGGAGGAGGGGGACCCCTCCCCGCCTCAGAGAGGGATGGAGGGGAAGGATGGAGGGGGACCCCTCCCCTTGCCCAGAGTGATCGGGGGGGGCGAAGGGCCCCTTGTCTAGAGTGATTCGGGGGGTGGAGGGGGACCCCTCCCCACCACAGAGAGTGATGGAGGGGGATCTCTCGCCCTGCCCAGAGTGATGGGGACAGGGGGAGGAGGTGGACCCCTCCCCACCACACAGAGTGACCGCATATTGG
The DNA here is from genome assembly GCF_965152235.1 of Eretmochelys imbricata. NCBI lineage: Eukaryota > Metazoa > Chordata > Testudines > Cheloniidae > Eretmochelys > Eretmochelys imbricata. The sequence goes on along the minus strand of NC_135595.1, from coordinate 8,796,948 downwards.
GGATGCAAGTACTTGGGGCGCGGGGGACTACTGGAACAGTTTGTATTGTGGTGGTTCTGAGAACCATTGAACTTGTGTCTGATGGAAACCACTTCAAGCCGAGGCATGCAACAGTGCCCCCAGCACCTATGGACTGGGTCCCTGAAGGGGGAAGGGAGAGCTGAGGGGGAGGAGACCTCTCATGGAGGACCCGGGTGGAACCCCTGAAGGAGAACCAGCCCCAGTGGAGCTGAGCTCAGAGAGCTGTTTTGGGGCGGGGGATGGGGAGATTACATACTGGAACTGGGACTGTGGGGGATGTGGTAGAAGATGACCTTCTCCCTCAAAATCCCTTACTTTTTGGAGGAGTGGGGCCTTGGCAAGGGAGGGGTGCCATCTTGGGGGGCATTTGGGGCCCTGAGATCTCTAGCCATATAGGCTGGAGTGCACAAGTCGGGAGCATGGGAGGACTGCCTGATGGCAGACGGGGAGAGGTGATCTTTCTGAGAAACTCTTCTATGGGAGACCAGCAGGGGAGGGGGACCAAGGCTGGGGAGTACCCTGGAGACGGGAGCAGGGCTGGGGAGACTACGGGATGAGGATATGGAGTAGGGCTCTGGGGAGGGGGAGTTGGGGGACAGCAGAAGGGATCAGAGAGATTTCTGTGGGGAGAGGGAACTGTGGTGTGCAAAGGGGTCTGCATCCTGGAGGGCTTGAGCATATGCTGTAGGGGAGAGGGTTAATGCCTTCCCTTGGGAATGGGAATATGCCTCAGCCAGGACAGAGACCCCTCTCTGGGAGAATCAGTCTCTCTGTGGGGAGAGGGGAGGTGATCCCTGTCCACATAGGGGGATCCTACTCCTCTGGGACTGGAGGGAATATAGGTCAAGGTGTATAAGGGGAATTACATCCTTGGCAGAGAAAAGGATCTCCCCCACCCCCACTCTCTGGGACTGGAGGGAACATAGGTCAAGGTGCATAAGGGGAATTGCATCCTTGGCAGAGAGAAGGATCTCTTCTCCCCACCCCAGCACATACTCCTTGTGGAGAAGGGAAAGCTCTCTCTGGAGATAACCTAGGATATTCTCCCCACCTGTATGTTTCCAGAATAGGGTTTCAATCCCCTCCCCCCCAGCCCCTACATGGAGGCGCGAGTGCAGAGAGAGCCACTTTCTGGAGGTGGGGCTGATTTTATTCTCATTTCCCATCACTTGGACAGTGGTATTGGACTGTCATTGGTTTCTGGTCACTTGCACTGGTCCTATGCAGAGAAGTATTTAAATCCTGCAGAGGAAATTTTAAATACAACCTCCAACAAAGTCTCTGAATAAAAACATTCAAATCTTTATTATATTGTCTGATTTTTTTTTTTTTTGGTCAGAACTTAAAATTTGGCCCTAAACTGCTAGGTCATGTCTCCAGTGTTAATTGAGCCTCCTTTATAGCTTGTCCTTGACCTGTTGAGATTTTGAACTGAATTTCCCCTGGCACATTGTAATTCTTCAGGCGGTTTCTGCGGTGCCTCTGGCTGTTTGTGATATTTTCCCTAATTGTGTTCTGCTGTAAGATAAATTAAAAATACGTAAAGATCAATATGTCTGCAGAGTCAGTTATCTTGAAATACTTATTAAATGTGAGTGTTTCATAGCAATAAAAATGCCTTGGTTTCCAGTCTTTGAGGATTTAAGTGTGTGAGGGAGAAGTGGTTTATGTTTTGTCCCACTGGATGGGAAATGTTCTTACAGACCCTTGGTTATGTGAGTATTCATAACCTGTGCTGGGGGAGCCTTGTATCTACAATGGGCTTTCTGCTGTGTGACCCGAATATTTGTGCTTTGACTTTCCTTCGCCGAGAACACATTCATTCACTGGGTGAATTCTGCAGCTAGAAGATGTATTTAGAAAACAGTATTTATTGACTGAAGGAATATTTGTATGCGTTACAGGACCCTGAGTCTAAAATCCTCCACCTCCTTGTGCTCCCTGTGGAAAGCACTAAAGAGAATTGAATGTTTAAAATTATTGAAATAGGTTTCGAGGCTATGGGCTGGCTTTGGGGTTTGACCCTGGGAGCCAAGGATTTGCTGTTTGTCCAGGTTACTTGGGGGCAGATCCTCAGTTGGTATAAATTGTCCAGTGGAGCCAGGACAATTAACACCAGTTCAGGATTTGACCCCTAGTTTCTTTCACATGGCAACATGTGGTTTAGTGGTTAGAGCAGAGGCTTGTGAATCAGGACTTCTAGTGAGCTCTGCTCCAGCTCTTGAAAGGCCATGTAGTCTAATTGCTAGAGCAGAGGACTCAGTCAGGACTCCTGGGTTCTATTCCCATCTATTGGAGGGAATATAGAATAGTAGGCAGAGCAGAGAACTGGGACTTGGGATTCCCATGTCTGGCTCTGCCACTGACATAGTGTGTGTTCTTGGGACAAAACACTTTAATCTCTCCCAGTGTCTCTGTTGTAGCACTGGTGAAATAGGAGGGTCCCCAGTGCGAGAAAGCAAATATCAGATCTTACTTTTGTTAACTTAAGTGCATAAATTGGCTCCCTAAAAAGTTAATTGTTCCTGATTGCATTTTGTCAGCATGGAGCAGAGGATCCTGTGTCTTTCACACTTAGCTGTGTTATTGCTGGATCCAACCCCTGGAAGTAATTCTAGTATTGCAGCACGTTGGAGGAGAAAACAATAAAACTGACTCCAGAAATAGCATTGATTTCCCTTCCTCTCCACAGAAGCGCAATGATGGGAGTGGGGTTCCCTGGAACTCGGGAGGCACACATATGTACCAGGTGTGCTGTCGTTTGCTGATTTTGGGGCACACTGAATCCAGTGGTTTCTAGTTGGTTGACTTTGAATAAGTCATTCATTCCATTATAGTGTAACCGGCTCTTAAAGTTAAGTTCTGCAGAGGATCATCTGATGCTGCAGAGAGAGCACTGGTAGAGATGGACTGTTTTCAAACTTGGGCGTCAAAGCTAACTCATACTTAAGCACAGGGGCTCTGGAATGCCATTTAAAGTGTATGTGTGAGGAACAATAGATCTGCACCCTGCATCAGCCTGACTTCTCTGCCCATGGATCCCTATACCCACCCCTTCCAAATTTGACAAAGTGGTATTGTGACTTGGTGTGCAGGGCTGCAGTGCCACACAGTTTGGCCCAGCCAAAAAGTGGTTGAGCCATGGTCCGGGTGGCCCCCCTGCCCTCCTTCCCAAGCTCCACGGCCTGTGATTAGGCAAATAAATAGGGATCCTGAGACTGAATAGGAATTGTTGAGTGCTGATCATCCCTGAAAATTAGGCCATTCTTTTAGGTGCCTAAATGCATCCGTGTTTGCAAATGCTTATATAGTGTTTCGCATCTTCAAAAGCACTAAAACTGTATGCTTCCGAGATGGGCTTTGTTTGGAACTCACGTAAGCTGAGGCAAATTCCGTGCGATTTTGCTATAACAAAGCAAAGTAACATTCTTTTAGAGCATGCAACTGGGATGAGGTCTCTTGGGTCCTGTTCCCAGCTCTTCCACTTTCTTGCTGTGTGGTCTCGATCAAGAGGGACAAGGTGGGTGACGTAATATCTTTTATTGGACCAACTTCTGTCCAATAAAACAGAAGTTGGTCCAGTAAAAAAAATTATTGCTTCACCCACCTTGGGCAGTCTCTAATATCCGGGGACTGACACAGCTACAAAAGCACGGCATACATGTTCTTGATCACGTCATTTAACTTTTTTGTGCCTTGCCTTATCTATCTGTAAAATGGATATAAAATGTAAATAGAGTGGGTGCCATTTAAAACAGGATATCTAGCACGCTGGGTCATTAATTTTCTGCAGTGTTCCTCATTAAAGGAATAGGGAATTCCATAGTAAAGAGAAATACTGGGGTGTAGTATTCATCCATTCTTAGGTTGTAAGCTTTTTGGAGTCGGGACCATTATTTTGTTCTGTCTTTGTAGAGCAACTAGTGCAATTGGCTCCTAGGTGCTATCACAATAAAAATATTTTGTATGGCATCTCTGTGGGTCTGTGAGGGTTAATATCTGTAAACTACTTTGCAATCTGTGGGTAAGCATTATGCATGTCTGACGTTTCTCAACAGTGTCTAATTGTGTTTTCTATGCTTGTTATAAAGCACTTAACTGCATGATACCCTGATATGAATCTCCCCCTTGTAACTACTAGCTCAAAATGCTTGGTTTTGAAAGCTGACATTGCAGCATAATGACTGCAAAGTGCTTCTCTAATCTTCTTAGCATGTTGTCTGTTTGTGGGAGTTGAGGGCACTGAAAGCAGATAAAGAAAGCAAATTTAGTTCCTTGATTATCACCTTGAATGACAGTCATAGCTAATCTTTTTAAAAAAATGTCTCTCACAGGTGTGCAAATCACTGGTTACAGCAAAGCTTGCTTGAGATGATCTAATAGTTATAGAAGGAGTCAAGTTTTAAGTATCAGTGAGCCATGTGTAGAAGAATTGCCTGGTGATTAAGTCATTGGCCAAAGCTAAATTCAGTTCATAGCTCTGCCACAGACAGGAACACTAGCAACTGGCTTACCAGATCCAACAGGTGGTCCATCTGTGCTGGTGTCCTGTCTCCAACAGTACGTCAAAGAAATATGCAAAATAGCTTGAAGTGCGCATTTTTTGAAAAATTTCCCTTGGAGTTTGGTTTATGCCCTGACACACAAGCGTTAAGAATAATTTAATCTCTTTCTCAGTTCCCTGACCATAATATGGGGATAATACTTTCCTGCCTCATAGTGTGTTGTGTGGATGAATCTGTTAATGTTGGAGGTGCTCAGATACTGTGGTAATTTGGGGCTAGATGAGCGCTTAGAGAAAATATTTTGGGTGTTCTACTAATTGACTTTTCCAGTTATGCCTCTGGGATGTCAACAGCCAAATAAATTATTCATAATAGGTGAGAAATTAGCCATGTCTGCAGGTTATTTAAAGACCTGAGTAATACATTGGGGACTGTACCAACACCCTCTGGGCTTGGCTGGACGTGTATATGTGGGTGCGCACACGCTTCTCTTTTCTCAGTGCTGCCACATAAAAAGACTAGCTCCTCCTTGTTCGAATGAGATTAAACTCATCTCCTTGCTCTGAAGTCTAACTTTGTGCATGGACTTGAGGCACAAACAGCTGATTCTGCTTTGGAAAAGTACAGACACTGTCTCTAGAAAAACAAGGAGGCAGCTGTGTGTGCTGCTTTTTCAGTGTTTTACTGCTTGCCCAGAGGGCAAATTGCCAGAAAATCACCTTACGAAATGGTCAGCAGGCTGAGCTAGGCCGAACTCCCTTTCCCTGAGTGACTTTTCTGAGACCTGCAGGGCTCAGCTTTAGTGCTCAATACTGTGGTAGCAAGTGTTGTGGTGTTATATAGCTCATCAAGTACTTGAATTAACGTTCCCTGAATATACCTCACTTTCTCCTTGCAATTTTGTAATTCAGTCTTGGAAACTTTTTAAAAGTCTTCCTGTAATTTTAGCTGATGAGAAGCTGAAGAACATACTAGTGCTTTACAGTGATAGTGCTCAATTCCAGGCCTTTGAATGTATAAAACGAGTAAGAGGGATGCATGGTTTTGCGTTTTACCAAATTGATTCACCATTTTCTGCTCATTGGTTGCTGTTAGTCCTGTATCGCTTGAAAGACTCCTCCACTTGTAAGTCTGTATGCATAACTACTTGCACAGTGCATTAAGTCTTATTGTTTTACCTTCTTTGTTTCCTGTAAGGATACAAAACCAAAATCCTTCTCAACACTAGCTGATTGACTTTCTTCCTCAACATAATTCACTGTTTGTATATTGCTGTGACAGTTTGTTTTTGTCTTTCTAGTAGTGTTTATAAATCCACTCTAATGAAGGGTTCTTGTGTTATGGGCTTTTCATCAAGCATACAATTGAAAAGCTCTTGCATGTATCCATCTAAGCTGATATAAAATTTCCGTAGTATATTTAAACAAAATCCATGTGTGTGACTAATAGCACCTGAGACTACTGAAGCTGAAATAATTTATAGCTACTTTTCACCACTTGTTCAGCATTTTGCATTTCCTGCAGGTTGAAAAAATGAAAATATAAGTTGGTCAGTTTCCCTTGTGTTGAGTCAGTTTCGCTCTCTGGTTCTGGTATAGTAGGACAGTGCTGTGTTGGGGCTTCCAACACTGCAAGGAGGAAATGGTTATTTTGAAAACATAAAAGCTCTTGGAAAAACATATTTCATACTAGGATTGAAATGTTTATTTACAAAGCCTGAACCCTAGGTTGAACGCTAATTGTGTCCTGTTGAAACTAGCAATATTCTAGTACTTTGCTACCTCACTGTAATGCCTTACAGTAGTAATAAATGAAGAAGCTGGTGGGATGTGTCTCTTTGGGTATTTGTGTGGTGTCACGGGGTGTGGGATGTGCCCCAGCCTGTAAGTGGTCTCCTTGGAGTGACCCCTTTACTGTGCTGGGTCAAAAGGACCCACACAGATCTACAGAGTCAGGCCTGTGGACCCCAAGACTGGGTCTTTGACCCCAGCATTCCCTGTCTGTCTCTGTGGCTCCCTCGAGTGAATCCAGCCAAGCCAAACTCCAGCGGGAGGCTTGTACTGGGCCCGCACCGTGCTCTCCGGGAGTATTTACAGTGACACAGGCAGCCTTTTTCAGAACAAGGGAGTCATTGATGAGTCACCTGGCTACAGAATCCGAATGTCCTTTGGGTAGCACAGAGAGGCAGAAGTTATGCCATAGTCCACTCTGGTTAAACCAGTGCCCTGATGAGCCAGCCAAGCTGTGATGGACTCCACCTCTGGCTCTCGTCCTGTGTTCCCCCTTTTATCTGCCCAGCTCCGGGCTCCCGAGTCCCTCCAAAAGGGTCACCCTTCCTCCAGTCACCTGACATCTTGTTCTCCAGCTCAGTCCCCGGTCCAGCCTGCAGGGTCGGGGGTGGGAGTTGTTTCCAGTTGTTAGATGTTCAGTTCTGAGGGCATCTCCTTGTCTTGCTTGGGGTTCCTGCTGTTAGTGTTGAGTCCTTGGGGCAGTGGCACAGAGGAATGTTCAGGAGTCGCGGCAGGGCGAGCGGGGAGAGAGCTGTACCCAGCCCTGCCCTGGCTCCCCCGGCCACTGTCCCTGCTACAGCCCTGGTGCCCAGCTGCGGCTCTGGCCCTAGCTTCAGCCCCCAACCATGGCTCTGGCCCCGTCCGCAGCCCTGGCTGCCAACCACAGCTCAGGGAGGGGCATTGATGGGGTAAGGGGGGGATGCAAGGTAAAATGTTCAGGGATCACTGTGTTAGGGCATCTTTGTCTTGCTGGACCCTCTGTTGATTTGGATTGGTTTGAGCCAGTTCTTTTCCGACTTCATTCATTCCCCCAGACAGTGAGGTGATGCACACCCCTCCTGCACTGTCCCAGGAGCAGGGTTAACCCTTTTGCACCCACTGGGTAGCAATGCAATGTACAGAGGGAAACTGAGGCATGCCTAGGATTCATAAAAATATTACAGAAAATACCCTCTTTGTCATATGTGGCAAGAGCCATATAAGTGTTACAAGATTTGTTGGGAGAGTTGTGATGGAACTGAAAGTGGCGATGAGATACAGTGCTATCAGAAAGATCAGCAGCAATCGGCAAGATGATTGAAGTCTTGTTCTCCGGTTTGTACTCTCTCTTTGGAGTTCTTCTCAGAACCCAATTTTCACTTTCTGACCAAATGAGGAGAATACTATATGAAAGGCACTGAGCCTAAAGGCTGTGTCTACATGTCAGTATAACTAATGTCACTCAGAGGTGTGAATAAATCAGCACTTTGAGTGACATAAGTTAAACTTCTACTGCCGACATAGCTCCTGCCACTTGCGGGGGCTGGAGTCGTTAAGATGACAGCAGAGCTCTTTCCCATTGGCTTAGAGTGGTGACATGAGAGAGCTTAGAGTGGCGCAGCTGCATTGGTGGATGCGCTGCTGTAAACTCTCTGCTGTAGCCATGCCCTAAGATTTTATCTACACTACAAATGTTATGCTGGTATAAGTATCCTGCCATAGCCCCCTAGTGTAGACACAGCTTCTGCTGATGGAAGGAGTTCTTCTGTCAGCATAATAATACCACTTCCCCAAATGACATTATTTATGCTGATAGAGGCAGATTTCTGTTGGCATAACTGTGTCTACACTGAAGATTTTGCCAGCATAACTGTGTTGGCTGGGGGTGTGGTTTGTTTCACACCCTGACTCATATAGCTGTGCTGACACATTCTGTAGTGTAGACCTGGACTAAATGATACTCTGTCCTTATTGGTGCGATTCTTTGTTTGCTTGTATAAGCTGAAGAAAATAATTGCTATTCAGTTTCCAGAACTGATACCAAGCTTTATTTCTGAAGTGGCCAGAAATACTTACCCCCTTTAGTAAGACAAAGTATTTTTCCTTTGCCTAGTTAATTCTTACTCATCTTATAGCAACATTTGTTTTTTAAAGCCTTTGGAAATGTTAGCACGAGTTTTTGTGTGTACTTCAAAACCTTTCTCACTAGCATTACTTTAAAGTCTTTTTATTGCTTCCTAAACAGAAGAATGGGAACTATATCGTACACTAGTGTTGAGCCTGTTAATACACATGGAGCTGTTAGAACTTCCTTAAAATGGCATGACAAGCTTGTGTGAAAACAATTACTAAATGATCCAGGCTCTTTTCTCAGTGTGAGGAATATATCAGCAGTGGTAAAGTCAGTGGACTTCAGTTTGCTTATGCTGTCTCTACTTAATGGGTATTTATTGTACTCAAAGAATGTTAAAACTAGGACTTGATTTTGAGCTGGAAAAGAGAAAGGTCAGCATACAAGTGTTTCCCTTTGTTAGGAGCATACTAGAGATGGGAAATACTGATTAGGTTCTAACTGAATTGCCAGGGCAGGGATATGTTCTGTTTTTGTTCTCCAGTGCTCTCTCCAGCCTCGTTCTAGCAGTCTCAAGTCATGAGGTTTCCACTTAGGCCAGGTCTACACTAAAAAGTTAGGTCGACTGAGCTGCGTTGCTCAAACAAAAATCTACGCCCCTGAGCATTGTAGTTAAACCAACCTAACCCTGGGTGTAGACAATGCTGGGGCGATGGAAGAATTCTTCTGTTGACCTAGCTACTACCTCTCGGGGAGGTGGATTAACTACAGTGGTCGGAGCACCCTTCCCATTGCTGTATTGAGTGTCTACACCAGTGGTTCTCAACCTGTTTACCATTGTGGGCAGCTCTATCTGGATTATGTGGGCCGCGACCACACAATATATATACACCTGTATGGCCCTGAGGATGTCACGTGGGCCGCAGCTGTGTGCTGATTGGGCCGCAAGCGGCCCACAGGTCAAGAACCACCGCTCTATACTGAAGCGCTACAGTGGAGCAGCTGTTGTACTGTGGTGTTCCTAGTGAAGACATAGCCTAAGGCCATGTCTACATGTACAATGCTGCTGTAGCTCTCCAGTCAGCATAAAAAACCCACCTCCACGAACGGCAGAAGCTACGTTGGCGTGAGAAGCTCTCCTGCAGAGGTAGCGCTGTGCACACCAACGCTTATGTCGGTGTAACTTATGTCACTCGGGGGGTGGTTTGTTCATGCTGAGCGACATAAATTATGCCAACATAGGCTGTGGTGTAGACGTAGCCTTAGAGACTATTCCACTGTCTGAAACGTTACTGTTTAGATGGTAAGCTCTTTGGGGTAGAGCCATGTATGTGTTACTGGTGTGGGGCTTTACACAGGGAAAATAGTCAAGCCGATAAGAGAGACTCTCTCTCCATTTCCCCAGGAATTTCAGGGTTTTATGCCTTGTTGTCAAAGATGAAATTGCAGAAGTATCATCAAAAAGAAAAGGAGGACTTGTGGCACCTTAGAGACTAACAAATTTATTTGAGCATAAGCTTTCGTGAGCTACAGCTCACTTCATAGGATGTATCATCTTTATCCTAGGGTTGAGCTGGAGGCAGACTGGATGGTTGAACAAGTCTCTTCCAGCCCTAATTCCTATGGTGAGGAAGGACCTGCTAATGTAACAATACCCAGGGATAAAAGTTAGGGCTGTCGATTAATTGCAGTTAACTCACACAATTAACGCCAAAAAAATTAATCGCAGCTTTAATCGCACTGTTAAACAATAGAATACCAATTGAAATTTATTAAATATTTTGGATGTTTTTCTACATTTTCATATATATTGTTTTCTGTGTTGTAATTGAAATCAAAGTGTGTATTATTTTTTATTACAAATATTTGCACTGTAAAAATGGTCAACCAAAGAAATAGTATTTCTCAATTCACCTCCTACGAGTACTGTAGTGCAATCTCTTTGTCATGAAAGTGCAACTTACAAATGTAGATTTTTGTTGTTACATAACTGTACTCAAAAACAAAATAATGTAAAACTTCATGGCCTACAAGTCCACTCAGTCCTATTTCTTGTTCAGCCAATCGCTAAGACAAACAAGTTTGTTTGTGTTTACAGGAGATAATTCTGTCCTCTTCTTACTTACAATGTCACCAGAAAGTGAGAACAGGCATTTGCATGGCACTTTTGAGGCTGGCATTGCAAGGTATTTACGTGCTAGATATGCTAAACATTTGTATGCCCCTTCATGTTTCGGCCATCATTCCAGAGGACATGCTTCCATGCTGATGACGCTTGTTAAAAAAATAATGCGTTAATTAAATTTGTGACTGAACTCCTTGGGGCTCTGTTTTACCCGCATTCTGACATATACTTCATGTTATTGGATGATGACCCAGCACATATTGTTCATTTTAAGAACATTTTTTCACTGCAGATTTCACAAAATGCAAAGAAGGTACCAATGTGAGATTTCTAAAGATAGCTACAGCACTCGACCCAAGGTTTACAAATCTGAAGTGCCTTCCAAAATCTGAGAGGGACAAGGTGTAGAGCATGCTTTCTGAAGTCTTAAAAGAGCAACACTCCAATGTAGAAATTATGGAACCCAAACCACCAAAAAAGAAAATCAACCTTGTGGTGGTGGCATCTGACTTAGATAATGAAAATGAACATGTGTCAGTTTACACTGCTTTGGATTCTTTTCGAGCAGAACCCGTCATCAGTGTGAATGTATGTGCCCTGGAATGGTGGTTGAAGCAGGAAGGGACATAGGAATCTTTAGTGCATCTGGCACGTAAATATCTTGCGATTCTGGCTACAACAGTGCCATGAGAACACCTGTTCTCACTTTCAGGTGACATTGTAAACAAGAACCAGGCAGCATTATCTCCTGCAAATGTAAACAAACTTGTTTGAGCAATTGGCTTAACAAGAAGTAGGACTGAGAGGACTTGCAGGCTCTAAAGTTGTATATTTTATTTTTGAATGGATTTTTTTTGTACATAATTCTAACATTTGTAAGTTCAACTTTCATGATAAAGAGATTTCCCTACAGTACTTGTATTAGGTGAAATGAAAAATACTATTTCTGTTTTTTACAGTGCAAATACTTGTAATCAAAAATAAATATAAAGTGAGCACTTGTACATTTTGTATTCTGTGTTGTAAATGAAATCAATATATTTGAAAATGTAGAAAACATCCAAAAATATTTAAATAAACGGTGTTCTATTATTATTTAACAGTGCGATTAATCATGAATAATTTTTTTTAATTGCTTGACAGCCCTAATAAAAATTCATCTGAGATGGCAATCTGCTTACGAGATCCAGGTTGGCTTACCCTGCACAACCCTTTGTGAAGTGCCTAGTTCCTGGTGGACCACTTGCCACTAGGCCTTCATCAGGTCAAAATAACGTTTTTGAAAAGGATTTGTGCTTTTACTTCTCAGCGGTGCTTCTTTAGAGCTGTTTATTGTTTGAAATTCTTTGAAGGGCAGAGACCAGTTATGAAGTTGAATCTGTAGGATTCAGTAGAGGTGAAGACTTGAATTTTCACTACATCCTCTCCCCCAACCTACTTGAAATTTTGAAAGTTACTTCCTTTCTCTCATCTGTTTGGGTTGTGTCAGCTCTTAGAGGCAGGGCTGTCACTGCTTAGGCAGCGCCCTGCATCCTGGGGCCCCAGTATTGGCACCTCTAGGTGCTACTACTAAAATCTGTTGCTCTAAGCCTGTATTGTGCTGTCTAGTAGGTGAATTGTGCCATACAATTGAAGTCCTTACCTCACAGTGCTAGATGTTTGAGGATAGGAACTGGTACAGTCCACAGCAGACTATTGAGATCTTTATTGGTAGAACAGATCAGTTAGTGAAGGAGGGTGCTCAGTGAATGTTTAGTCAGTTGTTTCTCAACTTCACAGTGGCCTTTGGAAGGGGAAAGTCAGGACTCCAGCTTGGGTAAGAGTGTGAGGGGTGTAGGAGGAGAGAGGTGCAAATGATTGAGTTTCTGTTTCAGAGGCTGATGCAGCAGTTGTGGGGAAAGACCTGTTAAATTGCTACAGGGTGATTCATCTTCATGTCCAGCAGAGGCCTCTCCTGAAGAGGCTGCTGATCTATATGGTTACTGTCCTTGTCATGGGATCTTTGTTATCAAGAGTATTACTCTTTCCACCCCACAGTTAGCAAACTGCTCCCATTATTGTAATAAAAGAACGTTGTGTGACTGGATTCTTGACTCTGCACTTAAAAGCAAATCTATTAGCGGGGAGAGATTTTAGTGAGAAGGACTGGTGTTAAGGGGCAGGTAGTGAGTGTGAATGGCTTGCTAGTGATTCGCTGAATTTTATGGGACTCTTAATACTTCTTGACAGACAAACCTACTTGGAAGAATTCTGAATCTCGGATAGAGTCAGAATCATACATGCTCCAAGTCAGGTGTCAAGAACAGAAAGAGGTGAGGGAGTGGGCTGGGGAAGAGTCCTCTGTTAACAGAAGTGGACGATACATGAAATCATGGTGAGAGTAACAGTTCTGCTGGTTTGGCTCCTTAGAAAGAGGTCACTTTTAAAACCTACAAATATTTTGGTCCCTGGAACATTCTCCTCCAGTAGTGGGATGGTTGGGACTTGTTGGGTGAAAGGTGCACACAGGTGAGAAGGCAGCTTTTAGAGTTAGTCTTTTGTTGACATTTTGCTCTCCACTAGGGGAGGACAAAGTTGATTTCAAACTTTTTCCCTCAGGCTGGATTGATTTTAAATCACCATGTGGAAAGCTGCCATTTAAAATCTTCAATTTTAATCAACTTTCACATTTGTATCTGGGTTATTTTCTAAAGAAAGGTACACTCAATTTGAAACATGTTGATTACTGCTAAACAGAGCCTTCACACTAGATTTGGTACATCTTTTGTTAGGTGGGACATTATAATGATATGCATTTATTTAAGCAATTGTGTAGCTTAATATTTTCAGCTTCTTAATTGTGCATATTTAGTATGTTAGAAAATGAATGCTGTATTGCTTATTTACTACCATTGTACCCTATTTATAAAGCTTGACCATAAAAGTTAGATTTCCCCTCGCCCCCCGTTTCTTTCTTTATATAGAAAAGCAGCCTTTAACTGAGTTTTTGATAGAGGCTCATGGATTCAGCATATTTATTTTTTTTATTTAAATGTTTTAGGAGATTATAACAAGCTTAGTCCTCAACATATTTTGTATTAAATTCAGATTTTGTATTAAATTCAGATTTCGTTTTAAACAGTTTTTAATGAAAAATTTATAATCTAAATAACCAAATCAAAAAATCTGATTTAAATAAAAACTGATCCCCCTCCCCCAAAATAACTGATTTTTATCCACCCAGTTTAAGTGTTCTGGGATAGTTTTAGCATTTCTCTTGAGATGGTTCAGGAGAATGAAATCCTCAAACGTTTTCTAAAGAGATTTATAAATGTAAAAACTTTTAAAACCAGAAATACTGTAAACCTTGGAAATATCCCTTTTTAAGCATAGCGATGTGGGGAAATCCTACCTTATCAAAAATATCTATGTCCAGAGGCACTGACTTCACCAGTTCCCCGGAGCTGCTCGACTCCCACCCCAGTCCTGCCTCTTCCCGCTCCCTTCCCCACCTCTTCCTGCCCCCACCCATCCCCTTCCCTCCCAGTGCCTCCTGCATGCCGCTGAACAGCTGATTGTGGGAGGCACTTGGAGGGAGGGGGGAGGAGCTTGTCGATGCCCCAGTGGGCAGGAGGGATGCGGGGGGGGGGGCAGGAGGAGGAGTTGATCCGAGGGTGCTCCAGCCATGGAGTCAGCGCCTAGGTCAGTGTTCCCCAAGGCCCCATTTACACTAGGAAAACCATGTACCGCAAATGGCTCCCTCTAGCAGGATGCCTTGCCCAGGGGCTGGCGAGCCTTGTCATGGCAGATCATTTTGGTTCTCCAGCCCATTGGTAGTGAATGCTACCAATGCTTCCTCGTTAAGGGTTCCACCTTGGGGCTCCGTACAACTTTGCGTCTTGCAGCGAGACATCTCAGATTGGATAGGAGCCGACTAGTTCTCCTCTGGGACAGGGCGAGTCTGCTGGAAGGACAAGGGGAACTTAGTATCATTTTTACAACATCCAGACAAGGGTGGAAGTAAAACCAAAACAAAATGCACTCATGTCCAAAAAATCCTCTAGTGTCCAATTGTCTTAGGAACCAGTGTGTTTAAATTCTGGAAAACCAAACAGTTCTATCACTGAGTAAATATTACGTAGTTTGGCTAAGCTTATCTCGCCCTTCTGGAGGCTTCTGATTTGTCCGTGCCATATTATCAGGGATCCTAGAAATCCATTTGCCACAGAAAATTGTGGAATTTGCGTTTTTACAGAAAATCTTTAGTTTTTACATTTTGTGAAAAAATATAGAGTAGAACCCCGTTTATCTGCGCTCCATTATCCGCTTCTCTGTATTAACAGAACCGCCAGCCCGGAGCGTTAGTTGTCAGCCCTAGCCCCGCTGCTTTCAGCCCTGGCCAGCTGGTGGCTCGGTTAATACAGAGAGTGGGATAATGGAGGCTCGGATAAACAGGGTTCTACTGTACATCAGTAAAACGTCGTAAAACAGCTGATACCTGTATATATTGTGGCTAGGGAAACTAAAGTTCCGCGTTTCATTGTAATCACGGAAAAATGCTTTTTTTTTTTTTTTTTTTAAATCAGAGAATTTTGGTTTTTATATCACAGAAAACTAGTATCCCTGGTTATGAAGTACCGTTCCCCTTCTTTGGCTTGGAGGTGATTACTCCTGGCTGAGTTGCTATGGTGACTTTATTGCGCAGGTGCTAGGCCTCTGGCCCCTGTGATATTGCACAGCTCCCTTCAGCGCCTCTGTACTGCCGAGCTGGGGCCTAGTGCAGTGGAGCAGCAGCAGGACTGCCACTGAAATCGTGTCTGGGCTTATAAAGAAGCCTGTTGGGTTGATATTTTAAGTGACTGGGTGGTGGGGGGGGGGGGGGGGAGGGTGTGTATCAACTTCACAGACAGTTACTTTTGTGCAAATGAAATGATACATTGCAGTAGTTAGCGACAGGACTTGGAGTTGAGGCCCCCGGGTTCCGTTCCCAGCTCTGGGAGGAAGTGTGGTTCTAGAAGGGAACTGGGGCTGTCTGTATCCAGTTGCACAAGGAAGCAGCCATTTTCAGATCAGCCTGGAAGCAGGCATGGTTAAGCAAGCTCTAGAAATTGTGAGTGAGGAGAGGAGGGCAGTTGATTATGTTTCTTGCTGGCATGACCTCTGTCAGGAGAGAGACGGGGGTGGCTCTGGTGACTGGGAATGAGTATTGAGTTTTTTCTTCTAGGGTCCTAGATCGTATCCAGCTCAGGTTGTGAGTGACTAAAAACTGTTTCCATCTTGTAGCCCTTGTGAAATGAATCTGGTGGATCTCAGTCCATTTCCTATTGTATAGTCGTCCATATTACCAAAACCACCATCACAACTGGCAATCCGTGGCAGTCTCTCCGGGAAACCCGGGATTGAATGGGCCACAGTAACTGAATTCTCTCCTCCGCCCAACTCCCCCTCCCCATTTCAGGTCTGGATTGAAGCACAGAGGCGGCAGACAGTGCGAGGAAAACATGACCTGCGGCCCCTTGTGCTGAACCTGGTCTATGGACAAACAGATGGCGTCAGTCTCTCGGGCTGTCCATTGCTGCACTGTTTAACAACACTAACTTCACACTGAAGGAAACAATTCTTGGATAGCAAGATTTGCAGATGACACTAAACTGGGAGGAGAGGTAGATACGCTGGAGGGTAGGGATAAGATACAGAGGGACCTAGACAAATTAGAGGATTGGGCCAAAAGAAATCTGATGAGGTTCAACAAGGACAAGTGCAGAGTCCTGCACTTAGGACGGAAGAATCCAATGCACCGCTACAGACTAGGGACCGAATGGCTCGGCAGCAGTTCTGCAGAAAAGGACCTAGGGGTTACAGTGGACGAGAAGCTGGATATGAGTCAGCAGTGTGCCCTTGTTGCCAAGAAGGCCAATGGCATTTTGGGATGTATAGGTAGGGGCATTGCCAGCAGATCAAGGGACGTGATCGTTCCCCTCTATTCGACATTGGTGAGGCCTCACCTGGAGTACTGTGTCCAGTTTTGGGCCCCACACTACAAGAAGGATGTGGAAAAAATTGGAAAGCGTCCAGCGGAGGGCATCAAAAATGATTAGGGGACTGGAACGCACGACTTATGAGGAGAGGCTGAGGGAACTGGGATTGTTTAGTCTGCAGAAGAGAAGAATGAGGGGGGATTTGATAGCTGCTTTCAACTACCTGAAAGGGGGTTCTAAAGAGGATGGATCTAGACCGTTCTCAGCGGTAGCTTATGACAGAACAAGGAGTAATGGTCTCAAGTTGCAGTGGGGGAGGTTTAGGTTGGATATTAGGAAAAACTTTTTCACTAGGAGGATGGTGAAACACTGGAATGCGTTACCTAGGGAGGTGGTGGAATCTCCTTCCTTAGAGGTTTTTAAGGTCAGGCTTGACAAAGCCCTGGCTGGGATGATTTAGTTGGGGATTGATCCTGCTTTGAGGAGGGGGTTGGACTAGATGACCTCCTGAGGTCCCTTCCAACCCTGATATTCTATGATTGCTGTCTCATGAATAGGGCACTACCAAATTCATGGTAGATTTTGGTCGATTTCACAGTCATAGGATTTTTAAAATCATAAATTTCATGGTTTCAGATATTTAAACTTGAAATTTCAGAGTTGTAACCGTGGGAGCCCCAACCCAAAAGGGGATCATGGGGGCTATTGTGCGGGGGGGTCGTGGTGTTGCCACCTTTGGTGCTGTGCTGTTGCTGGCAGCAGCGCTGCCTTCAGAGCTGGGAGGCTGGCCAGCATCTGCTCTCCAGCTGCCCAGCTCTGAAGGCAGCACAGAGGTGCAATACCGTGATATCCCCCCCACCCCCTCACAACCACCTTTTGGGTTGGGACCCCCAGTTTGAGAAATGCTGGTCTCCCCTGTGAAATTTGTATAGTATAGGTTTAAAAGACCAGGTTTCACAGGGGAGTCCAGATTTCATGGTCTGTGATGCATTTTTCACGGCCATAAATTTGGTGGGGTCCTACTCATGAAATAAGTATCGTGGGGTTTCACAGACCCAGTGTAATTCTGTACAATTCCCATGCAGGGTAAACTTGAAGCACGTGAACTTCAGTTGAATGGAACAAATGAGAGATGTCAAGAATGATGTTCAAAAACCAGTCGGAGAACACTTCAGTCTCTCTGGTCATTCGATTACAGACCTAAAAGTCACAATTCTTCGACAAAAAAACTTCAAAAACAGACTCCAACGAGAGACTGCTGAATTGGAATTAATTTGCAAACTGGACACCATTAAATTAGGCTTGAATAAAGACTGGGAGTGGATGTGTCATTACATTCCCCCTCTGCTGTTCCTCACACGTTTTTGTCAACTGCTGGAAATGGCTTGATTATCACTACAAAAGGTTTTTTTCCTCTCCTGCTGGCAATAGCTCACCTTACCTGATCACTCTCATTACAGTGTGTATGGTAACACCCATTGTTTCATGTTCTTTGTGTATATAAATCTCCCCACTGTATTTTCCACATCCGATGAAGTGAGCTGTAGCTCACAAAAGTTATGCTCAAATAAATTTGTTAGCCCCTAAGGTGCCACAAGTCCTCCTTTTCTCATTTTTATTGTGGCACTAAATTTCAGTGACGGACAGCTTGGTTCAGTTGACAGTAATGGCTGCATTATAATATCCAGAATGCGAATTTAAAGGGAGCCATACACACTCTAATCCTGTGGCAGGAGGTGATCCGTGATGAGGGACTGTAGGACACATCTTAGATAGCTAGCTATCTTAGGTACTTACCCGGCCCTCATTGCTAGGAGCACAGTGCCTCCCATTCTTTAATGCAGTGGTTCTCACTCTATTTACTATTGTGGGCCACATATGCAGCTCTGAATGTGGTATGTGGGCTGCATCCACACAATATATATCCTACAGTAACTCCTCACTGTCCTGGTTAATGTTGTTTGCTGATCCATTAGAGAATGTGCTCGTTTAAAGTTGCACAATACTCCCTCATAACATTGTTTGGCAGCCACCTGCTTTGTCCACTGCTTGCAGGAAAAGCAGCCTGTTGGAGCAAGCTGGTGCGGGGCATGGAACTAGGGTGGGCCGGCAGCCCCCCTACTAGCTCCCCTAAGTTCCCTGTGCACAGCCCAGCAGGCTATCAATTGCCGGCAGTTCAGATGTCCCTCCCCCTTCTGCTGTGTGCTGTTCCTGCCCTCTGCCTTGGAGCTGCTCCTGGGCGCCTCCTCTTTGCTGTGCGGGGGGTGGGGGAAGGGGTGTTGATGTCAGGGTATCCATGCCCCCACTTCTGTACCGCATCTCCACGGAGCAGGAGGGGATATGACAGGGCTCAGGACAGAGGGAGCTTGCTGGCAGCAGCTGCTGTCTCAGCTTGCTGATCTTCTTAAAAAGGCAGTGTACTTAGAGTGTGGCCAGCATACTTAAAGGGGCAATGTGTGTCTGTCTCTCTCTCACTCACACATGTGTCTGTCTGTCTCTCTTTCTCTCTCAGACACGCACATGGTGTGTGTGCCTGTCTCATGGACCCTCCCCACCCCCGGTACTTTGGAAAGTGGAGGGAGTGGTGTGCTTTAATGGGATAGCATGGGTGGTTCATCACGTTCAGTTTCTCCAGGGAATGTTTGGAGCCACTGCCATGCGTCTGTTGTGTCTCCTCCCTCCATTCATGTTGCCTTGTACAACATTTACAACAATGTGTTAACCCTTGGGGGCTTAGCCAGGTGCTAGTTCGTCATTTAGCAGTAAGGCATTCCCTGGGAAATATTCCACCCTCTGACTCCACCACTTCAACCAAGCTTCACAATCATCATTGCTGTGTACAGTATTCAATTGTTTGTTTAAAACTTTAGTGTGTGTGTGTGTGTGTGTATATATATATATACACACACACATATATTTATCCCCCTCCTCCCCCCCCAGAACCTAACCCCCTCCCTATTTACATTAATTCTTATGGGGAATTGGATTCGCTTAATATCGTTTCGCTTAAAGTAGCATTTTTTCAGGAACATAATGACAACATTAAGCGAGGAGTTACTGTACCTGTATGGCCCTGAGGAGGTCACATGAGCCGCAGCTGTGTGCTGATTGGGTCGCCGATTGAGAACCACTGCTTTCATGTTTTTATCCACACAGCCACCTCTGTGAGGTAGAACCCTGCTCTTATCCCCACTTTACAGTTGGGGAACTGAGTCACAGTGAGACTAAGGGCCAGTCTACACTAGAAGCACTACAGCGGTGCAGCTGCACCACTGTAATGCATCTGGTGAAGATGCTCTATGCCGATGGGAGGGAGCTCTCCTATTGGCATAATAAAACCACCTCTGCAAGAGGCAATAGCTATGTTGATGGGGGAGAGAGAGCACTGTCTGCACTGGCATTTAGGTCAGTGAAACATATTGCTTATTCACACTCCCTGAGTGACATCAGTGGTAGTGTGTACAAGCCCTAAGTACCTGGCCCAAGATCACACAGGACATCTGTGGTAGAGCAGGGAATTGAGCCCATGTCCCAGGCTAGTACCCGCACCTTTGTACACAAAGTAATGCCACCTTCCTCAGGTGCTCAAAGCGTTTGAGCTTTCATTGTTCTGCAAACTCCTCTAAGCCCAGAAGAACCTGAAGGCAGTGTGTGGGGAAGGTTCACTTTCGCCTTTTAAAACGATACAGAAACCCTGGCTGCATGGAGCTTTGAACAGAATTTTAATGACCACGCTTAATACCCTGGTCCAGAGAGTAACTTGAACCTGGCTGTGACAGTTTGATCCTGTCCATTTCTATGAGTACCCTCTTAAGCAGTTTTTTCAGCTTGGTTCAGAACCTTGAATCGGATTTGTAATTTAGACAATCTTTTCAGGGATGTTCCTATAAGTAAAAGTTCAGTAAAAGGTACTGGATATTAAGCAGTAAGAGCTGCCTTTTTTTTTTTTATTTCAGTGTTAAGGAGAATTTGGAAGGACAGAAAGCTAAATACGGTGGCTGCATTTCAAGCAGGCTTGGATAATTCTGAGAGTGATGGTTGTGGCTTTCCGCAATTAGATAATGAAAATCCATTCTCACGCTCAAGGAGGGAGATACAGAATTGCCTGAGGGGGGTGTTTAAGAAAAAATTCTCTTCCTCCGCTCGCATGGGCAGTGTTTCATAACTAAGTGCGCACAGCTTTTCTTTTGCATTCTTCTGAAGCATTAGGTGTTCATGGCCAGAGGCGCAGTATATGGGACATGATGGACAATTAGCTTGATAGGACAGAACAGTTCCTTTGTGGCAAGAAAACAAATCGGGGGGCCTAGTTCTGGTCACTCTGACTTCAGTTGGATTGGAACCAGCGACCCCAAGATTAAAGGAGTTTCTCATTGCCCTATCCCTGAGCTAATTCTGTGTTCATGTCATTCCAAGTATGTGTTTTTGAGCAGCCTGTGCAGTTAATGAAGAGAAGGGGACTGGTCCCTTCAGATGAGACGTGCTCTGTCTGGAGCCTGCAGCCCAGTTCCAGTGCATCTGGGCTGATTAGCGGGGATGCAGCTTGGACTGTTCTTGTTTATACAACTGGATGTTTCAGATACCAAACCCTGACAGAGACTATTCCGTTGACACCATCTATGGAGGCTTGCTGCTAAATTTAATTCTTATCTGGGAGAAAAACAGCTTTTTCCCCCCCTCCCCAGAACTGGAAGAAAAAACAAAACAGCTATGTTTGGATTTTATTTGACTACAAAACAAATGCCTTTAAAAACTGGTAACCAGGTGTGGTCTGTTGTCTCTTGGGCTATCCTTGGAACAGAACTTAGCAGAGCTTGACTGTCCAGTGTGTGTTGTTGAGAGAGCAATAACATTTGCAGTTCTTAGAGACCACTTAGTGTCAAGAGTTTCAAACCTTCCGTTTTTTTACATTGGGTTTATTTCCTAATTTAAATATTTGCTCTAACTCAACTGTTAGCTATGGGACTAGATACAGAAATTATTGGATTAAATTCTCTGGCCAGTGTTGTGCAGGTCAACAAGGTGATCATAGTGGTCCCTTGAGGCCTTAAAATCTATTAAAGCTGCTTTCTGTTTGCTGCCTGATTGGAACAATGCACAATACTCTTTATAAAGCTTTGCTTCCCTAACCTTGGACCTCCTTAGATTTGTGCTTTAAATCGAAAGCGACAAGTTCATCTTCCAGGGACCTATCTAGCAATGAACATTTTGGGAGGGTGAAGAATTGCAGTAAATAGTAAAGCCTATTTTGAAAATTACAGCAGGCGTATTAGTATTAAAAAAAAATCAAAAACTGATCATTGATTTAAAATCGAATGGGTATTTCGCTATCAATAAATCTTTTACTTTTGGGACTTCACATAGGTTGGAGAGTGAAACTAAACTGGTCAATAGAGCTGATATTTTTCTATCCAGGGGCCAAACTGAAAAGTCTGTGTGTGGGGAAAATTGGATTGGTTCAACCCGTAACTGATTTTTTTTTTCTTGGCACCGAAATGAAAAAAATTAAAATATTTATTTCAACCCAAAACAAAATGTTTTTGGTATTTTTTTGCTTTTTGGGTCATTTGGGAGGGTTGAGGTTCCCCCTTTTCTTTTGTTTTTTAGAAAAAAAAATTAGAAAAATTTCTAAATGAAATACAACTTTTGATTTTTGGAAAGATACTTCTTAAAAAAAAAAAAAAAAAAAAAAAAAAATTCCAGCTGAATCTGTTAGCTGAATTTGCCCTGAATTTGCTAATAGTTTTGGGTGCCCTGAAAAATGGACTTTTTGGCAAATTTACTATTTGCTGAGAAAATTTCATCCATCTCTACTGATCAGATCTATTCAGTTCTCTTGCACTGGCATATCTCAAGGTAGTGTTTGGCTTCCCAGCACTGCAAGTGAAGTGTTAAATTGCAAATCCTATTTCCGCTGCCATAAAACTGAAACCAGTTCCATTCATCAGGAGGATCCAATCCCCCTTTTTATTTACTTTATTTTTTGCAAAACCTACAATTTGGGAGCTAAATAGGTATTGGCTCAAATTCATGACTGGTGGAAGTCACTGAAGGGACATGGGATGTCAAACCGCATGATATTAGGCAGCTTCAGCTAATAATGTTGTAAAGGGAGTAAATAAGAAGAGCCACGTTGTTTTCACACTTTTTTAGGCTGATCCTGGCTTGGTTTTAAGAAAAGGAGTACTTGTGGCACCTTAGAGACTAACCAATTTATTTGAGCATAAGCTTTTGTGAGCTACAGCTCACTTCATCGGATACTGTAGCTCACGAAAGCTTATGCTCATGCTCAAATAAATTGGTTAGTCTCTAAGGTGCCACAAGTACTCCTTTTCTTTTTGCGAATACAGACTAACACGGCTGCTGCTCTGAAACCTGGCTTGGTTTTGCGGCTTCTTAGGGACATCTGCCTTGTTTATAGCCTTATTGTTTTTTCCCTTCCCAGGAATGGCGTGAATGTAGAAGGGGCAACGCACAAGCAGGTGGTGGACCTGATTCGAGCGGGAGAGAAGGAGTTAATACTGACAGTGTTATCCGTTCCGCCCCATGAGGCTGATAACCTCGACCCCAGCGACGACTCTTTGGGGCAGTCGTTCTATGACTACACTGAAAAGCAAGCTGTGCCCATCTCCATCCCCACATACAAACATGTGGAGCAGAACGGCGAGAAGTTTGTGGTTAGTATTGGCTTGAGCATGCCTTGTGGAGTCCAGGATTGGTTTGTTTTCCTGCTGATCAGGTTCTAAGCTGTCAGAGTTTTCAGAGAGGCCTAGTTTTTAATCTGATCCCTGGATTCTGGTTGCCAGACCCTCTCCCTCAACCCCAAAGAGGCTGTAATACTGACCATATCTTGGAACTCCAACTCCCATTATTTTCTTTAATTTTAGTTCATGTAAAAGGTGATTAACAGTCCCATGTATGAAGGCCTCTGATTCATAGAGCAGCAGTAGTGTGAGTTTTCCTCTGTATGTGATTTTGAGAGGCTGAGAAGGACCCATCATAACAGAGGAACCTCTTCTGGGGCTGAGGTGACTGTGGCCTCCATGGTTTATTCAGTCCCTTGGCTTCTCTGCGGAGTCTGCCAGCAAGGAAGCCAATTAGTGCCTGTTATAATGGTGTTTTTTTGATGCCAACATGTTCCTGTTGGGATCAGGACTGGGACCAGCTCATTCATGATGCTCGTTATTTTCAAAGGTATGTTACTTACACTGGCCCCAAGCTTACTCTTTTTCTGAACTGCGTTATCTGTCAGTTTCTAACCAGTTCATACAAGTGCGGTAGTTCTGAGCAGTGGGTCCCAGAGGGAGACCTTGACAAATGGCCTTTGGTTGACACTTTCTATTCAGTACCATCAGTTAGCTCATATATGCATCTATATCCTGTTTTATATTAAGTGCCTGGAACATCTGTAATCAGTACCTAAGGAGTATGATCATTTAAGAAAAACTCTCCTCTCATGCTTGTGTCCCTACAGCTTCCCACGTAGCAGAGTGAAATTGGCAGTGATTGTACTGGTTTCACTCTGCTGCCTTTCCTGAGAATGTGCTGTGTGTATGAGTGATCCTTCACTACTGTTCAGGGATGGGGTCAAAGATTTCACATGCAGGTGTTTAAGGTGGCCTGATTTTCACAGTTGCTGAGCATCTGCCACTCCCACTTAATTCAGTGGGAGCTGTTTACATGTTCAGTACTCCTGATAAGCAGGCTAAGTGTGTAACCTCTGTGCTATAACAAATGTTAAGATTGTGTATTTCTTTCCCTTTCTGTTCTCATTAGTTAGGGATCAGCTGTAGAAAGTACCACTTTCTTCCCAGGTGGAAGACCCTGCCTGGCTGCATTCACTGTGGGAGCTGGCGGTCATTCTTTCAAATAACATGGTCTGTCTTGAAACTGCCGCCTAAGCAGATGCATCCTCTGAGGCTTGCTATTGACTCTGGCTTATCATGGGTGCCTGGCTGCAGCTTGGACTGGAATGCACTAGCTATTTTGCATGTTTCCATTCTGGTTCCCTTCTCCCAGAGATGTAGAGAGGGGAAAACCTAATTTGAGTTGTGGATGATTAAAGTACGCACTTCCCCTTCAGTGTTAAATTTTGAAAAATAATCTAATTCCTGCAGATCACCAGATAAACTTCTATTTTTTTCTCTTGGTGGCAGTTAAAGTTTACTTACTGATTGTTGTTGTTAGTTTGAATCAATTGGGAAAAATCTGTTAGTCATCTTTCCTCCCAAAGACTGGTGCTGGCTGTTGCTGGCAGCTAGGCTGCATGTATTTCCATCTAGCTTGTGTTGCTGGCATTTGCTGTGCTTCGAATTGAGAACATACCACTGACTCCCAGAGCAGTAAGAGCTGGGGAAGGGGGTAGAATCGGTTAAAGATTGCTTGTAGTCGGAACGGTGACGGTGTAAAAATGGCACCATCTTACCAGACTCAGCTCCTTGTGTGTCTGAGTCATGTCTATAGACGTGACTAACACACATTTTCACTCCTGTTAGCACTTCAGAGCCCACAGAGCTTTGCCAATGCACATCCGCAGTATCTGCTGCTGTTCCCATTCTGGGGCCCATGCATCTTTGCCAATGCACCTCAGTCCTTTCCTCAGCACCCCTGCAATTCTAGTAACACACCCAGAAGCTTTGCCTGTTCACCCCTACAACTATCACCTCAATCTTGGTCTGCAGCATCCCTGTTTTTGCAGCTCTGGGATCCCTACAAGCTCTGCTGATGGACTTCAATCCTGGTCCTCAGTCCCACCTGCCATTCCAGTCCCAGGCTGTTTTTGAATACTCGTCCAATTGCTCCTGAATTGTGAGAGTGAGTCTGATACTTTCATGATGTGAGATCAAACTCGTTCTCACTTTTGAGCCACCCTGTCAGATCACGCGTGAGAGGTTGGACCTGCCACGTTGCAGAGACCCGTGGTCATAGTAATTGTACCAAGAGCAAATGGAGACATGAATGTTCTTGGGCACTGCTCCTGTAACGTTCACCTAGAGCATGGTTGAGAGGGCTTCAACCTGCCAGAATTAAAAGTGAGGCATCTATTACAAGCAGAATAATGGCTGGGAAGCAACACAGAGAATGACCTAAAACTGTTGACTGGATTAGGCAAATTTACACTGAGAAAATGGCTTACAGGTCCCAAAGTGGAATTCTGGGCATGTTCCAGTGATATTAATTGAGCAGGCCTCATCTAGGCCATTTTACTTGGCTCCTTTGGTTGTGTTTCATGTTCCCTAAGTGCCTCCATAGTAAACTTGTTGAGGTGTGTCCTGTACTCCATCCGTTGGGGCCAGAGCCCTCCAGCACCATTAGCCTTAGTGGTGATTTGTGTAGCTAAATGGTGCTTTGAGAACATACCTGTTGGGTTTGAACCATGAGAAAAATCAGCAAAGAGTCTTAAAGCAAAAAAGAAGAAATTCCATCTGGCCTTTGGTTTTCAGAGACAGAAGCCAACCACAAGTGTGGTATTCTTCCCCTCTCAAATAGGCACTTATTGTCAAGGGGACAGTTACCAGTCATCAGCTCCTGGGACTGGCCCATAGATCGGTGTTAAAGTGAAAATTCTCACAGCACTGGTTCCCAGTACTTAAACACTCAGGCAGCTAGGGTGCTTTAAAAGCTGGTTATTAATACATTGCCTGGGGTGGGGGAGAAATAGTGTAAAAACTGCATTGGCCAATTCACTGCCCAGATTGTGGTTTTCTTTCTCCGTTTTGCCCATATCTTATCACCTTACCCAGAACCTTCCCTTCACCTCCTAGTGGCTAGAGAGCTGCTGTTTCAGTCACAGAGAACTGGACCTACAGTTGCCGAGGGCCTTGAGTTGAGATGTCAGGGTCAGATGTGGTGCTGCTTTTTGGGTGGGGTGGAGGGGGATGCAAGGCAGTTGTGCACTGGTGAAGGGATTTTTAAAGGGAACTCAGCTGGTTTTTGAATTGCTCTGCCCAGATTGAAAGCTTGGCTGAACCAGAGCAATCCCGTCTGTGTGCATTGCAGTTACAGTTTGGAGCGTAAGGAGCTGACAAATGATGAATTGGTTCCCAGTTTGCTACTTTTTCCCCTTACAGCATAGAAAATGGAGGCATTTTCCCATGGAGAACTTGACACAGTGTTACTGTTCCAGGAACCGGGCAGACGCACAGAAGCATGTGTGTTTGTGGGGAGGCGAGGACTAGAACTTGGTTCATCACCAAGAAGCAGAATCTAGTGTGAGGCTTGTAACCTAGGACATGTACCGTGTGCGTTTAAATGGAGCAAATTTGATCCTCATGGAAACAAAGGATTCAGAGCTGTGGCCAGACATAGTGTGAACAGGGAGTGTGCAAGTTTCCCATTTCACAGTTCTATCCTGTAGCACCACGTGGGAAAGGGTGATAGAAACATGAGTCTTAGTGTAAAGAGAAGAAATCTTGCAGGGAAGCTACAGCAGCTGTATCAGTGCTATAGGAAGTCTGTAATGTGGCTGGGATGAAATGCAGTCTTAAAAGGACTAGACAAATGCAATGTATGTTCTCAGCTGGACAGAGGTCAGCTGATACTGGCCTCGCCTCCTTGTTTCCCACCTCCTCTGGCGTTCTCCAGCATCACGTCATGCAATGCCAGAAGAATGAATATACGCTTTTGAGCAACGCAAGAGTTGTGCTTTGAAAAAATATCTTTTTTTGGAAGGTCACAGATCAGCTATTCATATAGCTAATGCTGAAAACAAATTGATTCAGATTCCGAGACCACGCCCTGTACAGATCTTGGAAGCAAAGTGGGACTCAGAATTCTTTGGGTTTCCAAGAGCTGTGGAAGGTTCTCTTTTGTGTCTAGTTTGGTGCCTTTTGAAATACTCTACTTCTCTGACTTGCCAGTGCTTTCAGTGCTGCAAATGCCAAGGAGGGTTGATGTGTGACTTTGGAGAGATGGTTGCTGTTACGCAAATTTCTCTTACACGTCGACAAAAAGGTGTAAGCATGTTTTATATCTTTAGCACATTCCTTTTCTCCTATTAAGCTAGTTAAGGCAGTGTCCCATCATTTGGGGCCTCTTTATCACTGTGGGCATATTAGCAATGCCAAGACATCTGCAAAATGGATAAGAGCCTAGTGCGTGCCTTCAGTTCTTTATGCCAGGGGTTCTCACCCTTTTTCTTTCTGACCCTTTCTTCTTTCTGACCCACAGCATGCTATAAAAAGTCCACGGCCCACCTTTGCCACAACAACGATTTCTACATATAAAAGTCAGGGCCGGTGTTAGGGGATAGGAAGCAGGGCAATTGCCTGGGGCCCCACGCAACAGGGATCCCCGCAAAGTGAAGTTGCTCAGGCTTCGGCTTCAGCACCAGGTGACAGGGCTCGGGGCCCTGGGCTTCAGCCCCGCACAGCAGGGCTTCGGCTTTCTTCCCTGGGCTCCAGCAAGACTAACACTGGCCCTGCTTGGCGGACCCCCTGAAACTTGCTTGTGGCCTGCCGGGGGTCCTGGACCCCTGGTTGAGAACCACTGCATTATGCTGTCCAGGTGGTAACACTGATTCTGAATCCCTTGCTCATTTCTGGACCCCTTAACAGTATTCTTTGTAAAAGACCTTGCCACATGTAGTATGTAGGACTAATTGACCTTAAAATTGGAGCCTGGCTGAATGGTGAAGGCATGATCTGTAGATATGTTAGATCTTTGAAAGTTGCCCAAACCCCCTCTTTGCTCTAGATAGTTTTCCTTTCCTTTCTGATGTCAAATTCCCATCAGGGTACAGAGGCCAAATTCCATTTCCTGAATGACCTTTGTATGAAATCAGAGCTGTTTGCACAGCACGGAAGCTAGTTGGATGACAGGATGTTTCCAAAAGATTTGAACCCCTCTCCCCTGCCCTGTTGTCTCTTGCACAGTTGGCAGTGCCTGATAGACTCCATGGCTGAATAGAGCCTCTTACTGCTAAGCCTGATCCTTGATCAGAGGCTGTCTTTAGGCTCTGGAGGAATGTCTGTGTTTTAACTAAGGCCTCGTGTTTTCTGAACCTAAACATTGCAGCAAAGGCCCTGGATTTCTGTGGCCCTCTGCTGCTGAATTCTGCAGCAGACTGGAAATTCAGCTGTCACTTTAAGTGTATATTGTGTGTGTGTGTGTGTGTGTGTATATATACACATATGTATGGTGGGGTGTGTGTGTGTGTGTGTGGCGTTATTGGCTATGGAAACAATTGATCTAATCAGTGCAGTATTTCTTGTTTGATGTTCAGTTTGTGATACCTTCAAACTTTCTTCATTGTAGAAGTTGTCAGGGTGGAAGCTGGACACTGTGGCACCTGGATAGTGCACAGTTGGGGCATTTGGAAAGAGGGTTAGGGTGCATGTTTTTTGTAGGTGAAAGGCATCTTGAACTCCAGCAACCCTTTTTCTTTTGCCAGCTGTTTCACTGCCCCCACCCCAGTCTATTGCTGTGTCAAATAGTGATACCTGGAATTATTAGTTGGTGTGTTTCTCTGACCAAACGTTCGGTTGTGACATAGTAAATTATTTAAATTACTGGCAATTTTCTAACCTATCATTAAGCTTCAAAGTCAACACCCCATTGAGATGACTGAGGCAGTTCACAACTCTCAGCTAATTTCAGGCTGTCTGCAGACTCAGGAAGGCAGCTCTGCATCTGTTTACATTTGGGAAGCTTTTTATTGCACTAGACAAATTTCCTGTCCTTCTCTTCCCTCTGCATCCTGATAGGTTTACAATGTTTACATGGCAGGGAGGCAGCTGTGTTCGAAGCGGTACCGGGAGTTTGCCATCCTCCACCAGAACCTGAAGCGGGAGTTTGCCAATTTCACCTTCCCACGCTTGCCGGGGAAATGGCCTTTCTCTTTATCAGAGCAGCAGTTGGATGCCAGGCGCCGAGGGCTCGAGGAGTATCTAGAGAAAGGTAAAGGGCCAGCTGAGCCAGAAGCCCAGTGCTACATTGAAGCTGTCAGCTTTCAAGCAAGTGAAAGGTAGTCTTACTGTGATGGCGGTAAAGCCTACCAGCAAGGAAAAGAGGCTCATTTAAAACCAGGCTCAATTTTCCAAGTGAAACGCTGCAAGAAAAACCAAACTTCACTTGACGTAATGGCGCGGGTGTTAGCTTGCTGAGCACTTCCAAGAACAAAACATAGTTAGTCTTTAATGCATGGTGGGCCGTTATTTATAGTGTTGTATCGCTTGCCAGTAAACACACACATGCTGGATAGAGTGGGGATAAGAGGGAGATAAGGAAAACTTGATATTGTGGAGAGAATCGTTCTTAAGATCTTTTTCTTAGGGAGTCCCAGCCAGACTGCAGTAACATGGCCTTGCCACTGCTGTGTGTTTTTAAAGGGTGGTAGTGCGTCTCTGTTTAAGCTTTGGTGGCTTAGAGTCTGGAGTCTTCTGTGGCTTCAGTTGCTTATGCTGTCTGGGTAGCAATGCTGCATCCAGATCCCCTGCTTTATCTGTGGCCCTTGTAAGTGTTCTTAGTAAGAGACCATGCCCCACATGTGCATTGTAAATGGGGATCAGAAAGGAATTTTTACCCCATGGTATGGCCCTGTGCTTGGCTTGCCTTGAAGCAGCAGGGATTGGCTATTGCTGGGTGAGATGGACCGAGTGTGTGCGTGCAAATGCTTGTGCCAGGTGCGAGTTTGACAGCCTGAGGATTCTCTGCTTAGAGTGGGTACAGCATAGGTGTTAGCACAGCAAGCTTCTCTCACACATTGTTAATATATCTCAGCCCTGCCTTCCATGGCCCAGTGAATCCTCAGCCTCCCTGTTAAGTCTTTCAAGAAAGGAATAAATCAGCAGTGTCTGTTAGCGTTGTGGACCCTGCCCTTAGTGGACTGGGCTTAGGTACCACTTCATTTCACACAGGCCACCTACCAGTGACTGAAAGTTATCTTCCCTTCCCCCAGGCTCTGTTCAAACCAACCCCCTGGTTTGGTTTCTGCCCATTTCCAGGTGTGATCCACTAACGCAGCATTCTCTTTGTCCTGTAGTGTGTTCCATACGAGTTATTGGGGAGAGCGACATCATGCAGGAGTTCTTATCGGAATCGGACGAGGTAAGTGGGCGTACTGGAGACTACGCCGGCGTGCTAATCCGATGCTGTGTTTTCTCTTTCATAACTGTTACCTTCCTGCAGAAAGCTGCGTTACTGGCCACTAGGTACCATCATAATGGGGGCAAAAGACTTCTCAGAGTTTGCCATGTGCCTCTGTTATATCCGCCTGCTATTGATACAGGGGATTGCTGCAATGAAGAACAGCTCTGATGCCGTTCTTTTCAGTTCCTGGAGTTCAGATTTCTACAAACAAGCAACCAAACTCTCTCAATAGTGGACCCTTGCCTTTCGTACATGTCCCCTTGGCAGGCCCAATATAAGATCCACTGATGGGGGTTTGTTGCTGGCTGCTTGTGTTAATGTTGCATCTTGCAGCACTGCTGGCTTCTGTGTAGCCTCTGGTAGCTTGAGTAGCTTTGCATTTGCATGTTACTCATATTTTATGGTGCAGCCTTTGGAAGCCAAGGCAATAGGTGTTATAAACATTAATATTTTATCTCGGAATGATTTAGTTGTGATTGCAAAGCAGCAATTGGGAGTTATTTTACCACCAGCTATTGCTTTTCCTCCAAAACTTCTTGTGGTATGTAGAGCTGCTGTATCCAAGAGCTTTTCTTCCTTCACTGGCAAACTTAGAATGCACTGATTCAGGCAAGTGGAAAATCCTTTCCAATCGTGACCTGAAATGGTTCTTTCAAGTTCCTGTCCTGTGAAGTAGCTGGATTCACATCTTCCTTTTTTTTAAAAGCTGCCTCTGTTGCAATCAGAAATCAGTTTCTGAGGCTTGTAAAAGATTCATTTTGAAATGTGGTTATATTCTGAAAATTGACTATGTAAAAATGACCCCTTCCTGTTCATGGGTTCCTGTATTTTTATTTATAGTGACGCTTGACACCTTTGACTCCAGTGAATGGGAGCTGGAGTCTGTTCTGGCTCACGCAGCCTCAACCAGAATGGTTAACCAAGTTCTGTTTGTAGGAACAAATTTTCTTGTCACTTACATCTATGAACACCAGCCAAAATTGGGCTACAGAACCCTTAGAAAGGGATGATGATGGTCCCGTGGTTTGAGCACTAGGCCAGGGTTTAAGAGACCCTGGTTCAATTCCCTGCTCCACAACAGACTTCCTGTGTGAGATCTTGGGCAAATTACTTAATGTCTCTGGGCCTCGGTTCTCCCTCTACAAGAGAGATAATAGTCCTGCCCCGCCTCACATGGGTGTTGTGAGGATAATGCGTTACTATTTGTGTGGGACTCAGATCCTATTATAATGGGGGCCAGATAAAATAGATACCGATAGCGATGGGTGAACCAGAAAGAGCCTGTTTTAATTCTCAGATCCCAGTGTGAGTTTGCAGGGCTGGCCGTTAGAAAAATAAATCTTCTTGTAAACGTAGCCAATTTAATTTGAACTCATGGAGTGCATATGTGCCATGCCACTTCTAGATCGCTTCTCTGGGGTAAAATAACTCCTCTTCAGGACTGTAGTAATCTAGGTACTGCAGGAGATACAAATCTAGTGATTCCTGGTTGGATGCTCTGTGGCATGATGGGAAGAAAGGACTGATGGGTTTTCTCTTTTCCAGAATTACAATGGTGTGTCAGATGTGGAACTAAGAGTAGCACTACCAGACACAACAACAGTAACAGTCAGGGTCAAAAAGAACAGCACTACAGACCAGGTGTATCAGGTAAGGTGCATATTTGCATGAAGCTTTCTAAATATCTGAAATAGATTAATGTGGTTCAAACTTGAAGCAAGACCCTAGATGCACAGAGAGACCTTTCCCATTGCTGTTCTCCGTGGTGGGTGTGTTCCAATGGAACTGTTCCTGCAATAACACAACAGGGAAGAGAGAGCTGGAGAAATCCAACCTTACATCTTGGTGAAATGGTGTTTCCTTTGGCAGTTTCTCCTGCAAGGGCAGAGTCGTCGCTCTGTTAATTTTCACTGATAATATCTTAAAAGCTGCAGCAGGATTTCTCTAATTACTAGACAAATTTTGTCTTGCTGCTGCAGAGAGTTAGCTGTCTGCAGGCAATGAGAGCTTGCAAACCCAACATACAATTCTTGTGCGGCTGTCTAGTAGGGCAGCGACTTGAGTCTTAATAGGAGCTCTCTGCGTTGGGGAAATCGTGAGCGTGGAGTTAATGTTTAGCTGCCTTGTAGAGTTGGACTAGCAGGTTTGAGGCCTGACCCCGGGGAGGTCCTGACCCCTCTCAACTCCCATTGAAGTTACTGCAACACCCCACACCATAGTGATCTTAACTGGTTTACTGCTTCGTGAGTATGCCTAGAGTGTGGTGCTGCCGTCAAGGGATCCATTTAAAGTAGGTTAACAAAATGCAGCCAATGCTGCTGTAACTGAGGATGGTAGCTCGTAGAGAATTAATGGGGGATACAGGTTCAGAAGGAAACCTGAACAAATGCAAGTGTTGCTATAAGTAACAGAGCCAAAGGACATGCATGACAGTAAAATCTCATGGGTTCTAGATTTATGCAGTGAAAATCTGTGCTTGTCTGATCAGATTCTGTATATTAATGCATTTAGGACACCGTCTATTGAATTGCATGCTTGTATCGAGCTCCTACTTAAGCATGGCTCTGTTAGCATATAGGACTGAAGTATTGCTGGAAAAACTCCTAAGGGAAGCGGGGGAGGGTGTCTGTGCCTGGTGTACTAGGAACTGAAACTTGAGGCGCCAGAAGAAAAGATGACCTAATTGTCAGCTGTGGCAGTGCTTGAAATCTGGAGCAGTTTACAGAAGGAAAGAGCAAGAGACTCTGAGCCCTAGTTAAATAAAAACTGTGATTGAACAGGAATAGCGTTAAAGCTTTCCTTGGTGACTAATACCTGGGATCGGTGACTTGTAAATAACATATGTGAAGCTAGGCCGGCCCTGTCCTCGAAGAAGGTCGGGTGCGGGCTGAACACTATTTTGCTAACCCGATTTTTCTTTTTGGTTGCACTTCAGGCTGTGGCTGCTAAAGTAGGAATGGACAGCACTACAGCAAACTACTTTGCCTTGTTTGAAGTGATCAATCACTCCTTTGGTAAGTCTCAATCCTCCCAACCCAACCACGCAAAAGTTCTGCAGCGGCAGAGCCTGCTGGCGTTCTCATTTAGCTCTGACCTCCTCTCAAAATCCAGAGCCCCCATGGGAAATCTGCCAGGCCTTGGAGACTCTGATAATGAGGAGCCTTCGAAGTTTGATAGTTTTTGTTTCTGCTAATGCTTGACTTTCCCTTTTTTAAACAGTTCAAGGAGACTAAATTGTGAGAAACGAAAACCTGTTTTAGTTTTAAGGATTCCAGTGTGCTTAAGATGCTCTTATAGTGCCTGGGAGGATGAAGGGCTGAGAACTCTGATGGCATTTGAGCCTTGATTGTGGGAGTCTGGGGGGGTTTTGATGATGAAACCACCCTGCCAGCTAAAGAGAAGTAAAGCTTACTGATTTTATCTGTGGTTTCTTAAATCATCAGCAGTAGTGCTTCTCTTTTTCACCCAGTTTCAAACCGAATTTGCTGAAGCAGAAGGAAGTCCGGTAACTTAGATGTGAATGTGTTCGGTTTTATGTGCTAGGCTTTGAGCCAAGGGGTCCTGATTCCTAGCCCTGTTCTCACAATCTGTATGTTAACAGCTTTCTTATACAGCTGCAGGAGTGCCCTAAATCCTTGCCTTGTGTTATGTTGCTAATTGTGCAATATAGGTTGAGATAGTACAAACTGTTCCCGCTGGCTTGGATTGCAGGAGCATTTTAGATTTTTAAAGAAAGCACTTCTAAAATATCTCTGACACAGCAGACTAGATTGGCATGCAGATCTTGATCCTGGATCATCAACGTTTTGTGGTTCATTCCTGTGTCCTGTGCAGCAGCCTCAATCACAAAATTACCACTTGATGCCACCAAGTTGACAGTTGCTTTACCAGAGATAACTGGCACTGAGATGACAGGGCAGGATCCCAGGACATTGGCAGATTTGTGTGTGGGGAGCCCGGGACTGCAATCATAGAATCATAGAATATCAGGGTTGGAAAGGACCTCAGGAGGTCATCTAGTCCAACCCCCTGCTCAAAGCAGGACCAATCCCCAACTAAATCATCCCAGCCAGGGCTTTGTCAAGCCTAACATTAAAAACCTCTGAGGAAGGAGATTCCACCACCTCCCTAGGTTTCCATTCCAGTGTTTCACCACCCTCCTAGTGAAAAAGTTTTTCCTAATATCCAACCTAAACCTCCCCCACTGCAACTTGAGACCATTACTCCTTGTTCTGTCATCTGCTACCACTGAGAACAGTCTAGATCCATTCTCTTTGGAATCCCCTTTCAGGTAGTTGAAAGCAGCTATCAAATCCCCCCTCATTCTTCTCTTCCGCAGACTAAACAATCCCAGTTCCCTCAGCCTCTCCTCATAAGTCATGAGTTCCAGTCCCCTAATCATTTTTGTTGCCCTTGGCTGGACGCTTTCCAATTTATCCACATCCTTCTTGTAGTGTGGGGCCCAAAACTGGACACAGTACTCCAGGTGAGGCCTCACCAATGTCGAGGGGAACGATCCCGTCCCTCGATCTGCTGGCAATGCCCCTACATATACATCCCAAAATGCCATTGGCCTTCTTGGCAACGAGGACACACTGTTGACTCATATCCAGCTTCTCGTCCACTGTCACCCCTCGGTCCTTTTCTGCAGAACGGCTGCCTAGAAGAGCATGCTGCAGGACAGGATTGAAATGTATTGGCAGAGCTGTGTAGGGAGCCCAGGCAGGAATGTCAGGCATGCTGGAGTTCAGAATTGGGGTGTATTGGCAAAGCTTCACACAGGAAGTTTTCACACTGTGTGATTCTAACCAGTGCTATATAAGAGCTGGGTATTAATAATAGTTATTCCTTATTTTTATGAGTGCCATGCTTTTCAAACTATTGAAAATTGAAACGCTCTAGTTAACCTTCATGGCGGGTGCACTGGTAAAACTCATTCTGAATAGCCACAGTTCTGTATATACTGTACACACTCCATTTAGTTTCTCTGCAAACAACTGAGCTCTATCTGTGATAGTGCAAGGACAATGTTCCTACCTGAATGTGGGCTGAAAAGCCACTCAGGTGGGTTATGCTGGCTCACACTGTGTTCTTCTCCCTCGTTGTTTAGCAAGGTGTTTTTTTCAATACACTAAACTCACAACAAAGGCATGCTGCCTGTGGTACCAATCATCCCGAGCTGGTATTGAATAGCTTGAAGGCAGCTCCTTTGTCACTGACTGCTCTACGGGTCTTTGTTCTGGTTCTGATGGCAGACTGCCCAGATAGTGTGAGATCCTCCTGTTGCTTGGGAGAATCTTAAAGCAGCTTCAGTGTGTGCGAGAAAATGTACTGTTCTGAAGCGCTCGATGATAGATCATAAGAATTGTAGCCCCGCTGGATTCCATGTTATCCACTCCCATAGGCCAAAGCAAGACTCTTCCCTGCATTGTTTTCTCCTGTGGTTTGAATGCCCCAATGCCCAGGCCAGAGAACCAAAATCAAAGGCTTGAGCAGGATACATCCCTGTACTCTTCAACGAAGAGTGAAAACAAACTGTGACGGTCTGACAAATGTGGTCTTTCTTCGCCAAGCGTGGCTGCTTTCAGCTGAAGTCCTGCATTACACAGCTGCTTTCCACACACACTTGAGGTACAGCCCCTGGACAGCAGCGTTCCCCAGACAGCAGGTCAAGCGAGTGGATTCTGGTTTCATACAAATTCCTGATTTCTGGGGTGCCTGTGTGTTGACCTGAGCCTGCAAATGACTAGCCTAGTAAAGCTCTGACATTGTGAAGGCAAAAGTCAGATGGGGGAAGGATCTTGGAAAAAGCAGAGCTGGGGTCTTGACCCCATCTGCTCCATGGGGACCTGCTCACTCACTCGCCTTTGCATTGTGTTAGCCGAGGCAGTGTAACTTCCTTGAGGTACAGCTATTCATGTGTGTTGTGGTATTGCCTAGGCGCCCCAGTCATGGGCCTGCAACTCATTGTGCTAGGTGCTGTACAAACACAGATCAAAAGGATGGTTCTTGCCCCAAAGAGCTCAGCCTACTCTTCCCATACATCTTGCAGTGCGTAAACTGGCGCCCAATGAATTCCCACACAAGCTCTACGTACAGAACTACACTTCGGCGGTGCCGGGGACTTGTCTGACTATCAGGAAATGGCTCTTCACTACAGAAGAGGAAGCCCTTCTGAATGACAATGACCTTGCAGTTACCTACTTCTTCCACCAGGTGGGTGCATGTGAATTCCTTGCCTCGGAATGCTGAACTAACTTTACCACAGGCCATTTAAACCAGCTCCCACTCGTGTTGCTGTAGCGATTTTGAATTCCAAGACATTGAATGCCTCAGCGCCATGAAGAGCTTGGGGTGGGGAAGGCCCCGTCCTATGTGCATCACTGTTGTGTAAGAAATGGAAATTGATGGTTGAGTGATTTGCCCACTGTCGCCCAGTGACTCCGTGGCAGGTTCATAAACAGAGTACAAGATCCTGCTGCTACTCATCACTGGCTCAGGCCCTCAAAGAGCAAACAGAAGAACTCAGGAGTTCAGACTCCGTCTCCTGCTCTAGCCACTAGATACGCTAGGACCCCTGAGTTCTTGTCTCTGCTCTCACTGACTCATTGTCTCGTTTGGCAAGTCACTTCACCTGTTTTCCTTCATTTACTCCTCTGTAAAACCAGCGTGTCACCTACTGCCCAAGGGTGCTGTGCACTGAATGCATATTTGTAAAGCACATGACTATCCTGTAGAAGTGCCAGGTGAAAGTACTGCATTTCAGACCAGTGAAGAAATCCCTTAATAGTCTGTTGAAGACTCAACTTTGCTCAGTTTCCTTCCCCCTTTTTTCGTTTAGGCTGTGGATGATGTAAAGAAAGGTTGCATCAAAGCCGAGGAAAAGTCCTACCAGTTACAGAAGCTGTCTGAGCAGAAAAAGATGGTTATGGTATGTTTATTTTCTCATTACTTGGAAATGGCTGTTTCCTCTGGCAAATGAAGCCAGATGCATTGGCCCTGGACTGTGCCTTTCCAGTCTGCAGTGAAGCTATAAAAGTACCACTTTCCAAGGGAAGCTGTGTTTGGAAGAGCACTGTGGGTGTATTTTGACTTGCGTTGGTTGAATACACAAGGGAATGCAAGGTTATCACGGTGCTGACTGGTAAGCGAGACTCCCAAAACACTCGGTGAGTTAGTTTGTATGGAGCTAATGTCCATATACCAGATCATGCGTTGCGTTGAGTCAAACTCCCTTACTTGTGTGGTATGTGCTGCTGGGGCAAGACTCAATTCTTGTCTAAAAAACATTGAGCTGGTAAATCTACAGCACTTAAAGACTTTTTATAAATCACTCAGTTGGGGTCCTTTTATGGCAGCTCTTCTGCCTGTTTAGTATTTGATCATCAAAGGGCTGTTTCCATCCGGATCTGTTCTAAGAACAAGAATGGTCTGGCCAGTGGTGCGTCTCATCTCGTATCTCTTCTCTCTTTGTGGCCAGTACCAGACGTTTCAGGGGAAGGTTCTAAAACCCATTGCCAAGCACTCTGTGGCACTAGTGTAACTTTATTTACACACCTCTGGCTTCTGGTCTGTGCCAACGAGGCTGCGCACGAGCAAGCTGGGTGTTACCCTGCCTTGCACATCACCACACAGTGAGCTGAGCTCTGGTCCTAGTCTCCCTGTTGCTGCTGGGGCTGTCAGAGGCAGAAAATGTAGCTTCAAGGTCAGAAGAATCACTGGGCTTGTACGTGGAATAACTTACTGAATTGCTCTGGGATCACTGAGGCTGAATAAACGTGGGGTCTTCCGCTGTCCTTTATGAATGGGAGCTCCATCCTGTCAGGTTTTATTTCCCTGACCACCTTTTGTGGATGCTCACAGCCTCTAGCATTGTTCCCGCCTGTAGATTGCTGGTCTCTGGTGCCAATGACCTCCCAATTTGAAATCCTCTCCCCGGTTAGTCTTTGCCAGCTCTTACTGCGCCTTGTACTCATGGGCTGCAGGTATAATAGGCCAGGGAGGCGCTGCCTCCCCCAGGGCTGCTGCGGGCACCGGACCCCCGGTTGTGGCATTTGGCGGCGAAGTTTTTGTTTTATTATGCCCCTTGCAGGTTCCAGGGTGGCTGAGGAGGTGGTACTGTATGTGCCTCCTCAACCACCCCGGAACCTGCATGGAGCATATCAAAAGCGTCTTCTACAGACGCTTTTCCCGTGGGCGGGTTGGGTCTGGGGAGGGGAGGCACGGCAGGGTTGTGGCCAGCCCCGGGCTTCTCCAGGTGCGGGGAGGCTCGGCTTTTGGCCACCCTGGCCGGGGCTCCTATGCTCGTGGGAGGGGTTTCCAGGCTGCACCTGGCCCGGGGCTCCTCCGGGCAGGTGGAGGGGGGAGGGAGGGACTCTGGGCCTTGGCCAGTCCTGCAGGGCTCCTACACTTGGGGCTTCGGCCAGCCCGGCTGGGGCTCCTCCAGGTGGCGTGGGAGCACTCCGGGCTTGTACATGGCTGGCCCAGGGCTCCCCTAGCTGAGAGGGCTGGCCCTGGGCTCCTCCAGGCAGGTGAAGGGGGCTGGGGGTGCTCGAGGCTTTGGCCAGCCCGGAGCTCCTCTGCCCAGGCCTGGGGAGGCTTGGGGCTCCTGTAGCTGTGGGGTGGAGGGGCTTGCAGCTCCGGCTGTGGGGAGGGCGCAGGCGGAAGGGGCGGAGTTGGCGGCTAGTCTC
Source organism: Eretmochelys imbricata (assembly GCF_965152235.1). Taxonomy (NCBI): domain Eukaryota; kingdom Metazoa; phylum Chordata; order Testudines; family Cheloniidae; genus Eretmochelys; species Eretmochelys imbricata. The sequence continues at coordinate 8,757,722 of NC_135595.1, read as the reverse complement.
CCCAGAGGTGGCTCCGCCTGCCGCCCATGCTGGTACTAGTGGGAGCCCTGTTGACCCTTTTTGACAGTAACAGCTGCCACAGATCATTGCTCTAGGAGCTTGAAATGCCTCCAGGTCATCTGCGAGGCATTCTAATCACTCCCTAATCCATGTATTTGCTTACCACTTTGAATACAAAACATCCCCCTCCCCCTGCCTGCTTCACTGCTGAGACATTCCAGTAAGCTTTGAGCCCCTACCTTCCTTTACGGGCTGTTCCATCATTGGCTTTTCAACTACTGCAAACATCATAAATAGAGTTAAAGGGCCAATGTCAAGGTAATATAATTGGAACACTTCACCTGTGCTAATTAATAACTGTTCCTATTGCAAGAGAGTCTACAGGTCCCAGTTATGATTGGATCCCTCTTGTGCAAGGAGCTGTTCAAACTCACTGGAAGACATGGATCTTGTCCCCAAAACCTTACATAAAACACTTCAAATCATAAAGCTAGAGGGAGAAATTAAGGTTCATATTTGGAGTACAGGATTGCAGTAAGGGGCTGCGGGGCACTGAGGGGATTGCAGAGGGTTGGGGTGATGGGGGGCCTTTCATTTGTTAAAAGAGCCAACACATCACTTTCTTGCTTTTCTCCAGTATTTAAACATGCTGCGGACATGTGAGGGTTACAATGAGATCATCTTCCCCCACTGCTCCTGTGACTCCCGGCGAAAGGGTCATGTGATTACAGCCATCAGCATCAAGCACTTTAAACTCCATGCCTGCACAGAGGAGGGTCAGCTAGAGGTAAGCAACTCAAGGACATGGCAGGGCTTCCTGGGTCTGAGGAAGTTCAACTTTGCTGTAGGAAGAGGCAGAACACTGGTTCCCCATTCTTGGGATACTGCAGCTGCTCTAAGAGTAAAGTTGAGAGCAGGATGAGGTGGATTTTAAAACAGGATGGTAAATGCACTGCTGTGTGATTACAGGGACGGCTGCTGCTGTGTGATTACAGGGACGGCTGCTATGTTGGATTCCCACGGCAAGCTCTGCAGCATTAGGACTCTGTATCCCCACTTCCCCTGCGTGCCATTCTGCAGCATTCCTGGAACTCCCTTGTTTTTTCATCTCTTCCCCTGCACTCTGCACCACCCCCGGCCCCGGTTCAGATCTGCCCTGTAGCATTTCAGGAGCTAACTTGCCTCCTGACTCGGCCTTAGCCAAGACCCTCCCAACTGGAGCATGGCCCGCTCTGGACCCTGATCTCTTCTTCTGTTTAGAACCAGGTAATAGCATTTGAGTGGGACGAGATGCAGCGGTGGGACACAGACGAAGAAGGAATGGCATTCTGTTTTGAATACGCACGAGGAGAGAAGAAACCTCGATGGGTTAAAATCTTCACCCCATATGTAAGTGACCTTGTTAACTGCAAATGCACTAAGGAGAGGGACTCGCCCAGTTTTTAGAAACTGGTGTAAAATTCTCTTTGCTCTGATCTCTTGGTGTGAGAGAAGATTTGACGCTCAACTTTTCCTTGCGCTGCGTAACCAGACAGCCACTAGGAGGAGCCAGAGATACAGTAAGTTCTTGCTGGCTAGAGCTGGTACCTTTGTCTTCCCCTGCTGTAAACGGAAGCTGGGTGTACAGCTTCTGACTCCTGTCCCGCTCTCTGATGGGCGGCTGTCATTTCAGAGCTGCACAGCGCTATGCTGCTGTGCTTGGCTTTATGTCAACCTAAGAGAGGGCTGCTTTATCTTTTCAGTTCAACTACATGCACGAGTGCTTCGAGCGGGTGTTCTGTGAGCTCAAGTGGAGGAAGGAGGTAAGATCCTGTAACTGCACAGAAATTGCTTAGTACATTTGTGAGTTGGCAGTAACCTTTTCTTGGCAAGCTTTCATACTCGTTCGCAATATCGGCTTACCGCCCAAACAAGGAGGGGAGTGTTTTGTAGTGTGGAGGGCTGATAGCAGGGACTCCTGGGTTCTATTCCCAGCTCTGGGAGCGGGCACATGGGAGTCGCTCCTGGGTTTTATCTGCAGCTGTTGGATGGGAGTGTTGGTGAGTGACTAGAACAGGGAGCTGGGTGTCAGGACTCCTGGGGCCTGATGGTCTCGTCCTTTGTGTCACGTAACTCCTTTTGAAGAGGTGGTACTGGGCGTGTGTGGCATGGGGTAATCAAACACCCGCCTCTGCAAGTCATTGCCTGACACACCTTGGGCAAGTTACTCCCTTGCCTGAGTCTCCTGATCTGTTAAAAGGAGAGAGCAAAGCCTCCCTCTCCCAGGAGGGTTATGAGGACTGCTTAATTGTTCATCAAGAGTTTTGAGATCCTGCAGGGGAAGGCTCTGTAGAAGTGCAAAGTATCTTTTTTTTTTTTTTTTTTTTTTTCAATTATACCAAGAATCCCATGCTCAGAATCTGTCAGTCATGATGTCCTCTTGGTAAATTATTAAATTTTTAGGTGGGACTCTGGCTGGTGTTGGGGTTTCTTTCCAAGCCAAGGAGACCTTAGCAAATAAGCCCACCTCACCTGTTGCTTGTTCACTTGTTTGTATTCAGTGTTTTCTATTTCTACTGCATGCACCTCTCCATCCTCTCCTGGTCCTTAGAGGAGATGTTTGGCCGCCCCTCATCCACCTGCTAGAGTCTCCCTATCCCCATGTGACTGCTGCCTGGCTCTGTGTCCCCATGGTACAGCTTCCTGCTACAGCTAACTGCAGTGTAGCAGGGAGATGGCAGAAGAAGGTAGCTGGCAACCTGCCCTCCAGGCAGTTGGCTCAGAGGAGATGATGCAGAGCTCCTCTGCTTAGGATGCCGAAGTCTGATATTAGCAATGTGCTGGGCATCATCATGGTGTAGTGTCTTGAATCGCCACAAGGTGCCTGTTGGAAAACTTGTGCTGCTCTATTGTCTTGGTGATTCTCAGTCATCCCAGTACATAAAGGGAGATGGTGTCTTCCTTTTGGAGCCTTGGATATAAGCAACTGCTGGAGGCAGGATACTGCACTAAATGGGCCATTAGTCTGTTCTGTGCTGCTAAGCTCCGCTGCTTAACCCATTACCTCTGAGGATCAACTCTGTCACTTCTATCGTCTCTTGATCCTGAAGCAGGCAGCCTCTAGAAGTGACTAGCTTTGCTTATTAGAACACTGTTGGGTGCCATCTCTGAACACAAGCTTCCTGGAGCAGATGTGTATTTCTGTAAGGACTGACGTGCTGATATTTGTGTGGGCTCCTATACCCCAGAGATCTGAAGCTGGTATGTGAATATGCTCTGGCAGTCTGGGTAGCTCTCATCTGTACATAACCATGCCTTTGCCACGTGCACTGCTGGATTTCCTCAGGGGCAGCATTCACTGTGGTGGCTGGCAGGATTCTTAATCACATGCAACAGCTGGGCACTATGGGTACACAGCGAGGGGGAGAAGAGGCTCTTTGGTCAGTATATACAGACTTCTAACTCCATCCGTGTTCTTTGGGTTGGCACTGGGCAGCGTTCCGTCGGGACCTCATGTTAGCCCTGGTCTACACTCGGACTTTAGGTCAAATTTAGCAGCATTAAATCGATGTAAACCTGCACCCGTCCACACGATGAAGCCCTTTATTTCGACTTAAAGGGCTCTTAAAATCGATTTCCTTACTCCACCCCTGACAAGTGGATTAGCGCTTAAATCGGCCTTGCTGGCTCGAATTTGGGGTACTGTGGACACAATTCGACGGTATTGGCCTCTGGGAGCTGTCCCAGAGTGCTCCATTGTGACCGCTCTGGACAGCACTCTCAACTCAGATGCACTGGCCAGGTAGACAGGAAAAGAACCGCGAACTTTTGAATCTCATTTCCTGTTTGGCCAGCGTGGCAAGCTGCAGGTGACCATGCAGAGCTCATCAGCAGAGGTGACCATGATGGAGTCCCAGAATTGCAAAAGAGCTCCAGCATGGACCGAACGGGAGGTACGGGATCTGATCGCTGTATGGCGAGAGGAATCCGTGCTATCAGAACTCCGTTCCAGTTTTCGAAATGCCAAAACCTTTGTCAAAATCTCCCAGGGCATGAAGGACAGAGGCCATAACAGGGACCCGAAGCAGTGCCGCGTGAAACTGAAGGAGCTGAGGCAAGCCTACCAGAAAAACAGAGAGGCGAACGGCCGCTCCGGGTCAGAGCCCCAAACATGCCGCTTCTATGATGAGCAGCATGCCATTTTAGGGGGTTCAGTCACCACTACCCCAGCCGTGTTGTTTGACTCCTTCAATGGAGATGGAGGCAATACGGAAGCAGGTTTTGGGGACGAAGAAGATGATGATGATGATGATGAGGTTGTAGATAGCTCACAGCAAACAAGTGGAGAAACCGGTTTTCCCGACAGCCAGGAACTGTTTCTCACCCTGGACCTGGAGCCAGTACCCCCTGAACCCACCCAAGGCTGCCTCCTGGACCCAGCAGGCGGAGAAGGGACCTCTGGTGAGTGTACCTTTTAAAATACTATACATGGTTTAAAAGCAAGCATGTGAAAGGATTACTTTGCCCTGGCATTCGCGGCTCTCCTGGATGTACTCCCAAAGCCTTTGCAAAAGGTTTCTGGGGAGGGCAGCCTTATTGCGTCCTTCATGGTAGGACACTTTACCACTCCAGGCCAGTAACACGTACTCGGGAATCATTGTACAACAAAGCATTGCAGTGTATGTTTGCTGGCGTTCAAACAACATCCGTTCTTTATCTCTCTGTGTTATCCTCAGGAGAGTGAGATATAATTCATGGTCACCTGGTTGAAATAGAGTGCTTTTCTTCAGGGGACACTCAGAGGAGCCCATTCCTGCTGGGCTGTTTGCCTGTGGCTAAACAGAAATGTTCCCTGCTGTTAGCCACAGGGATGGGGGAGGGTTGAAGGGGTAGCCACGCTGTGGGGGGAGGCAAAATGCGACCTTGTAACGAAAGCACATGTGCTATGTATGTAACGTTAACAGCAAGGTTTACCCTGAAAGAGTGTAGCCACTGTTTTATAAAATGTGTCTTTTTAAATACCGCTGTCCCTTTTTTTTTCTCCACCAGCAGCATGTGTTTCAATGATCACAGGATCTTCTCCTTCCCAGAGGCTAATGAAGCTTAGAAAGAAAAAAAAAACGCACTCGAGATGAAATGTTCTCCGAGCTCATGCTGTCCTCCCCCACTGACAGAGCACAGACGAATGCGTGGAGGCAAATAATGTCAGAGTGCAGGAAAGCACAAAATGACCGGGAGGAGAGGTGGCGGGCTGAAGAGAGTAAGTGGCGGGCTGAAGACAGGGCTGAAGCTCAAATGTGGCGGCAGCGTGATGAGAGGAGGCAGGATTCAATGCTGAGGCTGCTGGAGGACCAAACCAGTATGCTCCAGTGTATGGTTGAGCTGCAGCAAAGGCAGCTGGAGCACAGACTGCCGCTACAGCCCCTGTGTAACCAACCGCCCTCCTCCCCAAGTTCCATAGCCTCCACACCCAGACGCCCAAGAACGCGGTGTGGGGGCCACCGGCCAACCAGCCACTCCGCCACAGAGGATTGCCCAAAAAAAAGAAGGCTGGCATTCAATAAATTTTAAAGTTGTAAACTTTTAAAGTGCTGTGTGGCATTTTCCTTCCCTCCTCCACCACCCCTCCTGGGCTACCTTGGTAGTCATCCCCCTATTTGTGTGATGAATGCATGAATGTGAAGCAACAATGACTTTATTGCCTCTGCAAGTGGTGATCGAAGGGAGGAGGGGAGGGTGGTTAGCTTACAGGGAAGTAGAGTGAACCAAGGGGCGGGGGGGTTTCATCAAGGAGAAACAAACAGAACTTTCACACCGTAGCCTGGCCAGTCATGAAACTGGTTTTCAAAGCTTCTCTGATGCGTACTGCGCCCTCCTGTGCTCTTCTAACCGCCCTGGTGTCTGGCTGCACGTAACCAGCAGCCAGGCGATTTGCCTCAACCTCCCACCCCACCATAAACGTCTCCCCCTTACTCTCACAGATATTGTGGAGCACACAGCAAGCAGTAATAACAGTGGGAATATTGGTTTCGCTGAGGTCTAAGCGAGTCAGTAAACTGCACCAGCGCGCCTTTAAACGTCCAAATGCACATTCTACCACCATTCTGCACTTGCTCAGCCTGTAGTTGAACAGCTCCTGACTACTGTTCAGGCTGCCTGTGTACGGCTTCATGAGCCATGGCATTAAGGGGTAGGCTGGGTCCCCAAGGATACATATAGGCATTTCAACATCCCTAACAGTTATTTTCTGGTCTGGGAATAAAGTCCCTTCCTGCAGCTTTTGAAACAGACCAGAGTTCCTGAAGATGCGAGCGTCATATACCTTTCCCGGCCATCCCACGTTGATGTTGGTGAAACGTCCCTTGTGATCCACCAGAGCTTGCAGCACTATTGAAAAGTACCCCTTGCGGTTTATGTACTCGGCGGCTTAGTGCTCCGGTGCCAAGACAGGGATATGGGTTCCGTCTATGGCCCCACCACAGTTAGGGAATCCCATTGCAGCAAAGCCATCCACTATGACCTGCACATTTCCCGGGGTCACTACCCTTGATATCAGCAGATCTTTGATTGCGTGGGCTACTTGCATCACAGCAGCCCCAACAGTAGATTTGCCCACTCCAAATTGATTCCCAACTGAGCGGTAGCTGTCTGGCGTTGCACGCTTCCACAGGGCTATCGCCACTCGCTTCTCAACTGTGAGGGCTGCTCTCATCTTGGTATTCATGCGCCTCAGGGCAGGGGAAAGCAAGTCACAAAGTTCCATGAAAGTGCCCTTACGCATGCGAAAGTTTCGCAGCCACTGGGAATCGTCCCAGACCTGCAACACTATGCGGTCCCACCAGTCTGTGCTTGTTTCCCAAGCCCGGAATCAGCGTTCCGCAGCATGAACCTGCCCCATTAGCACCATGATGCATGCATTGGCAGGTCCCATGCTTTCAGAGAAATCTGTGTCCATGTCCTGATCACTCACGTGACCGCGCTGATGTTGCCTCCTCGCCCTGTATCACTCTGCCAGGTTCTGGTGCTGCATATACTGCTGGATAATGCGTGTGGTGTTTAATGTGCTCCTAATTGCCAAAGTGAGCTGAGTGGCCTCCATGCTTGCCTTAGTATGGCGTCCGCACAGAAAAAAGGCGCGGAACGATTGTCTGCCGTTGCTCTGATGGAGGGAGGGGCGACTGACGACACGGCTTACAGGGTTGGCTTCAGGGAGCTAAAATCAACAAAGGGGGTGGCTTTACATCAAGGAGTATTTCAGGGAGGACTTCACGGAGGGTTCCAATAAGAAATGGTGCACCTAAGTTTTTGTTCTTATTGGAACAAGGAGGTTAGCCTGGCCTCTGATTGATACATGGCTAGATTTACCTCGCTGCACCTTCTCTGTGAGTGACTGCAGTGTGACCTAGAGGAATGAGTCCACTAGACGGGGGAGGAGGCAAATGAGTACAAAACAAATCTGGTCTATTTCTTGTTTTGATCCACTCCATCTATCTTTTACATCTTTGGCTGGCAGCAGACGGTGCAGAAGGACTGCATGCCATCCACATCTCATGGCTGCTCAGCAGAAGATGGTGCAGTAGGACTGCTAGCCATCCTCCTCTCTTGCCTGCCCGGCAGAAGATGATGCAATAGGACTGCTAGCAATCCGTATCACCTGCCTGCTCACCATAAGACAGTTCAATAGGACTGACTGCAGGACTAAAGAGAATGACCTGGTCAAGTCACTCCAAATTTAGTCCTGCCCAGGCGCTCCCAGCCGACATGGCCGGGAGCACCTCGGACACAACGAGAACGGCTACCAGTCGTACTGCACCGTCTGCTGCCAGAAGGCAATGGGTTGCTGCTACTGTGTAGCAATGCCGTACTGCGTCTGCCAGCACCCAGGAGACATACGGTGATGGTTACCTGAGCGGGCTCCATGCTTGCCGTGGTATGGCGTCTGCACAGGTAACTCAGGAAAAAAGGCGCGAAACGATTGTCTGCCCTTGCTTTCGTGGAGGGAGGGAGGGAAGGGGGGCCTGATGATATGTACCCAGAACCACCCGCGACAATGTTTTAGCCCCATCAGGCATTGGGATCTCAACCCAGAATTCCAATGGGCAGCAGAGACCGCGGGAACTGTGGGATAGCTATCCACAGTGCAACACTCCGGAAGTCGACTCTAGCCTCGGTCTTGTGGAAGCACTCTGCCGAGTTAATGCACTTAATGCACTTAGAGCATTTTCTGTGGGGACACACACACTCGAATATATAAAACCGATTTCTAAAAAACCGACTTCTATAAATTCGACCTTATTCCGTAGTGTAGACATACCCTTACTGTCTTCTGCTTGGGAAATATTGATCTGCTCCAGGGGCTAAGTCCAAACGTTCACATCTCACATCTCTTTCTGCACTTGTGTCTGAGCAGGGCTAGCAGCAGCCATGTCTGAGCGTGTGTGGTGAGCGTAGGTCGTAAGTTCCTAACAGAAAGAATAGTAGACAGTTGAAATTCATTGCCTGGTGCTCTGGGGTGCTTATTGGAACCTCCCAAATCCCATCCCTAAATTCACCCTAAATGCACCACTACCATAGAAATAGATTTAGTCCCCTCCCACCCCATCAGTTTTTATTTATATCCTTTATATTTTTTTTTTCTTGTAAAGGTGGAGGAGGAAGCGACAGACAAGCATAACAAGAACTTCAGTAAAGACAATATGTGCAGCAAGGTAACTGGGGTGAAAGCAAACAGCATCTGGGCTCTCTGAGCCAGTCTGATTGCTGTACTGCGGACTTACTATTTACTTCCTGCTTCTCCATTCCAATTCCTGCTAGTGTAGAATAGCATTCATAATAGTGTCAGCTCGTCCTTAAAGGAACCTTGCAAACCAAAACATTTCCTGCTGCTGTATGCTGGGGAGAGACTGCCATGCCGCTTTAAGAAATGTTCTTTGTTTCCTTACATTGGAAATATTTAGTCCTGATGGGTCCTGGACACTGGCAATCTTTGGAGGACCTGGAATGAGACTTTACCTGTGAAGCTGTCTCTACTCCCAGATGAGAAGGAAAGGGGGTCAGAAAGGAGCAGTAAAGGGGACACACATTTTTCAGTTTCTTTAAAGGCCCAAAGACTAATCCTGGCAGCTTCATGCCAACTTTTACCATGGTAGTGCTGGAGGGGCGTTCTGGTATCACTTGATTGGCAGGTCCTGATCTCTTTTCCATCTCAGTAATCAAGGGTTAATTGAATAGTGGGGTGGGAAAACATCTTGTGTAGCTGAATCTTTTAAGTAAAGCCGCCCTGCTGTTGTCTGCTAAGCAGTTACGCTGAAGCGTTTCTCACTGATTCTACAGATTTTAGCCTCAAATTTTGCCCTCAGATGCCCCCAAGAAGTTTCCATTGCCTGACTGGGGTTTTCTATCTTAAGCCTAATCTATGCTTAAAATTTAGACTGGTGTAGCTGGGTCAGTCCGGGATGTGAAAAGTCACACCCCCATGCGGCGTAGCTGTGCTGACCAGTGTAGACACAACTACACCAGCAGAAAAGTGCTCCTGTCAACGTAGCTAATGTCACCTGGGGAGGTGATCCTATCCATTTGTCGGCGTGTGCTGTGTCTCTGCTAGGGGCTATGCTGGTGTAGGCGCTGTAGAGTAGACGTAGTTTCAGGGTTTTATTCTGCTGCCCCCACCTTAATATACAGTCCAAGTGTACGTGACACACATGAGCCAAACCCGACACTCGTCTCATCGTGTTGCGAGAGCCTAGGCCTTTTGTTTACTGCCGGAGTCCTGAGGCCCTCCCCTCACCCATTTTCTGCTCTGCTTTAACTTCTGGCTGTGGTGCGGTCTCCAGCCTTTCCGCTGTGCCAAAGCCTCCTGCAGGGGAATCTTTGACTCCTCATCTCACCGTTGCTGCCCTAAATGCGCTCAAGGATTCCTTAGTCCGCGTTCTAAAGGAGGGTGGATGAGTTCGGCTGAGGCTCTCCAGTGAGTGCCAGTTCCTGTCTAGTTGCTTCGCACTCCTCCTTCCGGGTGAGAGCCCAGCCATTTCTACTGCTGAAGTAAAGGCCGCTTGCAGCAGCTCTGAATGCACTTGACTCTGTCCCTCCCCTCCAGCTATATTTGGATGCAGCATCTGGTTCTGCATAGGCCTGTGCTGTTGACCTGCATCTCTATGTGCCAGAAATCTTGCCAAGTGAAGGCTCTGCAGACTGCTGTGGCCTATTCCATATGTGCAGGGGTAGGGGGGGACACAATGAGTGGCATGGAATTTCCATACTTGATTTATTGGCCTGTAAAAATTGCTTATGACGTTTCTTTTGCCCCTTCTGGCTCTGGAGAACTCGGATCTAGATAATTCCCCTTGCTAAGCTTCCAGATGTTCTTGCATTTGTATACGATGCCTTCCACTTAATTGCTTGTAGGTCCTAAATTAAGGCACTAAGTCACTTAGACCTCCAAAGCAACACAAAAACGTCAGCTTCCCCTTTTTATTTAGCATTTAAGCAATGCCAGTGGCTGCCATTTAACGTCACTGTGGTTAGCTCAAATGGTACGCGCCGTATTCCCTGTGCTAAGCATGTGGGAATGTGAATCTCAGCCAGCATTAAATGTCAGGTTTGCCGTGGTGACCACTGGACAGCTGGAGTAGTCAGTTGCTGGCTGTAAAATGTGGTCAGTAATATGGCTAGAGAGGAGATTGCGATTCACAGTTACTCAGGGCTTAGGGTCCGTCTCCACTGCAATAAACATCTCTGAGCCTCTGCTGATTGGCTCAGGCTATGGGGCTAAAAATAGCTGAGTAGACGTTCCAGCTCTGGCTCGAGCCTGGGGTCTGAAACCCGGGGGAGGGTCCCAGAGCCCGGGCTCCAGCCCCAGCCTCTATACTGCTGTTTTTAGCTCCACAGCCCAAGCACCGTGAGCCTGAGTCAGCCAACTTGGGCTCTGAGACTCGGTGCTAGGGTTTGTCTTTGCAGTGTCATGTGGTGTTCAGGCTGTTAGATGCCCCCTTGTGACCATAAGGAAGAGTAGATCAGTGGTTTAATTCAGTCACAAGGGTAACCAGCATTTAAACGCTGTGGTGATAAGCACTAAATTAGAGGAACTCTGGAGAGGGGGGAAGCAGTGTGTTTCCGTTCCCTCTGCCGGCTCCCAAAGCAATCCGCAGAGGAATCAATTCACTGTTGAAATGCAGCCACCTCTGAGTGGGGATTGTGAGTGGACAGCCTGGGCACCAGGGCACAGTGGTTATGGGATTGGGAGGGAGGAGTTGAGACAAAGGACACCTGGGCAAAACCCTCTGGTGAGATTTTTAATGACCATTTGGCACAACCAGGAACTTTGGTTTTTAAATGCCTTGTTCAAAAGACTCAGTACAACAAACCACCCGACAGTTGGATGAATTTGCTTCAAAGAGGAGCAAAGTGTGTGCAACCTGTCTGGATTCCCCTCCTTCTCTTTCTTGGGAGTTCACCTGTTTCAGGCCAGATGCTGGTTCCCCTCCAGAGCACGGCTTCCCATGTCCACTCACTGACAAACCTCTAGAGAGATGGGAGTATAAACCCCTCCCCTTTATAACACACTGCCATGAGACCGACTGCAGCTTCCGCAAAGGCCCCTGCTATGAATGGAAACCTCATCCTTGCTGGGGGTAGTTAATCTACAGCTGCACGCCCAGGGGGAGTCGATCTTTGCTGTTGCTGCCTGCCACAAGGCTGGTCCTCCAACCCTTGCTGCCAGCGATGGCAATTACTCATGGTTATTGGTGTCATCCATCAAGCCAGCTTGTGCTGCTGCTGCAGGGAGTGCAGCGGGAGCAGAGAATTGCAGCCTGCGCATCCCAAGGTGCTGGGGATTGTAGCTCCAGGTATCTGAATCAGTTCTGCACCCAGCACTGGCAAGGAATCAGTGTGTGTGTTTGGAGATCTGCCTGCTCTCAACCACCGCGCTGCTGTGTTCTTAGACAGACAAACCTAGGGTGATGGTGGGTTTGGGAAGCTGAGGGGGAGGCTGCCTCGTACGGTGGGCTAGAGCGCCAGTCGTTTCCCTCAGCAGTCCTGTCTGGGTCTCAAGTGAACAGTCGGTTGCAGAGCCTCCATTTGGCCTAGCTTCACTGCCAGGCTGTGCCCAGGATTGGATTACAGGGCTGGGGAATGGAGGTTGCGAGTGGGGCGTGACGTGCTGGCAGAGCTGGAATGGTCCAGGGGGCAGCAGATGAAGAATGAGGTGAACGAGGAGGGAGGGCAGGACTAGTGTAGCAGGTGGAGGAGTTGCAGGTCAGCCCTGAGGAGCATTAGCGGAGCCTCATGTGACTAGCCCCAGGAGGTTTCATAGTCATATACCGCAAGGCCAGAAGGGACCACGGTGATCATCTCGTCTGACCCCCTGTAGAACACAGGCCAGAGACTGCCCCAGAGAAATTCCTAGTGCAGAGCTGTTAGAAAAACAGCCAGTCTTGATTTAAACATGGTCACTGCCGGGGAATCCACCATGACCCTTGGGAAATTGTTCCAAAAGTTAGTTACTCTCCCTGTTAAAAACGTGCACCTTATTTCCAGTCTGCATGTGTCTAGCTTCAACTTCCAGCCATTGGATCGTATTCGACCTTTCTCTGCTACACGGAAGAGCCCGTTAGGAAATATTTGTTCCCCACGCAGGTACTTACAGACTGTGATCAAGTCACCCCTTAGCGTTCTTTTTTTATTAAGCTACGTAGATTGTGCTCCTTGAGTCTCTTGCTATAAGGCAGGTTTTCTAATCCTGGTAGCCCTTCACTCATGGGAGGGACTTTAGTTTAGTGGTGAGACCCAGCAATGGGAAGGGGTCTAGAATGGGGGACTGGGAATTGGAACTAAGACTCAGCGGTCTGTTCTTTGGTTTGCCGTGGACTCTTCAAGTGACGTTGGGGCAAGTCACCTTCTCTGTGCCTCAGTTTCCCCCTCTGCAGAGGAGGCTGCCCTCTGTCTAACTTGCCCTGAGAGGGTTGATTAATGAGGCTGCAAGAGCAAACCCAGAGGCTTACTGTAAGTAATATCTTGTTTTTAATTTCCCTTTCTTCTCTTTCAGAATATCTTTCAGATGGCCAGATCACAGCAGAGGGACGCCGCCACTTAGCCCCTCCTGTCGTGGAAGAACGTAAACCCCCCCGAAATTAACACTTAAAAAAAGATTTAAAAAATTCTGTTATTGTATTAAAAGCCCTTAAACTAAATATTATTAATAACAATACCATTTGTGAATTTCATGGTTATGGAATTAAGCAACTAGGAAAAAACCAGCAGGCTTATCAGAGTAACAAGAGGGGAAAACTTTTCAACAACAGACAAATCCACCCAAGGGTATTCTGTTTTTCTTTTTTCGTTTCACTTGGGTCCTGCATTGGAAGATGGACTGTGCTTATATTATATTTTTTACAACTGGAAATAGAAATGCCATCCATTTGCACTGTTCAGACATATATATGTATGTATGTATGTAAAAAAAAAAAAAAAAAAAAGAAAGAAAAAAAGAAAGTTATATATACAGAATACCCCACGTATATACATATATATCTATATATTTCTTTTAAAATTTCATATCAGCAGCAGTACCTTTTCTAAGCTTGCGTTTTTACACGCATCTCTTTCCTCCGAGTCCATCGTGTTTTTTTAAAAACTAACTTTAATGGAAAAAAAAAAAAGAAAAAAAGTTACATTACAGGGAAATACCTCTCCTCTCAAAGGACCTTGACACGTTTACAGGCTTTTAATTTTTTTTTCTTTTCATTTTTTGCAATGAACCTTTTTAAGAAGTGTGTAAAGCAGCTGGCTTCAGAGCTAGTGGGACAAGGAGAGAGGGGATTTTGTTCACTGACGGTCTAATCCTGCATCCTTACCTTGGGTAGCATTTTTAAAATCAGTGGGGCTACTCACGGGTGTAAATGTTCACGAAGGGTGTGATGCTGTAATTGATGGGACTCTGTGACCGCTATGGGTAGGATGGATTTTGAGTTGGAGTCTTCCCATTGGCCTCAATGGACTTTGGATCAAAGCCCGAAGGAGCAAAATTCACCTCTGTGCCAGAGCCAGATTAAGGCCTATTCTCAGTGTAAGGCCCACTGCAGCCATAGTTTGAAGGGTTAAGTGGAGCTGGGATGGTGCATAGTCCTTGGGCAGGCTCTCTGGTCCTCAGGCAGAGGTGCGAAAAGGAGAGCCCAAAGCAGAATTAGCTCCATCCAGCTTGGAGGGGAAGTGAGGCTCCATCTGTGGCTTTCCTCACTCCTTGATCAGATCTCTTTGGGGCGGGGTGAGACTGAGCCCACAGCTGTCGCAGCCAAAGATCTGGTATCTTCCTGATGGGCTTTGGCTACTCCTTGCAGCTTTCCAGGACAGAAGCAGCATTGTTTGGGTGCCGTGCTGACGCCTGTATTTCACTAGCAGTCGGTCGGCCCAGGCAGGGTGGGGGAGACGAGGTCTGGCAGTGCAGGGTGGCATCCCCGAGGAGGGCCGGGTTTTAAACAACCCTGTCTCTGTGAGAATTTTGAACTGTTCTAGCCAGCTAAGCAACAGCCTGGGTAATTGCTCTCCTTTCCTGCATGTGCCCTCCGCCTGCCCTTGAGCAGAGCTTAGTCTGGTGCCGCTTTCCAGCTTCTCCAAGCGCTTTTCAGTGCAAAGACTTTTCTGTAGGGGAGGGGGTTCTGGCCCTGTATAGACCAAGGTGTTATGCATTCCTACTGCTTCATCTCCCCCCGGCCCCGGGTGTGTGGTTCTAGGACTGGATGCGGGGAGCCAGCTGCAGGTTGAAGGACCCAAGGAGGCAGCCGTAGGCTAGAGGACATTTGAGGTTAGTTCGCTAGTGAGCGGTCAGGTCATCCTTGTCGCCGCTCTGGCTGATTTATTGCCTTGACTGGTGTTTTGACAACTTCTTCCCGTGTTGATCTAGGCTGGGGTCCCTGTGGATCATAGTGGTAACTCTTCACTCGCCCATTCCAGCTAATGGCAACGGTGCCCTTGCCAGTGACCTGATCTGCTGAGTGTGGGGCCCAGCTGGCATTGCAGCAGTACAGAGCTCTGCCCTGTTGTGGGACTCAGTGGTATTGGGGGCCCTGCTCCTTGTCTTGCCTTCTGGGCAGGCAGGGCCGGAGCACGGCACATTCAACTCCAGGGTGGGTCAAAGGGAGAGGTCAAACAGGCCCACCTTTGACTCAGGAAGAACCTCAGAGGGACCCTGGGAACCTTGAAGGCGAGAGGCTAAGGAGTGTGGGACTGAATGAACAGTCAGTGTAGACTGGAGGGGAAGAGGAGAGGGAAACGGGAGCAATGGAATTGGCTTACCGTCTTCAGAAAGAAGTCTAGGACAATTGGCAACTTTCCCCTGTGCTGGGTTGTCTGTTCCCTGTGCATCTAAGAAACTGCAAAGGAAGACTCAAAGCTGAAACATGGGCAGGGCTTCCTGCTTGCTCTAACTCAATAAACCTTTACCTTTAAGAATCAATCTCTTTAATAAAGCAGGATGACCCTTGAGGCTCGTGGTACCCAGCTTGCCACGTGTGGGATCTGACACTGCATTTCATGGCATGAACCCAGTGTGGTCTGCCGGGAGGCTACTTTAAACTGCGGGCCAGGAAATGCTCTCTAAAGATAGACCGTATCCTTCCAGTCACAAGTCGAAGCGGGAGCAGCGTCAGCCGAGGAGAAATCTTGGCCTTGCGCTTAGAATCCAGTGTTCTGCTGGCCTCTACATTTTTACTTACAAACTTTGTATTTCTGGGTGTGAATTAGGTAGCTTAGGTACACTAGTCTGAGTGAGTGCAAAGAATTAAAGGCTGCAGTAGGAACTCTCTGCTTTAGATCTTGAACCAATTACGTGTCCCTTCTGCGAAGAAAACAAATTGAGCCGAGGAAGCTGGGTGGCTGTATAAGGGGCTTTAATACGTTAATCCGTTGGACGCCTTGGTGCACAGAAACCCGCCTCCTTTAATTTGGTATTGCTGGACGCAACCTAAGTATCTGGGCCAACAGGTTATGCAAACCAGCTTTTGTGCTCTGTAGATGGTGTGAGGAAAGCAGCTTCCAAGTTTTCTCAGTCAGAACTGGATTTGAAATGCACCTGGCTCACTCAAAGCTAGATGCTTATTAAAATAAGAAACTTTGTGGGGGTTAGTGCTTTTAGAAGCAGCTGAAGTCTACATTCAGGGCAGCTGTGAAAGCATTATCATTTAAATATATGGACTTAAAGTTTTTGCAAATATCCCTCTTACTTCCCACCTCCTTTCCTGCTCTGTGGCCTCTAGATGCCCCAAGGCTTAATTCCCTCACATCCCTGAATCATTTAATTTAGCACAACCTAGGGGTCACCCAATGAAATTAATAGGAGGCAGGTTTGAAACAAACAAAAGGAAGTATTTCTTCACATGATGTGCAATCAGCCTGCAAAACTTGTTGCCAGGGGATGTTGTGAAGGCCAAAAGTGTAACTGGGTTCAAAAAAGAATTAAGTAAGTTCCTGGAGGATAGGTCCATCGATGGCTATTAGCCAAGATGGTCAGGGATGCAACCCCGTGCTCTGGGTGTCCCTAAACTGCCAACTGCCAGAAGCTGCAACTGGATGACAGGGGATGGATCACTCAAAATTGTCCTGTTCATTCCCTCTGAAGCATCTGGCACTGGCCGCTGTCAGAGACAGGGTACTGGCTAGATGGACCATTGGTCTGACCCAGTGTGACTGTTCTTATTTTCCAGTCCTGTGTACAGGGACATATTGCATGTGATGTAGGACCTACGTAGTGATGGAAAAAACAAAATATTGGTTGGAACATGCAGTGAATTATTTTTCACACCAACTTTAGATCTAAGCTGGTCAGAAACAGGGTGGGTTTGGGAAGCAATATTAGGTTTTCCCTGCAGTCCCAGGCTGCTAGTGGCTCTTTTGGGCCGCAAGATTCTTCTCTTTGTTATTTAAACGAAGCTTTTTGTATTCTATAACACCTGTTATTCCATGCAGCAGAGAGTCATTTACAATATAGGGCAGCCCAAACCACTGGCCATGGGCAGATAATCCAAAGTTTGGAGGTGTGTTTGAAACCTGTTCAGATGGTGTGGCTGGGGAGGGAGAGGTGCTGTTGGGTTAAGAATGCTTGTGCCTTTCCAAAGTCACTCTCCCCTAAAGCATCTTCCTGTAGGGCAGTGTTTGCAGTTTAGGCTGAGAGGGGTGTGGAGTTTGGGGTCTATCTACCCAACTTCCTGCCCCTCATTGGTGTTGGGAGCAGAATTGGAAGGCTATAAGAAAAGCTACCCACAAAAGGACCATCCCCACCCTTCATTAAATTCCATGGACCATCCAGCCATTCTTCGATAAGTTAGCTTCCTTGTTTCCCTTGGTTAATCCTTCTACTTATATTTCCCCCCCTGAGGGAGACCTCTCCCGCTGCCCAATCAGAACACTGAACAGCTGTTGTTGTTGGACCCTGCTGTTACCTTTCCAGGCGGCTCTATCAACCTCTGATGGCAGGAAGGCATTTTCGTCCTGCACAGACGGCCAGGTCGCCACGGCGCTAGGGATCGTGTGCCCCTCTGCCAGTTCAGTAGTGGGCGGATGGGCTGTCTTGCTGCAGTGTGAATTCTCCAGCACAGGAGCCCTTCAGAGCTCTTGGAGAAGTCCCCTTCGGTGTGTGAGGCAGGCAACTTCTTCTGGTGGTTGGAGCAGGGCACTGGGAGTCAGGAGACCCGTGTTCTATTTCTGATTCTGCCACTGACTTTCTGAGTGACCTCGGGCTAGTCACTTCCCCGCTCCATGCCTCAGTTTCCCCACCAGTAGAATGAGGTGTTTGTACCCCTCTGTGTAAAGCACTTTATGACCCTTGACTGGGAGGCACTATCCAAGTGCGCAGCATTAGCCTCTCCCAATAAATGACCCAAAGGACTGAATAAGCTACTGGCAATGTCTCCCTTGTGTATGTAGAGACGAGATTGTCTCAGAGCCCCAGTCTCATCAGCAATACCTTTCCTTCTGTTCTCATCAGAACAGATGGAACGATCTCAGCAGCAGTATTAAGAGCCCCTCCCCGGTCTCTGTTCGTTGGGCTCGGCTACTCACATGACTCAAGTCAGAGGAGTTCAACGGGTTTGTATGTCACAGGAACAAGCACTGCTTTTGGGAGCCTCTGGAGGATTCCATGTTCCAGCAGAGATCTGGGTTAGGGGGGAGGCTTGGACCCAGAGAGCTCTGCATGCACAGCCAGCTTTGCTTTGCTGACACTTCTCTGCACGCAACCAGGTACCTGGCTAAGGCTGAGGAGAGAACCCGAAAAGGCTGTTTGAGGGATGCTAAGCTAGGCTATTCCTCTGGACCAGCAGGAGTGGAGGTCAGACTTGCTCTGCAGTGTTATGTGAGGAATGCAGATTCTGTGCAACTTGTATTCTCCTAGTATTAGCTCCCTTGGCATCCAGTGTGGCCGTGAGCATGTCTAGATCTTTTCCTGCTGGGAAGGAAATAAGGGAGCCCCAGAGATCTGGAGCCACATTTGGGCCTGGAGGACCAATTATTGGGGTTATTGGGTGAAATGTGCTAGCTGTGTCATTGGACAGGAGCTGGTTTCCATGGGCAGGAGGGGGCAGTTTTCACTACACGGGTTCCCCAAAAGGGGAGCCCCCCCAATGCTTAACTCTTTCATTCCCCAAACACCTCCCCTGCCTGTAATTTATTCAGGATCCAAGTCTCCCTTCCCTCAGTGTTGCGGTGCACCTTGAGAAGGTTTAACTTGCCTCTGCTTATTCCCTAAAATCCAGGGGTTGGGAGAGGGGAGAGCCCCATATTCTTTATGACCCTTTTCACACAGGCAGTAGCTCTGTAATCAGCCATTGTGTTGCCAGGTTTCTCTCAGTCCACTGGATTTAGGGAAGGATTTGTGCCAATACTCTTGATTTTCCATAGCTAAAGGAGCTGGAAATCTCTTTGCAGCAGTAAGTTCTGCCGCAGGACCCATGTAAAAAACAAAAATGGAGTGAGAGCCATAAACATGAAATTTCACTGCTGACTGAAGTAGGTCAACTTAAGAACTAGTAACCTCCTCCAGTTGACTTCTGTGCTGTGACATTTAACCATTGTTAGGTATGTTGCTCATTCTGTCTGTTTAGAGAACTAGAAAGCAAGCACCTTTGCTCATGTCAGAGTGCCAGATTTGGGGGCCTGAGGGGGAAGAACTGAAATTTCCATTCCCATAGGACTGGTCCTGAAATGCTGGGTTTTTTTGTCTGTGTGTTTAAATTTTGAAAGAAACGGGTAATCTCTGTCAATTTCTCTTCCTTTTTTTTTTTTTTTTTTTAAATCCTTGGCTGATATAATTTGTCCTATTTTTGGTGCCATCAGAAATAAACAATGAGGCTTTCTCTCTATCTTAACGCAGGTCACTTTTTAAAAAGCGCTCCAGTGCATAAATGCAGCACCAGCCCTTCCATTTCCAGGCTCTTTACTTTTCAGATTTTTAAAAAAAATCAATTGATAGGCTTTGGCAGCTCTGATGTCAGATCTATAAGCCCGAGCACAAGTTAAATAGGTCAGGTTGCACTTGGTATAATAACTGCTTTCCTCAAATGCTCTCTGAATTAAATAGGTAGAAGATGCAGCTGATGAGGAAGCCTTAATTAGACAAGAAATAAACTTCTCAGCCCCCCTTCCTCCTCTGATCCTGATGGTTTGCAGTAATGGCCAGAGCAAGGTAATTGTTTCTTTGCTGTCTTGCAGATTTTTCTTTTTTGCTCTGTTTTCTCCACATTTATACAGACCAGATGAGGGAGAGAATATATTTTATTGGACCAGCTTCTGTTGGTTTCGAGCTTGCACAGAGCTCTACTTCAGGGTTGGGAAGCTAACTCAAAGCCAGATGTAAGAGCTCTTGATTTGAGTGGCTTAGATGGCCAAGTGCTCTCTGGGAAAATTACATTTTTATCTGTGCAAAAGCTTTTCACCCCCTGCAAACCAAAGTTGGTGAGTGATGCATTTATAAAAACCAGTTGGTTTACAGATTATAACACACACATACACACGCCTCTGGTTTGGAGGTGAAATGTATTATTAAAGCTGATGGCAGCCTAGCTCATGGAGACAGTTCTATTTTTCTAAACAAATTTGTATAAAGCCTCCACAGCCCTCGCACTTACCGAGTGAGCCTGGATATTTGGGGGAGCGGCAGGTGGTACGTTTTGCACCCAAGCAGGGTATCCAAGATGTAGTTGTCCTTCAGCGTGAGGCTCTTCTGCTTCCAGCTAACCCATAAGATTGCACTAAACCAGTTCAGCAGCCAGGTCATTTGGACACAATACAGCAGCTTCCCATTAGCAGGAAGGCCCCTTGCTTGCTCCTGACACATCCTTCTCCCTTCTGGTCTGCAGCACCAGGCCCTCTCCTCTTGTTCATTCCTTGTGCGCTCCCCCGCTGACAGGTAGCGAGGCAGAAACTCTCTGGAACCTTACTGCTCCCAGCCTTTGGAGAGTCCCCACACCCCAGCCCAGTCTGCATGCGAGAGACGCTATCCTATCCCCTTTCTAGACGGAACTGTATTGAAATGCAGGTTTATAGAAGATGTTACCACAGCTTCAGAATTCAGCTTAGCAAGCACCCAGCTGCCATGTCTGCTTTATCCCTTGGCCGTCTCCAGCCACCATCCGTCTCTTCCTGGTTTAGATTCCAGCTGCTCCAGCTTAGAAGTTCCCTGACCTGTTACCTTGCACCTCTTAGCCAGTTGTAACAAACCAACTGCCCTGTAGCCAAGGCCACAGCCCATTGTGTATGTATAAGTAGGCTGTTACATTGAGCTTTCGGGGGGAGGGAATCCGCATCTCAGTGCCCCCAATAGATCCCTTCCTCAGCATTTTATACCTTTCCCTGGCCATCCCTCTTCCACCCCAACCCTGGGTTGAAGCGTGTTATACAAAGGTTCGTCCGTGGAAGGAAAGCAACAGATATAACAGCAATAATACATCAGTCAGAGCTTTTGATGTAAGGTGGGGGGCAGTTCCCTCTCCTGGGGGGATGGGAGGGGGATTGAACGGATGCCTGCTACTAAATTTGCAGAAATTTTGTATCGTCTCCCCACCCCCTGCTTTTTTTTTTTTTTTTTTTGAGCCAGTAAAATAACCCAGGTTTCAATCCCGGGCACACTCGTTTTAATTTATTTGAGAGAACTCTAATTGTATTTTCACGGCAGTATCTTGTATTTTTTATTTTTGTGATTCAGAAATGTGAAGAAGAAAACAAAACAAAAAACCGATTGCTAACAGTGTTTCATTCCTTGTTCTATAGAGCTAATCACTCTAAAATTGTTTGGTAAAGTCACTTAGTGTAATTAATTGTAACATATTCTTTTAAATAAATTGATTTATTGATGAAACTACTAGTTAAACCTCTCCTGCCCCCTTTGTCTCTCTTGTGGGGGAAGGGCTATGAGGGGGGAGGGGCTGGGCAGGCCTGGGGAAGTGGCTGGGCTGGGGGGATCCTTGCCCATCTGTGGCACTTGCTCTGATCTGGTCCAAGGCGCCTGTGGGGAAGCGAGCAGAGAAACAGCCTCAAGGGCCTGTACAACTGCCCCATCTGCCATGGGCCTAGATCCTGCTGGCTGGGGGACTGGAGGCCCCACTGCCCCCCCCAGTCAAGCCCCATCTCCTTATGGTCCGTGCCGTTCTCACACCTGCCCCTGGTGAGGACAGGGCCTCCCATTTTGCCCCCTGGCCCTGCCCCATTTCCCCAGTGAAGACAAGGCCCCGCCTTCCAGTCTCAACCCCTCCCCCTTCCCAAGCTCTGCCCCATCTTCCCAGTGAAGACAGACCCCGCCCTTCAGTCTCAAACTCCGCCTCCCCTGAGCTCCACCCCATGGGAGGTTCTTGGGATGCTGTTGTGGCGTGCCTGGCTCTTGTGCATGAAAAAGCTGGGGGAGATGGTGAGCAGACTCCACTCCCCCTCCCCCCAGCTGCCAGTGGCCACCTGGGCTTCTCTGGCCTGGAGGAGCCACTCCCCACCGGCCGCCAGAGCACAAGGCCCATCATGGCGTGACACCTAGAGGAGCCCATGGGCAATGGGGGGGGACGGCGCCTCCCCCAACGGGACAGCAATCTAGGGTGCTGGGGGACGCCACTTGACTGCTACCACCTCTGTACGGTGGCCAGGCCTCCTTCGGAGTAGGGGGCCAGGTGTGTCTGGCCTTCCTGGGAGTGGGGGTGTTGCCAGCAGCCAACCCTTATGGCCGGGGCGTGGCAGAGGAGCTGGGACAGGAGTGGCACTCAGCTTTTAGACACAGCTTGTTAGACCAATGACTTGACGCCTGCAGGATTTCAATAAAACCTGAACAGTGCAGGACTGTACCTGAGGTGCATGTCCCCTCCTCCTCCCCCACAAGGAGCGCCTGCTATCCTGGGAGGCTCAACCAGCTCTGGCTCCCTCTCGCACAGCTCTGCTGTTGCCCCTCAGTGCCAGCCAGCAGCCCCCAGATGCCTGTTGCGTAAGTGCTGAAGAAACAGCCTCTTCTCTGCCCACAGCAGGTGCCGTGGGACGCAGCCAGGGCTCTGTAGAGGGAAGCCCAAGCTCTCAAATCTCCATAGGGTGGTTATGCAGGGTTGGGGCTACCCGGGCATGTGTATGTGCAAGGGTGGTGGCTAGCCTCACACAGAGGTGACCAGGAGACAGATGGAGCGGAGCAGGTCCCGAGGAAGAGGCTGGTTCTGCTGAGGTCCGAGCCCTCTGCCCTGCGTGTCCGTTACAGGCTACGTCCATGAGTTCCTGCCACCTCCGAGACCATCACAGCAATCAAACCGGGCCCAGCACCTGGAGCAGATGGTATTCCTGCCAAGGTCTATAAGCAGGGTGGCCACCACACTGCAGGGCACCTCTGCATTCTCTGGGAGCAAGAGTGAGGTTTTACATGCCAACATTGTCAACCTATAAACGTGAGGGTGATTGGGCAAACCATGGCCTTTCCTTCCTCTCTGTCGCTGGGAAAACCCTTGCACAGTCATGTTGACTAGCCTTAACACTGATCCTTCCTGAGTCTGTGGATTCTGGGCTGGATGAGGCACAATGGACGTGACCCTCACGGGCCTGCCAGCTGCAGGAAAAGTGGCGGAAGCAAAACCGTGATCTTTGTATTTTTTTTTTCGACTTAGCTGATGTCTAGTCTGAGTAAGTTGTGAGGGGCTCTGGGAATGGTTGTCATCTTTGGATGCCCTGCGAAGTTTTTCTGTCATTTGGCCCTTCCACAGTGGGATGACTTTGGACCCCTTCCTGGTCACCGGTGACACCAAACATGGTTGTATGCTGGCTTGCACATGCTTTTTGCATCCTTTTTTGGGCTATGCCTAAGGATACATTTCATGAGACGATTGACAGAGGAGTCCAGAGCCAGTTCCGCACTGCGAGGGACCTGCAACCTGCAACGCTGCCGTGCTCGCCTGAAAGTGGCAGATTCACCCATCAAGGAGCTTTTCTTTGCTCACGGCTGCGCACTGTTCGCGTGCTCAGTTGATGTCCGGTTTATAGAAGAACACTTTGCACATGCAGTCAATCGCTTTGGTTTTACAATCAGCCTAAAGAAACCTGAAGTATACACCTGTGCTGGGGGCTACGTGCGTCTCGCTGATTATTAAAATCAACAACGTTCTCACAGACCTGCCTTGGCCGCGTCTGGGGCGCTGTTGCACCAAAATAGACACTGAGCACACTGTCTGCTGGGCTGCCGGGCTCACGCAACGCTGCTCGTTGGCTGTGCGAGATGGACAGCGTAGGGTCACCACCCGAGGACCCTGGATCGGTCCCACGTGTGCCATCTCTGCAGGGTCGAATGGTGGGACAAGATTCCTAATAGCACAGTCCTCAGGCGCTGGTGGATGGCCGGCATTCAAAACACGCTCGGAAAAGCTCAGCTGTCTCATCCTGAGCGTCTCGTTCATCCGGCCGCTTCGAGGCTCCTCCAGGCCATATTTTGTGACCGGCGGAAACGGGGCACCTGTTCTCGTGGCGGCTGGTACAAGCATGTCAGGCTCACGCCAGCAACAGCAGGTTTGCCACGTCTCCGTTAACGTCACCGCAAGGCGCATTAACACCAGGCGTGCCCGGCGCGAAGCAAGGATCCGACAGCCTGCAGTGGTCGTGGATGGTCCGGGCTGTGCCACGTGTAACCGTGTGCGCCGGCCGTGGACCTGGTCACCTGTCGTGTTTGCTGGGCCCTCCTCCATCACCAAGCGACCTGAGACCCCACCAGCATCCACGCTTGCAGGCAAGACTTGGGAGAGTGGTGCAAACTTTGCCCTGCGCTGCCATCTAGTGGAGCCCCTTGGTACCTTGCTCGGTCACCCTTGGCACCGACGTGATGTTTGGAAGGCGCATCCTCGTGTATTGTGGGTGGGCAACATCTGGGGGCGTACGTGCTGTGCGAAGGCATCTCATTTAACGCCTGTGCATCATACGGCAACTTGGTCTTGGGCACAGCCAGGGCCCCCCCGCAGCCTGCTCAGGAAGTGCCCAGGTTGTTGTCGGAGATGTCAGTGAGCTGCTGGAGATGCCCTGCCCCTGGGGGGGGCGCTATACAACTGGGGGGGTGCTGTGGTGCTCTGGGGCACTGTGCTGCAGGAGATGCCCTGCCACTAGGACGGCATCATCTTTCTGATGAGACATAACCCTGATCTAGATCTCAGGGCGCTTTGCACAGAAGTCAGGAGTGAACCCAGCTGTCCTGGGCCAAATCTCAGCTCTGCCAATTAATTTCGGGCTCATCAGATGCTCCCTCCGAAGACTGCCGCCTTCGCTTCCTGGCCTCAGTGGTTGCATGCCAACCATCAACACACACTTTCTCCCTCCCACCCCACCCCGCCACGGCCCGAGCACGCGCAGCATTTGAAAGGGCCCGTGGTTCCTTTGTGAGCAAACAGCTGCCAGGGGAGTGGGCTCCCCGGGTGTTTTCAGAGCCATCACCCCCCCGCCCCCCAGCTGCTGCTCTCTCTGCGGTTGCTGGTGTGGGGCGGGAGGGGCCCTTCATCAATCCTGACTCAAAGGCAGCAGTAGCCTGGCACTGCCTGCATCATGCACTTCCAAAGCCTGCCTGCCCCCCAGGCAATCCCATGCATCTGTCTCTGGGTGGGAGCGTTCTACAGCCAGCTATTGCCACGCCAGCAGCTAGTAGTGATGCCATGCGCTCTGCAGGGCTGGAGCTGAAGTGTTACAGCAAGGGGTCTCCAAGTGGTGCTGTGACACACAGTCTTGTGAGTTCTTTGTGAGCAAGTGTTTAGTCTCAGGAGAAATGCTGCATCACTGTTAGTTTTGTTCGGGTATCGCTTTTTGGGGAGCTGTTGCAAGCAGCAGGGGGTGGTCTCGCTTTCTGCCTGAGACTCTGTGCCTAGAGCCAGTGTGACGATGTGACGCAGCAGGGAGAGGGGAGTGTTGACCTGGGAATTGCCCTGGGGATGGGAGACCTGAGAGCCTGTAACCTGAGCGGGGAGGGGGAGGTGACACCTCTGCCCAGGAATGTGCTCAGAGGCTGGAGAAGGGAGCCTGCTGGGGGGGTTTAGTTTCAGTTTGGGGCTGGGGGGTGGAATGCAGGGAACCCCAGGGCTGGGGTCTAAGCTCCCTGCTCCCCCAGAAGGACTTGACTGAGGGGTCCTGGTTGTACCCACAACCCCTATTTTGGACTGTGTTCCTGTTGTCCAATAAACCTTCTGTTTTACTGGATGGCTGAGGGTCTCAGTGAATCCCAGGAAGAGGGGTGCAGGGCCTGGACTCCCCCACACTCTGTGACAGCCAGTTCTTGGGCAGCATTGCTCCTTGGGGGTGGGATACTGGTACTTCAGTTGAGGTTCCCGAAGCCTGTATGCTCTTTTATTGTTCTGGTGACTTTCTAGACATGGGGGAGTTGGGATATGCAGCTGGGAGCCTTGAGCTGATCAGTGCTGTGGGCAGGTGGTCTTGTATTATTGGAACGTGGGTTTGGTTTAACACAGTGGGTGTTTCAATGAAGTGGGGATGGTCTGGTGGGCAATGCAGATACAGCAAATTAGATGCGGCAGTGACCTGGGGCTCAGGACTCCTGGTTCCTGGCTCTGCCACTGAGCTGACCTTGGACAAGTCACCTTCCCCTTGCTGTGCCTCAGTTTCCTGTGCCACCTTTGTCTATTTAGATTGTGAGCTCTTTGAGGCAGGGATTGTCTCTTGGTCTGTGCAGCACCTGGCACAATGGGGCCCTCATCTCAATTATTTTGTGTCTGCTGCCCTTGCAGGACGGGGCCCTGATACTCTGTGTCTGGGAAGTGCCGGGCATGGCAGGTCCACGATCTTGGTTACTCAGTGTCTGGGCAGTGCCCAGTGTGACAGAGCCCCGATCTCAGTTATTCTGTCGGGCAGTGCCTGGCACGATGGGGCCCCGATCTCACTTCTCTGTGTCTGGGCAGCGCCCCGCATGACAGGGCCCCGATCTCGGTTATTCTGTGTGTGGGCAGCGCCCTGCATGACAGGGCCCAGATCTCGGTTATTCTGTGTGTGGGCAGTGCCCCGCATGACGGGCCCCGATCTCGGTTACTGTGTATCGGGGTAGCCCCCGGCACGATGGAGTGCCAAGCTCAAGTTGCCCTATGTCCGTTACTCTGGAATCTTGATGGGAGCTCTCAGCTGCATCTGGCTTTTGTTTTGTTTTTTAAAGCCACTAATAATATTAAAAACCCAGCCACGGGGCCCTTTCTTTGATTTTACTTCTTTTATTTAGACAGAAAAAAAATTAAATTATTTAAAGTAAATGGCAATAAATAACAAATAAGTTAAGCATCGATATCGTCTGAAACATAGACTTCAACTTTTCTTTTCTTTTTCCCCACTAAAAGTTTTATTTTTTCCCCTCTAAATAAAAGTACCAGGTAATAAACCCCCTCCCTCTCACCCCGCTCCAAATAAAAAGAAAAAAAAAAAAGAAAAACCATTAAAATTCTCTAAAATTGGAGAGGAGAAAATGGCAGCAACTTGAATCCTTTTGGATCACAGCTAATCTCAACGAAATTATTTACAATTACTGGATTAGCAGGAGACTGTAAACATAGGTTTTTTTTTCTTCTTCTTCTTCTTCTTCTTCTTCTTCTTCTTTTCCTCTCTTTCCCATGGTATAGGTTGATTTCAGAGCGCAGTAGAGATGAGAGGTTGGTCAGCATGTAGAGTATCATGATATTTTACAATTGCCAGATGGGGAGGGCCTCAAAACAAAATGGCTGGAGAGGAGAACTAAGGCCAGGAGAAGCGTAATTTCTGACCCGGAGCTGTGAGAGAAGGGGAGCAGCCACCCTGCAATCTCTTGCTGGAGTAACTTTACAGCTGGGCTCGCTTTGGGGAGCAGCCTGACCTAGTGGCTTGGAGGCTGGACTAGGAGTCAGAACACCTGGGTTCTGGTCTTGTCTCTGCCCCTGACTGTGAGCAAGTCATGGCCCCCTCTCTGTGCCTCGGTTTCCCCTCCCACTCTTTATTAAAGTTTTCCAGGAAGGGGCTGTTGCTCACTGTGTCTGGGCTGTGCCCAGCACAATGGGGCCCTGATCTCAGTTACTCTGTCTCTGGCAGTGTCTGGCACGACAGGGCCCTGATCTCAGTTACTCTGTCTCTGGGCAGCGCCCGGCACAATGGGCCCTGATCTCAGTCGGAGGTGCCAGAGGCTGTGACAGCAGAAGTATCACTTTTGAGCATGCCGTTGCTCCTAAGCATAAACCATCGCAGGCTCAGGACTGCCTCCCAGGGCAGCCAGCTCGGTTTCAAGCGCAGGGCTGGATTTTTCAGAGGGCTGCTGTGTGGAACAAGGGAAACGGGAAATGAGCCCAGGACGGAAGGGGAGGAGATGCTGCGGCAGGTCAGGGGGCAGCCATCAACCGTTTGGGGGCTCTTGGGGCTGCATCCTTAGTCAGAACTCTTGCTTCGGATGGCGCACAGAGAGTTTCTTAGCCTTCTGCCACCCAAAGGACATTGTGGCTCTTAATGGGGCGTGGCGGGAGGTGGAATTGGCTTCTCTGGCTCTTCCTGCTCGGGCCAGGATTTGAAAACAGCAAATTTTTAACCATAAAGGAGGAGAAAATCCACGTGGCGGGACAACTGGATGGGAACGAAGCAGTGGCTATGGCCTGGAAATCCACAAAGGGGGCTATGTCTGGGCCGTGGGCTTAGGGAGCTGATTGTGCGTGGGGCGGGGGGCTTAGAGTGTCTGAAACTTCCTGCCTTGATTGGCAGGGGCAGGGGAGTGGAGGTGGGATATCAGCCCTGTGGAGGCTGGGGGTGGGTGTCAGCTCCCAGGTGCCTGCTCGCTGTAGGAGCTGCTGCCCATCCTTTCCTTCCCCCAGCTGTGCGAGCCCCCGTGCCCGTGGCTTGCCCCTTGATGCCACGTTGAGGGATAGAGGTGGGGAAGAGACGGTCCTTTCCTTCCCCCCGCCTCCGGGCCTCAGCCAGTCCAGTGCCACGTGCCTCAGCCATAGTGCCCGTCCCATGTCTCCTCCGTGGTGCCAGGTGGTAATAAGCCGCAGAGGCAATAAGAGAGCCCGGGTGGGCTTGCGGCGAGGCTCCGGGACGGAAGGGAAGACCAGCTTTAATCACCCGTCCCCCCACCAGCATTCCCACCCCCAGGCTCCTGGGTTGACCAGAATGGTGGTGGAGGATCCCATCTGCTTGAAGCAAGAGGAACCAGGGCCCCTGGCTGTAATGGAGGAAAATGACATACCGGTGCCCCTCATGGGCAGCCCACCACCCCTGGACTCAGAGGCACCCAGCTCTGGCCTGTGGTGCCCTCTGTTGGCTCTGCTCCCCCCTACCCCCCGCCCAGCTTGTGACTGCAGCTTCCCCAGTGTGTCCAGCTCCCCCCCTCAAAGGCCTCGGGTACTTGGAGCCGGTTTTGGTCCTGTTTGGTGAGAAGAAAGCTCAAAGGATGGACCCCCCCCCGCCTTCTAGCTGGGCACAGGGACAGGGCCCTTCTCTTTCCCTCCCACCTCCAGGGCAGGATCAAGCCCTCCAGCTGATTCCCTAGGGCTGTGCCCTGTCAGCCCCGTTCCCCCCCCCCCCCACCACCTGGGCTATGGTGGTAGGAATTCATGGCTACCGCTGGGGCGGATCAGTGCTGGGGGGGGAGGGGGCTCCTTTCCCCCCCTCCCTCCACTGTTGACAAGGCATGGCCGAGATCACAGGTGAAATGCCCACCCCTCCCACCCCCCCCCCCCGACAAGCTGCAGGCTGCTGGTGGGGCTAGGCGCAGCCCAGGGCCGATGGGTGGAGTCAGGCGCATTCGGTTCTGCCGATCGGGTTCATCCTCCCAGCTGGCGGATCAGGCGCTCGGGATCGGTGCTGCTGGCTAGGGATGAGCTGCAATGGGTGGGGGCAGGGGGGGACGGGCCTGGTGGGGGCAATCCAGGGGCTCCCTCCTCCATTGAGCTCCAGACCTGGGGGGGGCAGGGGGGGCGGGAAGGAGGGAGGGGCGAGAAGAGAGAGAGGGAGAGTTAAAGGCGCCCCTAGCCATGCTCCTCCAGCCCAGAGCGTGGGGGTCGGGTCGCAGGCTGGGACATGCACAGAAGGGCACCAGCCGGTTCGATTCCCCCCACGCCCCAGAGGTGGTGCAATTTAGACACGGGGTGGGGTTGCTTGTCACCCCACTGCGAAGGGTGGGCTGGGACTTTGGGGGTGGGGGTGGAATGAAGGGAGGAAAGGGTGGGGGGTCAGAGGGGGGATGATGGCTGGGTTACCAGGTGCTGTCGGTTGGGTGCGAGTGGCACCCTGAAGCTGTTGAGGGGAACCAAAGGTTGGGGTAGCAGGGGGCTTGAGTTGGCACCGAGGGGCATCAACAGAGCTGTGGGGGGAGGAGAGCCGAGGCCTGGGAGAGCAGGGGGCTGTGAGTCGGGAGTGAGGGGCATCAGCAGGGCTGTGTGCAGGGGCCATGGTTGCAACTATTTGAATATTCCAGTTGAAATCCAGGGATTGTCCTCTCCTCCCGGCCCCAAGGCTGCTGACAGGGGACCGTCCCCCCGAGGGGCTGGCGGAGTGTGGGACCAGCCAGCTAGGGCCCGTCACCAAGTTGCTTGCCGGGTGCAGCGCAAAGGGGTTCAGCTCTGCCTGGGCTCTCGTGGGCCTCACCAGCCGCTCGCTCCGTGGGACCAGGGGCCTGGGCAGAGCCAGGGAATGCTGGGCCCTGCCCTGCTGCTACGCAGCCAATCGTGCAGCACCTCGCACAATGGGGCCCTGAGTCCTTGGGCCCCCCACAGCCCAAATAACCCCTCCCCTCCATCCCCCTGGCACTGCACTGAGCTGCTTCTCCTCCCCCCCCCAGGTTAGCCCCCCAGAGGGGACACCCCTGCAGGAGCGACCGGGGTCATTCCCTCCAGAGGCACTGGCTGGCTGGTGGATCCTCCCAAGAGAGCTAAGACATCTGACCCCGACCCCGCACCCCATAAAGCCCAGTGCCCAAAGGGGGTGTGTGGCACGTCCCTTCGCTGAAAGCAGATTCCCCAGCACAGTCACAGCACGAGATCACTGGATGACGTGGCCTCTGAGCTCAGCCGGGGGGCTGTGTCAGTCGGGGGCTCTGTGGCCTGCACCCCCTGCGGCCGTGGGGAGGCCTCGCCCAGCCCACAGTGACTCCATGGGCTGGAGCTAAACCCAGCCCCGCCCGCCCGCACTCACCATGGCCTGCCAAGGGCCACACAACAACGTCCACCCCAATTGTAACCCCCTGGGCTGGTTGAATTCCCAGACACGGGCCCCCCTCCCCCCAGCACTGCACCCGCAGTGGATGCTCCTTGGGCACCTCTGGTTGCTGAGTAACAGCCAATCAGGACTCTCCTTTAGCCAGGCTGCCAAAGGGGGTGCGGGGTGGGGAGGGGTGCTGGACTCATGCCAGGGATGGAAGGGCAAAGGGGGGGGGATGTTTGTGTGTGTGTGTGTGTGTGGGGGGTGATGTTGAGGTCAGCTATAGTAGAGAAACTCTGGGAAGGGGGAGGAAATTAGCACCGCGTGGGGGGGGGAGGGTGTGGGCCGGAGCTGCCAATGCCAAGCTGGTGGGGGCCACCACCTCCTGCCTGCCCCTTGTCCATGCAGCCGGCACCAGCAGCTGTCAGCTGTGTGTGGGTGTGGGTGTGTGTGAAGTTGGCCTGAGCCTGCAGTGTATGGGGGGGAGGATCGTGTCCAGTCACAGCTGTGTTGGGGGAGGGGTAGGCACCCCTGGGTGGGTGAAACCCAGTTCTGGCACTGATCTTACACGTGCCCCTGGGGCTTACAGACCGTCCCAGTCCTAGGAGGTGCTGGTAAAACGGGGGGGGGGTGCAGCCCACCCCGGGCAAAGGGGGCCGAGTGGGGCATCTCTCCCCAGGTCTGTTTTAGGGTACAGCCTCCCCCCCCCCCCGACCCAAGCTATTCTCTCAGGGAGATCCAAGCCTGCAGTGCTGCAGGGCATCGGCTGGACTCGTGGCCACCCTGTTCTCGGGGGTGTGTGTGTCTTGGGGGGTTGGTTCCAGAAAGGCCAAGGCCTGGCCCAGCAAGACACCTATGGGTGTGACCGTGTTGCCCTCCCAGGAGGCTGGCACCAATGTGCTGCCAGGCTCTGACCAGACCCTCCCCTGCCCCCTGCCCATCTCTGGCAGACGGGGGGACCCTGGAGCCCTGAGGGATGGTTCATTAGAAGGATGGTGAGGAGCCACTATACAGACTCCTTCCTGACCCAGGGCTCGAACCCAGGCGTCTTGATGCCCATCCCCTCCCCCAATCACTACAAAGCCTCCTGTATGCGGCTCACTGCATGACACGGATCATGTTTCCCTTTTGACTCTGCTGTCACTTGGACCTGAGAATTTCCCCCCGCCCCACCTCCTCCTCTAAACTTCGTGCAGTGGGGCTGTGCAGTTGTTAACCAGCCCCTGTGTCCCACTCCAGAGGCAGCTGCATTTTACTCGTGTGCGGGAGAGGTGCACTCTATATAAACAGCTGCCATGCCCTGCCCCAGCCTGGCTGCACTGTAGCAATGATGGCCTGATCCCCTCCATAAACAGCGGCCATGCCCTGCCCAAGGGGTGGCTGCATTCTAACAGTGGGTGCATGAGCTCCATATAAACAGCTGCTGTGCCCAACCACAGAGGACATGCCCCACTCTCCTCTGCCTATTCCCTGCACAGCAGCGAGAGGCCTGGGAGACAGGAAGAGGGGGTCGGGGAGGGTTTCCTACTGTGGCCTGGGTAGCCCCTGTGCCGTGCTGCTGTGTTGGGAATCCAGCTGGCAAAGAGGGAGGTGGAAGGGACCCCCCCACCCTGGGCCTGCAAAGAGGCACTTTAACCCCCCCAAACACACACACACAACGCGCAGAAACGAGCCCGACCCCAGGTCAGCTAAAGCCAAGAAACAAACCAAATGAGCAGCAAACGTGACACAAGCAATGACCCAGTGACCAACAAAAAAATGCTCTAAGAGATGGGGTGAGGGGTTGGAGGTGGGGGGGGGGGACAATCAGACCAGAAAAATAACAGAGGAGGGACTGAACTAGTAACTAGGAAAAGAGGACTTCTACACTGGTTTGGGTTTTGCAGCTGGTGAGGGGAAGAGGGTTTTTTTTTTTTTTTTGGACCGGGGGATTTCACCGAACGAAAACTACTGTCCACTGAGACCACCATCAAGAAAAAAGACCTCACAGCACAGCCAACCACCGCTACGGCACAGGGACGTCATGCACCCGCTAGCTCCGCTCACATGACGTGTGTCCAACCACCACGAGCCACAGGGGACAAGGAAGCGGAAGAGTCTCGCGAGCGAGATCAAGATACATCACTTCGGTCGGTCCAGCAGATGCCACTTACAAGGGGGCGGAGCTACGGCTCTTGTGACAGCGAGGGATGGCTAGCGACAGAAGCATCTCAAGATATGATTGGTAACCCTGCCGGGGTGGGGGGGTTAAAGCAGCAAAGAAAGAAAATGGGATTTGGGATTTGTTTTTGTTTTAAATAAGAAAAGGGAAAAGGTCAAGTCAGCTCTGTATGTAAATCACCTTGTTTCTTACACAGTAAAAGAGACAAAATATGGTTTTTTTGGACAATTTCTCCCCCCCGCCCCAAACCCCTGCACCAGGGATGTCACCGCTGGGAACTGATGTGTTTTGATCTGTTGTGTGTCTGGGAATGTGCAAAGCCCCCGCACTGATTGGGGGAGGCCAGTGCTGGGAACCCATCAAAGGCCTGGCTTGCCAGAGGGCTCAGCGCTTTGATGGGGGTCTCTCGTTTGGCTATGCAGTCTCACTGGCTGCTTTGCCAGACGTTGGCCCTGGGGGGGGGGTCTATTCCTGGTTCCACTGAGCTGTCGGCTGACCCAGGACAAGCCACTTCTCTGGGCCATTTCCCCTTTGCCTAGACAGAGCTCTTTGCGGTGGGGCGGGGGTCTGCCTCTCCCTCTGGCTGTGCAGTGCCTGGCATGCGCTGGTCTACAGCCTCAGCCTGGTGCCGCAATACAGAAAATAGCGTTATCATGGAGCTGGGTGTTTGGGGTCTGTCCCAGTGTGGGGTGGTAGTGATGAGGGGGGATGTTCCCTGGGAAGGGAGCTCAGAGAGGGGCTGACGCCTTCTAACCCTAAGGGGGGGGGCGGTGCCTAGCCCCACAGTCACTTGATGGTCCAGGCTCACTGGCCTCCCAATTGCCTCTCCCCTGCTAATCCTCTTGCCCCCTTTTAACCTGACCCTCAGCTGGCACCAGGCCTGATGGACAGCGTGCGAGTGATGGGGGCCGGGTACTGTGGGGGCGGGGGCAGGTGGGTAGCAGATGCTTCGGGGAGGGAGCCTGTGAGCCTCAGCTCCATGCCCCCGCCCCATTCATGCCCAAGCCTCCTTTTGTCCCAACAAAGGAGGAAAAAAAGATGAAGAAAAAAAGAGAACGAGAAAATAAACGGATGGGAAAGAAAGACACGGCTGATGGGAAACAGGCACCCTCATGCCACATGCAGCGGGCGTGCCTCATGCCAGCTGGCTGGCTTGTTACCGCACCGGGGCGGGGGGGCGTATGGCTCTTGGGGAGGGTGCAGGGCTCCGGTGACAGCTCGTCCATGTCCCGGGCACTGTGCCCTGTGACCAGGTTTCTCCAGCAGCTCTGGCGGGTGGAGAGAGAGACACAGAATAGGGGCGTCAGGGACCCTGCTGAGAACGGCCCTGGATGAAATGGACAGGATGCTGGGGGGATGGGGTGTGGGCCCTGCGGGATCTCGGGCTGGGGTGAGGGACTGGGACCAGGGTGGGGGAGGCCTCCATGCTAGGCCTGCTGTCCGGTAGCAGGGTGCTGGGACCAAGCTATCGTCCAGCGGCACGGAGCCCCAGAGCCGGGACCTGTGTGCACATTGGTGGCCTGATCTCACCCCACGGCAGCAGGATTAGGTCCCCCCTTCACTCCCCTGGGGCGGCTTTCTGCCCCATGCTGGCATATGGCCAGAGCAGCCGGGCTCCAAATCTGGCCCCCAGGCCCGGAGCCTGCCGGCAAGAGCAGGCAAATGAGGCCTTTGCAGGGGCTGAGCTGAATCTGGTGCTAACCGACGAGGGGTGACTGAGAGATGGGGTCAGCAGGGGCTGTTTTGTATCCCCACCCCCGCAGCTCTGCCAGTGCCCCTCACTCCTGATCTGCAGCCCCTTGCTATCCTAGCCCTGGGCTCCCCCTCATGGCTTTCCTCTCCTCACCAAACTGTGTCAGACAAATGCCTGTAATCCAACCCGCCCTGTTCTCCCCAGCAAGCAGCTCTGTCCCAGTGCCCACGTTTCCCCCTGCACACCCTGAGGCTGGCGTTTCTACACACGAGGGCCCAGGCCAAGGCCCAGGCATGATGCCAGAGGATGCTGCGGGTTCTCTCACCCTCAGGCCATTCAGCCGGGGGGGGGGGGGGCTGAGCCTGGCTTGTGTTTGTAAATTTCAGCCTCAAAGGTCCCCCCTGCTACCCTCAAGACTCATCACCCTGCAAAGCAAACCCCATTGGCTTGGTGAGCAGGGCACTTCCACCTCCCCATTTCCTGTGTGAGTCCCTTCGGGGGCAGGCACCCAGCCACTAGGGTCCCCTGGTCCCGGTCTGTTCAGCCTAGATCTCCCCTGCCTCCGCTGACCGTGGCCCAGCGGTGCAGAGAGTGTGCAGCGACTGTGGCATTCTCTAGGCACCGAGAAACAAAGGATGGGCTTGCAGAGAATGGCCTGAGCTGGGACCCAGAAGACCTGGGCTCAAATCCCTCCTCTGCCACAGATTTCCTGTGTGACCTGGACACTTGTGACTTTTGTTGTTCTGTGCCTCAGTTGCTCATCTGTACAATGGGGTCAATAATCCTGCCTCTCCCCTAACTCTTCATTTGTTTAGAGCATAAGCAACTTGGGGCAGGACCTGCCTCTCACTGTTTGTGCAGCACCTGGCATGATGGGGCCCTGCTCTCAGTCGGGGTCTCTGCAGAGCCTGGCACAACGGGGCCCCAATCTTGGCTGAGATCTAAAAGCTAATGCAATGCGGATTACCGTAAATCCTTAAAGAAATGGAGCCTGTCACTGCAACGCAGTTGAGCCCCTCCCTTGGTGGTGTCCCTCTGTCTCTTTTATGTGCAAAAAAGAAACTACGTTCAATGACAAAGACTCCACAAAACAAATGACCAAGCAAAAACCAAACCAAAAAACCAAACCAAAAATCAAACCAATGCAGAACGAGAAAAGACCCCGTGAGCCACGCACGGAGAACAGTTATCAGAACAAAAGCAGGATACGTTCACGTGCCACGACACACACAGACACGCACAGAACCCCCCCCCCCCCGCCCCGCCCCACGCTACGCCGCGCTGGGGGTCTTCACCTGGCTGAGACAGGGCTCTGCGCAGCACAGCCGGAAAGAACTGCTAGCAGGAGGTTATGTTCTTCTTTCTTAAAATACAGGGTGAAATTCTGTTATACAGATCTCTAAGATAGTGGGGGTGGGGTGGGGGGGTCAGGCTACATGCGTGTTAGCTATGGAGATATAGTGCATTATTTGTGCGGGAGAGTGGAGTGGAGCAGTATTATCACTGTTATTTTAATGCTTGAGCTGGTGGGACTTTGGCATGGTGTGGCTTTTCTTTCCACCCTGTATAAAAGCCTTCAGGGTCCTTTACTGCCCTGATGAGTCAGACTGTGGGCTCTTTGGAGCAGGCCAGTGGCTCATTCTGGGTCTGTGCAGCGCCCGGCGCACTGGGGCCTTGATCTCAGCTGCTAAATAATAATCCCATGTGTGTGTGCACAGACTCTGGGTGCCTTTCTGCCCTCTGTGGGGGGGGGGGGGGGGGGGGGAGGGCGGCGTTGGCGTGGCTCCGACAGGCTTGGTTATTTGAACGGCTCGATGAACAGGCCAGGGAGCGGCTGGTTGCGGGTCTCCTGCTTTCTCGCTGGAACGGGAAACGGCGCAGAAATTTTGCAAGCCAGATGTACGTTTTGTCCAAATTTCACATGTTGCCACGTGGCCCACGGACCCTGATTCCACGCAGAGCTGGTTAGACAACTGGTGTGTGTGTGTGTGTGTGTCTGACTGTCCAGGTGTGTGGCGTAGGGGCATGCATGTGTGTGTGCCTAAGCATGTGTGTGTACATGTATGTGCTCATGTGTGTAGAGCTGTATGTCTGCATGGGCGTGTGCCCAAGGGCATGTATAGATGTGTGTGCAGTGTATGCGTGCGAGTGTATTTCTATGTCCGTGTGTAATATGTGCGTGCCCTTGAACATGTGCATGTGTCTCCGTGTGTGTGTGTGTGCACATGTACCCGTGTGCCCATGTATGTGTGTGCATCCGTGTACCCATGTGCCTGCTCTGTTCATTCCCTCTGGGGCACCTGGCATTGGCCATGGTTGGAAGACAGGCTATGGGGCTTGAGGGACCCTTGGTCTGACCCAGGGCAGCCGTTCTAATGTGTGTGCGTGCGTGTATCTATGTGTGTGCCCATGAGCGTGTGCCCATATGCATGTATGTGCCCGAGCATGTGCGTGTGGACATGTGTGTGTACGTATGAATCTGTGGGGACCTGTGTGTGTATATGTGTGCCCACATGCATGTGTGTGTGTGTTTCCACATACGTATATGTGTGTCCCCATGTGCATGTGTAAATGTGTGTGCATGTCTATGTGTGCCCGTGTGCGTGTGGATGTGTGTGTGCCCGTGTGTGTCTCTGTATGTGAGTGTGTGTGTAACTGAGTGTGCCCGTGTGTGTAGCTGTGTGCCAATGTGCGTGTGTATACCTGTGTGTGCTCGTGCGTGTGTGTAGCTGTGTGTGCCCATGTGCGTGTGTATATCTGTGTGTGCCCATGCATGTGTCGATGCGTGTGCCTGTGTGAATTTGTGTGCACCCGTGTGGGTGTGTATCTGTGTGCGCCCATGTGCATCTGTTTGCGCCCGTGTGTGTTTGTAACTGTGTGTGTGTATCTGTGTGTGCCCGTGTGTGTATCTATGTGCACCCGTGTGTGTTTGTACCTGTGTGTGCCCATGTGCGTGTGTATCTGTGTGCACCCATGTGCATCTGTGTGAGCCCATGTGCGTGTGTATCTGTGTGCACCTGTGTGTATCTGTGTGTGCCCCTGTGCATGTGTGTATCTGTGTGTGCCCCTGTGCATGTGTGTATCTGTGTGCGCCTGTGTGTATCTGTGTGTGCCCCTGTGCGTGTGTGTATCTGTGTGTGCCCCTGTGCATGTGTGTATCTGTGTGAGCCCATGTGCGTGTGTGTATCTATGTGTGCCCCTGTGCGTGTGTATCTGTGTGCGTGTGTGTGTATCTATGTGAGCCCATGTGCGTGTGTATCTGTGTGCGCCTGTGTGTATCTGTGTGTGCCCATGTGTGTGTTTGTATCTCTATGTGTGTATCTGTGTGTGCCTGTACGCGTGTGTGTGGATGTTTGTGCCTGTGTAGCAGGGGAATCACAAAAATGCCACTGAGATTTTACCCTTTTTAAAAATCAAACTCTGAAATTCCTGCTACGATTTTCCGGGGCCCTCGGCTCAGTCCTGCCTTGGGCTGGGGGCTGTCGCCCTCTTGTGGCCAAAAGGCCCCAGGGCTGTACACCCTGAGAGTGGAGACACCCAGCCTGGGGCCCTGGGGGAGGCGTTACCCCAAGGGGCTCTGTCCGGCGGGAGGTAACACAGCCAGGGCCTCACCCCCGCACTCCCGTTATGCTGCAGTTCACCAGCCCAGACTGCTGTGCCCCCCCGCCCCCGGGCTGTGTTTTGGGGGGTCCCTGTGCACGGGGGGCAGGGCACCCACCTGAGGCCTTAGTACGGCCGGTTGGCGTCTTTCGGTCGCTTGAGCTGCACTTTCAGGCGCTTCATGCCGATCTGGAAGCCGTTCATGGCCTGGATGGCAGCCTGGGCGCTGGCGGGATTGTCAAAACTTACGAACCCTGGGGAGGGGGTGGGGGGTGGGCGCCGGGGAGGGGTAGAGAGGCAGGGGGAAGGGAGGGGGGCAGAGAGAGGCAGAGAATGCTGAGTGGCCCTGGGAGACCCAACTAGCCC
This sequence comes from Eretmochelys imbricata, assembly GCF_965152235.1. Classification (NCBI taxonomy): domain Eukaryota; kingdom Metazoa; phylum Chordata; order Testudines; family Cheloniidae; genus Eretmochelys; species Eretmochelys imbricata. The sequence continues at coordinate 8,719,302 of NC_135595.1, read as the reverse complement.
TTTGTTCACAGCTAGGGCAATGCCCCCTTGGCCACTAAGCCACTGGCTCGGGGTGGGCAGCTCCGCACCCGGACTCTCAGCTTGGCACCAGGGCTGCAGTATGCCCAGCTGCCCTGTCCTTGGGGGCCGGGGAGCCCGGGATCTGCTCCCTGAGGCTCAGGTCTGGGGGCATCGATCGGTGGCAGGTAGAAGGTGCCTGACACAGGGTTTGCTCCCTCATGCCAGCTGCTGTGGGTGACAGGAGATGGGGCTAGGAGAGCCCTGGTCTGGGCAGATCTGCTAAGGAAGCCAGCTCAGCATCCGGCTCAGCGTCAGCCCCTGTCTACACTAGGGGTTGCAACAATCCTTTGCCTGGGAGTTCGGCCCCTCGCCCCAGTGCCCATTGGCTGCTCCTGCTGCTCAGCGGGCCGGCCACTGGCCCACAATGCAGCAGGAAGGGGCTGGGAGACCCCATTGGCTGGCCTTACCGAAGCATTTGCTCTGATTGGTCGCCCGATCCACGAAAACTTTGGCAGAGATGACATTCCCAAAGGGCAGGAACATCTGCAGGATCTCGGAGTCAGTGAACTCCTGGGGCAGGTGGTAGATGAAGATGTTACAGCCCTCGGGGCCTGCGGGGAGGAGGCGGGTGAGAGTGGGCAGCTGCTCAGGACACTCCAGGCCCTGGGTTCCCTTAGATGCCCCCATGCTGGGCCCCTGTTCTAGATCCCACACACACCGGGCCCCAGTTCTAGATCCCTCATGCTGGGGCCCCTGTTCTAGATCCCACACGCTGGACCCCCTAGAGCCTTCTGCTCTGGACCTCCCATCCTGGACTCCTCTATACCCTTCACTCTGGATACCGCAGTCTGGACCCCCCCCCATTCCAGACTGTTCCAGATCCCTCGCTCTTGACTCCCTGTTCTAGACAACTCTATATCCTCTAACTGGACCCCCACATCCTTGACTCCTCTAGATCCCACTGCTCGGGACCCCTTTAGACCCAACAGTCTGAACCCCCATTCTGAACCCCTCATTCTGGCCTCCCCAGTGTGGACCCCTCTCGGTTCCCCTGCTCTGGACCCTGTGTTCTACACCACTCTAGATCCTCTCATTCTGGCCACCATTCTGGATCCCTGTTGATCCCCCATGCTCTGGACTCCCTCTGTGAAGTGGTGGGGTCCTCAGGGAAGATGTGGAGGTCCTGAGGTGCACAGTGAGGCAGGTCCTTGGTGACCCCAGGCCACATCTGCCCTCTCCCTATTGAGCGGCATTGGGGCAGGGCTCCTGGCAATAAGGGATGTCAGGGGCCCAGGGGCAGAGCTGGGGGTGGTTTCAGGGGGACAGGGCCTGGGGGAGTGGCGCCTAGTGGGTGCTGGGGGGGGACATTGTTGGAGGGAGTGGTGCCTAGGGGGTGTTGGGGGGCAGTGACGGGGAGAAATTGGAGGGGGCAGCGGCTCCGGGCCCCACTTACCTTCCCGTTGCTGCTGTTGCTGGGGGGGCGGCTGCTGCGTGAGGATGGCCGGCTGCTGGGGGAAGGCCGGGCTCACCAGCCCGTAGGCAGCAGGGTAGGTGGCTGGGGCAGAGGCAAAGGAGGGCGTGAGCGACCCCTCGGCCTGGGCCTACGCGCCCCCAAGGGAAGGATCTGGGCCCAGGCCTGAGGCCCCCTCCCCCCATCGCTGGCCCAGCTCCCTTCCCCCACTGCTCCCCACTCCCCCTGTCCCCCCAGGTCCCTCCACCCGCAGGGAGCCCCCTCCTTACAGCCTCAGTCCCCCTGGCTGCCCCCCAGCCCCACAGCCCTGGGGGGTGAGGCCGTCACTGCCACGCCCTGGTGCTGCTCAGACCTGGCGCCAGCGCCCGGGACGTCCCGCCATGCTGTTGCCTCCACCCCCCCCAGCCCCCTCCCCGGCTCGGGGCCCCTTCCAGCCCCCCCCGCCAGCCGCGGGGCTCCTTCCAGCCCCCCCAGCCCCGGCGCCACACCTGTGTAGTGCTGCATCCCGGCGTAGGCCTGCTGCAGGGGGTCCACGGGGGCGGCTGGGCTCTGAGCTGCGAGGGGAGACGAGAGGGGCAGGGGGTTACCCAGGGCTGAGCCGGGGTGGGGGTGGAGGGGAGAGGCAGGGCAGGGGCGGGGCGCGAACCTGGGTACGGGTGGACCCCGTTGGTGTAGAGGGCCTCGGAGGCCGGCTGCCCCGTGGTCTGCGTGGGGACCGGGCTGTAGCCGTTGACACTGAGCGTGGCCGGGATGGCGGACACGGGGGTGGCGGCGATGGCAGGCGGCGTGCTGGTACCTGCGGGCGAGAGACGCGGTGGACGAGCGGGATGGGTTCGGGGCTCTCCCCCCCACCCGTGAGGAGATCCCGGCTTACCCACCCCCTGCCCCCTCTGCAGCCTGCCGCCCGGGGGGGCTTTGCCCGCCCCGCAGACTCCCCGGCGTGGCCCCTCCTGGCCCGCGCCCGCCCTACCTGAGGAGGGGGTGAGGGGCGTGAGGGGCGTGGCGATGAGGCCGTTGGGGTTGATGGTGGCCATCTGCTGCATCTGGACGGCCGCCATGGTGGCCATGGGGTTGAGGTAGGCGGAGTGAGCAGCGACCAGGGCTGCCTGCTGCTGCATTAGCTGCGGGGGGAGAGAAAGAGACGGGGGGGCGGGGGGCGGTGGAGTCAGGAGGTGTCCGCTGGGCTGCTGGGGGGATGGGGGTCGGCCTGTCTGCAAGGGCACAAGGACCCGGGGCGGGGGGGGGAAACGATGTGCCCTGCTGTCCTGGCCCCCGCAGCTGTGCCGCTGCCCCTCAATCCCGACCCGCAGCCCCAGCTAGCCCAGCCCTGGGCTCCCCCCATCCCCCAGCTCTGCCGGTGCCCCTCAATCCCGACCCGCAGCCCCTTGCTGTCCCCGCCCTGGGCTTCCTCCCTCCTCCGTCTCTGCCGGTGCCCCTCAATCCCGACCCACAGCCCCCTGCTGTCCCCGCCCTGGGTTCCCCCCATCCCCCAGCTCTGCCGGTGCCCCTCAATCCCGACCCGCAGCCTTGGCTCGCCCCCCATGCCCCTGCTGAGAGTCCAGAGCCCACATCGGCAAGGAGCCCCTTACTGCTTGGGTGTAGGCGCTGTAGGCCCCAAACTGCAGGGCAATGGGGCTGAACATGCCCAGCTGGCTGGCCACCTGCTGCATCCGGCGCAGGCCCCGCTCCTTCTCCGTGTCGGCGAATTTCACCACCAGGCTGGAGGAGGCGCCCTGGGAATGGAACCCCCCGCAAGGGGGCTAGTGAGACAAGCAGAGCACGGTGACCCCCCCGCCCCACCCCGTCTGGCCCCTGCCCCCGCACTGCCTCAGCCAGCCGGCATGACACCAGGCCCCAGCCCCTCCTGCAGCCTCCGCGCCTGGCAGCCTCCTGGGGAGCGTGGGGGGGGGCCAAGCTCCCCTCCTGTATTAAGTACCTGCTCCAACCCCCTCTGCCCATGCCCAGGATGATTTTAACCTTCCTCAGGACGTAGGACCTAGTGGATATAGCACTGGCCTAAGCTTCCAGACAGCAGGGTCTCTTCCCGTCTCTGCTGCTCGACGAGCTTGGGCAAGTCGCGGCCTTGCTCCATGCTTCGATTTCCCCACCCGTCGAATGGGGCGAATGATCCCAACCTCGTTTGCAAAAAGGGCTTTGGGGTCTACGCATGAGCATGGCTTGGGATCAGAGCGACTTGATCTGCCCGTCCTGCCAACGTTTTCGAGACTCTGAACAATGTTCCCCGCCCCGACTCGGGGTGAAAAGTTGAAAAGCTGGAACGTTTTCCTGAAGCGCCTAAGAAAAGTTCCTTTCGGGGCAGCCTGGACATTTGGTTTCTTTGATCGATGGGTTTCCAGCTCACTCCAACACGCTCACGCCGCAAACTCCAAAGTTGCCTCGACCAGGAAAATGGGCGTTTTCTCGTGGAACGTGGAAGAGGGACGTTCGGACGCTTCCCAAGCGTCGTTTACCCACGTCGAGAAATTGTTCCCAGTCCAGACGTTCCCACGGCAATGGAGTTGCCCTGTCGGCGTTTTTCAACTAAAAAAACGTTTTCTCGGAAGATTCCCGACTGACTCTCGAGGCTGCAGTGGTGAGCTCGCTCCATCAGGGGGCAGAAGAGCCTCAGGCAGCATCCTTGCCCCCTGCCCTGGCGCTGAGCTGGGTCCCTTCCAGGTGGCAAGTCTGGGGGGGGAGCTGAGATTTGGAGCTGCCCACATGAGAGGGTGCGAGAGGCAGAGGGGGCTGGAGATCCTTGGACAGGCAGACAGGGTCGTGCTGCCCCGCTGGACCCATGCCTGGGTGCTCGCTGACTGCCCGATTGAGGCTGCAGGGCGGATTAAAGGCCTGGAGGCACGAAGGCCCTGTGGGGTCCACGCAGCCCGTGCCCCTCGGAGTCCCCAAAGGATGGGGGTGTTGGAGCAGGAAGGGCCTGGGGGCTGTCTAACATTCCCAGCCTGGGCAGACAGACTTGCGCTAGCCAGGCTTCAGCTCAGCTGGCACGCTGGGGCGGCAATTCAGGCTCTGGAGCCCCCCCCGGCCCCCTGGCTCTGAGCTTGGGCGCCGGGAGCCTGCGTCTCTGCCAGAGCCGCAGCCTCCACCTGGCTGGCAGCGCGCTGGCTTGGGCCACGCTGGCGTGAGTCCGTCCACCCAGGCGGGCTGGCTCCCAGCTGCAGGGTAGATTCCCAGGATGCTGCCCAGGAGCCCGGCCCTGTCCCCTCGGACAGACAGACAGACCCGGCATTGTTCTCCGACACGTGGTGGGGGAAGGGCTTAGAGGAGCCTGGATCTAACCCTGCAGTGTCTCAGTGGGCAGGGGGACCACGAGCGCCCAGGGAGGCCCAGCTGGGTTGATGAGTGCCCGGGGAGGGGAGGGTCCAGATGGGTCAGTGAGTGCCCAGGGGGTTCAGCCGGGTGAGTGAGTGCCTGGGGGGGCTGGGGGGCAGCCAGGTCGTGAGTGCCCAGCATCTGCCCTGGGAGATGAGGGGTCTGGGAGCCGAGTCTAATGCTGAGCTCCCACCGAGGGCCATGCCAGGAATCGCCCCCTCTCAGCCTGCCCCCCACCCCCCTGATTGCCAGCATGCCTTACGGGCAATGTCCGGCTGCCGTGCAGCGTGTTGATGGCGGCCTGAGCCTCGGCGTGGGCCTGGAACTTCACGAAGGCACAGCCTGTGGGGAGAGAGAGTCAGTGCCGTCGGGGGTGTGGGGGGATGTGGCAGGGCCTGAGTGCACACAGATACCCCGAGTGCACCCCCCTGAACGCACGCAGACACCCCGAGTGCACCCCTCCGAGCGCACACAGACACCCCGAATGCACCCCCCTGAACGCACACAGACACCCCGAGTGCACCCCCCTGAACGCACGCAGACACCCCGAGTGCACCCCTCCGAGCGCACACAGACACCCCGAATGCACCCCCCTGAACGCACACAGATACCCCGAGTGCACCCCCCTGAACGCACACAGACACCCCGAGTGCACCCCCCTGAACGCACGCAGACACCCCGAGTGCACCCCTCCGAGCGCACACAGACACCCCGAATGCACCCCCCTGAACGCACACAGATACCCCGAGTGCACCCCCCTGAACGCACGCAGACACCCCGAGTGCACCCCTCCGAGTGCACACAGACACCCCGAGTGCACCCCCCTGAGTGCACATGGATACCCCAAATGCACCCCTCCGAGTGCACACAGACACCCCGAATGCACCCCCCTGAACGCACGCAGACACCCCGAGTGCACCCCCCTGAACGCACGCAGACACCCTGAGTGCCCCCCCTGAGTGCACATGGATACCCCGAATGCACCCCCCCAAGCACACACAGACACCCCGAGTGCACCCCCCTGAATGCACGCAGACACCCCGAATGCACCCCCCTGAACACACGCAGACACCCTGAGTGCCCCCCCTGAGTGCACATGGATACTCCGAATGCACCCCTCCGAGTGCACACAGATACCCCGAATGCACCCCCCCAAGCACACACAGACACCCCGAGTGCACCCCCAGGAACGCACGCAGACACCCCAAGTGCAACCCCTGAGCGCACACAGACACCCCGAGTGCACACATGCTCACAGCCCTGCCCCCCTCCCCCCCCGAGCCAGGCACCCCTGTACAAATGTGCCCTCCCCTGTCTCCACCCATGAAGCACACAGCCCTGGAGCAGGGCCCAGCTGTGCAGCAGGCAGGGGTGACGGGCGAGCAGCCAGGGAGCGTCACCCGGGACAGCTGCAGGGCCTGGGGTCGGAGGGAGGGATAACATGGGAGAAACGAGCAGGAGCCCTCAGGCCACCTGGTGGCCAAATTGCCTCTTCCCTGCAGCACAGCACCCCCTACTGCGCCCCCCACCCTGCTGCTGCAGCACAGCGCCCCCTACTGCGCCCCCACCCCACTCCCTGCTATGGGGGCAGGGCCAGCGGCAGGGGCCCGGGAGTGGTACCTACCTTTGCTGGTGCCGTCTGGCCCCCGCAGCACTGTGCACTCATCAATGTTCCCAAAGGGCTCGAACATTTTCCTGACGTCCTCGTCTGTCTGCTGCTTGCCCAGCATCCCCACAAACAGCTTCCGGTCTTCTGGCAGGGAAGAGGCAGTGCTCAGTGGGGAGGGGGCTCATTCGCCCCCCCACCCTGCCCTGCCCGGGAGCACAGGGAGCCTGGGGCGGGGGTGTTGGTCACAGAGCACGGTGCTGAGGGCCAGATGCCTCCTCTCACCCCATCCACTCGGCCCAGGCTGGGATCACGGACTGCAGGAGCCAACCACTAGGTTGATGATGGGCAGGCCCCGGGGGTCCTGGATGGGGGGGTATGTCTGTAGTGGGCACTGGAGAACATCTCAGCTACGCTTGGCTGGATCTTTCTACCCCTTGGGCCTAGGCTGCCAATCCGTCCACCTGTCCTTAGTTAGCTCTTTCTCTCCAGACCCTGCTCTGTTTGTCTGTCCCTATCCTTAGATGCTAGAATGCTAATCTGTCTGTCTTTCTGTCTCCCTAGATCCTGGCTGATCTATCTATGTATGTATCCATCCCCTCCATATCTAATCTATCTATCTATCTATCTATCTATCTATCTCCATACACCCCCTCTATCTATCTATCTAGCCAGCCCCCTGGTATCTGCAGGGAGCACTGTTTGCCCTGCCCAGTATTAATCTGATGTCACAAGAGACCAGGGTAGGGAAAGCCCCAGTCAGAAATCCCGGGAATGTGAAGGGGGGGACTATTGGAAGACCCCCCCCATCTGATCCTAGCTTTGCTCCCCAGAGACTGGGAGGCCCGGGGTCAATGCTGGAAGTGTGTGTGGGGGTCCTGTCGGGGCAGGGAATTACCCCTTTGTTCTGGTGGGGGTTTAACCAGGGGTAGCTGGGGTTCCAGGGCAGCCCTGCCCCCTCCCCACGCCCGGCGGGTACCTCCTCTGCTTTCGCTGTCTGCTGGCTTCACCTGGATCGGCCGGTTCATCTGCAAGGGGGAGAGAAAGAAGAAACATTGAGGACGCGTGCAGGCAGCCCCTGGCGCTCAGAGAGCAGGGCGCCCCCGCCGGAGATGGAACCATCCAGCAGCCAGACCCCACCCACCCCCCAACAACGAGGCATGATTCCTTCGTAGGGAGAGAGAGAGCCTTATCCCATCATACAGAGGGGAAACTGAGGCACAGGGTGTCTGTGAGGGTGAGTCCTGGGTCCCCTTTATTTAGTGTGGATTTGATCCAGTGCGAGGTGCACAGGTGACACCTGGGAGAGCCAGGCCTGCACAGCACAGGGCCAGTTTCCCTATCTATTGCCACAGCCCTGCCCAGGAGGGTCCCACCCTGGGCCCCAAGGACAGCTCGGTTTGTAGCCAGCTCAGGAGTGACCTCTCTGCGGTGCCTGCCAGCCAAGTGCCTGTCCCTGGCTACTCACCAAACAGCCAGGGTTGGAACTGAACTGGGGGCAATGGCCCCGTGTCCCATTTCCCGAAGCACCCAGTCTCCTGCCCTGGGGCTGGATCAGAGCCGGAGCCCCCTGGAGGGGAAAGGCCCCATGTCCCATTCCCAGTCCCCTGGAGCCAGCCAGTCCCTGCAACCTGGGGCCAGATGTATCCTGGTCACCTAGTGGGGAAAGGCTCCGGAGCTGGCCTGGCCTGGCTGGACACAAGCTGGTGGGGGAAGGAGTAGCCAGCAGAAACCACTGACACCCCCAAACCCAGTGTCAAAGACCCCCCTCCCCGGCTCCCTGCAGGAACACTGGCTCCACCCCGCGCCCTGCAGCCCTGTGACCCCCAGAGCCGTGCTTGGGCTTTGGGTCCAGCACTGACTGGGAGGGGAGAATGCCTCCTGCCAAGCCCTCCACCATGCTCCCTCCTGGCGCAAAGCCAGCCGGCAAGGGGAGGGTTAACGCAGAGCCATGAGATTAACTCAGCAGGTCGCTGGGACAGTTCTGTAAAAGCATCTGTAATCATATTAAAGGAAAGCAGCAGCTTGGAGGGGAGGCAGCCCCCCCGCCCCTCCGACTACATGGCAATATCGTAACCTCCCCCCCGCAGCAGGTAGGGTGACTAGATAGCAAGTGTGAAAAATCAGGACACCTTTTTCCGGGGTGCTGGTGATGGTAGAGTTGCATATATAAGACACAGCCCTTACTAAAGGGATGCCTGGTCGCCCCAAGAGCACCGCCTGGAGCAAGGGGATCTGGGAAGAGAGACACCCCACAGGCAGAAGCCGGGGAGCAACTGCGCCAGCAAAACCCCAGGGGTGACCGTCATCTCCAGACGCTGGGAAGTTTGAGGGTCCCGGTCCTGATCCTGAGCAGGTCGATCCCGAAGGTGGGTGGGCGCCATGACCAGGCAGGGGAGCAGCCAAAGGCATGGGAAGGGAAGAATGGAACCCAGACGTCCTGGCTCTCAGTCCAGCAGCCCGTGCCCTGGCCTGCCCCTTTCTCCCCACGCTCCTGGCAGTTCAGCCTTCCATGGAGGTGACTGGTGATCACCTTTGAGAGAGAGATTTAGGCCCAATTGACAATACGCCAGGAGCTGGGGGGCTTCAAAACGAGGCCACATTGAAACCGTAGGGGTGCGAGTCTGTTCAGACAGGTGTCAATCAGGGCTAGCCCCTTGGTCTGGGCCGGTCACCATGGCAGCCGAGCGCCTCACCATCTTTCCTGTATTGACCCTCCCAGCACCCCTGAGAGGCAGGCCAGGGCTCTTATCCCCAGTGTACAGATGGGGAAACTGAGGAGTCAGTAGTTCGCTGCCTCACCCGATGGACTTTTGAGGATCTGGCCCAAGGTCACACAGGGAGTGCGTGGGACAGCAAGGATCTGAACACAGGGCTCACAATAGCTCTCACCACTGGGCCATTTTTCCTCCCATCCATCCTTCCCTAAGGCATTGGGCCGGATCCCCAGTGGCCTCCACTGACTTCAATGCAGCGACACCAGCTGACAGTGGCCCCAGCCCCCCATTTACCTGGACCCACGTGCAGTCCCAGCGCTGCCCCGCTGACTGACCACAGGGCTGGTGTGAGCAGGAACACAACTTATCCGGAAGATCAATAAGAAAAAGGCTCCGGAGGGCACCTGTGCTTATCGATCCCGCGCTCCCAGCCTGATCACAGGCATGGGCAGGCAGAGGCATTGCCAGGATGCCAGCGTGGCTATTTGGCCCCATGCTGGGGCTGGGGGATGGGGACTGAAGGCCGCGGGGGCGATGCCAGACGCTGCAGTATCCCGGTGCCCTGTGATGCAGCTGGCATGTCTGGAAGGGCATTGCCCACCCACTCTACCTGCTCTTTGCACCTTGTGTCTCTCCGGGGAGGGCATACATGGTGGGCGGGGATGGGGGGGCACAGATCCCACCCAATCAGTGTAATTAAAGCCCTGCTCCTTGGCCATTGGATCAATTATTACTAAGATACTGAGCTCTATTGATCAGGCAGAGATGGTGCAGGGTGTGTATGTGACACCCCAGCAGGGCTGCACCCCCTTCCCTTCATCCTGCTCGGTCGGCCTCCCCAGCAAAAGGGCTGAATCTAGCTTCAAAGCAAATGCTGTCTCACCAGCCGGCCCAGTGCAGGCTAGACATGGGCTGTCTGGCAACCTCACCCCCAAGCCCTTTTCAGATCAGCCGGGCTATTTATCTGCCTGCTGGCTCTAACTGTCTGTGGGATCCACCTCTCCCTGTCATATCTGTCCATCTCGTCATCCATCCATCTCCCCACCTATCCATCCACCTGTCCTTCCAGCCAATCCATAACTGTCCATCCAGCCGCTAATCTGATCTCTCCAGCCATCCATCTCAAAGGCACATATCTCCCTGCGAAGTGTCTAGCCAGAGATCCCGGCCCCCTGCCCAGACACGTCTCACAAGCGGCCTGTCACTCACTGCTGTTTTAGGAGCAGGTAAACCCCTCGGACGCACCCCCCTGCCCGCCTGGCAAGAGAAAACACACCCCAGTTCCCCAGCGCTGCATCTTCCTCCACGTCCTCCCGCCTTGCTTTGTTGCCAGGTTATCTCTGGTTGCCACAGCAACCGGTGCAGCATGGGGACCGCTTTTTCCTCTCGTGGTAAAAAAACAACAGGGCCTGGCAGCATCCCAAGGAGCTGGGCCTTTTCAGAGTGGCGTGGCGCCCTGAGCCGGGCATGCAGGCTGGCAACTGGGCACACAGGCCGGCAGACGGTCCCAGCCCACAGCGGGGCAGCGCCCCTGAGTTTTCAGCCCCTTTAGTGCATCGGGAAAATGGTCCTGGCAAGACAGACCAAGAGATCAAAGGTCTTGGCTTATGCCTAACCAGGGCGAGGTTCCCAGGCCCCCGTTCGATCCCAGCCTTACTCCACCTTGAGGGGGCAAGAGGGGAGCTTGGTGACCCCCGAAGCTCTCTGGACATGTCTTTCTTTATTCGAATATGCATGACGGTAGCATCCAGATGCCCCAGCTGAGCACAGCCCCTCCCCCAAAGAGCTTGCAGCCTGAATAGACAAGGGGAAACTGAGGCACAGAGTGGGGCTGGGACTTGCGCACAGTCACCCAGCAGAGGTGGGAATAGCAGCCAGCTCTCTGAAGTGCCAGGGACATGCCCTAACCACTAGGCCACACCACACCCCCTCCTGAAACTGGGGTGAAGGGGAACCAGACAGAGACAGGCCCACAATGCCCATTTCACCAGGGCTGGCACCACTGCCCTGGGCTGGATTTGAACCGGCACCCTAGAGGGCAAAGACTCCTATTGACAGAGTCCCGCTCTGTGTTCGGCCCCTGTGCTAGGGCCCCGGGGGCCCAGCTATTAACCCCCACAGCAACTGGCGGCGCCAGCAGGGGAGACGTGGGAGCTGGCGGGGCGCACTGGGGAGGGGGTGACCCCACTGTACGCAGGGAGCACGTGTGGCTGGCAGAAGTGGGGGGTGAGGGCGGGGGGGACAAAGGGCCATGGACTCATCTCCTGGGAAAGGGGAGACAGCCCAAGAGAACAGCACCAGGGACTGCAACACAGCTGCTGTTCCTCGGGAGAAACGGCTGTCTCTGCTGCTCTCCCCCAGGCAGGGTTTGGCTCCTCTGGGGTGGAGCAGCTGTTTATACAGAGAGCACAGGGCCCAGTGCTGAGGTGCAGCCACCTCTGGGGTGGGGGTGGGGCGGCTGTTTATACAGGGAGCCCTTATCCATGATAACACCCTTGTGGCTGGGATGTGGCCACCCCACCATGCCAACCACCAGCCCCAGTGAAGCACTGCAGGGTTATGCTCTACGGCGCATGGGGAGCCCCATAGAGACTTGAGCTTGCCAGGCCTCAAGCAGCCAGCCAAAATCCCCACTCCTGGTGCTCACAGAGACTGACTACGGGTAGGGCATTGGAGATGGATGTCTCTGGAGGTGAGGGCTGGGGGGAGACGTGGGCCGGTGCTATCCAGCCGGCCTTGTCCCCCAGCGCTGGGGCCGCTGATGGCTTTGGCAGGACGTGGATACCCACCACCAGAACACCGCCGGCAAGGGCTGGTGCTGCCCCCCAGGGAGCTGCTCCCAGAGCCTGGGTCGGACTGTGGCTGTACATCCGGGCAAGTCAGCTAGGTTGCAGGCCCTGAGCCCCATTGCACGGCAGGGAATCGCGCCCCATCCTGGCAGCTCAGCCACGCTGCTTTTTGCACCCCCCCTGCCAAAACCAAAGCATTTGGAGCGCTGCACGAGCAAATCTCTGCAGGCCGGCATTGTGGGGCGCAGCTAAAGGGGGCAGGGCAGTGGAGCGGGGGGGGCACGTGATCCTCCATAGCAGGTGCTCTTGGCATGAATCAGCTGATTAGCCGAGGGGCTTTACAATGAGCCAGGAACTCGGGGGCTGACAAGGAAGGAGAATTAATTGCAATAACCAGGGATACCCCTGCTCAAGCGTCTCACGTCACCGGGAAGGCTCAAGGTCCGGGCTGGGTTTTTGGGGAGTCCTCCCCACCCCACGAGCCACGTCGCTTTCTGCGTCCATGACAAAGTCGTCGCAACCTCACCTTCGGGGCCGTCACGCCGGGGGAGAAAAAACCAGCAGATGCCTGGTAACCATGGCAACCGGAGAATATGAACCATGGCAACCGCCCACTCAGCCCCAATTTACCCACTGCGTTACCTAGTAACCACGCTGACATCACCATTTATCTTCACAAACAATGCCAGGGTGGGGGGACGATTTGAGCAAAGGGGAAGAAAAACAAAGGTTGGGGTGTGTGTGTAAAATCTCCAAAATCTTCAAGTGGGAGGTTGGGGGTGGGGGGAAGTCCCAAGGGGAAAAGGCAGAAATACGCCCCCCACCCCCCGGCAACCCCGCTAAATAGCCATCCCCTGTCAGCTGCTTATACAGGCCTCCCTCACCTGGCACTGAGATGCGGCCATGTCTGGGGTGGGGCGCAGGGGCTGCTTATAAAGGTACCAGGTACCCTTCATCTGACAGCCACATGCAGCCATGTAGTAATTCTGGGTTCCCTTGCCCAGCACTGAGATGCGGCAAGCTCTGGGGTGGGGCAGCTGTTTCTATAGGGATGGCTCACCCAGCTCTGCTCGACGTCTCTGGGGTTGGGCACTAGGGCTAAGTGCCCTTTGCCTGGCACCCAGATGCGGCTGGCTCTAGGTTGGGAGGGCGTGGACTATAATTAACACAGCAACACCCTGCCATGTACCAGCCCGGTGGTTGGCGCTGGGCCCAGCCACCCCAGAGGGTCACCCGGCTGGCGCTTTGTGTCCCTGCTCAGGACCCTAAGGGTGTCCGGGCAGCTGGAGCCGGAGCCCTCCTGTACCACAGAGACCATCAGCATCTGTGAGCTGGCCGTGCCGCGTAACAGGTTCGTGCATCCCAGGCCCAGCCCGCACCAGCTCTGCCTGGCCCAGCATGCCAGGTGCCTCCTCCAGCACCACTCTGAGTCCCTTCCAGTGCCCCCATTGTGGCAGCCGGCTCCTGCACCGGGGCAGCGCCCTGCAGTTCGGGCGTCGTGCTGGGGGCGGGGGCTCACCCAGGGCTTTATTAGTAATGAAAGAGGCGCTGGGGCTCAGCCCTGACAAGCCCTGCTGCCTGCTTGCCAGTCTCGGGGGTCCCTCTCTGGATGCCGGTGCTGGGGGGGGGGAGCCCCTCCATCCTTGGGGAGCAGCCCTGAGGGCACAGGAGACGCCAGGCAGCTCCCAGCTGCTGGAATCAGCCGCACAGCAAAAAGGAGCGTGGCCCGGGCATGCCTCTCTCCTGCCCCTCCGGACCCTGCCAGCGCCTGGGGATTATGCAGCGATTACCCATGTCCCCACGGGTGACCACCTGGGGTGGGGCGGGGGGAAGGGGCTGCTGGCTACATTGCCTAGCCTGGGCTTCAGACAGCTTCTAAGTGGGGGGCGGGGGTGACCCACTGCTCCTGGCCTGGGGGATTCCCAGCCACGGGCCAGTGGGCTCCTCAGGGTTAATTTAGTCTAGAGAGAATGAAAACAGGGCTGGGCTTAGCTCCTCCCCTTAGTTTGAAGGAGACACTTGGGGGAGGAAGGGGACCCCCCCCCCGGTCTCACGAGGGGCACCTCAGCAGCGTTGCTTTGCTGCTCGGTACCATCCCTTCTCTCCTCCCAGCCTACCCGCCCCAGGGGCTGGAAACGGGAGTCAGGCTCCCAGGGCCGCAGGGGGCTGGCGGGAGCTGCGCAGTGGCATCCCCCTGACGGAGGGCCCAGGTTCAAATCCTGGCATAGGCAGAGGGAGGCGGCTGGCCGAGGCCTGGTTCGGCTTGTGGCCAGGCTGCCTGTGTGACCGACCTGGAGTTTGAGAGCGACTCTGGCTGGGCCAGGCAGCAGCTCAGGCTAGCCAGCCGGAGTGGTTCCCTCTGCTCTTAGCAGCTAGCTCAGGGGAGAGCCAGCCCAGCTGGGCCGTGGTCTCCGCTCACGTGCCAAGCCACGGCTCTCTGATCAGATCCCACCTGGCCAAGCCACTGAGATCCGGGACTGAGCTAGTGTCCTAACAGATCAACAACAGCTGGCGCAAAGCGGTGGCCCTGACACTGGCTGCAGCAGAGGGGCCCCCGTTGCTGGGCGCCGGTGTGGCCAGCATCTGGGAGCTGTGGGACGAGGGAGACACTGGGAGATGCTAAAGGAGAGACAGCTGGGCCTAGTGGGGAGGGCACTGGGCTACAAGCAGGATGCCTGGGTTCAATTCCAGGACTGACACTGACCACAGGCAAATAATTTCTCCTCTTTGGGCTTCAGTCTCCCCTCCCACCTGTGTCTATTCAGCCAGGGAGCCCCGGGTCTGGGCAGTACCTAGTGCAACGAGGCCCTGATCTCAGTTACTCTGTGTCTGGGCAGTGCCCGGCACGACGGGGCCCTCTGATCTTGGTTACCATTTGTGACACCTGATGATAAACCCCTGAACAGAGACATGCAATCGGGTAATTGTTGCTGTCAAGACCATCCCCTCTGTAACTGGGGCAACTGGCTGAGGGGCAGTTGCCATGGTAATAAATACCATCCTAGGATGGAGCGCTTGGCACAAGAGACTCAGAGCCAGCGGCTGGGTTCGAGGGAGGGCTGGGCAGTTTCATGGGAGTTAGCTACAAACTCTCCAGCTCTCCCGCGTGGGGACGTGACCCCATCACTGCTGGGGCCAGCGAGAAATGTGCTTCCCTTCAGCCCCCAACCTCATGCAGAACTGGCAAGCTGGCCAAGTGCATTGTGGGACTGTGGGGGCATGGGCCACTGCCTGGGAATCCAGATTTTAGAGCCCGATGCCCTCAGCCGGGAGGGGAAAATTCCCTGTTCTCTTATTAACCAGAAAGGAGAGCACAATTATTGTACTGAGCAAGAACTCTCTAGCGAGCCAATGGCTGTTAGAAATGAAAACCCGTCAGGTGCTACATATCCCAAAGAGGGGAAATAAATTAGGGACTGGCCCTTTGGGGGATATAGCTTTCAGCCCATCCCACCCAAGCCCCCAGAAAGATTGCACGCTCCATACCAGATCCCCTCCCCAGCCCGAGGCACCATGTGCTCCTCTCTGTTCTGTCATGGGCCCGGGAGCGTTCTGCAGGGAGGGGATGTTTGGGTTTGCACAGTGGTCTCTTAAACAGTCAGCAGGAACCAGACTCGTGGCCCAGAGGCAGAAGATTCTGAGCTGCTTTGCACAAAAACAGAGACCCCAGGAGGCCCCAGTCACTGGGTGACCCCAGGAGCTGCCACCCAGCCTCTGAGTGAGGGTGGAGCCGGATGGCTTGGCCTCCTCGCGGGGATAGTTTTTGGCTGGCGGAGGTCAGGCTGAGGACGTGCCAGTGACTTGATCCCCCTGCCCCCCAGATCAGAAGGCAGCTGCTCTAATCCCACCCCTCCAAATCCCTCCTGCCCCTCCCGCCTCGCCTGGGATTTACCACGCATAAATCCTGGGATTATCCAATCAAATTGAAAGCTTCTTAGGTCCCGGCGTGCAGTGCGAGCTCCATGCCGGATCGCAGCAGTAACGCCGTCTGGCTGGTGGGGTTCAGGGACCGGATCCAGGGCAGAGGACGAGGGAGGGGCGAGTGGGAGAGCAGCCAGCAGAGCAATAGCAAAGCGTCCCAAGATCAAGTGATCCCGGGGGTTGGGAAGGATCCCAGCAGATCCCAATAGATCACCCTGGAACCTCAGCCCCAGTGAAGCTGAACCCAGCCCCCAGGCCACTCTTTGTCCGGGGGCGTGGTTCAGGGCTCAGGGTGAATTGTGGTGGGAATGAGAAGTGGTTAGTGCTGGCTGGGGACAGGCATCTGGGGCAGAAGAGCTGTGCAAACTTTCCCTACCCCAGCTCTGCCACTGCCCCTCAATCCCGACCCACAGCCCCCTCCTATCCCAGCCCTGGACTCCCCCTCCCCCAGCTCTGCTGGCGCCCCTCAATCCCCACCCACAGCCCCCTCCTATCCCAGCCCTTCCCCCCAGCTCTGCCGGTGCCCCTCAATCCTGTCCCGCAGCCCCTGCTATCCCAGCCCTGGGCTTCCCACCACACAGCTCTGCCGGTGCCCCTCAATCCTGACCCGCAGCGCCCTGCTACCCAGCCCTGCCTCCCCAGCTCTGCTGGTGCCCCTCAATCCTGTCCCGCAGCCCCTGCTATCCCAGCCCTGCCCCCCCAACTCTGACGGTGCCCCTCAATTCTGACCCGCAGCCCCTGCTATCCCAGCCCTGGGCTTCCCACCACACAGCTCTGACAGTGCCCCTCAATCCTGACTTGCACCAGGGCAGGGAGGGGGCATGCGCTGGTTACAGGAATTGGCTGTCGGGAAAACCCCAGGGCAGCTGCCAGGCCGCACACCACCAGCCAGTGCGTTAGTGGAAGCGGATACGGGAACGAGCCCACGCGGCCCCAGTCTCCATCCCACAGCCAGGGCAGGGGTCAGCCGGGGGGAGGCAGGAATGGGTTTCGTTTAAGGTCCAAGGTCCCATTGCTCCCCCCTATCACAAGCCAGCCACGCTGGGAGCTTCCCCCTGCCCTAGATCCCACAGAGCTGTGGTGGGAAGGAGACTCTGAGCCGGCGGGAGCTGGCTGGGGGGGGAGAGGGGGGTACAGGGGTTGCATGGGGAGAGGATGTGAAGGGTGGAGGCTGGGGGGGCATGTTAGGGAGTGGGAGGGCATCTGGGTGCAGGATATTTCGGGGCTTGGGGCTCCCAGAAGCTGCTGGGGTCAGAGGTCAGCAGAGTCAGGCTGTTGGGGAGGGGGTCAGAGCTGCCCCCTCTCCCTGGCCCTATTTCCTCCTAACAAGGGGGTCAGCTGCTGTCCCCCACCCCTGCAAGCTTGGCTGGGGGTAGGGGAGCAGAGCCCCCTGTTCCCCATTAGAGTGAAGGAGCCCAGAGCCAGTGATCGTGGGGGCTACAGATCCCTGTATGTGTCCTAGAGCAGGGGGCTGGGAGCCAGGACTCCTGGGTTCTCTGCCCAGCTCTGGGAGGGAAGTGAGGACTAGTGGCTATCACAGGGGAGCTGGGAGTCAGGACTCCTGGATTCGGTTCCCACTCCTGGGAGGGGAACATGCTCAAATGAGACCGCCGTGTACCTCTGCCCGGGCACAGGGCCCCACGAGGCCACCAGCCCTCCCCCCTCGGCAGCTGCTCAGGAAGCAGACCTGGCCCCAGACACACGCACAGACTGGCTGGCGTCGCTGCTCCCAGATGTTGCGGGCGAGTCCCCCCCCCGGATAGGCCCTCGGCTTTGTTAGCTCAGCCGCCCCCTGTCCCCAGCGCACCTGCCCCGCAGACTATGTTTACCTGGCAACGAGTCATTATCTGCCCGCTGGTTACCTAGCTACCGGGCTCCTGGTGTCCGCGCCCCGCCAGGAACAGAAGGGGCTATTTATAACCCAGCCGGGCACCCGCGGCCTCCCCAAATAAAAGGGAACCTGCCAGTGCTGGGTCCCTTCAACCACCGCTCCCATACGCTGCGGAGATGGGCACATTTGCTACCCACAGATCAGCTGAGCCAGGGCTATGCCTAGCAGGTGGCACCAGGATATGTCTGTTTCTATGCCCCATTCAACACTCAGTCTCTCAGGCAGGGATGCCAACCAGGGGACCAGTCAGTGCTCAGGTGGGCACAGGAGATGTGGACCCCCCCCAGCTAGGATGTGGGCAAAGACCCAGCAAACTCGAGTGGAAAGACTCAGCTGGACCTGAGGCCCTGGACCAGCTCGGCCCCGGAGGGTTCCATCCGCTTGCACGCACGTGCAAATGCACACGGATCCCCTGCTCGCACGCACGAACACACGCGCCTCCCCTGGCACATGCCGGCAAACGCGCCCGCCTCTCCTGCCCTGCCACAAATGCACACGCGTGCACGCGCCCTCCCTCACGGACGCACACACGCCCTGCATGGGCCAGCGCATGCCTCCGCTCGTACGCAAAGGCACGCAGCATCCCCTTGCACACGTGTGCTACACACGCGACCCGGCACCTGTGTACACATCCCCCCACCCCCCACGCATACAGGCGCAAATGGTCACACGTGTACCCCGGCATGCGTGTGCATCCTTACATGGGCACAGCTTGCTTGCACATGGAGTGGTTATAGACACCCCCCTGCAAGGACTGAAAATTCAAGCCTCTCCTCTCCCAGCCAGACACAGCCTCTCACCTACTGACACCCGGACCCCGGACCACCTGCCCTGGGAGAGGGGGCGGCGCCAGGCACCCTGACCTGCCCGGGCAACAGCTGCCAGGCCAAAGGGGGAGCTCCTTTAAATCAACCCAAGAGACAAGCGAGCGAGACAGGAACAACAAAGCTGGAGTGCTGGGAAAAGGGACAGGATGGAGAAGGGGTGGGGGAAAGAAGCGGGAGCGGGTGTGTGGGGGGAAACAGCAGAGACAGACAGACACACACACACAACACAGCGTTTACTAGGGAAAAGTCTGGATGCCACACTGGGATCCTGTGGGTGAGAGGGCGGGGGGAGGGACTGGGAGGCAGGACTCCTGGGTTCTATTTCTAGCTCTGGGAGGGGAGTGGAGTGGAGTGGAGTCTAGTGGCTAGAGTGGTGAGGGGGCTGGGAGCTAGGACGCCAGGGTTCTATTTCTAGCTCTGGGAGGGGAGTGAGGTCTAGTGGGTAGAGCGGGAGATAGGGCGCCTGGAAGTCAGGACTCCTGGTTTCTGTCCCCAGCTCTGGGGGGTGTAGGGTCCACTGGGTAAAGCAGGAGGGCTGGGAGGCAGGACTCCCAGGTTCTGGCCCCAGCTCTGGAAGTCGAGTGAGGTTGAGGAATTGCAGATGGAGGGAATGGGAGCCAGGACTCCTGGATTCTGCTCCTATTTCTGACAGGGAATGGCATCTAATGGTTAGAGTGGGAAGCTGGGAGTCAGGACTCCTAGGTTCTCTTAGCAGCCATGGGTAAGGGAGAGGTGTCTAATGGTTAGAGCAGGGTGTGTTGGGAGGGAGGGGATGGGTCCAAATCTGTTCCATGGCTCTAAGCACAGTATGCAGATGCCACCTTGATCCCTAACATTGTCCTGGATTCCTCCCCACTTGGTATTTCACCCGCCCCTCCCCCCGCGCCCCACCAGGGTCTCAGACTCCCTCCCGTCCCCCACAATAAGCTGTTCCTGCCAAGGAGGTTTGTGACCCAGGGCAGGGTTAGTGACCCAGAAGCCTGATGCATGGAGCCTAGAACTTGGGGTCTAGAGACAAGCAGTGACTCCAGGGTCTGTCTTGCCGCTGGGGTCGTCATTCACACCTGTGCAAAGCAGGTGTCCCCTTCCTCCCAATGTGCTGGGGGGGGCATTTGTGCTGGGCACTGCTTTACACCCTCGTTGCACACTCAAAATGATGGCACAAGAGGGCGAGGTGGGGGGTGCAGTGCAGAACCAGGATGGCAGTGTTTGGGGGGGCATTAAAAACCCACCATATCTCTCCCTCCCCCAGGGACCCTACGTTGTGGGGGCTGCTCCCTGGGGACCCCCCCCACCCCAGGTGACGGTGGGCATCATGCCCTGCAGCGGGAGAGCTGACACAGCTGCACCAAGAGGGGCACCCTGTGATGGTCACCGTCTCAGCTGAAATGTTTGGGCCTGAGCGAGCTCTAAGAGCAGGCTACGTAGCTGGGGTGGTAACAACTCCCCTCGCCTGTGGGTCAGGCCAGCGGAGACCCAACCATGACACACAGTCTCCCCGGGGTTCCACACCCACACCTGCTAGCAATGCTATGCACTAAACCCCCCCCACGGTCACTGAGACACACCCAGAGCCCCAGGCTAACAGACGAACCCTGAGAAGCCAACCCCTGCCAGACACAGAAAACACAGACGTGCACACACCAGGAGCCGCCGTAAGAGGTAGGCAAAAGACACACAGATGCACACATACTAAAAACACGCACGCGCTCGCATGCCACATGCCCTGATTCCCTGTCGCCCTGCACCAGGCCCGGGCACTTACCCCAAATGGGTGTAACACATGGCATTTCATGCCTACTTTGCACAGGTGCTAACGCACGGGACAGGGTAGTGTTGACCTAAAGTGTGTTATAAACGTGGGCTTCTACACACAGACACACATGCATGAGATCACGCCGGCACACGGCTAAAAGTTACAGAGAACCGTGTCCACACCTGACTCACACAATCCCACACTCGTGCTAAACACACACACACACACAGAGGGAAACACACACCCAAAGGCTACGCTCCCAGCTCCATGGCTACATACTCCAAACCCAATCAGAGACAGGCGCACGCAGCAATCCACCGGCACATAAAGGGCCGGGGAAGAAAAGCAGGTGGCGAAAGGGGGTGGAAAAAGCAGAATAAAGGGAATCTCCGGAGACAAAGCCCCCGCTCTGCAGCATCTGCTCCCAACGTTCAGAAGGGAGGAGGCGAGAAACAAAGTATCTGGCCCCCTCCCTCCCCAGGCAAAATGCACTTGGATTCTGTGTTTGTGCTTCGGGGGGAACGATGGAAAGCTAGTGGAGGGGGGTAGGACAAGCAGAAGATGTCGCCCTTTCTTTCGAGTGTGGCGCAGTGGGGTGGGAAGATGTGGAGAGAGCAAATCCACCCCCAGTGGAGCTGGTGTCTTGGTGGGAGATGCCCGCGAGGGTTGCTATGGGGATGCCAAGCAGCCTGTCTCCTCCCAGCCTGGCGCCGTGGTTCCATCAGGCCTGTTTTCCCACCCAGAGGCATGGAGGGGCTTTATTATTTGCCCTTGTTGTTCTCCAAGGGACAGGAGACCTTCCCTGGCCGCGCCCTGCCCTCCCGCCCTGGGCAGCCCGGCCACTTCGTCAGCCAGCTCCTGCTTCCCTGCCAATCCCCCCTGCAGGGCGTTGCTCCCCGGCAGGGCTGGGGTCCCCGGCTCGCTGCTCCCCACTCACCGAAGGGAGGAAATCTCAAGTCACGGTCTGTGTGGAATCCGCCTCCCTCCTGGACATAGGGAGCCAGATTCGGGGGTCAGGCCTCCAGGGCAGAGGGAGACCTTCGGCCTTTGTGGCTTTCCATCAATAAGCCAAGGCAACGCGGCATGCTCAGCTGAGGTCCTGGACCCAGCTCTAGACAGGCCAAGCCCCTTCCCCATCGCGGGGTCCAAAGTAAGTCGAGGCTCTGCTCACCGCCTGCCTGGGGCTGGGGAGGGTCCCATACAACTCCCTGGCTGCCCCAGGGGATGGCAGGGTGGGCATCACACCCAGGAGAGGATCGAAAGCCCTGGGGCAAACTAGGCTTCAGTTCTGTCTGTGCCAGGCCCCCACCCCTGGCATACTGTGGGGCAGGGCAGGGCAGGGCTGTTCCTCCCACTGTGCACAAGGGAGTGGTGGCCCAGAGAGGCCCAGATCCTCGTTGGTGTTTAGGACCAAACTGCCATCCAGAGGCCCTAACGAAAGGACAGCGTCTGGACCACAATGGCTTAAAGCCCCTGGGACCCCATCTGGGACTGGCCAGCAGGATCAGTGGCAGATGTGGGGCAGTGGTGGGGAGTTAGGCGCCTCAAGACCTCTGAGGATCGGGGCCCTGGGGACTTGCACCATGCAGCCTGGGATTCAGGCCCCGCAGCCCCTGAGGTGTCTGACTCTGTGGCTATCGGGGTCACCCTGGGCCAGACACGCGGACTGGGAGACACCAAGCTAAAGATCTCTCCTGCAAGGACCCGCCAGAGCCCCCAAGAGCTCAGCCCTGCCAAGGACCCCCGAGCATTGGATCCCTGCTCAGCCAGCAGGCCCCAGGGCAGGGAGCGGGGAGAGAGCGCCGCTTGGCAGTGGTTTTCCCCGGGGAGCTGGAGGAAGGAGGGGGACAAGCAGCAGTCCCAAAGGTTCCCGCGGGAGGGAGCATGAGACCAGGCCAAAAAATGGAAATCCTGAGCAGTGCAGGGCACCTTCCTCTACCACTGATTCCCCTGAGGGGGCCTTCGTGGATCAGCCAGGTCCCCAGTGTCTTTACCTCCCACCCACTCCCCGGACACCCCGGGGAAACATCAAGCCCTGCGCGCTAGGCCTGTTTGGCGGGGAAGACACGACAGGCACTGCTACAGGACAAGGGGGCGTGGTGCTCCCATTTGACAGCCGTCTTATTAAAGTGATTGAGATCCGCCAATCCCGCCAGCCTGCTTCTCGACGCACATGTGTGCGTGGTCCGCCAGCAGCAGAGTTCCCATTAGTCAGGATCTTGACGCATTTCCAGATGCGCCTGGCCCGGGCGCGTCGGCTTGCCAGGGCCCTGGCTCACCAAGCTTGCGGAGGGCAGGGGGAAGCTGTGGGCAGCTTCTTGCTAATTCTCTGCACCGCTAGGTGCCCAAGCAAAGGGCCATGTCTCCACATGAGCCCCCAGCCCCTGTTCAGGCCTGGGGGTTGCCCCCCACTAAGCTGCTCCCCCGACAGGGAAGCAGGACAGTCTTAGTGCTGGAAGAGGAGTGTGATATAGCTAGGCAGGGAAGCGGGAGTCCAGGATTCCTGGGTTCTATACTTGGCCTTGGGAGTATGGCCTTGGGGGAGTTTGCTTTCACTGCTAGGTGTCACTGGTTCAAAGCCCTGCTCTGCACAGTCTAGCTGGTGGTGCTGTCAGCGGTTTGGTGGCCCCTGAGTGAAATGAGTTTGTTGGGCCTCAGCACAGGGCTCTGTTCTCTAGACGCCCACCTGGCACCATGACAGCACCCACTGACTGGCACCCTGAAACCCCCAGCCGGCAAGAGAGCCGGCCCCAAACTGCCTTTCCATTAAGTTTCAGGAGCTGGGAGCGAGTCACCTTGGGCAGAGGGCAGTACAGGGGAGAGGAGGTGTCACGATCAGAGCTCCGACAATGCTGGCAGGCGGCCAATGCCCGTGGACGGGAAGGTGTATCTGTCACCCCCCACTCTCCTCCCGTGGTCCCTTCCCTCCACCCCCCTCACCTGAGCCAGGCAGAGCTGGTGGCCCCATGGGAAATCACCCCCCTCTCCCCACACCAGTGACAGGGCCCAAACTGCCAATCCAGACTCCAGTCAAACCTGTATCTCGCCGAGGACATTTTATGGAGCCGGCCATCTGGTTATCGCAAATGCTAACGAACGGGGGTGGGGGGGTGGGATGACACACCGGCACTGGGGGTTGGCACTGACGTTTGGGCAGCTGTAGTCAGAGATAACAGAGAGTCTCCCCTGCCCAAGTCCCTCCCCCTCCGCCCCCTGCCCCCCCCACATCGCCCTGCAAGGACTCACCCCTGGGAGCGTCTTCTGCTCGTGCAGGGCGCTCTGCGCCTTGAGGGCTGATTCTCGAGCACAGTAGGTCAGGAACGCGCATCCTGCCGGAGAGAGAAAGCAGAGGAGAAGGGTCACGGGTGCCTCGGCTCCCTGCCCCCCGACGCAGCAGATCCCCCCACAATCCTCCCCCACTTGAAAGGGCTCCTGGGACAAAGGGACAGTAGCAAGGGGGCTGCCGGACTCCACCCTCAGGCCCACGGGCCAACGGGGGAACCGTGAACCCAGCTTCCCAGGCTCGGGGATGGGGGGCTAGATCTGAGCCAAGCCCTAATGGGACAGTGAGGTTGGCAAGGCCCATACCAGCCCCGTGTGTCCCCCTTTGGATTGGTTCAGTACAATCCATCTGCCCGGGGGCGCGGGGAGGGGGGTGGATTTTCCCAGCGGGGTTTGGAAAGGAAAGGGGAAGGAAAGGGGATAAGCCACTCAGCTGGCATCTGGGAGATCTAGGCTCAGTTCCCAGCTCTGCCACTGACTCCTGCATGCCCCTGGGCAAATTTCTTTTGGGCCAGATCCACAAAGGGAATTAGTGCCTAACTCCCATTGGAGTCCACAGGAGTTAAGTGTCTAATTCCCTTTGAGGATCTGGACCTTCATTTCTCTGAGCCTCAGTGCACACAAAGGGGATAATACTCGTTCTTGTCTGTTTTGATTGCGAGCTTTCTGGGCCAGGGGCGGCCTCCCACTCTGTTTGTACAGCCCCCGGCGCCATGGGGCCTGGACTTGCTTGGGCTGCTACTTGCAATGCAGATGATACCAGCCCGAGAGCTACAGAGCAAGGCACTGACAGAGGAAGAAACTGAAAGGGACAAGCAGAAAAGTCAGAGCGAGGTGAGGGGGCCCATCAGAGCGCAGTAAGCGACGGACATGGATACTAGAGAGTCTGGGGAACCCCAGTCAGGAACCCTCCTCTGCCCCATGGAGCTTACATAGCACATTTTCAGTCACCCCCCTTCTGCTGTCCATTCTTATTCTTATTCCACAACAGAGAACATCCCGACTTTTGCTGTCCACCCTACTGCAGCTGCTATCGCATTAGCGGATGTTCCCCTTCAAAGGCCTAGCTCCTGGATTCAAATGACTAGAGGAGAACCTCAGCTTCCATTTAAAACAAAAATCCCTGTAAGTTTCTAACTCTCCTGGTTACAGCGGGTAGCTTGAAAATGTGAACCGGGGGCACCTGAAGAACCAGGAGACAAAGAACATAAGAACGGCCATACTGGGTCAGACCAACGATCCATCGAGCCCAGTATCCTGCCTTCCGACAGGGGCCAATGCCAGGTGCCCCAGAGGGAATGAACAGAACAAGGAATCATCAAGTGATCTATCCCCTGTCGTCCATTCCCAGCTCCTGGCAAACAGAGGCAAGGGACACCATCCCTGACCATCCTGGCTAACAGCCATTAAAGGACTTTGAAGCCATCCTCCATGATTTTATCTGTTTTTTTTTTTAACCCTGTTATAGTCTTGGCCTTCACAACATCCTCTGGCAAAGAGTTCCACAGGTTGACTGTGCGTTGTGTGAAGAAATACTTCCTTTTGTTTGTTTTAAACCTGCTGCCTGTTAATTTCATTGGGTGACCCCTAGTTCTTGTGTTATGAGAAGGAGTAAATAACACTTCCCTATTCACTTTCTCCACACCAGTCATGATTTTATAGACCTCCATCATATCCCCTCTTAGTCATCACTTTTCCAAGATGAAAAGTCCCAGTCTTATTAATCTCTCCTCAAATGGCAGACGCTTCATATCCCTAATAATTTTTGTTGCCCTTTTCTGAACCTTTACCAATGTATCCTTTTTGAGATGGGGCGACCACATCTGCACGCACTATTCAAGATGTGGGCATACCAGGGATTTATAGGCAATATGATATTTTCTGTCTTATTATCTATCCCTTTCCTAATGATTCCCAACTTTCTGTTCACTTTTTGGCTGCTGCTGCACATTGAGTGGATGTTTTCAGAGATCTATCCACAGTGACGCCAAGATCTCTTTCTTGAGTGGTAACAGCTAATTCAGACCCCATCATTTTATATGGTTGGGATTCTGTTTTCCAATGTGCATTACTTTGCATTTATCAACATTGAATTTCATCTGCCATTTTGTTGCCCAGTCACCCAGTTTCGTGAGGTCCCTTTGTAACTCTTCCCAGTCTGCCAGGGACTTAACAGTCTTGAGTAGTTTTGTATCATCTGCAACCAAGCCCGCACATTTATCATTTTCCAAACAAATCTCCTGACTTTTAAGCCAATCTCTTGTGTTTTGCTGGCTCGGGATTGCGATACCGCTGCTGACCATAGTGCCCAGATCCCCAAAGACATTTAGGTGCCTCACGCCCATGGATGAGGTGGGCCGAGGTTGGGGAAAGCGAGCTGTGAATGTTTGGATAGTGGAGTTGACAGTAAGATACTGGTCCAGGACACAAAGAATCTGGCCTCACTTCCGAGGTCTGCCACAGACTTCCGGAATGACCTGGGTCAAGTCACACCAGTCCAGATTTGATGGCGATGGGACGACCAACTGAGGCCAGTTTTCCGAGCACTCGGCTCACTTGAAGGGCTACGGTTGCCCTAAGTGCTCAGAATCCAGCAGCTCCTAACTTGGCAACGGTGATGATTGGTTCTTTGCATCGCACCAGCGTCTAGTAGCCCTGGTTCTGGGCCATGACCCCCTGGCACTAGGCGCTGGACAAAACACAGAAAAGGAGCTAACACCTGCCCTGCGGGGCTCAGGCCGCTCAGCTGTTTTGAAAAGCTGTCCCCGGTTTTGGGTGCTGAGCCCTGCTGAAAACTTGGCCATTTCTCTCTCTGGGCTCCCTGCCAGGAGCATGGCCGGGGGCTCAGATACTGCGGGCCGGGAGGCACTGAATGATTGTGCCAGGCTCCATCAGCGTAGTCTGTGGGCACCTCACAATCTTTACCGTACTTATCCTTACAGCCCCGTGCCCCTGGTGAGACAGGGCAGGGCTCTTATCCCCATTGTACAGGTGAGGAAATTGAGGCACAGCGAGGCCAAGTAACTTGCCCAAGCTCACGCAGGGAGTCTGCAGCAGAGCGGGGAGGCCAGCCTAGGGGGTCGCCCCGACCGCTGGCCCATCAGTCTCTATAATTACCCTGGCTACTCTGCCCCTACCAGAGCTGTGGGCCATTCTACTTGTCAATAGAAAAGAAGTCGAATGCTATCAACAAACTTGGCCCCCTCCAGCCCCACAGCGTCAGAGACACGAGGCCTTGCAGCCCCCACAGGAGATAAGCAGAGACAGCTTCATGGTTGATTTAACCCCCAGTGGAACCAAAAGCCCAAGGCGGCCTCAGAGGCTGAGCCCATGATTTGGGCAGACACCTTGGGCGTCGTCGGTCTCCTGCCATTGACCAGGGCTTCAGTGGAAAGCAGCAGACGCCAGAGTTCCAGAGCAAATTCTACCCTGAGTGGCAACGGCTGTGAATCCGGAGTCCCTCCACTGGCATGAGGGGCCATGCCATTGATGCCAGGGGAGTCGCTCTGGATTTACACCAGAACTGAGATCCGAGTCTGATGCAGGTGCCACAGATTCCAGTGACTTCCCTCCGGGTGGATCAGAAGCGCACTGGAATCACTCCCGATTTAACTGAGAGTGGGGTCGGGGCCTGGCAAATTGGGGCTGGGGAGATTAAAATAGGATCAGCCCAAGGGCCTCCCCAACCCAGATCGCAGCCCCACCCCCAACAGCCCTCCCTCTCCAGTGCAGCCTCCCCCTGCAGCAACCACTCCAGCGATCCTACCTGGCCCTGGTCCTAGCACCTCCAAGCAGGATATTAATGTCTGTGCCCGCCTGGCCGTCTACCTGATTCTCACAGGGAGTGGCGCAGTTGGGACTGGGGAGCGGGAGGTGGGGGAAATCTGGGATGGATGTTCTCAAACCCACCTTGCAGACATGAGGGTAATCCGGCACCTGTGCACACCTCCCCCTTGCTGACGCAATCCTGGTAATCCCTGTGCTAGCCCCTTCTTCCTGTTGATATCATAGTGCTCTGTACGCCTGCACCCTCCCAAGACCCCTGAAGTGCTGACCTTTTTCACAAGGGAGGGGAAACTGAGGCACAGAGCTGGGACATGACTTGCCCCGAGGTAACGAAGAGTTTGTTTACACAGCAAAGAAAACCAAAGTGAGTCAGTGGAAGGGCTGGAAACAGAACCTAGGCCTCCCCTGCTCTAACCACTAGACCCCACTTCCCTTCCAGAGCTGGGACAGTGGAACCCCAGAGATCTGACTCCCAGGCCCTCTGCTCTAACCACTCATCTGCATTGCCTTCAGAGGAGCACGACTCCCACCAAGGAGAGACGCAGCAGGAATCCCCAGCAGGCAGAACAACGAAATCCCCCTCTCAATGGAGAACAGGGTGTCCTGCATTATATCCAACTCTGATAAACCCTCTCAGCTCCTGGGGAGACGGGGAAGATGGTGTGTCCAGGGCAGAGGGGAGCTTCCAGGCCCATGGTGTGCTGGGCAGAGACCTGGCTGGTTCTGGGAATAGGGCGGCAGATCCAGGGCACGTCCCCTGTCAGTTACCATCTGCAGGCCAAGCCGGGGGGGGGCGGGCAGGGAGGACAGAGG
Organism: Eretmochelys imbricata; assembly: GCF_965152235.1. Lineage (NCBI taxonomy): Eukaryota > Metazoa > Chordata > Testudines > Cheloniidae > Eretmochelys > Eretmochelys imbricata. The sequence continues at coordinate 8,691,116 of NC_135595.1, read as the reverse complement.
AAGCGCTGAAAGCTGTCAGAACTAGATGGCTTGCATGCAATGAGTTCCTGAGGAGATCAGGCATCTGCAACACAACCCCCCCGCTGCTGCTGGCACTCTCTGGCCCCGGGTTGGCAGCCCCAGCAGTGGAGGCAAGGATTGAACGGGCTAACCCCACCTCAGCCCCCACAATGTCCCCTCCGCTGGACCTAGCGGCACATCGGCAGGGAAAAGCTCGCCCTGGCACTGCCCTGGTGTAGACAAGGCTCAGTGTCAGGGCCTGTCCCACTGGTACCGCGCAATCCGCCGACCCAGACAGCTGTGCATTCTGCGAGCATTCGGCAAGCAGCAGTCCCGCCCTGGGGCTGCGAGCCCCTAAGAAAAGGGCCTGCCCCTTTCACTGTCTGTACCTACAGCTCCTAGCACAGGGGAATCTTGCCTGAGGCCCCTAGGCGGGGCTGCAATAGACACAAAGAACAGCAACAGGTGGGCTAATGGGCCTTGGCATCCCTGACTACGGGTTCAGCTCACTCGACAATAACTAACACACACCCCCCCCTCCCCCCTTGCTCTTCGGGCTCCGAGCAACAGACCTAATAAACACAAATGTCTGTCAGAAGATCCTCTCCACCCCGCCTTGATCCACTTAACATTTTCCACTGGCAATAAAAGAAAAAAAAAAAAAAGAAAGCTAAAAATATCTACCCCGCCCAGCGAGCACGAATCGCCACAAAGGCACAGCAAAGGAGGAGGCCAGACGTCGCTTAACAAACCCCACCCAGGTTTTCAGCTCTCTCGGGCAAACCACAGAGTCTGAGATTTTAAGGCAGGGGCCGTTATGAGCTTCCCCGGCCAAAGAGCCCCCAGCATCTCTGGGATCAAGCCCATAGCGTCTGGTCGAGCGACGGCTTGGCTTTTAAATAGCCAGCCTGTCTTGAGTTAAAAGCCTTCCAGGGAGGGAGAAGCCACCTCATCCCAAGGCGAGCTGTCCCAGTGGCTAATCACCCTGCCTGCTCACCATGTGAACCTTATTTCTAGGCTGCTGTCTGGCTTCACTTGCCAGCCACTCCCTTTGGGGTTTCCTCTCGCTGCTAGATCGAAGAGTCGCCGACTCTAAATATCACCCAGGCCCAGATCACACCTCCCCCTTCACCTTCTCCTGGATAACCCGGAAGCCTGAGCTTCTCCAGTCTCTCCCGCTGGTGGGGGCTCCAGACCCTGGGTTATTACTGCAGCTTGGGTCTGAACCCTCCCCAAAGACACGACAGGCCTGGGCGGGCTTGGCCAGGCAGGCGGGACACCTAAATCAGGGCCGGTTTCCCCAGGGGGCTCGGCAGGTGGCTGTTCCCGCCGCTATGCTGTGTTTTGCTCTTGTGACCCGCCGCTTAGATGCCCGAATGGGAGCCAAGCTCTTCTGAAACTCGGAGGGAGCGGGTCGCTCGGAAATCCAGTCCTTTGACCTGGGAGTGCCAGCCACTTGGGGACTGTGAATTAATTCGCCCAGCTGTTTGGTATTCGCCTCATCCTCATGTGACAGAAGGGGAAACCAAGGCACAGAAAGGGCACTGACTGGTCCAAAGTCACGCTGGGCAAAAGCAGCAGAGCTCGGAAGAAAACCCAGGAGCCCTGATTCCCAGGCCCCTGCTCTAGACATCCCCCCAGACCCAAGAATAGAACCCAGGAGTCCTGATTCCCAGTCTTCTGCTGTAACCACTAGACCCCACTCCCTCTTTTTATAAGAGCCACCTCCCTTCTTTCTTTTCACTTCTCCCATCAGTTCATTCTCTCGCTGAACCAGCTGCTAGCGAGCTCAGAGCAAGTGACGAGCGTGCGGGCCACAGTGTGGGAGCGTGTGCCAGGCACGTGTATGTCAGCACTGGCGTGAGCGGCCTTGACACGAGCCGTCCATAGCGCTCAGGCAGGGCCTGGGGAGGCCGGCTCTGTAAAATATTCATGAGAAAAATACACTCTTTTTCTTCGTAGCTAGAGTCCGGAGACTAATCGTCGCTCCCTGCCAGCGAGAGCGCTGTGGAGGGCAGCGAGGTGGAAAAGCGGTTTTGCTCCAGCCGGCCCTCCCAGAGGCGCCCCATTGCCAGCCCCATTGCCAGCAGCCAGAGGTCTGCCAGCCCCTCTGCCTCTCGCAGCCGCTCCTGATGGAAGCCGGGCACACTGCGGGGTCCTCAGCTGGGATGTCGCCAACACTGCCTCCTTATTGCCTTGGACCAGCTGGGGAGCTGACCCTGCCCATGAACCACCCACACCTGCTCTGGGGTGGATCCGGGGTGGATCCGGGCTGCGCATGTTTTGCTCCAATCCCCTACTTGTGTGGCCCAGCTGTAGCCATCTGATCCGTCTCCCCTCCCCTGAGCCCTTCCCAGCCTGCCCTGGATCTAGTCTTACACCCGCCCCCTTATAAAGAAGCCATACCCCCCTTGTACGGATGGGGAAACCGAGGCACAGGGTGAGTATGGGCCGGATCCTAATCCCCCGACTCATGCCTGCATCCCAAGTCACCCCTCTGAGATCGGTGGGTGGCTCCCAGAGGAAGGATTGACTCAGCTTGGGGCAGGGTGCAGCAGCCCGCTCCTTGGCCAAGGAGGCAGAGCCAGATAATTTCAGCCAGACCTCCTGCATCCTAGCCCCGCTGCCTTAGCCTCAAGGCTATTCTCCCTCCCTCCCTCCTCCCCCGACCTGGGGACTGCTGCCCTGTAGAGCCCTCCTCCTGCACCAGCTAGCCCAGGGAGGTGCCCCAGCCCAGGGAGCACAGAAGCCTTCCCTGCCATGCTAACAACCCACTAGAAACCTCCTCGGGAAAGGGCAAGTTGCCTAGGGGTCACCACGAGTGGGCCAAACCCAGAGGCCGCCAGCACCAGAAGCTCCCTGGCGGGTAGCAGTAGTAAACTCTTATCCTCTGCGGGAACGCGTGGAACGCCTGCTGAGCCAGCTACACCCGGATCCCAGCCGGGGCAGGCTGTACCGCCACCAATTCCAGAGTTGGATTCCAGGGTCTGCCAGCCCCTCTGCCCCCCTGGGGTCAGCGTGCACAGAGCTAAGAGAAATCCACCCCTGGGCACCAGGCCCGGCCCAAGACCTGGGCCCTGGTAGAGCCAGGGGCTTGGGCAGGCCCAGCAGGTGAGCGCACAGTGCCACGGAGCCACCAGCTCTGTGATTGGGCCCCGTGGCTGGGGGTGTCCTGCTCTGGGGAAGGTCATTAAGGGGTTGCACGGGGGAAGGGGCAGTGGCCTCCTCCCAGGCTGCTGGTCAGCATTGCCCCTTGTGGAGACAGAACTCTGTGTGGGGGGCCTGTCCTGCCCTGGCCAGTTGGCACAGAGCCCGCGCCACCTTTCTATATCGGAGCCCCCAGAGGTGTGGGCCTGGGAGAGCTTGCCCCACGGCATGGCTCTGAGCCAGGGGGAAAGGACCAGGCTCCTGGTTTGACAAGTGGGACCAAGCAGAGGGTAAAACCTTCTCTACTCAGGCTTGATTGCTCAGGAGAAGGGGGCATCGCACCTCGTTATCCCGCAGTAACGACCCCAGACTGCAGCCTGGCCCTGTACAGAACTCTGTGAGCCCTAACACACGACAGTATCTTCAGCAAGGGGCTGCCCAGGGCAGATCTGCCAGGGCCTAGCCAAGGAGGGTCCCTTCTGCCTTAGCTCCCAAGGTACCTTCCTCCCAGAAGCAATGGCTGCTGAATCCCTGCTCTGGTAGAGGCCAAGAGCATGAAGCCAGATTTATCCTATGCTCCACCTGGGGCCCAATCCAGCGTGGGTGCTGAGGACTCTCAGCTCTTCCTGAACTCAAGGTGTTCAGCATGGCACAGGATTGAACCCTCAGTGCCCAGCTCAGTGTGTCAGGGGCCGGGCAGATACTGAGCCCTTTGGCAAAGCTGGTGCCAACAGTGGGTACGGCACAACTGGAAATCTGCCCTGTAATCCGTCCAATCGTGTCCAAGCCAAAACCCACTGAAGTCAACGGGAGTATAACGATGCTGAGGACATCATAGGCCTGGGACCTACGCATGCATTTGGGTCAAGCCCTTAATGATGACATCTTATAGCCACTCAATCTGCAGCTCTTTGTTTGACCAGCCCCCCCGTCCTCTGAAGAGATGAGCATTTATTGGGGTTAAAACCATTCACTGTTTTTTTTTAAAGTCCCCTTTTGAGAAACTGAGTTTCCCCCACTCGCGTTTTTGGCCCTAAATCCGGAGCGGGAGCGGTACCAAAAAACTGCCGTTAAAAAAGAATAATCAAACGCATTTACGGTTCAGCCTCAAAACTGTTTCAGCTGGGGGCCGCCCCGATCATTCAGATTCCACTGCCGCTGGAAAGCCGGATTTCTCTCTTCCCTTCCCCCGCCCTTGCAATGTACGTGGACAACAAAACCCCAGCCCAGCCCAGCAGCTGGGGTTAGAGCAAAGCTTCCTAATCACCGGGACGATAATTATTTGAATCCTGCAAACTCTTGGTTAGTAGGTGTCGTGCTGGCTAGCCCCTGGGCTTCCATGGCACTGCTTGTATCAGGAAGTGCTATACCTGGTTAGGCTCCTGGACTGGGCCTTAGCTGATGTAAACTCTATGGGGGCATGGCCAAAGCACCTAGCGCTGTCATTGCTACAGAAATAAAGAAGGATCTAGTCCAGTGGCTCTCAACCTTTGCAGACGACTGTACCCCTTTCTGGAGTCTGATTTGTCTCGCATACCCCCAAGTCTCACCTCACTTAAAAGCGACTTGCTTAGAAAACCAGACATAAAAATACAGGCGTGTCCCAGCCCCACTATTACTGAACAATTGCTGACTTTCTCATTTTTACCATAGAATTATAAAATAAAGCAATTGGAAGATAAATATGGTACTTACATTTCAGAGTAGAGAATACAGAGCAGTATAAACAAGTCACTGTCTGTATGAAATGTTAGTTGGTACTGAATTGGCTGGTGCTTTTTATGTCACCTGTTGTAAAACTAGGCAAATATCTAGATGAGTTGATGTCCCCCGTGGAAGACCTTTGAGTACCCCGGGTTGAGAACCCCTAATCTAGTCCATAGCGGTTCCTCTGGATGCTGGTTATTGGAGTCAGAAACTCTTCATATTCACATTGGCTCCCTCTCCTCCCAAAGATGCTCCATTTTGATTCTCTGAATTTGTCAGCTTTGCCAACCCCAGCGGTGTATCTCAGCCCCCCACACCCGAGTTTCTCTTGCGCTGGTGAGCCAGGGAAAACAACCAACACCGAGTTTGTGTCACATTAGCCCGGTTCCACCCTGCTACATCTTCCCCCTCTGGGACTGCCTGGAAATGGAAGCTTCTTTCACACCTTTAATAATTTAAACATCTTTGTTATGTAAGGAAGTTTGGTTGGTTTTTAAAGCACAAAACTCTTGTCCTGGAGCATTCTCTGTTTTGCGACTTGCATATAAATCATTTGCATTTGTATTTGATAAAATAATTAGTCGCGCCTAAGGGGACCCGCTTGGTTTAGTGAAAATCCGAGCGATTGTTCATCTGTGGTTTTTTGGTAACGTTCAAACCTTCCTGCCTTCCAGTCCTATAACCACTCTCACTCTCGGGGTTAGAACTGAAGTTTTAAACCCATAGAGTAATAAGAAGACCCAACAGCCGGCTCTGAAGTCAGAGCCTGGTTGTTATTGTTGATGTTTTCCACATGTACCAGCTGTAAAAATATGCTAAGGGCCAGATTCTCAGCTGAGAGCATAGCATCTACTGAAGTCAGTGCGGCTACTCTGATTTACATCAGTGCTGGATCTTTCTCTCCTCAGTTTACAAAAATATCAGCCAATGTACCTGATTTATAAAGGGGTAAAATAAAACCCGTTTTCCTACACTTTGATCTCCTCTCTTTTTCACACATTATACAGTGACTAATCTTTGCCAGCCAGCCTCCATCCCTAGGGCTGAATCCCTCAATCCAACTCAAAATACCCTCCGAGAAAGCCGGGTTTCCACAATTGCTTTAATTCTGGGCTTGTAAAAATGGAATGTTATCAAATTCTAGAAAATGATCTTATGCGAATCGCCTCCTTAGCTAATCCTGCCCTGCCTTCTCTTTTGTTTTCAGGAATATTCCCAGAGCAGGATTTTTCACCCATGCCATTTGGAACTTTCTTTTGAATTAAGAAATTGGCCAGAGCCCTTGTTTAATTTGCCCCTGGATCTATTTCACATGCTGATCTGCAGCCCCCCCATTCTGCTTTTTAAAGACCGCTTGCTCCCTCCCTAATACAGAGCAGTGTGTTTAAAAAAGAAGACAAGAAATGAACCAGCAGAGACAAATTTAGCTCTGACCTAGAGGCCTCAGGCTGAAGACAGGCCTCCTTTAGCAGAAGCGAAGGATATGCCATTTGGCAAGATCACGAGAAGTGGGTTGGGGGGCGGGGGGACAACAGACCGTCTGTTTATACAGGAGGAAAGGAATCATGAGGGAACAGTCAAAGCCCAGCCTGGGTATTTGGGATCAGAACCTCACAAGTTTTACCTTTGCTTCCTCTGGCCCAGAGTTACACAAGTGGTGAATATTCACTGGGTTTGGGACTCAGATGATAACTCAATCCCTGTGCTAAATGGAGACTCAAAGGTGTCCGGGGCAGAAGGAAATGGGGTCACAAACCCCCCCCCCCCACACACACACAGGGCCTGACTCTCTCCAGTGCAAAACTACCCCACTGGAGTCAGGGTGAGGTGGCGGAGAACTGTTCCTTCCCCCGCTCCAACCCCACTCCCTAAACCAATTGCACATACAAACCCCCGGCCTCTATCCATGACGCCTCTCATCTGATTGTACCTCCTGCCATCTGCTACCATCTCACTCTCGCTGCAAACAGCTCATTGTTGCGTGGCCTCCCCCCTCTCTAAGCCCTGACATTTTAATATGCATGGCCATTTCGCATGGCCCCGACTTTCTCTGCCCTCCTGGCCACAGCTGATCTGATCTCCCCCGACATCCCCAAGTCTCCTTTTTTCTCAGGCTGCTCTTGCTTTGTCATTTCATAGTCAGTTTTCTCTCTCCTCCTCCCCCCCCCCCCCCCGCCATCCCATTGTTGTTCTAGCAGCCCGGGCCTGGCTCACTTACCTTTGTGCATGCCCGTGTATTTATCCTTAATCACTGTCAACTCGTAGATCTTCCCAAATTGCTCAAAGATGGGCTTGAGATCCTTCTCCTCCAAATTCCGTGGGATCTGCCCGATGAAAAGTTTAATGGCATCGGGTTCCTTCATTGGTCCAAAGGGGCGAATCTGGGGGGCGAGCTTCGAATCGCCTACCCAGCCCCAGCGGAGGAAGCGAGAACACAATCCCAGCCTTAACTACGGTCCCAACACTGCCCAGCGGCGAACCAAACAAAGGGAGCAGAGGCTGATTGGTGGCTCTGGATGCTTGAACCAGGATCCTCCAAATCTGTAAAAAAAAAAAAAAGTGGGTTTTTTGGGGGTGGTGGTGGTGGGGGAGGGGGATTCCTCCCTGTTGCCTTCTTGCTGTCTCTGATTTTTTTTACCTTTAAAAAATAAAAAATCCGGATTTTTTTTTTTTTGGTGCAAAAAACACAAATTAAATCATCATCGGTAAAAAAGAAAAAGAAAAAAAAATCAACTCTGAAGAATCTTGCAATTCCGCCTCCTTGGACCCGAGCTCTTACCAATGTCACAGCCCTGGCGCGAATACTTTTGATCTATTAATTACAGAGCTTGCAAAGCAGTTAATTAGTTTATTGATTAACTTTCCTTGAAGAGGCTGAGACCAGTGTAAATTCTTGGGGGGGTGGGAGTGGGGAGGGGGTGGGTTTTTTTTTCTTAAAAAAAAAAATGCATATAAATAAATAAATAAATAAATTATCGATTCATTTCTTCCTTCTCCTTTCCCCCCCCTCCCACCCCTTTTCCAAGCTGGATTTCAGCTGCTTTTGCTGGATTTCTCCCTTTAATGGATCTTGAGCTCTGATTCAAATCTCTTCTTTACCAACAGAACCCTCCTCTCCAGACCGCCCTCCTTCCCTGACAAATAATGATGTCAGATTTAGGGACCGGGAGCAAACTCCCAGCCCCGGGAGAGACGCAGGCAGGCAGGCAGGCAGGCAGGCAGGCAAGCAGGGAGGTTCAGTGCCACAGAAAACGACAGGCTCAGGCCAACCGATGTAAATAAATACAGGCCCGGACAGAAAAACAGAGACCCCGGCTTGTTACCAGCACTGCTTGTGCTGTTCTTCTAAGGGCCGCTTCCTGAGGAGCCAGTGTAGATGGTCTATATAGGGAAATACTGCACCATATGAGATCAGATCATACAACACAGAACACCCCCACAGATACTCTAGTTTGAGTTTATTAGGTGTGCACACGTACATGCATGTGCATATACGGGCCATGGCTTTCACAAGTGATGAGTGGTTTTGGGTGCCGCAATACTGGGGCTGCCCAAGTGGAGACCCCCTGAAAGGGTCCGGACATGCAGGGGCTTCAATCTCTTTTAGGAGCCTCAAGCATAAGCCAGTAATAGAGGCCCCCATAATCATGGGTCTCTTTTGAAAATCTTGGCTTCTCTATCTATTCCTAGATCAGGGGTGGGCAAATCTTTTGGCCCAAAGGCCACATCTGGGTATGGAAATTCTATGGTGGGCCATGAATGCTCCCAAAATTGGGGTTGGGGTGCAGAAGGGGGTGAGGGCTCTGGCTGGGGGTGCCGGCTCTGGGGTGGGGCCAGAAATGGGGAGTTCAGGGAGCTGGAGGAGTCTCCAGGCTATGGCAGGGAGATGGGGCGTGGGAGCGGGTCAGGAGTGCAAGCTCTAGGCGGCGCTTACCTCAAGCAGCTCCTGGAAGCAGTGGCATGTCCCCCCTCCAGCTCCTATGCAGAGGTGCAGCCAGGCGGCCCTGCGCACTGCCCCACCCGCAGGCGCCACCCCTGCAGCTCCCATTTGCCACAGTTCCCAGCCAATGGGAGCTGCAGAGGTGGTGTTTGGGGCGGAAGCAGCACATGGAGCCCCCTGGCTACCCCTAACTGTAGGAGCTGGAGGTGGGACATGATGTTGCTTCCGGGAGCCTCGGCATGGGTGCCCAGCATGGCCTCCAACCCCACTCTCTGGCTGGAGCACGGGAGCAGGGCAAGCCCCAGACCCTGCTCCCCAGCAGGAGCTTGAGGGCCAGATGTGACCTGCGGGCTGTAGTTTGCCCACCTCTGCCCGACATCATACAGCCAGAAGGGGCCATTGGGGTCATCTAGTCTCACCTCCTGCATCACACAGGCCAGAGAACTGCCCTGAATAAATTCCTGTTTGAAATAGAGCAGGTCTTTTAGAAAAAAGATCCAATCTCTATTTAAAAATTGCCAGGAGAATCCACCAGCCCCCTTGGTAAATTGTTCCAAGGGTTAATTAAACATGTGCATGTTATTTCTAGTCTGAATTGGTCTCGCTTCAACTTCCAGCCATTGGATTTTGTTAGACCTTTGTTGGCTGGACTGAAGAGCCCGTTATTATCAAATTTCTGTCCCCCATGTAGATACTTATAAACTGTGATCAAATAACCCCTTAACTTTCTCTTTGTTAAGCTAAATAGACTGAGCTCTTTGAGTCTATCGTTATAAGGCAGGTTTTACAATCCTTTAATCATTCTTCTGGCTCTTCTCTGACCCCTCTGCAATTTATCAACATCCTTCTTGAATTCTGAACATCAGAACTAGACGCTGAATTCCAGCCCTGGTCACACCAGTGCTGTGTGCCTGTGTATTTTGTGTGTGTGTATTTGCATTAATAAATGTAATATAATACAATAAAATATACTACACAGGCTTACATCTCTCAAGTCCCTTTTCTTTTTGAACTGCCTCACCACGCTACACACCTGGCACTAGGGAAATGCAGCCACCTCTGGGGTGGGGAGCATCAGCAGCTTGCTGAACATCACAGGAAGAGGAGATTTTGGCTAAGTATCCCAGGACCAGCACCTGCTCTTAGGTAGTATGGCGCTGCTGTAATGCAGTTAATTAAGGAGAAAAGGAGATGAGGCCGACCAAGGAAGGGAGTTGGTATCTGGAAGCCGATGCCTTTTTAGTTTGGGGGATAATCTGCACAAAAATGGCTTGAGAAATTACTAGAAATGCCTATTTTATTATTATTTAAACTGTTTACCAAAGCGAACGCCACCTGCTGGGGCTCGTGTGTGTGTGTGTGTGTGTGTGTGTAACATGGGACACAGTTCTAAGCATCACCCTGATAAAGCCTCACCACTGTACCATTTTGCATTTACCGTCCATCCCCTGGCCACAAGGAAGTGGGGCTCAGTACAGAGGTAGGTCTCGTTAACCCACTTTGACAGACGTGGAAACTGAGTCAAGGCCACACTTGGGAGCTGAGAGTAGAACCCAGGTGTCCTACCCCCCACTGCCCAAAGTACTATGTTACACTCCCACTTCCAAGGTGGGAATGGAACCCAGCACTCGTGACCCTCAGTCCCCTGCTATAGCCACTGAAGACCGCACCTCCCCCAGAGAACCCAGGAGTCCTGATGTCCAGTCCCTTGCTGGGGCTGCTAGATCCACCCAAGCTGGACGAGAACCCAGGAGTCTGGATGTCTGCTCCCCTGCCATAAGTACCCCACCCTCCATGCCCAGCTACAGAACCTAGGGATCTTGAGTCCCTGTGCCCTGCTCTAACCACTGGACCACACTTCCCCAGTGGCAGAGAGAAATCTGCAGCCCCCACTCCCAGCCCTGCTCTGAGCACTAGGCTACGCTGCCTCCTAAGAGCCACAAGCATGGAGCAGCCACCTCCTGCTGAGAATTTGTCGAGAGTCCCTTAGCCTGTCCCGGCGCACTGCCCATTGTTCGCGGAGCTGTCCGCGGTGCTGAAGCCCAGCTGGGCCTCCGCGGAGCGAGCCGGGCCGAGCGGCGCCGGGAGCCGGGATCGGCCGGGCCGGACCCCCGGCTTGGCTTCCCTGAAACCACAGACCCACACACAGACCCACACACAGACCCACACACCCGGCGGAGACACACACAGAGCAACACACACACACACACAGACCCACACACACACACACACACAGAGCAACGCACACACACACACAGACCCACCCACACACACACACGAGATATACACAGCAACACACAGGTACACACACAAATATACACACCCAGAAGAGCTACATGCACACACACACACAGAGCAACACACACACACACACAGAGCAACACACACACACACACACAGAGCAACGCACACACACACACAGACCCACCCACACACACACACGAGATATACACAGCAACACACAGATACACACACAAATATACACACCCAGAAGAGCTACATGCACACACACACACAGAGCAATGCACACAGAGGAGATTCACACAGCAACACGCTCACAGATGTGCACACACAACACACACATGCACACACAGAGCTGCACGTACGGCAATACACAGCGATATGCACATACAGATACACACAGAAACAAACACACCCGGAGGAGACACACACACACACACACACACACACACAGATACAACAACACACTCACACACATGGATACACACAGAGAGATGCATGCAGAGCAACACACACATATAAAGACGATACACACCCAGGTACACACAGATATGCACCTATTCATAGATACACAGTGATACATAACCGTGGCAACACACATATAAAGGAGATTTATACACACAGAGAGATACACACACACACACACACACACACACACACACACACACACGCGCGTGATTTAAATCCTAATCAAATCAGAGTAACAGAGACGGAGAGATGCCCTGCTGGGAGCTGGCAGCTGTGGGAAGTGGGTTTCAGAGAAAATGATCTGGGGCTGCAGCCCCCCCCCCCCGTCACTGGTTGCTAAAAATAAAAAGAAAGGGCCCTTTGGAAACCCAGGCAAGAAACCAACCAGCCCCAAAGTCCCCAGATCCTTTATTTTAGCGGGTCAAAGTTCTCATTTTATCAACACTGAGTGACATCAGATAAACCAGCCCCGCCCCCACCTAGCCATCCCCCCCACACCCCCACCTAGCCATCCCTCCATCCCCATACACCCCCACCTAGCCATCCCTCCATCAATCCTAATACCTACCCTCTATCTACCTGTCTAGGTGCATTTATACATATATACACACGTATATACACATCCATCTATCCTGTACTCCTGCGGGAATTCTGCACCACTGCACATGTGCAGAATTTATGTCCCCTTCAGATTTCTTTGCTTCCCCACAGAAAAATGACTTTCTGACAGGGAAGCAAAGGGAAGCCAGAAGAGCGGTCATGCGACCCCCCCCCCAGCCCCCTGTAGTATGTTTTGGGTGCCCAGGGAAGCCAGCAGAGAGGTAAATCACTGTGAGGCAGGAGGTGGGACTGGGGAAAATCTGGCTGATGGCTCCTACCCTTGCGCTAGGCTCATCTGTGGGCTGGGGAGGATGGGACTTCCTTTTCCCCTGCACGGCATCCAGGGCTGGGTCAGACTCACCCCTAGATTTCTCCCCCAGCTGTAGGAAGCTCTGCAAACTCCCCCCTTCACTTCCTGCACCCATCACTCCTAAGCTGCATGGGGAGGGATCCCTGTACAGGGAGCTGCTCCCCTATCTGTCCAAGCCCCGTGCATCCAGACCCCCTGACCCTCCTACTGAGCCTCACCCCTCCACACTCAGAGCCCACTCCCGATAAGCCCCATTCCCCCTGCACCTAGACTACCCCAACGAACCCCTGCACTGACCCCTCCCTGGTCCCTGGGTGTGTTTCTGTGGCAGACCCGGTCCTTGCACTGGTTCAGGGTTGGGTGCAGCCTCACCACTGAGTCGGTGTCCCAGGGGGGAGCTGCACAGTGATCTCCGATCTCTGCGCAGCCAGTGGCCTGTACTCCAGAATGCCATGCTGGAGCCTCCACATTTATTTGACAAATAAATTTTGCAGAATTTTGCAGAATTTTAAAATATTGTGCGCAGGATTTTTAATTTTTTGGTGCAGAATTTTTAATTGTTTGGTGCATAATTCCCTCAGGAGTCATCCTGGAAGCAACCCACAGCTGCTGTCTTCAGAAACCCAATTGTCATCTTTTAAATGCTTTGTGGCCCAGCCCATGTATCAAACACAAAGAGGAGGCAATATTTGTGCCATCTCCCCAGCCCAGGTTTTGCAGCTGAGGAGGAGAAACCTTACCGGCCGTGCATGGGAGCATTTCCCAACACATTTCATTTGGCTTTCAAAGAATTGTTTTGCTGTTGCAATTTTCCCAAGGGTTTTGAAATCAGGCCATTTTCCTTTGCCAGATTCCCCCCACCCCATTTCTTTAATCAGAGACAATGGACGTGGCCCGAAGAGACAGGAGAGGGTTGTGAGTTTTTTTTCCCTTAGGCCCAGAGGCAGAAAGATGTAGCTGTGGAGAACGGAAATTGGCTGTTGCTTTGGGCTGGCCTGACAGCCAGGGATGGGAGGGGGGTGGCTAAGCTGTGGGAGGAGACTATTTTGGTTAATATCTTTTATCGAATTCTGGTCATGGAGCCCTGGCTTTCCTGGAGGGAAAGAAGCCGCTGCCTTGCTACGCACACAGGAACGCCGGCAGGGTCTCGTGCCCCTGGCTGGCCGGCTTCTGGATCCAGAGCTGGAGGAATGGGCCAGAGCAAAGTGGATGTTATGCTTCCTGGGGCATAATTTCTTATGGCCACTGGTGAGATGCGGTTTGTCCTTCACCTGGACTTTTTATTAAGAGATCGCGGTTTCTCTCTCCGCAGAGGGGGAAGGGACTGGCGGAGGCATGGTGATGGGGCTGTCTGAGGGGTTCTGGGGGTCATATATAGAGTGAGTGTGTGTGTGGGTTGTCTGGGGGATCGTATATAGTGTGTGTGTGTGCAGAGTGTGAACAGGCAGTAGGTACAAATTGCAGACCAAAACTGCAGACCCACACTCCCGTGCCTGTCATGAGGTCATTTTTAATCCCCTTAAACTTTCCGCCCAAGGATAAGGCAGGTGTTGGGGAACACGTAAAGAGAAAGCTTTTCCTACAGGCCTGCTCCACCTCCCACTGCTGTCAATAATACAGGGCCCGAGGCAGTACCGTTAGCCTGATTCTGCGATAGTCGCCAGGCTGCCAGAGGAAGGATGGACTAGTGGATAAGATGTTGGACTGGGATCAATTCTGCCCTCTGCCACAGACTTCCTGGGTGATCTTGGGCAAATCATGTGACCTGACAGTTGTAAAGCGGAGATCGTCGTCCTTCCTTTGTCAGCCTGCTGTATTCAGACTGTAGACTCGGCGGTGTTGGGGAATGTCTCTCCCTGTACACGCACGACCCCCAATCTCAGCGCTGGCCTCCAGGGGTTATTGTAACATAAATAATAATAATGCTGACTGCAAAAGGATTGGGCGGGCCGGCCCCTTAAGCTGGGCACTGCCTGGCAGTTACCCCTCAGCCTGGCCCATGATCTAGCCACCGAGGGGCAAGGAGTGGTCCCAGCCAGGTGCGATGGAGTTAGAGTGACTGACCCCAGCTGTGGAGGACTCAGTCTAAGGGAAGAGACTACAGAGAAGGCAGGGGGGGTCTCCTGCAGGAAGGAGACCCCCCAAGGAGCATGGTAGGGCCCTGAGGGGGAGCCCTGAGATGGGAGCTCCCTGGTCTTTTGGAGGCCCTGACGGGAAGCTGGCAGTGGGGGAATCCTGCTGCGGAAGAAGAAAGCTACGAGAAGCTCCCCAGGGTCAGGAAGCAGATGACTTCAGTGGCACCTGAGGGGGCAGAAAAACTATTAGTCTGAGCGTTTGATTTGGACTTTCAGTTGCACCTTTTGTTACCACAGAAGGGGACTCAACTTTATCTGATTCGCCCAGAGGGCCAAGCCATGGAAAACCAGGTGACAGGCAGTCAGCCAGCAGGAGACTCCAGAGACAAGGACCCCTTGCAACATCGCACCCTACCACAAGGGGGTGCTACAGGGGCACTAAAGGCCCTTAGCTAAGAAGGCTCAGGCCCCAGATCAAGTCAGAGCTTTGTGTGTTGAGACCAGACCCGCTTTCCCTGGGGGAGGGCAGCAGTGCAAAAAAAAGAAAGACTTGATTTATGATTTTTTTAATGCACGGAATATATTTTTCACTTTTCCCTGAACATGTTTCCATTGAATTGCATCATTAAAAAAAACCCAGGCCAACTCGTCTGCTTGGAGCCCATGGACTTTGCTGATTTACACCAGCTGGGGATCTGGCCCTAATAACGACCTTGAGAGAGCTTTTTGAAAAGGTCTTTTCCCTGCAAACATCGCACGGGGAATTGTATTTATTACTCACATGAATCACTCTAGCTAATTAGCTCTATAATGCATTGTGGTAGCGTCTAGGAGCCCCAGGCATGGACCCATAGTGCTAGGCGCTGTACAAACCCAGGGCAGAAAGACAGCCCCTGCCCCCAAAGAGCTGAGACTCCCGATATTTGTGTCAATGAATAATAAATTGCAGGCATGCAGCAGAGCCCATGCCAAAGGACTCCAAAGAAAACACAGAATAAAATAACAATGGTAAATGCCCTTCTGCATATTCAAAACAGGGGCCGTGCTATAAATTACTGACCCAAGGGTAAATATTAGCACCTGGATTTTCCAGGTGTGGAAACAGATGCATAATGAGGTGTGATACTGTTTGCTATTATTTGTATTACAGCATTGCCCAGAGATCAGATCCCTTCACAGACACAGAGTGGCCGAGATTAAGGGCCCCCTTGGGCCAGGCACTGCACAGACACAGAGCGAGACAGTCCCTGCCCCAAAGAACTCACAGTCTTAACAGGCAAGCGGAGTGACTATCCTTCTTGTACAGCTGAGGAACAGAGGTACAGACAGATCAAGTGCTATTTACCCTTTCCTGAATCCAAGAACCAGGGCTCACACAATGACATCAATAGGCAGCAGGTTTAATGAAAACAAGAAGTACTTTTGCACATAACGCACAGTTAACCTGTGGAACTCATTGCCAAGGGAGGTTGTGATGGCCAAGGGTATAACTGCATTCAGAAAAGAACTAGATAATTTTCTGGAGGATAGGTCCAGTAATGGCTATGAGCCAAGATGGTCAGGGATGCAACCCCATCCTCTGGGGTGACCCTAAACTGCCGACTGCCAGAAGCCAGGATGGGGAAGATGGGGTGGCTCACTCCATTAGGGCCCCCTGTTCTGTTCACTCCCTTTGGTACTGGCTGCTGTCAGAGACAGGACACTGGGCTAGATGGACCATTGGTCTGACCCCATGTGGCAGCTCTTAGGTGCTTAAATGTCAGGAAGTCACTAGCAGAGCCAGGGAGTGAACCCAGTTGCCCTGAGTCCCAGCCCAGGGCATTAGCCATAGGACCATCTTTTGTCCTTCTCCAGTCGAGGCCGCCACCTGATTAAAGATCCTGTCCCAATATTGATAAACTTAGTCACCATTTTCAACCACAGGCACCTAAAGGTATCCCTTCCCCCCACCTGGAGCTGGACTCCAGCATCTCGGTAAGGGGCCTGATCCAGTTATTCCTGTTAACTTCCTGGGGAGCCATGGGAGGCTGAAAATTAGGCCATGAACCCAGGGGCCTAAACACGGCCTGACTTTTGGCACCGAGCTTGAAAATATTGGCCTGAGATCCCAAAGCATTTTTCAGATGGAGCCTGCAAACGCTGGGAACTGGCTAGAGAGAAGGGGAGTCCTTTCTTTCCCTCACACACACACAAATATATACGCGTGGGTTCCTTCGTTCTCCACTGACATTAGCTACCCCAGTGGCTTGACGTCCCCGGTAACACTGAACAGCCACCCAAGGCCAGGACAAAGCGTCCCAGAGTTTCACCTCTGTCTCACTGATAAGTCACAGTAGCACCAGCTGGCTACCTGCACTGAAACCCCACGTCTCCCAAGATGCATCTGCTGCTGCTATTTCTGGAGGTTGGCAAAGCCAGCGGGGGAAGTGGTGGAAGCCACGTTGCTTGAGTCATTTCCAGGCAGCCCGGACAGAGCCCTGGAGACTAGACAATCCCAAGCTGACCCTGTTGGGTCTCTGCAGGCTCCTGGGCTTGAACGAAACCCATCGGAGTTTCCCCGTGGATTTGGCCCAGCCGGCTCTGCCTCGTCTCTCCAGCTCCACAAATTTAAAACCAGCCGCTCCAAGGGCCCTGGCCCATCCATCAGAGACAGGCCTGGCATTTGCAGCAAACCCTGGGATGCTGAAAGGGGCAGGGGGTCTGAATGTCAAATTCCCTGCCAGCTGGAAGCCAGGGAGGTGGCACCCCTGAGTTTGGATCTCCGAGTTATGGAAATCCAGGGTCTCAGCACAGCCTCAGTGCAGGACGTTAGCTCCCAATTTCTCCTCCGCCCCTTATTTCACCAGGTGTCACCAACGGAGATCAAGGCCCCACAGTGCCAGGCTCTGCACCAACACAGACGGTCCCTACCCCAGAGAGCTCCCTCTCTGAACAGACAAGCCAGGCAAAGCAGGGGCTATTACCCAGATGGGGAACTGAGGCCCAGACAGGGACAAAGGCTCATCCAAGGGGACCCAGTAAGTCCTGGCGTTATGTATCCTAGCCCCGGGGCCATCCCCCGAGGCCCCATGGCATCGCTAGCTTTGGTAACCCCCAGCCCCTGCTCCTCAACTAGGCTTGGGGTTCCCCTCGCGGCCTTCTCCGTGTTCTCGAGCACAAGCCCCACTCAAAAATGGCTCCTGAGCCCCAGGCTTGTGGGGAGCCCCTAGGGAGCCCACTCTCTGGGAATGAGAATTAGTATCATGGGACGACCCATGACCCACCCACAGTTCTCCAGAGCTGCAGGCAGGAACTGCTCCAGTCAGAGCTGAGGACCCAAGGCTGCCTAGCCAGGGCTGTAACAGACTGAGTTCCTCTGAAGGCGGGGGCCCAGAGAGGGACCAGGAACATCACCCCCCTGGGTCATGAATGCACCAAATGGGGTGCATGGCCAGGCTCAGGGCAGACACTAACTGCCATTGGGTGTCCGCATCTAGCGGTTCAGGTGGGAACTGGGTACCCCAAGATGCCTGAGCAACCAGGGATTTTCCAAAGAGCCCTGGCACATTTCCAGGGCACTCCAGCCCAGAGGGGAAACATACACTAGGTCAGAGGTGGGCAAACTTTTCGGCCCGAGGGCCACAGCTGGGTATGGAAATTGTATGGCGGGCCTTGAATGCTCACAAAATTGGGGGTTGGGGTGTGGGCTCCGGCTGGGGGTGCGGGCTCTGGGGTGGGGCCAGAAATGATGAGTTCAGGGTGTGGGAGGGGGCTCTGGGCTGGGACGGAGGGATTCGGTGGGTGGGAGGGGGATCAGGGCTGGGGCAGGGGGTTGGGGCAGGGGAGGGGGTCAAGGGTGCAGGCTCTGGGCATCGCTTACCTCAAGAAGCTCCCAGAAGCAGTGGCATGTCCCCTCTCCGGCTCCTACATGGAGGCTCAGCCAGGCAGCTCTGCGCGCTGCCCTGTCCACAGGCACCTGGGGCGGGGGCAGCGTGCAAAGCCCCCTGGCTGCCCCTACATGTAGGAGCTGGAGGGAGGACATGTTGCTGCTTCCGGGAGCCACGCAAAGTGGGGCAAGCCCCGGACCCCGCTCCCCATCAGGAGCTTGAGGGCTGGATTAAAACATCTGGAGGGCCAGATGTGGCCCCCGGGCCATAGTTTGTCCACCCCTGCGCTAGGTGCACAGTCTCCTATGCAAATTATCACTTTGCATATGCTAATGAGGCCTAGCTACTCTAGGGCCCTTTGCAGATGCCAGCGGAGAGTGGCCATGCTGGGGATGGGAGTGGGCGGTCGGGGCAGGTGATGGGGAAACCCAGCTAACTAGGAGGAGCAACCCCATGCTGTGGGGAGCTGGCAGTGGTGTCAGAATCTCTCCCTGGCCTGACACTGGCAATTCAGCCCTGTCTTGGCACCTCAGACACCTGGGCGCCCTCTGTGTCTCTAGGCTGTATCCTCAGGGACCTTCCCCCTGCAGGGTGGGGATCCCCATCCCAAGGGGAAGGTGGCTGATCCCAAGGATGGCCCTGCCAGGCTCACCGACCCCTCCCTGGTTCCTGGGTGTCAGAGTTCCTGCTCTTTCCACCACCTCCCCTCAATCTAATCCTATCAACGCTCCCCACTCCCTCTCACAGAGGGGCTCACTCCAGGGACCATCTCTTTAATGGGGCACTCCTCAGCAGCAGCCCCTTGGCCTAGTGTCATTGGAGCTCCCAGGGCTGACCCTGTTTGGGCACCTGTCCCCCAGACCGCGTTCTGCCCTCTGGAGAGGCAAAGCCACTGGGAGCTTAGACAGTGTGGATACAACATAGCACCTGGTTCTGGAAATCCTCAGGGCATCCAAACAGCTGCTTATGCTGGCCCAAGCCTTCAGAAACATTGGCCCCCGTGACTTGCCCCAGGTCAGCCGGCAGAGGTGGGAACAGAACCCAGGAGTCCTGAGTCCCAGTCCCTCCTGTTCCAACACTGAGTGGGCACAGGGCTGAGGGCGAGAAGTTTCATTAAAAGGATTTAGCCAGTTTATTTTCCCAAAGTTCATCTTGCCTCAGCACACTCTGCATTATTAACAAAACTATCAGTAAAATGTCACCATGTCCTGTGCTCAGAACTTCCTTCCCCAAACGGTGCAAAATCCATTTGCCCGTCCTGGCACTCTGTCCAGAATACAAACGAGATTCTCAGCCCATTACCTCGGAAATTAAATTCACCGGGTGTTATTCTGCCCCGCGCGCCTTTGGGTGTCTCGCTCTTTGATGGATGGAAACTGAACACAGAACTGTGCCTCCCAAAAACAAACGCCAGGTCGAATCCCTAGAGAGTAAATCTCCCTGCCCTTCCGCTGCAAGAAACACAAACGTCTTGCCTTAACCTTGCAAGTCGGCAAGCTTTATTCAGACAGGGAGCCCGCTGGGGGAAGGGACTGTCTCTTGCTGTGTGTCTGTGCAGTGCCTGGTACAACGGGGCCCCGAGCCTCTGGGTGTTACTGTCACACACCTACGAAGACACCCTACCTCTCCATCCCATTATCATCAGGATAAGTTCCTGGCTGCCAGCAACCATCCTGGAATTCTCTCGCAGACCAGCATAACCCACAGCAGCTCCTCGAGGACGTTTGCAAATGAGCAATACTTGGTTCGTCTTGAGCCAGGCCACACGCACAGGTGCACTTGTCTTTCAACACCTTGCTTGCCGCTCCTCACCGTCTGCATTAAAACACCTCCATTTCCCCCAGAGTTGCTGTTCTTATGGTTTTCCTCATCCCCAGTTTTGTAAAGAGACTGCTCCCTGCACAAGACACATGCTGCTTTATTCAGCTACTGGGGGTGGGCGGCATACACCCACTAACTAAATAGGAAGTAAGGGGGGGGGGGCATGGCTCCAGCCCATAATACTCCAAGTAACCCAGGTAACCCCTCGATGACCACTTTATGACACTGTCCCTCCTAGAAACTGCCCTATAGCAGTGGGACCCACAGAATGTGCACTGCCGTGGGCAAGGGCTAGAGAGGGAGCCAGCTGGAATTACAGGGCTCTGGGCTGAGAGCTGCAGCAAGGGTGGGGCTGCGCTAAAACTCTCAATTCTTTGTGAGCCCCGCCCTCGGCCCCGCCTACTTGCCAGTTTCATCCGGGGGCTGTGGCTTGCCCATGTAGATTGGACACTCTTTGGGGCGGGGACGGGGTCTCACTATGTTTTTGTACACAATGGACCTGTGGTCGAGGCCTTGATTTTAAAGTACCAACAGGCGTGGGTGGGAGAATTTTGTGTGTGGACAGGACGGGGTTAAGGCCAACACCTGAGTGAACTTTGCAGTGAAGACAGACCTCTAAGACCGCGAGATCTCTGGGGCAGGGACAGGCTCTTACTCTGTGTCTGGGCAGCGCCCAGGACAGGCCCTGGTCTCGGTCACTCTGTGTCTGGGCAGCACCTGACACAGTGGGGCCCTGATCTCGGTCAGTGCCTGCAGATACTACCATAATACATAGAAGAAATAAGGCCCCCAGCACAATACACACGGTAAATAATAACAGCCGATCTAATGCACCAGGTTGAAGATTCCCCTGGAAACAGCTGAGAGCAAAGCAGGAGATGGGGGAGTTACTGGCCCCGATATTCTTTCATTACCTTTGAATTGAATCGGCCCTGGGGAAAGGCGCTGGATTGAGATCAGGGGCGAGTCAAGTCCTCTTGATCAGCAGGTTGGGGGGCCAGGCAATGTTCCGCCCCCCCCACACCATGTGCAGCAGCCATGCTCCCCCTGGTGGAGGAAATGCACAGTGAGTACACTTTGGGGGCAAGATGCCCACATGGGGTGAAATGTTGGGTGAAATTCCCCCTTTGCAGGGAGGGAACACGGGTCCCCCTCTGGGCTGGTCCACAGAGGACAGGAGTTGGTACAGCCCCAGCTATGGAGAGCTTCAGCGCTGGCTGCTCCGTTTCATGTGGGAGGCCCCCGGTGTGTTGGACGAGATGCCAGCTGTCATGCCCCCCAAACCCCGGGCACCACCCTGTGCCCAGGGTGCGTTGCACTCTGAGCACTAACTTAAGCCTGGCTGCTGGATCTGGCACTTTGCTGACTGTTCTGCCTTTCCTGCGCATTGTGTGGCTGGTGCAACGTGTGAGGATCTTTGGACACAGTGGCAGCATCCGAGGAAGTGTCTGGAGCGCCCCCATGACTGTCCTGCCTCAGAGCAGATCTGTGCATTTCAGGGTGGGCGGCGGGGGTATGATATATCACTCTGCTCACCCAAAGCACTTTGCGATCATTCATTCCAGTTCCCCAGCCCCTCTGAGAGCCAGGGAAGGATTAGCTCCATTTTTCAAAGGAGGGAAACTGAGGCAAAGAGTGGGGCAGGGACTTGGCTCAAAGGTAAGTCAGTAATGGACTGCAGGAGTGCTGGCTCCCCGTCCAGTGGTCTCACCACTAACCCCCACTTCCTTCCTAGAGCTGGGAGAGCCACTGGGGAGTCCTGAATCCCAGCCTCGCCGCTCTAGCCACCAGAATATAATGCCTCAAAGAACTGGGAACAGAACCCAGCAGTCCTAACGCCCAGTCCCCAGCTCTAGCCACTAGATGACACTCCAGTGCCCAATGCTGCCGGTTTGGGGCCCCCTAGCCACCACCCATGATTCTTCCCACGCGGGTCCCTGGCAGCAACGAGAGGCCTGCGCCCCATTGGTGATGGAGCTGACAAGCTTGCACCAAGCAGGGCCTGCTGGCTGCACAGAGCAGCTTGCCGCAGAGCTGGCATTCGCTCCAAGAGAGAAGGGCTGGGGACAGTGGGTCAGAAAGTGCCTGGTGGTCCCAAAGAGGAAACAGCTGCTGTAGCCAGGAGTGGCTTAGAACGGGGGTGGGGTCAGTGGCAGGGCAGTGCTCAGCTGGAACTAGGGCCACGGGAGTTACCAGCCAGGGGCTGCCACTTACTGACAGCTCCCACTGCCGTCCAGAGAGCAGGGTGCATCTGAGCTTCTCAGAGAAAGGGTCCTCCCAGAGCTGGGGGTAGACCACAGGTGTCCTGCCTCCCATCCCCCACCCCACTCGAACCCTAGACCTCACTCCCCTCCCAGGGCTGGGGGCAGAAACCAGGTGTCCTGCCTCCCATCCCCCGCCCCACTCGAACCCTAGACCTCACTCCCCTCCCAGAGCTGGGGGCAGAACCCAGGTGTCCTGCCTCCCATCCCCCACCCAACTTGAACCCTAGACCTCACTCCCCTCCCAGGGCTGGGGGCAGAACCCACGTGTCCTGCCTCCCATCCTTTATGTCCAGACGGATTTGGCCCCTGACTCCAATGCCATTAGCAGGTCACTGCTCCCGGAGGCACCCTGGGATCGGGCCTAGCTGGCAGTTGTGCCCCATGCCAGCTGCTCGAGGCCTCGTGCAATACCAGGGGAGGTGGCAAACAGCTCAGCAAAGCCTTGGTGGCTGGGGGTGCGGTGGGTGGGGTGTCTCTCCTTGCTCTGGAGAAACCCAGGGGTGATGGAGAGTGAGCAAGTGGGCTGGTTACCCAGTGCTCAGAGAGGGAGGGAGGGAAGAAGAAAGAAAGAAAGAAAAAACAATGAAGATAAACAGAGAAAGAAAAAAGCACAGGTAAAGATAGAAGGAACTAGAGAAAAAGACACAGCTCACAGGACACAAAGACAAGCCGAGAACTACAGAAAGTCAAGGAGAAGGCGAGAGAACCAGAGATAGGGAAAGGTTATACTGAGCATATACTGAACATTTTCCATCAAAAAACACTTTTTTGGGGGGGGGGGGGATTGGAAAGTGGCTTTTTGACAAAAAGAAAAAATTCCCCTAAATGCTTTTGCTCATGGAAAATTTCCCGGCTTTCATCAAACACGCTGAAAATTTTAGAATGGAAGCGACTAGAAAATATAAGGTGCTGAAAACTGGGGAACAAGAGTGGTGGGTTTTTCCCCCAACAAACCTCCCCCCCACAAAGGTAGACAGCGAAGGAACTATTTGAGTTGCTGTTGAAATTTTCCAGGGAGTGGGGGAAGCATTTCCTGCCCCACTCGAAGAACTAGAGAGAGAGAGAGAGAGAGAGAAAGCTAGAAAGGAGAAAACAGGGGAAGGGAGGGATGCAAAAGGGGTGAAGAAGAACTCGGAAGACAAAAGACGTTGTCTGTTTCACCCTCTTTATCCCCAGAGATTTGGGACCCCACGAACAGCCCTGGCAAACATTACAGACTGTGCTTAGAGCCCCTCTGATTCTGGGCGGGGGGGGGGACATTATCCTGATGGGGAGACACTCTTGAACAAAGGGGAAGCGGCACCCCCCCCCCCAAAGCTCTCTAGCTGTCGCCTTAATTGGTGAGGATTTTAAATTGCAAACTCCCGGGCATTCATTACACTCCTTCGAGGGCTCCGGCGTCCCTTGGGGTCACCATCTGTCTGCTTCAGCGGGGGACGGAGAGGATGGGCGGCTCAGTGGGGGGCCCTGAACTGACTGCCCCCGAGTGCAGGCTCCTTCTCTTTTTATCCCAGCTCCCGGCCTGCTCCCGGCGGGGGATGGGGGAAGGGAGCCCAAAGTGCCCTGCTCTGCCAAGGCAGCTGGCCCGCATCCCACCTGCCCCTTCGCCAAGGGATGGAGAAGGGCCACGGGGCACAGAAACCAGCTGGCGTGTGGTGAAGTTGGGGGGCACGTGGGCAGCTGACAGATTGACCCTGGCATGAGAACATTATAATCAATGCAACTGCATGTGGAGGTGATGGGGTAGCAAGGATAGGGCCTGCCTACCCAGCCCCACTTGGAGGGCAAAGGGGAATCTCTGTTAGCTATTGGGAATAGAGGGCCTATGACTCATGGGTGGCCAGTTCCGATCTCACGCAGTAGACATCTCTTAGATGGAAGTCACTATACGCCCAGCAGTACTGCGATAGCAGGCAAAGGCTGTGAATGGCTGAAGACCAGACAGAAGGGGCCACTGGGCTGGGGGAGAAGGGTAAGGGCAGATCTTACCTTGCTGGGGTCATCACAGAAAGGGGAACAGTGGCTCAGACATGACCATGAGAGGAACTACATAGAAACCAGGTAGATGGAGTGAGGGGTGTGTATGGGGACTGATGGGTAGAGGGGTGTGAATGGGGCTAGACAGAGGGGTGTGAAGGGGGGCTAGACAGCGGGGTGTGAATGGGGATGGATGGCTAGAGGAGCGTGAATGGAAATGGATGGATAGAGGGATGGGAATGGGAATGGATGGATACAGGAGTGTGAACAGGGTTAGACAGAGGGGTGCATAGGGGGGCGGCTGGCTGGATAGATAGATAGACAGCTGCCCTTTTCTTGTGGGTGGCTCTGTCTTCCCTCTCCATATCCCCAGAGCAGTTCCGGTGCCCTGGCTGGGAAGGCGCTGGGGAGTTATGCTGGATTCTGTCTTCTTTATGGTGGGGACTGAGCACCCATATCTCCCCTGCGCCCCGCATTACCACACGTGGTTTGTGGCAGGGGAAACTGCAACCCTTCCACCCCAGGGGTAGCTGCATTTTAGTGCTGGGTGAGCCCTTCCCTGTTTAAACAATGTACAGAACACTGCCGCTGGAAAATGCAAACCGGCCTCGTACCGTGTCATTTGGGTACATTCCTCTTCTGCACGTCAGCTTCAGATGTATCCGGGCGATGGCTGAACCAAACTGGAGTCTTGAATCCAAATGACGGTGAAGAAATTCTTTTCCCTGCCATTCGCTCCGCGCTGGAGTCTCTTCTCTCCCTCCCTCGTTATTTCTTTGCTAATTAAAACCTGCCCAGCTGCTTGCTTAAAGACGTGGGATCTAAAAGCAGCTGACTGAAATCAGTTTACCTCGTTTTGGTTCTTACCTGGTGCCTGACACTGTACTACCAGAGCACTTCGCAACCTCGAACGGCGTTAGCCTCGTACACTCTTGTGCGGCAGGGCAGCGCTATGAGCCCCGCCACAGATGGGGAAACTGAGGCACAGAGCGATTACATTTTCAGACCCTACTCAGGCTACAACACCCCCACAGGAGCGAGTCTCAGCCCAGGTCAACTCACTTGGGCTTGCAGGGGCTGAAAATAGCAGCTGGAGCCTGGGCTTTGAGACCCTCCCCCTGGCCAAGTCTCGGAGCCCAGGCTGCAGCTTGAACCTCAGAAGGGGCCACTGCATGGCTATTTCTAGCCCCGAGTCAATTGACCTGGGTTCTGAGACTTGCGGCCATGGGGCTGTTTTGTGGTGTAGACACGCCCTAAGTGTCTTAGGAGTCAACTTTTTACACTGCACGCTAGGCCTGGGTCTGTGGGACCTGGGGCTTGAGGCCTTGGTGTTTCACAGACCTTCTGACTCGGGTCTGCGGCTCCAGCTGCGTCCACGCTGCAAAATGACAGGGCTTGGAGCCGACTCGCAACGGGACTTGGGCCCTGACACCTCCCCGACTAGCAGGGGCCTAGGACCCGGCCCCTCCTTGCAGATGGAAACTGGGCCTTGGCTGAGCAAGAGTCTGCCAATGCAGCCCACCCCCCCGGATACGGAGCGGGTTTGCCCACCCTATTAGGGATGCTGCCATGCCACTGGCCGAGGCGCTGGCAAGACCATGTCTGGAATCCCGGGTCCAGCTCTGGACGCCTGGGTTCTTTCCGCAGCAGCTGCAGGGAAGGGCTCTGGCGATGATCAGAGAACGGAGGGCTGCCCTCGGCAAGGAGCTTGGCTGAGTGGGGAGCTGATGGCTGGCTACGTGCACACAAGCGGGGGATCCCCAGGGTGGGAGAGGAGCCGTTGACGCTAAAGGACAGTGTCGGCCCAAGAACCAATGGGGATAAACCAGTCATGAGCCAACTGAGGCTGGAAATTAAAAGCAGGTTTCTAACCTTGCGAGGAGGCAGGGTCCGGACCAGCCTCCCAGCAGCAGTGGGGGGCACACGACCTAGTTTGAAGATGGAACTCCATCAGTTTGTGGACGGGATCCTATGATGGGGTTGCCGGCCGCAGCAGGGACTGGACCCGATGACCCAGTCCTATGTCCCTAATAACCATGGGGCTTCTCCCTGGCCCACCCCAGCGACTGCTCCCAGCTCACTAACTCACTTCTCCCCAGCCTCTGAGACTGCAGGAGGCGGTTGAGGGAGCTTCTCTGCCCGGGCAGACAGCAGAAGGGTCCAGGGCAAAGCCGTGAAACCCGCAGGCCTGGAGCAGCTTCTTCGCCCGTCTGCTGCCATTGCCTGCTGATGCATTCTCCATGTGTGGCAAGCGGGTGCAATGCCACCTCCTGCTGGAGGAAATCGGTGTTTGTGAGCTGGCTTGGCAGGCTCAAGATATGCTCAGGGACCAGGCTGTTTGGTGTCTTGTCACGCTGCCAGCTCTGGGCCTGATCCACAGAGACCGGGAGATGGCAACAGCTCTGGGCTGGGGGGGTTCTGACTGGCGAGGGTCATGCGCTCCGCGCTGGTGTGCCAGTGTCCAGTCCCTGCTGCTGGCCGAGAGGCCCGCCCGATATATGCAGGTGTGATTCACATGCAGGCCAGAAGGGACCCGGCGGGGTGATCGTGAGAGCAGAGGCCGAGTTGGGGCTGGCAGCCAGTCACGCAGGATAGGAGCTAGCTCAGCGCGTGAGCGGGTGGCCTTGATCCCGCAGTGGCCAGTGCATTCGACATGCAGAAAACGGGAGCATTACTAGCGACTTTATGCAAAGAATTCCTCCCGCTGCCTAGCCTGGGTCTTGTATGCTTCAGAGGAGAAAAGACCTGGTTTTCCTGGGCTGCGTTTACTTCTTTTGAAATGGGCTATTACGTTTCAAGCCAGCTCAGAGAAGCGGCAGGAGTGTGACATCACCAGCAACCCAGTCAGTCATCACAGAGCTGATGGTTAGGAGGGAACAAGGTTTAATGGTTAGAGTGTGTGGGGAGGGGGCTGGGAGCCAGGACTCCTGGGTTCTATTTCTTGCTGTGGGAGGCAGTGTGGTCTCGGGGTTAGAAGATGGGTCTAATCAGACAAGGAAGGGGTAAACTGAGGCACGGGGAGGGGAAGTGACTTGCCCAAGGTTCCCTGATTCCCAGACCCAGCCCTTAGCTGCTGGACCACACTGCCTCTGATGGAGCGATGCCAGCCCAGGGATTGCCTCACTAAGCCCAGGGGAGCAGCTAGCTCCCTAGCAAGTCTGTAGGATCTTCTGTCCCCGTTCCCTGACCTCAGGTGCCCTCAGCAGCTGCTGCTCCATGCTCCCGGCTGCTGATCTCCAGTGAGGGTGGGTGCAGCTAGGAGCCCCCTGCAGTCAGTGCCGACAGCACGGCGTTGTCCCCGCACAGCGATCTGCGCCCCGCTCTTCCTCCCCCTGCCCCCACTCGAGAGCCGGAGAAGGGAGAGTGAAATGCCACCAGGCGAGAGGGAGCCAAGCGTCCCGTACGAAGAGCCCCAGAGCGCTTTGTCCTCCCTGGGCTGGTGGATCGAGTCCCAGGCAGTCCAGCCACATGGCCGGAGCACAGGGCTTGGCCCATGAGATCACAGAGCCCCATGGGCTTTGTGAGGGGCGCTCACCCTTAGCAGCTAGCAGACCCCCTGGCCTTGAGGCTACTGCCTAGCAGGGCGTGACATTGGGATTTCCATCTGCCCCTTGCCCTCTGCAGCTCTCTGCTCCCTTCCACAGCCTCCTCCCTGGTCCTCTGGATGCCCAGTCCTGCCGCCTCGAGGGCAGGATCCATGGGGCTCTGGCTGGAGTCAGAGCAAGAGCTGGCATCCTCGGATAGCCAAGGCTGGACCCCGCTCCCAGAAAAGTCAGCAAAATGCTCCTGGGCTTCAGTTTCCCAGAGGCCCCACAGTGCCTCAGAGTGCCCCCTGCTGGGGCTGGCTCACTCTCTGAGCTCCCGTCAGTCCAGGGCCTCTCTGTTGCTAGGCCCAGCATGCCGGTGGGACACGGGCACCCGGCGGGTGGAAGATCCTGGCGTAGTGGGGGAGGAGAGCAGGGGAGGTAGGTGCCCAGGGGGAGCAGAGGACGAGAAGGGGAACAGGGAAGGAATGCGAAGAGGATGAGAAAAGCCCGTCCAAGCCTGTGCACCAGTCGCATCTCTCCGGATCCAGAGCAACTCAGCAGACACTCAGGTACTTGACGAACGCCTCCCTCAGTCGGATACCCTGACGGAGCGCCGGCAGGTCCCCGAGGAGCTCTGTTTGGACTCTGCTTTAATTGTTCTAATTAAGCTGAAGTATAAAGAAACCAAGAGAATGGAAGTTGTCCGCCCCCCTTCCACTGCCAGGATGCTCCTGCACTGGGCAGCAGAAATTGCATCCCAAGAGCCGAAAACACAGAGCAGGTCAGCGTCTCCTCCAGGCCAGCAGCAGAGATCTCAGGACCAGCCGAGATCTGCACCCTGGGGTCTTTGGGAGTGCTGGGGGCTCACGTCTGGGGGCAAAAACAGGTGCCATGTCAGCAGGGGGCCCGCTCGCCAGAGCAGGCCAGTAGGAGGGAGACGTCCCCTCAGCGTCCCCCCACCACCACCCCAGCTGCCCCTTTCTTTTACCCCCAAGTGGTGTCAGTTCCCCCCAGCTGTAGGCAAGAGGGCTCCAGTCAGCTGAGCTGGGCCGAAAGGCAGCTGTCTGGGAGGAGCTTTGCCGATAGGCCACTGAGCCTCACTAGCGACTGAGACCTGCAGGGGGGAGGCTCTTCCCCTTCCTACTCCCCAGGGGCAGCCAGTGTCTGGGACTATGGCACTCCCATGAAGTTTGACTCCCTCTGGGGCGGGGCATGGAGCTGGGGAGGGCATGGCCCATGGCAGAGCAATACACACCCAGCTCAATCTAGCTAGGTAGAGGTATGGCCCTGGCCCCCCAGCACCTCCTACACCCACATCCTAGACCGCTGACTTGTTTCCTAGAGCAGCCTTCCCACCGCAGGGCAAAGCAGGAACGGCCCCCAGGAAACTGGGGGCGTTACGCTGCTTGGAGAGGGAAGAGGCACGGGCTTGCAGGGCCAGATTTTCAAGAGCGCTCGGTGCCCAGCGGGTGGAGATCTCCTGCAAGCCCAGCTCACATGACCCTGTCCTGCTTTGTGATCACACTGGGGCCACAGCCTCCCTCTCCATACTCCCCCTGGGAAGGGAGACTGCTTAATCCTCCTTTGCCACTTCCCCCCAGCCCTCCTCTCCCCACAGCCTTTGCTCTTGGTCTCAGACAGGCCTGGGCAGGGATTCATTGGCAGGGCTTGTGGCCTAGTGGGACTGCACTGGGACTCAGGAGACCTTGGGCAAATCCCTGCCATGTGCCTCAGTTTCCTCATCTACTTTGTAAAACGATTTGAGCTCAATGGATAAAAAGCGCTAGGTAGGATGAACCTTAAGGAAACTGGGGGTTTTTTTTGGGGCGGGGCTGTAACTCAGGAATGCCTTGGTGAAATGACCCCAAATTTGGCTTGCTAACCCTACTCCGCAGCCCCATGAGCTACTCCAGATTTCAAAGCTATGCCAGTAACCGTGTGGCTTTTACAGCACTTACAACGGTCGAGCTTTAAACCTTAAATCTCAATGCTCCAAGATCCTTCCCTCTGCCACCGCATCTGGAGCACAGACCTGTGGGCCTGCGTCTCTCCTCCTGGACACGAGCGCTGCTACATTGGACAGGGACCCAGGCTGAAATCGGACCCCCTTCCCTTCTGGATTGAAAGGCAGCTGATTGGTAGCAATGGCGCAGGGTGACATCTGCCCCAAACCCTGCTCCCATCTCTCTGCCGGCACCAACCACAACCTTGCTAGAGCACAGCTGAGAACCATCTGCCTCCAGTCACTAGCTGAATACCCCTCCTCCCCCCCCCCCGCCCCATGCTATTGTGGGAGGAGTAGAAAGCACCTGGCTGAGCCAGGCTCTGGGATACTGGGCCTCCGCACTTCAGTGCTTTAAGTGCTTAGCAAGGGACCATCTCCCTGTGTTCTCTTGAGCCCAGAGAGGTAGTAGCTCTCAGTGGTTAGAGCAAAGACACCTGGATTCTAGTCCCTGCTCTGGGAAGGGAGTGTGATCTAGTGGTTACAGCAGATGGTGGTGGGGAATAAGAGGGGGGTCAGAACTACTGGGTTTTATTCTCTGCTCTGGGAAGGGAGTGTGATCTAGTGGTTAGCGTGTCTGGGAGAAAGCAGGGGGTCAGGAGTTTGGGGTTCCATTCCCAGCTCTGGAAGAAGTGTCATCTAGTGGTTAGAGTGGGGAGAACGAGGGGGTTAGGGAAAGTGGTGCCCTGGGCGGACTTGTACTTTGGCGCCCTTTCTTCGAGTTTGAGAACAGCAGCATGGGCGCGGGGCACAGGGACCAGCTCCTGGCCCCGGAACCTGGCCGGGCTGCACAGGGAGGAGTTTCTGAGCTCTCCCCACCATACACCCCCTGACCACTTAGTAGGAAGAGAGCGGGTGTGCGGCCACTGTATCCATGGGAATGGGGGACCCAGGGGATGGCCTGCTGGCTCGCCCTGCAGCCTGCGCCTCTCCACCAGGGTGGCAGCTCTGGGCAGCACCACCCGCTCCCTGCCCCGCTGGCCAGGGGATCCAGTTCTGGGCTTGCCTGCACTCACCCCCACTCTGGCAGCCCAGGCCCGCCAGCTTGCGGCCCTCGGGGAGAGGCCAAGACTTTGCAGGATCACACCACGCTGCAAGGGAAATAATGTGGGATGTTGCTGAGAGGCCGTCGCACCCGGGGGACCCACGAGGCACCCCTTAGCCCCGCAGCTCAGCCAGACGACTGCAAGCGAGTGCTGAAGTTGTCAGCGCTCTGCGTTGGCGTAAATTGTCGGCTGATCCTCTCTTTCACAGACCAGGTGCAATTGCCTTAGACTCACCCTCATCTCCCGCCAGCCCTTCTGGGCGGGAGCTGCTCGTCAGGAGATAATGATCATACTTTTACCCAGCCTCCCGCTGGTTACGGCAGCGGGCAGAGATCTCCCCCCGAGCGCACTGGGGATACTCATGAGAGTTGCCCACCACCGGTGCATACGCCTCTGGAATGATCAGGTTTGGGAAAGTGGCCCTGGGCCAGATTCTGCAGCTGCTCTGGCCCAAGCGGGGAGCAACCCCATCAAAGTCCGTTACTCCTGATTTTACAGCGGCTTCCCGTTCTTCCTGGCAGGCTCAGATCTGAGTCACTCCAGGGGAAAACTGTCCTCAGCTTTGCCCCAGAGCTGCTTTATGCCAGCTAGGGTGGCACAAAGGGGCCATTGGGGGGCCCCTAGCACAGGGGGGCCCTACCCTTAGCACAGAGCCATCTCCATCAGCTGCACTGCCACCACCAGAGCCCCTGGCACAGGGGGCGTGCTGGGGTGGGCAGGTGGGGGCATGGCTGGGGCAGATCTGTTCTACGTCCCTGCAAAGCTCTATTGGGGGTCATAGCAACAGGGGTGCATCGTAGGGTTTGGGGAGGGGGCACATTGGCTCCTGCAGTTGTTTAAAGGGAGCCCCAGACAGCCAGCTTCTGTCCAGCCACACCACCAGACTGATTCTCTCATTGACCTTAGCAGAGCCCCTGTGGATTTCCACTGACAACAACCACAACCCAGAGCTGGGCTGCTCTCACGTTCCAGGTGCACCATTGTCCCTCACTTCTCTAGCAGTTTCTTTTTGAAAAATGCGTGGGGGTGGGAATTGCTCCCCAGCTGTTCATACGTCCCCTCTGCTATTGTTTCCAGGCTGCTGAAGGTCGTTGTCACACAAGATCTCAGCCGGCATGTAATCTTGGTAAAAGTATTGACTAGCTGAGCACCTGACCTTTCCAGGGAGCTATTTTGGGCATTCTTGTTTTACATCTTTCTTTCTTTTAATTAGAACCTCGTCAGACAGACCTTGGGAGGAAAAAAAATAGTTTTCACTTTAAAGAAAAATTCCCTTTCGGTGGCATTGGTGGAATGAGCGAAAGGGTCTAAAACAGCAGCAGAACCCACTCAACGGGTTGGTTCTTTCGACTCAAAGTTCTGGGTGTTTTCCTTGAAAGACCCGAAGGCTTTATTCATTGCCGACAGCATCTTCAACTGATGCAGCACCACCTCCCAATGAGGCAGCATCTTCCATCCCCACAGATGCCAATGGGCTGTACCAACGTGATCTTTTTGCACACAATTACCTCAAGAGGAATTTCTCCCTCATTTGGGAAGGGCACCCGCTTCCGAGGAGCAAAAGGAAACAGTTGTCACAACCAGGACATGGGCAGTCTGACCTAGCGGGTAGGCCCAGCAGTCTGAGCAGGAATAGGGCATAGTGGTTGGTACAGGAGTTGGAGCCGGGGGCAAAGCCAGAGTTGGAGACCAAGAGTCTGGAATCAGGAGTCAAGCCGGGGTCAGAACTGGAGTCAGGGGTGAAGCCTGGAAACAGAGCCAGAGTCCAGAGCAGGGTTTGTTGCAGCAACAGCTTCCTAGAACTTCTTCCATGCTTAAGTAGTGGGCCTGGACCAATCAGAGGTCCCAGGGCGTGTGCTGCCAAGCAAGTGTTTGTGGGCGAAACTTCCTGTGGTGCTTAGTCCCTCAGGATTTACCACGCATGGATCACCGCTCTGCCAGATGGTGGCACGGAAGCACCAGCCCTGCACAGCTGGGTTCTGGGCCTCTGGATTCTTACACCAGCTGTTTAACAATGCATTTGACACGGTCAGCACTGAGATAGTGCTGTCTTCTCTGAGAGAGGTGGCAGGGGTCCAGGGTCATGAGCTGAAACGGTTTGAGTCCTTCCTGGAGGGACACACCCAGAGAATAGTGATGGGGTGCTGCAGCTCCACCACTGGTCCCCTCCCCTATGGAGCTCCACAAGGACCAGTTCTCTCCCCAGTCCTATTCTAAATGCCGCCACTGGGTGAACTGGTCAGACGACATGGACCCGTGTGCCAGCAACATGCAGATGACGCATAGCCCTACCTAGCCTTCTCCGCATGCTACCACTGAGATGGCCCAGTGCTTGGAGGAGATCAGCTCATGGATAAAGAGCATCTGGCTGAAACTGAGCACGAGCAAGACAGAGGTGATGCTGGTGGAAGTATTTTGAAAGGTTTGCAGCCATGGCGCAGTCTCCTTTGGTTGAAGGTTCATGCCCAGTGGGTCAACTCACTCTAGGAACGCTCTTGGATTCCTTGCTGAGCTCTCACATAGCACTTTCCATGCCCTTCCTAACATCTACGCTCCGTGAGGAGACTCCATCCCAAGTTATTCAGGCCGATGTCACCTTTCGGCTGGACCACAACAGCGCAACAGACCTGGGGATGAAGCCTTCTGCGCTTGGGGAACTCCAGCTAGTTCCAAACATGCCAGTGGGTCTCCCCAGCACCACAGCACCGCTCTCTACGCTGGTTTCCCACAGAATAGCAAACCCAGTTCAAGGTCTCGGGCCTTCTCCGCAAAGCGCTCTGTGGCTGGGGCCCAGTGTATCTCAGAGTCTGAAGCTCTGGGGCGAAGACCATGGTTGATGGTGTCCCCTGACACAGTGGAGCTCTGTACAAAAAGGGTAAAGCTCATGTTTGGGAGTGGGGACTAGAGATTAGAGCAGGGGCACTGGGAGCCAGGACTCCTGGGTTCCATCCCCTGCTCTAGGAGGGGAGTGAGACCAAGTGTGGAACCCCCCCATTCACCAGAGCCAAGCAGGGGTTGGGAAATAGCCAAGCACATTTTGTTACCAAGTTAAAAACATCCTTCTACAATTAACAAGAGAAGCATCTGCCATGTCAGAAGGTGCCTCGGTTTTGCTAGCCTACATCCCGGCTTGTAGCGCCAGAGCACTCAGTGCTACCAACTCCCACAGTCCAGCAGAAAGGGGAAATAGCATTTACCCGGCAATGCAAATAGGAAGCAAGTCTCTTGGGAGGTGAAGGGCTATCGTGCAGTTCGGTGCCCATCCAAAGCAACTGCCGCCCCCGGGAGAAGCCAGGAAAACAGCTGTTGAGCAATTAAGACAGCAATCCGTTGAAGGTTGCGGGGATGAACAGAGACCGGGCCCTGGATCTAATGCAGCCAGCACAAGATGTTGGAAAAACTTTCTTGGAAGCATGTTCTCTTTTGTGCACCTCTGCCCTCTACTGGATGGAATCAGAGCTACACAACTGTGTGTCGTAGGTCCTCTACTGTTAACAGCTCAGAGATTCTCCATTAAGTCAAAGGGCTTTTGGAGAAGGAAGATTTGAGTTCTGTCCTTGTTGTTGAGCCATGCTGTGCAGCACAGCAATAGCGGTGACGCTCCTGAATAGTCATGAATTTGTTACATTGTAATCAGAGAGCAGGGGCCTGCAGGTCTGGGGCAGTTTAGCTGGATGATAAAAACTTATGGTCTGGATCAGGTCCTCAACTTAATACCACAGCACGTAAATAGTCCCTTTTGTTCCTGGATCTTAAAGTATCATTAACCCCACTTTACAGATGGGACACTGAGACACAAACACAAGTGACTTGACTGCAGTCACATAACACATTTGTAGCAGAGATGGGAAAAGGACTCAGGAATCCTGTCACTCCGCAGGGACACAAAATCCTGCTGTAACTACTGGATCACACTCCTTCTCACTGCCAAGAATCAAATCCCCAAGTCCTCTCTCACAGTTAACTGCTCTTACCACTAGACCACTCTCCCGATCCCAGTGCCAAGAGCGGAACCCACTTCTCCTGAACTAGCCCATGCTCCTTTCTGCAGCCCAGAAGAGGACCCAGGAGTCCTGGCTCCCAGCCCTATGCTAAACCCACAACACCACAGATCCTCCCATGCCACATTCAAGATGACCCCCCGCTCTTTGTGCAACCCCCCCTCCCCTTTATAAATGCAGGCCTGTCAGCTGTTCACCCAACAGTCCCTTGCAGACAGGCTGCTGGATCTCACGGAGAACTCCACGTTTTCCCCGTGAAATGCTTGAGCCTTAACCTTTCCGTGTCCCTGATTTTGCCTGAAGTACCTTTTGTCATTCTCCCCACTCTGACATTTTGAAGAGACACGTGGTGCAGAAAGCTATTTATAAAGTGGGCTGGCTGAGCTGAGGGATCCGATTGGACCAGGAGGGCTGAGAGCCATGGAGGGACCCAGCTGTCATCTCATGGTTCAGGGACTCTTTAACCAGATTTTCTTCATTTGATATGAAAACAACCCACCCCATGCATCCCCCCCCGAATCTCTGCTGTAGACACCAGTGCAGTACCAGTACAGACTGTGCTCCTCAAACAGTTTAGGATCAACCCATTTTCACCCTGGTTACGCTTCATATAGTAACAAGGAGTTTTGTTCTGGGTTTAGAGCAGGGGCTGGGCAGGAGGACTCCTGGGGTCTAGTCCCAGCTCCAGCGGGGAGTGTGGTTTAGTGGTTAGAGCCAGGCAGTAGGAATCAGGACTCCTGCGGTCCAATTCCACCAGTAGAAGGGAGTGTGATTAAAGCAAATCTAGACTCCTGGGTTCCAGTTCCACCTGATGGCGGGAGTGTGGTTTAGTGGTTAAAGCAGCCTTGATTCTCACAAGTCTGTCTAGGGTGTGATGACATTGCATCAGGCTGTGACATCACCACAATGACACCAGCTGGGATCAGATGGATGGCAGATCCTAGTGCAGGGGACGAGCTGACCTGCTCATCTCCATGGTGCATAGACTGGGGTAGCAGGGGATAGGGCTTTCTCTCTCAGCTGACGAATCTATCTAAGGTACTTATCTGATCCCCAGTTACTGGCATATCTGAACCCCGGTCTCAGCCAGTGTTCTAACCACTGATCCATCCATCCCCTCTACCCATACACATAAGGGGCAGTAGATTAGACAGACTGCTTGGTCTCTTCATTTAGAGACATACAGATCTTTCATGACAGAACTGGGAAACCCAGGCAAGCCTCACCTGGGTTTGTCCTTCACTACAGACCCCCAAACCTGGGCCAGGTTTGCAGAGCTGAGCAAGCCTGGGGGAGAAACCAAATCAAGTTTCTTTTCTCCTGCTTTTGATCCAAGCCAAACCCTTCCGTCCCAGCTGCCCTGTGTTAACAGTCCAACCAGATCTCTCTCTTTTGCAATGGCCCTGTAGCAGGCTGAACCAAAAACCGAGCTCCACCGATACCCAGATACTCAGCAGAGAAGACACTGGGACTGGAAATCTGAATGCAAATCTTGCACCTTGATTCTACAGGTGTCAGCCTGACACTCATCTAGACTCAGTGATGTCTCGCTCTAAACATAGGGGTCTGAAGCCAAAACTCAGAGCAAGTCTCCAACCCCCCCGCATAAAACTAAACCCAAAGCAAAGTTCATCCTGTGATCTTCTGGTTGGGCTCAGCTCTGGCAGCTCTTAAGTCCCAGTGTAAACCTGTCCCTTTGTCCTAGTGGTGTCAGACCAGTCCTTACTTCCCTGACAGCCAATAAAATATTTCCTCTCCCAACAAGTCGCCCCCGGTAAATTACGAGCCCTGACATGCAGTTACATTTTAATCTATCTATATAAAAATCCCTTTATGGGGATCTTTAATACTCAGATGTGCACATTAAATCTTTAAGCAAACCAGTTGGAGCTGAACAACGGGCTTTTCAAAATCCCGTCCCAGCAGAAGGTTCTGAGCCTGAGGTAGCTCAAAGATGGGCAGAGTCAGCACAAACTGTCCCATGTCGATCAGTTTGCCAACAGGGCGGCCAGTGGCTGTAATCTCGGTTTAGTGTTAGCTGCTTTAGCTCCTTACGGACAGACGCAGACAAAGTGCCTAGCTTTAGGGCTGGGTGGACGTGGGCCAAGGAGATATCGGCGCCATTTACTCCATTGCAGAGTGAGCATCCAGCCCACCCAGAATGCCAGTGTCATCCACGCACCTTGAATGGCGTAAGAAACCCAAGTGCAACAATGGATTGGGCCCTCGCTCTCTGGGCTCCGGACCCATTTTAAACTGGTGCAACTACGTTCATCCTCCGTCACGCCACACCGGCTTTTCTTACCCTCATCTCCTCTGCCCTGGCCCCCCATTCTCTTCCCTTTTCAGCCCAGGGAGCTGATCCCCTCTGAACTAAACCCACCCACACTCAAAAGATCATGGTACGAACATGCCACCTGCCACCAGTGCACTGGTTGCTCGGCTGGTGTGTTCCACCCCCCCCACCCCGCCCCGTGCTGGCTGGTCGAGGTAGGTTGTAAATAGGGGCAGGAACTGTGTACTGCTCTGTCTGTACAGCACCTTCCACACTGGGGTCCCACGCTCATTTGGCATCACCCTAATAAATGTGATTAATAATAATACATTGGCATCAATGGAGCTACTCCTGATTTACCCCAGTGGGAGCTGAGAACCAGGGCCTATTGGTGTGCATCCACAAGACACAAGCTAGGCAAACTACCACCACCCCCCAGACATTTGTCACTGGGAACTTTACCATGACCCCACAAACTCATCACTATCAGAACCATCTGCCCTTCCTCCCCCGCATCCTCGAGAGCAGAGACAGGCCCAGCCATAGACGGAGATCGATTTCTTTTTCCTTCCTGCCAGGGCATGGGAACTCCTTGCCAAGAAAAGCAGCAGGCTTTGGGAGCAGATGCCTTCTCTTTTCCCTTAGCTCTTTGCAGCATAATCTGCAGGAAGGCAGGAATCGGTAAGTGTCGGAGGCAGAAATAGACTGCTGGTTGCCTGGTTTTTTAAATATAATCAGCAGCGCCCATGGTTCTGGAGTTCACGATGCTACACAGCTCCACAGAGGGCCCTGTGGTAAGGCTAATGCTCATTCAGTCATAGGGCAGATGCATGGCTGGCTTGTTAGGTGAAATTTACAGTAAGCCCCAAATCCTGCAACAATGTTTGAGACAGGGCCAGTTTTTATGCTTATGTGACCACATCCTTTTCAATGGAAATGATAATTGGAAGTGGAGTCTAGTGGTGAAAGCAGGGGACTGGGATTCGGGACTCCTGGGCTTGTTTCCTGACTCTGCCACTGCATGACCTTGGGCAAGTCACTTAATTGTTGCTCTTTGTATTACAGTAACACTAGAGGCCCTAATCAGGGATCAGCACCCCATTGTTCCAGGCACTGTACACACCACTGAGAAGGTGGCCTTTGCCCCACTTGTCTTTGTGTAAGACAAGAGACAGCAGATAGATAAAAATAGATGCGTGTGCACAAGCTCTCTCTGCCTCAGTTTCCCCATCTGTAGACTAAGGGTTAATTAATGTTTGCAAAGTGCTTTAAGATTCTGAAGTATAAGCTAGATGTTCCAAAAGCTATTATTATATTTAGAAGTGCTAAGTAAGAATGGTACCTTCCTTTTGTTTGTAATAGCACCATATGGCTCTTCAGGTTAAGTCTCCCAGCTTTACAACTCATCAAAATTGTCAATTCTACATCCTAACTGCAGGATCTTCATCAATGCCTGTGATGCAAGAGGCAAAAGGACCCCAAAGGTTTTCTGGAGCCTATGGAGGGACTGTCTGGGTCTCTGCATGTTAAGAAGGCAAAAATCTATGTGGAATTTACCCGGATGATTAAAGCAGGACACTCACAATGTGGTTTCTTGCAGAACTGTTTTGCTGGTTATAGCCAGTCTTTAAAGGAATCCAACCTGGTTTGCTTTAAAGCTTCAGGGATGTTCTGTGCTGGAGACGCAGCCCGGGGGAAAACAGACAAGCACGGCTTTATACCACCTTAGTGCCGAGTGTATGCCAAGCCACCATCACTGTAAACTGGAGTGTTCTCGGGGCTGCTCTAGATTTACAAAGGCCTCTTCAGAGCTGCCTAGCCTCTCCATAGGCACACCAAGGGCTACAGCTACCATACTGCCAGCCCCACATGTCCAAAAAATCACAAGTCTGGCCCCTAAAAACCACGAGATTGGCTTAAAAAAAAATCACGAGGTCTTAAATAATATATTTAGGCTCTTTTCCTTTGCGTTCTGAGCCTTTGGGGTCATGTTTGCAAGCTTTTCTCTGCACCCACCCTACTTTGGGGGGAGAAGGGAGCAGAGATTCTCATTTAATCACATGGCCCTAAGAGTTTATCTTTATCACCAAATATCGCCAGACTTGCAGTAAAATCATGAGAGCTGGCAATGCTAAACTCCTTTCTCCTCCCAATACCTACCCACACCCGATGCCCCCCACATCCTCTACGCTGAGATTTGGGGACAGTATATGGCTGCGTATCCAGCTCTTCCCTGATCCTTTGCAGTTTATTTATGACTCCTATATGCCACCAGAGCATCAGAGGAGAGCTGGAGAGTATGTCAGAACTGGCCCCTAATAAATTTCAACCTCTGTGTGTTTAAATTAACATCTAGAAGATTAAGAAGTTACACGCAGTCTGTTCTGTGTCTGCTTATTTAGATCACGTGGGAGACCAATGCTTTCCCCACCCATTCCTTTCACAAGGAATAATGAGATAGAGCAGAGCCAAATTAGACAAAATCCTTCACCTGGAGATAAGCTTGGCTTAGCCATCTCTGATTTAGGCTTAGTTTTCACTCCGCCTACCATCTGCGCTTCGAGAAACCAGACACACAGCGTTTAAAAAGGCAGCCTTATTTCATTAAAACAACTAATTCATAGCTCTCCTGCTTGCTGAGAAAAGCTTGAAAACGTGACCTGTACACTGAAAAATATAAATCAGAAAGAAAAATAAAAGTGCCCTCCCCCAAATTTTATTTTTTAAATCTTACGATTATTGGGTGCCTGGGGTTGTTCCTACTGGAAAGGTCCGAGTGAGCGCTAAATTCGGGTTTTGTAATTCAAGCCAATCTCAGAGCCAACCAAAAAATTTCCATGGTTAGAATGATTTGTTTTTAAGTTCTGATGGAAATTGATATTTGAAAAAAATAAATAAATAGATCTCGGTGCTAGTGGCCTGATTAATCCAAAAAAACCATGAACGCTCCTAAAAAAAAAAAAAAAAAACCAATGAGATTGTCTTAAAATTCATGAGATTTTAAAGAAATGAACGAGTTCTAGAGTCTGTTTATTTGAATCCTGGTTTCTGAGACTTCAGAGGGCATTTGGGTTACGTTTTTTGGTGTGTTTGTTTTTTTTACTTTTTCTCTGCAACCTTGT
Source organism: Eretmochelys imbricata (assembly GCF_965152235.1). Lineage (NCBI taxonomy): Eukaryota > Metazoa > Chordata > Testudines > Cheloniidae > Eretmochelys > Eretmochelys imbricata. The sequence continues at coordinate 8,650,727 of NC_135595.1, read as the reverse complement.
GGGCGAAAAATGTACTTTTTCTTTAAGCGGAAGGGGAGACTCATGGGCATTCCCATGACTCCAAGAGCTGGGGTTTTAAAAACACTACAAGACCCACACTAAATATCATGACCGTTGGCCACAGCGATATCCCCACAATGGTTTGCAGCCCAAACATTGCAGCCGGGGGCTAGCGCATGAGAACCTGAGGGCGTAACTGGCCAGAGACTGCGCATGGACAGGTGGGCTAATTTCACGGGCCAAGTGCCAGTTTCAGTCCCATGATCATTGGGGTGGGTGGCATCCGTGCTGGGTTGGGGGGTTCTCCCCTCTATCTGGGCAGGATTTTGGGGAGCGGGGGTTTGCCCGCAGTTCTGAGGTGAGGCCAGCGAATTCCTCCCCTGCTGCTGGGGAAGGGGGGGGCCCCAGCCTGCAGCCCCACCCCAGGCCTCGGGGCCGGGGGGGGAGGATTGGGATTCAGAACAAGGCTGGGCCTGCTGGAGCCTGAAGCTGTCCCCATAGCAACCCCAGCCGCTTGCCTGAGCTAACAAAATGGCTGATGTGGCTTCCGGCTTGGAGGGGCTGGATCTGGGGGCCCTGAGCCCAGAGCAGCAGGCACAGCTCATGGAGTTCAAGGTGTGTGTGTGGGGGGTGAGGGTGGGGAACTGCGGCACCCCCTTAAAGTGTGTGTGTGGAGGGGGGGGGCTGGGTCCAAGAGAAACACCTCCCCCCAGATAATGGGGCAATCCCACCCTAAAACAGGAATGGGTGGAGAAAGGTTCCCCCCTCCCCCAAAAGGAGGGCTGCTCCCCACCCAAAAACCTTTTTCAGTCTGGGAGCCATTCCTCCCCCTCCTCTTCTTCTTCCCTCCCAAAAACTTAGGGTGCAGGCCCGAGGCAGCCCCAGGACCCCTTAACTGGGGATGTTAAGGGTTAGTTCGACACCCCTATGTGTGTCCCCCCCACTAAGGGGGCAGGGTGGGGCAGTGCTGATGGTCCCGGTCACTCCCGGGGGAAGACTGGATTTTTTACCTGACCATTTTGTTTAAGCTGTTTTAGGGGCTGTCTTGATCGTATTTGGGCTATTGGCAAGACATTGGGGTCCTGGGCAAGGCATGGGGAGCGAGACACAGAGTCTGATCGAGTCCTGGTTTCACTCCTGGAATTGTCACCCAAAAGTGACACTTTTCACCCTGCTCTAAATAAGATCGGCCAGACTGGGTCCGACCAGTTGTACGTGGCCAGTGCAAGATGCTTCAAAGGGAATAAAGCGAACAGGGTAATTATCGAGCGACCCAGCCCTTGATGTCCAGTCCCAGCATCTAGGTTTCCCAAGAAACTTTTTTTTGGCCAAAAAAATGCAGATTCAGCAACACTGAAATGTGTTGTGAATTGCTGTCGGGTTTGCTGAATTGTTTTAGTCAAACACAAAAACAAAAAAACCCTTAAAAAGTGTCCAAAAATAATCAAAATGGTTTGATTATTATTTTTTAGTTCAAAACAACCCCCCCCCCCCCAAGTTTCCTTTAATTCTCTTAATAATCAAAAGTGTTTTAGAATGCTCAAAAAAATAAAATCAAAATGTTTCATTTAGACTTGAAAGAAACATTTCATTGTACTCAAAATATTTTTCTCTTTGAAATGCTAAAAGTTTTGAAAAAAAGCTCATTTTCAGTTTGACCCAAAATAAACGTTTTCTCATTTTTTTGGAGTTGCCAGCCAAGTGAAAACCCCTATTATCTGTACAGCTCTAGTTACGTTGTGCTGGAATGGTCTCAAGGATAGATCACAGATTCCTAGATTTAAAGCTATGAGCCAGAGGGCTGGCAATCCAATTTACTGATAAACAACCAGAAAATCCTGTTGAAGTGCTTTGACCCTACCCAGTCAGTGAACATTTCTCCTTGGCACATAAACTGTAGCTTCTCCGTTTTGCCATCTCCACAATCAACGTATTTAGGATTTCAAAAGATGTTTGATCAGTTTCAGTCATTCCTCCAATTTACGGAGAATATTCTCATCAAGGTGATAATTACTCATTCAGCTTCCCCAGGGCCTGATTTAGATTAAACCTTAGATCTAGAAGGATGTCAGTGAATAAAATCTAATACGTTTATTAGAGCATAGACTGCAAAATCAGGAAAGATGGGTTTTATGCCCAGTTCTGCTCCTGAGCTGCTCGAACTCCCCCTTTCTGGGCCTCTCGGTCACCCTCAGAATGTCTATCAGGATTCCTGGCTCTACCACTCATGTCTAGTGGAAGAGGGGAACCTTTCTGTGCCTCAGTTTCTCCATCAATGTAATGGGCATACATAATATTGATGTACAGGATCATCCCTCACGGTGGGAATTGTGAGGATTGCCTAGCATCTGCATAGCACTTTGGAGAGGCAGAGGGCTACGTAAATGCTATGTACCACTGCTGATTCAGCAAAGCACTGTTGGACTAATGAAACAGGGTTACTGCCAGTTCAGTGCTGCAGCCCTTAAACATACCTTTGCTGTTGTGCTTCTGCTCCCAGATTAACACTCGCATTGCCAATGAAAAGTACCTGAGGTCTCACAAAGAAGTTGAGCTGCTGCTATCAGGATTTCTGAGGTAATTTCATCTTCCCAACACCACAGACACTTGGTACAAATTGGAGTCTTGAAAATTTACCTCCAACACCAGACATGCAGCTATTAGTTCAGTTGCCTCACTGTGCCTCAGTTTCCCCTCCTCAGGAGATGGTCTTCCCCAGTCTGATTGAGTCCTCTGGCCAAGGCAAAAGTCCTCTCCTTCCAGGAGAGACAGAAAGCAGCCCTCTCCCCTGCTCACAGGCTTTCAGTTCCTTTTGCCCTCCCTGGGCTCAGGCCTCCGCTTTGGTCACAGAAGTTTTCACAGTTCCTTTTCCCTGGATGAGTCTTTCCCCTCCCAGTGCTGTAGCTCCCTCTTGCTCAGAGGAGGAACACAGTCCATATGGTCATCCTCTCCCATCCCTGGGCATAGCACCCTCAGCATAGGGCTTTCTACACCACCAAGGGGCCCACGCTCCAGGATTTAGCCCCAAGACTGCTCAAACAGTCTGCCCTCAACTCAGGATTGCCCTGCTGACCGCGTGGCATGATGTACTAGACCAGACCCAGCCCTAGCAGGCTCCCCCCTCTAGCCCATGACTCTTTTCAGCGCTTTCTCCCTTTATATGCTGTTTCCGCCTTCCCAGCAGGCCTTGCTCACTCTCAGTCACATGCTCCGTAGACTACAAGTCCCATGGTCTGGGAGGGAGTGAAGCAGAGGTGTAAGCTGGGCTTGAGCTCCCTTTAAAGGACCAGCTCACTGAATGCCAGACCCTGACGTGACCAATTAGCCAGAGATGAGATGATCCAGTGAATATCTCCCCCCACTTCCCAGCAGGGAACAGCTTGCAGTTAGCAAGTGCACTGTAACCCCTAGGCACCTATTCTGACCCCTATTCCATGCAGCTGACCCAGCAGGATTTTATCAGGGAGAATCAGAACCATATGTGGAAGCTGTTAACAGCTTTAAACTCATCCATTCCCAGCAGGAATTGGCAAGAGCTAGTGCAGGCCCCCTTCTCGGATACTGGAGGTATTTCCAGGGGTTCTACTGGCATACAAGAGGTGGAGAGTGCCGTCTGGGGGAGGAGGAAACTGATTAACCAGAAGCTAGGCCTTAGTGCGTATATGTGGAGGACAGTTTGTAAGAGGAAATATCACTGCATGGGAGAAGGAAAAGGAGGGTTGAGAATGACATTGTGAGGATGGGGGCCACCAGATGGTGCCGCTACACCTAGTCTTACAAGTTCTTTGTCTGTGCTGGTGAGCAATGTTCAGTCTCTGAAGAAAAGCTGCGTTGTTAGTTTTATAATGTTCAATGCTCTTTGGTGGAGCTCTTGCAAGCAGCTGGGGCATTTGCTTTCTGCCTTGGAACCAGGCCTTGGTACCGTGGTTGAAATTTCCTGACAGGCGGCATTGCCTGCATGCTCTTGGTGACCTTCTCTGTTCCAGGCCTGGTGTATAAAGTGTAAATAAAACAAATTGCACTAAGACTACACACACACTCTGTGTCACTGATTTCTCCTCCTCTGGAAAAGCAGCACTGCAGGACCCCACTATCTGCTACCTCTTGGCAGGGGCGTGAGCGTAGGTTAGGGTAGAACCCCCTGGTCTCACCTGGACTAAAGGGAAGGAGGGTCATTAGGGAGATAGCTTGCAAAGGCACTGAGCACTTGCGGCTCACATTGATTTCAGCTGCAGTTGAGGGTGCTCAGCTGCCCTGAAAATTGGGTCTGAAAGCTTCTACCCAGACGTTAGAGATGGAAAAATCCTGTTAGGGCCCATCTACTCCCTGTTGATGCTTGATTATTTTCTCTAGGACATTTTCTTTTCAGGATGTATCTTCTCCAGTTTAATTTCAAATATCCCAAGTGATGGGGCTTCTAATACCATGGCCTTGGCAGACTATGCCATAGCTTAATACACTTCACCTGAAGGGTTTTTGCCCCTCTTTTCTTAATTGCATCCTGTTCCTCACTTGTACCCTGTGCTCCTAAATACTTCCCTCTTGCTGCTTCGTGCATGTGTGATTCAAGATTCTTGTAGCTCCCTGGTCTTAGCAGGGAAATCCTAAGTAGCATACAGGAGTGTGGACACCCCAAGAACCAAATGGCATGGGGATGGGTATTCCTAAGTGAGGAGCGGAGAAGCTCTCCAATCATGGGCCAGGTCCTCAGCTGGTTTAAGCTGGCATAGCTCCTGACTTCACTGCAGCTATGTTGATTTACCCTCGTGTATTATGGATACTGTGTGACCGGTTGTCTTCGCATGTACCCTGCTGTAAATCAGGAGTAACTCCATCAAAGCCAACAGAATTACTCCGGCATGAGGCCAGAACTGGGCCTTTCCCTGTAGAGGTACCCAGCTGAACGGCAGGAGCGTAGGTGAATGCAGATCCCCCAGTCTATCACGCCAATATCTAATTGCTTTCAATAGGATTTCAGGTTACAAAATGCTTGGGACATTATCCCGGGATAGTATTTAACCATGATGAAATTTTTGTGGTTTTATTTCAGGTGAAATGTATGTTTTCTCCCCCATTTGTTAGTAATTATCTTATCGATTCCCAATGCAGGGCTGTGTAATTCAGTGAGGAAGATTTAATTGTGATAAATATTCCTTAGCTTTGTGCCAGTCTAAATTGTTGTGGGGTTTTATAAATATAAAATTCCCTAAAATTGAAGGCAAACATAAATTAAATGTTTTTCCTCAGTAACTAATTGGCTTATTGATTCCCAATATAAAAGTGTAATTTACCAATTCGTCTTCTGCGTGTTCAGACAGGGCTAACATAATAAGCCACCACAAGACCAATCAGTAAAACTTGGTTTAAAGTCTATTTCTCCCTGTTTTTCCCCAGAGAAGTTATGCTGAGAAGACCAGAGAATATCCCTGAGTTTGCAGCAGGTAAAACCATTATTTTAATCCTGTTAGACAAGAAAAGCAAGACTTGTTAGTATTATTATGATCTTCAGAAGTATTGAGGCAACGGTTTAGAGAAAGTGAGCCAGATTCTGTCTAGCTTACCCCAGTGTAAATCCAGAGCAACCCCACTGAAGCAAGGGTTGAATTGGAAGGGGGGAAAAAAGGAGGGTGGGACTATCTAAGCCCCACCCACAAAATAAGCTCCACCTCTGTGAGTTGCCAAAGCGAGACACGGCTCACGGTAGGTAATACGTGTATTCAAAATACAATCATTTTGCTGCTTGGTGCTCCTGGGGATCCCACAGACTCTGCTCCTTCTTGACTGGCGGGGAAAATATAAAGGGTGGCATCTCCCAAATGCCACCCACGTGGAAGAATAAGTTGGGCAAAGTAAGTCTGCGCCCTACTCCATCTCTGCTCTTATGTGAGAGGAGTGAAATTATTCACAATATTGACCATGATATCAGCATGGCTGCGAACCTGGCTTAACCTGTTGCGGATCTGAATGACATAGTTCACATCGCTCTGAGCGACTGTCCCAGACTCTCGGCTAGGGAGGCCACCTCTCCAGGTTTGAACCAGACAGTACTCTTTTGGGGTGGCTTGTCCCCCATACAGCACTGGGACCAAACTAGAAGTGATTCTGTGCGGTATTGGCCAGGGGACACCATTTTTAAGAGCGCACTGCTCCACCCCCTCTGGCGTGAATGCAAACGCACTGTGCGAGATCAGGCTGAGGGGGCAGGAACATGCCAGCGGGGGGCAGGCCAGTGCCATTTCCAGAAGTACTGGAACACCCAGTATTCTGGGACCATGTCTGCAGACTCAGGAAGACCCCACTGCAGTGGTTCCGTTAACTTCTTTGCACCATAGCAGCTCAAGGCGTAAGGTTTGGTTTGGTTTTTTAATGAAAGGTGAGATTTTGGAGAACCAGACAGTCGCTTCAGAGCAGTGCTGCCCTGGCGTATGGGCGCACATTCGCTGCTTCTGAGCCCCGTACTGCAGTCAGTGGAATTTCTCTGAATCGACACGCTGCAGGCACTGATAGCTGGAACTGGCTCTTTGGCTTTTCGTGGCTTGCCTTTCTACGGGGCGGCTTGCCGCTGGAGGGCTGGGGCGAGGCGACTGATTATGGAATGAGCCGCTCCTGGGAGAGAGCAGGGGGATTACCCTGTAAAGGGCAGCAGTGAAGAGGAGAAGCCCAGGCAAGGGCTGAGACACCGCAGAGCATGTGGAAATGCTCCTGCAAAGACCCTGAGACGGAGGGAGCTGGATAGTGAGGGGCTGCAGTGACCAGAAGGCTCCTGGGAGAGACTCTGACTGGGAGAACGGCCGAGGACCTATTGCTGGGGACTCCCCTACCTACAGGGAGAGAAGGACTGAACTGGGGTTGGGGCCTGAAGGGCCGGTATGTAAGGGGTCAATAAACAGATCCCCGTGAGAGGAATGTGTTTTCGTTACCTGTGGACTGTGAGTTATTAAGGTGCGCTGAAGAGGGGAGAAACTGGTAGCAGGGCACTGCAGAGTGACCTCTGACCTGCAGGGGGCGCTCATTCAGTGGCCACCCCACTACAGCCTTGTTATTTCTACTGCATGGGTTTCTAGTCGTCCTTCGCTGCCGAAGGTGCAGCCTGTGGCCATTGCAGATGTTTAGAATGAGCCCATTCATGGGCTCAAATGATTTACTGTTCTCCAAAAGGTCTGCCTCTGTTGCGCTGGGATGGGGATCTAGATGCCAGGGTCTGGCATATGCTGGCACCCCCGTTGAGGTTTCCCTCAAGCTGCTAACGAAGAGGCTGGTTAGAAACTGGATCTTGGGCTGGCTAGAGTCTCTAAAGGAAGGTTTAGACTCTAAGAGGAAGATTGGTGGCAAGGTGCACACCAATCTCACTCCACAACCTTAACTCTGTCCCCCCAAATCTGGCAAGAGCCCCTGGAGATGAACTGTCAGTATGACTCAGCCAGGGCTGCCCTATAATAAATTGTCATGAGCAATGAGTAAGCAAACATGCCATTTACACTGACACTTGCATTTAGGCACTGTGGCCTAGTGGCTAGGGCACTGGACTGGAGCTCACCAGACCTGTGTTCTATTCCCATCTACCGCTGGCCAGCTGGGTGACCTTGGGCAAGTCACTTCCTCTCTCTGGACCTCAGTTTCCCCATTTTACAGATGGGGATAATGATACGGCCCTCCTTTGTAAAGCACTTTGAGATCCACATCTGAAAACTGCTGGAGAAGAGCTTGGGCTGATAACGTGACGATGTACATGTGACGATGTATTTAACGTGGTGTGTCTCACAGCTCTGTGTTCTGTCATTCGTCTGCATACACCACAACTGCCTTTGTTGTGTTACGGGGACAGATTCACTGATTGATTCCAATGGGTGTTACTGTTAGGCACCTAAATTACCTTTGTGAATCTGGGCCCTTAACTCTGTATTTCCTGGCTTTCGGAGGTTCAGCTCTAGGTGCATTTGATGTTCTGGGAGGGTACAAGGCATTGGAGGTCAACCTGAAATTGTGTTAATAATATTTTGGGCAGCAAATTTACCATATAGACCCATCTATCGAGAATGGACATATATGGAATGAGATGGAGATGTGCGTTATGGGTCTATCACCATCCATCCCCAGCTGTCTATCATCTCTCCAGCCACCTATCGGGTCTATCTGTCCCCATTGCACGTAGGCACCGAATGAAACAAAAGATGCCTTAGACCAATATTTCTTTTCACCTTTCTCTGTCATTTCAGAACATTTTACGGATCCAGAGCTTCCAATGAAGACACAGAAAATACTAGCGGAAAAAGCAAACCAGTTGAATTGAGAGAGACCCGTCCCATTCTTTCCTTGCTGAAGCAGGATAGAAATTTAGGAGATTTTTTTTTTGCGGGGGGGGGGGGGGGGAATGATTCTTAGATTTATCCTCCAGATTCTCTGGAATGTGTTTATTTTTATTTTGAAGGCTTTGCAATATGGCTAATAATTCTCAGTTGTGTAGTGTCCTCTGGAGGCAAAGAGAGAGATTGCACCCATGTGTTGCTGGTGATGTTTCACGCTTTACAGCTGTATGTTCTGGTAGTATCATTAAAATAGATCTGCTGGTCAACCCTGTTCTATTCACGGACGATTTCCTTTCCCTACTCTGGCTTCTCTGCGTGGCAAAGAAAATGTACAAAGAAAGGAGGCAGATCTCATGCCAGGAGGGTTGCTGTTTATTGGGCAGATTTTTTTTTCCTAGTTGCCGTGGTCGTAGTGAAGGGAATGAGGTACCAGCTAGCTTCTCACAAGTGTCTCCATCCGTCACTCTCACACCTGCCCTTTGACCTCCACCCTTTTTCTGTCTTTGCAAGTGTATGTGGACAAGTACATTCCTTCAGGCTTGATCCTGTGAGGTCTGAGGCTCTCTCAGGGAGCAGCTGAGCACCAGAGGCAATGTTGAGAGGGTAGGACACTGGGAGTCAGGAGATCTGAGTTCTAATCCTGGCTCTGGCTCTGCCACTGCTTGGGTAAGTCACTTCCTTTCACTGTGCTTCTGTTTTCTCTCTCACCTTTTGTCTATTTAGACTGTAAGATCATCAGAGAAGCAACTATCTTTTACTCTGCCTCAGTGCAGCACCTGGCCCAACAGGGCCCTGATCTCGGTTACTCTGTGTCTGTGCAGCACCTGGCCCGATGGGGCCCTGATCTCGGTTACTCTGCGTCCATGCATAAGGTGGGCAAAGAGCTTCACATTATTTATCTTATATTCTCCAGTCTTTCTGTCAGGGAAGCTCAGTCATTCAAGGCACAGCCCCTATTACCACAGCATGTAGGACCCCATTGTGCTCGGCCCTGCACAAACCCAAAACAAAGAATCACTCGTCCTGCAAAGAGCTCATGTTCTGACCAGCTAAGGCTGAGTGAAAGGATCATCATCATCACCATTCTGCGGATGGTGGGACGGAGGCCCAGGGAGAAAAAGTGACAGGCATAAGGACACACAAGGTAGCAACCTGCCAGGAACTTGGAGGGGGGAGCACAGGTTGCAGGAGGAGAGAGTGTGGAGGAAGCACCAGGAAGTCAGTCTGTGTGCTCATGGCTGGAATGCTGGCTGCAGTTACAACAGCTCTGTAAATAGTTCTAGCAATAAACAGTGAGTTAGTCTTGCAAGCATGGAGACCCTTCATGTTATCACCCAGCCTGCAGTCCATGAAACACAAGGAGGGGAGGAACTGGGAACTGAACCCAGATCAATCAATTTGCAAACATCTAGAAGATAATAAGGTGATAAGTAACAGTCAGCATGGATTTGTCAAGAACAAATGGTGTCAAACCAACCTGATAGCTTTCTTTGACAGGGTAACAAGCCTTGTGGATAGGGGGAAAGCGGTAGACGTGGTATACCTTGACTTTAGTAAAGTTTTTGATACTGTCTCACATGACCTTCTCATACACAAATTAGGGAAATGCAACTTAGATGGAGCTACTATAAGCTGGGTGCAAAACTGGTGGGAAAACCATTCCCAGAGAGTAATTATCAATGGTTCACAGTCTGGCTGGAAGGGCATAATGAGTGGGGTCCCGCAGGGATCAGTTCTGGGTCTGGTTCTGTTCAATATCTTCATCAATGATTTAGATAATGGCATAGAGAGTACACTTATAAACTTTGTGGACAATACCAAACTGGGAGGGCTTGCAAGTGCTTTGGAGGATAAGATTAAAATTCAAAATGATCTGGAGAAATGGTCTGAAGTAAATAGGATGAAATTCAATAAGGACAAATGCAAAGTACTCCATTTAGGAAGGAACAATAAGTTGTACACATACAAAATGGGAAATGACTGCCTCGGAAGGAGTACTGCGGAAAGGGATCTGGGGGCCATAGTGGATCGCAAGCTAAATATGAGTCAACAGTGTAACACTATTGAAAAAAAGCAAAATGGGATGTATTAGCAGGACTGTTGTTAGCAAGACACAAGAAGTAATTCTTCCCCTCTACTCCACGCTTATTGGGCCTCAACTGGAGTATTGTGTCCAGTTCTGGGTACCACATTTCAGGAAGGATGTGAACAAATTGGAGCAAGTCTAGAGAAGAGCAACAAAAATGATGAAAGGTCTAGAAAACATGGCCTATGAGGGAAGATTGAAAAAATTGGGTTTGTTTAGTGTGGAGAAGAGATGACTGAGAGGGGACATGAGAACAGTTTTCAAGTATGTAAAAGGTTGTTACAAGGAGGAGAGAGAAAAATTGTTCTTCTTCACCTCTGAGGTTAGGACAAGCAGCAATGGGCTTAAATTGCAGCAAGGGAGGTTTAGGTTGGACATTAGGAAAAACTTCCTAACTGTCAGGGTGGCGAAGCACTGGAATAAATTGCCTAGGGAGGTTGTGCAATCTCCATCATTGGAGACTTTTAAGAGCAGGTTGGACAAATGCCTGTCAGGGATGGTCTAGGTAATACTTAGTCCTGCCTTGAGTGCAGGGGACTGGACTAGATGATCTCTCGAGGTCCCTTCCTGTTCTGTGATCATCTCTGTCCCAGCCCAGCACTTCCTTCCTCCAGTATGAAATATGCCCCAGGCGTGGGGCTGAAGGGTGAAGGCAAAGCACGGGAATGGGGAAGGGTAACAAATCAACTAGCCGCGTGAATCTCTGCTGACCTCTGCTGGAGCTCGGCAGGAGGCGTTTAACTCCTTAGCTGCAGTGGCCCAGGGTGGGTGAGATTTACCCCAGTGCAGGGAGCCAGTACAGGGTGTGATTGGTTTTCTCCCTTTCAGCAGAGCCAGCCTCCTGTTAAATGTCCTGGGGATAAGTCTCAGGGCTTTTACAAGCCTCCTTTTGCTTCTAGGAGATAGCATAGGGAGTAGAGCACTGGCCCACAGGAGACCTGGGTTCTATTCCACTGGCCTCAGGGTGACCTTGGGCAAGTCACTTCCCCTCCCCGTGCCTCAGTTTCCCCATCTGTAAAATGAGGTTAACGACACTGCCCTTCTTTGGAAAGAAGTGGGGGATCTGCAGATGCTCAGAGCCAGGGAGTCTTATTATTTCAAGCCACAAGTGCGTTAGCTCCAACATCATCCTGGTTTCCAGGAAGGACAAGCTGACATTTCTTCTTCATCGCAGAGCTGCTTCCTGGCACAGGCTTGTCTCCCTAAACCAGCACCCTGAGGACACCTCATGTCTCTCTGCTCCCCCTGCTGTGAAACACTATTAGTTATTTCCCAGCAGCGGCCGAGACTATCACTTGTTTCAGGGAATGATGGTTAATTTGCCGAGACTTTAAGCATTTGCTCAACAGACAGTAGCTTACCCCTTGTGGCAGAGAGCTGTTATTTATCTGTATTGTTGTAGTGAGGAGCCCCAGCCATGGACTAGGTCCCCATTGTGCTAGGAGCTGTACATACACCCTTTGCGCTGTTGCCTAGTGCTCTTCTTCTATCTCATCTAGAGTGATGCTTCTCAGCTGCTAGCCTCTGGCCGGGGATGGCAAGAGAGGCCTAAATTCGCTTTCAAATGTTTTTCTGAAAAAGGAGCAAAGCCTGCTGGTGGCAAGGCAACACCCACTGTCAGAGCGCCTCTGAGTGGTCTCATGGCAGGGAGGACAAGCCTGTCTTGCCTCAGTGCCAACCCCCTGCTGGCCAAGCAGAAACAAAGTGACCTGGTGTTTGGGGCGAAGAGCTTTTCCTTGAAGTCTGGGAATTAGGGAGTTACAGATGTCCACGGAGTTCTCTGTAAATTCACCACCCTTCATTCTCTCTCTCTCACACATCTACACTTGAATTTGGATTAAGGTAGGGTGTGAATTTAAAGCACAATAGTTATTCCAGACTAGCTATTCTGGAGTAAGTCCATGTGTAGACAAGCCTTTAGGTACTTTTATGGCCCCTGTTACCATACAACTGTGATGTATAGATCATGGGGCTGATTCTGATCTCCCGTTGATTCCACAGTGGGGTAACACCAGAGATTTCATTAGCATTACGCCTGCTGGAGGGCGCAATTCTGCCCAGCTCTCTGGCTCTGATCCAGCAAAGAACTTAAGCCACGCTTGAACTTTAAGCACAGACGTAGCCCCATTGAAGTCAGTGGAATGAGGGGGAGGAATAGCTCGGTGGTTTGAGCATTGGCCTGCTAAACCCAGGCTTGTGAGTTCAATCCTTGAGGGGGCCATTTAGGGATCTGGAGCAAAAATTGGGGATTAGTCCTACTTTGAGCAGGGGGTTGGACTAGATGACCTCCTGAGGTCTCTTCCAACCCCAATATTCTATGATTCTGTGAACGACCCACAACCTTCAAGTTAAGCATCTGGTCAAGTGCTTGTCAGATTACGCCCTTGCACTGGTGTAAGATCAGAATCAGGTCCATGTTATTTTTTTCAAATGGGTCCCTTGGGGAGGGAGGAGCTGTATCTTGGGAAACCCTTGGCCAACTGACCCCAAATTTTCACCTTTCACACTGGCCCTGCCCCCCATATAGCACACCAGGTTTCAAGGCAATCGGTCTAGTCATGAGGCTTTTGCAGCACGTAAGGGAAAAATAACCGGCCATATACAGAAACCCTGCTGCAGCCTTTACGATGGAGTTTCCAAGCAAAGCTGTCCCTTCGCCAGCCAGGACCCACCTCCCTCATTATGCTGGGAGTAACCTTGACACCACCCGGATGCCAACCTTGTGATAATTGATGGAACGTCTCCCACAAAGGAAGAGCATGCTCGTGAATATTCAGGCTGTCCTCCTCTAAAATCCCAGTGGAAGAGGGACTTAATGACTTTTTTGGCACCTCTTCCAGCTTTTCTCTTCAAGTCAGCCGCTCCCATTAGCCTCCTCGTGCGCTGTGTGTGTTCGCTCTGTTACGTGCCAGGGCTTCCTGTTCTTTTAGTACGCCAGCTGATTGTTCTGGCCCCAGAAAATGAAACCTGCTAATTGCAATGACAAGAAAAATCGTTTCGAGCTGGGAGGGATTGGGGGGGTGTTGGGAGGGGGAGAAACCTGGGCTGGAGTGATCCCATCAGAGCTCTTGGCTAGGTGGGTCGGCTCAGACAGCCGCGTTAACGCCCAAGACAAAGAACGTTACCCGCCAGGATGCGACATTAGAGGGATGAAATGGACACACGGGAAACAGCTCTTCCAATAGTGCCAACCTCTGGCGTTCAAAGATGAAGAGTCAGGCCCTCCCTAGCATGGGCACAGCTCTGCAGGTGGCATCGCCCATCTGCCAGCGTAGCTTGCTTCACTTGGGGGTGGGGTGGACTGACCTATACCGGTGAAGGACCAGCGTTGCCAGTGCTCCTAGCCCGGCAAGGTGTCCCCCAGCAACCATGGCCCAGGGCTCCAAGACTTGGTCCAGTGCTTTGGAGATGAGACGTGCTGCATATTCTGTGGACGGGAAGAGACGAGGGTTGTCAGCAAGACGAGATGCGCTTCTTTACGCCAGGCCCAGGGAGGCAGAAAGCTGAGATTAAGAACTTCTGCTGCCTTCATAGAACTGTAGAAATGTAGGGCTAGAAGGGGACCACATTTTCACCCCGTGAATGTTACCAATGACTAGTCAAGAGATTTCATAAAGGGGCCCCAAAATCATGACACCCCCCCAAATCACTACTCACTTTGGATCATCTTGACCCAAGGGCACATGGGTAAGTAATTGCTCCAGGGCAATAGAGAATCTGGCCCTCTGTAGGAATCAGAAAGAAAAGGAGTACTTGTGGCACCTTAGAGACTAACCAATTTATTTGAGCATGAGCTTTCGTGAGCTATAGCTCACTTCATCGGATGCATACCGTGGAAACTGCAGCAGACTTTATATATGCACAGAGAATATGAAACAATACCTCCTCCCACCCCACTGTCCTGCTGGTAATAGCTTATCTAAAGTGATCAACAGGTTAAGCCATTTCCAGCACAAATCCAGGTTTTCTCACCCTCCACCCCCCCACACAAATTCACTCTCCTGCTGGTGATAGCCCATCCAAAGTGACAACTCTTTACACAATGTGCATGATAATCAAGTTAGGCCATTTCCTGCACAAATCCAGGTTCTCTCACTCCCTCACCCCCCTCCAAAAACCCACCCCCATACACACACTTTTGTGTGTATGGGGGTGGGTTTTTGGAGGGGGGTGAGGGAGTGAGAGAACCTGGATTTGTGCAGGAAATGGCCTAACTGTGTGTATGGGGGTGGGTTTTTGGAGGGGGGTGAGGGAGTGAGAGAACCTGGATTTGTGCAGGAAATGGCCTAACTTGATTATCATGCACATTGTGTAAAGAGTTGTCACTTTGGATGGGCTATCACCAGCAGGAGAGTGAATTTGTGTGGGGGGGTGGAGGGTGAGAAAACCTGGATTTGTGCTGGAAATGGCTTAACCTGTTGATCACTTTAGATAAGCTATTACCAGCAGGACAGTGGGGTGGGAGGAGGTATTGTTTCATATTCTCTGTGCATATATAAAGTCTGCTGCAGTTTCCACGGTATGCATCCGATGAAGTGAGCTATAGCTCACGAAAGCTCATGCTCAAATAAATTGGTTAGTCTCTAAGGTGCCACAAGTACTCCTTTTCTTTTTGCGAATACAGACTAACGCGGCTGTTACTCTGAAACCTGTAGGAATCAGGTGTTTGGTCACTTCAGCAACATCTCTCTGTCCCTGTGCCTCACCCCCCAGCTGCTTCTACCTTCCACCAAGAGGAGCGGAGTGCAAATGAAATCGAGAAGGAAGCTTGTTCCTTGGGGAAGGCAGCAAAGGGGTAGAAGAAAGGGGGTGGGACAGAGGAGGGGCAAGAGTAGGAGTGAAGGGCAGTCAGGGAAAGGGACTCTCCCAAATATGGGGGGTTTCTGGACTTGGGCCCATCTCTCCACAGGGAGGTAATTAAACGAGGCCTGCTTGGCAGGAATTAGGGGGGTTGTCTAAGGGTGGAATCCTGGCCTATGTCCCGTACACAGAGAGCAGCAGACAAACCCAGGGTGCTGTGTGCACAGGCTGGGGATATAAAGTCCTGTGGAGCCAAGCTGTTCACTGAACAGTCAGATAACGGTTCCTGGGGATTTCAGGGCTAATACTCCCTGGACAGTGATTCATGGTTGCAGAAAGAAGCTTGAGAACCTGGCCCCTCAAGGATCAAAATCCAGATGGCAAATTGGAAGAACCCCAGTTTAAAAAAAAAGAGAGAGAAAGAGAGAGAAATCCCCATAATTTTTAAGGCAGTCTCATGATTTTGGGGGGCAGGGGGATTTGTGAATTCTTTCACCTCGCAGGTTTAACAGCACTGTATTCAGGGCTGGGACAGTTTCTCACTCTGTCTCTGTTCAGCACCCTGCATGATGGGGCCCTGAACGTGGCTGGATCCTCTACACGCTCCCACAATAGAAATAAATAATAATCATGAGTAAGAGGAGGCCTCAAAAACACTCTCCTTTGTAAACCTCTTCATTATTATTGTAGGGCTTAGCAGCCCTAGTATGGACCGGAACCGCATTTTGCTGGGTGCTGTACATTAGGTGGATTACGGTAGCATCTAGGCACCCCAGCCATGGACCAGAACCCCATGGCATTAGGTGCTGTGCGGTCTCTATTAGGCATATTACAGCAGTGTCCAGACACCCCGGTGACGGAGCAGGCCATACAAACACAGAATACACAGTCCGCGCCCACTGACCCTACAAGCTAAGCTTTGAGAGCTGTGGATGAAACGCACAACGCGCGAGACAAGATTTGATTATTAATGACTATTTACTAATGAAAAGGAGTACTTGTGGCACCTTAGAGACTAACCAATTTATTTGAGCATGAGCTCATGCTCAAATAAATTGGTTAGTCTCTAAGGTGCCACAAGTACTCCTTTTCTTTTTGCGAATACAGACTAACACGGCTGTTACTCTGAAACCTGTCATTTACTAATGATTGATGGTTAGCTCATCAGCTCCTTGCGAAATTCAGCAAATTGCCACTTCGAGGAGTTGAAAGAAGGCCAGTGGGGATGTGCATGGGGGTGCGTGTGTGTGGGGGGGTGGAAATCAAAGCAAACTCTGTTTGCTAGACTCTCTGCTATTACATTGATCAAACCCTGACATCTCCTGCCCATTAAAAGCAGCTCCCATTGCCGTCAGAAAGCATGCGGGCAGCTGCGCGGCCCGATAAAAGAAAAGCCCATTTGCTTCGGGCTGCTCAGCAGCCGGGATTCGATCGCACCCCCTGTTGGGCCATTTGTTAAGGAACGATCCAGCAAACGCAGGTCCAGGGACTCTAGTTCATGCCCTGCCACAGCTGTGTGGGGACGCGGCAGCCCCTTTGGATTTCCATTTTCAAGATATTTTCCACTTTTAAATCCCTCAGACACACCAGGGAGCTGAGAAATGACCTTGGCTGAGCAGGAGTTGGCTGCTCTGCTCCATCCCGTCCCCAGGATGATATACGCTGGCTTGGACTCACACCTGCATCCTGCTCTGGAAGACACCTGGGCAGCTGCTCTCCCTCCTGTGCTCAGTGACAAACATCAGGGAGCGGTCCTAGGAACGAGCAGGGGGCTGGAGGGGTCAGTGTCCAAGAGGGGTTGAATCTGTTTTGCTTGGAAGAGCAGTGACGGGGAGGGGGAAGCATCTATGGTGTTTGAGGGTATAGGCATCAAGCAGGGAGAGCGATTAAAGAGGGTGGAACTAGGAGGAATGGGATGGCATTAAAAAGCCACTGGCAAATCTATGGTGCTTCCCAGCCCCTGACCTCCCAACACGGCTGCCTTTTGCCATCGACCCACCTTTCCACAGCGTTCCCTCTGCTCTGCGCCACCCCGATCCTGCAAGCTGCTCCACCCGGGCCTGGACAGGGTCCCCTTGGCCTCAGCGGGGCTCAGCACAGGCACACGATCTGGGCCTAAGGTAGAAATGCCAGCCAGCCACAAAGACAACATCGTAGAGTGTTTAAAGGGGATCACAGAAAGAAAATGAATGAAGATGAAGGCAGAGTGGCCTAGTGGGGAGAGCAGTGGACTGGGACATAGAATGACCTAAGGCAGGTCTGTGCTCAGTACCTGTTTCCCCTCTCACCGCCTGTCTGTTTAGACTGGAAGTGGGCAAACTACGGCCCAAGGGCTGCATCCGGCCCTCCAGATGTTTTAATTCTTCCCTTGAGTTCATGGCAGGGAGCAGGATCCAGGGCTTGCCCCGCTCTGAGTGGCTCCTGGAAGCAGCAGCATGTCCCCCCTCTGGCTCCTATGTGTAAGCGCAGCCAGGGGGCTCCGCACACTGCCCCCACCCTAAGTGCCACCCCTGCAGCTCCCATGGCTGGAAGCAGGATCAGGCCCCAAACAGCTCTCCCAGCTGCCTCCCTTTTGGCGCAATAGACAGAGCCGTGTCTGCAAAGGCAGAGCAACCGCACCCGGCTGGGGAGAAGCAGCCGGCACCAGCCCGTCCGAGAGGCTTAAACACAAACAAGCAAGTTCAGTGCCACTGAACAGTGCTCAGAAAGCTGCGTCCCCGACTAGCCACAGTACAGGCACAGCCCAGGCAGGGGCAGGGCAAGAATTTAGGTCAGTCTCAACTAACATCATCCAGGTGAGCAGGCAGTCCAGGCTCTGGGGCCATGCAGCCCATGGCCCCTCTGCTGAGAAGTGGATTGTCAGGCAGATTGCTGTGGTGGGGACCTTGTTTGCTAGAGGAACTAGGCTGAGACCCACCAAAACTCATCTCAGAGGCCAGCGAAGGGACCGCTCCCTGTCGCTGAGGTAACACAACGTGACTGTGCAGCAGGGACAACACTGTGTCTGTGCTCTCAACACCCCCTGAAACTTTGCCTAGGATTTGACACACACAAACAAGTCACTCTCAGACACACACGTACACAACAGCGAGTGGACGAGACAGACACCCACTCAGACGACGGATTCACCCACACAGACACAACACACACTTAGAAACATGCAGAGACACAACACAGAAACCCGCCTATAGAGACACAACTCACACACATCCCGCTCTTGCATTTCCATAATCACTTTGACTTCAGCGTTGCCATCCCTGGCTAGTTTTGCATTATGACTCTTCATTTGCATGTGACTCGGTTCCATTTCGTCTCGACGCCACCAGCCCGGTTGCCGACTCATAAAAAACGTTGCATCCCAACCACATCCCCCGAGGCTGGATATTTCAAACAATTTATCCGGCCCCGTATAAAATTTAAAGAGCCCATATATCGTGCAGATTGCCGACAAAATGTAATTTCATCTTATGCAACACGCTGATCGCATCCAGCCCAATCAATTTCCTTCCCGACACAGGACCATATATAACTCATGAGTTTCAATAACATTCAGGATGGATTCTGAAGGGGAAAGTTAAAATGACTCATCTACCTATGCACCTCCCCTGATTCAGATGCACTTGTAGTGCGCCTAGTACAACAGAGTCCTGGCTTGGCTGGCCTCCAGTCACCATCGCGATAGAGATGCTCAGTAATAATGATCTCTTGGATGGATTATCCTTGGAGATCGAAGCCGCAACGTCGGGATTTACTAGCAGGATTGGCTACTGTGTAAGAAGGACTGCGATGGGCCGGTACCGGATTCATCAGCCTCTCACCTAACTCAGCCCCTAAACAAAGCTCTGATCTTTTCATTTGATCTTTGTTTACTGGCCTGGTTTTCAAAGCCTGCGGGCCATGGCCTCCCATCGCTTGCCCTGGGTGCCGGCGTGGGCAAAGTACTATGTAGTCTGAATGGTGGGGACTGACACTCGCTGGGATGGGGGATTTGGCTTTGCATGCGTCACTACAAGAAAAAGACAAAAGATTCTAGAAGCAGAACTGGGGAAGCGGCTGAATTTTCTGCTGCCTGCATGGTTTAAACCTCTCTAAGGGGCATGGATCAGTGCCGGGTGTTAGCCAGCGCTCGCCTGCTGTGGTAGTTTAGGAATGTATCTCTAAGGCATGTAGGACAGAGGGATGCCAGGGCTGGATGTCTCCATTTATACACCATTCATTGCATCCTCATTTCAGCTAACCTCTCCCGGATTTCTGCACCCACACCCCCAAGTCCTCCTCAATTCTCTCCCCAACGAGAATCCCTAATCCCTCATTAACAGATTCCCTAATTATTAGCCCCTCCCCAATTGCCAGTAGATCCTTCAAAGGATCCTTATTTGCAGTAGATCCTGAGCAGCTTCCCATGAATCCCCCCTTCTTTGCTTGCTCAGCAGTCAGCAGTAGATTCCTCACCAGGGGTGATCCCTAATCCGCAGTACTTCCTTGCCCTCTCCCACAGTAAATCGCTGGTCCCCCTCCCTCAATGGCTCTATAACCGACAATTGATCCAGTAGATCCCCAGCATGTCCTGGCTAAATTCCAACATGGGTGAGGACATTCCACCTGCACTGTCCCTGGGCTATAGTGGCCTACATTTTCACCAAGGCCTCGTGATTTTAGGGGCCCAACTTGAGAAACCTTGAAGGAGTTGGATTTTCAGAAAGGGCCAAGCGCCCGCCCTCAGAAAACAAGACCCCTTTGAGATGGCTCGAGGTGAGCAGCCCCAAAAAAGAAGCCTCCCAAATCTCATCTCACTTTTGAAAATACAAGCCAGGGGTATTTCACTTCTAGTCCTCAAAACGTGACCGTGTTGTTGTGGGCTGTGAAACTGCGGTGTACTCCCCAGAAGTGGCTGCATTTTGATGAATGGCCAAACAATTCTGTCTGTACAGCAGTTTGTTAAGTGCTTTGGGATCCTTCAGGCAAGATGCACTAGAGTGTTCTTACCTGGAGAGAGGGTGATCCTACCTGTCCTCCAGCCTCCACCCCTAGGTTATCCCTTTACATGTCCTTTTAAAAACAGTCTGCTGGGGTGAGCAGGCTGCTAGGGCAGCAGCAGAGGGAAATCTCTTCTTTCACTTTTCCACTTTGCAGGGAACTATTTAAAGGAGGATCCTGGCTTGTCTGATTGGCTGCTGGCCTGTGTTGCAAAGCATCATGGAAGTGGGTGGGTTATAATTGCCTGACAGGGGCTGGGCTGTGGCTAGGGAAGAAGCTGTAGATGGTAGTGCCAGGTACTAGATAGCTACAAAGGGAGAGGAGGATTGAAGTCAAGGGGCCTAACCCAGGCAGAGCGCGGGGCTCCTCACCCCACAGCTGGCAGAGTCTGACACCCAAAGCCGGCGAGATGCAGGGACTCAATGTTATTCCGTGTTACAGGCAGAAGTGAAACGCAGAGGGGAAGCGGGTTGCTGAAGTAGCAAAGGTGGGACAAGGACCCCAGCACGCTCCTACTGGCATGCTCTAGCAATAGGTCTTAGTGCTGCTTAAGGGTGGGTGCATGAGACTAGCATGACCTTGGTCCGCCAGGCTGAAAGCAGCTGCTGGGGCACCGCCAGAGAACAGGGGCTAGTGGCTGGTCTTTCTGCAGATTAAGCTCTCTGGGCACCCTGAGCTGCAGGACACAGCCCTCACCTCCCTGCGACAGCTGGCAGAGAAGATGGTGCACTTGGCAAATCCCAACAGGCCCCAGCCTGCACTGGGAGGTCAGAGGGGCCTTTCCCAATGCTGGGTTCCCCCTTAGCTGCAGAAGGGGCAGCACATTCTGCAGTGAGTGGCTCTTCGGGTCAGGTGTTTCATGGGGGAGACACAGGGCCTGAGCCTTGCTTGGGACACTGCATCCTCCCAGCCCCCTGGAGCATGGCTCCCAGGGAAGGGCCCAGGCTGACTGTTCATCCCAAGGACTTTGCACGTGCTGTTGGGCCTTTTAAACTTGGGCTTCACAGGATTTTGACCAGCACCCTCAGCTTTAGAACTTGCCTCTCCCCCTCAGAGGTGGACATGCATCTGACCAGCCTCTCCTGGAGGCAGAGAGCTGGGGCAGGGATGGATTTAACCCCCTCAGTAAGAGTGGGGAACCTTGAACAGGGGTGGGAGGTAGCTCTGGTGGGCTCCAGCCAGCAACGAGGGTTCAGACTAGCCCAGCGAGGGGGCTAGAGGGAACAAGGGAGGATGCCCTGGTGGGATCAGGTTGCTTTGGATGGGTTTGCAACTGGCCCCCGGAAAGAGCTCAGCCCTGGCAGAGATGGGGACACCCTGGCAGTGTCAGAGGCCGAAGATGGGGGTGTAGGCCAGTAGAGGAAGCAGTCACCACATGGAAATTCCCTCCCCCTGGCCCCTTGATCAGGGACCAAACCAGCTGGGGTCCCCAGTCAGGCTAGAGGCAGGGCATTTTAGTCTCTGCCCATGCTGCTGAGAGCAACTAGCAGAAAGGCGCGTTGGCACAGAGGACCCTGACAGGCTACACCCCAAGGAAGGGTTGGCAGGACTGAGTCCCTGCTTCTCCTGCTGCCTGCACTGTAACAGCTGCATTTAAGCCCTGCTCCGCCACCTTGAGAGCAGCTGAAAATGAGCAACATAATGGTTCTTTAGCTCTGGGGTATTAGCCCCATTCACCCATGAAGTAGCTGCAAGGGGCAGAGGGGAAGAGTGCCGGCTGTGGGTGCGTCCCTCCCCCATTCTGTTAGGATGCCTGCGTCAGGGATGGTGGTGAAAGGGAGCTGGGATCTCCAGCTCAGCTGAGAGTCTTGTTCCTGCAATAAGGTAACTTCCTGTAGGGGACTCTCCACCTTCCATTTCCTCTCCCCCCATCCAGCTGGACTGGAATCAGCACTGGGACTAGCGGGCATCAGGCTGGACATCTGGGAACAGACCATTTGGTGCTTTTCTACTGATCAGGTGAGTCACTGGTGGCCGCTTCTCTCAGTGCTCTCCCCTCCGCTCCCCATAGGGTATTTGGCCTCCAGGTGCCCCAATTCCGAGGTGTCGTCTGACCGAACTCGAGAGCATCAAGACACAGCCGATTTACGCTGCCAGTGGCTTGGACACGGGAGCCTTTTATTAGTAGCTGTGAGCTTTCTGGTGTCCTGCTTTGACTGGGAGCAACATACAGCACAGTGGGTGCTTTCCTGGTCCTGTACAGAGAGCCCCACCTGGGAGGGATGGGCGGGCGGGGTCCCTTCGTGGTTGCAGTGAGAACCTCCCCCAAACACTGACACAGAGTTTACAAGGAGTTAGCTAACTGCCCCCAGGAGAGAGAGGCCAGCTGAGGCCTGGCTGCCCTTCTCAGCTGGCAGGGTGAAGGGTCCAGACACCGCAGCAGGGGGATTCCCCCAACAGTCCAACCTTCCGAGGAGAACTCCCCAGGACAGCGCGGAGGGGCCTTTACCCCTTCAATGCTGCCTGAGCCGCTTGCTGGGCCAGCCAGTATTTGTAGCGCTTGGTCTTTGGCCTCATGAAGTTCACCACAGACATCGGCACCCTGACGGTGTCCAAGCCATTCACCTGCAACACACAAGCCCAGGACGGAGACATGGGTTAGGGCCCCAGACAATGAGCCGGCCACATGCTTCCAGGTTAACTGAATGCAAAGGGCCAGATTCTCACGCTGGCGGAAAGTGGCTGGGCCCCAGATCCCTCCACAGCTGGTTGTTTCTGTTGGTCGCTGGCTAAGGGTTTCACCGGCAGGAAACACTCACTAGGCCTGAGGTCAGAGAGCACTCAGGGCAGGTCCAGACACAAGCTTACCAATGCCTCGCGGAGAGGGAAGACATTTAGAGTTGCTTCAAATCTAGCTGCACAAGCAACCTCACCTTTAAAACCCTTCATGGGCTTGCTACAGCTGACCTGACAAACTGTGCCCGACTCCCCCATCGCCCCACACCCAGTCTTCTGTTCCTGCACGGTTGATACCAGGGCCTTCACCTCTGCTGCTCCCCTCTGAAATCTCCTGTATCCCTCCAGTTCCATTTCAAATCTCAGCCTGCAACATCAGCTCCTTTCTCCCCTGTCTCTCTCTCCCTCTCAGCGTTGGGCCATTCTGTTCCCTATTCTTTCGGGGTTACATCATGTAGAGAAGATACTGGTACGTTACAGGCCCGTAGCTTGCCGAGCTGCAATAACCAACATGGAAATGTAGCACGTATGCACACATGCATCGGGACTTCAATACAGCAGATTAAGCAGGAGGCGATGCAAATTGGTACAGCTATAAATGACACCAATTCGGCACTCGGCCTGCAAGTTTCAGAGCTGGCTCTCCTCCCCCAAGTGGGCAGGAAGGAAAAGAGGGGCTGCGTTTCCGTGGGTATCTAGTTTGTAAAGCACTCTGGAGTGGATCAGGTGGTGCAGATGTGGGATGCAGCAGTAACTTCGTGCCTGAAGATCTCAAAGGAGGCCCAGTCAGCAACAAAGCCACCCAACCCCCCCCCCCCAAGAGGCAACAAGTATGTTCCCTGTGTCACAGAGGGGGGAAACTGAGGCACAGAGCAGGGAAGTGACTTGCCCAAAGCCACCAGCGAGCAGGTGGCCAGAGCTGAGATCAGAATTTGTCCCAATTCCCATTTTCCTGGCTCTAGCCAGCAGCCCTTGTCATCTTCCAAACCCACCGTGAAGGGTGACAGGGAGGGTAGGGAACGAGGAAGTTGGAGCCGTTTGTAGCTAAGTGACCTTCAAACAAAAGCAGCTGCCCCCTTTCCAAAGAAACGTGCACTTACCGTCACTTCACACCAGTATTCACCCCATCTCGTGATGGGCTCATCGGGCAGCTTCACCGCATGCGGCGTCACAAAGACATTAAGCTGAAAGAATCAGCACCATGACTTAGCCCCAGGATGCTCATTCCAACCCAACGCCTGCAGCTGTCCCTCTATTCTCACCACAAACGGTGGCTGGTGGGTGTTCAATGCTTAAACTAGGTGGAACAAGGCGGTCTGCCCCTGTAAGGGCAGCAGGGGTCAGAGGCCAGCTAGTCCTGCATGGCCCTTTTAAGAACAGGAGTTTGGAAGTGGCTCACCAGCCCCAGCTGGGAACAGGGGGCCAGGGGCCAGACTGATGTGACTGCCTGCTGGGGAGTGTAAAGGAGCGCTCCTAGCGCAGGCAGGGAAGCCTGGAAACAGGAGGGCTGGACAGGGACAGTCTGCTGAGACAGATGCCCGAGTGTTGGTGAGCTGGGAGGCCTGGAGATGGCAGAGACCTGCAGGGAGTAGACAGGTTCCTGCAGATGCCCTCCAACTTAACACTAGGACTGGCTTGGCCTTGTAAATCCTAACCCCAGCCAAGAGCCGTCTACCGAGAACGTGGAGGCCTTGGCCTCACCCTAGATTTCTGGTCTATCCTGATTAGCCTCTTACGATAAATTCACGAGCCTCCACTCGAGCCGCTCACTAAATCCCAACCTACAGTGAGCCAGCTTTGCTGTCTGGGATTAACACTCTCAGCACCCCGGGGGCAGAGCTAAATTAGCCACCTCCCCCACCCTCAGTCCGCACGTGAGCGCCAGTCATAGCCAGACTACAAACATTTTTCAGGAAGTGGCGGGCAACGATCTCATTGTTCAGCTCCCACTTCACGTTGTTCTTCATCCCCACCTCCAGATGGCAGCTCCTCAGGAACTGGACGGTCTAGGGAAGGGCAGGAGGATGACAGATGGAGAGCATGAGTGCAAGGAATGGCCAGGTCTCAGTTGAATTTCTAGCGGACAAGTGTCTGCATCATGAAACCACTGCAGTAACAGAACCCAAGACTGCACGGCCCACGGAGAATGAACTCTCCCCCCTCCCCCCCACCACTCATGCCTGCAGGAGGGTCCCAGAAAGTCAGGATTAAGTCACACTGGCAGGACAGAGGGAGGGAAGAGGGGGAGTTTACCCAGTTGTCGCCCATGCTACAAACATTCATGAAATGAACAGCTCTTCATTGTCCGGTGTCACGAAGCCAGCACCGACTGAACTTGCTGTTTGTTTGAAGAGCTAGCCCAGGGTAAAGATGTTTCAGTGTCACTGATGCAGGACAGGTCTGGTAAACTCTCTTGCCAAGATCATGTTAAGAGCTGGGTACCACTGGTTGATTGAACCTTCATTATAACTCTGATTCAAAACTGGACTGAACCTCACTACCTCACTCTCCCTTTAGAAGGGCTAATAGTGTCAGTCGTTTAGAGACCACAGTAGGTATGGAATGGCAGTTTAGCTAAAGACAAGCGCTTTGCCCTACAGGCTCACAGTCTATGTATTTGTCCTTGCTTTTTATTGGGGAAAAAAGCTATATGAACAAATATCCCCATTTAAAAAGACACCATGCCAGTGACATCACTAATCAGATCAGGTTCCTATTAACATGCCAGGAGTTTCAGTTTTGTTGGCCGGGATTTTCTCATATTTCACTGGAATCGCACCGCTATTTCACAAACATTCGTAGGTCTCCCCACCCCTGAAAATATCCCTTCTACTCACCTTTTCTCCGCTCTGGGTTTGAAGTCTCTCCAGCTTCCCTTCATCACGCAGCTATGAGAAATAAGATTGGGGGGGAAAAGTGAGATGAACACATAGTTAACAATGTCTCGCAGTTAATCTCTGTACAGGCCAGGATTTGGGGTTAGGTTTGGAGCTCTCAATTCAAAATGCCTTAGTGTCAGCCATGTCCCCATTCTGGGTATTTTGGGATAGGATGTCTCCGGTGGGCTATAAGTGAGTCACAACTCGTTAATTCCCATTTCACGAGCCAGCAAATCCAACAATTGTCAAAAGTCCCAGTCTTCACGCCACTTTGCAACAAAGCTTTAATAGCAGGGGTCTTTTTTGGCTTTGTATGGTAGGTTTACTAGTGTATTCAGTGTTACATCACTGAAATTAGACAGCACTTGTCAAAGCAGGTGAAGAAGGGACTTTTGGCAATGCAGAATCCTTGATCATTATGTGAATTACTGTAATGCCTAGGAGCCCCGATCATGGACCAGCAGCCCATTGTACTAGGGGGATGTCTTTTTAAAAAGTTGAATTTGTTAAATGACCTGTTACTTTGCAATTTATAATGGGTCTCCTGGTCATTAGCAAGGTTATATTAACTGAAAGGCATTTTATAGGGATACTAGAAACAATTGATTTTAGCTCAATAGTCTTTACAGGATGTTCCCAAATACATCTTTAACATTGCTAGCAAGATTTCAGCAGTCTGTTTCTAACAAAACAATCAGGAATTCAAATCCCAGTAATGCGTGCGAGACACACACACACACACAATTTGCTAAAAAAGGTTAAATCTATCAACCTATTTGAAAACAAAACTACTCTCGATTTACAGTCTCCTCATTGCAAATCTCAAAAAAAAAAATCACAAAGCCCCAAGTGAGCAGCAGTTTCATTCTGAGGTTGCACTACCTAGATGTTTTGCTGAAGACACTAAACTTTCAGGGTCTGGTATATTTCCCCCAACGAAATCACAGGTTAACTGTGCGAGCCAAATCCTAGCTTTTAGGAGATTGCATGCTGCTCCTGCTGAATCCAGTAAGAATCTCAAATTGCTCATGGCAGAATTCTGCACATTAGGACAGCAAAGAGCACGATGTGGGCTGGAAAGGCAATTCCCTCCTCCAACTCACCTTCATTTCCTCCTCAAACATTTTTTTGTTCTCCGGAGAGGCATAAACTGCAAGCCCCTCAAGGAGGAGCTTGTTACGAGCCAGAGATTTCTTCACTGAGACAACATCACCCCGGCTTCCCAAGTCTGTGAATGAGAGACATTGGGCACAATATGACATCACTGGCAAACCCAGCACACAGGTAATTAGAGAGCTTTTATATAGTTACACAGCACATTCCTCACAAGAAGGATGCCAGAGCACGTCAAACATAAGAAAAGGAAAATGGCATTTCAAAAAGAGTTTGGAAAACAGGGCCTAAAAAGCAGAAATGTTTTGACAGAGGCGTGAGAGATGATTGAGCGCTGTATGGGGACTATCAGCTGCTTCACTATACCACACTTCGTATTCAGAATATATGAGCATGTGTGTGTGTGTACACTCATAACTGGAGTTAGGGTATTATGGAAAGGAAAAGCTCTATCCAAAAATAACATTTAAAAATAAAACCAAAGGACACCAAGTTGAGTAGTTGCTCTTGTGTAGTGGTTAAAGCAGAGGACTCGGAGTCAGAACTCCTGGGTCTGGGCCTGAGCCTGAGATCTGAGGGCAGGCTTTAGCACCAGTGCAATAATAGTTACTTCCATAACTCCTTTATTCCTAAACTCCAAAACCACTCTGTGTCTTAACAGGTAACACCCCACATCCAGCGATCACTCCTGTTTTGTAGTGCAGTGATCTCCCCATTTGACTGCTAGAGGCATAGAGGCAGAGCTGGGAACAGAACCCAGGAGTCCTGATTCACTTCTCTGCTCTAACCATTAGCTAACACCGAGCTCGTAACAGATTGGTGCAAATCAGGAAAGAAATACAGACTCCTATGACAGATACCCAGCACCACCTCAGCTCTTCAGTGTGGAAAGCAAATGCCCCTACTGTGCTATGTGGGGGCGGGGGCTGCACTGGGAACCTACTGTCCACAGACTGAGTGAGGATCAGCTCCAGCTCCCCCTTGGGCTGGGTCTTGGTGTCTTCTACCAGCCTGTAGATGCGGTGCCTCCTGGGGTGCAGGCGAGGCGGGCGCCCTTCTTTGCTCAGCGGGACCTTCCACCAGCGCTCCACCACCACAGTGCCCTGCGCAGAGAAACTGATCAGCCCGGGGGGGGGGGGGTAACCTCCCCCAAATACCACCCCCCCGCAGGTGGGGAAAGACCAGCCCCCGAGAGACCAGCCTGGGGCATGACCCCCCCCCCAGATCAGCCTCAGGGGTTGAACTCCCACCCCCCGAGAGAGAGAGACGGGCCCAGGGTGTGACCCCCCCTTACATCTCCCCAGATAACCCCCCCAAGAGACCAGCCCGGGGGGTGACCCCCCGAGAGAGAGACGAGCCCCGGGTGGGACCCTCCCCCCAGCCCGGCCCCTCACCCGGCTGAGCGAGAGGCCCAGCCCCCGGCTCTGCGCTCCCAGCTGCTCCCCACCGAGCCCCCGCAGCAGGAGGCCGCAGCCCCGCCCCGCTCCCAGCCTCAGCATCCTCCGCCGGGGCCGCCTGCGACCGCCCGGGGGAAGGGCCCGCGCCGCGCCGCGCCGGCACAGAGGAAGGACCCCGAGCCGGGCTGCCCGCAGCGCGCCTGACGCGCCCCCTCGCCTGTAGCGCCTCGCTTCCGCCTGACGGGCTCACCCCAGCCGCCCCTCGGGACCCCCTCCCCCACTGAACCGCCAACCCCCTGTACACCAGGAACCCCCCATCCCCTAACCCTCCCTGCACCCCTCAGGGATCCCTGTTTCCCTTCCCGTTGTACCCCCACCCCCTGTACACCAGGAACCCCCAACCTCTACTGTACCCCCACCTGCCTGCTCCCCCAGGGACCCCCATCCCCTAACCCCCCACTGTAACCCACCTGCCTGCTCCCCCAGGGACCCCCATCCCCTAACCCCCCACTGTAACCCACCTCCCTGCTCCCCCAGGGACCCCTTAACCCCCACTGTACCCCCACCTCCCTGCACCCCTCAGGGAACCCCGTCCTCCTAACCCCCCACTATTACCACACTCCCGTGCCTCCCACAGGGACCCCCATCCCTCTAATATCCCCATTCTACCCCTACTTTCCTGGCCTCGTCCCCCCATCCCCATCTTAGCCAGAGACTCCCTCCCCAAAATCCCTGCTCCCCTAAGGGAACCTCTCCCCTGCTGGTCCCCTCAGGAACCTCTTCCCCCCCTCATACTTCTCCCGGGTCTCCTTCCCACTGCTCCCCCCAACTCTCTCCCAGTGCCCTTCAAGGACCCCCAACTCATCCTCAGGGATCCCCACGCTTTCCCCCCTTTGGGACCCCACCCACTGTCCATGCTTTCTGCCCCCCAAAGCATCAGGAGGATTCAAACCATTGGAAGGGTGCCCAGTATTCTGGGATCCTAGGTCGGGGAGGGGTAATTCCCAGGAGCCCTCATGGCCATGGTCACAGAAATTCCCATGTCCCCTGTCTGTGCCCCCTCCCTCCCAATTGCTGAACTGCGGCCACTTATTCTCAAGGGTCCCCATTTCCATGTTCAAAAGGGGGGGGTCACCCCAGTTGCTAGAGGCCCCTGGACAAATATATGAGTGTAATTGTATGACGGGGTTGCTTGTGGTGGTGGGGGAGGCAGGGCTCAGCAGCCCTGGGGTTCACTTCTGGTTTATCTCTTATGTTTTTAGAGCTCATGCTTCAGGGTTTCAGATGGCCACGAGCAGGGGTCAGGAAGGGATTTGCTGCCCCCGTGTATTCTGCGGGTTGGTTGGGTTGTTTTAATCTCCTTCCTCTGCAGCATCAGGGATGGCCACAGCTGGAGATAGGCCATGCTCTGAGGGGGCACCAAGCATCTCATAGGTGCTTGACTGGTACTTCTTGCTCACACACTCAGGGCCTAACTGATCACCAGAGGTGGGGCCAGAAAGGAATTTGCCCCCCAGCTCAGATGGTGTCATAAATATAAAGGGAAGGGTAAACCCCTTTAAAATCCCTCCTGGCCAGAGGAAAACTCCTCTCACCTGTAAACGGTTAAGAAGCTAAAGGTAACCTCGCTGGCACCTGACCAAAATGACCAATGAGGAGACAAGATACTTTCAAAAGCTGGGAGGAGGGAGAAAAACAAAGGGTCTCTGTCTGTCTATATGTTGCTTTTGTCAGGGATAGACCAGGAATGTAGTCTTAGAACTTTTACAAAAAGAAAAGGAGTACTTGTGGCACCTTAGAGACTAACCAATTTATTTGAGCATAAGCTTTCGTGAGCTACAGCTCACTTAATCTAGCTAGGTATGTGTTAGATTATGATTCCTTTAAATGGCTGAGAAAAGAATTGTGCTGAATAGAATAATTGTTTCTGTCTATCTTTTTTGTAACTTAAGGTTTTGCCTAGAGGGATTCTCTGTGTTTTGAATCTAATTACCCTGTAAGGTATCTACCATCCTGATTTTACAGAGGGGATTTCTTTACTTCTATTTACTCCTATTTCTATTAAAAGTCTTCTTGTAAGAAAACTGAATGCTTTTTCATTGTTCTCAGATCCAAGGGTTTGGGTCTGTGGTCACCTATGCAAATTGGTGAGGTTTTTTTATCCAACATTTCCCAGGAAAGGGGGGGTGCAAGTGTTGGGAGGATTGTTCATTGTTCTTAAGATCCAAGGGTCTGGGCCTGTAGTCACCTAGGCAAATTGGTGAGGCTTTTTACCAAACCTTGTCCAGGAAGTGGGGTGCAAGGTTTTGGGAAGTATTTGGGGGGAAAGATGTTTCCAAACAGCTCTTCCCCAGTAACCAGTATTTGTTTGGTTGTGGTAGCAGCCAATCCAAGGACAAAGGGTGGAATATTTTGTACCTTGGGGAAGTTTTGACCTAAGCTGGTAAAGATAAGCTTAGGAGGTTTTCATGCAGGTACATCTGTACCCTAGCGTTGAGAGTTGGGGAGGAACCTTGACATGGTGGCAGAGTGGGGGGATTAACCTGAAATCATTTTGAGATCCAGTTGAGATTTTTTGAACTAGAAATACAGATTTTAAAAAGGAATTTTTTTTTCCTTTGGAAAGGAAGTCCAGAAAGCAGCTGAAACTGAAAGCAGCTTGTTTTTTCTCTGCTTTGTGGCCAAGCAGAGACAAAAGGGGATTATCTTTGTGAATTGCAGGTTTTCTTTGCCTGGAGGCAGGGTACTTAACTCCTGCAGGGAAACTCACAGTCTTCCAACCCAGAGTTTTTTTTTCCCCTAAAAGTAAACGGGGGAGGGGGGGTGTTCTACCCATTTGCCTGGAGACGAAAGTGGCAGGGGTTTGGGTTTTTTTTTAGGATTTTGATTTTTTACAAGGAGCACAAGTTTGAAAAGGAATTTTTTTTTCCTTTAGGCTGCTGGTAAGCAGGTTTCCAAGTAGTTGGAGGTTTTTTGCTTTGATTTGGGCCCAGAGCAGAGACAAGGGAATTGTCTTTTTCTGTAGGCTGACAATCACTATCAGAGAATAGGTATTCTATTACAGCACAGCAAAATTTTACAGCCAAGTCTTTCTTGTTTATTTCTAAACCTCGGGGGTAAAGTTAGTTAAAAACAGAGAGGTTAGAATGACAAAATCCACGGCTCGACAAAAGCTGGAATTAGCCAGATTTCAGGCTGAGGAAAAACAAAGGGAACATGAAAGACAAACAGAACTCATGCGGCTGAAGAAGGAGGAGAAGGAAAAAGAAAGGGAGGCAGCGAAAGAGGCAGAACAACACCAAGTGGCTGCTTACAGGAGAGCTATGGAGGCAAGGGCCAAAGAAATGGAGGCAAGGGCCAAAGAACTGGAGGAGAAGGAAAAAGAGAGGAAGCATGTGGAGGAGATGGAGAAGATAAAGGCTCAGCAGAATATACCAACAAACCCTAGGAATCCTTCTTCAGGTACCACTCCCCATCCCAGAAAGTTTCCCACCTACAAGGCAGGCGATGATACTGAGGCCTTCCTAGAAAACTTCGAAAGGGCCTGCCTTGGGTACAACATCTCTACTGACCAATACATGGTAGAGCTCAGGCTGCAGCTCAGTGGACCCTTAGCTGAGGTGGCAGCTGAAATGCCTAAAGAACACATGAACAAGTATGAACTGTTTAAATCCAAGGCGAGAGTCAGAATGGGGATAACACCCGAGCAGTCTCGTCGGAGGTTCAGAGCCCTAAGGTGGAAACCAGATGTGTCATTTACCCGACATGCCTACCACATTGTGAAACATTGGGATGCCTGGATATCAGGAGCAAGTGTTGAATCTCCAGTAATTTGCCCTTCCTAATGCAAATGGAACAATTCTTAGAGGGTGTTCCTGAGGAAATAGAAAAATACATACATCCTAGATGGGAAACCCAAAACTCTAATCGAGGCAGGAGAGATTGGAGCCAGATGGGTGGAGGTGGCCGAGAAGAAGAAAACTGGTCGCAGTGGGAGCGGAGACCAGAAGGGACAACCCCAGACCACACCCTATCACCGGGGGCCGCCCAAAGCCCCACATACCTCCCAAAGAACCCTCCAGACCCCTTATCGTCCCACCACACCGTTCTCCAGCAACCCACCTTGCCCCAGTGACCCGTCAGCTGGACGATGTTTTAAATGTAACGAGCTGGGGCATGTAAAGGCCAACTGCCCCAAGAACCCCAACAGATTACAGTTCATTGCACCGGGATCACACCAGAGGTCCACAGGCCCAGATACCTCCCAGATACCCTTGGAGCGGAGGGAAACTGTGAGTGTGGGCGGGAAGAAGGTCACCGCGTGGAGGAACACTGGAGCACAAGTGTTAGCTATCCATGCTTCCTTAGAGGACCCCAATTTAATCAACCCAGAGATCCAAGTGACGATTCAACCCTTCAAGTCCAACTCATTCAATTTGCCTACAGCCAAGTTGCCTGTTCAGTACCAGGGCTGGTCAGGAACGTGGACTTTTGCAGTCTATGATGATTATCCCATCCCCATGCTGACTTGGCCAATCATGTGAAGCGGGCCAAGAGGGAGGGAATGGTCACCCGTAGCCAGGCTAAACAAGCCGTGAGGCCTAGCTCTATTCTGGAAACTTCTATCAGGACCCAGTCAGAGGTGATGGACCCGGACCCCTGGCCAATGTCTGCAACAGCAGTAGTGGATCCAGTCCCAGAGACTCAGACGGAACCAATCCCAGAACCGGAACCAGCCGAACAACCAACACCAGACCCATTGCCAGCACTGAATCCAGTACTTGCAACCTCAACACCAGAGGGCCCCACCGAACCTGAACCGGCAGCAGCCAATAACCCTACACAAGAGGCTCAGCCGGAGCCTGAATCCCAACATAGTGCACCAGCGGAAAGCGGTTCACAGTCAACAGAAACAGCCCCATCCCCTACATCACTCCCAGAGGGACCAAGCATAGGTCCACAATCCAATGAGGAACTTATGTCTCCAGTATCAAGGGAACAGTTCCAGACCGAACAGGAAGCAGATGAAAGCCTCCAGAGAGCTTGGACGGCGGCACGGAGCAACCCACCACCTCTCAGCTCTTCTAATAGATCCAGGTTTGTTGTAGAAAGAGGACTTTTATACAAGGAAACTCTTTCTGATGGACACCAGGAAGACTGGCATCCTCAGAGACAGTTGGTAGTTCCAACTAATTACCGGGCCAAGCTCTTGAGCTTAGCCCACGATCACCCTAGTGGCCATGCTGTGGTGAACAGGACCAAAGACCGTTTGGGGGAGTCATTCCACTGGGAGGGACTGGGCAAGGATGTTTCTACCTATGTCCGGTCTTGTGAAGTATGCCAAAGAGTGGGAAAACCCCAAGACCAGGTCAGAGCCCCTCTCCAGCCACTCCCCATCGTTGAAGTTCCATTTCAGCGAGTAGCTGTGGATATTCTGGGTCCTTTTCCGAAAAAGACACCCAGAGGAAAGCAGTACATACTGACTTTCATGGATTTTGCCATCCGATGGCCGGAAGCAGTAGCTCTAAGCAACACCAGGGCTAAAAGTGTGTGCCAGGCACTAGCAGACATTTTTGCCAGGGTACGTTGGCCCTCCGACATCCTCACAGATGCAGGGACTAATTTCCTGGCAGGAACTATGGAAAACCTTTGGGAAGCTCATGGGGTAAATCACTTGGTTGCCACTCCTTACCACCATCAAACAAACGGCATGGTGGAGAAGTTTAATGGAACTTTGGGGGCCATGATACGTAAATTCGTAAATGAGCACTCCAATGATTGGGACCTAGTGTTGCAGCAGTTGCTCTTTGCCTACAGAGCTGTACCACACCCCAGTTTAGGGTTTTCCCCATTTGAACTTGTATATGGCCGTGAGGTTAAGGGGCCATTGCAGTTGGTGAAGCAGCAATGGGAGGGATTTACACCTTCTCCAGGAACTAACATTCTGGACTTTGTAACCAACCTACAAAACACCCTCTGAACCTCTTTAGCCCTTGCTAGAGAAAACTTACAGGATGCTCAAAAAGAGCAAAAAGCCTGGTATGATAAACATGCCAGAGAGCGTTCTTTCAAAGTAGGAGACCAGGTCATGGTTTTAAAGGTGCTGCAGGCCCATAAAATGGAAGCATCGTGGGAAGGGCCATTCACGGTCCAAGAGTGCCTGGGAGCTGTTAATTATCTCATAGCATTTCCCACCTCCAACCGAAAGCCTAAGGTGTACCATATTAATTCTCTAAAGCCCTTTTATTCCAGAGAATTAAAGGTTTGTCAGTTTACAGCCCAGGGAGGAGACGACGCTGAGTGGCCTGAAGGTGTCTACTACGAAGGGAAAAGTGCTGGTGGTGTGGAAGAGGTGAACCTCTCCGTGACCCTTGGGCATATGCAGCGACAGCAGATCAAGGAACTGTGCACTAGCTATGCGCCGACGTTCTCAGCCACCCCAGGACTGACTGAATGGGCATACCACTCCATTGACACAGATAATGCTCACCCAATTAAAGTCCAACCTTACCGGTGTCTCCTCAAGCTAAAACTGCTATAGAACGGGAGATCCAGGATATGTTACAGATGGGGGTAATCCGTCCCTCTGGAAGTGCACGGGCATCTCCAGTGGTTTTAGTTCCCAAACCAGATGGGGAAATACGTTTTTGCATGGACTACCATAAGCTAAATGCTGTAACTCGCCCAGACAACTATCCAATGCCACGCACAGATGAACTATTAGAGAAACTGGGATTGGCCCAGTTCATCTCTACCTTGGACTTAACCAAGGGGTACTGGCAGGTACCGCTGGATGAATCTGCCAAGGAAAGGTCAGCCTTCACCACGCATCTCGGGTTGTATGAATCTAATGTACTCCCTTTCGGGCTGCGAAATGCACCCACCACCTTCCAAAGACTTGTAGATGGTCTCCTAGCGGGATTAGGAGAATATGCAGTCGCCTACCTTGATGATGTGGTCATATTTTCGGATTCCTGGGCAGACCACCTGGAACATCTACGAAAAGTCCTTGAGCGCATAAGGGAGGCAGGACTAACTGTTAAGGCTAAGAAGTGTCAGATAGGCCTAAACAGAGTGACTAACCTTGGCACCAGCTGGGTCAAGGAACTATCAGCCCCCTACAGGCCAAAGTGAATGCTATCCAAAAGTGGCCTGTCCCAAAGTCAAAGAAACAGGTTCAATCCTTCTTAGGCTTGGCCGGTTATTACAGACGATTTGTACCGCACTACAGCCAAATCGCTGCTCCACTGACAGACCTAACCAAAAAGAAACAGCCAAATGCTGTTCAGTGGACCGAAAAGTGTCAGAAGGCCTTTAACAAGCTTAAAGCGACACTCATGTCTGACCCTGTACTAAGGGCCCCCGACTTTGACAAACCGTTCCTAGTAACCACAGATGCGTCCGAGCGTGGTATGGGAGCAGTTTTAATGCAGAAAGGACCTGATCAAGAATTCCACCCTGTAGTGTTTCTCAGCAAAAAACTGTCTGAGAGGGAAAGCAACTGGTCAGTTGGTGAAAAAGAATGTTACGCCATTGTCTACGCTCTGGAAAAGCTACGCCACTATGTTTGGGGACGGCGTTTCCACCTGCAAACCGACCATGCTGCACTGAAGTGGCTTCACACCGTCAAAGAAAATAACAAAAAACTTCTTCGGTGGAGTTTAGCTCTCCAAGATTTTGATTTCGACATCCAACACATCTCAGGAGCTTCTAACAAAGTGGCTGATGCACTCTCCCGTGAAAGTTTCCCAGAATCAACTGGTTAAAACCGTCCTTGAGATGTGGAAAATATTGTTAATCTTTATGTACTTGGTAGTATATTTAGAGATGCATGTGTCTTATTAACTCTGTTTTTCCTAGAGCTCCAGGAAGAAATCCCAGCCAGTGTTTCACCCTAGCTGAGATTTGGGGGGCTCAGTAAATATCAGTATTTGTTTGGTGGTGGTAGCGGCCAATCCAAGGACAAAGGGTGGAATATTTTGTACCTTGGGGAAGTTTTGACCTAACCTGGTAAAGATAAGATTAGGAGGTTTTCATGCAGGTCCCCACATCTGTACCCTAGTGTTCAGAGTGGGGGAGGAACCTTGACAGATGGGCAGGGACCTTGGCGGGAGGGGGGTAGGTTTTCGCCTTTCTCTGGTGTGTGGGATTATCACTTGCTGGGATGATCTGGGTATTTCTAACATCATCATTTCCCTGTCATGGCGGGGGCCTCTGGCATGGGTGGCACAGACCAGTCTAGGCTCCCGAGGGCTGTGATACTTTGGGATGTTAGGTTTAGTGTGCGGGCCCTGTGCGAGCCGGGTGGTCAGACTGGATGAGCTGGTGGTCCCGTCTGGCCTCCAACTCTCTGAGTCTTGGACTCCCCAAACCCAAGGGGATGTGCCCTGTTGGCATAGTGCTGCAGAGAGAAAAGGACCCACTCTAGGGCCTAGCAGGGTGGGGGCTACACAGGGACCCCACAGTGGGAGCCAGGATTTAGAGAGGCCCCCAACCATCATAATCTCCATCGTTTACATCAATATGGACCCTGCAGTTTGGGGGATTAAGGGACACATCTTGGATGCCAGGGACTGAGGGACCCCCTCCTCCCCCACAAACTACAGCTCCGTCCCCTTTAGAGCAGGATATTAGAAGGCTGGCTGCACAATGGCAACATCCTACACTAGAGCCCGGAAGGGGGAGGGGAATAACCTAGGTGTGTCCCTGGGGGGTGTGGCCTGGCTGGGCATGTCACAATGCTGCCCTCCCCACGGGGAAACGTCACAATGGCTGGGTCACAAAGAACCTGGCTACTTGAGCTGGGGCCCTGGGGCTCGGGGGCTCACTTTGCCGTGGGTAGGCACTGCCTGAAGAAACGTCGCTGCTCCGGGACCACGCCTATCTGTTTTCCCTTTCTTACACTGAGAGAGGGAGGAAACGGAACTACTCATACCCCCCCTGCTCCCCCTTTGCGTATTACTATTACTGCTATCGCTATCGCCTCATCTACCGGCGGAGGATGGTGCCTTTCCACGGGAGGTGAGTGGCTTTTCCCACCCCCTCAATCGAAGATTAACAGGGAACTGTCGCTTTCCTTCTATTTGTCACTGGGGTGGGAATCAAACCCTTATGTTGGTAAAAATGTCTGGAAAGGGGAGAAGTCCCTGTTTTCCGGAGCCGGGGGCCAGCCTGTAACTGGTTGATCGTTGTTTTTGGAGCTTTGAGAATGATTCATCCTTCAAAAAACCAACAAGGGGTGCCTGGGGCGTATATCTGATCTCTTAAGGCCAAGATTTTACTGCACTGTAAACTCTGTGGGGGAGGGACTGGCCTTTGTTCTGTATTTATACAGCACCTAGCACAACTGGGTCCCGGTGCGTGACCACACCACAAATCAACCATCGCGTTTTCAAAAGCAACTGGTGATTTTAGGAGCCCAACTTGAGACCCCTTAGAAAGGCCTGGTTTTCAGAGGGGAGGGTGTCTCAGCATCTTCTGAAATCAGCTGCCCCCCCCCAATGTCTCTGTATATAGTTGAAGTGGGGAGGGTGAAACACTTCCCCCTCCCCCACATACTATTCAAGTAGTCACAGATTTTACTCTTAATGAGGGTGTTTTGCATTTGTTAATAAAGCTCCTAACTGTGAGCCAGAGTTAGTTCCCAGCAGAAAGGTGATGAACAGGACAGTCTGTCCACCAGTTAAACTGGCCTTGTGGAAAAGATTGACCCCTCTGGGTGGTTTCCTGCAGGTCAAGTCAAGCTGGGAATCATTTACAGTATTTACCCTCAAAGTACCTTCTCCAGCTGCGTTGATTTGATTCCTCAGGGCATACGGCTCTCCGAGGCAACACCAATCAGTCAAATGTCCTTTAAAGCAGGCTGCATGCTTGGCGCCCTAACAATGAGGTAGCATCTGCCTTCACTGTGGCTAATTACAGAATAAAGGACTGTTCGGCCTGATAAGGGATAAGGAGCTGAGGAATTTACAATGGATTTTCCCTTGTAGGAGCAATTTGTTACAGACCTGGGATGAAACCTTGGCCGCACTGAAGTCAAAGCCAAAACTCCCCTTGACTTGCAAACGGGCCAGGATTTCATCCCTGCTGTCCTTCTCTCGCTTGTCCTTCAAGTATCACCCTGACTGAGCGTGAGAGCCTGACCGTCAGACCTCGCTACTGCCTCCAATGTTCCTGAGTCCTTGGGAGGCGGCCCGGCCAGCAGAGGGGCTAACCAGGGCGAGCTAAAAGAGTTGTACAAGGTAGGCAACCTCCCGCCGCCTGGCTGAGTCCAGGGTGCATCCAGGGGATCGTTCTGTAGCTACAGGTTGTGTCTAAGGAGATGAGGATTGGGGTGTCTACAGAGGAGGGTGATGGGCCCAGAGGAACTGGAAGGGCAGCAATCATTAACGTTTGCCCTTTGAACAAGAAACTGTTTCAGATTCTTTAGGTGGGAAATAGCGCAGGGAGGAAGCTGCCTTGCATGATGCTGGCTTCCTGCCTGTAAATCCCAGGTCTTCTCAGTTAGATCCTAGTCTAGGCTCCCCGGCGCTTAGAGCACATGGGCCTGAGCCATGGGCAGGGGTTCAGGCTGGGAGGTCCCACTCAGTAGGATCTGGGTGTAGAGCTAGATTCCCCTTGGCAGACCCCAGCGTTAACAGGTGTTGGCTCTCAGCCAGCCAGCGCGCCTGGTAACGGGGGCTTCGCTGCTTTCTTGCAGGCTGGGAACCTGACAGTGTTTGCTGGCGACCTTCTGCTCCCTGGTCTCCCTGTCCAGCTGGACTTCCATTTCCAACTAGGTCCCCACAGCTCTGCTCACTGGCACGGACTCCTAACTGACGGCAAGCTTTTCCTGGACACTCCCCGCGGCGCCCTGGATCAAAACAACCGCGAAAGGTAAGGAGCCTGGCCCAGGATGGCAGAGGGGCTTTCCCGCCTCCTTTGTCTGGAGGCCATGGGAGAAAGCAGCCCCAGCCATCACCCTCCTGTTTTGGACCCTGCCTCCCTGAGACACTTGCTATCTAGGGTAACTCCAGTTTAAATTGTAAACACACCGAAGAGCCTGAAAGCATTCGGTGCTGCAGTCCCGCAGTTTAGAGATAGACAAGCCCTTGGGCAGCGCAGGGTTAGCTCCTCTGGAGCGTGCTGCTGACTGGTCCTTTATTCCATCTGTGCGTCATTTCTTTCAAAGCGCTGGGATGTTAAGGATCCCAGGGCCTATGTCTCCTGAGCCAGGTTATAGTTATCCCTTGACTTTCTGCGGCTGGAAATCACTCCCACCCCCACACCTTGTGACATTAGGTGGCTGGCAGGAAAAAGGCAGCAGCTCCCACAGTGTGGTGTCCAAGATCATAGACAGTAACTGCTGACCCTCCATGCCCATTGTGTGCTCACTGGGGCTGCGCCTTCAAGCTGCCTAAGTCAGGGGAAGGCTGGCTGAGGGACCCGTGTAACTTTATTCAGCTCTTCTCAGCCATAACAATTGTGCCAGCTTCTAAATGAGCCCCCCCTTAAACGAATCCAACCCCTTGGTCCTCTTCAGTCTTGGAAATATCATAGAGGTTTGAAACTTCTCTGTTGTTTCTCTCTTTCCGGCGGACCAAACTGGGTTTTATACAGCTGCTGCTTGTGGTTGTGTTGTGTTTTAATTCCCAAGTGCCACCAAATCACAGTACTACAGAACTAGACCAACCAATCCTGTATCAATCAAATCCATATTGAAGGGCTAGAATTTTCACAGCCCCCCCCAACTCCCCCTGGATTTTAATGGGAGTTGAGCACCTCACTCCTTTGGAACTCCCCCCAGGGGCTATTTCTCAGCTTGTTCGAGCACAGGGGTGTGTTTCTTTCTAGCCTGACTGCGACGCTGGAATACGTGGAGGAAAAGACCGCCGTGAACCTCGTGTTTGTGAACTTCCAGCTGGCTCGCAGCGATCGCGGTAAGGGACCCTCCGGGCTGGCGGTTGGTAGGTGAACCCAGACTCAGAGATTGATCACCTTCCACGTACAGAGAAGTGCAAGTCGCTTGTGCCATGTTTTTGATACTTAATGTACAGTGAATGCGTTTCCACAGGAATCTTTTCTTTTCCTGCTAGCTTAGTGGCTTCTGTTAACGGGAGCAGAGGCTGCTCTCTGCCCAGCATACAGCTTGTCCAGTAATGGCTGTTATTTACCCTGGATGTGCAATGCACAGAGACCAGCAGTCAAAGGAAGAATATTGTTCTCCCAACTTTTCTGTATGTAAGAACAGAGGGTGCATGTCCAGTGGGAACCCACATTTTAAAACAAAGTACACAATTCTGCAGTGCTCTGTGACGATAGGAACTGCAGTATTTTGAGCCATTACTACTGTATTTGTAGGTAAGAGAAGCTATTTGACTTTGCAATTAAAAGACTAAGGCCCTGGTCTGACGTCTGTCATGCAGCCGAGGCTTTTCAATGGAAGCTGATCGCACAACTTTATGGGTTCATGGAGCACCCCACCCTTTCTGCTCTCATCCCACTGTAATGTCAGGGTCTAGTAACTCTAGAGGAACACGAACACTGGGGCTAAGGGGCATGTGATCCCAAGTGGAGATCAGAACAGCTAGTTTTAATAATTGTGACCCTGTCTCTTCTGACCCCCAGGAGACCTGTTCCGCGCATTCAGTTACTTGGGCTTTGAGGTGGTCAGACCAGACCATCCCTCGCTGCCACCCTGGGAGGACGTTATCTTCATGGTTTGCCCACTGGAGCGAGACTGCTGTCCGGAGCTGGCATGAGAGTTCCTGAAGCTGGGCATTCTTCAAAGACAGGACAGGATGGAGGGGGGATGGCTTAGCTCCCATTTAACTTGGGCCTGGAACTGGCAGGATCGGGCAGAGGCTTTGAGCTGATGTGTGTAACTGAGCGTGTCCCCACTGAACATCACTAAACAGCTGTGAAAGCACAGGTGTGGTGTCTGGTTGGGGGAAGGGCTTTGACACTCAATGCAGAATGCACTGGGGGCAGAGAGGAAAGAAAGACTCAACCTTGCAGCTTCTGACTCACACTTGAGGTCACAGGTGTTCACAAAAACTGCATAGGGTCCCAATCAACTGCCCCACTAACATGCCTCCAGCCTGACTTGGCAGGATCAGCTGCAGAGCTGAACCAAGTCCCACTGTACAATCAGTGCTGGGCCTTGTGATCTGGACTGAGGCCCCAGCTGATTTCCCAGTGTGGGAGCTCCCAGCAAGAGGAAGGAGACGTTACCCCACTACCCCTTGCCTCAGGCACCCAAAATTCACTGCCCAATCTCCATGCCCTTGTGCCACCCCCAGTTTGAAGCCCTAGCCTGGGTGACTTCTGCAGGACAGGCTGCCAGCAGATGGGTACTGGCTGTTTATAACATCGTCCCCTCAAGACTCCTGCTGCTCAGGGAGACAGGTGGCCAAGGGAAGCGAGGCCCTGTATTCAGTGCTATTTCTCAGACTGTCACACAACAGCTTTAGAAAACCTGCACCTGGCTCCATTAAAAAAATTCCAGAGACCCTGCTAGACCCCGAGTGGCAGACCCTTGGAATTTTTTAGTGGAAATGAGGCTTGTTCCAGTTCTCTCAGTCACCCTCTGACTACAGTGGTGAGGGAATGAGCCCAACAAGGCCTGTGGACTTGCTCTGGCTACAGGGGAAGGTAGTGATGGTAGAGTTAGGGTCAGCAGGCCTCTCCCCCCACTTGCCAGCCCTTCTCCCCCAGGGGCCTCAATTTGCACTTGGAGCTGGCTAACCCAGAGCTTGACCCCCATGAACAGCAAAGGCCCTGACCCACTAATTATGCATCATCAGCCCTATTCTACAGCACGGTGCAAGAGGCAGAAGGAGGAATCCAACTAACATGATGTCTCAGAGTGAGACGCAAGGTGGGCAACAGACCCCTGGCATCTTGCAGCCCAGTTCTAAGGCCTCCCTCCTCCCCACGCATCCCCCAAGGACTTGGCTGACTCACTAGAAAAACTCTCAATGGAACTTTTATTTAAGAAAGAAACC
The DNA here is from genome assembly GCF_965152235.1 of Eretmochelys imbricata. Lineage (NCBI taxonomy): Eukaryota > Metazoa > Chordata > Testudines > Cheloniidae > Eretmochelys > Eretmochelys imbricata. The sequence continues at coordinate 8,608,508 of NC_135595.1, read as the reverse complement.
AATGGCTGAGGTACACAGCTCTCCCAAACCTTGTTTGATCGCCCCCTGTTCACCCCCCCAAATGGGGCTGGGGTGAAAACAATGCACCCAGCTGGCAGGAAATGCCCATCTTCACAACAAGGCAGCCTCTGCAGTGAGAGACTTCCAAAGCCACTTTAGATAGAGACATAAAGCTTTGGCCAATTCCCAGACAGGAACTTTGACGGAGCCAGCCAGGTACTCTCCAGTGGTCAGCAGGCTAAACACACTTTGCCCAGACTTCTCCTTTATGAAGCAAATCTTCAAAGCCCCCACTTCTGGCCTAACTCAGCTCCCGTCATCGCCAAGGGGAAGACGAGTAAGTCCATGCAGAGCGCTCCAGAAACCGCCCCCTCCAAAACTCTCTACAAATGCTACATGCTGGGGCGGTTCTGCACCAAAGCAGATTCAGCCACCAAAAAAAAAGACCAGCTCAGTCTGTGTTTATTGAAACGAAAATGCAGCTCCAACGTTGGCAGCTTAAGAGGATTCTCACGTTCAAAAAGAAGAAACCTTTTATTTTAGTAAAGCAAGTGCTGTCAAAGCTCGGGGCGTCACAACCATCCTCCGGCCCCATTTCTGCAGCAGAGAAAGCTCAGCCAGTCACGTCACCACAGCGCCGGTGTCTCCCTCCTGCAGTGGGAAGGACGGCGGAGTGGAGCCTTTGGTGCAGGCGCCTTGCTCCGAGATTTAAACCAAAACCGAAGTCAGCGAGCGCAACCCAGCCAAATGGCCTGCAGGAGAGCGAGCGGGGGCCTCCCCCCAGTCCAGGGAAGGAGGGGCTCAGCTGTCCAGAAGGAAGTGGGGCCCAGCAGGCCTGATACTGCTCTCTGTTACACCAGCAGCTATAGACAACTCAAATGCAGTCCGTGAAGTTACTCTGGATTTACACCAGGACAGCCCAGCAGCCGTCAACTGGGATAGAAGGGGACTGCAACACGGCAACCCCCGGAACACCTGTATTCCGCGGAGCGCCGCAGAACCGCATGGCCGGAACCCCGGCGTCCGACTCAACAGACGCTGGCAGTTAGCCCCAGGATCTCTAGGACCAGCACCCTCCAAATGCAATGAAAAACACCCACTCCCCATCCCAGGCCCCCGCATCCCAGAGAGCCCCCGAGAAGGGCAGTCACACGCCAGCAACATGCACTCGATGCGGTGCAGCCCCCGCCCCAAACACACATGCCCGCAGATGAGGACAAGGTTACGATGCAAACCCGTTGTTTCAGGACCCGGAGAAGGGGTGGGTCCCACAAGTCCCCAATGGCTGTGGTCTCTCCTTCCACTTTCCCCGCAGTATTTTATTCTTCCGCCCCCGCCGGGGAGTCCTCATGGTCGTGTCAATCCAGGCACCAACCTCCTAGGGACCAAAGGGAAGGCAAGAAAGCAGAGGCACTGAGTGCAACGCTCAAGAGCGCAGGGAGCTGCAGCGGCTTGCTTAAAATAGCCACCCGGAGTGGGTGTATTACAGCCTCAGACTGTAACTAGTGCCACTCCTTAACCTGCCCACGGGGGGCGCTATTGAGCAGCGCCTCCCGCTCTCAGGGCAGCCATGCTGGCAAACACAAAGCACGGCAGTGCAGACAAGGCCTCCGTGCACCGTACAAGAGGGGCCCTTCCTCTGCCCTGAAAGCAGGATCCCGGAGACAGCCGGGGGCCCAGTACCACCGCAAATAGACTGAAACTTACGCACCACCCTCCACGACGCCTCCGGCTCGCTGCTGCTCGGGGAAGGGGTGGGGAGGGGATCACAGCAAATCATCTTCGACCAGAATAACATCGTCACCACTTCCAGACACAGAGGCGGCTTCTGCACAGAAGAGGAGAGGCAGCGGGTAGAACAGGTGCAGCGTCATGGCTCCCCGGCGCCGGCCTGCCACCAAGAGCCAAGTCACCATGCAGCCAGAGTCTGTGCCCCCTTCTCTGGCGACAGGCTGCAGAGAGACAACCTGCTCTGTTCAGGAAGAGCCCTAGCCAGTGTCCAGCTGCTTCAAGGTGCAAGGAAGGACCACCTCTCCCCACTTGTGCGCCCTGGTGCACTGAGAAACGAGAGTCATGCCACAGCTGACACTAAGAGCCCCCGTGCATCCATTTCACGCCCCCTTCGCCTGCTCTGCAGAGCAGGTGATCCGTGCTGCAGCGACACCCAGTGGGCAGGTTCAGATCTCAATTACACCTGGCTTAAGCTGGAGAACCCCAGTCACCAACATGGGGCTGCTCCGGATTTACACCAGGAGAAATGAAAGCAGGCCTGAGCCCAGCGATGCAGGGGTGCCTGAAGTGGCACTGAGCACCTTCCCACGGCCCGTGCCACATTGAAAGGTAAGACGCATTGCCAAGGATTGAGGCCCTTGCCGGGAGGAGCAGATGTTGCCAGCTGGTGGAGATTACCAGTAGCTGCCACTCCAAGCCAAACAAATCCCTGCCCCCTTGCAAGCAGGGAGGGGTGGGAGAGCACATGGGACACTCCTGCATCTCAGGGCTGCCAGTGCAGCAGAAATCTGTACTCCTTGTGCTTCCGACACCCCAGACCACAGTGCGGTGCCCATGGTGCCCTCTGTACCTCTCCTCCGGGCCCTCAGCCCCCCTTCCTCCTCCTCACTGTCAGAGCAGCTGATGAGGACAGGGCTTTGGAGGGAATCACCGGCAGAGCCTGAGCCGCTGCAGAAGACCGAGGAGTTGGACCACTCTTCTGAAGTGGAGAGGTAATAGAAATAGCCCCGGGGGGAGTAGCCGCTGCTGTCCCCAGAGGTCAGGGCAGTAGGGAAGCTGGCGTTTGAGGTGCTGGAGCCTTTACTTGAGAGGGAGATGGGAGAGTCCTCTCCCGAGAAGGCGGTGGGATGCGTGGAATCAGCAGGACTAGATGTCCACTTGTCATCTGCTGCTTGGCTCCCGGTGGCTGGCAGAGACCCCCCGGCCTCCGACACCCCCTCGCTGCTATAACCCCCTGAGCCATTCTGCTTTTCACCGCCAGCTTGCAAGGCAAGAGCCTCCGAGTCCCGCAGAGGGCAGGAGGGAGCCGAGATCCGTAGGGACCAGAGCGAGGGCATGACTGTCTTCTGGGAGGGTGGTTCTGTGGGCTCGGTGTCACTTCGGAGCTGCTCAATGGAGTTATCTACCAAGCCAAAGGCACATATTACATGGGGGGCTGGGCCACGCTCTCTCCTCTGCATCTTCAGCACATGGACACAAGCTCCCTACTGCCTCCCCCCACCCCACTAGGTCTCTAACACCAGTCTCTTCTCTGTCCCATTGTGCCCCTGCTGGCACAAGAGCCTTCTCCTGTGCAGCTACTGCTGTGTGAAACAGCCTCCCCTCAATTTCTGCTCTTCACCTTTCCCCACTTATCTCCTCCTGGCCTCCTTGCTGCCCGGTCTAAGCCTAGAGGGGGTTTCTTGAACCTTTCTGCCCCAACTCTCCTCCCCATCACAGCTAGAAGTAATTTTTCTCCTTTGCCTAACGGATTATTTAACCCCTGCAGAGCGTTTGAGGGATACACGCTTTGTATCTTGTGTGGACGGAGGCTGTATATTTCCGAATGTTCATCCAAACCAGCAAGTGACCCGTGTCCCATGATGCAGAGGAAGACTAAAATCCCCCAGGGTCTCTGCCAATCTGACCTGGGGGAAAATTCCTTCATGCCCCAAATATGGCGATCAGTTAGACCCTGAGCAGGCAAGACGCACCAGACAGACACCTGGGAACAAATTCTCTGTAGTAACTCAGAGCCCTCCCCACCCAGGGTCCCATCACTGGCCACTGGAGATATTTGCTCATAGCAGTCGCGGGTAGGCCATGTGCCACTGTAGGCAATTGTCATACCATCCCCTCCATAAACTTGTCACACTCAGTCTTACGCACACAGCCACTTGCAAAAAGTCAAGTCCGACTGAAATGACATTCCCAGCCTTCTCACTAGATCCCAGAAAACAGAGCTGGAAGCCCGGTTTTGGTTCCCATCCGTTGGCAGGATTTGCCCCTACAAGTATGTTCCTTCTCTTGCGTTAGGACCAGTGGAGCTTTAAACAGCCCTCTCCATCCAGCACTTGGATTAAGGGAATTAGCACGAGTTATTAAACACTGGAAGGTTTTTGCAAAAAATCTCAATTTTAATTACCCCATTTACTTTTTGCCTTTCAGGCTGCTTCAGGGCAATTACATGTATTATGGCAGCACCTTGAGGCCACAGCCGAGATCAGGGTCCTATCAGGGCAGGTGCTGCACAGACATGAGACAGTCGCTGCCCTGAAGAGCTCACAAATGGGAGTAGACAAAGGAGGGAGAGGGAAGGGAAACTCGGGCACAGAAGTGACTTGCCCAAGGCCACAGAGCAGATCAGTGGCAGAGCCAGGAATAGAATCTAGATTCCTAGGTCTTCATCCAGTGCCTTACCCACTAGGTCACACTGCCTGCAAAGTTGAACAGCCAGTTTCTAATTCGCAAGCATCTGGCACAGAGTTCTCTTAGGGCTATGAAGTGCAGAGGAATTAGTAAATACCTCTCCCATCCACACCTAAGGAATTAAGTTTAAAAGGAACTGCGTGAATATTGTCCAATTAATGTTGAATTTTGTGAAAATCCTTGAAACAAAACGGTAAGTGCTGGGCCTGAAACAGTTGGTTCTGTTTTTCCCTAGAGTAAAGACAGATTCAATTTTTTTGCCCCATTCATGTGGCAGAAGGGGAGAATCAGGTCTCAGGCAAAGGAGAAAGCCTTAATTTCCAGTTCTTTTGCTCCCTCTGGTATCTTGGGGAGCGGGGGCACATGAAGAGCCAGAGACGTAGCTATTGATGTGATGTGGAAGGTGCCCAGACACTATGGTGACTGGCAGCAAGATACAACCCTAAGGCAGACAGATTCTGTTGGAGCAGCCGCCCCCAGGAAGGGCAGGTTGCTTCAGCCCATCACAACGGCGTACCTGAAAGGCTGACGCAGGTCTCCGACAGAAGGCTCTCGAGGGAGGTCCCTGCAGCATTCCCCTGAGCAACAGAGAGAGGTAGCGTTAATCCGATTACTGTGCCCACGGATAAACACCTCCTCGCTGTCGGGAGCCACAGCACAGAACCAACCAGGGTCCGTCGAGGGGAGAGGAAACCAGCCCCGAGGCAGAGATCTCCTACACCATGGTGCTGCCGCTCCTGCCCGTGGCAGACAGAGCCAGCTGGTGCTGAAGCTTTCACATGCATTGCTCCACCTGGAGCGAGAAGGGTTTAATTAGGATGTTGTCCTCTGCATTCGAAAAACACGGAAGCTGTTTTACAGCAACTCTTTCGGGGGGCGTCCGTCCCACTGGCCTGGGGCAAACAGACTCAGAGATGATCTAGCCTTAGAACAAGGAGCGGGACATGCGGGGTAGGCGAACAGCTGAAGGTGTGACTCCTGGCTCAGGGAGATGTACACACGCTAGCTTTGCTCAAGCTAACGTGCTCGTAACAGCGGCAGAGCTGCGGCGGGCACAGGCGGCGACTCGGACTGGCTGCCCGACTGCAATCCTGCCAAAGACTTTGGGCACGAACTCGGGCAGCCGGCCCGGGCAGCCGCAGCCATGCTGCTATCTTGATCAAAGCTAGTGCGGGCACATCAGCCGGAGCTGGAAACGACACCTCCAGCTGCAGGAGTGCCCGAGATCCCACAGCTGTCTGCATCAGGGCAGCCTGAGAGCAGAGGGCACCTAGAGCCCCTCCCCTCCGCCCAGCACACGTCACTTCCTCAGGCTCTTTTTCCTACAGGCCACAAATGGGATCATTACAGCTGCTTGCCAATGGTGGTTCCAGCCCTTCCACGGGGCTGGTGATTGACTAACCAGCATCTTCTGGAACGCCTCGGCCGTGGCCTCCTTCCCCATCTGGGGGGCGCCGTCCCCCGCAGCGTCATCCTCCTCTTGCAGACACCGCACGGCGTGACCCAGCCGGACCAGCTCCCCCCCTATATCAAGGCTCTGAAGGGAAAGAGGAAGGGGCAGAGAGTTGCAGGCTGATGACAACACAAGGGGAAGAGACTAAGGGGGTGCAGCTCGGAGAAGGGAGCAGGTGCCAGAGAGGAAGCAGCACTGGTGGTTTGGGGAACGATACAGGTTGGAGGGAGAGAGAGAGACGGACAGGAGTTTGACTGAATCCTGATCTCAATATAGGCAGAGACGAGCCCACCCGGGCTTGCCAGGCTCTGGCTGCCAGTGGCCGCACCAAGGGGAGTGGAGATGCAGAAACGTGCTGCTCTACAGACCCCTTGCCAGCAAGTGCTGTGTTTGTAAGGGGAGAACGCAGCCTGCCAGACAACCCAGCCTCTGGAGCTCACCTGTCCCTGGCTGGTGTCATACAGCTGGATGCGTGGCCAGGTACAGACCCCAGACTGGACGTAACTGGAAATCTTGGCCAGCAGGGGCTTCCACTCAGCACAACAGGTGAGGCGATCGAATTCATCCAGGGCGTCCTCTTCCCATTGCTCCCCTGTGGGGAGAGACTGCGTAGCAGAGGCTGGGGTTGACTCCCCGGGACGCAGAGAGAGAACCCCACGGAGCTAAGTGCAGGCGGGTCTGGAAATGGGAGATTTCCGCATCAACCAGCCACTTGGCAACCATTGAGAGCCGCCTCCCTCTGGGCGCTGGCCAAGCCCAGTCTTGCTATCCCACCGGCAGCCCGTCTGGTTCCCTCGCGGGGACACGTCCCAGCAGAGAGCACCTCGCCCACAGCTTCGCAACTCACCCGCGGGGGCGATCCCAGCAAGGCTGCACTCGATGGCCTGGAAGGGCAGACTCAGGAAGTCACTCCTAGTGGAAAGGGAGGGGAGGAACCATTGTGAACAGCGATATGACCCCAGCGCCCGGAGGCCCCCCCAGCTGGTGAAATAGGTCAGGTCTGCCCTGCTAAGCCGCATCTCTCTGGGTTAGTAGGGATCTGCACGTGCAAGTGCGGGATCCCTGCGGCGTCACTGCACCCACCCTCGCCCTTCACGTTCAAGGAGCTCCACACCCTGTACAGTCGTTAGCTTGGCCCTTCAACCCCCTTGAGATGGGGCTCTCCCCATTTTACAGAAACGGAGGTGCAGAGCGAACCAGGAGGCTTCCCCAGAATCCCACAGCAAATCAGCGGCAGCAATGGGACCCAGGAGTCCTGCTCCGCGCCCCCTCTTTCCCTCCGCCCTAGCCTACACTCTCCCTCTTCACCGCCCTCCCCACTGCACGTACCGCAAGGCTCGCAGCACCTCCAGCGGGGCTTCCCCGTTATCCCCGAAGTCGACGTAATACAGATCCAAGTTGCCGTTCTCCAGGGTACCCAGGACTCGGGCCCGGTACCAGGCGCCGTGATCAGCGTACGGGGCAGCCACGATGTCGCCTACTCGGACGGTCGGGAATTCAGGCTGGCGAGACAGAAGGAGGGGCAGGGAGTCACATGCGCAGGTTCTCGGGGCTAGAACAGGAAGCGATGCAGGTTCAAGCAGCAGGGGAGGAAGAGAAGGATTAACTCCTCTTCGGCTAGCGGGCGTGGGGGAGGCACACCATTCCATTCGGCTGCGGCAGGTTTACCCAGCCGTCGTGTCAGGTGGGGCATGCCACGGCAGATGCTCACCGACTGGCTGCTACTCCCATAGTACTGGGACATCTCACAGGTCAGCTTGTCGAGCTGCAGGCTGCGGGAGCCAACGATCTGGATCCAGAAGTGGCTGGGGTTCTCTGAGGCCGAGACGTAAACCTCCAGGTGTTCGTCCGCGTGGAAGCTGAAGTCAGGGCTGGGGACTGAGAGGGGCACACCGCACTGAGCAAGAGGGGAAGGGGAGGCCCAGGGTAACCCAGAGAGGGAGGCAGAGGGTACGAGCGAAGCTCTGGAAGTCCAAGCGTGGGCTGCTGATCCAGACAGAGGGACAAGGGTCTTGGGGTGGGCGGGGGGAGACATTTCACCGCATGCTAGGACCGTTGAGGAGCGACGCGCGGGTAGATCTGCAAGCACCACGCTGGTCTCCACCCCGCTCACAGGAGAGGAGTGGCACACTGCGACCCCGCTCAGAGCAGGTTTGTGGAGGACGAAGTGGGAGCAGCCAGCTAAGATACCTTCCATCCTGGCAGGACGGCAAAGGCGCCCCCCGTGAGGAAGGGTCTCGGTGCCCTAAAAGACATGGATAGAGTGGCATGTGGTCCCACTGGGCAGGGCAGCTCCTGAGAGTCAGGGCTGCGGTGCAAGGGAGAAGGCGAGCCCCAGGGACCCAAGCCTCAGGCAATCCACAGACTGACGCTGCGTGACATGCAGCCCCAACCCTTTTCTCTTTACAGCTGCTTTTCTCCAGGGGAGCAACCTATGCAGACACCTAACCCACGCTGAACAGATAGGGAAACCAAGGCACAGAGTGGGGAGGGCGCTGCTCCGAGGCCAGCGAGTCAATCGAAGAGCCAGGAAGAGAACCCAGGAGTCCTAGGTCTCAGCGGCCAGCCCATGCCCCTCAAAGGGCTAGGGCAGCAACCCCACTGGCCGTACGCCACGCATCCTCTGTTTAAGCCAGCCCTGGAGAAAACCGCTCCACTCACCCTCAAACATTGGCACTGCCTGGCTGGGCTCCATTACCGGCTCCTCTGGGGACTCGCTCTCAGCTCTGAGCTCCTGTGGTTGGTCCAAGGCTTCTGCAGCCAGCAGCCGGTTTCCATCCCCTGCCCCTTCCTGAGGGCTCACCAGCTGGCAGAGGGCCTCGCCGCTGGGGCTTGGCAGCTCCCCCTGCTGCCCAGGATCCTCTCTCCTCATGCCCAAGGGCTGCTTGCGCAGGCACCGGGCTGCCGCCGACAGGGCCAGTTTCTTTCGAAACACGTCGTCCTCCGAAAGCTTTTCCAGGATCAGTTGCTTTGGGAGATGAAGGGGGAAAAGGGTGTTTGGCTCACAGCCACCAGCCCATGTGGAAGGAGACCCTGTGACAGGGTAACCCCCACACAGGGCACTGCTCTGTGGCTAATCTTTACAATATGGGCATGCCCTGCCTCAGTTTCCCTTTCATCCACTCCAGCCTAGTTCTTCCCCTCCTTCCTAGGGATTTCTGAACAAGCCTTCCTGCAGCTTGGCAGCGTTCTCCTGCTCGAGCCCGTCCTGAGAGCTCATCGCCAGCAGCTCCCAGCTCAGCGACCTTTTCTTAAGCCAGACCGGGAGACAGCCGACCAGTCCCTCTTAAAGAGGGCAGTCACCCCAGACCCACCTTGGCAGCATTCACCTCCTTGCGGGTGCCTGAGAGGCTGATGAGCCGGGTCAGACACAGGGTGTTGTCTGTCTCCTTCTCGCAGACCACTCTGGCCCCTGAGCTGCGACAGATGGCTCGCACCGTCTCGCCGCCCCTGCCTGAGAGAGGCAACGAGAAGTAGGTTACTCACGCAGAAACAGCAGCAGAGAAACTACAGAGAACCCAGCCGAAGAAATGGCTCTGAGGGGAACGTCCACTCCCCCAGAGTAATTTTTCTTGTGGCCAGAACACAAGCGCCTCCAGAAATTTGGGTTTTGGCTGCTCCGCTCCAAGGAGATGTTTTTAGCGAAGGATGAATGGCTGCTGGCACCCAGATGCTGCAGTGATGGGCACCACCACAAGAACTTAGACAGATCCAACTGCGATTTTGGAAGATGCTGGTTGCCGCTCAGCGTATGTCTACATTGCAATCAAAGCCCCATGGGCAGCAGGTCTCAGAGCCTGGGGCCAATGACACAGGCTTGTGCCATGGGGCTAAAAACAGCCGTGCAGATGTTCAGGCTCAGGCCCCGAAACCTGACGGCTCCAGCCCAAGCCTCAATGTCTACACTGCTGTTTTTAGCTCTGTAGCATGAGCCCGAGTCAGCTGACTCAGGCTCTGAGATTCACGGCCACAGGTTTTTCATTGCAGCCTATAGGTACAGCTAGCTAGTAACAAGCGCTCCAGCACGACACATGGGGTACAGGGCCATCCTTCAGATGTGATGCAAATTCCAGGGCCTGATCTCTCGTGCTTTGTGAAAGAGGCAAGGAGCTAAGCCCCATTTTGCTGGCTAAATTCCGATTGAGGCAACCACAGCTGGGCTTCCTGTATTTCTTTGTTATCTTAGATACATATCTAGCCCCCAACACCGAACTAGCCAAGCACCACACAGTCTTTAAGGGTATTTATACTCACAGCCCTCTTGTGAGACAGGGCAGGGCTGTTATTGCCACGGTACAGGTGGGGAAACTGAGGCACAGAAATTAAATGACTGACACAAGGTCACACAGGAAGTCAGTGGTGGAGAAGGGAGTTCAACCCAGATCTGTCACAGCCCAAGCCAGTTTCCAGCTGGTCAGGTCATAGTCTCCTTCCCCTCCTGTGTCTCCATCGAACAAAAGCAGTATTCTACCCCAGAGATGTCAGTCCTGTGGTTGGCGATTCACCCTAGCTTTATAAATACAGGCTTCCAAAGTGCGCCAGGATCAAAGTGCAAAATAAAGGTGCTTAGATTTGAGACACTGCAGTTTGATAAACTGAGGCAGCATAATGAGACTTCTTGTCACCCTAAGGAGCCAATGAGTGGAGAAGGGGCATAACTATTCAATCCCAGGCTCTGGATGCAGATTTACTTTATGTCTCAATATTTCTCCCAAGCCCCTCTACCCAGGAATAGAAACAGCAAATGCTCTGGTCAACAGACTGAAGCCGTATGTAGCAGTCACCATGTTTCAGCACAGCTGCGGTCAGTGCTTCTGGAGCAGCCTTAAAAACCAGCCCCCGGGTCATTTCTGCCCAGGCCCTTTGCATTTCTTCTGGTGGCTAATGGGAGGTGGGTGGGTAAGTCTCTAGCCAGTTACCGATAATCCTGCCAACGGCTCTCTGCGGCACAAAGAACTGTTCTGACACAGGGGCGTTGTCCACCAGGATCTGGTGGATAGCAGCTTTCGCTCTGCACACCTGGACGGGGAAGCCACTGATCAGCAGCACCCGCTCCTCACCGGAGTCCTCCACATCAATGTGAGCACCCGTCTCCTTCCTCAGCTGCGGAGACACAGGACATGGAAGTCTAGCAAGGTTCTCCAGCAGAGGGGATGGTTTAGCAGACTGAGCATCAGCCTTAAAACTCAGACCTCTTGGAAATGCGATCGATTCAGCCTTTGTCCCTTGGAGCCTGTTAGCGTGGGTGGCTCTTTAAAAGCCAAGGGATGGGCATTAACATCCAGTGGCACATTTTATAGCAGTATTGTCCTCCCCTGGCATCTGTGCCCAAATCTTCCCCTCCCCAGGCTGCTGGACCAGTTGCCAACCTGGCTGCAACAGCTTATACAAAGATCTTTGGGATTCTCAGGGATGGAGTGGGGGGTCCAAATGGTAGGGCCAGGCACTGATGCCGGATTCGCTAACCGCTGTCCACTTGCCTGTTTGATACTGGCGCCCTGCCGTCCGATGATCAATTTCACAGCCTCCTGTGGGATCTTCATTTCAATTTCAATGTCATCCTCTCCTACGAAGGTCAGCCGCTCCTCTGAGCACAAGCCACAGTAAACAGGTTAAACAGGCTAACGCATCCACCCCCCAAAGCCATCTTCCCCACAGCCTGAAGATGGACAATCCCGCTAGTTCAGCAGCTCCAGGACAGAAGAGACGGGGAATCTGCAAAGCTCCAGAGTACTGAGACATTTAACCTTTCAGTGCTAAGTGTGTTTGCATTTCCTCAAGCACCAGGCAGGATCCGGGAAGGAATTAGTAGGAGGGTGAAAGGATTTTAGCTTCTTTCAGGGATGGCATTATAGAAAGCACAGAGGAAATTCAGAACAGACAGAGCTGCTCAGAAAGCAGGCCCCAGGGATCACCCCCGGATATGCTGCCAGTTCTCTCTTTCGCATGGGAGAGGCTTATTTCTGACCACCTGCCAACATTTGGCAAGGCTGGGGATGGGGTGGAGGTGGAAGGAGGCCGTATAATTAATAATTCGAGCCTAAATGCAACACACAAGCTGTTAGTCACCACACAACAACGGAGTCTCAGCCACCCGAAGGTCATCGCTACGGGGTGATGCATACATACCTCGGCTTTCTCTGTACCTGCGATACAAGATGTACAGGACAGTTGCGCTGGCAGGGATCCCGAGGGCCAGAGCAATTTTCTGAAGGGTTGTCAGGTTGGTCCAGTAACCCTGGTCTGTTGACATCTTTCCCAGACTGATGGATCACGTTCTAATTGGGAGGGGGGGGAGAAGAGCAATTCTCTTAGCCACAACAGCAGCTCCTCTTCCTGAGACCACCACAAATGGCATGACTGGCAGTCCCAATGGCACAGACTCCACTAGCCCTGGGCACTGCCAGACCAGGGCAAACCTCAAAACGCGACTGGCACATGCCAGGACTTATTCAAGCTGCTCACAGATAGCCGCAGGCTTTTAAGCCTTCTGCAGGATCGCTCTGCATCACAAATCTGATCTGTCAAGGTGTACGAGCCGTAACTGTCAGGCTGCACTCTTCCAAACCAGGGGGGAGATCAGAGAAACAGAAGCACAAGTCTTTTGCATGCAAGTAACACTGCTATTGGTGGGAGACAAAGGACAGGCCAGTGATCTGGCAGGTAACATTTAATCAGAGTCAGCTGGACCTGACACTAAGCACAGTTACCATTCTTGTGAAATAAAGGCAGCTGGCAGGCCAAGCAGATTGTGGCATCAGTTTCTCTCAACAGCACAGCTCAGCTGTTGAGCAAACCTGCACAAGGAGGAGTAGAAACTTGTGCACCTGACAATCAATCACGGGAACTACCACCAACCATGGGAACTACTACCAGGGATCAGCCACAAGGTCCAGCTAATCTGGTACCTTGGTTTCCACCACCTGCTCCTGGGAAGACGTGAGCAGGGACTTAGGCATGGGCAAAAGCATTTTGAGTGTTGGCATTTTATATTTTGTTTTTAATCAGAGCTAAACTCCTGCAATCAGACACCCCCTATTCCGCTGCCCTTAATGCCAACACACCAGATCCGCAATCACCCCCTTCCACGTCAACCCACCTGCCCCCATCCAGGCCTACATTCCACCCTCTCCAACAGCATATCTAACCCCCAGACCACTCACCTCTGTGCCATTACATCCAACCCACTAGAGCCAACCCAGCCCACTCCACCATGCCACGCACCTCAGCTCCACACCCCATGCAGCCAGTGTGCCTAAGCCAACCCCAACCCACTCATGCTAGCTTGCCCTACTTCCCCACACCAAAGCCCCACCAGGCTGCTGCTGTGCGGCCAGGCATGGCTTCCCCAAGGACACCCCATCTCCTCCATAATACAGCTCCCTAAACACCTCCACTATACTACCCCCAAGCAAGCCCCCTTGGTCTCCAGCAACCCCCCGCCCCGAGCCAGCCCCCTTGGTCCCCCGCAACCCCCCGCCCCGAGCCAGCCCCCTTGGTCCCCTGCAAGCCCCCGCCCCGAGCCAGCCCCCTTGGTCCCCGCAACCCCCCACCCTGCCGCACCCCCTTGGTCCCCGCAACTCCCCGCCTCGAGCCAGCCCCCTTGGTCCCCCGCAACCCCCCGCCCCGAGCCAGCCCCCTTGGTCCCCCCGCAAGCCCCCGGCCCGAGCCAGCCCCCTTGGTCCCTGCAACTCCCCACCCTGCCGCACCCCCTTGGTCCCCGAAACCCCCCGCCCCGAGCCAGCCCCCTTGGTCCCTGCAACCCCCCACCCTGCCGCACCCCCTTGGTCCCCGCAAGCCCCCGCCCCGAGCCAGCCCCCTTGGTCCCCCGCAAGCCCCCGCCCCGAGCCAGCCCCCTTGGTCCCCGCAACTCCCCGCCCCGAGCCAGCCCCCTTGGTCCCCGCAAACCCCCGCCCCGAGCCAGCCCCCTTGGTCCCCCCGCAAGCCCCCCGCCCCGAGCCAGCCCCCTTGGTCCCCCGCAAGCCCCCGCCCCGAGCCAGCCCCCTTGGTCCCCCGCAAGCCCCCGCCCCGAGCCAGCCCCCTTGGTCCCCCGCAAGCCCCCGCCCCGAGCCAGCCCCCTTGGTCCCCCGCAAGCCCCCGCCCCGAGCCAGCCCCCTTGGTCCCCCGCAAGCCCCCGCCCCGAGCCAGCCCCCTTGGTCCCCCGCAAGCCCCCACCCTGCCACACCCCCTTGGTCCCCCGCAAGCCCCCGCCCCGAGCCAGCCCCCTTGGTCCCCCGCAAGCCCCCGCCCCGAGCCAGCCCCCTTGGTCCCCCGCAAGCCCCCGCCCCGAGCCAGCCCCCTTGGTCCCCCGCAAGCCCCCGCCCCGAGCCAGCCCCCTTGGTCCCCGCAACTCCCCGCCTCGAGCCAGCCCCCTTGGTCCCCGCAACCCCCCGCCCCGAGCCAGCCCCCTTGGTCCCCCGCAAGCCCCCGCTCCGAGCCAGCCCCCTTGGTCCCCCGCAAGCCCCCGCCCCGAGCCAGCCCCCTTGGTCCCTGCAACCCCCCACCCTGCCACACCCCCTTGGTCCCCGCAAGCCCCCGCCCCGAGCCAGCCCCCTTGGTCCCCCGCAAGCCCCCGCCCCGAGCCAGCCCCCTTGGTCCCCCGCAAGCCCCCGCCCCGAGCCAGCCCCCTTGGTCCCCCGCAAGCCCCCGCCCCGAGCCAGCCCCCTTGGTCCCCCGCAAGCCCCCGCCCCGAGCCAGCCCCCTTGGTCCCCCGCAAGCCCCCGCCCCGAGCCAGCCCCCTTGGTCCCCCGCAAGCCCCCGCCCCGAGCCAGCCCCCTTGGTCCCCGCAAGCCCCCGCCCCGAGCCAGCCCCCTTGGTCCCCCGCAAGCCCCCGCCCCGAGCCAGCCCCCTTGGTCCCCCGCAAGCCCCCGCCCCGAGCCAGCCCCCTTGGTCCCCGCAACCCCCCACCCTGCCACACCCCCTTGGTCCCCGCAAGCCCCCGCCCCGAGCCAGCCCCCTTGGTCCCCCGCAAGCCCCCGCCCCGAGCCAGCCCCCTTGGTCCCCCGCAAGCCCCCGCCCCGAGCCAGCCCCCTTGGTCCCCCGCAAGCCCCCGCCCCGAGCCAGCCCCCTTGGTCCCCCGCAAGCCCCCACCCTGCCACACCCCCTTGGTCCCCGCAAGCCCCCGCCCCGAGCCAGCCCCCTTGGTCCCCCGCAAGCCCCCGCCCCGAGCCAGCCCCCTTGGTCCCCCGCAAGCCCCCGCCCCGAGCCAGCCCCCTTGGTCCCCCGCAAGCCCCCACCCTGCCACACCCCCTTGGTCCCCCGCAAGCCCCCGCCCCGAGCCAGCCCCCTTGGTCCCCCGCAAGCCCCCGCCCCGAGCCAGCCCCCTTGGTCCCCCGCAAGCCCCCGCCCCGAGCCAGCCCCCTTGGTCCCCCGCAAGCCCCCGCCCCGAGCCAGCCCCCTTGGTCCCCCGCAACCCCCCGCCCCGAGCCAGCCCCCTTGGTCCCCCGCAAGCCCCCGCTCCGAGCCAGCCCCCTTGGTCCCCCGCAAGCCCCCGCTCCGAGCCAGCCCCCTTGGTCCCCCGCAAGCCCCCGCCCCGAGCCAGCCCCCTTGGTCCCCCGCAAGCCCCCGCCCCGAGCCAGCCCCCTTGGTCCCTGCAACCCCCCACCCTGCCACACCCCCTTGGTCCCCGCAAGCCCCCGCCCCGAGCCAGCCCCCTTGGTCCCCCGCAAGCCCCCGCCCCGAGCCAGCCCCCTTGGTCCCCCGCAAGCCCCCGCCCCGAGCCAGCCCCCTTGGTCCCCCGCAAGCCCCCGCCCCGAGCCAGCCCCCTTGGTCCCCCGCAAGCCCCCGCCCCGAGCCAGCCCCCTTGGTCCCCCGCAAGCCCCCGCCCCGAGCCAGCCCCCTTGGTCCCCCGCAAGCCCCCGCCCCGAGCCAGCCCCCTTGGTCCCCCGCAAGCCCCCGCCCCGAGCCAGCCCCCTTGGTCCCCCGCAAGCCCCCGCCCCGAGCCAGCCCCCTTGGTCCCCCGCAAGCCCCCGCCCCGAGCCAGCCCCCTTGGTCCCCCGCAAGCCCCCGCCCCGAGCCAGCCCCCTTGGTCCCCCGCAAGCCCCCGCCCCGAGCCAGCCCCCTTGGTCCCCCGCAAGCCCCCGCCCCGAGCCAGCCCCCTTGGTCCCCCGCAAGCCCCCGCCCCGAGCCAGCCCCCTTGGTCCCCCGCAAGCCCCCGCCCCGAGCCAGCCCCCTTGGTCCCCCGCAAGCCCCCGCCCCGAGCCAGCCCCCTTGGTCCCCCGCAAGCCCCCGCCCCGAGCCAGCCCCCTTGGTCCCCCGCAAGCCCCCGCCCCGAGCCAGCCCCCTTGGTCCCTGCAACCCCCCACCCTGCCACACCCTCTTGGTCCCCGCAAGCCCCCGCCCCGAGCCAGCCCCCTTGGTCCCCCGCAAGCCCCCGCCCCGAGCCAGCCCCCTTGGTCCCCCGCAAGCCCCCGCCCCGAGCCAGCCCCCTTGGTCCCCGCAACCCCCCACCCTGCCACACCCCCTTGGTCCCCGCAAGCCCCCGCCCCGAGCCAGCCCCCTTGGTCCCCCGCAAGCCCCCGCCCCGAGCCAGCCCCCTTGGTCCCCCGCAACCCCCCGCCCCGAGCCAGCCCCCTTGGTCCCCCGCAACCGCCAGTCCCCTTGGTTCCCCGCAACCCCCCGCCCTGCCGCACCCCCTTGGTCCCCGAAACCCCCCGCCCCGAGCCAGCCCCCTCACCTGTCTCCGCCGTCGTAATCACCGGCTCCGCTCACCTCCCTCTCCCCAGCCCCGCCTGCCCGCACACGCCCGCCGCAGCCAACCCCCAATCACGGCGCCGCGCCTCCTCTCTGAACCAATCGCTGCACGGGTGGCCGGGAGAGCCACACCGCTGCTGCTCCCTCAAGGCCAATCAGCTCACACGCCTTCTAACCAATGGGAGGCTAGGCTAGCCGGGTACCCAGCCAGTAAGAGAGAGGTATTGAGCGAGCGGGTCCCGCCCCGCATCTTGAACTGAGGGCGGGGGTCACGTCTGAGTGCTCCCATGATGCACTGGGGTGGCGAGGAGGGGGCAGCAGCCCCCTGAGAGCTCCCATGATGCACTGCGGTGGCGAGGAGGGGGCAGCAGCCCTCTGAGAGCTCCCATGATGCACTGGGCTGAGGAGGGGGCAGCAGCCCTCTGAGGAGCCCCCTGATTAGGGCCCTACCAAATTCATAGCCATGAAAAGTGTCACAGACCATGAAATCTGGTCACTCCCCCTCCACCCGGTGAAATCTGGTCTTCTGGGGGCTTTTACCCTGTACAGCACAGATTGCAGGGGGGAGACCAGCGTTTCTCAAACTGGGGGTCCTGACCCAAAAGTGACTTGCAGGGAGGTTACAAGGTTGGGGGGGGGGTTGCTGTACTGCCACCCTTACCTCCGCGCTGCCTTCAGAGAGCGGCGGCTGTTAGGCGGGCGCCCAGCTCGGAAGGCAGCGCCCTGCCAGCAGCAGCGCAGAAGTAAGCGTCGCAATAGCATCCCATGCTGGAGCCCCCTGATGAGCCCCACTCCCCCTGGACCACCCCAACAAGCCCCCTGCACCCAGATCCCCACCCTACCAAGCCCCAACCAGCTGCACCTGGATCCCCGCCCCACTCCCCGAGCAACTGGACCCCCGACTGAGCTTGCCACACCCAGACCCCCGCCGAGCTCTATCCCCCGCACCCAGCACCCCCCGCTGAGCCCCAACCACCTTCACATGGACCCCCCCTGCAGAGTCCCATTACCGGTGCACCCAGAACCCCCCAACAAGCCCCTGTGCATCCAGATCCCCTCCCTGCACCCGGATCCCCCACTGAGCCACCTGCACCCAGATTGCCCCACACAGAACCCTCTCAACCCACACCTGGACCCCCTCACACTAAGCCTCTCCACACTTGGATCCTGCCTTGCTGAGGCTGCCTGCTCACACCTGGTGCACTTGGCACAGAGGGGCAGGGCCCTGGGGTGTTTCTGGGGCAGGCCTGGTCCTTGCATTGTGTTGGGTGCAGCCTCACCGCTGAGTCTGTGTCCCGGGGTGGGGAGTTGCACAGTGTCCTGTGCTCCCCAATGCCATGCTGGAGCCTCCACATTTGACAAATAAAATTTGCAGAATTTTAAAATATTATGCACAGAATTTTTTGGCACAGAATGCCCTCAGGAGTACCATGTGGACACTAAGGTCTCATTTATTCTGGAATAGAGTATCCACATGGGGAGCTGTTCCAGAATAGCTATACCAGACTAATTATTCCCTATAGCTATGCCAGTCAATTTCCCTATGTAGACAAACCCCAAATTCCCAAATCTCCATTGTATACAGTGGTGTATTAATGCCTAGGCCAATAAGGCCTAGGGTGGCAAATTTGCAGGGGTGGCAAATTTATAATAGCAGCCAGAGGCTGCTTCCCCCAGTACTGGTTTGCGCCCTCTGCCCCTGCCCCAACTCCACCCTTCCCCGCCCCCATTCCCCGCCCCCTCCCTGCCCCTCTTGGTCCCCTTCCCCAAATCCTGGCCCCGCCTCCTCTCCTGAGCAAGCCTTGTTCCCCCCCTTCTCCCCTCCTTTGTGAAGCTGTTTCATGTGCAAGCACTGGCAAGGAGCGGGGAGAAGCAGGACCCAGCAGCGCGCTCAGGGGAGGAGGCGGAGCGGAAGTGAGCTGGGGCAGGGGGGAGCTGCTGGGAGGGGGCGGCAATTATTTCTGGGCCTAGGGGTGGCAAAATCATTAATCTGCCACTGATTGCCTACAGTTCTACCTCCCTACCACTTAGAGGGAACAGTCCAGTGCTCAAGCAGCTCAATCTGTTGAGTTTAGCCAAGAGAAGGTTAAGGGGTAATTTAACCCCAGTTTATTTAAAGTACCTACAACAAACAATTGATACTGGGCTCTTCAACCTGGCAGAGAAAGGTATAACACGATCCAATAGCTGTGAAGCTAGGCTCATTCAGACCAGAAATCAGGCTCAAATTTTTAATGGCGAAGGAACCATTGGAACAACTTCCTTACAGTTGTAGCAGATTCTCCATCCTGGGCAATAGTAAATCAAATTGGATGTTTTTCTAAAAAAATTTAGTTCAAACAGAAATGAATTCAGTGAACTCCTATGGCCTGTGGGCACACTAGAGTAGTCCCTTCTGGTTTCGTAATCTATGTAATCTCTTCCATTAGAAACCAATGAGCCAGGAAAGAATCCTTTAGGACAGTGGTTTTCAAACTTTTTTTCTGGGGACCCAGTTGAAGAAAATTGTTGATGCCCGTGACCCAAGGGAGCTGGGGATGAGGGGTTTGGGGTGTGGGAGGGGCTCAGAGCTGGGGCAGAGGGTTGGGGTGCGGGGATGAGGGCTGCAGGGTGGGGCCAGGAATGAGAGGTTCAGGGTGTGGGAGGGGGCTCTGGGCTCAGGCAGAGGTGCGGGAGGGGGTCAGGGCTCTGGGCTGGGGATGCAGGCTCTGGGGTGGGGCCAGGGATGAGGGGTTTGGGTTGCAGGAGGGGGCTCCGGGTTTGGGGGGCTCAGGGCTGCCGCAGGGGATTGGGGCGTGGGCTTACCTCGGGCGGCTCCTGGTCAGCAGCACAGCGGGGGTGCAGAGGCAGGTTTCCTGCCTGTCCTGGCACCGCGGACCGTGCTGTGCCCCAGAAGCGACCAGCAGCAGGTCCGGCTCCTAGTCGGAGGCGTGCAAGCAGCTCTGTGCAGCTCTCACCTGCCAGTACCGCCCCCCAGCCAGTTCTCGCCCACAGGCACCCCCCCACTCCCAGCTACTGCTAAGGGGTGATCTCCACCTGGGCAAGACATGAGATCTCAGAGAATGAGCCTGCTACAAAGGTAACATTCCAAGTCTCTGGCCCATGTTAGGGATTTCCAAATAACCCAAGGGCATGTGGCTGAAAGCAAGATGCAGGAGAGAATAAGGATGGCAATTGACATTTCCAGGGCACCTATCACGGCAAAGCACTTTACAGATTATACGGGTCACCAGTTCATCTACCACTGAAATGCAGCCACCTCTGCTATCAAACAACGGCAGCTGTTTAACAGCACACAACATCATCCGGTGGAACTGCAGGGGCAGTTAAGGCAGGAAGAATGTAACCACCCAAGTATGAACTTAGCCAGGACATTGGGGTTACTATCCTTACTCTTGCTAACAATGCCATTGGGATGTTCAATGGCCATAGGAGGTCAAGGCATTCGTTTTAAGTCTATTATGTCCCACTACTCCATGTTGGCTGCAGTAGTTCCTCAGAGTCAAGAACACCCCATAGCGAGTCACCAAACCCAATTCCTGAAACATCTGGGTTCCCACTCCCAAGTACTAACACCCCTAACCCTACATAGTGCCAAAAGGCAGGCAGCATGGCTGAAAGCACATTACTGGGGCAGCAGCATCTTTCTCACACAGTGACGATGGGCTGCTATGCACCATAGGGCCGGGGTGGCCAACCTGTGTCTCCAGAGCCCCATGCGGCTCTTCAGAGGTTAATATGCAGCTCCTTGTCTAGGCACCGACTCCGTGGCTGGAGCTACAGGTGCCAACTTTCCAATGTGCCGGAGGGTGCTCACTGCTCAACCCCTGGCTCTGCCACAGGCCCTGCCCCCACTCCACCCCTTCCCTAAGTCGGCCATGCCCTCGCTTCCCCCTCCTCCCCAAAGAGCCTCCTGCACGCCATGAAACAGCTGATCGGGAGGTGTGGGGAGGGAGGGGGTGGCGCTGATCCGCGGGGCTGCCGGTGGGTGCTGGGAGCAGGGGTGGGGGGGAGCTGATGTGGGGCTGCTGACGTATTACTGTGGCTTTTTGGCAATGTACATTGGTAAATTCTGGCTCCTTTTCAGGCTCAAGTTGGCCACCCCTGCCATAGGGCCATATCATTAGAGAGAGAGAGAGATTCAGCCATCAGACACTTAGCGTTTGGCGAATGCACGCATTTATTCCTTTCCCCAGCACACGTTACACTTTCTTTCGACTCAGAAGAGAACGGAACATAGGTTGTTTTTTCGGAGGGGGCGCAGGGGGCGTCACCTGTTACAAAGGGGCGGAACACACAGACATTCAGAGGGCTACACAGCAAAGCGGGGTCCTGCAGGAGTGGAAGCATATGCCATGGGAGGGAGCCAGACAACATTGCTCTGTTTCTTTCAGAAAGAGAGGGCAGAGGATTGTTTACTAAGAGGCAGCTAAAGGCAGCTTCTGGTCGCTTTTTGCATTCCTCCAGCGACGGAAGTTCTAGAGTATCAAACAGGAAAGGGAAAAAAAACAAACTTGTGTTTTTCCAATATACAGCGCCCCGACTTGGTGCAAACATGGGACTGCCAGCATCGCCAGCCTCAAATATGCAAAAATCAGCTCAGGCCCCTAAAAAAATCTTGAATGCAAAAATCAGCTCAGGCCCCTAAAAAAATCTTGAGATTGTTTTTTAAAAAACAATAACTGTGGCATTTGTCTCATTTGCCTTCTGGGTTTTGAGCCTCCAGGGGTTGCGTTTTCAAGCTTTTCTGCACTAGACACCTATATTTTTTAAATGACAGCTGAGATTCTCCTGCAATCACAGGACTCCAGGAGCTGGAGTTTTAAGGAAAACACCAGATATGACAATAGTGACATTGGGACTTCCTGCGATCATGCTCCAAGAAATTCATTCAGGTTTCCTATCCGAATATTAATATAAACCTCTTCCTTAACAGGCCCCCACCCCATCTCGCTGGGAGATACTTGCGCCATGAGGCCAGTTTTACATCCACTCTTCAGAGTCATCGTGGGGTAATAAGGGAAACAGACAGCACAGAGCCAAAAAGTGGAGTGGGGCTGGGCATCAGAAACACGGACCTCCATGCATCTGAAGAAGTGGGATTTTTACCCACGAAAGCTTATGCCCAAATAAATCTGTTGCCACTGGACTCCTCATTGTTTTTATGGACCTCAGCTGTTGGTTTAATAGTCCTGGGTCATTCTTTGCCATTTTTAGGTTCTCTTCTTTCCCTCCTCCCTGATGGAGCGGCAGCCAGGACCCCAGCCCCATTTGACTTCCAAACAGTGGTGCGTGTAATAAAATATATAGATGTATTAACAGAGCTCTAGTATCAGCTCCCCTGTCACAGATGGGGAAACTGAGGCACAGAGCAGCAGCATCATGTGTCCAGGTCACACTGCCAGTCAGGGGCAGGATATGGGCGGCTGCTGCGCTAGCCACTAGACCATGCTGCCGCCTATATAACTACACCGATTAAAGCAATGGGGGCCCCTACTGCTTCAAGACAGATTTGTGTTGCCCCTCCAATAACCCTGCAGCCTTTCTGGGACCCCAGCCTCTCTGCTGAACTTAGTGTTAAATGCTACCAATCTGCTTTGTGTGCATCTAGTAAATTACCTTATTTCTAGCCATCACTTGGCCTATGAAGAGGATTGTCCAGGCAACCTGTCGCCTCCTCCTGGTGTTCAAAAATAGCCCGAGGTCCTGCTAGCAGAGAACACAGCATGGGGCAAAGCTGCCCTGCTTGCTCTTGGATTAAGAGATTAACCCTTTAGCATCCAGTCCTGACAATCTGGCACTTTTGTACTTTCCATTTAATGGCGCAGCCTAATGGCATCCCTGGCATTTGTCTGAGAGTTACTCTAAATTGCGCTACTCCCCCACGACTGAAGTCTGGCTGGACACAGCAGCAGAAATCTCTCTGCTTCCTCTCCAGGGATTGCAAAACACACACGTGCTGGCATTTCACTGGCAGCTTGGGCACTGCCTTCAGGACATGCTGGCCCAGGGCATGGGTGGGGAGAAGAGCAGAGGTAGGCTGTAGGGATGGGTAAAAAATAAAACCACGGATGAGCTATAAAAAGAAGATCTGCATACCTCTGAGTTCCCCATAATGAGACATTATTCTGCTCACACACACCGCCGGGAGCATACGGGTAGTGGTGGCCAGTCACTGTAATTTACGACCCACACATCTCCTTCTCCTACACATGCTTGTTTTCCTAGGCAGTGAAATCCTTCCCAGCCAATCTAAGGGCAGACCTAGAACAGCAGGTGAGGCTATCTGGGGACAGCCCCGACTGTAACAGAGTGGGATTCGGAGACTCCCAATACCCCATCCTATGTTCCCATCGCTTTAAAGTAAAACGCAGCCCTTCTGTTGTGCTTTTCAAACATGAATGGTGACAACCCTGTGAGGTTCAGCACTGTCATTAGCCCCATGTCACAGATGGGGAAATTGAGGCACAGTGTCGCACAGCGACTCGGTAACAGAGCTAGGATTGGAACCCAGGAGTGCCTGGGGCTGCGCCTTATGCTCAGTAGACAATACCTCTTTAATAACACCAAATAAATACGCAGAGCTGATAAATACAAGCAAAGGGAGTTACTCTAACATCCTACCTGTTTGGTTGGGTTTTTTAAACTACATGGGCCATTAGCTACATTCATACAGCTGCTGACTATAGCTAGTTTAGGGACTGGGAAATTTTTATCCTCATCTTTTTTTTTTTTTTGCAAAAACTTTCATATCTATTTTATACAAAGATAAAAAAATTATTTTGCTGAAAATCAGGAGAAGGAAGCAGCTGGATTCTGGTAGAGGTGCGGTAACCAGATGCGGACAGCTGTTTTGGCACTCAGCAGAGCCGCTAACCTGCTGAAAGGAGGGCTTTGGTTTCTGGCTCAAAATCACCAGAATTTTACACAAACCAGGGGTCATGCACTGAAATTAACAGGCAGCAGGTTTAAAACAAACATAAGGAAGTACTTCTTCACACAATGCACAATTAACCTGTGGAACTCATTGCCTGGGGATGTTGCGAAGGCCAAAAGTATAACTGGGGGTGGGTTCAAAAAAGAATGAGATAAGTTCTTGGCAGATAGGTCCATCAATGGCTATTAGCCAAGATGGTCTGGGACACAACCCCCTGTTCAGGGGGTCCCTAAACCACTGACTGTCAGAAGCTGGGACTGGATGACAGGGGATGGATCACTCAATAAATTGCCCTGTTCAATCCTTCTGAAGCATCTGGCCCTGGCCACTGTCAGAAGACAGGATACTGAGCTAGATGGACCATTGGTCTGACCCAGTATGACTATTCTTATGTTCTTTGTTTTTTTAGGTTTGCTTGCAAATTTAGCCAATGTAGTTTAACGTCCAGGACACTGGCTTGGTCAGTATCCTCTGGACACAGAAGGTGGAGAAAGGTGACATGATTAACTCTTTCCGTACCATTGCACAAGCACCTAAAGCACTGGTTTGGTAATCCTGTGGGAAATGAGCAATGGGGCAAGATTGAAAGCCAGTTTTGAATCCATCTCTCCTGGTCTCTGGGCCAGATTCTGATCTCCATTGCAGCAGTGTCAGACTGGAGTCATTCTCATGAGGCAAAGGCAAAGCTTCCCCAAGCCAATGGCTCATTGGGCTGACACAGTTAAGGCACATCACTTTCAGAGCCAACGGGACATAAGGAATTGATGTGGACCCTGACTGCCCTAACCTGATGGAGCAAGTTCCCATTTCGCAGGGGCGAGAGCATCCTAGCATGAGAGCAAGCAAGACTCATCCCACAACCTTCAGGCTGGTAGGACAGTGTCTTCACCACTCAGCTACCGCACCTCTTCATGTGAGTGCCATCCAGATTTACACAGGTATGACTGAGCTCAGCCGCTAACTTTCCCTCCCTCCCTTTTGCTTTTCGATTTGAAATCCCCTCTAGCTGGAAGCCCTTCTCCGTCTGTCCCTTTTCAGCGCAGTTGCTCAGAGTGGTGGATTTGAGCCAGTCGTGCGGAATCAAGCCTTAGGTCCCTCCCACGGCCACTGCATGGTGCCGATTGAAACCACTGCAAGGTGGTAGCTGAAGATGGTTGCTTGAAGGCGGATCCATCACAGGAAGCGCCAAGTCAGCACATTGACTCTGCATTTACCCCAGTGTAAGCTCAGAGTGTGGGTGTCTGGATGATCACTCTCCCTTCCCTTGAAAACACAGGCCAGGCTGGTAATCAGGGTAACTGTGCATAAAAGACAGGAGTGAGAACAGCCTGGATCATGACTCCGAACAGGTCAGACTTGGGGCATCAGCAGGGGAGTTTTCCCTTTAAACAACATGGATGCTAAAAGGATTTAGCTCCTAGCAGCTGGAGTTGGAAGAGACCCACTCATGCATCTTCTTTCCCCCAGCAGCACCTTGGGAGGTTTGTTCCTTAAAGAAGCATTAGAAAGCCACATCATGGGAACGAGCAAAATCCTATAGCCCAGCAGCCTTGGAACAAGCAAACCCCGAGTCTGGACCAGTGCCTATCAGACAAGCTGGATGCTAAACTGGGATCAGCATGCAGCAGGTCTTGTGCTGAACAAATTCACTAGCTCACTGAGCAGCAAAATAAATAGTCCATTTACCCTCCTGGCCTCTACTCTAACTTCTCCCGCGCCTCGGCTCTGCCAAGTTTAGTCATGCTTTACATTTTGAGAAGGAGGCTCCTGGGTAATTATCGATGGCTAGCAAAACCCCCACCACAACGGCTGTGTTTGCTGATGGGATGCCCAAATTGGAGCGTTAGGAAGAGCCCCCTGGAATTTTGTC
Organism: Eretmochelys imbricata; assembly: GCF_965152235.1. NCBI lineage: Eukaryota > Metazoa > Chordata > Testudines > Cheloniidae > Eretmochelys > Eretmochelys imbricata. The sequence continues at coordinate 8,583,137 of NC_135595.1, read as the reverse complement.
CCTAGAGCGTCACATGTTTTGTTTGGGGTTTAAAGGGAGAATCATCAGGAGGGAGGGTTACAAGAAGAAAAAGAAAGAGAGGGCGTTGGCAGTGTAATGAGATCTTCACTTGGATGGCAAAGTCTAGAGCAAGAGGGTGGTGATGACCAGGAATAAAACACCAGCGGCCACTGTCACGGAGAGCTGTGGGATGCAGGCAGCGTTGAGCGTGAGTTTATAGGCAGTAATCTCCTCTAGGTAGCCGTCCTCCGTGGCTGTGCATTTGAACAGCCCCTGGTCCATGGGGGCGTTCTTCCCAAAGCGCAGCGTGCAGGAGTGCCCGTCCATGGCACAGGGGTACTGCTTGGTGCCGTCTTTGACCCAGGTGTAGATGGCGTGGTGGGAGCGCAGAGGGCATGGGAGGTAGATGTAGCTGGTCGAGTCCACGCTCACCTTTTTCAGAGCTTCCTGCGCTACTTGTTCTTTGAACAGAGGGATCAGGGGTTAGAGCAGAGCAATCATAAAGGGAAAGGTGGTGGGGGAGAGGAGACTGAACAGGGGAAAGAATGAGAGAGCCATAATTTGGAGGCACAAAATCCCAACCAAATGCAGCCTCAGCCTCTGAGCACACGGACACACTGGGCCTCGACAGCGAGGCTAAGAAAAGCCCGTATTGAAATGAAACAGCCGCAATCTGCTGTATGTAGAACCCCATCCAAAGCTTGCGTGTCCCAGCGCTGCACCACAGAGGTTAATGTGATGGTTGTCATTTTTTTTTGCAGAAGGGGAAGCCAATGCTCTGGCTGAAGGACTTTGCTCAGGATTCCTGGGCAGGGCTGGCAGGAGAACCCAGGAGTTCTAGTTTCCCTCTTCTGGGCAGGAGGCGGGAATTATCAGCAGCTCTCAGCACACTGGGTGCAGGCCGGGAGCTGAACTCTGCTGACAGTCTGGCTCTGAGGGTCGCAGTGGCAGCTGCTAAGAACTTTGGAAAATTCAGCCCTTATTTAGGTGCCTCTGGGTATGTCTACACTGCAGTCCCGGGCTGTGATTCCAGATGGTGTGGACATACCTGAGCCAGCTTCAATCTAGCTCTCTTGGCTGCAGGAGGACGCCATGGCTGCACGCACAAGCTGTACAAGCCCGGCCCCTGGGTACTCGCTCACAGGAGCACAGACTATCGCAGCTTCACTGCTTTGATACCCGAGCTAGCTAAATGAAAGCTAGGTCGGGTACATCCACTCAAATTGCCGTCACTCACAGTAGGAAAATCCCATTACTGGAGCGGCACGGGCAGCAGCTCCAGTGGGAGACTGAAGGCAGACGGGTCTAGCTTAGACACGGCCTCGCAGTCCTGAGAGACGCAGCTGGTTTTTTCCATGCCCACGGAGGCACCAGCGAGATTCCCTCAGGCAGATGGGCCTTTTGCCATCTGCTTTTCAGGGAGGGTTTCCTCAGCCGAGGCAGCAACACCTGTGTGCAACCAGGGGTCCACAAAGGCCGAGGCACCTACCTGCTGCACCTTCACACACGTCCTCAGCCTCTGGGTCCAGGCTCTGCAGGAAGCTGCTGCAAGGAAAGGCAGAGAGAGAGAGGAAATCATTCAGGAGGGGGGCAAGGGACACGCGACTGTTGCATCCTCATCCAGGGATTGAAAAGTGATTGTCATTTTAACAAGGGCCAATGCTTAGCCCCAGCCCCCGAGGAAGGCACAGCACCCCCTGTGCCCCCCCCATGATAACTACTGGGATTTTCACAGCAATGGGATTTTCCTACTCTGCACCAAGCTTAGCTGGCAAGGCCATTAAAGTGCCAGGGATATAGCATGCCCACTTTCACTACCAGCAGGGCTCAGTGCTGGTGCAATGGAGGGACACGGCCCCAAAACTCTAGTGCCTTAGCGAGAGCCTAACGTTACTCTTTCCTCACTGCTGAGCTGCAGCCCCTGGCGTGAGGACCCCCCCTGTTGCTCACTCTGTGGCTCCAACATCTTGCAACACAGAGGTGAGGAGCTCGCGCTACATACAAAAGCATAAGGTGAGTTGCGGGGGTCTAGTCAGACCTCCTGCTAGGATACAGGATTCTGGCTCCTACTGTGCAGCACTGCCGGGCCCTGTTCTAGTTCTCTTGCTCTAGCCTAGAGGTAGCTGCATTTCTTATTTACCCTTCACGGTGGATGACTATATAAACAGAAGTTAGTCTCCTTTCACAAAAAGGGTCTGCTTTCTCTAGCAAAATTCATTGATTTGTTGAAACACCGAAATAGCGCAGTTTGGATACACTGCTGCAGCGCAGTGCCTCATGGGAGAGATGTAGGTTGATTGTTTCATGTCCCCATTCTCCTCCATAGACTGAGCTCCCGAGCTGCACTACCATGATGCACTACGGCCAAAAACTCCCATGATGCACTGCCTCTCCAAGAGGCAGGACCAAGGTGCATCATGGGAGTTGTAGCTCAGGTGTGGACCACAGCCTAGGGAGGGGAATTGGAGCTTGAGGTGCATGAACTACAACTCCCGTGAGGCACCATGGTAGCATTTCTGAATTTTTCCATTATTTGAATTTTTGCCCAAAAAATCTAAGTTTTCCATAGGGAAAAAAATCCCATTTCCTGACCAACTCTACAGCCAAGCCATTCCCCTGCCAGGGTTGTGCAGTCGGGGACAGTCTCTAGGGCAGTGGTTCTCAACCTATTTACCCTTGTGAATTGCACATGCAGCTCCCTGTGTGTTATGTAGGCTGCATCCACACAATATAGATACTACCTTGTATGGCCCTGAGGATGTCACACGGGCCCCAGCTGTGTGCTGCTTGGGCCAAAAGCAGCAAGTGGGCGGCAGATTGAGAAACACTGCTCTAGGGTTTTGTCTAGCCTAGGTTTAGAAGTCCCAAGCAAGCATATTCAGGTTTATTTCTTTTTAGAATATCAGGATATGAAGGGACCTCACGAGGTCATCTAGTCCAACCCCCTGCTCAAAGCAGGACCAATCCCCAATTTTTGCCCCAAATCCCTAAATGGCCCCCTCAAGGATTGAACTCACAACTCTGGGTTTAGCAGGCCAATGCTCAAACCACTGAGCTATCCCTCCCCCCCCACATATATATAATAAAATACATTCATTACAGCTGGTCTGAAAATGAATATTTAAAACCAAAATTTCAAACTTTTTCACAGAACCAAATTCCACCAGTTTCGCTTCCATCAATTGAAACATTTCAGCCCGTTTTATTTTTTTTTTAATTCTCTATAAAATAAATTTCTAAACCAAAAAAGTCTTTTTTAAAATGAAAACTCAAAACTTTTCCTTCTGAAAAAGTCAGAATAGGACATCGCACCATTCCCAACATGGGTTTGTTTTCATTTTTTTTCCGAAAGAAAATGTAACTGAAATAGACACGTATTGTTTTGTCGAAACAGAAAACTTTTTCAATGCAAATTTTCCTGCCAATTCTCTATACAAAATGCCTTTCACCCACGAATCTGAGGCCTGATCTATACTGAAAAAGTATAGCGGCATAGCTTTGTTGGTCAGGGGTGTGGCAAAACCCCACATGTCCTGGTGTCAGAGCTGTGCCAACAAGAGACCCTCCCCGCCCCGCAGTGTAGATGTAGCTATGCAGGCAGAAGAATGCTGCTTTCAGCATAGCTAACGTGGTTCAGGGAGGCGGTGGAGCTATGCCAGCAGAAGAACTCCTGCTGCTGTACTCTGTGGCTAGACTAGGCTCTGCAGTGTAGACATCATCGAGTGATTTGCAAGGGTGGGAAAGAATTAACCCCATGAGACAGTTAGTCTCTTCCCCTGTGATTGCTAGCAAAGTTGAAATCAGCCTCACCTGGAGCTCCCTCAGGATAAACCAGCGGGCCTTCTCTGAGCAGGGTCCTCGATTTTGGAACTTGCTCCTCTCCTCCCTGCATGTTCCACCAGAGCCCAGATTTGTAACCCTCCCGGCTCCTGGCAAAGCTCAGCTTTAAGTTTCCCCCTTTGTCAAGGCTGTGGTTGGGGCAGGCATGAGCTCGGGTGGATCCGTTTATGGGCAGCCTTTGTCTATGTTTGGAATACAGGAGGTGCCCTAAAGTTGTGTTCCAAAAATGTGAACGTGAAGAAATTATACAGATGGACAAACCGAGGCACGGGGAAGTGATTTGGCCACGGTTATACAGCAAATCAGTGGCATAGCTGGGAATAGAACCCAGGTGTCCTAGCTGCCGTCCTCATGCTCTAACCAGTAAACATCTCTCCCTCCTACAGCTGGGAATAGAACCCAGGCATCCTGAAATCTCCCTGTGTGACAGATGCTCTAACCAATAGACCATGCTGCCTCCATATTGCTGTGTGTATGTTTACAGCTACCAGATCCTTTTCTTTCCTCCCTCTCTCCCCGACTTGACAAGACCATTGAAAGGATGGCGGATTGGGAGCAAAGTATTCCGCCTTTAAGCCCGAGCACACCTGGCAGTGTCGTTTGCCTCTCGGGATATGGTTGAGCATTTTTTGCTGTCTGGATCCCATCCGCAGTACGGGTCCTTGGCGAGGACACACTTCCAGCAGGTCTCCCTGTACTGCCCGCAGTCTGCCAGTGGCAGGCGCGTCACCTCGAACTCAGTGGCTGCATAGAGGTGCCCCTGCCAAGGAGGGGCTGGGTTAGTCAAAGGTTCAAACAAACAAGCGAGAAAGGAGGCCGCATGCTCTGGAACTTACTGGTGCGATGCAAACTGGGGCCAAGTAGAAGCGTTGGCCAAATTCCCATTGAAATCTCCATTGGCAGCAGGATTATGCCCATAATGGACTTCACAAGCAAAAGCACTTGGTGCGGGGGGAGGGGGGGAGGTCTGTCTTAGAAACAGGTGTTCTGTTCATGGCATACACACTGAGACGTTAGACAAAACCAAATACTCTTGCTGGAAGGCTGCAGTGTAACACGACCTCCCTGCTTAGAATCCAGAACCCTGACACAGAAGAACCCCAAAGCAGTGAGAGACAAAGCAGGCTGCTCCCTAAAACAGTGAGGCACAACCCACTCCACCTTACTCAAGGCTGCCTCTCTGCAGACTAATGGCTGCTAGACCCAGATCGTGGGCTCCTCTTACCGAGCCCCCTAGCCTGGAGCAGGACCAAGAAAACCCCACAGCATTTAGAGACAGCTCTAAATTAACCAATGTTAAATACAGAGCAAAGATAGAGAGGGGGGAAGGGCGCTTACTGTGCCGGCATCCAGGGCCATCCCAGAGATGGGCGCGTCTCTCTGGAAAGGGCTTAGCTCAGAGATGATGACCGTCTGCCCTCCACTCTGCAGGACTTTGTGGATCTTCCCTTTATCTGCAGCAGCCAGAGACATAGGGAGCTCAGAAGAAGGAGCCCGGCCCCCTCGAAGGCAATGGGAGCTTGGCCAGGGTTTCACCTGCAAACAGCCAGAGGCCTCCCTGCATGCCCAGGACAGGGAGAGTCCGAGCAGGGACAGGGCTAGTTGCCCTCAGTGGGCCTGCCCCCGTGCCCCAGCTCTGCCCTGGAGGGACCCACTGGAGCGGAGCGCCGTCTCCGGGGCCCAGGCAAGCCCTTGGCCTTTGCTGGGGCTGCCCAGAAAGGGGTCAACATGCTGTCTGCGGTGCTCCAAGGTTTGTGATGTGGACACCTGGGTATCCCCCCCCTTCGCCCCCCCCCCAGCTCATAACACAAAGGCCAGCGAGCAGCTGTCAGACCAGAATGGCACAAAGCCATCCCCAGCCAGCGCTGGAGTCGAACTGGCGACCTGGAGGCGAGCCGAGCCCTGAGCCAGCTGCGTCCTGGCCTACACTTCACCACACAGGGCAAGCACACAGCGCCGTCGGGTAGAAGAGACTCTCCTGGGGGAGGAAACACCAGGGCCAGTGTCTGCTCAACAACGACCAGGCCCTCTGAGGAGGCACAGACCCCACCTGACCAGAGGCTGGCATGGGGCGGATGCGGCAGGCATCTCGCCCTGGGATCTTCAGCTGCCTGACTTCTTGGGGGAGTGGGGGCTAGTGCTTAGAGCAGGCAGCTGGGAGTCAAGACTCCTGGATCCTGGCTCTGGGAGGGGTGGGGTGTCTAGTGGTTAGAGCAGGAGGGCTGGGAATTCCTGGGTGCTATTCTTGGCTCTACTGTGTGGCCTAGGCCACTTTGCGTCCCCACACTGACAAAACCTAAACACCCAGACATGGCTCCACAAAGGCTGAGTCCCAGAAGGAACATCCCCAGCTCCCTCCACACCTACCCGTCCCAAGGTAGAGGACAGTGCGAGAAGTGTTGCTGGCGTCCAGGACCCTGTCAGCCACCACCTTGGTGTAGGTGTCATTGGTCTGCAGCACATACAGGGGGCGCTGCCCGTCGGGGTAGATGACGGTCTCGATTTCGGGGTAATCTTTGATGATGCTGAGGACTGCTTTGGAGGGGGCGCTGGGGGAATTGTAGGGGACGCACTATGGAAAGAACGGAAGAGGAAGGGGGGTAACAAAGAGGGAGGCCAATTTCTGCACAGACAGACCCTGCACCCTCAGGCTGCTCCAGTGATGTCTTCGAGGAGCCACCCAACGCAGAGCTCATTTTGGGGGTTAACCAGCAGAGTGTCAAAAAGAGTTAGGCACCTAACTCCTACTAGAATCAATGGGAGTGTGACACATGGCCAGAAAGGGTTAAGCAGCTCGTCGCTAAATGACTCAGAGTCAACCTTCAGAGACATGTAGAAAAGTATGTAAATGGTGATTAGGGCCATTCTATGTTAGATAGGCTAGAACTTTGAAATAAAAACCTGTATTGTTAGAAAACTAGAGGTAATACTAATTGTATGTGTTGACTTACATCTTTTTAGATGTTAGCCATGTAAACGGACAGTTCCTGTCTATTATTATAGCTATTGATTCAGAGATCAAAAGGGAATATTAACATTTAGACAAATTTTGGGTGAAATAATGTCATTGTCTCTACGTCTCTTTAAAGTTTGTGGTAAACTGTATATGAACTGCTTAACGGATAAAATTACTTTATGTTAATCCATGTACTTGATTACTGGTGATTTTTGGGAAACAGAAGGTTACATCAAAAGCCTATTGTTCAACCAGGACTGTATGGTCAAGAGGCTGCTAGAAAACTGTATAAAAGACTCTTGGGAACTGATCCTTTAATCTCAGATCTGCTTGATACTTTATGCAGGGGAAACTTGAGTCATAAGACTGAGATCTCCAGTCCCATCTGGATCACCGTGAATATGAACATTGGACTATAACCTATGGACTAATTCTGAAAGAACTCTTTTCAACTACAAAACTCACCATCTCTACTGTGAATCTGATCTCAGAACTGGGCTCATGTCTGTATGTATACTGATCTTTTAACCATACTCTCTTTTCTTTTTAAATAAATTGTAGTTTAGTTAATAAGAGTTGGCTGTATGCGTGTGTTTGGGTAAGATCTGAAATATTCATTAACCTGGGAGGTAATGTGTCCGATCCTTTGGGATTGGTAGAACTATCTTCTATGATGAATAATGTGTTCAGCAATCCTCATCCTATTTGACCTGGGTGTCTGGCTGGAGGCCTAAGGCTGGGTTGCTTTAAGAGAACTGAGTTTTGGCTTCTGGGTAGCCAGTGAGGTGTTGTAGAAGCTGCTTTGAGGCTAGCTTGGTGGATCTAAGCACTGGAATGACCACCAGCTTTGGGGATGGTCTGCCCCATTCTTTGCAGTTTGCCCTAATTAAGTAACCGCAGTGTGGCTCCCCGGTCACAGGGAGTTAGGCACCGAAATACCTTTGAGAATCTGGACATAAATGCTGCTATGGGAGTTGAGCGAAATGTTTCGGACGACACTTTTTTCTAACCAAGAAACAATGCAGGATCAGCTCAGTTGCAACATTTCGTGAATTCGTGTTGGTTTCGGCAAATTGTTCGGGGTTGGGAAAAAACCCTACATTTTTTTTCAAAAAAGTCAAAAAATGTTTCGATTCAAACCGACTTTTTGTTTTGAAATTCCCTTTAATTTCGTTTTTAAAAAAGGAGGCAAAAGCCCCAAACTGAAATGAAACTTTGTTCGCCCCAAAATGAAAATGTTTGACTTTTTGATTTGCCCATTTTCTTTTAATTTCAATTTTGGGTTGCGCCAAATGATTCTTCCCCCGATTTTCCGGACTTGCCAGTGAACCGAACAATGTGTTATTCGCCCCACTCTTGTATCCGTGAGATTGCAACAGTCTCTGTGCTCACCTGTTTGTCCTCCCTAAACGCTTCCCTATTCATGTGCACCTGCCCCCTTAGGGCACCCACGTGGGACTCAGGGGGACCAGGTTCCATCCCTAGCTTTGCCACTGATCTGCTGGGTGACCTTGGGCCAGTCCCATCTCCTTCCCAGTCCTCCCTCCAGAGCGCTCACTGCAGCTACTAACCCTCTCCCTGCCACAGGTTCAGTTTGCTCCTAAAGATGTGACAGGACCCAGGCGTCTGGTGTTAGGGGGTCCCGTGGAGAAGGAGCTGTCAGAGAGTGGAGGAGAGACAGCAACTGGGAGGTGCTGAGGGCTGCAGGGAAGAGATGGCTGGCTTTCCTTTGGAGGGATGGGGGGCTGTGGATAGAAGGATGAGTGGACAGGAAGCTTGGCCCTGTGGAGATAATTTGTTGTTTACAAATTCCCGTGGAAAGGAGGAAGAGCTCTGGGTTACTTTTATTTGCAAGCATTTAAAGGGGTGCTCAGTGCTTGGCCTGGGCCCCTCCCGCCTAATCATGCAGGTTCCAGAAAGCAGAAGGGCAAAGTTGCGCTTTCGAAATGACTCCGCAGCCACTTGTAGGCCCCTGTGACTGACAGCGGGCCCTTTGTGGCTACTGACTGCCCCGGGCAGCTCTCTGGTAATTCCCTGCAAGCCACAGAAGCTCGGAGTCCATCCCCCAACACCTCCGTTCGCTGTCAGAAATGGGGGTCCCTTCGTTACTCCTGGGGAGCTGTTTTGGGACGCAAACCCCGCCCCATGCAGGCCTCACCGTGCCGGGTCGGTGCGCTGGCAGGACGCTGGTGTAGCCCTTGAGCTTGGAGGTTCGGAAAGTGTGGGTCACCGTGTCCATGGAGTAGGCGCACACGGCAGTCGTGCCCCTGCAGGGGGAAAATGCTCCCTTCAGGCTTTGGCAGCTGGCAAGGCAGAGCTGGTTACCACTGGCACTGGATGCTTTGTGCTAGGACCTGGGCTCTGAGGCCCACCCGACGGAAATGAATGGCAGGCGCGGCGGGCCTGTGCTGGAGTCAAACCGGGGAGCCAGCGCCGAGTTACTTTCCCTGCTTGGGGAGGGGGAGACTGGCCAGGGAGCTCGGACGCCTTGTCATTGTCTTCTGCCTCTTTGCCCAATGGATGTCCTGCCTGTCTAAGCCGCTCCGGGCTGGGCAGCTTCCTGCCCTATTCTTCACGGGCATAGTTTGGGGATGGAGCCGGGGATGAGGGGGGGATGTTGCTCCCCCAAACTGCAAGTCTGGGGCAGGCATGGAATTTCCCCCTCTACGCTTGGCCCCATTGGCCTGACTGGAGCTGCCCCTGCCCCCCAAATATATACTTCAAACCACGCCTATGCTATTCCCCTGGTCATGGGGGGAGGTTCTCCTGGCGAAGGGGCACCGTGATTCCCATCTGTCTCATGATGATTTAACTGGGAATTGGTCCTGCTTCGAGCAGGGGGTTGGACTAGATGACCTTCAGGGGTCCCTTCCAACCCTGATATTCTATGATTCTATGATTCTATGAGAGCAGCAGGCATACTCCATGGGAGAGGGACAACAGGGTGGGCGAGAGCCCCCCCTACTATGACCCTGCCTCCTCCCTGCACCCCCAGGCAACGTTCTGCCCCCTTCACCAGCCGTGGGGCAAGGAGTCTGTGTGACTTCAGCCTGCAGCGTGGCCCCAGCCCTGCCCGGCTCCGGCTGCGGCCCCTGCTCACCAGGCACTGGCGAAGATCCCGTACAGCATCCCTCGGCCTGTCTGCCCCTTGCCCAGGACCACAGCATCGCGCAGCTCGTTGAAGCGCTGGGGATGGGTGGGACCGCCGCACACCAGCCTGGCCTGGAGGAACGTGGTCCAGAAATCGACCAGGAGGCTCTTCCCACCTTCATCCACCTAAGCAGGGTGACAGAGGAAAAATCCCAGAGCTCTTCAGGCCTAGAGCACGAATGTTCCACCACAACGCCCCCTGCCCCTGCCACCAGATCCACGCGTGGCCTGAACCATGCTGGCCAGAGCGCACGGCCCCGGCCCGTTATAACAACAGCGAGAGTTGTTATAACTACGCATTGAGAACTCATGTGGCTCACAGACATGGCTCACAAAACTGGTCTTTTTAGCTCCGGCTACTTCATGCTTCCAGGGCCTGCTGCTCACACTGTGACATCACCCTCGCACCCGTATCAGGTGTAAGAATGACAGACATTTGCCTTTCACTGCCAGCTCTCGGCCCGCGGGGTCTCCGTACCTTACACACGCGGCCCAGCCGGGCTTTGACCGGCTCTTCGTCCAGCCCCGCCGTCTTGTTGACTTCGTTATAGAAGAAGTAGATTTCATCCAGGTTGGACTCCTTTTCCGGCACCAAGGCGGCGCTGACGAACTCTGCCTCTGCGGGAGGAAAGGGGGATGGGGTGGGAAAAGAGATCGAAGTGTGTAAAGAAATTTGGCTGGAGCCATGTGTGTGTCAGCACCACCACTAACTCCTTGGCCAAGTCAAGATACGGGCCTGGAGGGGGTCATGCGTGTCGCCAACCCCAGGCCCCTCAAAACAATGAGACTGGCTTTAAAATCAAGAGATTGAAAATAAAGAAAGAAAGAAATAAATGCGGGGTTCTGGTTATTCTGAGCCTTTAGGAATCACATTTTCCAGCTTTTCTCTGCAACCAGGAGAGCTAAATAATTTATATTTTAAAGCAAGCTGAGATTCTCTTGCAATGCCGGGACTAAATGAGCTGGGGCTTTAAGAAGGACTTTTAACTACTGTGAGGCTTGCAAGACTGTTGTGTGAATTGACTCTCCTGGATTGCATCTGTTTCATAGAATAATAGTCATCATCCCTAGCTCTCCCCAAAGGAGGTCAGTATCACTATCCCCATTTTGCAGATGGGAAACTGAGGCGCAGAAAGGAACTTGCCCAAGGTCACGCAGCAGCAGAACCAGGAACAGAATCTTGGTCTCCTGTTCCCCACTTCAGTGCTCTATCCCCATGGCCACATTTTGTTTTGGGAATCAGAGCTTCTACTGGCAGAGAATCTGTATCATCTCTGCAGTAAGGGGCAGTGTACCCATCCCCTGAAGTGCCAGCTTTTTCTGGATGCCATCTGCCATGCTTGCAAATGTGTCTTTCAACCTTCTTCTTATTACCTTTCCAGCCTAGATTGCTAGAGCTGAAGGGTTCTGAAATGCCAACCTGTGGAACTCCCTGCTGCAGGGGTTCAGCAAGGCAAACACTGTGGGGGCTGGACAGTTCTATGGCCAATATAACACATAGCTGTTTCAGCTGAGACTGGGGTAATGGAGTTTGATGCTAAAGGAACCAGATGATCACTCCAGCAGGATGGATTGGCAAACAACCCCTGGCACATGCAAGGTTTGACCCAGTGCGTTGCGTTGGGGTGAGATCCAGCAGCATCAGGGACTGGCCGCTACTGGTGGTGATGGATCTTTGGGGAAAGCATCGGGCCCAGCCTGGCTGCTCTGACCCGCCTTGGGGCAGGCCAATAGGAAAAGCCTCTCTTACTGGTGAGCCATTTATCTTCTGTCCTCAGCAGCTTCCTTGGGCCATAGCTCCTCTGGATGGTGCTTCTGTCCTGGGACAATGCCGAGTACAGGCTGCCCTCTGCAATATTAACCCAAGACAAAAGAGGATGGGTGTTCTCCATGGGGGGGCGGGAGCCCTAGCCCCCTCCCACCTTCTGGGGGGAAGCCCCACCAGCCTCCTGTGGAGTATGGCCATTATCCAGTATGCCAATATCCACTTTCAAGACAACAGAGGACCCTGGTCCATGGGCAATAAAGAACAAACCTTGTTCTTCATGGCCAGCTGCAGGTCACACTGGGAGACAGGAGTAGAGGCGGGACTAGAACCCACATATCCTGGCTCCCAGTTGTCTGCTCTAACCACTAGCCCACATTCCCTCCCAGAGCTGGGAACAGAACCCAGGAGTCTTGGTTCCCCATCCCCAACCAGTAGACTCCTCACTGGGAATAGAACCCAGGAGTCCAGGCTCCTCATCCCCTGCGCCAACCAGTAGAACACTTGCTGGGAATAGAACCCAGGAGTCCTGGTCCCCATCACCTCTCAGCAGAGTTCCAAAGCCCATCTAGGCTGCAGTGGGATCTCCTCCAAAGAAGGAAACTCCTTTATTGGCACCAGCCCTGCTCCCAACCTCCCCTGTCCACTGGACCTTCCCATGGGCCTGGCTCATCTTGGGATATTACAGGCTGCAGTGGGGAAGCCCACTGCATGGGTCCAATGCCACCTCCCTCTCCGGCACCGCTCCTCTGGGGCTTGGGATCCAGAGAGCAAGAGGCAGAGAACGCACCCAGGGCGAGGCCCAGGGGGACCCTAGGTGGCTCCTCGCCCCCCACTCTATCTGGGGATGGAGAGAGGTGGATCTCCTTACCCACAGCGATGGCTGCAGCCGGCTGAGACGGTGATGCCGGGGCGAGGCTCTCCCCGCTGATGGCAAGGGCTTGGCCCCGTTTGTCCTGCTGCAGTGTCGTGTCATTGGTCTGGGAGGGGAGTGGGGGTAAACCCAAGCCAACAGTTTTAATTGTTTCTATAGATCTTCTTACCCAAGAAGCTTCACAGACCTCAGCCCAGCTGGCCTCTTGCAGTCTGACATTTCTCTGATTCTATTTTCCCTGCGAGGCAGTGCCCATCTTACACACATGGAGACAGGGCAGGGGCCGCGGGAGTCCACTGCAGAGCTGGGAATGGAACCCAGGAGTGCTGGCACCCAACCCCCTACTTTAACCCACTGGACTCACACTTCCTTAAGCGATGTCTTAGGAGAATGAACCCAGATTTGACAGGTCACAGGGCAATATTATAGACCCGGGGATGGAAATGTCCCAGTTATGAGTGAGGTGACTAGTGCCCCCTATGCCCATGGGCCATTCTCTATGCATTCCCCCAGCCTGCCATGCTCACCAGGAACCAGCATTTGGGGGAACCAGCGTTGGTGCCGCAGACGATGACGGAGCTGCCGTTCAGCCTCTGGATCACCCGGATGTAGTTGTCACACTCGGCCTGTGGGAGAACCAGCCCCGAAGCACTGTGGTTAGTGCTCATTACACGTACCCGGCATTAATGGCAGGAACAGACCCAGACCTCGGCATTTCACTGAGCAGGTAGATCTGAGACGTCCTCTGTGTGTGATTATATACCCACGATAGAGCCCTGATGGGTGACAGAGCCAGGGGCACAGCTGGGATAGAACCCACGAGTTCTGAGTCCCTGGCCTCTGCTCCCACCACTAGACTCCAGTCCCATCCCAGAGCTGGAAACAGAACCCAGGAGTCCTGCCTCCCAGACTCCACGTTTGCTCTACTTAGAAGCCCCATTCCCCTCCCACAGCTGGGAACAGAATCCAGGAGTCCTGCCTCCCAGACTCCACGTTTGCTCTACTTAGAAGCCCCATTCCCCTCCCACAGCTGGGAACAGAACCCAGGAGTCCTGCCTCCCAGCCCCCCTTTGCTCTACCCACTAGACCCCCCCCCACCATGCAATGCTGTCTGTGCAGTGGGTAGCGGGACGCGCTCAGGAAATGGAGAAACTATGGCGGGGAAGGAAGCTCAAAGCAACCGCCCAGCTCCTTGGAGCCAAGCCCTGGCACGGTGAAGGGACCACCGGCCCTGCCCGGAGCAGAGGCAAGGGGTCCCTCCATGCTCAGCACTGTGGGGTCGTCTCTAAGCTCCATTAGCCATCTCTGGGGGGCTCAACATGCTGCTGGGGGTGTCAGTCGCTCACGGCTCAGGCCCATCCCTCGCCAGGGTCCCCTCTCACCTGCACCACCCCAGGCTTGCTCCTGCAGTTCTTCTCCACCTTCTCATCAGCCCGCAGGGGAACCTGGGAGGCAGACGGGGAGGAATGCTGATCAGACCCTGATCCGCCCCATGCCCCTGGCCACAGGTGGAAAGGTCCAGTGGGGTAGCCCTCAAGGGGATGGTGCTTCTGATCCGCCACAGGAGAGGTCCCACAGGCCTCTGACCCTGGCCATACCCCATCTTCCCACAGACCTCGCAGCCCCGAGCCGCCCCCATCGACTATGCAAGGGGAGTGGGGAGATGTGGCATTAACCCCGTGTTTATCGGAGCCCCTCACGCAGCACCTCTTTGTGCTCCCAGGGGGACCTGCTGCAAATGGAGACAGCCCGAGATCTCTCTGGCCGTGCGGCCTCGAGAGAGGAAAGCCCTGCTGTGGGATGGCAGGTGGCTGTCCCGTGGGTACCTGGCCAGCCGGCAGGTGGCCCCTGAGCCCGGCAAGTGACTCTCAAAGGGACTCTCCTTTCAAAGCCCAGCCTGGTCTCGGCTGGGAGCTGCCTTGCTTAGGCTGAGCTGGGGTTGGCTGATGGCCCAAGGAAAGGAAACTCGCCAGTAGGATCTGATGGAGCCTGTCCTTGCTGGGAGTCTCTTCCTGGTGCCTGAGCCAGTCTCCTCTAAAAGCTGCCAGATCTCTTCATTGGCTTGTCAGCTCTGGGGCCTCCAGCTGATCATACACCATCATTGCAGACCCGGGAGGGAGGGGATGGCAGGGGCCAGGATAAACCCAATGAGAGGGGCGAGGGACCCCCACACACCCCACCTCTTACCTGGGTCTGGTTGACCTCCGCCTCCTTAAATGTCAAGATGCGCAGCGCTCCCCTACCCCCAACGTACAGCTGCTCAGATCCGGCATCATGGAAGAGGACTGTGGACTTCTCCCCATTCTCGAAGCTTAGCACAGGAGAGTCTGGGGGGGAAAGTGAGGGGGCAGGACGAGAAAGGAGAGGATAAAGTTTGCTGAAGGCTGAAATCCAGACTCTACCCCCAGCCCGTCCTTCCCAGCTGGCTTCTTTCCTCTCTAAGGCAAATATGTTGCGATCAGCCTCCCCCCGTTTTCAGATGGGGAAACTGAGGCACACAGCAGGGCCATAGTTTGGGACCCACAGTGGGCAAGTTGCAGTGCTGGGAAGAGAGCCCAGCTGGCAGCACAGTTCGCTAGACCGCACAGCGTCTCTTGGGGTCGCCAGACTCTCCCTGAGGCAACAATTCAGGGCCCATTCTGATGCTCGGTCTCTCTTTCCGGACACTCGGTGCCAAACTGGATGGCAGCTTCTTTATAGTGTGGACACTAGAGACTGGACTGAGACCTGCCAAACCCACCCCTTGCCTATCGAAGGCTTAAAGAGACGCCGTCGGTTCCTGCTACAGTAGAAGAGGGAAAAGCTAGCTCCGGCCGGCCCAATCCACATTTTATGAACACGCCCCAGTGCACATTGTTCCTGGACCTCAGCCTGTCCATGGGTAGCATGAAAACCTCAGCCTTACGCAGGCCAAATCTGCCCCAGCAGGGCAATAGTCCAGAGCAGGGTTTCTTGAAAACTGGTCCGTGGACTGGCGCCGGTGTCTGAGATTTCCCTGACGCAGTTCAGGAAGGCAGGAAGCTTGCCCCTGGTACCACAAAGGTTGAGAAATGCTGCTCTGGAAGCAGGCACCCAGCTTATTTGGCACACAGGTAGGTCCACAGGGCTCCAGTAGGGGGCACCGGCAGACAAGCACACAGCTCTTGTGCAGCATGCCCACGGTCGCTGATCCAGGCACCTACACTCCCTGCCCTGTAACCAGGATGGCGCCAGGTCCTGTACAAGCCAATGCAGAAAGCTGGTCCCTGCCCCGCAGGGACAGCACACAGCCATGGGCTGCTCCTTGCTGCGGTCATCTTGCGGCCAGCCAAGAAGCCAGACCAGGTGCGGCTGGCTCTTGGAGCTGGTACCTGCCCCCAGCCTGGGATTCTGGCTCTCTTGGTTGTGCAGTGACCCGCCCTCTTGGCCTCCCATTGGCACAGGCTTATCATGCAGCAGGGAGCGCCATTATGTTTTCACTAGAGTAGTGACCATGGGATGGGTGTGGGCATGTAGGAGTTTCTGGTCCTGGTACTAAGGATCAGGGAGAGGGGGGCATCATGATGCACCCACCCCAGGGATGGGGAGTGGCTGTTGGCTGGGCATCAGGGTACAGAGGGTTAAGTCATCTCTGGCTTTGACAAGGAGAGCACCCTCACCAGCAGCAAAAATTCTCCTCCACCATCAGTGGGTGGGGGCTGCAGGCACTGAGAGAGAGCGAGCAGACCTGGGGGCCCAATTCTGCCCCCTGCTGAGCTCAGGGGAGCAGACCCTGCCTCTGATTCTGACAGACAGCCTCCCACCAGGCTGCCAGGTGGGGACTCTTATGGGGAGGATTTGGGGGAAACGGGGGGAAACTGATTCTTAGGTCCCATCGCTGGCAACTACCCTGCAATGACTTCCTGCTATGGGATTGCCTCTCAGGCTAGCCCAAGGGGTACAGTAATGGACGCCCCTTTACCTTTATTGCCTCCCTGGCCCATACCACTTCCATGTCACTACCAAAGCAATGGATCTTCCTTCCCTCCTAGCGCCTCTTTCAGGGCAAACGTTTTCAGCCACGCCCTGCACGAGACACCCCTTGGTGCTTTTGCTGCCAAGCAAAGACGGGCTTTGGTTTCCCACCGGAGCAAGGGGGCAGAGCTGGAACAGGCCACGGTGTGTGCAATGTGGCTTTTTCATTCTCTGTGCGTTGAGTGGCAAAGGGAAAAAAAGACACCACTCTGCTCCGGGAAACCGCAGAGCCATCAGAAAACTGCAGCGGCTGCATTACACAGATGTTGTTTTTCTGCCCCTGGCAAGCCACCAACACTTCACAATGAATGCGGGTCAAGGGGTAGGGGCTTTTTCACGAGGGAGGGTCAGACTGGATTGTGCTGAGGAATTGGTCTCCTGGTAGAGGCTATTTTGGAGAGTAAGGCATGGATCATGCTGTAGCTGGGGGCACTTATCTGCATTGCAGAGGGTGCAGAGACTTGTCTATAACATCCGTAGTCCCTCTTTCAGTAACGGAGGCACCAGCTGGCTCTTTCAACAGCTAGGAGTTAACCCTGAGCCTGTCAGTTCTGAATCAGATGGGAAGTGACTCCAAATGAAATCACTGATCAGGCTGCAGTTGTAACACCTGTCAGACCAACAGCCCAGATTGACGGTTATCTGCCACTGGCAGCCAAAAAATAAATAAAAGTTTCCTTCTTGTCATCTCTTTAATCAAATCAAACTAATGTATGGACCAGTCTTTAAGTAACATATTCCCCCAGCAAAACTCCCCTCCCCACCTCAAAAGCTGCTTTCTAAACCCACCATGCCATCCCCTCTTTGCCCCCCATTAAACACTCCCACCTTTCATTTCCTATCATCAGATGGTTAGATCCGCAGGAGGCCGATAGGAAATTAACCCCCGCGTCATACAAGCCAAGTCAAGCAAACAGCAAAAACAATATGAAATGAAACATACCGAGTGGATCAGGAATATGGCACCAACAGACGCATCAGATCTTATCTCACCTTTAAGGGTAAACTTCAGTCTTGGTATCTTTTGGGCTGAACAGAACGCTGACAGGAGGAATAAATATAGAGATCTCATATTTGTGCCTGTCCACACGCCTCTGGAGAGAATTTTCTTTCTGATGTTAACTGCTGTCACTAAGACTCTGGCAGGGCTGGCTCGGTGCTGTCTGTACAGTTCTGAGCCTTGGGCTTTCTCTGGTGGGCTCGTCTGCAGTTTCACATTTTATACCTGCCATCCTGAGCCAGGAGATGTAACGTCAGCATAACTTCCTTCAAAGGAGAGGAGACGGAGGAGAAAATAACCCCCTCTGAGCTCCACAAAATGGAGCTCCAGAAAACAGCTTCAGCAAGAAATTGCTCTTGTGGGGAAGATGGGAAAATCACAAGGTGCGGGAGCGAGCTGCAGCGATCTAGCGAAGTGGTTTTAAAGGCCACCCGTTCAGGGGTTGCTCATCGGTCAGTGGGGACGCCCTGCCCCTGGGATTTTCTAGCCCAAGCATCAGCCCTGCACTGGAAATGCAGACGCCAGGCTCCGCATTTTGTCCTGGTTTCAGCATGAAACCTCTTTTAGTGCAGAAAGGCCACGTCCCCCTACCCTTGAGCCCAATCAGTGCCCCCTCTCCCCCCAGTGTAACTGCCTAAGCAGGATCACTTGAGTCCGGAAGGTCGGTCCCCAGCATATATCGTCCGGGAGGACTCCAGGAGGGTTGCCTAGTAAATGATGCTCACTGGATCGGGGGAGCTCTGAAGCTGGCAGGAGCTGATGCTAACCCAGACAGCAGGTGAGTTGTAAAGCCGAGGAGGGACTTTAGTTCCCCTAGTTAAAAGGCCTCTGCCAAAGGAACAGGTTGCCATGGTGATGGGCCCAGTGCTAGACAGAAGGGACCTGGTTCTTGGCTACACCAGGGCCCCTTGAGGCTGCTCTGGTGGGCTATACAAGGGGCTGAAATTGTGCCCCCCTAAGACTCTTCCCTGTGCAGGGGACCTCTCTGGAGCTGAGGTTAGCCTCTGCACTTGCCTTGCGCCCAGCCCCTGCTTCCGTGGGGAGTAAAGCGTAAAATCGAGCAGCCTCAGGGCTGCTCTAATGGGCGCTGCGGCCGAGGCAGGGCCTTGCACAGCCCCAGAATACTGGGAGCAGAAAGGTGGCTTCAAGGCAAAGCCAGCCTTACCCGCACCCACCGTATGCAACACTCTGTCCCTCACATATTGGGGTTGATCGGCTGCTGCACCTAACAGACCCAAGTTGCTTAGCTCGGGCAGTGAAGGTGCCTGTGTACAGATCCAGAAATCCCAGGTTCAGTCAGGGCTGCTGGTGACCCACTCAGGGGTGTGGGGGTAACACTGGATTTGTCTCTCCCCTGAGTGCAGGAACAGAGGCAGGCCCATGGCACTAAAGCCATTTAAAATCTGGGCATACACACAGCGGAGGGGTTACAAGCACTCCTCCCGCTGTGTGACTGCTGCCTTTCCCAGGTGCCGCGCCCAGCCTCCTGCTCTGGGGCCAGAACCAAACATGGGCTCAGCTGCTGTGACTTCAAGGACTGACTACCTGGTTGGCAAGCAAAATTGGGCGGGTGTCTACGTGAGCCCAACTGGGCCCACAAACCCGACTCTAAAACCAGGCCCGCGACCTTCGCTCACTTCCCGTTTAGCTGCCCCACTGATGGCACAAGGAGGCCAAGTGCAAAACCTCCAAAATGGCCACTCAGCTTTCGACGCCTCCACTTTGGGGGGCCCCAGTTTGAGATGCTCAGGGCCTGGTTTTCAGAGATGCGGCTCCCCTGGCCATCAGCTGGTTTGGTGGGTCACCCATTGGGGGAGGGATAGCTCAGTGGTTTGAGCATTGGCCTGCTAAACCCAGGGTTGTGAGTTCAATCCTTGAGGAGGCCATTTAGGGATCTGGGGCAAAAATTGGGGATAGGTCCTGCTTTGAGCAGGGGGTTGGACTAGATGACCTCCTGAAGTCCCTTCCAACCCTGATATTCTATGATCTCTGAAGATCAGGCTCTAGATATCTCAGATTGGGCTGAAGAGGTCAGTTGTGGGAGTCAGTGGGTTGGGGACTAGAACTGCCGATATCCAAGCCTCGCCTGCCAACCTCTTCACAGAAGAGAGCGCTCACCTGTCGCTGTTCGGGGTCTCATTTTGGGCTAGACCAGCTTTGCAAACGATGCGTGGAGCTCTTTATCTTTGCACTTTCCCAAAGGATTATTCCTGCTGGGCCTTGCCCCGGACAATGGAGCATGGAGCGAAGCCATGAAGGCGTTGCATTCTGAATGCCCGAGTGAGCCCTAGCCACGCAAAACGAGGATAAGAACACACTGGGTCAGACCAATGGCCCACCTAGCCAGTATCCTGTCTTCCGACAGTGGCCAGGGGCCAGCTGCTTCAGGGGGAATGAACAGAACGGGGCAATTTTGAATGATCAATTGTTGTCCAGTCCAATTTCTGGCAGTCTGAGGCTAGGGGTTGCGTCCCCCCGACCATCTTGGCTAATGTCCATTGATGGACCTATCCTTCAGGAACTTTTCCTTTTTGAACCTAGCTATACTTTTGGCCTTCACAGCATACCCTGGCGGTGAGTTCCACAGGTTGACTGTGAAGAATTGCGTTCTGTGAAGAATACCGTACGCTTGTTTAAAAGCCATTGCCTATTAATTTCAGTGAGTGGCCCCGGTTCCTGTGGTCTGTGAAGGGATAACTAACACGTCCCTTGTCACTTTCTCCACACCGGTCATGATTTTATGGACCTCTGTCCTTTCCCCCCGTAGTCACCTCTTTTCCAAGCGGAACAGCCCCAGTCTTCTCAGTCTCCCCTCGAACGGTGGGTCTTCCATCCTCTAATCATTTTCACTGCCTTCCTCTGCCCCTTTGCAGACAGAATTTCAGCTTCTCCGACCCCCTGGCTGTGCTCCCCAACCCGGGTCG
The DNA here is from genome assembly GCF_965152235.1 of Eretmochelys imbricata. Classification (NCBI taxonomy): domain Eukaryota; kingdom Metazoa; phylum Chordata; order Testudines; family Cheloniidae; genus Eretmochelys; species Eretmochelys imbricata. Next base: position 8,562,635 of record NC_135595.1, on the reverse strand, counting down.
GTTCTGCTGGAAGTGACTACGGGTTCGAATGCTTTCACAGCCTGTCTTCTGCATTTTCAGTAGCATTACACTGAATAAGCTCCTCTCCCGCCCCCCGGCACTCCCCATGTCTCATGTCACTGCCTGTACCTCTCCCCTTAGCCATGGGGGGCTGAAAGTGCTTGAGTCTGTATATTAGAAAGACTTCTCCGGTGCTGACATGCAGCTGCCTCTGGGTGGAGCACAGCAGCCATTTAAAACCTGTTATTGAACTGGAGCAAAGGGGGAATTTAGGGAGACGGGTGACTGCCCCAGCACTGGGCCTGTAAAGGGTTATATCCCTCCAGCCCCCATGAGGAAAGGGTGGGCATGGTTCCTGCCAGAGTCCAGCCCTGCTGCTCATAGCATCTCCCCCCCCGATGGGGGTAACGTAATCCAGCCACAGAGAGTCGGGGGCATCCCCAACATGCCAAGGCCGAGCCCCAGGCAAGAACCAGCCCCCCTCCCTCTCTCCAAGGGTCTGGGCAGCCAAGGCTTTCAAGCAGGTTCCCCAAGCAGAAACCCCCTTCTTCCCGGGGCTCCTGTACCCCTCTCCTCCAGGACACTCCCCCTCCCCCCCCCCACCAAACTGAGCCGGGATCCTCCCTTCTAAGCCCCACCCATCTCCAGGCTGGACAAGTGCCACGGGTGGGCTGGGTCAGGGCCCACAGCGCCCAGCAAGACTCTTTCATTTCTTCCTGCCTGGCATGGGGAGCTGACCCAGCTCGGGGCCTCCCCCTGCCCTGGAGGGGGCGGGCAGCTCAGTCTGTGCTGCTGGGTGTGTTTCAGGGCTTTAGCAATTGTAAATCTACAGCCGCTCCCTGCTCTTTTTGCTGCATTATGGAGGGCAGGGCAGGGCAGGGACTCAGGCTAGGCGTCAGCACTCCTGGCTAGTGGTTAGTGCATGGGAAAGGGGCACCAGGACTCCTGGGTTCTAATCCCAGCTCAGGGAGGGGAGGGGTCTTCTTAGCGGTTGGGGGTGGGTTGGGAGCTAGGAGGGGAGGGATGTGGTTAGAACATGGGGATGAGGAGTCAGGATTCCTGGGCGCTATTCCCAGCTCTGGGAGGGGAGCTGGGTCTAGTGCTTAGAGCAGGGGGGCTGGGACAAAGGATTCCTGAGCGCTATTCCCAGCTCTGGGAGGGGAGTGGGGTCTAGTGGTTGGAGCAAGGGGGGAGAATGGGAGCTGGGACTCCTGGGTGCTATTCCCAGCCCCAGCACTGACTCACTGTGCAATCCGTAGTTAGTCCATTCCTCATCCTGCTTTGATTTCTGGGGAACCAGCGCTTGGCTCGGGAATTGTTCAGTGTTTAAACCCTGGGCAGCAGCATCTCTTCTGCTGACAGTTTGCTCCCTGCCCACTGGGCTGACTCTCCCCCCAACTCCCTCCAGTCCTGATTTCTTCTCTAAGCCCAGCCTAGGCTCCCTCCGCTATTTCTCTTTTATTCCCTGCAGCCTGGGCCGTTTGTGAACATGGGCTCCCTCGTCTGACAGGCTGCGCACCCTGCCCTTATGAGAGATCTGTGTTTTGCAGTGTCATGCCATCACACAGGTACTCTGGCATCTCTCTCTCTCTGCAAGTTCCAAATCACTGCTTGGGTCTTGGATTTAGGCTGAGGCTCAAGAAACAGCTTCCTCTTTTCATTTGCGCTGATTTGTCCTGCCTGGCTGTAACGCTGGGGACAGAAAATGACAGGGAAGACTAAAGAATAACAAACCCTAAAATCCCTCCAGCCCCTTGTCAGCCAAGATTTTTGCTAACAAGGAGGCCTCGCAGCCCCACCTGGAGGAATGAGACCCACCTACCTCCTGTTGTACAGGCAGGGAAACTGAGGCCTGCAGAGCGGTTCCAGGTCACAAATCACATGGCAGCTTTGGAAAGAGAACCCCGGCGTCCTGGCCTGGTACTGAGTAGCAAAGGTTCTAATTGATTGTCAGGAAGCCCATGGGGTGGGGGGAATGGGAGTAGAGGGAAGAAACTATCGATCCTTTGCTCGATAGCGTGAATTGTGCTTTGCTGAGATGCACGTAAAACCTTTTCCCATTGCCTGGTGCAGAGAATAACACACAGACTGTATGGCACTCTTCAATGCATTTTCAGCGAGCCAATTAAATATATCTGGGTTAAAACTGGCTTTCCGAGTCTTTGGCCTACTACGGCCCGTGGGCTGGATCTGGCCCGTCAGGGCTTTGGATCCGACCTGCGGAATTGCCAGCCCTGTTGTGCAGTGGGGCTAATACAAGTTCCCTGCCTGCCCTGGCCCCGCGCCGCTCCCGGAAGCGGTCAGCACCACGTCCCTGTGGCCCCTGAGGGAGGGGGCCTGAGCCCTCTGCTGTACTCTGCACCCCAACCCCCCGCCCTGAGCCCCCTCTCGCACTCTGCACCCCAGCCTGCCCCAGGGAAATGCTGGGAACAATGCAGGCCCTGTGGGAATCAGCCCAGTTGTTCCTGGGCTGGGTATGGCCGCTACAGCATATTGGGGGGCAGAGGTGAGAGCAGGGAGGAGGAAGGAAAGTCAGGATTCCCAGGTTCAATTCCCAGCTCTGGGAGGGGAGTTGGGCCTAGTGGTCAGAGCAGGGGGGACTGGGAGTCAGAACTCCTGGGTTCAATTCCCGGCTGTGGCAGAGGGGTAGAGATTTAAAGCAGGGCCTGGGACTCGGGCATGTCCTGTGCTCTAGCCCAGTTTGAATGACTTACAGTATAACTTGGAAGCAAATCTCTGTGCCTCAGTTTTCCCCTCGCAGGGGGAGCGTGGGGAGGGTTATCACCTCTGATGAGCCTTGAGCTCCTGAGAGACCGCCAAGAACAGTCGTCACACTCCATCTCTGAACACCCTGCCCCCAGTCCAAGGGCTTGTGGATTTGGGCCTGCTGAAGAGAGAGAATCCAGCTGGGGAGTTTCAAGCTGGAGGCTGAGGGCTGTTCGCAGACATGTCCGATGAGCCAAGCTGGCCTCCATCCCTGTTGCAGGGATCATGTCAGAGAGGGAGCTGGAGTGCTCTGGGCTGCGGCTATTCTCTGTGTTGTATGCCCCCGCAGGGAAGCAGTGTATGTTAGAGCAGCCCTGAGGCTGCTCTAACTGACCCCAGGGATCGGGCAGAGCACAGCTCCAGGATACAGGGAGCAGAAAGATGGCTTAAAGTTCACAGCTACCGTCGTGCCTCCTCTCCCCACTCCCGGCCTTTCATCCCTGTCCCTGGTGTGGGAACGGAGCAACTGAGAATCATGGTCTGAGGGCTTCTGCTGTGTGCTGGCACCCAGGCCCAGGAGTCAATTTCCCCCTTAGACAATTAGCCTCCCACCCAAGCACACAAGTGACAGAATTCTTTTAGGATGCAGTTAGGGCTAAATTCAAACCTCAGCCAAGCTGGTATAAAATGCAGGGGACAAAATCCCCCAGGGGGCCCCAGCCAGGCTCCAACTTCTCCAAGGAGGTAGCGGAAAACTGCAGTTGAGGAAAAATGACTCGGGAGATGCACGCGTTTCACAAGCTGGGCCGACGGCCAGGAGCAGCGTGATGGACCAAGCCCGTGGCTTGTAGCTGGGCTACCAGGAGGAGAAAGGGACCATGTGCATACAGCACCTAGCGCCGGGGCCAGGGGGACTACAGGGCTCCTTCAGGACCCACATTGCTAATGCAAAGCACCGGGCTAATCGTAGGCAGGAGGGATGAAACCTGGGCTGTCTGCTAAAATAGACCCCTTTAGCGCAAGTCTAGGAACTGACTCATCAACCTCGCTGTGTGACCAATGCCGCCCCTCGAGGGACCCTGAACGCCACCCCTGAGCGAGCGTGGCTCCCAGCGTCATGCCCGGTAACTTGCCACAAAAATATCGTCCATGCCCGAAATTTCTTTGCCCCCTGGGTTCCCGGAGCGGTTTCGGTTTACTGCACCAAGGAGGGAAAGCGATTTGGAAGGGACAGACGGACCATAAACATCCCCGGCTCGGATTGTGCCAGGGGGCCTGGAGATCTGCCATTGCAACGCAGGTGCTGTTTGCCCAAGGAGGGATGCTCTTGACCCGGCGGCGTAGCCCCGCAGAGAACGCGGTCATATATGGGGCTCTAGGGCAAAGCGGCCATCGTGTAGCAGAGACGCCGGTGCTTTAGCTGCTACGAGCCAATATCTTTGGAAATGATTCCAATAAAACCCAGGGCAAAGGAATGAAAGTTCAATTCCTGCATCTTCGTGTCTTCTCTGGTTCCCTAGGCTGTGAGGCCAGGTCTGGAGTTACAGGGAGGCCACCCGGCAAAGTTGGTGGGGAATATAAATTATTCCCTGGCCCATGTGTCTTGGGGAGGGTTGTCCAGTGCAGGGGTTCTCAGGACAATTTTTTTGGTGGCCTCAGAGTGTGGCCACCAACTCTTGCTGGTGGCCGCCCCACACTTTCCCCTAAAATACATAATTAGCTTTAGCAAGAACAAATAAATACGCACATATACACGGCCAACTTGTCGTAATTTATTTGGTGCTAGCTAGTAAGTCTGATGTGAAAAGTGATATTAACTAACATACAAGTATCACTTTTCATAGCAGACTTACTCAGCCCTGGAGGGGGGGTCAGGGAAGGCAGGAGCCCGAAGCCCAGCAGCTGGAGCCTGGACCCTGCCACTGCACAGCCAGAGCCGGGGCCCCCGGGCAGAGTCTGCTGCCCCGCCACCCCATTGCTGTAGCCCAAAGCTTAAGCCCCAGTGCCCCTGGGAAGGTGGGAAATTCACTGGCTGCCTTCTCCTCCAGCATTGTACCCCAGGTGTCTCCAGAGGAGGGCAGGGTCCAACCCCTGCTGGCGGCCCCAGCAATCAACACCAAGGCAGTGCATCCGGGAGCAACAGGGAGTCGGAGGGGCTGCTAGATTCCTCCTCCAAGTCACAGCCCAGGAGGCCGTGGCCGCAAGACAAGACCCTGGTGGCCGCATGCAGCCATGGTGGCCACATTTGAGAAACAGACTCTAGTGTTTAGAGCAGAGATGCACGTCAGAATTCCTGGAGGTCTAGTCTATTCCCAGCTCCACTGTGTGATCTCAAGGCAAATCATGTCCCCTCTGAGTGCCTCAGTTTCCCCAAATAGGTGTTAATACTATAGCTTGTGAGCCCTCTAGTGGCACTCACAGTGTACTACGTTCTGAGAAGCTTTCGGAAACCAGCCAGAGCCACCTGCTCTGTGTAACTAGGCCTGGCACATTCCTGTATAGTGACTGAATGTGGTTATTTAGGCCCCAGCTCTGCCTGGGTAGCTTGTTCATAGTGTTGTAGTATAAAGAGCAAAGGACACAACGCCGCCCTGTTCCGTGCCTCAGTTTCCCCATCTGTAGCATGGGGGTTGTGCTATTTACCTGCATCAACGGGTTGTCATGAGGTGTAACCCCGTAATGACTGTGATGGGCTTTGAGCTCTTTGGCTCGCGGTTGCTATAGAAGTGCGGAGTGTTATGTATTGCTCTCGACGATCTGGTTAAGCATTAGACAAGACTTTCAACCACAGTGGTTTTAATAGATTGCATTTAGCAGCACGCTTGGTTTTTGCCTGACATGAATAATTCACTGCAGATTGAGAGGTTGTAAAAGGGTCGCGGGAAGAGGGGAAAGATGAACATTTTGTCTCCCTTCTGGGAGCCCATTAAGGATCTGGGTGATTTCAGGGACAAAGATGACTCCAGGCCTGGCAAAGACACTTCCAATTATTAATCCTCCCCAGTTTACCCCCATCATTTTATAGCAGAACTGCCAAAACCCCTGATAAATTGCCCCACTCGGACAGTTATATTATTTTCTGCCATGTTGTGAGAGCTGTTCCACTCCAGGGGAAGGAGCCATGATTTTACAATGTCCCACAAGATCCTTCCTCCTTTATCTCGCTGCTTTAGGACACATTCTCTCTCCACAGCTCTGGGACATTTACGTTTTCCCCCCATGCTTCCCAGCCAACACACCTCAAACCTGACCACTTCCTGGAGTAAGGACCATGGCTCATCCAGTTATTGAGATGTGACAGCTGCCCCCTGGGAACTTCACCACGCCCCACTAACCTCATTCCCCAGAGGTCCCCACCTCTCCAGCCCCTGCCAACCTAGGCGGGGTTAGAACCAGTGACCTAGAGATGAAAGGCTTCATAGTCCAGGCCCAACTCCCCACGCCACCAAGTCCATAGTCTCTAGCTTCTGCCTTAACATGTTATCTTTACACCAAACCTGCACCAGTATCATTGCCAGGTCCCTGAGAGTCGGCCAAAAAGGTCAACTATAAACGATCTCTGCTTCATGCTGACCACAAGACTCCCCGGCCCCCCCGCGCTGCTGCACAGGTGGAGCGTGGTGCTGGCGTCGGCAGCTCACAAAGATGAACCACTTTTGTAAGTTCTCTGCATTTTTCGTTCCCAGGTTTACAAAGCTATGGGGGCCTGAGGTGAGAAAATGGCCCCCCCCATCACATGAGTTTCATGGCAAACTTGCCTCCGCCACTGCTGCGCGGCTTGTTCCAGGCCGTATGGGGATAATGAGGGACGAACTCGAAGGTGGCGTGATGCTTGACCTTCCCTTTGCTCTTGCTCCAGAAGAAGATGAAGACGAAGCAGACGGTGACCGAGCTGAGGAATGGCAGGATGCCCATGGCCAAGACTCCCACCAGCGTGCCCACGTCAATGAGGGATGTCTGGAAGGCCTCCGAGCGGTTGGAGAACAGGAAGGAGTCGTTGCCCAACGGGGCGGAGGGCTTGCTCACGAGAAGGTGCGCCAGCAAAGTGTCGTTCCCTGCTACGTTGCTGGCAACGCAGTGGTAGGTGCCGCTGTCCTGGGCTAGGGCATAGTCAACCTCCAAGGTGCCATCTGCAAAGACCCTCATCCGCCCCTTGTGGTTGGAGTCCAGGCGGATGTTATGAGGCGACACCCAGTAGACGGTTGGATGTGGATCCCCTTCGCCCTTGCAGCTCAAGGTTGCTTTTCCCCCCTCTTCCACACTCACCTGCTGAGGGGTCTTGTCTGGGATCTTAGACTTCCTGCAGGTGAAGTGACTGGGCAGGAGGACGTCGGAGAAGTCCTTGAAGACTTTCCCTTTGACCGTTGTGGGGCTCGCGCAGGCGGGCTGCTGCCCTCCGAAGTTAAGCCTGCGTCGCCTTCGGATAATCCATAGGAGCCGGCAGTCACAGGCCAGGGGGTTCCTGTCTAACCGCAGGATTTCCAGGTTCCCCACCGAGTGGAAGACCCCTTCTTCCAAGGTCCTCAGGGCGTTACCAGAGACGTTGAGCAGCCGGAAGTAGTTGAGTCCTTGGAAGGCACTGGTGGCAATGGTGGCCAGCTTGCCTCCGGAGAGGTGGAATTCCTGAAGGCGCGAAAGGTCGCTCAGCCTCTTCCCATGGATCACCGAGATGGGGTTGTGGGAGAGATCCAGGTACCGGAGATAAACCAAATGCCTGAACGCCTCGTAAGGAACGGCGCTGAGGTTGCACTTGGTGATGGACAAGGAGGTCAAGTTCAGTCCCGAGAGGCTGCGGGGCTCCAGCGTCGCCAGGAAAGGCCAGCGGTCGATCTCCAGCACGTTCAAACGGTGCAGCCTCCGGAAGGAGTAGTTGTGGAGGACACTGATGTTGAGCACCTTGAACCGGAGCTCCACCAGGTGGGGAAGCTGGGAGAGGGCGAGCTGGGGCACGCCCGTCAAGTTGCACTTCTCCAGGGTGAGCTGCTGCAGACGGAGGAGCCCGCTGAAGGCTTCCGGTGAGATGAAGACCAGGTGGTTGTCCCCGGCCTCCAGCTTCCTAAGGTTGAACAGGTCTTTGAAGGAGTGGTCCAGGAAGATGACGATCTTGTTCTCGCTGATGTCAAGGATGGTGAGGTTAGGGAGGCCGGTGAAGATTCCAGGCGGGACGATTTTCAGCTGGTTACTCTTCAGCCGCAGGGTCATCAGCTTCTGCAGGCTGTTAAAGGCTCCAGGCTCGATGTTGGAGATGATGTTCTCGCTCAGGTCCAGCTCCTTCAAGGGCTGCAGGCGGGAGAACATGCCCTGGTGCAAGGTCCTGATCCGGTTCTTGCTCAGGTCCAGGAGCTCAGACTCCGGGGGGATCCCGCCCGGCACAGTGGTCAGGCGCCGGCGGTTGCAGAAGACAGACCTATCCTGGGAGGAGCAGTGGCACCTGGAAGGGCAGCTCCAGCTGGATCCCGTCAGGAGGGCCTCCAGGGCAAGGAAGAACAGGGGATGCCAACAAGCCCAAGAGAAGGGAGAGTCTAGGAAAGGCCCAGCCACCATCTTACCTGCTTTCTGCAAAACAAGAACATCCCATAGTTAGAGAACCAAAGCAGATCTACACCTAGACAGCAGCTGGCCACGGGTGCCTTGGGAGAGCCATGCAGCAGGCCCATCTATCTAAGAGCCAGACAGCACAGCATCTTGAACCTAACACTGGTGCAGGGCTGGCTCTTTGTTTTTTCGCCATCACCATGGTGTCTGGCCAGGGCTATCTCCCAAGGACCAAATCTGGGCCCCAATTTGCCTCCTGACGTGGTAGCAGGAGAGGGTCGGCGTTTGACTCTCTCTCCCTGCAAGGATACTCCTAAACTCACAATTCCTCCACAGCACCTGATACGCTTGCAATCCGTTGACCTCAGAAACACTTAAAGGAGGAGAGTCCCCCGTGGGCCCAGGAGGAGAAAGGGACTTGTCGAAGGTCACGCAGCACATCAGTGGCAGAGCCGGGACTAGAACCCAGGTTCCTGAGTCTCTGTCCGGCCTTCTACCCGCTGGATCGCACCACGGCTGATAAAACCTTTGCCTTCTGGAGAATGTCAGCTAACCCACAGCAGAGATGGCACTATCAATGTGATTTAAATGCCTCTCCGTGCTGACATGCACACCCAAGGCTGTATTTTATCCCCCTCCCAGCCATGTTGGCAGTCCCAGTTAGCACTGCAGGTGAAGGACAATGGATCTCGCTCAGCACTGAAATTCAGTGGCCCTGGGATATGATGTATTATTTTTAAAGCAGAGGACGATGCCGGGAACTTTTCCAGCCTCGAATGATTTATTAAAATACAAGTTCCCCTCTAATGAATGCCCAAGGGGTAGAAAACCATGTTCTCTACAGCTGCCGTTTGACAAGTTTGGAAGGCTTCAGAGCATAAATTGCTGCAGCACTGATGGGGGAGGCTACGATTTAGTCCCAGAGGTCCCAGAAGTCATAGAATCCATGACTTCCAGAGACCTCCGTGACTTCATCCCGTGGCAGTCAGGAGCTGCAGGGTCCCCACTGCCCGTGGTGGCAGGGAGCTGCGGGGTACCCCACTGCCCCAGGTCAGGGGGGGCCATCGGAGCTCCGAGCCACAGCAGGCGGCGGGGGTACCCCGCAGTTCCCAGCTTCTGCGGGTGGGGGGACCCTGCAGCTCCGAGTCAGGGCCCCCGCAGCTGCCCAGCCACCCTGGGGACCCCGCAGCTCCTCATGTTGTCATGCATATTTTTAGAGAAAGTCACAGACAGGTCACGGGCGTCCGTGAAATTTTCTTTATTGACCGTGACCTGTCCATGACTTTACTAAAAATATCCGTGACAAAATCTTAGCCTTACTGATGGGTTTTATCTACTGTCGGTGTCGCACCAAGCATCTTGAAAGGACCCGGCATTGGCAAAGAGGCCGCCATCATCCATCCTCGTCACTTGCCGCAAGATGCCTTTCGATGGTGCGGAGCCGTATCAGTCTGATCCCAGGGAGGGAGCTGTCCCCAGGGACCGGTGATCCAGCTTCTTTCATTTTTGGCCAAAGCTACATGGGATCTTGTCAGGCAAGTGAGTGACCTGAGACTGAATCCCAGCTGGGAGGGCCGGGGAACTGGGCTGGAACGTCTGCCCAAGCTGGAAGTTACCCCTGCTGCTGCCGTGGAGACGCCCCCAGGGACTAGAGCCGTTGCTAGCCTGTGCCTGGATCTGGCGGGAATGAAAAACCAGGCACTTGCTTTTCCCAGACAGGCGGGGAAATCCCTGCCCCTCGCTCGGACGTGGCCCTCGACCAGGGGCACTGCAGCTCCTGGAGGAATGCAGAAATAGCCTCCCTCGGACCCGTGCCCCATCTAGTGTCTGCCACAGGGCAGTGCAACAAGCCCTGTAGTGCCGGGATAACTGCCCCTGCCCCTTCCCCAACAAAGGGTTGGCATAAGCCCTGAGCAAGCACTGAGAGGGATGCTCTGTCCCAGCGCACACACCCCATTCCCATGGCAGGGGGTTTGGCTGCTGGGCGCGGCAAAGGGTCTCCTCCAGCGGGTAGCTGGCTTTCTCCCAGCCCTTCACAGCAGGGTTAGGTGCCACCAGGCAGCTGTGCAAGAGCGCAGACTTGAACCCAGGTCTCTCCCATGCCAGCCCAGTGCGTCAGACACACGCCCCTGCCACGTTGCATGCGATTTCCCAGAGATGGGCAGCTTTTGTCATTTAATTCCAGCCCGCCTTTCCAGCCACCATCCGGTGTGCTCCGGGAAGACACACTTACCTTTAATCATGACCCTGGCGGGGTGTCTGTGCGCACGGCCAGTTCAGATCGCAGCAAAGAGATTCCGGTTTGACTCCTCTGTTTCTCCAGGGCTCCCGCTGGCCACGCTGTCCTTCTTGCAGGTCATGGCCCACTGGGGAGAGAGAATCAAAATGGTCGGTGACTCGTCACCCCACTGATGGAGACGCCCGTCAGTAAGAACTATCTGCAAGGGAACTGGCTGGTTCTGTAGGACGGGGGCAAAGATACGCTCAGGCCACTGTGAGTGTTTGTCACTTGCGCCCCGGGAGGCTGAGCCCCTGGAAACAAAGCGGGCAGGGATCTGATGCTGCAGCCTTAAAAACCCCAGGCTTTAAGGGCTGCTACCATAGCCGCAAGCAGGAGGGTGCATTGCAGAAACACAGCTACTACAGAGGCAGCATGGTCCAGTGGTTAGAGCCCAAGCCTAGGCCTGTGGAGACATGGGTTCATCTCCCTGCTCTGCCACCGACTGCCTGTGTGACCTTGCACAAATCACTTAGCCTCCGTGCCCCCCTCTGTACATGGGGATAACTTACGACCTAGCTCTTCCTCCCCTAGATCGCCAAGTGTGTTACAAAGGAGGTCAGTATCATTATCCCCATTGTACCGATGGGGAAACCGAGGCACAGAGAGGTTAAGGGACTTGCCCACAGTCCCCCAGTGGCAGAGCTGAGACTCAAACGCAGGTCTCCTGAGTCCCAGTCCAGTGCTCTATCCCCTGAAACACCCTGTCTTCCCCTGTGATCAGAGAACCCAACTGAAATCTAGACCCCATTGTGCCAGGCGCTGCATTGCCACAGGGAGGGACAGTCCCTGCCCCTGGCACTTGCTATCCGAACAGACAAGACAGGCCAAGAGTGAAGGAAATGGGGGGACTGTAAGAAAACAAAAAGTTGAGGTCCAGAGAGACTAAATGACTTGTCCAAGGTCACACCTGGGATCTGTAGTGGAGCTGGGAAGGGAACTCAAATCTCTTGGCTGGTCGCTCGGTGGGTTAGACACAAGACCCTGATTTCGCTCTAATGCCAGGTCATGGTGCCTAGTGCCCATTCTCTGCCCCGTGGTATATTCGCCAGCTGTATCTACCACTGGCCCCCAGGGGATGATTGCCTCCCTAACCCATATCTTCATCTTCCTGGCTATTCAGCTTAAATTTACCTCTCCCTAACTTCATCCCGTTACTCTTCCTCCCCCTGGGCCATCCCAAGCAACTGCCTCCCCCTCTGCCGATACTTCCTAGCCACTTTGCCCTCTGCTAGCACCTTCCACAAAGCACGTTAGAAGTGTACCTAGACCTGCTGACAAGCAGCCTCTTCTGGGGTGAGGTATGGCAGCCTATAACAGCATGCAGCAACAGCCTGACAGGCAGGAGAAGGAGAACGTCTATAGCTGTGGTCCCCAAACTTTTCAGGGTCACGCCCCGCCCCTTACCTCTATCCAGCCTCCCCTCACCCCCGGAAGCCAGGGCTGGGAGCAGGGCCCCAGCTCTGGGAGGAGGGGAATGCAGACAGGGGCAAGGGGGCCGAGGCTGGGGCCTCAACTGGGGGTGAGACTGGGAGCGGGAGCAGGGCCAGGGCCGAGAACGGAGCAGCAGCTGGGCCACAGTCGGGGGTGGATATGGGCATGGGCTGGGAGCCGCGGCTTGTGAGCAGGGCCGGAGAAGAGCTGGGAGCAGAGCAGGGCTGGGTGGTGCTCCCTCCCCACCTCCCATGGGGCTGGGGCTGGCCTGGATCCTGCCATGCCCCCCCCCACGAACATTCCTCCGCTCCGTGCCCCCCTAGGGGCGCGCGCCCCACATTTGGGAACCTCTGCTTTCTAGGCAGGGCACTATTATTCAGGCTGGAAGCTAGATTTTAGCGCTCCTTGTCTAACAGTGGCCAGGGCAATGCGGAGACGGTTGTTATGTGCCCACGCTTGTACAAGCCCTGAGAGATGGTCGCATCTCCAACCCAGAGGCCTGGCTGGCTTCCTCCTAGCCTGCCGGCTGGCAATTCTCTGTTTGCAAAGGCCGGGACGCTGTGGCTCTCAAGTCAGGCCAAGGAAAGCAATCTCCTTTGAGTGCCCCTGTGGCATCTTGCCAGCACTTGCATTAAAACGCAGCCATCAAAGCAAGGGATGATTGAAAAGGGGGAGAACATTCATCATAGAGGTGGGGGGGAGGCTTGGAAGGGGTGGGAGGACAAGAATTCATTGGAATGGGAGCTGTTGCCTTTCCCTACTCGACTAGGATGTCTGGCACGCATGGCGCTTCCTAATGTTGTCTTTCTTTACCGGCTAGAGGACAGAGACAGATCCTGACCTCCGTGACGCTGGTGTAAACTCAGCGTCACTCCAGCAGGGCTACTCCGGGTAGATCCTGGCACAGCAGAGGAGCAGGACTGGGCTGTAGGTATAATTGAAAGGTGTCAGTTTTGTCCCCTGTTTTCAGAGAGGAACAAGGACTGCAAATCCCCTGTACAGCTCGGCTGGAGTTTAGTATCTCTCCACAAGATGTTCTCAGAGAGCAGAGGTGGCCTCCTTTTAAAAAACACTATGTTCAATTCTCTTAGATTCCCAAGGCTCAATAATCTTCTACCAATCCAATTTCCATGTACAGAATCCCCTTTGCAATGGGATCCGAGTTCCACTCAATGCTGGTGAAGTCTTCCAGCCATGGAGCAATGACAATGCCCTCGAACTGCAGCTGCTGGAAGAGAAAGGGCATCTCTCCTGATGTCGTGGCCAAATGCTCGCCCATTCTGTCTGCTGAGAACGCTGGCGGGGGCTTTATTCCGATCTAGTCTCAGTCTCTTTCCAATCCTCACTTGTTGCGGTGTCAAGTTGAGTTTAGATTGTACAGACGGTAGGAACGGGACAGTGTCTCTCCTTGCTTTTAGGATAAAGAAATATATATGACAAATAAAATATGTTGCATTGTTGTGTGCTGCCGTGTTCCACCCCAGAACAGACTGCATTTTGGTGCCAGGCAAAGTGCATTTTTATTCTTGGACAAAACTTCCGGAGACTTGAATGGTAGAATTGCCTAAGTAAGGACTGCAGGATTTGGTCATCGTTTGCAAAGCTCTTTTGGATCCTTCAGGGCGAAAGAAACCCTGGGGAATTATTATCCCTTACGGCAGCTAACTGCAGTGGCGCAGAGGAAACGGGTGATGGAGCAACAGGAGGGGGTGAAGGCTAAGTGAGAGAGATCCTGCATCTTTTCTTAGCAATTAACTCCCAAGGTACGACAAACCCACCCAACCCTGGGGGAATGACGCTTAAGCTACACCTGGCCTACACAGCGCATGCCCACGTAGCTTCCCAGTGTATAAATGCAGTGTGCACCGACAGAGGGAGCTTTTCTGCCGGCATAGGAACACTACCTCCCCGAACGACATTAACTAGGCCACCCGAAGCCGTTTTCTGTGGGTGTAGTTGTGTCTACACCGGCACAGGGTGTCACCATAGCAGGCGACTATTTCACATCCCTGCCCGACACACCTATGCTGCTGTAAGTCTAAGTGTAGACCAGAACGGACGGGATTTTCCAGTCGAAACCCCCCCAAGAGAAGCCGTCAATTTCTCGCCTACTTGTTTTGCCACACGGAAGGCCAGTGCTGACGGGTTGAGAACAACTGCTGCAAACACGATCTGGCCCCGGGATCATTTTGTGCTGGCAACACAGGTTTAATTAGTATTTTTTTAAAAGGCCTTTTTCAGTAAAAACGCAGCCCGAGCGTCCAAGCTCAGAGCTGCCAACTCCTAAGTAGCCCCAGGAGGCAGATGGATGGTGATTAGATTCAGAGATCTGAGCAGAGGGAGCTTTAATCAGGCTAATGCAGGTGTGTTGGCCAAAGAGAAAAGGGGGTGAGGAGCGGACGGGGGCAGAGACTGCAGTGCAAAGGAAGAAATGAGAACTTGGTACTGGCTTAGACCCAGCGGCCTGACTCTGCCCGGGGGATTCCGCGACGGGCCCGACTCTGCCCGGGGGATTCCGCGACGGGCCCGACTCTGCCCGGGGGATTCCGCGACGGGCCCGACTCTGCCCGGGGGATTCCGCGACGGGCCCGACTCTGCCCGGGGGATTCCGCGACGGGCCCGACTCTGCCCTCCATGAGGCTTTGCACCCATGTCGCTGAGCTGCCTCTTGGGTTGGGAACAGAGAGAATTTGCCCAGCAGTGGGTTTAAGCCGCACTGCCAGTATCGACGCCGGGCTGACGTTCACCTGCCAGGCGGAGCCCAGTCGCTGCTGGTGTTTAAAACCATAAATGAAGGACAGAGAGCTGCTCGCTCTCCATTGACTCAGCGGGCGAGAGCCTGGCTGGTGAGGGGACCCTGCTTCCTTGGCAGCGAGGATGCGGGTTAAACCCCTCGAGGGCTGACAGCCCACCTGTGCCTCCCCACAATTGCCCTCCGTGTGCTTAGACGCAAGGACAAGTTCTCCCCCAATTGGCCAGGGAAGAATCACAGGGCAGCTCCACTCAGAGCAGCACAAAGCACCATGGGACGCGCCCCCAGAAGTCCCCAGGGGAACGCAGCACCGGTGAGGACACAGTAACCTGGGCAGGGCTTTGCCGTGCGGCTGCTCACGCCTGGGCTGGGCTAACCCAGGTGCTCAGACCCAGGGTAACACCGCAGGGATCTATGGTGAACCTCTGTTTGCCTTACCCAGGCAAGGAGCTTTCTTCAAGGGGAGGATGGAATTCTTCTCTGTGACGAAGGCCCTGCAATGCTGTGGTCCTATTTGCGGGTTTCGGCATGTCCGGAGTGATGCTCCACCTTGGATTTCATCTTGAGTAACGAGAGCTCTGCAAAGACCTCCTGCGCTCTGAATCAATCCAGGCAACCTTTAGCTTTCACGGATCTTATCCAGCGCTCAGGAACGGCTGGCACGCACCCATTCACCCTCCCACCACCGCTCTGAGCCCACAGCCTTGTTCTCCAGAGTCTCCACTTTCATTTTTTAAGAGTTCAGGCACGACTGGGAAGAAACGCTTTGTTCGCTTTTTTGGAGGTTCACCGATGGTCTGCGGGGAACTTGGGACAATCCCTCGGCGAGGTCTGAATTGCCCCGGTCACCTCGGGGAGAAGCAAACTGTGATGCCCAGTGATGAGAATTTAAACATCAGCCCAGTCAGCCCTTCCATTCCTGGCGTGAGAGCAGGGCGAGGGACATAGATCGGGACCATCTAGCGTGCGCGGCATCTCGTTTGGTGCCCCAAGTGGGTAAGGTGCAGGAGGGGCCACCACTTATTTCCCCCCCCCAGCATGGGAGGAGCTGAGCCCAAGGAGACACTGTCAAGCCCCACCAAGCATGAGCCAAGCCCAGCCTGGTCGGTGGCAACACAAGCATATTTTGAATATTTGCATAGACTCTGTTATGAGTGGGGTCTCATTTTGGTGACTTGTGTGGGTGGAGCTTATTTAGTGGGTGGAGCCTGGAAAGAGTACCGCCCCCACCCACCTGATTTTACATAGCAGCTCCAGTCATCTAATACAACTCCTGATCGTCGCCTAGTAGAAAGATACCCCTTCCCTATCAAATAACTACTCCCTGTCTGATCTAGGCTGAGCAGATGTCCCGATGTTATCAAAACTGTCCCGATTATTAGGGGCTTTGCCTTATATAGGACCCTATTACCCCCTCCCCCACTTTATTCCCTCCCCCCAGTCCTGATCTTTCCAACTTGCTATCTGATGACCCTAGTCTGATCCCATGCACACTGAGCTTTGCCTGGGGGCAGCCATTCCTTAGAAGTTCTGGGGATTTATGAATATGGCCCCAACCCATAATTCTCTGAATAACCCCGTTAACCCCTTGATGAGCACTATACTACAATACCAGAGAAGCTGATAGATGGACATGTTGGGGTGTCAGGGAGTCCCCGGGTGATGCTCTGGAAGTGCACCACATGAAGCCAGTCAGGACTATGGGGAAGTCTCCTTTCTGTGAGCAGACTGTCTTCAGGACACACAGCTCACACAACTTCCACCTTCCTGGGTCTGACCTCGGAGCATTCAGCATCCTCTGCCCCTCTGTGCACTTCCCACAGTGAGTCTGCCCAGGCGGGCTCCTGGGGAAGCCAGAGGGTCCTGCCCCCCAGCTCCGCAGTCAGATGTGACTCTCAGCCAGCCAGTAAAACAGAAGGTTTATTAGACGACAGGAACATGGTCTAAAACAGAGCTTGTAGGTGCAGAGAACAGGACCCCTCAGCCAGGTCCATTTTGGGGGGCAGTGAGCCAGACAACCACGTCTGCCCTTCACTCCATGTCCCAGCCAGCCCCAAACTGAAACTCCCTCCAGCCCCTCCTCCTCTGGGCTTTGTCCCTTTCCCGGGCCAGGAGGTCACCTGATTCCTTTAGCTCTCACCTGGCAGGGGGAAGGGCCCAGGCCATCAGTTGCCAGGAAACAGGGTATTGGGCATTCTCTGTGTCCAGACCCCTGCACACACCTGCCCTCTAGGGCTCTGCAAGGATCATAGACCCTTATCCCACCACCTAAATACTTAAGAACTGCATAGGGGAAACGGAGGCACCCCCACAATATTCAGAGGAAACATTAAGAACAGTCCCGCTTCATCACATGGGGTCCCACTGAAAACCCCACTATTGCCACCCGCAGTGTTCAGAAAGCATGAATCAGGCCCTTAAACAAAATCAAAAGAAAAGGAGTACTTGTGGCACCTTAGAGACTAACCAATTCATCTGAGCATAAGCTTTCGTGATCTACAGCTCACTTCATCGGATGCATACTGTGGAAAGAGTGGCTTAAAAAGCACGAGTTGTTTTTGTTTTTTTTAATAAATGTCGAATGCTTTTGATTTGCGGTCTGCTTCGTGGGCCTTTTGGGGGCAGGTGTTCAAGCTTTTCTCCCTAGTCAGGGGGCTGGAAACTTGCTTTTCAAAAAAGTTTAAATAAAAGCTCCCAAAAAGCACAGCTCCAGGAACTGGGGCTATCAAACCTCAGAACATTGTGCAACTCATGGCATGTGCCACGTACACCCCCCCCTTGTGGCCAGATGAGGTACTGCACGTTATTCCTGCCATCTGGGTCATCAATACGTAAAGGATCCAGGCAAGGGGAAGCCAAAACAAACTAACAAAATAAGAGCAGGAGGACTTGTGGCACCTTAGAGACTAACCAATTTATTTGAGCACAAGCTTTCGTGAGCGACAGCTCACTTCATCGGATGCATGCGCCCCCAGACTCTCCCACTCCTCACTCAATCACCTCGTTAACATCCAAGGGTCTGATCTTACAGCTGGGGATCCTCAGACCCTCACAGATCCCCCTGCACAGTGGGTCTCATTCACCCCGTTTTGCATGCATCCGATGAAGTGAGCTGTCGCTCACGAAAGCTTGTGCTCAAATAAATTGGTTAGTCTCTAAGGTGCCACAAGTACTCCTTTTCTTTTTGCGAATACAGACTAACGCGGCTGCTACTCTGAAACCTAACAAAATAAGTACGTCCTCTTTAGGATCTCGGGGCAGGGCCTTAGCTCAGGATTCTGGTGCAGAGCTCCCAAGCTTAAAGTCCACAAAGTCTCTGTGTCTGGTCTGAGCCAGAGGCCAGCCACTGAAGTCAGCGCGGGTTCCACAGCCCTCTCTCTTGTTCAGCTGCTTGTTCATATAGCCCAGTCCAGCCTGTTTTGGCTCCAAGCCACAGCCTGTATCTTAAAAGGGCAGATCATAGAATCATAGAATATCAGGGTTGGAAGGGACCTCAGGAGGTCATCTAGTCCAACCCCCTGCTCAAAGCAGGACCAATCCCCAATTTTTGCCCCAGATCCCTAAATGGCCCCCTCAAGGATTGAACTTGAACTCTGGGGGGAGGGATAGCTCAGTGGTTTGAGCTTTGGCCTACTAAACCCAGGGTTGTGAGATCAATGCTTGAGGGGGCCATTTAGGGATCTGGGGCAAAAACGGGGATTGGTCCTGCTTTGAGCAAGGGCTTGGACTAGATGACCTCTAGAGGTCCCTTCCAACCCTGATATTCTATGAACTCACAACCCTGGGTTTAGCAGGCCAATGCTCAAACCACTGAGCTATCCCTCCCCCCTTCACATGGGGGTGTTTTCTGGAGGAGCCAGAAGGTACGGCCTACCCCAGTTAACTAGTTTTTTGTCACTAGGGGTATTTGAATGGGAAAATAAGCAAGAAGCTGGGGAAGGGTCAGTCCTGCTCAGGTATCAGTTCAGGGTGATTCCCATCAAGTCAGTGGCGTTCCTACAGCTTTACTCCCTCTCCACCGACAGTCCCACGCAACACATTCACTCAGAAACAGGAGTGACTGTTTAATGATGGAATTAGTCAATTAATTAGATACGCTCAAATTAATTAGAATTAATAACGGAACGAGGCTAGAGTCAGGATCTGAACTCTGTATCCCAGACTCTCCCACTCCTCACTCAATCACCTCGTTAACATCCAAGGGTCTGATCTTACAGCTGGGGATCCTCAGACCCTCACAGATCCCCCTGCACAGTGGGTCTCATTCACCCCGTTTTGCAGACAGGGCACATTTCAACCCATTAAGAACAACTCACCATTGTTTGAAGAGCAAAGCTGGGGAAAAGAACCCAGGAACCCTACAACCTTGCCTCCCTCATGAAAATACCATAAGATACATTATGTCATTGGAAGACCGCTCAACAGCTCGCCTGTTTCTATATCACTTATAATTAGCACCTCTCGGACAGTCACTAAGTTGCCAATAGTGACTTCACAAGTTCTGGAAGGTTATTAATGTTCTTTCATTTCCCAGAACTTCGGCCACCCCTCAAATACCTGCCTCCGCCTCACACAAGAGGATCTGACGCACTGCGTCCATGCCAGCAGCTCCCCTGGGCTGTTCGATCCTCCTGCCACAACACAACTGTTGTCTGAATGGTCGGTCCGGCCGTGGGGTTGGAAAGCCGCCCCCTGCCGGCTGGCCTTTCGAATCTGGCCAATCGGCCACTCAGGGGTGGCCGGTGCGATGTGAATGAGGCTCACTGGAGTATCCAAGTGCCTCGCCGTCTTTGCTGTATTTATCCTCATGCACCCCTGTGAGGTCGGGCGGTGCTGTTATCCCCATTGTACAGATGGGGAAACTGAGGCACAGAGCACAGACGGGCCAGATACACAAAGGGATTTAGGCATCACCGACACGCTCCTCACTGTGGCTTAACGCCATATGTGCCTCTAGACTGACTGGTGCGCCCCCTCGTGGCTGGGCTTAGCATAGCAGCGCTGTCCTCTCGAGCACCCCCTGGCAATGGCTGCTCCAGCGCTGCAGAGGTCCCATCTGGTGACTCGGCCCGCCGGCCAGGTCATGGTTTGGTGCCACCCCTTTTGGGGGACCAGGAAGCCCAAGAGAAAGATGCAACAACCTGAGGTCTGCTCCTCGGTCTCATGGGCCTCACAGCCCTTCCCTCTGCGTTTTCCGCCGTCCTTATCCCCTGCTCACAGGCCTCACGCCACCTTCCCCAGTGGCTGGTGGGGGAAGCCCAGCCCAGGCTCTATACTGGGTTCCAGACCAGGGACCCTATAACCGGCAGCTGATGTCTGCCCCGTCAGACCCCCTGGTCCTGCCTCCCTGCCGTAGCCTGTCAGCTGGCCTCTCCCACAGCCTCTCTAGGTTCACCCTTCTCTCCGGGCCAGAACTCACAGGGCTCCCCCCGGGAACCCCCGAAGTACAAACTTAACCCAGCTACTGCCCTCCTGGGGCTTGACCTTCCACCTGACCCTCAATCAAACCCACTGGAAGCCCAGATCCTGGAGAGCCCGGCCAGCTCCCCGGCCAGCCTCTGCGCCCTCCAAGGCCGAGAGAGGGATTGTGGAATTCCTTCCCTGCAGCACCTCCTGGTCCCTGCTGCTTCTCCCTCGCTCAGCCCCTTCCCCAGCCTCCTGGTGCAACCAGGGAGCAGAATCGGCCTCTCAGGCCCCCATTAACCCGTTCATTGCTAGAGCGAGGGTCCCCTCTCCCCAAGATTTCTTCAGTCAGGCCTGGGCCAAGCCGAGTCCTGACCCCGCCCCTCAACTAACGAACTGCTCAGCCCCCGGGGTGATTTTCAAACAAGGCGATTCCCCACCTGTCTGCCCTGCGGGGCGCGATCCAGTCGGCGAGCGCTGGGCACCCCTCGGCCGAACACAAACCACTGGGGGGGGGGGGCGATCAGACAATGACACGTGTCTCTCCCCCCAAGCTGGTGGAGGACCTCAGCTTCAAATCTCTGCTCCGTCTGATTTGGAGCAGGGGCTTGGACCCAGCGTCTCCTACATGCTAAAGGTGTACCCCTAACCATGGGGCTGTTGCGTATTCTCACAGCTCCTCTGCCCCCCATACCTCTGCTTTGCACTGCTTCCTAGCTTATGCAGTTCCCCAGTGCCTGGAGATGCCTTTCCTCGGCGCCTAACTCTCCCCATGCAATGCACGGAGACGGAAGTCCCCTGTGTGAATCTGGCCCGAAGTGACTTGCTCAAGGTCACCCCGGAAGCCTGTAGCAGAGCTAGGAATTGTACCTGGTTCTCCGAAGACCTTAGCTAGCGCCCTAACCACTAATCCATCCTTTTCATCTCCGGGGGGGGGGGGTGTCCCAGATCCCAGCAGAAGGAGCCAGCTGGGAAATGACCCCCTGGAATTGGCGACCTGCAGTTTATGACAGTGCACAAGAGGGACGCATTTCTCCCAGAAATCCAGGGACAGCACAGAGCCACCAAGGATTATTGACCGAGACAGGATTGCACATTAGCGACTG
Organism: Eretmochelys imbricata; assembly: GCF_965152235.1. Taxonomy (NCBI): domain Eukaryota; kingdom Metazoa; phylum Chordata; order Testudines; family Cheloniidae; genus Eretmochelys; species Eretmochelys imbricata. The sequence continues at coordinate 8,541,421 of NC_135595.1, read as the reverse complement.
CTTTAAATAGCCAACCTTGGCACGACGCTGCATTTACATCATGAAGTTTGATCGGTGCTAATTATAGCCCAAGCGAAGCGAGTTTGCTGCTTTTTATGATGCCGCTCTCCATATGACAGTTCCTGGCTTTGCCTTGAAACCGGCTAACACCTTGTTATTTGCACTCAGCCCTCAACAAGCTGCGGCAGCGCCCGGAGAAACTGGCTGAACTCCTTTAAAGGGCCCCGTGGCCAAAGACTTGTAGCGTTCCCACAGATCTCCACCCCGTTGAAGATTTCCGGACACTAGTTACCCTCCAGCTGCCCAGATTTTGGTCTCTCTGTGTCCCAATGCTGGGACAAGGGGATGCCTAATGAAATGAAAAGAAGGAAAGATCTTTTCACCCAATGTGCGACAAGCCTGTGGAACTCACTGCCACAGGAAGTGGCTGAAGCCAAGAACTTAGCAAGATACACAGAGGGACTGGACATTTATATGGATAACTAGAAGATCCAGGGTTAGTGTAGTTATTGCTAACAATCCCTTTGGCAGAGATATTACCCCTTGTGCTTCAGAGCTTAAGCCAATCTCTAAGGCACGGCTGATAGCAGCTGGTGCTGGCCAGTGTCAGAGACAGGGCACTGAACTCGATGGCCCTACCCATCCTTACTCACACCTTACTCCATGAATAGTCTGGTTCAAATCAATTGGATGAGGCTTTAGGAGATAATTGGGTTTATTTAACACATCAGAACCAAATATCTTAACTCAATGCACCCTCCTTTCCTTCTGCACAGCTGAATTTGTGGCTGATCAACATGTAAATGCCGGTTATTTTTAAAACCCGCCGAGCCAGCCCCTCAGCTGAGGTACACTGGCAAGTCAGACTACTAGGTGAGTGGAGCCGTGCTGGTTTGCAAAGATTGAGGGTCTATCCCAATGTGGTAGGTTTATCATCCTCTGGATTAACACTAAAGACTTATATATTCTTCCAGCCGGCAATGACATTTAGCTCAGAAATGTGCATTAGAAATTAGGATATTCACACACGGTCTTAGCCGTGTGCCCTTACAAAAAAGAAAAAGATTGATTAACAAGAGGCTAAAGAAAAATCACCCGGCTTCTCATCCGGAACGGCATTTGACTAAAAGCAGTAGTACATGGAAGTGTTTGTGAAGTCTCTGTGCTATATTGTAGCAGGCAAAACGACCCATTATTTGCAGAGTTGCTGCTAAGCATTTTAACTCAGGTCGAACTTGATAACATCCTTGCCCTGGATATTAAAAACGTATTGAAAAAGTGATCAGACTGCAAAGCGCCAGACAAAAACATCGACCAAGCCTCCCGGGAGAATTTAGCCAGCATGCAGTTTGGCGACTTGCAACTGGAACCAGCGTCTGCTCTCTGTTTTAAGGTAAGCCCTTTTGTGTTGGAAAAGCTGGACCGGAAAGGGCAGAATTGAAGAATCGGGCTGCACGAGTGAAATGAACCAGCTGCATTGAAGGAACAAGATTGCATCGCTTTTCCTCATGGCAAGCTGCCCCATTTCAGGATCTCAATTTCTACAAAATATTGACTCGGCCGGCATCTCTCTCCTAAGCCAATGGAGTTCCACTCACTGATCTTTTTCAGAAGGGACGGCTGTGATCCCTGAGTCTGACATGCCGGTGACAGGTGGGTCCCAGGTCATGGAACAAGCTGCGTTCTGTGTTTTCTAACCCTCTCCATAATTTTCAGTGATGCTGTGACTGATACCAGTCTTTTTGGCTCTGCAAGGGATCTTGCAATGCAACCATCCCTCCTTCCCCCGACCCCTCCGTGCCTCCACCTAGGAGCCAGAGAGACATGCCGGTTGCTTCTGGGAGCTGTGTGGTGCCGGGTAGGGAGCTTGCCATCTCCACGCCAACCGGACTTTTAACAGTCCGGTCAGCGCTACTGACCGGAGCTGCCAGCGTCCCTTTTCGACTGGGCATTCCGGTCAAAAAACGGACACCTAGCAACCCTACTTAGTAGTCCCTTTACCAAGTCTTCCCTGAGATCTGTGGTACTCAGCATCTCGCAGGATCGGGCCATCAGCTCCAAGGACCAAGCTCCCCAAAGTCTGGGCTTTTCCAGAGAGAAGGACACCCCCGAACCCACCCCCACGCCCTGCCACCACAGGCTTCGCAGCGACATGCTGCTGCCCCCATTCCCAAGGCAAAACCCGACCAGGAGGCGAAAGAACCGTTTTGCAAATCAGTTGCCTTCCTCCCATTGCTAGCAGGGTCAGCTCGGGGCAGCTCAGAACGCAGCGCCTTCAAGCCTCTGTCCATCACAAACCGGTAGCAGAGGGCACCCGGCAGCCTCTTACCTGAAGCATCTGGTGCCTGCAGGAGCGAGGATGCTTCTGGGTTGCATGATGACAGTCGTCAGCGTGTGTCTTATCCCTGCTTTGCTCTGCTGCTGCCTTTCAACCACGTGGCTCTCACTTTTCCCAGGCAATGTGCCACGCCAGGCGAGCTCGCTTGTCTCATGGCTGCTGCCTGCAGGGAAGATTTCTTCATACAGAAGCTCACTCAGACAGAGATCAGCCCCCACCCCTTCCCCTATATCAATGGAAAGGGTGCCAAAAAACGGAAGGAGGGACAGGGAGGGAGGCTGCAACGGGCCTGCTGCTCTGGGGCTTGCCTGCAGCATGCACAGGGCAGAGAACCCGCCACCCTCATTGACTTCTGTAGGTAAGGTCATCAAGGGTTCACTGGGTTACGCAGAGTATTATGGGTGGGAGGCATGCTCCACACACACCCGCTTAGTTCCTGTTTGGTTAGTTGCATAAGGATTCCCCCTATTCCCCCCCACAACTCTCTGTTGTGATGCAGTTAAATAAAGCAGCAAGTTCCCAGCCTGCAGTCCTGGGAGTAGACTTTCCCCCCGTCCCCTTTTTTTTGCCCTTATTGGTTGGGTTGCCAACTTTCTAATCGCACAAAACCGAACACCCTTGCCCAGCCCCCTGTCCTGCCTCTTCCTTGAGCCCCCACCCCTGCTCACTCCATTCCCCCCTCCCTTGGTTGTTCACTCTCCCCCACCCTCATTTACTCACTCATTTTCAGGGGGCTGGGGCAGAGTGCAGGGGGGGAGGTGAGGGCTCCGGCTGGGGGTGCTGGCTATGGAGTGGGGCTGGGGAGGAGGGGTTTGGGCTGCAGGAGGGGGCTCCGGGCTGGGGCCAAGGGGTTCGGAGTGTGGGAGGGGATTCTGAGCTGGGGCAGGGGTGCAGGAAGGAGTGTAGGGTCCGGGAGGGGACTTAGGGCTGGAGCAGGAGGTTGGGGTACAGGGTGCGGGCTCTGGGAGGGAGTTTGGATATGGGAGGGAGCTCGGATATGGGAGGGAGCTCATGGCTGGGGCAGGGGGTTGGGGTGTGGGAGGGGGTGCAGATTTCAGGCAGCTCCCAGAAGCAGCGATGTGTCCCTTCGACTCACGGAAGCATGACCAGGCAGCTCTGCGCACACTGCCTCCGTCCACAGGCACTACCCCTACAGCTCCCATTGGCCAATCGGAGATGCAGAGCCAGCGCTCAGGGTGGGGGCAGCATGCGTGGAGCCCCCTGGCTGTGTCTCCACCTAGGAGCCAGAGAGACATGCCGGTTGCTTCTGGGAGCCGTGTGGTGCCAGATAGGGAGCCTGCCATCTTCGCGCCAACCGGACTTTTAACAGTCCAGTCAGCGGTACTGACCGGAGGTGCCAGCGTCCCTTTTCGACTGGGCAATCCGGTCGAAAAACGGACACCTAGCAACCCTACTTAGTAGTCCCTTTACCCAGTCCTCCCTGAGATCTGTGGTACTCAGCATCTCGCAGGATCGGGCCTCAGTGAGCCAGCAATTCTTTTTTAAACCCTAAGACGGCTGCTTGTCAGCCAGGGGGATTCCCTTGTAGCAAAAGAAAACGTGACTGTCACCTTTTCCTTGTTCCCACTGCAGCTCTGTTGTTGCTGGCCTGCCATGAAATATCAGCAGTGCCAGGGCTGAGCCCCGACACCTCTGGGCTTGGCAGTTCGTAGCCCCGGCACCTCTGGGTTTGCTGCATCCGTTCTGAATGTAAAAAAAATTGCGTGGGGCCCGGCACCTCTTTCATAGCAAATTAAGCACTGAATCTCAGCGCAGCTAAAGCCTATGAACACTGCACTGACTCATGTTGCAGTTGCCAGGGTACGAAGAGAGGGATTGGAAGGGTCAACATCTACCAGATTGGGTGTCGGTGCCCCATAGAAAGGGTGACGTTAAAAATACGTGACTAACGCAATCATGATTCTGTAGGGCCTTTCAGCCTAGAGGGCTTTCTGCCCAAGAATCACTTCCACGGGAATGCAGCCACCTCGGGGGTGGAACGCAGCCGCTAACAGCACACAGCAACGCTGTGCCAAAGTTCAGGACAGAGCAAGACAAGTGCCTTGGTGTGTATAGCAGCTTCATGCTAGGGACTGAAGCTCTGAATGAGAAGGGATCCCAACTGTAAACCTTTAAAACATTATAATCAAAAATACCCTCTAGGCTGTTCTCGCTCCAAAGTGGCAAATAATGTTTTCTATTTGACTTCTTGGGCGCAGAGAGGGAAAAGATGGTTAAACCAGGGGAGTAGGGCGCAGAAAACCTGGCTTCAGCCCTTTGCTCTGCCATCGACTCACCGGATGGTGCTGGGGAAGTCGCTGCATCTCGGCGTGCCGCAATTCCCCATCTGTAAAATGGGGATAATGTATGTTTCTTCCACCGCTGAGCGCAAGCTTTGGAAACAGTCTCCTATGGTATATGTATGTACCGCACCTAGCACAACAGCACCCTGATCTCGGTGGAGGCTAAGTGATGCCATAAGCTACTTCGATACCTTGTGCTAGGCACAGTATAAGAACCCGAGGAGAATAGTAATAAAAATATAGGACTAAAATGGTGCTTTTCTCCCCATAAGACACTTCGGAACGGTTGTTTTCCTCCTTAATCTTTGATATCTCTGGGATGTATTTTCCTTGTAGAATATATCCCAGCCCTTTAGTCCTTAACGAGCACAAGGACCTTGGACAGAGCTGAAGATGCTCCGTGCAGAGCTCACAAAACTGGTTTGAACCCCCTGGGCTACAATGTTTCCTACCACGAAGTCAGCAGCGTACTAAAGTGCAGAGCTGAGCGTGTAGCTGGAGTGCTGGACGTGGGGTCTAAGGCTGCCACAATGACGCTGCTGTGGCCGGCGCCACCAGGTGGCGCTGGGATGCATGGTCTTCCAAGTTCATTGTTCTTGGCGCGCAAGCAAGGTTTTAGTCTTGGGATTTGAATTTTCCAAAGGGCAGGTGTTTAAATTCTCAACCAGGATGGTGCATTAAGTTAGCTTTTGTTACTACTCCACTGCATTCACCTATGTTGCATACATACACACGGGGGGAGTTGGTAGCGCACCCTATATTTACGTTGTCTAACGTTTTCCATTATAATGACTTCTTGCTATGTTTTCTTTGAGAGGCTTGTACACCTCCATTGTTTGCAATACACCTTTGCTACTCAGCAGGGTGAATGCCCTCAGGCAGCCTGGCAAAATAACTGAACATTCTCATGCTGCACTGAGAACTCCTCGGGGGTGCAGCATGCCCTTCTCTGGGGGCACCACGTGGGGCAGGAAGCAGGCCAGACTCCCCAGTAAATATTTTCCCCACATCTAGCATGTGATCCCAGCTTTCCCAAGCATGAGGCGAATGCTCTAACCACTGGACTATCCTTCCTCATCAGAAAAGCAAGGCCTCCTGCCACCCCAGCACACTGTGGCTTGATTTAAGGAAGATTTGGGAGGAAAGATGCCCCCTTCCTCAGTAAGATACCAACAATTTGAACTGGCCAAACCTTGCTTGGCTGGTGGGATCTGGCAATATCACAGCCCTAGGCAGTGCTGTGAGGAACCCACACTGCAGGGGCAGAGCCCCAAGCCTGGCAGGACAAAGACAGACCCACCATTGCTCGGTGACACTGCATTAGCTCTTAGCTCCTCCACTGGACTCCAGTGAGGGACTCTCCCGCCTATGCCATCTGCCTCCCCACCCAGGGGCTGCCCACAGATCACTGGCTGCCTCTCGCCCTGGTGGGGTTCCCTGCCCTGGGCCTGTTTGACCCCCCTATGGTGGCAAACCAGGAGGATCTGTGGCGAGGAATTTATGGGATTGCAGGTCGGGTCAGGGGGAAGCCTGTAGCCATCCCCATGATGGAACAGCCTGACACAAGGGGGGGCCCTCCTGTAGCAGAGACTCTGGTTTTTGCAACGTGACTAGACAGTTCCCTAGAGTGCAGCCAGGACACTGGGACCAGCCTGACAGATGGGTCTGATGGCCCAGTGCTCCGCAGCCCCAGCCCTTCCGAGGCGTGTGCAGATTGTAACTCGCCTCTCTATTTTTTGTTAGCTCCTCGGTGTTTGGGCGTCGTCTGTGCGTGCTGTGCTTGGCGCAGCGGGGCCCCAATCCGGGCCACCACGTGCTACAGCACCACAAATGTCACACAAAAGCCCATGCCCTTTTGCCCCGGTCACTGAGTCCCCTCGCCGCGGGACAGCCCCTGCAGATGGCTGCTGAGGCTCTGTGCTGGTTTCCCAACCAGGGGCACAATCCTCAGGCCATTTCTTTGGGAGTCACCAACTAAAAAGTCCCCAGAAATGTCTGAACACAAATGAGACCCTTCTGCCCTCTCTGGGGCTGTTGTCTTCGAGAGTCAGCCTGCAGCTCCCTTTGCTGGGGCTGGTAGGGAAACCCAGCTCCCCCCTCACAGCAGGGCTCTGTGGCCCTGCCCTGAACAGCTAGCTCCACTCCGCCCCTTTACCAGGGCTGCGGTTTTACCTGGGCTATTTCCCACCTTGTTGCCCCTCTGGGTCTCCCAGTCTCTCCCATTTAGTCAGGGTCTGTCCTGTCGCAGGCCCCCTTATCCCTGCTCTCAGCTTCCTTTCCTACCCTAGCTCACCATCCAGCTCTGTCCCCAGCTGCCCTGCATCAGGGCTTTAGCCTGGCTCTTTATGGGCAATTCCCTGATTTCACTCAGATGCGGCTCGTTCTGTGATGAGGATGGCTTAGCTCCAGCCATCCCAGCCTAAGGGGCAAACCACCGCGTTACCCTCCACCCCACCGCTCTATTTCTGTCCAGCTGTCCCCCCTTGTCATTAACCCTGACTGGGAGCTCTCTGGGGCAGGGACTGTCCCCTTTTTATTACTGTATATGGCACCTAGTGCAAACAGGCGCCGAGCCCGCCTGGGGAGCCCCCACCGTCGCCAGCCCCAAGCGTTTGGAAAATCAGGGGCGCGGCTTAATAATCCTGAGAATTTTAAAAGTAATCACTGGGGGAGGCTGTTCCTGAGCCTTCCAAACCTTCCTCTGCACACACAAGGGCGAGCAGCTTTGTTAAAAAATGAAATCTCCGGTCATCCTATGACTCTAGAAGCTGGGGCTTTAATAAAACACTTTGATGATCAGCTGTTTGGGGCAGGGGACTAGCCGTGTCTGTATTGCACCTAGCACAGTGGGGCTCTGATCTGCGGCCGTGACTCCTAGGTCCTACCATAGTACAAGCAGATTTCATAAGAGTTTAAGGCCAGCCAGGACCATTAGCTTGGCTTCTTGTGTACCACAGGCCAATAAATGTTCCTTCAAACAGCCCTATATAAGCCCCAAAATTCTAATTAGACTAAAGCATTTTGGTCCTCAGGAGACTGAACCATTGTGCAGCACAGACAGAGACCAGGAAGGAACCTAAGTGTCATCCATGCCCAATGCGCTTGCAGTGGCAGGGAACTGGCTTGGTGAGATATATCCAGCAGGCAAACCGAGCTCCATGCCCCAGAGGACGGTGAAATTTAGTAAATAACAAAACTAGCCCTAGACTCGTGATAAAACCACAAGAGTTTGCAACCCTATGAATAACCGCAGAGCCACAAATAAGCAGTCGGGCTCCATTTCTTGGCAACCTAGTTTATTGAAAATAGCAGAGAAAACTGGACACTTTTCAATAAATTTTTCATTACAATGTGCATTCTGAATAATATATTTTTTAAACCCTTGCAAGTAAACATATAACCCTGGGCGACAAACGAACGAACAAACAAACAAAAATGCACCATAAGTTTAATTAATTTAAATGAAAACTAAAACCCTTTTTTTTTGTTTAAAGAATGATTGCTCTATTAAAAAAAATTACAACTTTCACATATTTACAAACCTGTCATGACAAAATATTTAAATATTTTAAACAATTTTACAAAATGACACTATTGCAGGTTAGATGTATTGAATTATTATTATTATTTTACACTAAAAGAATGCAACCAAAAAGCAACAGTAAACTAGACATGAATGGAAAGAGGTTAACGGATCGGTGAAGCAGATCCCCTGGGTTGCAGGGTTAAGAGTCGGCTCTGGATCAAGCTAGCAGATGTTCAGAAAGGACCTAAGGCCAGAGAGGGTCTGATTGTCTTTTATTGTGCTGAAAACAGGACTGTCCGAGTGACGCTCTTAAAGAGGCAGATGGTTTCGAGGGTCAATGAATTTAATTCCTCTGGAATCCAGACAGTGCAAGCTTCAAACGTGCTTAGGAAGTTGGGTGTTGGTTACAAATCTGGGGTGAACTGCCCTTAAAGACCCAGGTTCTGATCTCGCTTACACCAGTTTTGCATAGGGGTTTCTCCATGGCCTTCAACAGAATTGACTCCTGATTCACACCAGTGGGACAGAAGGATGTTTACCCAGTTCCCCAATGGTATTTAGGTGCCAAGCTCTCTTTGAGGTGCTGGGCCTAAGTGCCCAAGTCCCTTTTGAAAATGGGACTTAGGCTCCTACGTCCCTGAGGCCCTGGTTTTTAAAGGTATTTAGGCACCTAACTCCTGTTGGTTTCAAAGGGAGTTAGGTGCCTACACACCTTTAAAAATCAAGCCCTTGGGCACTTGTGAAAGACAAAATATTCCCTGAGTGTCCCCATGTGTGTATACCGTTGTCCCAACAGATTTTCAGGGAAGGTGGAGCCCTTTCTGCTCCCACTGACTTCCAGTGACTTCCGGAAATCAGGGCTTCTACAGCATGGCTACACCTCGGGTCCAATCCAGCAACAAAGAACCTGCCCGCCGCAACAAGGAACCGGCCAACCCACCCCTGCTTTGCTGCCGAGAGGCCGCCCAGCCATAGCAGACGGGCAGGCTCCACCCCAGCAGGTGTGCAATGACTGTGAGTGTGGTAGAGGCAGGATTCGAACCCAGGGCTCCTCAGCTGTGTGTTCTAGCCACTGCAGAAGACATCCCCTGGCAGCGGACGGGGCTGTGTCTTCTAGGTTGTATTCGCTGCGTCAGCAGCGTGCGGTGAATGCTGAAATTATCAAATGAATCCAGGGGTCGACTCAAAACCAAACCCGTGTTAGACGGTAGCACTGCAGTGGGCTGAGTCTGCACCCGGAGCTGGCTTCGCTTAGAACCAGGCCAATGGTTTTAATAAAAAAAATGGCTTTTGACCAAGATTTTGGTCAAAAAATTCTAGTGTTTTTGTCTAAAAAATCAAAATTTCCCCTTTCCCTGTTGTTGATCATTTTGAACCAGAACATCTGTGTGGGTTTGTTTTTAAGTTGGGGCCGGGGGCTGGTTTTTCTACAAAAAAATGGAGATATTTTGATCAGAAACTTCAGGAGAGGGGGGTGGGAAATGATTCCCCGCCACAGCCACAGATTTCCTACGATAAATAACTTGCACTTCGCAGGCGGCTCTAATTTGGCTATTACCGCATCGCTAGCTGTGCCGTCTCCTCCATGAATTCTGTACTTCTGACCCGTCCAAGCCCAGCACCCACCCAGCAAGACAAAAAGCCTGGAGTCCATGCACGTTTCCCATCATTAATTAGGCCTCTGTTAAACTCGCACCCTGTCTGGTGACAAACTACGTGCAACCTTCCTTTCTGTAAAGCTCTTGCTGAATAATTTTAAAAGTGTAAGTTGAGAGGAGACGGCTCATCAAGCCGATTGTTTTGGGACTGGAGACCAGCAAAGAATTCTGCTCCCCTGCCAGCTATCGCTGTGTCCTCATCCCTGGATTTTCATACAAGCAAAGTGCTTCCAGCAGGATGAAGGATTCACATGGGCAGGACAGATGCTGAGGAGGCAAATAGGACACTAAGGTAGGCAAGTTAGAGGCAGGTATGCAGGGACTAACTGAGGGTAGTACCTTGGTCTGTGCTGATGCCTCTCCCCACGGATGCCCTTTACCCCCCTAGCCACAGCTGGGCATCTGGAACTCAGACACTTTGGGCGTGTCTGCCCTGCAATCCCAGGGTGTGGAGGCGGGAGGGATAGCTCAGTGGTTTGAGCATTGGCCTGCTAAACCCAGGCTTGTGAGTTCAATCCTTGAGGGGGCCATTTAGGGGATCTGGGGCAAAGATTGGGGATCGGTCCTGCTTTGAGCAGGGCTTGGACTAGATGACCTCCTGAGGTCCCTTCCAACCCTGAGATTGTATGATTGTATGTATGATATGTGATGGCAGTGTGTGCAGACACACCTTTGATCGAGTTCACTGGGGTACCACAGCAACACAGCACTGCTTTGCCTTGGCTGCTGTGGGTGCCCGAGCTACCTCACGTATGTCCACACAAGCTGCAATCACCCCCTATCCTTGCAGCGTAGACCGGCCCTGACGTCACCGTAGCCCTCTCAGTGAAATACCTCGGCTGCTGGGCTCTCCCTTGCAGCTCCCGGAGGTCGTGTCCCATCGTCAGATGCGTGTGCAAGCGTGGTGAGCATTAGCGGGCAGGACTTGGCTGGGAGGGGCCAAACACCAAGGTCCTTCCTTGCGCTTTGCTCCACGGCGCTCGGGCGCAAGGGAAGAGCCTAGACAAGGAACGTGGGGTTTGATTCTGCAAACCCTCCGCAGTGCTTCATTTTACCAAGCAGTCCCCTCACAGCGATGTCACGCAGCGTCTATGGGGCAGTGGCCCGTGAAATCAGCAAGACCGACGGTGGCCTTGAAGTTAAGATTGTGCCTTCGTGATCTACTGGCTTGATCCAAAGCCGGCTGAGGTCCACGGACGGACTCCTGTAACGGTGGCTGTCCTTCCGAATCCCAGCTGTACAAACCCCCAGCTATTTTCAATTCGAATCGTTTTACACACACTGGGTTACAAAAGCTCTTTTAGAAAAAGGCAATTTCGAAAATCATTCCCCTTGTAAACAACCATCAGCTCCCGCTCCGTGACAGCCCCATACTTAAGAAAATTAGAATTTGTTGCTTTTCAAAAATAGCCTTAACATTAAAAAACAGCCTTTTATTATATTAACTTTATACAGTATCTCTATATATTTTATGGTGAGTAAAAGCAAATTATTGGGTTTGAAACCCTGAGAATTTCATGGGGACGGGGATTCTGCCCAGCAGGGGGCAGCAGAGTGGCAGACACAGGCACCAAACTTTCTACCAGCTGCAATGTCTGGTCAATTGCGAGACATTAATAAGAAATACAAGAGCTTGGGCGGGTGGGGGCTGGTCCCCTGGTGCTGCAGAGTGGACGTAAAGGCAAACGGTTAAAAATAGATCTCTATGTTATGTACAATTATTATTTTCAAACAGCTTGGTTAAAAATTCTCCTGCCACAAAACTGTAAGGAGACCAAAAAAAAAAAAAATTGTTTTCAATGAGGTATTTGAACTACCCGGGCCGGTCTCTAGATGCTAGTCACTGGAGTAATGGGGTGGGCAGTGTGTTTTCCTTGGCCCTGAATATGTTACAGCAAACGCTGGTGATCTCCTTGATCTCCGTCCCACTGGGGTCTCGGCTCGGGGCGTCTCCCCAATAATACTTTGCGCCTTGGTAGCACCTGCCAGCTGAGACCTCAAAGAGCGTCACACGGTTATTTAAGCATCACCCCCCGCCCCCATGGAGTGTGTGGGAGGGTGTCTCCCTCCCCGCTGCATTGTAGAGAGAGGAACGAGGCCCACAGAAGGGGGCAGTGACTTGCTCAGGTTGGTGGCAGAGGCAGGCATGGAACCCAGGAGTCCTGGCTCCCAGCTGTCTGCTCGGATCACCTGGCCGCACCCCCTCCTGCACCGCACCCCTCTGCTGTGCTGTTTGGGAGGGGATGGGAGGGAGCGGGTTCTAATGTGGTCCAACCCTCCCCACACCAACCTCCCATCCCGGGGCAGCGGGGGGCCACAGACCGGTGCGAGATGGGAGTCGGTCTCTGGGCACCGGCCTCCCGTGGGGATCATTCTGCTGCTGCTCCCTGGAGCTCGCACTCGGAGCTGAAGAGCTCTTTGTAGAGCGGGGGGAAGACAGCGTGGACGATGATGGGGTACATCTGCCGGAAGGACCGCAGCTTCTCCATGTGCTGGTAACACAGACTGCGCAGCTTCCCTTTGGGCGGCAGCTAAAGGGGAGAGAGGCACGTGGTATAAAGGCGGATCTCCAGGCATGGACCGGCTCCCGCCGCCCCAGCCCCTCTGCTGAGCCCTCGCAGACCAACCTGGCCATCCATCACCACTCCACAGCCAGCCAGGGGCCTCGGTGGGTGAAACTAGGTCAGAAGGTCTCAGCTTAATCAGGGCAGTAACTGGTCTGGCAGCGCCTGGGGCTTCTGTGAGCTCTTGCGACGCTGCTGAACACGTCTGGGGTGGGGTGGGGGGTGTGCGTGGGTGTGTGCATGTGAAAGTGTGTGTGCATGGGCATGCGTGCATGGTGCACATGTGCGTGCGAGCGTGTGAGAGTGTGTCCATGTGTGTGCACGTGCTCTGCTGCTGGTCTGCGAGCGTGATCCCATTTTAAGAACCCTCCACCTCTACTGAACATTTACATAATTACCCAGAATCCTCTACTGAGAGTCCCTAATGTCCAACCTGAGTGTATTGTCTGCTCAGTGCAGATATCTCCCCTCAGTGACCCAGCCCCCGATCCACAGTGGACACGTGTATCCAGCTACAGGTCCAGCCGCCCAAGCCTCCCTCCCTCAACATTAACGAGAGCTGTGTGGTGAAAGCACCGCGCTCTGGCTCTGAGCCTTCTCCTTCCAGCATGGGAGCGCTGGGGGCCCACTAGCCCCAGAGACGGGGCACAGTAAAGGGACCCAAAAGCAGGCCCTCAAGTCCTGGGCTTCACAACACCAGCAGCATTCGAGAGGTGGCCTATGCCGGTCGGGCATGCGGCTTGTGACAGAGGAGGCAGGTAAGGCTGTGGGACCATGCACCTACCTTGGCCAGGATGCCTTCCCGGTGGGTTTTCCGTAACATGTGTTTAAAGGCCAGTTCCAGGTTATTCTGGAGCCTCTCCACCTTGCCCTTCTCCTGCAGCCACGGCCGATCTGCACCAAGACAGGAGAAGACACTGATGAGCATTTCCCAAGCTTGACTTGGGGGGTGGGGGGCACCTCGGGGTGAAACCCAGCCGCTTGCCCACCTGTGCTGGCAGGAGAGCAGAGGACACTGGATTCAGGAAGGAAAGCGTTTGGGGGCAGGGGCTGGTTGAAAATATTCCATCGGTTTTTGATGGGAAACGGGGCGGGGTTTGATTGCAGGAATTTAGTCATTAAAATTGTGATATTTCATCGATCAATCTGACCGCTCGAAAACCAAACACTTTTTGGCCAAAACTGGAAATAATTCAATTTACGAGGGTGCCGCAATTCCTCACTGGAGCAGCGGTGTTGGTGCCTCCGCTGCCTCATTTCCTCTATGGACTGTGTTCTCCAGCTGGACTACATTTCCCACAATGCCTCCCTTCACCAAGTGAGCAGAGTGTGGTGCATCATGGGAGTTGTAGTCCAGCCAGAGACCATGGCCTATAGAGGAGAATAGGAGCATGAGGCACTTGAACTACAAATTCCAGGAGGCACCTCAGTGCTAGGGATGTAAAAGGTTAACGGGTAAGCATTAGGCTTACCGGTTAACCAACCTTAAGCATCAACTCCAGCAGCCCTGCGCCAGCATGAGAGACCCCAGCCGCGGCCGTGCTAGACTGGCGGGACACCAGCCCTGGCCATGCTGGTGGAATCCCAGCCCTGGCCACACCACGCCGTCTGGGCCGGTAGGACTCCAGGGCCGGAGTGAGCCCCAGCCCCAGCCCCCATAGTGCCAGGCCCACCAAGGCTACCTCAGTTAACGGTTAACTGGTTAAACAATATAATTTTAATTGTTTAACCGGTTAACTTTTTAAACTGATCTTTACATCCCTATTCGGTGCCATTATGAAGTGAAATATTTCCAGGGAGGGGGGTCATCAAAAAGTCAACATTTCCTAGGGAACCCGCCCCTATTTTCTGGCCAGCTCTACTTATGTGGCTGTTCGGCAATTAACATCCGGTATCCCCCCGCCCCCCACGATGGGGGCTGCAGCCCTAGGACGGAGGGGCAGCAGCAGCGGCAGACGCTCACTTGAGTTGATGAGCACCAGGGCGGTGAAGAGGGCGATCTCGTTCTCCGAGAAACGCAGCAAGCACAGGCTGTGAGCGAAGTCGAAGATGGAGTTGATCAGCTCGTTGCACCCTGGGAAACGGAGCAGAGCCGTCAGTCACCTGCGGCTTCTTCCTGGGCGGCCCCACCCCCTCTCCAGCGCCACCCAGAGGCGGGATTAGCCTTCCTTTCTAACCAGCCTCTGGCAGGGTCGACAGGCATCGCTGACTACGCATTGTCCCCACTGGGATCCAAACCTTTTGGGGAACCTCACAGGACAAACCTCCTCCACCCGCTGGGGCTGGGAGGGAAGTCCAATCTCCAGGGCTCATATAACCCTCTGCGTCTCTTCTGAGATTGGCAACAACGGGGATTTGCTGCGATGTGAACGCCTGGCCACCGGGAACTGGTCAGAGGCCACCGAAGATATTATTTAATATTCCCAGAGGCTTCAGCCCAGTCAGACCCCGTGGCGCTAGGCGCTGCCCAGACACACAGTAACTGATGCCCGCTGGCCCAAGGAACCTAAGTGGCCACTGGCTGGGCCTTAGCGCCATGAGCTAGATTTGAACCAGGGGCCTAGAAAGGAAACGGCACCACAGCTTGTTGCCAACCAGCCCCTCGGATATTGGCCAGGCAAAAATCAAAGCCACCGCTCCGGACTGAACACAGCAGAGCATCACGCTGGACGCGAGCCAATGCAGGCGTCTTCTTCAGGGCCTCAGCAGGCAGCACTGGCTGCTCTGGCTGGGAAGGACCCATCACCCTTCCCTCCTGAGATGATCCCTTTACAATGGGGAGGAGGTTTCCCAACAGCTGGGGTAATAAAGCCGGGGGGGAGGCCGGCCCATGAGCAAGAGATCGAGGGTGGCCTTGTGGCTCAGGCACTGGATGGGGACTCAGGGAATGCGGGTTCGAGTCCTGGCTCAGCTGCTGACACCCCGGGCAAGGTGTTTACAAATACGCTCAGCAACCCAGCATGGGAATAAAGGGAGGAGCTGGGCACTGCTGAGATCCTGGCTGCTTCATTCCACTACCTAAATGGGAGCTAAGTGCTGAAAACCTTGGTCTGTCTCTCTGGGCCTCAGTGACCCCATCTGTAAAAGGAGGACGACCATGTGGCTCATTAGCCTGGGAGCTCTCTGGGGCAGAGACCGTCTCTCGCCCTGTTCCTGCGCAAAGTGGGGCCTCTGTGCTTTACCGTAATACCGACAATATCATACCGAGCGATTTGAAGAGCTCTGGGCCTGCATATTTGCCCTCGAAGAAGACTGTCCTGTTCTCCGAATTAAAGGCACGGCACATTCGCACCAGAACCACTTCCATGGCTCCTGCAAAAAAGGAGTGGGGGGAGTGAAGAAGTTGCAAATATAAGCAGTAAACAGACTCACTGGAGGTCCCAACATCTCTGCCTTCATGTACGAGAGCAGGGAGGTCCAGGGAAGTAAACTAGTCCCCGGCATGGTATCTCCTGCCCATTTGGGGGGTAGAGGACAAGTGTCACAGCCTTTGAGGTTACGTCTAAACTGCCATCAAACGGGTGCCCACTGCCTGGGTGGGCATGGCTGAGCTAGCTTTACCCACGCTAGCATGGCTAAAAATAGCAGTGACACGATATGGTGGCATGGGTGTGGGCTGGCAATGCAAACACATACCCAGGGACCCCCCCACGCTGCCGCGGCTTCGCTGCTATTTAGCCCTGCTAGCTAGATTAAAGCTGGCGCAGGGATGCAGTCACCCCACCGTGCCCCTCCGACTGCAGCACAGACGTGGCCTGAGTCATGCTGTCCTGTCCAGAGCGGCTAGGAAATTCGCAGGGTACGGTCCACCCCGAGAAGTGCGATCAGAGACGGCGGGCGTGCTGGACGTGGGCCGAGCCCACGCTCCCACCCAAGGATGCTCGCGGTTTGGAGACAGGCATGGCAGCCCCAGTTGCACGACGGGGTCTTGCAGCAGGAGACGGGCTGAATGTCAAAGCATAGATCCAGGTGCAAACAGCCCCTGCAGGCTGGGGGCTGTGCCTCTGAATACAGAGCCTATGGGGTCTGCTTCTCAGGGAGGCTGTTCAAATGAGAGCTCAAGGGATGGCCTCGTTATTGACCCAGCTGTGGGAGGTGGCATCCCTGCCGGGGCCTGGCTGCAGCAGTTCCAGCCGTGTACCTGCTTTCAGAAGCACGATCTGGTCGTTTTGGCACAGCTCCATGAAGCCGCCCATCCGCTTGGCAAACTCCACCACGTACTGGATGGCTTCCGTGATGCGGCAGGCGCAGCGTTCCCACATCTCCTCCATGGACTGCAAGAGAGAAGCCCGCGGTTGCACCACGCTGTACGGCTGGCTGCCCCTCGGCCCATGGGCCGTGTCCCATGACGCTTGGTTCCTCCACACCCCATAGAGCACAGCTGCTCCTTACCCCACCCACCATACCTGGTGTGGCTGCCCCAAAACCCCATGTGCCCCATGCCACATGGCGCGGCTGCCCCATAACTGTGTGCCATGCCTGGTGCAGCCACCCTGTGTGCCCTACCTCGTGTGGAGCAACCGCCCCATAAGCCCACTAGTTGGCGAATGATCAAAAAAGTGAAATATTTCCATTTGGAAATACCACCGCTGTGCCTCATAGGAGTTGTAGTCTGGGTGCTGTGACAGGGTCAAGCCAGATGGCTACAGGAGAGTGATAGAAGGCAGATATATTAGCCCCAGGTTAAGTAGGTCCCTTAAGGTAAGGTAACAGGGAAGGTTCCAGAACAATCAGGAACTTTCTGGAAACAATTAAGGCAGACAGGCTGATGAGAACACCTGCAGCCAATCAAGAAGCTGCCAGAATCAATTAAGACAGGCAGGCTAACCAGGGCACCTGGGTTTAAAAAAGAAGCTCACTTCAGTCTGTGGTGTGTGTGCGAGGAGCTGAGAGCAAGAGGCGCAAGAAGCTGAGAGTGAGAAGGCGTACTGCTGGAAGACTGAGAAGTACAAGCATTATCAGACACCAGGAGGAAGGTCCTGTGGTGAGAATAAAGAAGGTGTTGGGAGGAGGCCATGGGGAAGTAGCCCAGGGAGTTGTAGCTGTCACGCAGCTGTTCCAGGAGCCACTGTAGACAGCTGCATTCCACAGGGCCCTGGGCTGGAACCCGGACTAGAGGGCGGGCCCAGATTCCCCCATCCCTCCATCCCCCCAACTCCTTACTTGATACCGGAGGAGTTGACCTGGCCTGTGGGTTCCACCAGAGGGGAAGGTCTCTCGCCTGTTCCCCGATCCACTAGGTGGATCAGCAGAGACTGCGGGGATTGTTCTTCTTCCTTTTCCCCATGCTGGCCAGTGATGAGGCTAACTGAGCGAACGGCAGATTTGAGCACTGAGGGCTGCCCTGAACCTCTGAGGTGAGCAAATCGGCCAATAAGCACAGGACCCACCAAGGCAGAGGAGGAACTTTGCCACAGTGCCCCACACTCCCGTTCGGCTGAAGAGGCCAGGCTCCCTGGTTAGACTACATCTCCCATGATGCACCATGGTCTCCCCTCTTGGTGAGGGGATGCAGTGCATCATGGGTGTCCCTGGCCCTGGTGGAATGTGGGGGATGAAGAGATCCCAGACCAGAGAGGAGAACAGAGGCATGAGTCACCACAGGGGCATTTCTCAACCGAAATTTTCCATTTTGGGGGCATTCGGTTTTTGATGAAAAACTGAAATTTCCCGTTAGAAGGGGGCATTTTCTGGGCAAAATTTCACTGAGCTGAAACCCCAAGTTTCTGCTCCAAACAATTTACCACAGAATATTTCAAGCAGCCTTCCCCAGTTCTTTCTGGGTTTTCATTGCCCCTTTTACTGCACTTTGCACCTGTACCCCAGGAGTCCTGCCGCGGCAGTTAACCCTTAGTCTCCTCCCCAGAGGACAGAAGCCCAGCGGTTGCTCATACATTAGCCATTTTCCTTTGCTCTCTCCACCGGGCCCAAAGCTGGAGTCTGTATTGATCCGAATGTTCCTATGCCAGGGCCATTATGAATTGCTCCGAAACAACTTGGCCTCATCTGGAAAGCTGATGAAGCATTTAGCAAACCAGACAGAGGTTCCCATTTAGTTAATGGATCTTAATTAGCTGCTGAATCAAACAAACTCATTTTCTTCCCTCTGTCCCTTCCCTTGATTTTATTGCGAAGTCCTCATCTGAACCCAACTGAGCGAGCAGTGACTCACACAAAACCCTGTGCGCTGAATGAAGTCACGATAAACAATAAAGGGGCAGCATCTGTTCTATGCAGCCGATGTTAAACCCCAAAGTGCCACAAAAGGTCAGAGACACCGCGCGCTGGGTCACTCAGTCGAGTCCCCTCTTGCAGCCAGTGCTGAGCGGACCCTGACCACAAGCTTGCTAGGGCTTCGTGCCAGCTAAGAACTCTTTGCTATATTCTCTTCCACCGTGGTGCAAGAGGAAACACCAGAATTGGAACTGGTGTCATTTAGGAAGACAATTTACAGGCAGCCACTATGGAAAAGTCCTCCAAAATTTAATAAGGTCCCATAGACCTGAACAGAGATCATCCTCTGGAGAGAATTTTTAAGCTTTTAGAATTTATATCCTTGCTAGAAAATCCTGGAGGCTGGTCTAGAATGTCTGCAGAAAAACCATCCCTCTCTTCTCTGTTTAAATCCCCCCGGGCTATTTCCAGGTGGACAGTCTGATTCTGCTCCTGGGAAAACTGATTCAGTCTGGAACAAGTTGGGCCCTAAGGGACTTGCCCAAGGGCCAGAGAGCAAATCAGAACCAGGAGCAGAACACTGGTCGTTTCTCTCGGCCAAACCACTAGAGACGCGACCTCCTGCCCAGTTGCCGGTCCAGTCTTAACTGGGCCATGTAACAGAACTTGGGCTTTGGAAGCCTTCCCGCTGCTCTGCCCACATTCCCCACTGATCCCTTAGCTAGCCGGAAGGGAGGTGTTTATCCTAGCCTCATACCCCGGTGGGCTGGCTTCCCACGTTATCTGGCTACCAGATTATCCCGTGCCGGGCATCAGTCGAGTATAGAAGTCACTGCACCACCCTTGGCAGAAGGCTCCACCAGCTCCCAGCCATGTCCCCCATCCCGCTTCTTACCTTCTTCTGGTAGCTCCTGACCTCCTCCCACGAGAACGTCTCCAGCCTCAGGAGCTGCAGGTCTTCCAGGCGCAGCTGGCAGGTCTCCCGGTAGGACTTGAGGACATTCTGGGTCAGGTGCTCTGTGGACGGCAGGCGGCGAGGCTCAGAGGGGGAGCGTGGGGAACGGTTGGGCCTGTCCCTGGGCCGCAGCCCTGATTCTCCCTTCATTTTTTTCTGTGGTTTCCTGAGTCTATCGCTCTGCACTGCCAGCTTTGGCACGCAGGCCCCTCTGTGTGTAACGATCTGCCCCCTCCCCCCCAGCCCGGCACTTAGCAGGGTTTGAACCTGCAGTGTTAAAAGCATAGGCCTCTCCTGTATCAGTGGGGGAGTAACTCCACTAGCTGGTAGCTGCAGTAGGCTGTTATCCTCTGATATGGAGCAGGATGTTCCCATGGAATGATGGGAGCTGAGTGTAAGAACCATCTTCTGAGCTGTCAGCGGGGATCGAATCCAAGACCAACAGAACAAAGAGCAGCTCAAGCTAAGAGACTAAGCTCGCGGCTGACAGCTGGATGAGACCTGTAATCCCTCTGTGGATGGTGAACCCCGCCTGCAGCCCCCAGTAATACAGCCTGAGTGGGGGTCCTAGAAGGGCGAGGCTGCCCAGCCGGGCATTCCTGCCCCAAGAGACTCACCGATCTCAGTTACTGAGGAATTGGGCGACTCCAGGATGCTGGTGAAGTTGGGACTCGTGTAGAAGTCGACAGTCTCCGCAATGTCGCTCCCAGCCTGGCCCCGCTTGCCCCCGCCGATGTCCAGCCGTGAGAGGTCTGGTGACGCCTGCATCTCCAGGGCGTAGAAGACGCTGGCCCTGCTCTCCATCTTGATCCGCTCGGGGCTGTAGTCCCTGGCGAAGGGGCCGCGCAGGTTGTCGCTCAGCCGGCTGTGGCCCTTGGCCAGTCCGTTGGGGTAGGCCAGAGCCACCGTCTCGTCCGGAGACTGGCTCAGCCGCGCCTGTCCGTTCAGGGGGGCCGTGGAGCAGGCCGAAGACTCCAGCAGGTCTGCGGGGGAGGCCAGCTTGAGTTGCCCGTTAGCCAGGCCCAGGGAGTAGGCCGGGGCCACCACCTCGCCACCTTGCTGCTGCTGCTGCTGCAGCTGCTTCTGCACCTCGGCGTGGAGGCTGTCGCGCTGCTTCTTGGACATGCGGCCAAACTTGACGGCTGGAGAACAAAGGGGCAGGGACGCGTCGAGCTGGGGCTGAGGCTGGCCCTGGTTTCGCGGCCGGAGCCGTTGTGAGGGGCCCTGGGCTCCCTCTGCTGGCCCCAGCCACTTCCCTGGAGATCTGGAGCAGCAGCCTCCATCCCCTGGGAAATCCAGGTGACATAATGGCGCAGCAGATCCCATAAGGAGCCTGCCGCGAGCTGCCAGGGATGGAAAGGGCAGAAGGAGCTGCCAAGTGACTGATGGAGCTGCCCCCCTCGACAGCGGTGGATCTGGCTCCTTGTGCCTATCAAGACCCACCAGGTTTGTCTTGGTGGTTAAGCGTGGGGCCCGGGCAGCACTTGGATGGGACGGGGAGACACCAACCGTGGTTCAGCAGGGAGGTGACTACCTAACAGAGGTGCTTTCCCCCCAACAAGTCAATAACAAACCCCCATCACTCCCCTCCAGCAGCAAAGCACGCCAAGCGGACGGGACGCAACCTGGATCACTAGCGAGCCCTGGGCATTTTCCCTGGAGCAGGGCTGCTGGCCGTATCCCAATTCGGGTCATTTACACTCTGCCCCGCAGTTCCAATCCCTTTCACTTCTCGCCCTAGGACAACACTGCTCTGCGGCTGCTTGAACAGCTCCCACAGCCCACCCCAGAGGTGGCTGCATTTCAGAGGTAGCCGATCACGGGGGGTATAAAATGCTTTGGGATCCTTGGGGATGAAAGGCCCCAGAGCGGCGATTCGCAGACTTTCTCCCCCCAGAAGCTCCCATCTTGCCAGCTGCTCCCTCCCCTCCAGCAATCTGGGAAAGGCAGGGGGCGTGACCCCCAGCCTGAGATCCCTCGCGCTAGGGAAGCGCCCAGGATCTGAATGTGGCCCTAGGGGTGGGGACGGCTATCTCAGGATCTCGGCGCACTCACTTGGGAGCGGGGACAACGGTGCGTGCTCTGCGTGTGGTCGTGTGGGTCTGTATGTGGTCGTGTGACTGAGCAGGAGCCTCATCTACCCAGCTGCAGAGAGGAACCGCGGTCGCAACGGGAGGCTGATCGCATGTGCCACGTGGTCGGGCTCTTTGGCTCTCTTGAGCGACCTACATACTCACCACTGAGAGACACCCAGCTAAAGGCTTGAGCTACTTTTTCCATCCTCTTTGGATTGGGTTGGTGGGGTGTGTGTGTGTGTTCGTTTGTGTAGTATTTTGTGACTTTCACTCTCCTCCTGGTTGCTTTAACCCCCCTCCCCCCGGCCTGGCTCAGGGCTGTGCGCTGACGGTGCTACCTAACCAGCCCTAAACCTCACTATTTGCACTTCCCTTTCGCTTCCTCTGGCCTCCACTTGTAGCTTTTTTAGCGCCTTTAATAATCCCCAGCCCGAGGACTCCTCCTTAGCCGAGGAGTCTGGTGCCGTCTCGAGAACCGAACCTTTTTATGCCCAGGGGGGCGGAAGAGAATGAAGGTTCAACCCCTCTCTGGGCTGGAAAGGAGGGTGGTTCCCCTGCTCACGCCCCAGCTCCTGTACGCCGCTCTGCTGGCGTTCAGAGGCCTTTGCAGCCTGCAGCAAGGAGCTGAGGGGGAATTCTGCAGGCTCCGGCGCTGCGCTGGGCTGCCACTGGCTGCCTTCCGCAGACCCTGCCCCCACTTCAAGCCTTGGCGTAGGGGGCATGCTGGGGGCGGGGCCAGAGCACATGCAGCTCTGGCTAAGTTGCCCTGTGCCACAAGCCACAGGTAGCTCTGCAGAGATAGTTTGGCCCACTGGTTCAATTCCCTGCTTTGCTACAGACTGTGAGCAAGCTGTGCCTCAGTTTCCCCATCTGCACAATAGGGATACTAGTCCAGACATAGAGCATGCTAGACTGCTCCAAGTTACACTGGAGGTGCTTTCAACCCTTAGAGCAGCATAGAAGGAAGAGGGTGCACACCTGGGCTGCTGGTTCTCATCGACACCTGCAAGGGGTGCAGCTTAGACTCTCTCCCACTGAGCCTCTTAAACTGGAGGACTTGGGAACCAGTGGGATGGCGACAGAGGCCGGCTGCTGTTTGTCCATCATCACTGATTTTTGGTGATAAATGGCTTGTGGTCAAATAGAAAAGTTTCTACAGAAAAAAAATCTTTCCCAATGACATTTTTCAGGTTTTTTTTAAACCAAAACCTGAACTTTTTTTTTTCGGTTAAAATGTTTTACTTTTTTTACTTTTAACAAAAACATTTTTTTTTTAACTGAAAAGCACATTTAAACCCCCCCTCCCACAAAAACTGTTTTTAGTTTTTTTGTTGAATACCCCAAAAAGCAGCTGGTACCAGCCACTGTCAGAGATGAGAGACCGGGTTAGATGGAGTAAAGGGCAGAAGCAAAAGAAATGTCCATATTTTTACAGCCAGAGCCAGGTATTTTTAACTTCAGGGCATAAGAAATGGGTCAAATGCAGGGACCTCTGGGGTGGGAGGCAGCAGCTGTTTTAACAGAGATCATTCACCCAGCACTGAAATTCAGTCACTTCTGGGGTGGGGCCTGGCAGCCGTTTAAACAGGGATCCTTCACCCAGTACTATTATACAGTTACCTTTGGGATGGGGTATGGCAGCTGTTTAAACGGGGATATCTCACCCAGCACTGAAATGCAGCCACCTCTGGGTTGGAGCGTGGCAGCTGTTTCAAACATCTTACCATCTCTGGACATTCCCAGGCTGAGGCATTTCTGCAGCCTGCAGTGCTGGCAGCGGTTGCGGCTGGTCCGGTCAATCTGGCAGTTCTGCTGGCGGGTACAGGAGTACGTCACGTTGCCCTGCTGGCTTCTGCGGAAAAACCCCTGAAACAACGGGTTGGGGAGAGAGAGGCACACAAACTGACCACGGCAGCTCCGCGGCTTGTGTGTGAAGCGAACTGGGGGTGCCAACGCCTGGGGGAGGAGCATCTGCGGTATAAAATCAACACAGTGGCTGGTGCTGATTGGTCCCAGAGCTGAACAAGCCATGATGGGCCGATCTCCACTCTGGTGTGGCGGTAAAGGGCCAAGGAGCCAGGGCATGCTGATTAGCTGCTGGGCGGGTGCTAAGCAGGGCCGGATCGCCAATTGTCCCACAGCCCTGCTGGCAGACCCTGGGCAGCATCTGCTCCAGCACTGGCCCACGGCCCCCTCTGAAGGGCGCTGTCCCAGGGTTCTGTGTATTTGGGAGCGCCAAGGGAATTGGAAAGGAATCCCACACCCGGGGCGCTCTCAGTCGCAGAGATCAGGCAAGCGGGGGCAGGGGAGTGGAGTGGGGATTTAGGGTGTTGCTCACCTTGCAGCCTTCACAGGTGATGACCCCGTAGTGAATCCCTGACGATTTGTCCCCACAGATCTTACACGGGATCACTTCTATTTGTGCTAGGATTGAGAGCGAGAGAGAGAGAGATCATGAGCACGGGCCGGAGTGCGCTGGGCATGCCCTGCATGTGTTCGCTTGGCTCTTTGGCACTGTCGTCTAATGCTTCTTAGAGCGAGCAGGTGCTGAGAGTCAGGACTCCTGGGTTCCATTCCCAGCTTTGGGAGGGGAGTGGGGCCTAGTGGGTTAGAACGCGGGAGGGAGGCCGGGAGCCAGGACTCCTGGGTTCTATTACACAGACCATCTCAATGAACCCTGTGGGGTGACCCCATTTAAGAGAGAACAGAGTTGGGGTCCTTAAGTGGCTAAATCAGCCACCAGGATTGCGGGTGGAGCCTTTACGTGAGTAAACTAGCTTGGCGCCAACAGCGAGGAAGGATTTATTTTGCCAACTCCCCAGGAAAGTGCTGAGTGTTACGCAGAGTTTGCCCACACAGGGGCACCCTCGTCTCACATTTCCTCCCATGCCCGGATGCCAGAGGCTGGCCAGGGCGCAGGGCGCTCGCCCCGCTGGATAGCAGTGTGCAGGGATCGCAGGCTGCGGTAACCCGGCCAGCAACTGGCTGCTGGGGCTGTCGCTCAGACAGCGCACCTCTGCTAGTCCCGCCTCTGCCTTCCAGTCAGCTGCCAGGCTCAGCAGGGAGAGAGGGGCAGGACCCAGCCACGCTCCCAGTGGCCTCGGGAGGGAGAAGGAATGGGGTTGATGTCACAGATGGGGTCACCCTGTGGCCATGCTCCCCTGTGCCAGCCTGCCCCCTGGGCCTAAGCCACACCCCTGTGCCCCACTGCACAGCCCAGCAGCTCTTCTTTCCGGGGGTTAATTATCCAGCCAGAGTAAAGCTCTTCCGCACTGATAAGCACCCTACCCACCCCTCAGAGATTATTGTCACATGATGGCCGGTTACATAACCTGGAGATCATCTCATCATCGGCCGGCCAGGCCTGCAGGGGCCCCCTTAACCCCTTCGCAGGCAGCTCCTGCCTGGGCACTCTGCTCGCCAGGGGGGTTTCGTTAGGGACCTGGATTGGCAGCCCTGGGCTTGCATCTGCATGGGCACTCCCCTCTGAGTGCTGGGAACAGAACCCAGGAGTCCTGGCGCCCAACCGCCCTGCTCTAACCACTCAGCCACACTCCCCTCCCAGTGCTGGGAACAGAACCCAGGAATCCTGGCTCCCAGCCTCCCCGGCACACCCTGCTGTAACCACTGCTGAGAAATACCTGGGACAGAGACAAGCCGTCTCAGAAGACATTGAGACACCTAGGATCGGGCAGTAATAAGCAGGGGTGTCCTGTGGGGATCAAGTCTGGATTAAGGCACAAGTACGATAGTCTGTCCTAATGCCCCAGCTGCTGGAGCTAGGGGATAAGCGCAGAAATTCAGCTTTCATTTAAAAAAGAAAAGTTACTCCTCAAGGACTCACAGAAAAACTGGAAAACAGGCCCCGAGCGTAACCAATGCCTGCCTGAATCTGCAGACAGCCTACACCAACAGCTCTGAGAGGTGTGAACAGCCTCGTTCCTGGGGACTCCAACTTACTGCTGGCCCAAGGAGGGGCGGGGCTGCGGTTTGGTACGGGGGTATTGCCGTGCATGTGTCAGGCCCCAGACTGCAGTTCATGGAATCTGGTGCAGAGCAAACTTTTCCAAGAAGGGCAACAAAATCTACCACTGAAATAACTCCTGCAAAAACCCCAAGCCTGTCACTGCTAGGGGCTGGCATACAATTTTAAAGGAGGGTCAGGATTGTGAATAAACAGCAAACCAGGGAATTGTGCCCTGCTCATGCGTAAACACCTGGAATCCAACCAGTGTCACTGGGGCTTAGAGTTTGGCACCAAGTCCACATGTCTCCGAAGGTCGAGGCCCATGGGCCAAGCAGGGGGTTGGGGGCTCTGCTGACAGCAAGGAGTTTATGGGGACTGACACACTGAGTTCTCTGCTGCTTTGTAGTGGGAATGTGATGCCAAAATTAAGCTGGAAAGTGGGAGAGAGAGGGTATGTGAGGCAGAAGACTGGGAATCTGGTTCCTGGATTCCATCCTCAGCTCTGGGCAGGGAGTGGGATCTAGTGGTTAGAGCAGGAGGGCTGGGAACCAGGACTCCTGGATCTCCAACTCTGGGAGGGGAAGTGGGGCCTAGTGGTTAGGACGGGGCGACGGGGCATCAGGACTCCTGGGATCCATGCTGAGCTCTGGGAGGGGCAGATCCAACAGGGATGAGAAGCAGGACAGCAGCTTCTGCGTCTTCCTGAACCCCCTGGGCCTCTGGCCACGGGGAGCCATGAGCATCAAAGAGCTCCAAGTCCGTCAGTTGAAAGCCCCTCACGAAGGGCCGCGCGTAACCACATCCTGCACCTTCCAGGCCCAACAGCTGCTTTCCCAAGCATCTCCTCCCCGCAGGCAGCCCCCTGGCACCGGCCCAGCTCCTGCGCTGGTTTGCTCTGTGATACGCCAGGCGCCCATTTGGTTTGCTCTTCCTCTCTAGAGCTTCCCTTATCGATGTCCCCTTCCTCCTCCCCCACCCCGCTGCGTAATGAACCCAGGCGATCAGCGCCCTAAATAAGGACCGAGAACTCGTCCCCCCATCGTCTTCGAAACCTCAGCAGGCAGCAGATCGCCTGACGCTAACCCACAACTGGGACGCACCTCCCACCGCGCAGGAAGGCAGAAACTTCTCCAGGGCAGAGAAATCTCACAGCCTCCCCTCCACTGCTCACCACACACCAACAGGTGAAAACCCCTACCTGCTGCTTGCAGGCAGGTACCAGTAAACAACTCCCCATCACCCCCTGGCAGGAGTGAGCTAATGGGGCCACGGGGCGGGGGAAGCACCAAAACTTTCCATCGGCACAAACACGCTGATACAGGGCTTTAAAGGCCCTGTGAGGCTAGCAAATCGCAGGCTCCAGGGCTATTGCACGGGCAGGGGTCAGGAAGGGAGGAGGCCCAACCTGTGGAATTCAAGAGTTGCTTCTCTCCTAGCCTCCTGCCAAAAGCAGGATATGGGACTAGATGGAATCGGCGGGGCTGCAAGCGGATCCCGGCTTAGATGGGTCACAATGTTTGATCTGCCCTGTCTAGTCCGCTCCCCTTGGCCTTTTGAGGTGTTATTCAGTCAGGGGGAGGGGGTCAGGGCAAGGTGGGCCCGTGGTCTGATCTGGTGCGGTGGGGAGCTGGGAGAGCAGGCGGGACGGAGCGCTGAGATGCCCTGGTGTGGCTGCGGCGAGATGGGCTGAACCTTGCTTGACCCAGGCCTTTTCCCTCGGCCTGGCACAAGCAGCAACACCAATAAAGGGCCAGAGCTCCTAGCCTGCTGCGACCACAGCTGTACAGACCTTTATGACCAGGCTCAGCCACTTGTGACTCGGAGGCACCTTTTGCACCCTGCAGCCCCCTTGTAGCCGCTCTATAAACCATACCCCCTGCTGGGCCGCAGCTCGTTAGAGAGACATCGGTATTCATAGGTTACCCCTTTCGGGATGGATTTATTAACTAAATTAGCAAGGAGCGACCCAGACCGTGGCTGCAAGGAGACCGATGCAAAAAGGAGCACGTTTGAGAACATTTGCAGTTGGCCCTGACCCGAGACACTAAGGCCCTGATCCTTGAAGGGATTTAGGTGCCTAACTCCCATGGGTGGAGTCATAATGGAGACTGACTTCCCCTCTCCAGGTGGGCAGGGGGTACCGTGCGTCTGACCCTCACCCTGCTGCTGCCTGTGGGATCTGTGGGCAAGCTGCGGGTGTCATTCACCAGGACCAAGTACACTCAGACGATCCACGGCACCCCAGAGAATACAACAGGGCTCTGCAGATCATTGAAAAGGAGCAGAGAACTAGCCCAAACCCAGGGACTTCTGCACAGTTACACCAGGGGTTCCTTTGGTCCCAGGACTGCTGCTTTGTGCTTACATCGGTGCGTGCACACCTGCACACTCTCAACCCCCCTCGACCCATTTCTCCCCCCAGCACAGAATTAGCTTGTGGAACTCGCCAAGACAAGATCTCCCTGAAGCCAAGAGCTCCGCAGCATAGCAGAAGGGGCTGGACTCTTATGGGGCTCACGAAAATAGCCAGAGTTACAATAGTAAGCGCTGGAAGGGATGTCGACTCTCCTGCGTCAGGGCATCATATAAGCCTGGGGTCAGGAAGGGAATTCTTTCAGGTTGCCCTAACGCAGCCAGGGCTCGCTTTTGCGTGCTGATACATTCCTGTATTTCCTTAAACAACACGGGGGCTAGTAAGTTTGTCTGATAACAATCATCCTCTATCCTACGCATTCCATTTCCTCTCTGCAACCACCCACTGCTCAGACCCAACGAGAAGAAAAAACCACAAGCTTCAATTGATTCCCCCCTAACCTCACAACAGAATGATTGTAATTTTTTTTTTTTGTTTTTGGTCTTTTCTATCTATAGCAAATCAAATCGGTGGGAATGGGCTCAGGGTTTGACTCAGAAACAGGAACCCAGTGCCTGAATTAGTCAAAAAATTCAAAAGCCAGAGAGCAAGCTGCCAGTAACTCTCATTTTCAGGTGATGGCTGATGCCAGTAAATTCGACCTGAGAAAGGTCAGCGAGGTCTCAGGCGAATTCCCCCACAGCAGCCCCATGATTGACGTGTGATGCCCGCGGGTGGCTGAGTAAGAGGATGAAGCCAAGACTTCGGAGGGGAGGAAGCAACAACCCCCAAAAAAAAAAATCCTTTGATACCAAAAAAGTGCACCGTAACCTGGCTGGGAACCGGCCTCGACCAATGTTCCTGACTTTAACCACTGAGGGGCGTCACCAGGCGGGTCCGTGTCACGCTTCCCGTGGCGTCACGGAAGTTCCACGCGCCCGCGCTGGGGGTGAGGTAGGGCACGTGGAACTTATGGGGGTCACATGGGAACGGGGCAGGGAAAGCACGCTAAGTCATGAGATGCGGGTAACGGAGCCGGGAAGCGGATGCAGCGTGGGACACGAAAGCAGGGCTCCGGGAGGCCAATTCTCCCCTCCACAGCCTTGTCCAGACACACGGGCGACAGCGGTTTAACGCGGAGTGTGACGTTCAACCCACTCCGCTAAACTAGTGCAACAGGCCGGGGGGAGGCTGCTCTCGGTCCCGTTTAAACCAGCCTAAGTTGCATCGATTAGGAGCAGGCTCAAGGCACCCATTGGCCGAAGTCAGAGCGTTAATTAACCCAGCACGTGTGCGGGTGACAGGTGGCGGCTGCCACCCCGTCAGCTCCAGGGGCCTCCAAAACCAAAGGCAAGAGTCACTGCAGCTCCAGCTAAAGAGCCAGGGCCGCTATGAGACACATCCCAAGGTGGCCATGTAACATGCATGGACCAGCGGCTCCCATGTAGACAAGGCTCAGTCCCAACTGGGGCTCCCAACTTTAGCTTGGCTGGCTAGCCGAGTCTCCAAGGCCCACGTCCTCCAAGGGACGCAGGCTCCTGCCAGTGGAAATGAGGAGCCCACAGACCGTTGAGAATCTGGGCCCACAACCCCGCATCTGCCATGATGCCATTTAACCCGCTCCTGCCCCCCCAGGCTCGGGTGGCCCATTGGGGACGGCACAGCCTACTTGAAGCCAGGCTGAGCCACCCCGTGCTTGCTGCTCCTTATGCTGGCTTCGTCTGTCTGAGGGGCCTGCGCTGAGACAGGGCCGGGAGAAGGGAAAGCTCGGGCATGCTCAGCGCTGCTACGGAGCTGAGGGGCGTATGCCCTGCAGAGCAGGCACACTAGAGAGGCACGGAGGTAGAGGGGCCAGAAATGGCCCAAGTCCTCCTGCCCCAGCCCACAGGAGAAGAAGGATGGCCCAGTGGTTAGGGAACTAGGCCAGGCGTGGGCCTCGCTTGACCACACGCTCCCTGGGTGACCTCTGCGGGTCAGCTCCCTGTCGGTGCGAGCCAATAGCCCGCTGCCCAGTGGTGCTGTGCAACGTGCCGTGTTTACACTCGGGAGGGGAGGGAGCCCAAGCCCAGATGCTATGGGGATGGGCCCAGGTGGAGGGATTTCTCTGTATTCTTTGTCCCCACTTATAAGCTAATTGGTTGGTCACGGCCCTCTCAGTCGCCTCTGCTCCACGGCCTGGAGAGCGACGCGACACGTGAGGACACGGCCGGCCCCCAAGGGGCCCCAATCTCACACTGGAGCCCCTGGGTGCTATCACAATATGTAGACTAAACTCTGAGGATCCCTTGCAAAACTCTCAGAGCCTACTCAGGTGTTCACACTAATTGGGGAGCGGGGGAAACTAGTGGTTAGAGCAGGGGTCTCCAGGGTTCTTGTCCCTGCTCTGGGGGGCAGTGGGGTCTAGTGGTTAGATCAGGAGACTGGTAATCAGGACTCCGGGGTTCTTTTCTCAGCTCTGGGAGGCAGTAGGGTTGAGTAGCTAGAGCAGGGTGGGAGTCAGGACACCTGGGTTGTATTGGCCGATAAATTACTGAGCAAGCCGCTCCCCACTTCCCTGTGCTGCAGCTTCCCCACCTGTAAAATGGGGCTCGTGAGACTCACGTAAGGGTTACGAAGTGCTTTGAGATCCCCAGCTGAAGGTCACTCCTGGCCTGTATAATGCTGAGCAGCCACTGGCTTACTTGCCCCCAGTCAGCAGCTGAGGCTTTTAGACCTGGCGGATCCATACTTTAACTGGTGGTTTAACCCGCCCACCCCCAGCACGCACTTCCCCTGCCCCACTTTTCAAAATCAGGTGGCCGTGGGGGGTCGCGTTTCGAGCTGTGGGGCGCACAGGGCTGTTTAGGGGTGATCCCTGCGCTGAGTTCCAAGAAAGATCAGCCTATTTACATATTAATAGAAAACAGAAAACCGTCCATGCAGCAGCCACCAGGAGGAGGGGCTGGTTAGATCACAGGTTGATTTGGAGCTAGATGTGCTTCCCTTCCCCACTCCTCTGGGCCGCGCTTCAGGTCTTGGGCAGAACCTACGGGGCTTTCGGGACCTACCAGCAAAGCCATGGCCAGCAAAATAATCCTAGCCCTGCACACGCCCTTTTTGGCCCTTGGATCTCACTGCACTTTGCATGAGGAGGGAATGCTTCAGGTGGGGAAACTGAGGCACAGAGCATGCATGAGACTTGCCCAAGGTCACACATATTGACAAAACTGGACATAGAATCCATGAGTCCTGTTGCCCTGCCTCCCTCCTGCTCTAACCACTAGGCACCGCTCCCTTCGCAGAGCTGGGAAGAGAACCCAGGAGTCCTGTCTTCCAGCCGGCTGCTCTATTAGACCCCTCTGTGTATTTAATGTCAGATAACCTGATGGTGTCAATAGCTTTAATTGCTGAAAACTAAGATTTACCTTCACACCCGAAGGCCAGAATTAAACTCCTTGATCTCAGATTTTGGTGCCCAACGTGACCTGCTTTGCTGAAGGTGATGAACAGCCGCAAACCACAACAGTTCAGCACCTTTGCAAACCAGGCCCCTTGCACAGCGGTGGCTCCGGATGAAATGCGGACGCCCAATGTGAGGGGTGGAAACGTCGCCCTCGACATCCGAGCAGAATCTGTCGGAAGGGGCAGGGCCAGGAATCCTGGGTTCCTTCCACAGGTCTGGGAGCGAAATCTAGTGATTAGAGCAGGGGACTGGGAGTCAGGATTCCTGGGTTACACTGTCAGCGCTGGGAGAGAAGTCTCATGGGTCCAGGAGTCAGGACTCCAGGATCCCCTCCCTAGCGCTGCTGCTGACTTTGCCGTGTAACTTCGCACGAGTCACTGCGGCGGCCTGTGCCTCGGTTTCCCCATCTGAAACGTAACCTTCAGCAGCACAGCCTTAGCCATGTTTGCAGGGAGGATGCCTGGCTGCCAGGGGAACGTGGGCGTGGGGTGGGTGGTATTACACGAGGCTCAGTTAATACCAGGTGACTGATCTGTCCTAACAAAACGTTACAGAACCGGGGCCAAGGCAGACTTGTAAACCAAAACTGAGCAACTCCTCCGCCCTGGAGGAAAACCAGGGGCAGGGCAGGGCGGGGTGGAGGAGGGTTATCCCCTGTGCAAGCAGATGCCCCTCCCCTCGCTTGGCACGAACAGGGGCTGGCTCCCCTGCCTGGAGGAGGAAACCAAGCTGAGCTGCATCTCTTCACAGGCAGGGCGATCGCTCGCTGCTGGTTTGTTGATAGAAAGCAGCCCTTGGCGGAGTCACAAATAGAACCCAGGAGTCCTGACCCTCTGTTCTCACCACCAGACTGGACCAAACTTCCTTCCAGAGCCTGGAACAGAACCCAGGACTCTTACCTCTCCCCCTCCCCTTCCCCCATCCCTTGCTCTACTCACTACACTCTCCTCTTTCCCAGCAACCCCCCGCACCCGCAACAGGCCTGTCCAGTCTCTGTCCCCCGCTCCCCAGCCAGCGCTAAAGAGATGCCAATCTGAGGGCTGAGTGACTCCGACAGGGCTGGCTGCCTACTTGAATGCAGGGCCCGGCCCAGTTCAGAGAGGGCAGGTGCCCGTCCGCTGTGCCGGCCAGCTCCCTGCTTGCTGCCCGCGTGGCATGGAGCCAGGGCAGTCCGGTAGCCCCGTCTCCCTGCTGCCTCGCAAGAAGACAGGACAAAGCCAGCGGCTGCCGTAGGGCTGAGCCCTGCCCACATGCACCTTCCGCCACCCCATCTGCTCGCCATGGAGGGGCCCAAGTTGGAGCCCTGCAAAGAGAGGCCGCGGCTGGAGCTTAGCCGCAGTGCTGGTGCCGGCCGCGAGGCAGGAGGAGACGGCATGCCTGGAGCCAGGCGACACCGGGCAGGTCAGGCCTGGGACTCCCTCCTGCCACGGGGAACTTGCAGCCTGACACGCGCAGCCTTCCTGGCCTCCCGACAGACCCCTCGGGGGAATTTAACTCTCAGAGGCCAGGGGCAGAGAATGCTAACGAAGCTAAAGGGGGGTAGCTTGAGTCCATTATGTAGGATGGGCGCAGAAGCTGAAGCAGGAAGGCAGCATGGCCTAAGGGACAGAGTCCTGGAGCGAGGATCCACCTACATTGCACACACAGCTGTGATCGCAGCATGCGGAGAAAACCCCTGGGTTAGCTTTGATCTCGCCAGCACAAACACCAGTGGCAGCAGGAAGCCCTGGATGCCGCTCGAGGATGTCCCCAGGATCCCCAGCGTCCTTGTACAACCCCCCCCCCCGTGGCAGCGTCCCTGCCATTGGCACTGGAGCCGGCTAGATCAAAGCCAGTAGGGGTATGCCTACATGTGATGCAGTCACGCCTCTGACTGCAGCATAGGCAGATTCTCAGACTCAAGAGATCTGGGGTCTATTCACAGCTCTACTGCTGGGTGACCTCAGGCGAGCTATTGCCCTGCCCCGTGCCTCAGTTTCCCCATATGTAAAATGGGGTTAATGATCCTGACCTCCTTTGGAAAGGGCTTTGAGATGTACTGGTGAAAAGCTCTCCCCAGGAGCTCTCTTATCTAGTTAAGAGCATGGGGAGGGATCATTACTGTTTTCTCCTTGAAATCAGCAAAGATGACAGGCCGTGACCTAACAAGGCACTGTTTGCGACTCTGCCACCTGGACTGGCTTTAGAAAGCAGCCTGCAATACCCTCCGGCACATCTCTCCAGTGCCGTAGCCGCCCTGCCATGACACCCATGGGCTCTCAGTATCACCAGGCTGGAGAGGAAGGCAAAATTGCTCTTCCTTGCACACCTCGATGGGGATGCCCGTGAGGAAGCATCAAGAGGTGTGTTTTTTTACTTCTCTTGCTCGGCAAACTAACTCAGTGCGTGGCCCAGGCTGGGCTGTTTGAGTAAAAGTGACTTATTGGAATGGGTTTGAGTGTCCACAAGGGCAGGGTGACTTGTTAACACTTTCCCCACATTAATCAAACTGAAAACAGCCGATTATGAACTCTCAGCGATGTCAAGGCACATTCCACGCCCCCAACTAGTTACTCAGCTTTCTGGGTGTCTGCAGAACAAAGCAGATCCTGAGATCTGGGGGCCCTGTGAGTCCCACAGCTTCAAAAACAGGCCCACAGGGTCTAGACGTGGAGGCGGTGTCTCAGGCTGGGTTTCCCCCCCTACCCCCCCCACCCCCCCCAGCTTAAAAAGATTGGGGTTTTTTTTTGTTTAGGTTTGGAGACTGAGACAGCGCCTCAGACAGATGTTGTTCTGGGGGTGCCAAACTGGTCAGGGCAGACAAGATGGGTTGCAGAAAAAAGGCAAATAGCGTCGTCCCCCCGCCCCACTTTTGAGGGTAAGGAACCTCCCACGGGTCGGCTGTGCAAAAAAATCACAAGTTTAGGGCCAGTGTTTATTGATAGCCCTGGCTGTAAGCAGCCTCTTTCGCTGTCATATCCAGGGGCCAGGTCCTCCAAAAAGCACAGCTCTGAAGTCCCCAGCTCCCACTGACCCGCTTACAGCCAGGTTTTGCAAGCAGCTGGTTTTCCAAACCCAATATACTGAGCACTCCTGAAAATCCAGCCTGTTATTTTGGTCTCTAAGTGGGCACTGAGCTGGTTTTAAATATCTGGCCCCCAGGTGGGTCACTCATCCCCACTATTATTTCTTGAAAGTCTTTGTTACTGACAGGTTTGAAATAAAATTGCAGCAAAGCTAAAAGTTGAAATAAAAAAAAAAAAACCCAGCCCCCAAAACCCAGCCACAAGCAGGATGTTGACGATGAAAAATGGAGAAAGTCCACTGAGACCCAGCTATCTGCTATTGACGTTATGTGAAAGGCACCCGGCTATCATGGCAATGGGGGTTACGAAGATAAAACAGGTTAGACCAGCAGAAAGGCAGATCGACAGATAGATGAAGTAGATAAACTAGATTAGACAGACAGAGTTTAAAATAAAAATTGAAGGTATGCTGAATCCAGATAAATTATGAATAATGGGGAGATTGGGCAGCACATTACAGTTGAAAAATGACTCCCCAGTGAATATTAATGGTGTGTCAATTGCCTACCTCTACAAACTGGGCTAGTGCTGAAAAAAATCTGGTCATCTGTTAGCAAAAATAATCCTCATTCATCGACTAAATACTGTCTACAGGTCTTTTGTTGTCTGTCTCAGTTTTGTCCCTGTTTAGGCAATGCAAGATTTCTCTATATATTAGCTATAAAATTAACAAACCAATCGAAAGCTTTTTAAATTCACAACAGAAAACAGCTGAAAGATTCTTCCAAGAGAATTTTGCACATAAAAAATGACGACACTTTACAGGTTTGTCAGCACTAAAAAGTTGTACCAAGTTGGGGAAGAAGCTATCCCAGTGTTAAGGTACCTTTATACGGTACCAGCATAACTGCACCCACACTACGGGTTATATTGATATAACTACATCTGCAAGCAAGCAAATCAGTCAATCACTCTCCAAACCAACATAAATTATACTGGGACAATTTTGAAGTGTAGACCTGGGCTAAGAGGGAAGCAGCATGCTAATTAGATAGCAGAAGCTTAAGAAACGTGCAATTAACATAGGCAGCAAGATGCTGCACTCAGCAGTGTCTACTTTCCATTGTGTATTTTCCAAAAGTTTTGACACAGAGAGGTTTTTATTTATTTATTTATTTAGGACGTGAGTCCGATCAATCCAGCATCTTGCTCTAAAGTTTAACCATTCCTTTCTGTTCCTTTTACATGCAAAGGGAACAGCACAGTTATTACCCTTTGACAAAAGTCTCGGTTGTGCCTTTGCATCTGAAGATGTTTTACTGATATAAAATAAAAACATTGTAGAATGATGCTGTTTCTCTTACTAAATTCAAGTTTCAACGCTGCAGGATCATGCATTTAGTTTGGGGCAGATTCTCAAGTGGTCTACACCTGCAATAGGGGAGAGATTTCCCCAAAAGACCTCAGCTTTTATTTAGGCACCAAAATAAAGACCCGATTTTCCAGAATTCAGCACCTACAGGAGCTCAACTGTATTGAAAATCTGGCTCTAAATTCCACACAAATTAGAAATTAAGAGCCAGATCCCAGAGCCAATAAAGCGAGGCGGACATCACATCAGCTGAGGATTTGGTCCGAAGAATTTTTAAACACCCACTATACATAAGAAAGATGTACATAGCTCATAATAATTGATAGATCGTGTTGTTTTTCCGTAGCCGTTGCTCAGAGGGTCTAAGAGTCGTTTTGGTTTGACTATGAAACTTCATTGTCAAACAGTTCATAATCTCGTATCATCAAAAAGCAACTGATGTTAAGCAAACCGATGTTTGAACACAATGGAGGAGTGAAGAGCTGACAAAGATGTGTATCTTGCTAAACCACCATAATGTGGTGTTTAATTAACACACAATAATTATTCTATAAAGTCAAACTCATTTATGTGAAAACGAAAGCAATTGCATAACTGTGCGCAAGATATGGATCTGCTTAATTCTTAAATAAAGTTTTAATAATCAGCATATACTAATGAATACAACACTGCTTCACTACTGTTAAATTGACTGCATATTTAGGAGTCTCATTTTCCCTCTGAGTATTTATTTTTATTTTGCATCTCAAACATTTTTTAAAAATTTACATTAAGTACTACACTAATTAGAAAAATGTTTAGCATTGATACCAGCTGGATTTGAGTAGGACTTAATTAGTCTTTATAATTGAATTAAAAGGACCACTAGGATCTCACTCCCCACTAACAGATCCTCAAATATTCTGTGAAAATGAAATTTATTCACAACATAGCAAGTGGCTTTTATTAACAAAGTCAACTTTTTGCATTCTGCTGTGTTATTAAACAGCAACAGGCTGAGATATACATTCAGGATATTTTTGTACTGTCCAAAACCTAATTGTGTTGTCCCAACTTTTCCGATCGATGCAGATTTGAAATACTTCTTGGAAAGAAGTGAAAAGATTTTAAGTCTTATTTGTTCCATCTTATTAATTTGGGGATTTTGAACACATATAAACACCTTCAGTCAGTTAAGGCAAGAGATGAATTGACCGAGATCAGAGGTTTATTTCAGTAACAGATTGAATCAGACACTAAAAAAAGAAACCCAAAAAGTTATGACACACAAAACCAGATTTTCATGGGCTCAGCACCCGACGCTGTGACCTTGTCTGAAGATCTAGCCACTTAGTTTGCTGTCTAAATATTTTTGGTGCCCAAAGTTTGTTTTATTTTGCTTCTGGGTAGTAATCATTTGTGGCTGTAACTCTAATTAATTTTAGAGCCATTTTGCATGGGCATTTTTTAAAATTGTGGTTTAAACTGAAATAAATAATAATAATTAAATTGATGCTGGGGTCTTTTGGAAAATTCTGACCTTAGTCAATTTCAAAATAGACCCAGCAAGATACACACACACTAGGTCCTCTACAGAGAGAATTCAGATTGAGAATGCAGCAATCTCTAGGACACATCTCTAAGAAAGTTAATTTGTCTCTTTTATTACTGACTGATTTGCTTCGCTCTTTCTCGCTAGTGACTTGGAGTGATCAATCACTAGAGTATCTGAGCCCCTATCATTCTGAGATCAGGAAGCTCAGCCCTTCACAGGATCAGGTCCCTTATTTGCTGAAAAGAATTCAGAACCATGCCGAAGCATCAACAATCAATCTATGCTCAAACCCCATACTGCAAACGCATTTCCCCTCTGCCCCCCACAGCTTCCACACTCACAGAAAACTATAATTGTTCCACAGATCCTGGCCAGGCTGACTCCCCCAGTCACAAGACTGGGCTGTGGTAGACAAAGAGTTCATGTCAGAAAGTTCATGTCAGAAAGGACCATTATGATCCTCTATTCTGGTCTGACCTTTTGCATCACTTCTGATTGAGCAGGACTTTATCTTCTAGAATCAATGAGGAGTCTGGTGGCACTTTAAAGACTCAACCTTATCGTTTAGAAAGGCATCCAGTCTTGATTTGAGAACTTCCACAAGATGGAGAAGCCACCACAGCCCTGGGCAAACTGATCCAATGGTTAGTTACCCTCCCTGCTAAAAATGAGCACTTATTTCTAGTCTGAATTTGTCTAGCTTCAGATTGCAGACACTGGATTTAATTCTGCTTTTTTTCTGCTAGATTAACCAACTACCTACAAGCAAAAATCTCTTCTCCAGGTTGGTCGTAATCAAGATACCTCTTAACCTTCTTGTGGATAAATGAATAGATTGAGCTTCTTCAGTTTCTCTCTCTCTCAGGCAAGTTTTCCAGAGCTCAACCCATTCTTGTAATTCTACTCCTTACTCTTACACTATAACCCTGCGTATACTCTTACACTATAACTATCCCCCTTCTCAATCACCAGATCTAATCAATCCTCTAAATCATTTGGTCACCAGACCTTAAATCATTTCACCAGATCCCAGGGGACTCTGATTCTAGAAGTCACATCATCACATCCTCTGTGTGTAATATGAAGAAATAATAATACTCCTAGATCTTACCTAGCACTTTTCATCCATAGACCTCAAAGCATTTTATATCGGAGGGGAGAATATAATTATTTCCTCTTTGCAGAGATAAAATCGTGCATCAAAAATAAATTTGTCTGCAAGCACATTTGGATTCTGGTGGGGCTGGAGGTCTAGTCCGGTCTAGCCAGGAGGCAGAATCTGGCCCCAAATCGCTACCATTTCTAAGAAAGAACAAACAAACTGCTAGTGGAAGTATTCCTTGTAAATCTTTTGCAAATCTTTTATAGCCCATATTCATCCAATTCATATTGCATCTGATTTGAACATGGCTTCTACTGTAAGAGCTGTAGCCCTGGATCTTACTGGAAATATACACGTAGTTGGAGATGAAATTTGACAAAATATGCGCTCAGATTAAGAGACAACAGTGGCATTTCACTTACTGCTACGAACCCCACTCCTCTCTGTCCCACCCTGACAACTGACGGGCTTTGGAAAAAAACACTGAGTATTTCTCTGACTATGGCA
Organism: Eretmochelys imbricata; assembly: GCF_965152235.1. Lineage (NCBI taxonomy): Eukaryota > Metazoa > Chordata > Testudines > Cheloniidae > Eretmochelys > Eretmochelys imbricata. The sequence goes on along the minus strand of NC_135595.1, from coordinate 8,502,546 downwards.
TCACTAATTGAAATGTGGGAAAGGAAGGGAGATGTATTTTAAAAGCAGTTTCGGATTTAAGAACCCAACGCATCAATATAGTCTCTGAAACCTCAGCTCTTGCTACCACCCTTTATTCTTCTCTCTGTATGTATCTGTTTATCGCTTCCCTTCAAAGCAAAACTCTCCCAATGAATACACTTTCATTATATTCTCAGTGCCTCAGATAAGAGGCTTGAATATCACTGACAAGGAAACTATACTTTGTCCAAGAGTTAAATATATTTGCGTTAACTGATCACAGGAGATGAAATCACTTTCGCAAATCAGTTCAAACTACGTTATTACAATTGCTTTCACTATAGAACAACATTTCAAATACCCTGATTCGGGGCACGGCTAGCTTGTTTAGTCACTTCTATATATTGCCTTTAGGAAACTGCAATGGTTATTGGGATTCACAACACTGAGAGAAAACCACACAACAAAGAAGATGCAGTCTGGGAACCGGTTATCCTAAGAGCTTTGAATTCTTAGATCAGTGGAAATTCTACCAGAGCTAAGACAGAATTCAGCTGTATCTACTTCTTGGGTTACACACACGCTAAACCACACCACAAACGCTACAATCCCCAGGCAGAAAATGTGTAGCAAAACTCATATAATCTTTGTGTTCTGCCTCGGTACCACACCTAGTACCACGGTGACTGGGGCTCCTGGGTGCAACCACAATACACATAATTATAAAGACTGCAAAACGTCTTCAATGGAAGTTAAAGGCACTCAGCGCTATGCAGAATCAGGCCCTATCATCAGATTTCCAGTTCTACATGCCTCCCAGGCTGGATAAAAATCAATGACTTAAAAAATACCTTAAAAAAATTGTATTTTTAAATTTAAATTAAAGACAGGTACATTTTTTCTTAAAGTGAACTATTTAAAAATAAATTTGCACCTATGTTAAGACCTACACTCATTATAATCTATTAAAATCATTTCAATGAAATGCAGAAAATAATATTAAGCAGTACGCAGCTGCCAAATTTTAAAGAAAGTCAAACCACTGAACTCGTGTAAGTCACCGGCTAAGCGCCTGCAACCAGAGTTTGAAGTCGTTCTAAACCAGCTTTTGACAGCAGCAACCTCTTGAGCACAGGCAGAAAGAACACTTTCGTCATTTCTGTTTATTCAATGGCTAGTTCATTCAAAGTTAAGAAACCAACTGGGAGCTGACAAAGCAGGAAAGCTTGTTTTCCCTTTTCCAATCTATGAATAAAAGCTAAGGTGTGAGAGGACAAACTCTATTAGTTCTAAAATCTTCCAGGAAAATCAGTTAGTTTGAAATACAAAACATGTTTTGATTCACATATTTTTGTTTCTTATGAATACAGCACATTTAAAGGTATTTTTATTCAACTAACTGTAGAAAAATGGAAAACCCTGCTTTTATGCATTTTTGTTTGAATTGCAATTTCCATCCATATATAACTTGACACAAACCATGAATAAAAAATTAATCACATACAGTAAATGAGAAATGCATCACTCACCATTTTCTAACATCATAAAAAATTTAAAATCTGAATAAAAGTAAGTTAAGTGCTATAAATAAATTGCTTAAATAAATGCATGTAGATATAGTGTAGCCTCCTGGCTCAAACAGCACCAACTTTTTTGGGAAGGCTATATTTAGTTGCAAAGCAAAATGTTTTAATGGTTACTAACCAATGAGAATCAATTTTTCTTTAGGAAGATAACTGAAAGGGACAAACACAAAGCACAATTAAACTTGATTATTTAAATTAAGGTTTCCTATTTGCTGATTTACACCATGATTAAAAGTGGTGATTTTAATCGCTTCTATTTAAATCAATCCACCTGATGTCTCCCCATTTTCTACACACGCAACAAGTAAAACCTCAAAGCAATTCTACTGAAACTACACAAATACCCGGAACACACTTAGAAACAGTATTATGAGTTGCAATCTTTTTTTTTTTTTTCTGGTAACACAAAATATTAATTGAAAAAAACCCTCAACACATCTTGAAGCAAAAGATTTGGGGCAGATCCTCAGAGTGTATAAAGTAGGTTGTTACCTTGATTTCAATGGAATGACACTGATCTACACCTGCTAAGGATTTGGCCCGTTGTTTCTCAGAAGGCTCTTGGAAAGAAAAAAGGATCTGAAATTTCCTATCGCAAATTTACAGAGATCCTGTAAGTCACTGCATCTAGGGAAAGCCGAGTCAGGCCTGTATCTCGGGGCGTGGGGTTTGAGGTTTATCATTTTTAAATTCACCAATTCTGAAAACACACAAATTACTGGAACAGCCAATTATTAATTGGAACATTTTTTAAGAGAAGAATGAAGTGGGCTGGGAGCCCAGCAGAGTATCGGATAAGTAATAGGGGATAGTAAATGTAAAGAAGCAGAAACTGATAAGCTAATTTTTCCCATATACTATCTGTACTCAGGAGCCCCAGTTATAGAGCAGGACCCAGTTGTGCTGGGCGCTGCACATTATTATTTATTAGGTGTACTACGGTAGCACTAGAAGCCCCAGCCACAGACTGCAACCCTGCCGTGCAGGGCGCGGTATAGACACAGAATAAACATTTGAATCCCTTTGCTTGGTGGGTTGATTTTATGTCTGTGGTTCCGACAGCAGTGTATTCGCTCTGCCCAGGTATATACAACACACACCAGAAGATTAGAGGGAAGAAAACAACAACAAACCACTAAAACAGATTTTCTGAGGCGCCCCCTCTCCGCAGCGCAGCGCGGCTTCTGTTATTCTCCAGGGACACTGCTGGGGGCTGAGTGCTTGGAAGTCGCTGGGAAGGTCTGACAGCCTGGGAGCCTGATGGAAGGACTGGCCAAAGTCCTGGAGAGAGTGGACCGTAGGAGGCTCGGTGGGGTCTCCCTGCCTTTGGCCTCTAGGAATCTCTAGCTTCGGGCTGCTCATTGCCCTTGGAGCACACCCGACAGGTGGCTGCTCCGGGGAGAGGTGTGTGAGGGCCCAGGAATAGAACCCAGGTGTCCTGGTCCCAGGACACCAGAGGGAGCAAGGTCTGAAAAGCAGCCCACAGTTGTTATTAGGGCCCTCTCTGCTTGGGGTTGCTGCTCCCACGCCCTCAGATGGCTACAGGAAACCATCTCCTGCCACCCACAGACACACGCGGTGGAATGGGGCAAGTTATGTCATCAAAGGAACAGCAACGGGCGAGGGTGGGCCTGGAACCGGTTTTGACCGCAAGTGGCAGAGGGACGCAGGAGAGTCCCACAACAGCCGGGCATGCAGACAGGCAGGGAGGAAGACTGCGTTGGTGAATAGGGCTCCGATCCTGCACTAGCTAAACCAGCCCAGGCCAGATCCTCAGCCAGCGTAAACTGGGGCAGTTAAAACGAAATTAACCCAGCTATGGAGATTGGGGATCTGGCGGTAGTTTTGTGACTGTTTTCAGGGGGAGGAGGTTCAAATCCACCAGGCTCCACTGCCTTAGAAGAAACTGCACCTCCCTGCAAAGGGGAATCTGGCTACTGACTGCCGAGCATCACTAGCCACAAACCAAGGAAGGAAGGAGCCCATTGGGCTGATGATCAGAGATTTCTGCAGCTCTTGCTTTGCCTTTCCTGGCCAGAGTAGTTAAAGGCACTGACACTTCTGACCGCCCCAGCCTGGGAGTAGCGCATGAACTGAGCGAAAGGATGGTGAACAGAGAGCCAGACCACAGAGTCCCTCAGCAGATCAAAAAAACCTTAATCAGCAACTTTCCCTCCACCTCTTCAGCACTAACCTGTACGCGTGGCATCGAATGCAGAAAACCCACAACCCTCCCTTCCCGCCCCGAGGTTCCGTTTCGCCTGCTGCCAGGGCCCTCCGCAGGCAGTGGCTGCAAGGGGGTGAGGGGCAAAGGGTCTCCAGCTCAGGTGGGCTGAGCCGAGTCAGAGCTGTGGTGGCTGGTTGAACCTGGAGCTGAGAGAAAGCCCAGCCCCACCTAGACTTCTACAAGGGGCCGGGAGGCTGTTTGTGGCTGGCTGGGGTGGGCTCTTTTGAAAGGAACTGTTCAGAAAGTTGTTTAAACAAAATTCCCCTTGAGCTAGTCTGAGCTGAAGGCATGAGCTAACACAAGCTCCAAACCCAGCTGAATTTCCGTGCCGGGAGCGAGCGCTGACCCAAGGAGGCAGCCGGGGGGGGAGAGCGGGGGGGCGGGTGAGGTTTCATGATCTGGGCACAACACTGGGAGCCAGGATTCCTGGGGTCCATTCCTGCCTCTGAGCAACAGTGTTGCCTAGGAGTTAGAAGGGGACAAAGGGAGCCAGGATTTGTGGGGTTTATTCCAGGCTCTGAGAGGCAGCCTGGCCTTTGTTCTTAGAGCAAGACTGGAAGCCAGGACTCCTGGGTTCTATTCCCTGCTTTGCCCTCGACTTGCTATGCAATCTTGGGGAGTCACTTTCCCGATCAGTGCCTCAGTTTCCCCTTCCACACTTTGCCTGTTTTGTCTATTTAAAGACTGTGAGCTCTTGGGGCAGGGTCTGTCTCTCTCTCAGTGTTCATGGAGCATCTACCACAATGGGGCGGAGATCTCAGCTGGGGCCGTGAGATGCTATTGAAATATAAATAAATAATCATCATAGGTGGTGAAGTGGGACAAGGTTACAGGTTTCCCACGATCAATGAGCGCTCTACAGAGTATTTGCAATCTGAAGAGAGGTCAGCGCTGTGTACGTGGGGCAAAAAGGAACAAAGATATCCACCCTCCCCAAAGGAGTTCAATTGTTCCAAACCCCTAAATTTGTCCGCTGTTTGTTTTTTTTTTAAAAAAAAAAACGTTAGAAACACAAACCATCAGATTTCCCTCTGTCATGGGCAAGAAACAGTTTTCAGGGCCAGGGAATGGATGTGACAAATTGCCAGGCTAGCGAGATCACAAACATTGGCCAGACCCGCATGGGTGTAGGGGTTCCCCAGCGCAGATTGTACTGGATTGGGACTTTAAGTACCTGTGGGCTGGACTCCTGCTCAAGGTCGCTGCCAGGGGGGTTGCAGTGTAGGGGTGTTTTTGAGCTCAGACTATGGCTGAAGGAATATGATTGCATTCTCAGTGGTGTCTACACTATATCTACATGGGCCATTCCTTTATCTATTTTAGGTTCATTAATTTCTTTTTTGTATATTTTTATTTTGCCTTGTCGATTTTAGGGTCTGCTAAAAGCCTGTGAGAGGGGTGTGACATTGGACATTCAACACAATTTCACTGGGGTTTTAAATTAGACCATTTGTTCCACTCGCACAGGGGAGAAAATGGAACAACGTGCTGGGCCAGAACCCCAACTGGCGTAAATGGACGTAGTTCCTTTGATGTCAATGGGCCACATCCCCAGCTGATTCCACTGACGTCAATGGAACAGATCCTCAGCGTGAGTAAAATAGCACAGTTCCATTGACGTCAATGGGCCAGCCCCCTAACTGGTGTCAATCCGCATCGCCCCATTGACACCAACGGGGCAGATCCCAGCCAACTGTGGATCAACGTCGCGCTGCTGACTTAGACGGAACGACACTGATTCACATCAGCCGAGCACCTGGCCTAGTGAGTCTAAAACATCCCTGAAGAGTTAGTGACGTAAGACCAGGCTGGGAGCCTGGGTGGGAATTCAAAGGTTCTACAGGTGAGGAGATATTTGTTCCCCTGGGGACAAACGCCTAATCCTTCAGGGCGGGGGGGGGATCTCCAATCCTGGGCCTAGACTCAGCATCAAGGCATGAAGCAGGGAGTGCCCATCTGAAACATGGGGGGGGGGTCCCAGTTCAAACAGGGTGGCGTGCCGAACCACAGAACAAAGGGAAGAGAAGCAGGATCCCCTGTAGCTGGGCGCCAGCATGCACAGCAGGGAAATGGATTCAGTACCCTGACAGGCGCTCGCCATGTCTCTGTTATCTATGGGTTACTTCCTTCCGGGGTGAAGTCACTGGAGTTACGCTGGGTTTGCACCAGGATGAGTGGGAATTATCTGGCTCGAGGATCCTAAGCTAGGGATTTGCAAAAGGAGCTGTCAAAATCAGCTGCCTAAATCCTCGGGGAATTCAACGGAGAGGCAGGACAGCCTAGTGGTTAGGGTGCGGCTCTGGGACTTGGGGGAGCTGGGCTCAATTCCTTGCTCTCCCAGAGTCTCCCTGGGCGACCATGTGGACAAGGTTTACAAAGGCGGCTCCTGGTTTTCTGGGCCCCAGTTGGGGCACCGTAAAGGGGGCTGATTTTCAGAAAGTGATGAGCCCCCGCCCCCCCTGGAAATCAGCGCCCTTTGAGGCCTGCAAAGTCAGGCACCCGCATGCTGAAAACGTTGATCTCAGTCTCGCCCCCGCCCCCCAGGCTTTCCACCTCCCCCACACCATGTCCTTGTGTCTGTGCGCGCCCCCCCAGTCCCCCGAGCCAGGTCCTCACGTCTGCATCCCCTCCGCTTCCCACACGTCCCCACCACACCATGTCCTTGCGTCTGTGCCTCCCCCCAGCTTCCCACACACACACACATCAGGTCCTTGCATCTGCGCCCCCTGCAGCTTTCCACATGCCCCCCCCACACCAGGTCCTTACGTCTGCGCCCACCCCAGCTTCCCACATGTCCCCACCACACCATGTCCTTGCGTCTGCGTGCCCCCCCTTGCCAGGTCCTCGCATCTGCGCCCCCCCCAGCTTCCCACACTTCCCCGCACCAGGTCCTCGTATCTGTATCCCACCCCGCTTCCCACACACCCTCCTCCCCAGCCAGGTCCTGACGTCTGCACATCCCCCCAGCTTCCCACACGTCCCCCCCACACCATGTCCTCGCGTCTGTGCCTCCTCCCCGGCCAGATCCTCACATCTGCACCCCCCACAGCTTCCCACACATCCCCACCACACCAAGTCCTTGTATCTGCGCCCTCCTCAACTTCCCCCCACACCAGGTCCTCGCGTCTGTGTCCCCCTCAGCTTCCCACACCAGGTCCTCGCATCTGCACACACCCCCAGCTTCCCATACAGCTTCCCCCACGCCGGGTCCTCGTGTCTACGCGCCCCCCCCCCAAGCTTCCTACACTGCCTCCTCCATGCCAGGTCCTCGCATTTGTGCCCCCCCAGCTTCCTACACGTTCCCCCACACACACCGGGTCCCTGTGTCTATGTCCCCCCCAACTTCTCACATGCCTTACTGAGACACTGGTTCCTCGCACCTGCCCCCCCCCACAGGCTTTCCACCTCCCCAATGCCAGGTGCTCCCCCTCCGACGCTGGCTCCTCACACCCCTCCCTCAGGTTTCCCACCTCCCCAGGTGCCTGTGGCCACCCCCTCCAGCTTCCCACAGCCTTCCTCCAGACCTGGCTCCTCACCTCCCCAGTCTCTGATCCCCCTGACACTGGGTCCTCACACCTTTGTGCCCCTGCCCCAGGCTACCCACCCCCCTTGCCAGGTCCTCATGCCCTCATGCCTGTAAGCCCTCTGCTTCCCACAAGCCCCCCATCTCCTCACTCCCCCTTCAGATCCTCCCTCTGACACCAGGTCCCTGTGCCTGCACCACCCCGCGGCTTCCCATGTGCCCCCCACCCGTTGGACACTGGGTCCTCATCCCTGCCCCCCCCACAGCTCCCTGCATGGCTCACCCCAGCCACACCAGCTCCTTGTGCCCCTTCACCCACCCCAGTCTCTCTAAAATCTAGCCCTGCTCCCAGCCGTGGGTTGCCGGCTCAGCTCTGCTGAGCCCCGGGCATCGGCCAGGGACACAAGTTCAGCGGCCCCAGTGTATGGTGCCGTGCTCCTGCCAGGGTGGCAATCACGCTATTACTGTCCTTGTCCACTTTCTCCAGGCCTTCCGGCCTCTTCGTTCGCTAACAAGGAGCTCTGCCAGAGCGCACAGGGCTGTGGGTGTCCGGGGATTCGTCCGTCACCACTCGGAGCCGGGCAAAAGCTGCGAGGCCTGCAGAAGCCTGCTTAGCACCGGGCTCCCCACCTCACCCTCGATACTTCTGCAGGCTGATCTACACCCTGGCACGTCCCTGTTCCACAGCCGGGGGTGACATGCATGTAATTGACACGTATCCCTTTCGGGGAGGGGTGGGAACGGGACTGGAAGCCAGTCCGTGTTGAAAAGAAAAAGGGAAAGGAGGGGTGTATCGACGCAATAGGAACTCCGTAGTATGGGGCAGCTTTAGATGGCTTCAGCTGCTGCGATGTGCCCTCACACACACACACACACACACACAAATACACACAGGATTAATACACACACACACCCAAAGACATTATCTAGTGAAACCTAGACACACACATATACACAATAGCAAAGATGTCTAAATAAACACACTCACAAAGACACACACGTTCTGTATCCGGACACACACACACACACACAGACAAGGTCCCTGCACATATTTAAAAAAGACACAGACAGGCAGACAGACCCACACAGGCATGTTATATATCAAAACACAGAGACGTACACAGAAAAGCAAAGACACACACACACACGACTAATCCAGAGACACACACACAAAATACACACATTGTTAATCTAGACACACACACAAAGACACACACATCAAAACACAAACACACACTCATATAAAAAAGACAAAGAAAGACACACACAAGACACATTATCTCACACACACACACACACACACCAAAAAGCAGGCTCCCCTTGCCAACGTGCAGCTCCAACCTCGCAGACCAGCTGTTCCAACCCCGCTGCAAACCCCAGGAAGGCTCCATAACTCCTTGCCATGGGATTTCCTCCGGAACCCGCGCGGGCTGTGATGCTGGCGTGGCTCTTTCGGAACTGAGAGGCGAGGACGTCCCAGTTTGGGAACCCGTTTACATTCCGCCTTCCAAACCTCAGCTTCAGAACCTGACGGGCCAGATCCTGTTCTCTGCAACCATGCGGAGTGACCCCACTGATGGCCAGAACATTTACACCGCGGGGGTGACCGTGAGGTTTGCAGGGGGCGGCGTGGAAATCAGGCCGTGAGGGACGTGGTTGCAATGAGAGGGGGCTTGTCAAACAGCCAGAGGGAAAGTGCGGAAAGGCATAGAATCGGTAGCCTCCAAGACTGGTGTCCGTGCACGTAACAAGCAGGAGCTGAGAAAATCTCCTCCAACATGCCTCAGCCCTAGAGAGAGCGGGGAGCCCAATCTCCGTAGTTCATTTGGATCTTGACCCCCTCTGGGATGCTAGTGACCCGGAGGCCCCTCGACATCTGGCCAGAGCCCTGCCACCCAGTCAGCGGCACCATTCCCTAGCATGCACATCAGCACACAGACCCATCACCCACACGCACCCAACACCATGAGCTGCTCTGAAAAGCTGCATTTGGATGGGTCGTGGCTGGTAGAAGCTGGACTTCAGCCCCCACTTCACCCCCGAGCCAGGCCTTCCCCACCTGAAGGAAGATTTTGGATGTACTTAGCGCCTTCTGTCCGAGGGGCAGGAAACGGCCTGCCAATGTAAATCGACTTAGCCTCGCAACAACCCCCCAGTGAGCTGGTCAGACTTTTATCACCGTTTTACAGATGGGAAAACTGAGGCACGGACGGGGGGGGTGCTTTGTTCAAGGTCCCACAGTGAGCGAGCAGCAGAACCAGAGACAGAACCCAGGTGTCCTGACTCCCTGGCCCCACTCTGCTCCAACCACTAAACCCCACTCTCCTCCCAGAGCCAGGGACAGAACCCAGGTGTCCTGACTCCCAGCCTCCATTGTCTAATTCACTAATGCTAGACCCTACTTCCCTCCTAGAGCAAGGAACAAGGGGCCAAGACATCCCAAAGCAATTACTTATTCAAGGAGCCCCTTAAAGGAGCCTGATATACATGGGGCAGCTGTCCTGAACAGTATGAGTCTGGCCCCGTCACAGTGTCTCAAGTCAGGCTCCCAAAATCACTAGCCCCCTTTGACAATCTTGGCCCTGGAGACTTGACTGCCACCTGTCTGCTACGTACCAGATCCCACACCTTCCTAGAGAGGGGCAAGAGAAACCCAGAGTCATGACTGCCACATCCCAGATCTAAGTACTAGACCCTGCTCCCTGACTGCCAATCTCCCCTGCTCTAACCACTAAACCCCATGCCCTGCTAGAGCAGGGCATGAGAACCCAGGAGTCCTGATCTCCAATCTCCCCTGCTCTAACCACTAGACCCCGCTCCCCACTAGAGCAGGGCACGAGAAGCCAGGCGTCCTGATCTCCGATCTCCCCTGCTCTAACCACTAGACCCCGCTCCCCACTAGAACAGGGCACGAGAAGCCAGGCGTCCTGATCTCCGATCTCCCCTGCTCTAACCACTAGACCCCGCTCCCCGCTAGAGCAGGGCATGAGAAGCCAGGCGTCCTGATCTCCGATCTCCCCTGCTCTAACCACTAGACCCTGCTCCCCGCTAGACCAGAGCGCGAGAACCCAGACGTCCCGCCTGCCAGCCCTGAGCCGTAACCCCACCTCGCCGCCACAGGCAGGCAGACAGGGCTGCGTCTGTGCCACGCACCAGGGCCATTCAGCTCGGAGCCCTCCAACTCGCTGCTCCAGGTGGCCCTTTATCTCCCATCTCCCCCCAAAACCACCCACCTCTCATGGTGCCGGCGGCGTGAGCGGCTTTGTGGGGCGGCTTCGGCTGGGGAGGGCACCGGCAGCACCTGCCTCTGGCTGCCAGCTGGGGAGCTCAGCGCGGGGCCCGGGGTGCCATGCTTTGCCCAGGGCTGCTTGCATTTGAAAGCAGCCTCGCCAGCACAGGTGGCTTTGCAAGACCGGTTGACAGGCGTCCCCCCCGGCCAATCAGTGCTCCCGCCATGCACTGGGGCTAACCAATGGCAGCTGACTGGAAAGTTCCAAAGCCACAAGCCACAAGAGGCCGAGTTTCCATTGCTGAATGAGATGGGCTGGGGGAGAGGGGTACAGCACGGCCGGGGGTTCGAGCCCTGGGCCCGGCCAGCCTGTGCTTCTCCGGCGACAGCCCGTGACTCTCTCCTGCATTAAAACCTGCGCCCGCCTCTCCGGCACAGGGCTCTTTGCCGACACACTCCCAGCCCCCCGGGCAGTGGGTCAGCACCAGCAAAGTTTGATTCGTAACGACAGAGGAGCCGGGGCTCCCACCTGCCCGGCCCAGAGGAGCCGGGGCTCAGCCCTGGCAAACCCTGGCACAAATTAAGCACTGGGCACCAGGCTCCCAATTTCACAAACAGGGAACCTGAGGTGCTGCACAAAGTGTGGGGGGGGGCGGTGCGGGGGGGGGGGCACAGGGAGGGTGACTTGCCCTTCACCACGTGGGGCCAGGTGTTCCTGTCTTCTTCCAGCCTTCCCCACTCAAGCCTCTCTAGACTCCATCCCTTGGACAGAGCGGGGGAGAGGGTGCCGGAATCCTGACTCCATGCCCCTGGCACTACCCACTAGCCCCCGACTCTCCTCCCAGAGCTGGCAAGAGACAAATCCAGGAGTTCTGGTTCCCAGCCACCCTATTTGAACCACTTCCCTTCCAGGGCTGAGGAGAGAACCCAAGAGTTCTGGCTCCTGGCAGCGTGTTCTAACCACTAGGCCGCACTACCCTCCCAGAGTCAGAAGCAGAACCCAGGTGCCTCAGTCCCTCAGTGAATTTAACCAAGTCTTTTTTATATCATCGAATCATAGAATATTAGGGTTGGAAGAGACCTCAGGAGGTCATCTAGTCCAACCCCCTGTTCAAAGCAGGACCAACACCAACTAAATCATGTGTGTATATAGATACACGCATTTCCCCCACCCCCGACCCAACTTCTGGTGTCATTTAGTGACCTGCTTTCCCTCCAGCCACAGCCCAGAGGGCAGAATCATCAACTTTGCTCCCAGGGCCCCGGCTTGGCCATGTGGTGAGTCATTAGCTGCATCAGACTTGAAGCCGCTACACTGATGGGCAGTGCGGCAGGGTAGGAGGACGTGGAGGCCGGTGGGGCCACGGTGAGCAGCCGTGCGGTTTGTGTGGCGTCTTTCCTCCACCAGTAGAGGAAAAGGTAACCCACGTGTGGCTCAAGCCCCAGGTGCGAGACACACCAGCACCTCAGCTCTGCATCCCGGAGCTGTGCAAGCCTCAGTGACAAAGGGAAAGCCACCCCGACATGAATGGCAGCACTGCATCCGCCCTGTCCACAGCACCCTGCAGCCCAGCACACTTCAGGAACGTGGGGCGTGTGACGGCGCTGGAATGCGGCCACCTCTGGTGTGGAACGTGGGAGCCGTTCAACACAACAGGGGGGGTCAAGGGAAACGAGAAGAATTTTGTATGCAAGGGAATATTAGCAGGGCCGAATGGAACGAACCAGGGTTTTATAGACGAGGAGGTTAATGTGGATTTTACTGGGTGCCAGGCAAATCTACACCGCTATTGGTCCAAATGGGGCAACTGAAAAAATACTAAATACAATCCCAGTCCTTTAAAATCCCTCCAGTTCTCTCCTAGTGAATCACACTGAGCTCCTGGGCCACAGGCTCTTTATATACCAATCCTCTCTGTGCTTCTCAAGCTTCCCCAGCATCGCCGCCTGGCATACACAGCGCACGGATCCTGGCCGGGCCGTGGCACGGTGCAGGTATCAACTCAGCACGTCTAACCCTGGAGCGCCAGCGACACGGGAAACGTCAAGCACTCCCATCAACAGTGCTTTCCACTCGCCCTGAGCTTGCCGGCGGACTCCGCAAGGCACCAGATCCGCCATCAGCAAGTCCCAGACAGGGCTGGGAATAGAACCCAGGAGTCCTGACTCATAGTACCCTCTGCTCTAACCACTAGACTGCACTCCTTTCCTACAACCAGACTAGAACCCAGCAGTCCTGCCGCCCAGCCCTCTTCAGCTGACCGCTAGGCAACGCTGCCTCCCTGATGGTGTGCATTCGAAAGCGTGGCGAAGCTCAGTGCACACCCACTCTGCGCTGGCTGCAGAGGAAGGGCTGGGCAGAGGGAGGGCGCTGGTGCACCTGCCGTGGAAACCCTTGCGGTTTGCCCTGCACCTGCACAGAAAGATTTCCGGACGGTTCACAACCCCGGCGCCAGGGGCCCGATGCATCGGCAGGGTGTGCAGCTCCGGGGGGCACAGACGCCTGCTGTCTCTGAAGAGCAGCAAAGCAGGCCCCGGCCGAGGGGCACCCCATGGCAGTACAAGCCTCCTGAAATACCTAGGCCCTGCAAGAGGTGAGACGGGTGCCCATGGCTCACCGAGTCCTTTGGTCTCTCAGCTCAGTGTCCTTGTCCTGGAGGAGGTGCAGGGAGGGGTCCCCTAGGAGCCAGATGGGAATTGGCCCCCCCTCAGTTCATGAAAGCGGGCTCGAACCAGAGAGGCGGCAGGATCTCCAGCCCCACGACAACCCCCTGCGCCAGCCAGGGCCCTGCTAACGCCCACCCACCCCCACCCCCTCCCATGCCCCCAGCCAGATCCCCCACCCCTCCCTGGGACCCTCCTGAGGAAGTGGCCTGTGAGGCCCCCCGCCACCGGCTCAGCCCCGGGGCAGCTGTGCTTTGATTCTCTCCCTGTGGTGAGGTGGGTGGAGGGGGACCAGCCTCTGCAGCAGGTGGGCTGGGGAGAGAACACCCCCCCTCCGGGCTTCCTTCTGCTCCCCCCCCCCAGGAGCGTTCACACCTCGGGACAAGTTAACCACAGCACTGTGAAAACCAAACCTGCCGCTCACCGCAGCGCCTGCCTCTACCTCGCCCCCCCCTCCCCACCGTGCACAGCATGGGCTCTGGCTGAGAGGGAGCCCCCAGGCAGAGCCAGGGAGAAACAGGCCTCCCTCTCCTCCCGCTGGCAGGCGTAGCTAGGCCCAGCCAGCCGCAGCAGCAGGGGGTTAAACAGGGCAGCCCGCCGAGAAAAGGAAAGGCAGGGGCTGTGCATCTCCAGGACGCCCTGCTGCAGACAGGCGGGCACCCAGACCTGGAGCTTGCCAAGGCAGGGCGGGCTACCCACCGAACCCACAGCCCCCTCGTTCCGAATTCACGAGCCTCAGCTGCAGCTCGTCTGTTAGCCCAAAAGCATCAGCCGACTCGACCTCTTTGCATAATCCAGCCACCAGAAGGAGACAGAGCACACCAGACGATACTTTAACGATGGCAACTCCCATGCTTCAGGCCTTCAGGGTCAGGAAGGAATCACAGGGCGGCAACACAGGGCTGGACCCGGGGCCTTTCTGTGCGGCACCAAGCGCTGGCTGCTGCTGAGGGGGTTGGCAGGCACAGATGCCAGAGAAATCTGGCATGCAAGAGGCTTGCAAAGCTGATATTGCAAGGATGGTGTTTACCGAGCCATGTTTGGAAATATCCCCAGCGTCCCCGTTTCCGTCGGCCCAGCTGAAGAGACAGGGAGCCGCACTGGAACAGCAAATACAGGAGGAGCTGGGTGTAATATATGCAAGATCTATCTGCTCCTCTCCTGAGAGCAAGCCGGGGCGGGGGTGTCAGGGTTCTTGGCCTCCATCCTGCTTCTCCCAGCAGCGCCTGCCCGTGCCCCAACATACCGGCTGGTCAAAGCTGGGACAAGGCTGTTCCACCACCTGCTGAAGATCTCACCCCTCCCGGGGCAGGACAGGACAGTCCCTAAAGACGCACGCTCAGTGCTGGCACCCCCTGCGTGCGGAGGAACCCGGGGTGCTCTGGAGCAACGTCCCACGCCGGCTTTGAGTCGCTTGCGTCGGCCAAGCTCATTGCACCTCTCCATTCTCACCACCTGTTCCCAGGGCGCCACCCTCCCCTCCCCGCCGTGTCAACCCTCACCCTCCCCTTCTCCTGCACCCCATCTTCCCCTCCTCCCTCATGCCAGGAGCTCTGGGTGCCCTCTTCCCCCCATGCCAAGGGCTCTTTATCCCCCATCACCCCCTTCCCCTTAAAACCCCTAACATTTGGCTGTCACGTGACTTTTCAGGGGGGCTGTATCTCGGGAACCCCTGGATCAAATAACGCCCACTTTGGACCAGCAGTCCTGCCCCCCTACCCTGGCGAGGCCCGACAGCAATCCAAGCCAGCCGGTGGGTTTTAGAGCCCTGAGACAAAGCCAGCTGCTAAGTGGTAAGCGAGTTTCAATGGTAACTCTACCCTGCTGTAACAAAGGGTGAACAGACGCCATGAGCCTGTTCCAGGTGTGAGCTGGCTGCATCTACATTGTGAGAAGGGGCCCCAGACTAATATCAACCTGCTATTGAGCTCCTGGGTATTACAAGACTCTATAATTAGTTAACCAACCTCTCCCTTGCTTATTAGCCCTTTATAAACAGAACCATAGTCAGGCGCAAAGAACTGCCCAACTCCTGAGAGTCGGCCAGGTATCCCTGTTCGCAATGTATAGGAGGGAAACTGAGGCACAGTGCAGGTGCCTGGCTTGATTTCAGCAGTATCAGGCTTCCTAGTCCCCTTGCTCAGCCCACTAGACCATGCTGCCTCTGCTACAGCACATCCCCACGTGAGCCGAGAGGGTCTAAGCTGGGCTTTGCAGATCTCCCTTGTGCCCCATGGACAACTAGGGGCAGGGCCCGCGATCCGCACTGGGGCAGGATGTCTGGCGCAGTGCAAAGGGGGAGAGGCCCGTTGGCAGGAACTGTACTTACAGGTGTGCGTCTTCTTCATGGCGATCGGGCCTGCAACCAAAAGAGAGACGGGGTGAGACGGCACCTGCAGGCATCCCCCCCAAGAGCCTGCCACCCCTCCCAAATGGCTACTGGAGCGTCATGGGGAAACTGAGGCACCAAGCGGGGCTCCCAGCCCCTCAGAATAGAACCCAGGGGACTGATTACCAGTCCTCCCGGCCCCAAATTCCCCTCCACTAGCCCACTAGCCCCCACTCCCCTCCCATAGCTGGGAACAGAACCCAGGAGTCCTGGCTCTCAGCCTCCCTGCTCTAATCACTAGACCCTCCAGGAGAAACGCTCTACAACCCATTCCCCACCCCAATTTATCCAGCACCTCCCCCTTTCAGTGCAAGTGACCCCTGGGCAAATGCCCCTGGGCCATGCCCCATTGCAGACCTTACAGCAGAGACCAATCAGAGCATCTGGGAATGACGCACACACAGCGCTTGGTATGTCAAAACAATATTATTATCGCTGTTTGCACTGGGGTAGCACCGAGGCACCTCATGCGTGAGCCAGGTCCCCACGGTGCTAGGCGCTGTACATTATTGATTAGGTGTATTACGGTAGCACCTAGGCGCCCCAGTCACAAACCAGGTCCCCCTGGTGCCAGGCGCTGTACAAACCCAGAACAAAGACGGCCCCAGCCCCAACGTGCTGACAATCTAAACGCAAGACCAGCCGGACCCAGGCAGCTGAGGGAGCCGGGCTCGCAGCATGGTGGCAGGCCAGCCCCGGCAGAGGAGTTCTGAAGGTGTAAGGAGGGCCGTGCGGGAGGAGATGAGCTCATCGGGCGGACATTCGCAGTGAGCTCCTCCCGAGAACAGGAGAGAGCGCCAAGGGGCTGGTGAGAGAACGGACCAGGTGGGCGCTGGAGGCTGTGACCGTGGGCTGAGTGGAGGAGGAGCGAATGCGGGACGGCAGGGAGGGAGGGGACAGGATGCCAAGGGGGGGTGAGATGGCAAAGCCCCAGGCTCGGAGTACTGGCTTGCAGCGGCCTGCAAGCGCCAAGGCCAGAGCAGAGGGGCGGCAGGGGGGTGCTGCAAGATGCCGAGGCGAGCCGAGAGGAAAGACCGGAGCTTTTCATTATTCAGTGGGAGCCATCGCTTATTGATTGATCTCTCCCCATAAGCACATGCCCAATACCCTGATTGATAACTCAGTGACTGGGTAGGGTTATCAGACGGATTAATAAGTGACTCAGTAATAAACGATGCCGCACTGTTCCAGCGGATCTCAGGAACCCCCTGCATTCACACAGTCATGAGGGGGCAAGCTTGGGAATCGGGAGACCCGGGTTCAAGTCCCTGCTCTTCCACAGACTTCCTGAGTGGCCTTGGGCAACTCACTTAGCTTCTCTGTGCCTCAGTTTCCCCCTGTACAGTGAGACTAACCACACTGTACTTGCCTCCTGGGAGGCTGCGAGGATGAAGCCATTATAGATTGGGAAGCACTTGGTTGCTAAGATAAGGGAGGGGGGCAGGTAAGTACCTTAGACAGATGGGGGTGCACAGGAGTGGATGGACAGACAGATGGTGGTGTATGAAGATGGATGGACAGATAGATGGGGTTATAGGTATAGATGGGTAGACAGATGGGGTGTGTGGGGATGGATGGACAGACAGGTGGGGCTGTATGCAGTTGGGCACATAGACGCTCTCTGTGCCCCAGGGCAGAGACCGCTGCCCCATGGTGGGAACGGGCAGTAACACAGCCATTCTCTGAGCTGATGGACAATGAGCACCAGGTCCCGTTGAGAGGCTTCTGCAAAATTCCCTTTAAGGCCCTTTTTTATTGAAAGGGTCAGCGTTGGCTCAGCCCTTTGGGCTCGTTTTCTCTCAGGGCAGGGCAGAGGAGGACGTAGCGAGCGGGGCAGAAATCCTGCTGCCTGCCTGCCCATGTGGGACCGGATGGATTCTGGGGGCGCCTGTGAGATGTGGCACCCCCAGGTCTCACATATCTCGCTGGAGGGGCTCCGGGCGCACTACAGAACATGGGGCAGGATCAGCCCCCGACATGCCCAAGGGCACAACGAGTCTGTGGCAAAGTTGGGAATGGAACCCAGGAGTCCTGACGCCCAGGCCCACTGCTCTAACCACTGGACCCCACTCTCTCCCTTTGCGTGACTGGCAGTGGGCACTCCCCGGGGCTCCTGACAGGGGCTACGCTCTAGGACCTTGCGGGGTCAGTTCTACTTGGAATCACGTGGGGCAGAGCACAACCCTGCCCAGCCTGCCTGCACCCCACAGCACCTGGACCCGGGCAGTACGAAACCTCGTGCCCCCTGGGACTGAGCCAGGGAGACACAGCATCCTCCCCCTCAGCCTCCCCCAGCACCCCCCCCCGCCCCTCCTCTGTGCTTTGTAAGTTCCTTAGAGAGTTTCGACTTCCCCTCCCACTCCAGGAACCAAGGTACATCCCAGAGCCGGGTGTGTGGCGGTGGGGGAGGTGGTGACTGCGATAGAGGGTGGGGGCTGGGATTGAGGGGGCATCGGCAGATCTAGGGAGCCCACAGCTGGGATACTGGGAGAAACATCTCAAACCCAACCCGCAGCCCCTGCTAGCCCAGCCCTGCTCCCCAGCTCTGCCGCTGCCCCTCTATCCCGACCCACAGCCCCTGCTAGCCCAGCCCTGCTCCCCAGCTCTGCCGCTGCCCCTCTATCCCGACCCACAGCCCCTGCTAGCCCAGCCCTGCCCCCGCTCTGCCACTGCCCCTCAATCCCGACCCACAGCCCCTGCTAGCCCAGCCCTGCCCCCGCTCTGCCACTGCTCCTCACTCCCAACCCGCAGCCCCCTGCTAGCCCAGCCCTGCCCCTTCCAGCTCAGTCAGTGCCCCTCAATCCCGACCCGCAGGCTACAACAAAGGGTTAATTGCACCCCCACCCCCCACCCCCCCGAAAGGGAAAATCAATCTGATTAGCTTGCTGAGCGTCCCTGAGTACTCAGCCTGGAGAAAGCCGCACGTTCGCCATGCCACCCTCCTAAGCAGCTTTGCTATTTTCGTTCCTTGCCTTAACCCCCGTGGCTCCGGGGCCATCTCAGCGCAGGGCTGGAGACGGTACCCCAGGATGGGGCTGGCCGAGTGGAGAGAGCTCCCCCAGGAGGGACTCACCCGGGGCGGGCAGTCGGGGCTGCAAGGTGCACTCAGGGTCCCGTGTGTCCCCTGCTGCAGCCGGGAGAGTCCAGCCCTGTCTTCAGGGGAAGTGGGTCTGGGCTTGGGCCTGGCCCTTTCTCCCCCAAACAGCTGGTGGTTTGGGGGGCTGGAGGGGGCCCTGCCCTACTAGAAGCTGAGACCGTCCCGGCTCGCTGTGCTGAAGCTTGAAGTGGGGACCTCCCTCCCGCCCCCCGATTCACGGCCCTCTCCCCACCTGGGCCATGCTCCCCACTCAAGGGCGGAGACACTTTGCAGCAGCCAGTGCTGTGGCCCATGGGCCTGGGGGAGCAGGGGGCTCTGAGACGGGGCCCAGCACAGACCCTTGTTCCTGGGAACTATCAAGGGGTCTGACCCCCCTCAGGGGAGTAACAGGGGGACCGATCCCCCTCAGGGCGGGTCAGCCATGGCACCGGGCACCTGATGGGCAGAGAATCCCAGAGTCTACTCCTGCAGCTTTTAGTTTATTTCCCTTTTCCAAGCCTCCCACCCCCACAGGCCCAAGCAGAGCTGGCCCAGTTTAAGCCAGCACCCATTGGCCTTTCGCAGTGTGGGTGTGGCGGGTGGGGAGGGGGGGCAGGTTTTGAATTTGTGACGGGAACCATGGTGCTCTCGTCCCATCTGGCAGCCCAGCCAGCCTCCAATCAGAAGGGCTCAAGCACTGGCCGCATGCGGGGCCGAGAGTTAGTGGCACAAGATAGGGAAGAATTGGAGAAAAATCTCAGGCCGAAAGAGACGAGATTCTCCCCGGCCTTGTACCCCCCTGGGCTGTGGGCTCTGTGGGACAGCGACTGTCTCACTCTGGAGCGTGAGGGGCCTGATCTCAGTCCTGGGGCCTGTAAGGCCTAGTCCTGGGTCCCATCCCTGTGGGGCCCCTGATCTCAGAACTGGAGCCTGTACAATCCCTGGATTCCTGTGGCGAGCCTGATCTTGGTCTGGGTTTGGGCAGCGCCTGGCACAAAGGGGGACCCCGATCTTGGGGTGAGCAGGTGTGGTGGGTGGGATCTATGCAGCACCTGACACAACTGGGACCCCACTCTAGGTCAGGGCGCAGAACTCAGCACACCGATCCTGGTCGGGGCCCCTAGGCACCCCTGTACTGTCAGCCCCACCCAGGGTCTGGCCCTCTACGCCACCCCGTGCCCACTCAGCTGCCTGCTGCCCCCTGCTGGGTGGGGTTTGAATAAGGGGAAGCAGGGCAGGGCGGGGGAGCGTGGCCCAACCCCCACGCTGGCCTTGCCTGAACTCCCTGCTTACATAACCCAGCTCCTGGGCCTTGGCCGCTTGCCAGCCACACGTGTCTGAGTCACAGCGCAGGGAGGCACCTGAGCAGACATAGGGCCTGGGACCCCTAGCAGCCATCGCCTGCATACCCAGCAGCCACGCTGCCTCCCGATAGCTTTTTATCCCAGTCTGGAGCACATGCTGAGATGCGGCCACCTCTGGGGTGGGGCGCTGGGGCTGTTCATACAGGGATCCCCTGGCCAGCACTGAGATGCAGCCACCTCTGGGGTGAGGAAAAGGGGCTTTACAACAGTCTCACAGCAACGCTACATGAAGCTCAGGGGGGAAGGGGCAGCACTGGGCCCACCCTCCGGCTGAGTGATGGGGATGCCAACCCAACCTGCACTGCAGGAGCCCAGAGGGCGACGCTCTAAGGAGGCTGCCAGGCCCAGACATCCCCCGCGGTGCCCCTTGGCTCGCCAGCTCTCAGCCTGCCCCCCACCGGGCTGGTGATGCGTGGGCTGGTGCCCCGTTTGCTTGCCGAGTGGCCCTGCCATGCAGCCACCCTCTGGGAGCTGACTGGCGGCACCAGCTCTTCCAGGGGAGCGCCAGAGGGTTTGTTCCTGACACAAGCGGCCTCACGTCGGCCAGCAGCGCTGCCGGGAGCTCGTGGGCCTGGGCCGGAGCTGCCTGTGGTCGCTGGAACCACACCTGGGCTGCTGAGGGGAACTGGCCTGGGTGCAATTCCTGCTCCACAGCCCTCTGCAGCCCCTTACCTGGCCTGGCTTTTTACATGCTGGACTGGCAGTTCTGCAGACAACAGGCAAACTTCGTACCGCTCCCCTGCCAACCTGGAGGGACCCCCCCCACCTGGGGTGCTCACTCCCGACGGCCGCTTCAGTCCTTGAGTCACCTCGTGCCTACAAGGTGGGCCAGGGGTGAACTCGCAATCTAGGGATTAAAGGATCTGGCATCTCCCCTCTCCCTCAGTCCCAAGAACCAACACAGGACAGATGCCCCTACTCAGACTGTCAGCTCTTTGGGGCAGGGACCATCTCTGGTCTGGGTTTGTACAGCGCCTAGCACCCTGGGTCCATGCCTGGGGCTCAGCGCAGACAGTGATAATAACGCCTTGCTAGGGGAGTGTAGGGTTCTGTCCCCGCTCTAGTAGCTGGTCTGTCTAAGAGGATAAGAGTCTACTATAGCTACCAGCTAATGGTGTTGCTCCTTTAGCTCCAGGGGTAGAAGATGGTGTTTGTAGCACAGAAGGTTCCAGGGTCATACCCAGCCAGGCTCAGCTGGGATACTGCCAGTAACTGCTGGGAGCCCAAAGCCCTGCCCACATGGCGGAGGGGGAAAAACAGCAGAAATCCATGATCCGAGGTCCCTGCAAAAGCCCACAGAGAACCACATCCCAGGTCACTATAATTTATATTACAGCAGCGCTTAGAAGAGTTGTATCAGGCACTGCAAAAACACACATCAAGACACAGTCCCTGTTCCACCTGAGATCAGGGCTCTGCCGCGCCAGGCGCTGCATAGACACACGGCGAGAGACAGTCCCTGTTCCACCTGAGATCAGGGCTCTGCCGCGCCAGGCGCTGCATAGACACACGGCGAGAGACAGTCCCTGTTCCACCTGAGATCAGGGCTCTGCCGCGCCAGGCGCTGCATAGACACACGGCGAGAGACAGTCCCTGTTCCACCTGAGATCAGGGCTCTGCCGCGCCAGGCGCTGCACAGACACCCGGCGAGAGACAGTCCCTGTTCCACCTGAGATCAGGGCTCTGCCGCGCCAGGCGCTGCATAGACACACGGCGAGAGACAGTCCCTGTTCCACCTGAGATCAGGGCCCCATTGTGCCAGGCGCTGCAGACACCCAGCGAGAGACAGTCCCGGCCCCACAGAGCTCACAATCTACTACGCAAAAGCAGGCTGATTTCTCCCCATTTTACAGATGGAGGAACTATGCCTGTGAGAGGAAGGGACCTGCCAGGGCTCGTACAAGAAGTCAGCAGCAGAGCCAGGATTCAAACCCATCTCTCTAGAACCCCAGGCCAGGGGCCGGCTACCCTCTCCCCGCCCAGGAGAGCTGCTCCCATGGCGTAATGGTCGGCACTCAGGACTCTGGCTCCTGTGATCTGCACAGGGAGTATCCAGAACCCACAGTCTTGTATAATCTCACACCTAGGCAAACAACACGCCCTCAGTAGGCAGCTATTACATAACGACCGACACGCACACCCTGCTGGCTCTCGGTGCTTCGCTGGCACAGGGATCAGAGCTCTCCCTGGGTAGGAGCGGGGAAGTCGGGGATGTGCCAGCTGTTGCTCTGCAAGGTGCTGCAGCAGCAGATGGCCGGAAGGGGGGGTGGGACGCAGACCCCAGAGCTGCTTTGCTGCTCCCTCAGCCAAGAGCAGCTGGTTGGACAGCAACCAAGACACTCCTCGGTTCAGATCCAGATGGGCTCTTTCAGCATCTGGATTATTCCTGGTACTGCCTGGTTGTTCGATGGAGGCACAGAAACGCCCCTGCCAAGATCAGGGCCGAGGCCGGGCCGGAAAACGAGAATTCAATTTTGTCAAAATCTCAAAATGAGCAGCATTCAGTTTGATTCCACACGGGGGCGGGGGGCACAGAGAGCTCTGGGAATCTTCTACAGAACCCCAGGGGGAGACCTCAGAATATCCCATGCCCTAGTGGTTATGGGGGGCAGAAGGCCCAGGTTCAAGTCCCTGCTCTGAATCAGGCACAGAAGGGATTTGAATCTGTGTCTTGTACGCCCCAGGGGAGTGCTCTAACCACTAGGCCATTGGCTCTGCTGGGGTCTCCCCCTCCAGAAATTCCACCCCGAACTTGAGAAACCTGCCTAGCAAAAGTTTCATCAAACCCGGTATGTTTCAGCCAACTTCACTTTCAAAAAAATTAGCGTTTTTCGGCCAAAAAACATTTTGTCAAAAAAATTCCCAAACAGCTCCCATCAGCGCACCGTGGTGTCGGGCACTGCAGAGACACACAGCGAGAGACAGTCCCTGCCCAGATGAGATCAGGGCCCTGTTGTGCCGGGTGCTGCAGAGACACAGCAAGAGACAGTCCCTGCCCCAGCTGAGATCGGGGCCCTGCCACGCCGGGTGCTGCAGAGACACAGCCAGAGACAGTCCCTGCCCCAGCTGAGATCGGGGCCCCGCCGTGCCGGGTGCTGCACAGACACAGCGAGAGACAGTCCCTGCCCCAGCTGAGATCGGGGCCCTGCCACGCCGGGTGCTGCACAGACAGACAGCGAGAGACAGTCCCTGCCCCAGCTGAGATCAGGGCCCCACCGCGCCGGGTGCTGCACAGACACAGCGAGAGACAGTCCCTGCCCCAGCTGAGATCAGGGCCCCACCGCGCCGGGTGCTGCACAGACACAGCGAGAGACAGTCCCTGCCCCAGCTGAGATCAGGGCCCTGTTGTGCCGGGCGCTGCTGGGACATAGCCAGAGACAGTCCCTGCCCCAGCTGAGATCAGGGCCCCGCCGTGTCGGGTGCTGCACAGACAGACAGCGAGAGACAGTCCCTGCCCAGATGAGATCGGGGCCCCGCCGCGCCGGGTGCTGCACAGACAGACAGCGAGAGACAGTCCCTGCCCCAGCTGAGATCGGGGCCCCGCCGTGCCGGGTGCTGCACAGACAGACAGCGAGAGACAGTCCCTGCCCAGCTGAGATCGGGGCCCCGCCGTGCCGGGTGCTGCACAGACACAGCCAGAGACAGTCCCTACCCAGATGAGATCAGGGCCCCGCCGTGCTGGGTGCTGCACAGACAGACAGCGAGAGACAGTCCCTGCCCAGCTGAGATCAGGGTCCTGTTGTGCCAGGAGCTGCACAGACGCACAATGAGAGACAGTCTCTGCCTCACAGCCTAAACAGAGAAGACAGACAACGGAAAGATCGCAGATTTCAACCTTGGAGACCTAAACCCAGACGTAGCATTAGCTGCAGTGCAGGAGGGCAAATTGGGATGGATGGTGGGGATTTCACGCTGCCAAGAAGTACATGTCCACATCCCTGACACCATCCAGCGAACAGTCGTCATTTGCGCCAGGGCAACCGCCAGTGAGCTGAGAAACCAGCCTGGAAGAATAATGGGGAGCTTTTCAAATGTGAACTGCACCCCACATCACAGCTGGGCAGAGAGAGGGAGTGACTTGCCCAGTATCTTATATTTGTATGGAGTCAGTGGCGGAGTGGGAACACAGGAGTCCTGCCTCCAACCCCTCTCTGCTCTACCCACTAGCGGCTGCTTCCCTCCAAGTATAACACAGCAGGAGCTGAATTGAGATTAGGGCAGGAACAGCAGAGGAGAATGTGGGTCAGATTGGGGTGCACGGGCAGGTCTGGAAAACAGGGGGCTGTGGGTCATGATTGGGGGGCACTGGCAGAGCAGGGGGGTGGGGAGCAGGATTGAGGGACACCGGCAGAGCTGTGGGGGGAACCTTGGGCTGGGATAGCGGGCCGAGGGTCTTCAGGCTGAAGCCTGCCGTTCACCATGTGCAGTGGGGTGTAAACCTGACCCCCGACTGAGCCCACTGCATGGCACCGCCAGGCCAGATGCAGCCTCCTCCAGCCCAACCCTTCCCCGGGCTCTGCTGCGAATTCCTGCCAACATCAAGGAGGACAAAAAACTAACTAAAAACCCTGTAGAGAAATTACTGGGGAGCTGCTAACACCACGTGCCAGTCAGCATGACAACACTCTGCCCCCACACATACCCTCTCCACCCCACTGCCACAGGCTGGATTCTGGCATCCTAGGGCTGGCTGCTGCGTCTGGGCCACCCAGGGAGGGGTGGGGCGGTCCCACGGCCCAGATGTTTGCAATGACACAGCCCAGCTGTGCAGCAGTTGCCTTGCTGAGGGCTCCTGGGAAGGCCAAGCGACACTGCTGGTCAATACAAGGTCCCGGTCACCAGCTCTGCGCCCCGGAGCTCAGGGCTATTAGGAGCAGGACTCGGCTGCAGATGGTGAAATTAAAAGCCAGGGACATATGACCCGCCCCAGGCCCCTCTGGTTTGAGGAGGGAATGCTGGGATGGAGGCCTAGGCATATTGCCGGCAGAAAGGGAAGCGGGGTCTTGGGGTTACAGCTCTGGGGCGATTCGGCTTCAATTCCTGGCTCTGCTGCGCACTCCCTTTGGCCAATCGCTTCGTGTCTCCCCCCCCCCCCGCCCCCAAGCCTCAGTTTCCCCGCCTGTAACACGGGGATCGTGACCCTTCTGCTTGGATGGTGAGCTCTGCGAGGCAGGGCCGTCCATCTAGGCACGACCGCATCCCCTCCACCCCGAGGAGCAGCGTGGGGCCCCTCCGCAAGGGCAGTGTCTCAAGCGATGGCGCTCTCCCGGGGACATGACACCACCGGACGCTCTCGGCATTAGCCTAAAGCCTCATCCTTCGGCAGCCAGTTCTGCTGCCTCCGAGGAAGTGAGCATGGCTCCGATGCTCTTCGATCGGGGCTCCGGAGAGTGACAGGCGACCTGGGAAAGGATACTGCTTAGCCATCACTAACCTCCTGCCTCCCTTACGTCAATGCAATAATCTCCCACCTGCAGAAGCAGATGTGGGAGGGAGTGGAGAACACTTATCTGCCCAGTAAACTCCTTTCCTTTCTCTGAGCTAATTCCCTGCTGCCAAGCGAGAGGGCCGAAAGTAGAAAGGTTTTCGCCAGGCGTCACAAAGCAGCTCGCGGCAAAAATCCCTTTACAAATAGCTCCCCTTTCTCCCCAAGCCGGGCGGCTCAGGGCCGCGCAAGCCGGCGAGAGGGAAGGGGCTAAAGGCAACAGAGCCTGGAGGCCTGGCTGTAAAAGGGGCAGGGAGAGAGGTCTGGTTTGATTTACAATGCAAAGGAAGCACAGGTTCCCAGCACACCCTGCCAGGGCAGGAGACACTCCCCACTGAGGGCAAAGGGCTGGTCTATGCAGGGAAACCGACAGGAATAATAATGCAGAGAGCAGCTTTGCAGAGGGGACCCTCTGTTCCGATCCCCCAAGCAGGTGAGCCCCCACTGTGAAATGCTCAAGCAACATGTGACGCCTTGAACCCATGCACGGGATTGTACTCAGCACTGATCCCTTCCTGGGGTAAAATCTTGTACCCACAATGTCCCCTCTTGGAACCCATCCCACCGACTCACCCGCGATGGGACACGTCTGACTACAGCATTCTGCCCTCCTACCCCACCATTGGATGGAGGATGAACCAGAATTTGGCAGACAGGAACTCTGCGAATCTCACAATCCCCCCCAGGAATATGGTCACAGATGGGGAAACTGAGGCACAGAACAATAGAGTGACTTGAGTGGCAGAGGCAGAACTAGAGCACATGCGCCTTGACTCTGGCCCCTGTGCCCGTGACCTAGGCATGCTCCATCCCTGGACTGCAGACTTCTCTTCTCAGATCTGGGTGCAGAGTGAGGCCTAGTGGTTACAGCAGGGGACTGGGAGCCAGGACTCCTTGGTTCTATTCTCAGCCCCACCCCTCAGTTTTCTTTTCTGTGAAATGGGCATTAAAGAATGGACCTCCCTTCTCGGGGGCCGTGAGGCCGCAATCTCTAACGTTATCCAGTGCTGTAAATTCCTAAGGGGGCAGGTGCCCGGGGAGGGTGGAGTGGGACAGTCAAGGGGGGCTGCCCTTTCCCCAAACCTCCCCTGCTTTGCTTGCCACCCGTACAGCACTTGCCAGTAGCTCCTGGAGGTGCTATTCCAGAGGTGCTGCCGTGGCCCGCCAGGGCTTTTACAGCCAACATTTCCATGGCAGCTTTCCCCGCATTCCATGGCGCTGACTCAGCTGCTCCTGGTTTGGAACATCACAGCCTCCCTGTTCCCCAAACGGCCGGCACCCCGCCGGGACACCACGCTGGGTGACTCTCCAAAGCCAGCACACCCTCATTCCCCAAGCCGCCCCTGCTGGTCTGACTGGATCTTTGCTTCCCAGGCCTGTTGCTGTGGGCTGGTAAAGAGCGACCGGGTCCCACCCCAGAGCTGGCTGTTATTTCAGCTGGACGAAGCGACAGCCCCCTGGCACAAAGAGCCTCTCAGTGCAAAGCAAACAGGGCTGGAACGGCCCCGCACGGAGGGTTACGAGTTGGCAAGCAGAGGCCCCTCTCCCCGCATGCTCACACACACATTGATCTGCTCCTCAGGGGGAAATGCCCAATAGCTACGCAGCCAAGGGTTTAACAAGTCCTTTACAAAGAGAAATTAACCCGCTTAAATCAAAACTGGCTGCTTTTCTAAAAGCTCTGTTCTAGTTCAAAGAGGAATTAATTCAGGGCAGTTCTCGGGCTGGTTATCATTCAGGAGGTCAGACGAGATGGTCACTGCTCCAGGTCCCTGCTGGCCTTGGAATTTATGAATCTAAGCTAAGCGCTGCTCTGTTCTACAGAAGGGGAAACTGAGGCACGGAGAGACATGACTTCCCTTGTATTACACTGCAAATCAATGGCAGAGCTGGGAATAGGACCCAGGATTCCTGGCTCCCATTCCCTCTGCTCCAAGCCCTAGACCGGGGTGGCCAGCCTGAGCCTGAGAAGGAGCCAGAATTTACCAATGTTCATTTCCAAAGAGCCACAGTAATATGTCAGCAGCCCCCCCATCAGATCCCCTGGCTCCAAGCACCTCCTGCCCACCTGCAGCCTATCAGTGCCTCTCCCTCCCTCCTGATCAGCTGTTTCCTGGCATGCAGGAGGCTCTGGGGGGGAGGAGTGAGGGCACGGCTAGCTCAGGGGAGGGGGCAGGAAGGGATGGAGTGGGGGCAGGGCCCGTGGCAGAGCCAGAAGTTGAGCAGTGAGCACCCCCTCCACATTGGAAAGTTGGAGCTTGTAGCTCCAGCCCCGGAGTCGGTGCCAAGACAAGGAGCTGAATGTTAACTTCTGAAGAGCCGAATAGGGCTCCGGAGCCACAGGTTGGCCACGCCACCCCTGCCCCAGACCATATATTCTCTGAGAGGTGAGAAAGGGACCCAGGAGTTCTAACCCTCCAGCCCTCCTTCCTTTAACTCATTAATCCCCTCCGAGTGCTGAGAACAGGACCCAGGAGTCCTGACTCCCAGGACCCCCACCCCCCTCCAACCACTAGACCCCACTCCCCTGCTTGGACGCCATGCCAAACCCAACTCTGAGGCAAGGCAACTGAAATCCCCAGGGAGGCGTTTGGCCCAGCACAGCTGGATCTGAGGGGGGGGACCCATGGAAGGTGGCTCACGGGTGGCAAAGGGCATTGTGGGAGCAGGCGAGGGTGGGATGGGGGAAGCGGGGCAGAGCTGAGTGGCGGGGTGGGGGCTTCTGAAGTGCTAAACCCCAGCTGGCAGGTGCATTCTGCCCCGCTCCCCAGCAGCCTCCTGGTGACATAACCTGGCCGGGCCAGCTTGGGCACCGGGCTCCTCCGGCGGGCCAGTGGCAATGGAGACGTGATCCCAGCTGGCAGCAGGAAGACCCTGACCCCAGCGGATCTCTGCGGGTTCCCTGGAGCCGCGCGAGCCCCTCTGCTTGCCAGGCCCACGCCCGTCACCAGTCCCTGCCCATCGGCCTGCACCGTGCCCCGCGCAACGTTTGCCTTCCCCGCAGTGCCCGCCTGCACCCACGCAGCAAGCGAACCCACGCAACGCCCGCCTGCCAGCCCATCCCTGCCACAGCATGGCACCAAGACAGAAATACCAGAATGCCACTATTCAAAGGCATTGTCCGCCCACACCTGCAATACTGCGGGCAGTTCTGGTCACGCATTGGCCACGGGCAGGAGACAGGACATGGGCTAGATGGACCATTGCTCTGACCCAGTGTGGCCGTTCTTATGTTCACCAGCCCGCACCCCGTACAGCAACTGTCCGCCAGGCCCCCACACAGCACTCGCCTGCCAGCCTGCACCCCACGCAGCAGCAAGCCACACAGCACCCACCCACAATGCCCGCACCCACCTGCCGACCCACGCCCCACGCAGCAACAACACACTCTGCCCCCATGCCGCACCCATGCCATGCACAGCACCCACCGGTAGCCCCACCTGCCAGTTCACATTCCTGCCAGAACCTGTGCCCGCACGGCGTCTGCCCATGCCCAGCGCCGCTCAGCACCTACCTGCTGGCCTGTGCCCCACGTGGCATTCACCATGCCCTTATGCAGATCCCACGTCATGCCCAGCATGTACCCAGAAGCCCTCAAAAAGGACAGCACCCGCCAACCACTTCACGCTCCTGTGCCAAGCACAGCACCCAACCACCCGCTGCCTCACCCCAGCATTGTGGGATCCAAGCACCCTGCCAGTCTCTCCTCCACACCTCCCACCCCGACACCGGCCACTTTTTGCCAGCCCGTCGCTGTGAGGCGTAAGAGCCTTCTCCTCCGCATCCAACTCCCCTCTCCAAAACCCCACGTCGCTCTGAGAATCGGCTGAAGGCACCCCTGCCCTCATTGGCCTGTGACTTGTGAATTCTCCCCCTTGGCTGCTATTCACTAGCCCTGCGGGCAAGGGGCCGGGGGGCAGGTGTGGGGAGGAGACTGTACCAGCAGGACAGAGACTAGCCAGCACTGGAGGGGGCACAAATCCATCTAAGCCAGCCGCAGCAAGCGCGACTCCCATGGGAACGGATGGGAGGGCTCCCACTGGCTCGCATGGGGGCTTAGATCTGATGGAGGGACCCTTCATTCCTTGGGGCAGGGACCAGCCTTTTGTCCCGGGCTTGTACAGCCCCTAGCACGAGCTGAGTCACAGATAACTGAGCGAGACAAGGCTAAAGGGAGCGAGAAGCAAAGCATCGACATCCCATACTAGGAGCAGCCAAAGCAGCATCTGCATAGAGGGTCAGATTGCACCCTGTCGTACCGGCACGGTGAGATCTCTAGGCATGACGCCAACAGGTGCTTGACCTCCTTCCACACTGGGGTCCCCATTGCCATATTGGGACCCCAGGCCAGGTGGTCCCTTGCCACCTTTAGCAACCCCCTCCCCATGTGAAGAACCTCTTTGATTACACCACATTCTTTATTTTAACTTGCTCTGACAGTTTATGAGCCACTATCCCACTACTGCCACCACTCCTAAACACCCCTGGAGTTCTCCACTGTGAACTGCACCCACTCACGCCAGGAGATGCCATCTCTCCATCTCAGCCCCCAGGGGTGCCAGGGTACTTGCGGATCCCCTCTCTGTGGGACGAAGGCACAAGGGGGTTCTTGGGCCTGAAAGATGGAAGGAGCTGGTCTCTGCCCTTTCCAGATGTCCTGAGTCTGATGCCGGGGCCCAGCCTGTGTGCTGGGCTAATGCAGAAGCCCCTTGCCCCTGCAGCTGGGGGGCTGGAAAGGCCGGGGGAGGATGTCCCCCTCGTACGAAGGAAAACAAAGAGCTCCGTCTGCCAGAGGCGCCCACATGTTGACTGCAACAGGCCGCCCGGTGGGCGTGGGCTGCTCCGGCCCAGATTCACACCAATTAAAGGCGGCGCGAAGCCTAGAACGGTGGAAGAGGCGCACAGAAGGCAGCAAGGGCCGTGCTGCAGTAGCAGCCGGGGGGCGCAGCTCCCCCCACGTTCGCTAGCCCGGGGTGCCTCGGACAAGGCACCTGGCTGAGCTGGGCCAGCGTAGCCCCGGTGGGGCTGGTCATCGCTAGCGGCGCTGGCCAAATCTGGATTGACTAGCAGGGACGGAGAGAGGGGTGCAGACACTTGGCAGCTGCAGGCTGAAGTAGGGCTGGCAAGGCTGGAGCAGAGCAGGGGCCCATCTCGCCCAATGGGCGGCTCTCCCCGGCAAAGAGGGAGCGTGCAGATGGGCCCAATCCTGCCAAGTGCCCTCTATGGATTGGGGGAGCACCGCACTTGGCAGGATCGGGTCCCTGGGGCTGCCTGCGTCTTCTCCCACCTCAGCTAGGCCCCAGCTGCGGAAACGGGGGTGACCCCCGGGTGGGGATTACCAAGGGATTATGCAGCAGGCAGCGTCGAGCGCCATGAGCCGGCTTTGCCCCACGCCACAGCCAGCGCATTAACATAATTAGCTTACATCCCTCCAGTTAAAAATAAAAGCGGGTGGGGGGCGCATGAGTACGTGCAGTTTGCAAGGGACGGTGCCACTCTCACCGGCCCAGTCTGTGAAGCAAGCCATCAAAATCAGCCTCAAGGGGTCTGGGGGTACCCCTCCGTTTCCACCGGGGCATTATTAGGTGCATTACAGTAGCACCAGCGCGGCCCACCGTGCCAGGCGCTGTACAGACACAGAGCAAGAGGCAGTCCCGGGCATTATTAGGTGCATTACAGTAGCACCAGTGCAGCCCACTGCGCCAGGCCCTGTACAGACACAGAGCAAGAGACAGTCCCAAAGAGCTGACAGTCTAAATGGACAGAGGGTGGGAGGGGAAACTGAGGCACAGAGGGAAGTAATTTGCCTGTGCAGGGAACAGAACCCAGGTCCCACACGTCAGTGTCTGAGCCACTCAGTCATGCTGGCATCAACCACGTTGGCTCTTTCCTGGCTGCAAATTTTGTGGCATGGCCCAAAGCCGGGTCCTCTGTCCCTCCCAGGGCGACACTGGGAGCCGAGCTACAGAGATGAGGGATGGGGGCACGGATCAGTCACCGAGGTTTATGCCGGGGATCCCTGCTGAAACAAAGCCCTGGGAAAATGGTGATCCCATGGGAGGGCGATGCCCAGGCTTCTGTGCTGGGCTGACCCCACCCTGAGTATTGCATGGGATGAGAAACAGAGGCACCTCCCTAGCAAATTCCCTAGTGGTATGTGCCACTGTGTATCCCAGAGGTGGCTACAGACGCCCTCGCTAGTAATCGCACCTGACACATGCTCTCGGCCAGCTGACCGGTCCTCGCTGCTACTCACAACATCAATTAGCTCTTATATAACACGGCGTTATTAATACGATGCTGCAGTGCCTTTCATCCAGGCTGCATTATGCTGCTTGTAAAGTTTGCTTGGCCGGTATTGTTATGCCCTTCCTACAGATGGGGAAACTGAGACACAGTCCCAGCGTCTCTTGGCAAGCCAACAGTAGAGCTGGGATTAGAACCCAGGACTCTGGACTCCCAAACCCCGCCCTGCTCTAACCACTAGACCACACTCCGCTCCCCGAGCGGAGAATATGACCTGACTCCCAATCCTCCCTGCTCTAACCGCTTTACCTCCTTCTGTGTAAATGCAACCAGCCTAGGATCCAAGAGCAGCTAACCTTAGTCCACAGGTGTCTGCTGGGCTCCCCAAGGGCTCAGGGCGTTCATACACCAAAGCCTCTGCCCTGAGGAGATCTGTGCGCCCTGGATGCTCTGTTCTCCCAATGGGAAAGGGGCTTCATCCCTCTGATGCTTTTATAACAATCGCCCCGACACCCCACCCCGGCTTGAACCCAGAGTCTCCAACCCAGCCACCCAGGCCCCTCTGTCACTGGGACTGCAGGAGGAACTCCATCCCCCGGCAGCAGTAGGCTATTATGCATTAGCAGACCAGCCACCAGAGGGGGACGCGAGGCAGGCTTTTCTACTTCCCCCAGGAGAGGTCCAGGCCCTGCGGAGGGAGAGGACAAGGGAGGTGTTAGGCTCAGGGTTTCATGGTTACTTGAATCTCCCATTGGCCGGGAGCTATCTGTGGTCACTTGCCTGGCCCCCATGACATAGTATTTGAGCACCACACACTGTCAACATATTTATCCTCAGTGCCCCCATGTGAGGCCAGAGTATCAACCTCATTGGGGAAACTGAGGCACAGAGCAACTAAGTGACGAGTCCCGGGTCACACAGGGAGTCTGTGGAATCAAACCAAGTCCTAGGCTAGCGTGCTAACCACTGGACCATCCTGCCCCTCCAGTAACATGTTCACATCCCAGTTGGGGCTTGGTCCCCTGGCTGGGCACTGAACAGCTATGGCAATATCCCTCCACCACAGCCCCCACCAGCACCTACCCTGCCAGCGCCGGCCCTTTCCAAGGAGACACACACACCCAAAGGGAAACCAAGAGCCTCGTCTGCATGACAGCAACTCACCCGGCATTAGGCAACAGCAGCCTCTGCCAGTAATCCCGGCACCTCCCAGTGCATCCACCACTGTCCACCTGCTGCTCCTGCATGGCGGCATTAGCCGGAGCCCTGGGGGCTAGCACATGTACCAGAACACTTGGACGTCTGCTAGCGCTGCCTTCCGAGATCCCCGGGCACTTCACCAGCCTTCACTTAGCCTCACGACACAGCCTCTACCCTCCCGGACAGCGACAAAGGGAAGTAGTAAACTGAGGCACAGAGAAATCACTTGCTCAAGCCCCACAGAGAGTGGAAGAGTTGGGGAAAAGAACCCAGGAGTCCTGACCCCCCAGCTCCCCCTTTGCTCCATCATAAGGTCACCCTTTCTCCCAGGGCCAGGGATAGAACCCAGGAGTCCTGCCTTCCAGTCTCTGCCCAATTCTGTCCACTGGAGCTTCCTCCCTCCCTCCCTCCCTCCCACAACCAGCACAGAACCTAGCAGGCCTAACACACAATCACCAGAACACACTCCCCAGGCCAGTGCTCAGAACAGAACCAAAGATTCCTACAACCCAGTCCACCGCTCCAACCGCTAGACCCCGCTCCCTTCCCAGCGCCCAGAGGTCCCAATGCTCAGCCCTTTGACCACACTCCCCCTTCTCAGCTCCCGGAAGGGGTCACACAGCTATGGTGCCGTGTCCCTAGATCTAGCCACTAGACAACACTGCTGCCTGCACTTAAAGCAGGTCTATAACGGGATGCAGGAGGGTGAAGAAGCACTGATTTTAGCCCTGGTAGCACTGACTCAGTAGGGAAACTGAGGCACAGAGGCTAAGTGACTTGCCCGGTTGCACAGCAGGGAAGTGAACCCAGGTCTCCCAAATGGCCAGGGCCGTAACCACTAAGCCATCCTGCCTCTCCAGGATTTCACTCAGAGCCCAGCCAGGGTTTGGTCCCCCCACCCCAGGCCTAGCAATATCCCTCCACCCCAGTTTTCTGGGATCGGGGTGGCGTTGCCTGTAAACCTGCCTGGGACCTATGGTCCCTCCTCACAGCTCGGAGTCAAGCAATAGGCCACCAAGGAAAACGCCCCGCAGGGCCCTTGCCTATCCCAGCCCCTCGCTCTGTCCTCTGCACAGGGGAAGCATCTGTTGTCACAGGTGCCTGCAGCAGGGAGTTTGCAAGCATCAGGCAAAATTCTGCAAGCCGTTCCCCCCGCCCGGCATCCCTGGCCCCCCAGCGTGCTGGGCTCTGTGCCCCCCGAGGACAGCAGGTGGTGGGGCTAGTCATGCGGAAGGCGATTAAGAAGCCTCCCTCCAAAAGGCAGAGGAGCCAAGAACAGTAACTCGGAAACCGGACAGGCCGCCACAAGATCTATATTCACGGCGCAGAAATGAGCTTATGGTCAGACGCTCCCTGGTCTAGCACCATGCCGCAGCTACCGTGCAAATCACTTGCTCAAGGCTCTGGACAGAAGCAGCTGATGTTGTTTACAACTCGGGGAGAAAAGAAGAGGGAGGGAACAGCACAACCTGGAGAGACCTGAACTGTTAAAAAAAATATCCACAGGGACTTTACACCTCTCGGAACCTCACGGCAAAAGGGAACCTTATGAGATGGATTACGGCAGCACCTAGGAGGGTCCCAGCTGAGATCAGGTCCCCTTTGAGAAACCATCCCTATCCCACAGAGATCACACGTAAACAGGCCAGACAAAGGAAGAGTCATTGTCCCCACTGTGCAGATGGGGAAACTGAGGCCCAGAGAGGGGAAGGAATGGAACTAATCTCTCCTGCTGTAGGAGAGTGTCTTATCCACCAGGTCATCCTCCCTCCCTAAGCAAGAGAGTAAGACACAGAGCCCCGCTACCACCTGACTAGAGGACACGCTCCCTTCTGGCTGAGCAGTATAGGGCACATGACACACAACTGCACAGTTCTGATCCCTGTTGGCAGAGGGCAATGTTGCATTAGTACACGTACATTGCAGCACCCAGGGAAGGGTCCTGGCTAGCACAGCTCTACAGCTGATGCACCAGGCGGGCAGAGGGGCACAGGAATAAAGCAAAACCAAGTAACAGCACACAGAATAAACAACACTAGGCCAGAGACCAGGTTGCCAAGTCAGCAAAATGGGACAGGACAAAGTGGAGCAAGAGGGAAAAAACTTCCCCCACCCATCTAGGTACCCCTGGCAGAGGGCTCAGCCCCCGGGTCCTTGGCCAGGCTGGGAAGTGCATGCAGGGTGATCCCTTCAAGCCATCCATCGCAGCCAGATGTGGTCCCAGTTTCCTTGCAGCGCTCCCCCACTCCCATGCACCTACCAGCGTGATGCCTGCAGCGCTGCTCGGCCCACCTCCCCTGGCAGCTGCCACCGATGCCCACAGTGCCCTGCTGACACCCGCTGGTGCCATGACGCCCATGGGCCTCTGCCTGCCCCTTCCAGGGACGCCCCCTGCTGGCACTGCTCTCCAGCTTCCCCTGCTGCTCTGCCAGCCACCATGACATCCACTGGCCCCCGCTGCTCCCCCTTGCTAACTGCCCCTCACCACTCACTGCCCTCACCAGTCATACCCCCTTACCACCCCCCTGTCCTCCCTGACAGCTGCCCCCATACACACCGTTCCCTCCTGACAGCTGCCCCCGCTCCCTCCCACTCCTTCCTGACAGCTGCCCCCGATACCTCCTGCTCCCTCCTGACAGCTGCCCCCCGATAGCCTCCCACTCCACCCTCGCCAGCTGCCCCAATACCCCCTGCTCCCTCCTGACACCCCCCACTCCTCCTTCCTAACTGCCCCTCACCAGTCATACCCCCTTACCAACCCCACATTCCCTGCTGACTGCTGCCCCCAATACCCCCCACTCCCTCCCGACAGCTGCCCCAATACCCCCCCTGCTCTCTCCTAACAGGTGGCCCCGATACCCCCCCATTCCACTTCACCAACTGCCCCGACATCTCCCGCTCCCCTTCCTAACTGCCCCTCACTCCCCACTGCCCTCACCAGCCATTGCCCCTTCCCACCCTCTGTCCCCCCGTGACAGCTGCCCCGATACCCCCCTGCTCCACCCTCACCAGCTGCCCCGATACTCCCCCCCCCCCGCTTCCTCTGACAACTGCCCCGATACCCCCCCCGGGGGTTCCCTCCTGACAGCTGCCCCCATTACCCCCCGTTCCCCTTCACCAACTGCCCCAATACCCCCGCTCCCTCCCGACAGCTGCCCCAATACCCCCCCTGCTCTCTCCTAACAGGTGGCCCTGATACCCCCCCATTCCACTTCACCAACTGCCCCGACATCTCCCGCTCCCCTTCCTAACTGCCCCTCACTCCCCACTGCCCTCACCAGCCATTGCCCCTTCCCACCCCCTGTCCCCCCGTGACAGCTGCCCCGATACCCCCCTGCTCCACCCTCACCAGCTGCCCCGATACTCCCCCCCCCCCGCTTCCTCTGACAACTGCCCCGATACCCCCCCCGGGGGTTCCCTCCTGACAGCTGCCCCCATTACCCCCCCGTTCCCCTTCACCAACTGCCCCAATACCCCCGCTCCCCCACGACAGCTGCCCCGATACCCCCCCCGGCTCCTGCTGACAACTGCCCCAATACCCCCCGGGCGATCCCTCCTGACAGCTGCCCCGATACCCCCCCGCCCCCGGCTCCGCTCTCGCCAGCTGCCCCGATGCCCCCTTCCCCGGGCGCTCCCGGCCCGCCGTGCCGAGCTCCCCCGAGCCCCACCTCTGCCTGCTCCGTCCCGCGGCCGCTTGCCGCCGCCGGGCTCCATGGGCTCCGCTGCGCGCTGGGGCCGGACCCTCGGCGCCTCTGCCCGGGCAGGCGGGTGCAGCAGCCGCTGGGGAGGGAGGGACGCGCCGGGCAGGGGAGAGGAGTCGCTCCCCGAGGAGCGGCGGCTGCAATCGCCCCGCCCCGCCCCGCCCCCGGCACCCCGGCTCCCCAGCCCCGCCCCCCTGCACCCCCAGCATCGCCCCACTGCATCCCTGCGCTGCCCAGGTCCCTCCCACCCCAGCGTCTCCAGCTGCATCCTGCACCCCCCCCCATCCGCGTCCCCCCAGCCCTGCCCTGTCCCCCCAGCCCTGCCCCCCGACCCCAACATCTCCCCGCTGGATCCTTGCCCCCGCCCCGCCCCATACTCCCCAGCCCCCCCCCCAGCCCAGCGTCTGCCCCAGGCCCGCGCCCCAGCCCAGTTCCGCACCCCCAAGCCCAGCATCTCCTTAGCCCAGCCCCGCAGCTCAGCCTTGCCCTACACCACTCCCACCCCAGCATCTCCCCCACTGCATCCTGCACCCCCAGCATTCCCCGCATCCTCCCATCCCTGTCCCTCCCAGCATTCCCCCCAGCTCCGCATCCTCCACCCCAGCATCTCTTCGCTGCATCCCTTCCCCCCCATCCCAGCATCCCCACCCTGCACCCACCACCCCAGCATCCCCCTGCACCCCCAACCCAGCGTCTCCCCACTGCATCCCAGCCTCCTCCCACCCCAGCATCTCCCCAGCCCTGCATGACCCTCGCAACCTCCTA
Source organism: Eretmochelys imbricata (assembly GCF_965152235.1). NCBI lineage: Eukaryota > Metazoa > Chordata > Testudines > Cheloniidae > Eretmochelys > Eretmochelys imbricata. The sequence continues at coordinate 8,465,091 of NC_135595.1, read as the reverse complement.
TCCCTCCTCTTGCCCCCTGCACCCCACAGCCGCCTTCCTTTTAGCCCAGCCCTGCACCCTCCCATCGCATCCCCTGCAGAACCTGGGGCTGAGCAGGAGTGTGGCCCAAGAACCCCTCAGAGAAAGGCTCCTGCCTGTCTCCCCAGCTCAGATTTTTTGTAGGGGAAGTCCACCCCCCGCCCCCCGGCAATTCTCTGTTCCCTGGATATAAAGCTGCAGGCGCTGCCCATGCTGGGAACGTGGTTTGCGTGAGCTTCCTAGGGAAGCTGCGGTTTCGTGGTCACCGAAGGGGGTGGGGGGGGTCAGGACTTCTGGGTTTTAGTCCAATCTCTGGAAAGAGAAAAAAGTCTAATAGTTAAAGCGGGGAGGGGGGGGGGGGCTGGCAGTCAGGACTCCTGGGTTCTATTTCTTGCTCTCCATGTGACCTTGGGGGAAAGCCTGGCTCTGTGCCTCAGTTTCCCCTCCCTCCCCCCCATGGAGACATTGCTGCTTACAGCCTCTTGCGGAGGGGCTGGGGAATGGCAAAGCACTGACAGACTTTGCTGTCTTCCCTAGTGCCAGTCACCCCCAGCTTCCAGGCCTGGGCACTCATGCTGCGCAGAGCCCTGACTCATGGCCCTGAGAGGTGGGACAAAACTCATGAAGAGCCTCCAGGCCCCAGCCCAACCTGCCCCTCCCTGCAGAAGGGACAGGAGCGAAACTGCCGGAGTCTTGTGATTGCCTGGCAGCAATGGGGGCTACGACTCATTGGTTCCCACATTGCTGCCCCTGCCCTCTGCAATCACCTCTCCAGGGCATTGAAGGACCCACGTGTAAATGCCGCGAGTGGCAGGGCTTCACCCCGACTCCATTTCCCCCTTGCCCCCCTGCCGCTTTCCCGCCATAGCTCTCCCCTAGGGACATCCTCCCACCCTCTCCCCACAGTGCTGGAGGGTGGGGTTCAGAGGTCACCCCCATCCTGTGCAGGGCAGCACGCAGCTCTGAACGTGGCGGGGAGGGGGTCCAGGCCCCCTCCAGAAGGGGATGCTCCTGGGACAAAACAGCAAAAGCCCCCCTAACTAGGGGGAAAGGGGTGGCAGTTCATCAGGGCCTTGACTGACACCATCACACAGAGGTGTGGGGAGGGGGCACAGAAACTCCCCCCCAGTGGCAGTGCAGGGCACTGCAACCTAGTAGGGGGCAGAGTTAAGGGAAGAGGCATAGGGGCCTACATCCTCAAGGGAATCCCCCTCCCCGCCCCATGGCCTCGCTGCGCTCCCACTCATGGCCTGTCCACTGCAAACTCCCCAGGCCGCTGGGAGAGAGGGGTGCTGGAAGGGCTGCATGGCAGGACATTTGGGTTCCCTTCCCAGCCTCATGGCCTAGGGCAAGTCACTTTGCCTTGACTGTGCCTCGGTTTCCCAGATGTGAAGGTGGAGGGACAGTAACACCCTGCATGGGGGAGGGGAAGCTCGTGGGTGTTTTAAAAGTGCTTTGAGATCCTTGGCTAGAGGAGGGCCTGGGGGGCGTTAATGTCTCTGGTCGCCCCCTCTCCTTTCCAGCCCCCATGACCCGAGGCGCCGGCAGCACCCTTGATTTCCAGAGGGGCTGAGCACCCACAGCCTCCCCTGCCCCCGCACCCGGGATCCTCCCCAGGGACCAGGCCCCTGGACTGTTTTCCACGCGTGGCTCCCGGGAGCAGGGCTCGATTAGCCGGGCCTAGGCGGCCCTGTTACATAACCAGCGCCGGTGCAGGAGGCTGGACCGGCCCGCGAGCCGCCCGCTCCTCCCCCGGCGCGCCACGCCGCCGCCGCGTGTCGGGCCCTGCCCAGCCGGGACCCGCCCCCGGGCGGCACGTGCGGGCAGCGTGGGCAAGGGCTACTCCGGATTTACACCGCCTCCCCCATTGCCTGCCATGGGCAACTCCGGATTTACACCACGTCCCCCATTGTCTGCCATGGGCTACTCGGGATTTACACCACGTCCCCCATTGCCTGCCATAGGCTACTCCGGATTTACACCACGTCCCCCGTGGCCTGCCATGGGCAACTCCGGATTTACACCACGTCCCCCATTGCCTGCCATGGGCTACTCGGGATTTACACCACGTCCCCCATTGCCTGCCATGGGCAACTCCGGATTTACACCACGTCCCCCATTGCCTGCCATGAGCAACTCCGGATTTACACCACGTCCCCATTGCCTGCCATGGGCTACTCCGGATTTACACCACGTCTCCCATTGCCTGCCATGGACAACTCCGGATTTACACCACATCCCCATTGCCTGCCATAGGCTACTCCGGATTTACACCACGTCCCCCATTGCCTGCCATGGGCTACTCGGGATTTACACCACGTCCCTCCATTGACTTCCATGAAGCTACCCATTCATTTTCAGGGAGCTACTCCTGATTTACGCCACATCCCTCCCGTCCCTTCCAGCAAGTTACACCTTGTTTACACTAGGGTAACTGAGAACAGGATTTGGACCCTAGGAAGTGACACAAAAGGCCACAGAAGTTACCCCACGTTAGTGCTACTGTTTTGGTTTTAATTGTCTTTTCCTTGGGGTAAAATTTGCACTGAAATGGCTGGGGAAAGGCCCTTGGATCCACCCTCCCAGACAGACATGTAACTTTAGACATTTGCCCCAGGTTGTGCAGGGCTGGGAATAGTCCTGCACTGCCCCACTCCTTCACAGACAGCGTGGCACCCAGTCCCAGGGAATTAGGTGTCCCAGTAAAGCTGACATGGTCCTTTGCCCTGTCTCAGCCCCAAAGAGCAACCAGTGTAACATGGGGCAGCAGGTGTGGACCAGGGTAGGGTGGGGGGCAGGCCCTACTCCACTAGGCTGCTTGGAATAATCAGGATCACCTGTCTGTTCAGGAGACTCAATCCGCCACCCCCTACCCTGTTATCCTAGCCACCTGCAGCCTCCTGCTCCCCTAGCCGTGGTCTCTCCCCCACCCAGCCCCAGCCCACAGCTCTGCCAGCGTCCCCCGGTCCCAACCTGCAGCTCTCGCTCCCCCACTGTTCCTGTGCTTGGCTTCGCTTCTGCTCTGTGATGCTCCTCAATCCCGACTCGCCTCCCTCTGTGTCCCTCATGTTATTGAACAGCCAGGGCTGGGCTGGGTCCGAAGGGGGATTCTGGACTGAGGCTGCTGGACGCAGACAGACCCTGTGGTTCTCTCTGGCTCCCTGCTGCGGACGGTCTCTGAGTCCAGGCTCGCACAAAGCACTGCTGTTTCCTTCGGGAGTGGGAAAGGGGGGTCTCCCAGGAACGTCCCTAAGGACGATGCCCTTTGCCCAGTCCCACGCCCCTGCATGCCCCCACGGTTTGGCTAAGCAGAATCTGCCTTGGACCTCTCCATGCATCCCTCCCCCAGGCCAAGTCAGCCAGGGACAGGCCGGGCCAGCCAGGTGGCGTCGGGGCAAGTCTCCCGGTTCTCGTCAGGTGAGTCGCTTGCTGGAGCTACGCCCACCGAGAGTCGCAGCTGGCACCCAGCCGGGCGGTGCTGCGGGCTCCTGGCCCTGGACCACCCAGCCAGGGAGAGAGGGGAGGGCTGCACAGAGCAGGAGGGAAAGGGCCTGGGCTGTGGGGGGGGGGGTCTCTCAGTGGGACCTAGGGGGTGTCTGTGGGGTGGCCAGGTTGCAAGACGTGGGTTGGCGGTGTTGGGGGGACTAGGGGGTATGGAGGTGTGTCGGAGGGGCTGTGTCTGGGCCTCAGGTGTGTTTGTGTGTCCCCTTGTGGTGAGCTGTGTCGCACTGGGGTGTGTGGTTTGGGGGTGTCACCTACACCCACTGGGGAGTGTGCGTGACGGGTCCCTTTCTGGGCCTTGGCTCTTCGTCTCAAGCTGTACCAGCCCCAGCTACAAGCTATTCCCCAGGCATCACCATGTGGATGGGCGTGGCTGGGTGGGTTTGTGCAGGATGTTATTGGTGGGTATTGCTGTGGGGCAGGGTGTGGCATGGGGTGCGGGTGTCATTGGCAGGTGTGGCCGAGGGTGGGTTTCTGAGGGATGTGATTGGTGGGTGTGGCTGCGGTGGGTTTGTGGAGGGGTGATTGATGGGTGTGTAGGGATGGGTTTGTGGGGTGGAATAGGCAGGTGTGGTTGGGGTGAGTTTTTGAGGGATGTGATTGGTAGGTGTGGTCGGGGTGTGTGTTTGTGGAGGGGTGTGATTGGTGGGTGTGGCCGGGGTGGGTTTGTGGGGGTGTGATTAGCAAGTGTGGCCAGCAGTGGTTTATGGGGGTGTGATTGGTAGGCGTGGCTGGGGGTGGGTTTGTGAGGGCTGTGACTGGTGGGTGTGATTGGTGAGTGTGACCAGGTGTGGGTTTGTGAGGGCTGTGATTGGTGGGTGTGGTTGGGGGTGGGTTTGTGGGGGTGTGATTAGCAAGAGTGGCCAGGATTGGTTTGTGGGGCTGTGATTGGTGGGTGTGGGCAGGGGTGGGTTTGTGAGGGCTGTGATTGGTGGGTGTGGGTGGGGGTGGGTTTGTGGGTGCTGTGATTGGTGGGTGTGGCTGGGGGGTGGGTTTGTGAGGGCTGTGATTGGTGGGTGTGGCTGGGGGGTGGGTTTGTGAGGGCAGTGATTGGTGGGTGTGGCGGGGGGGGGTGGGTTTGTGAGGGCTGTGATTGGTGGGTGTGGTGGGTGTGGGTTTGTGATTGGTGGGTGTGGCCGGGGGGGGAGTTGTGAGGGCAGTGACTGGTGGGTGTGGGCGGGGGTGGGTTTGTGGGTGCTGTGATTGGTGGGTGTGGCTGGGGGGGGTGGGTTTGTGAGGGCTGTGATTGGTGGGTGTGGGCGGGGGGGTGGGTGGGTGTGGCTGGGGGGTGGGTTTGTGAGGGCTGTGATTGGTGGATGTGGGCGGGGGTGGGTTTGAGAGGGCTGTGATTGGTGGGTGTGGCTGGGTGTGGGTTTGTGAGGGCTGTGATTAGTGGGTGTGGCTGGGGGGGGTGGGTTTGTGAGGGCTGTGATTGGTGGGTGTGGGTGTGGGTGGGTTTGTGATTGGTGGGTGTGGCCGGGGGGGGAGTTGTGAGGGCTATGACTTGTGGGTGTGGGCGGGGGTGGGTTTGTGAGGGCTGTGATTGGTGGGTGTGGGCGGGTGTGGGTTTGTGGGTGCTGTGATTGGTGGGTGTGGCTGCGGGGGTGGGTTTGTGAGGGCTGTGATTGGTGGGTGTGGCTGGGTGTGGGTTTGTGAGGGCTGTGATTGGTGGGTGTGGCTGGGTGTGGGTTTGTGAGGGCTGTGATTAGTGGGTGTGGCTGGAGGGGTGGGTTTGTGAGGGCTGTGATGGTGGGTGTGGCTGGGGGGTGGGTTTGTGAGGGCTGTGATGGTGGGTGTGGCTGGGTGTGGGTTTGTGAGGGCTGTGATTGGTGGGTGTGGCTGGGTGTGGGTTTGTGAGGGCTGTGATTGGTGGGTGTGGCTGGGTGTGGGTTTGTGAGGGCTGTGATTAGTGGGTGTGGCTGTGGGGGTGGGTTTGTGAGGGCTGTGATGGTGGGTGTGGGCGGGGGTGGGTTTGTGATTGGTGAGTGTGGCGGGGGGGGGGAGTTGTGAGGGCTGTGACTGGTGGGGGTGGGTTTGTGATTGGTGGGTGTGGCCGGGGGGGGAGTTGTGAGGGCTGTGACTGGTGGGGGTCGGTTTGTGATTGGTGGGTGTGGCCGGGGGGGGAGTTGTGGGGGCTGTGACTGGTGGGGGTGGGTTTGTGATTGGTGGGTGTGGCCGGGGGGGGGGGGAGTTGTGAGGGCTGTGACTGGTGGGGGTGGGTTTGTGGTATATCCCTGTGGGGTTCCGCGTGGAGGTTCACGTCTCTGGTAATGTGCCATCAGAGCTCTGGCCAAACTGCTTTGGCTCCTGGCACGGAACAGGCCCAGGAAGTCGGGCACTGGGCGTGCCACGGGGGGGTGGCAGACAGGGCTGGCTCTGCTGAGGGCAGGGCCACCGGCAAGGGGTGGAGACAGGGGCCCTGCAAGAGCACCCCAGTAACAAGGAGCGGGGTGCCGGTTGTGGGATCCCGGGGGATTCTGGGTAATGGAGGATGGGGCGCTGGAGCTGAGCAGAGGCCCCAAGGCCCTGCAGAGGTTGATGTCTTTTCTCTGATATACCCCACTGCACTGAACTTGAGGGCTCAGCTCCTGCCCTGCCCCTGCCTCCTTGCAGCTCTGGCCGCTGTATCACAGGGGAGTTACCTGGCTGCGTGCAGTGATGGGCCTGTGGCCGGGGATCCTAGCAGCTTGCAAGTCCCTGGCCCTGGACAGCTGGCATCTGAGCCCAGCCCCTGCCGCTCTCTTACTCTCCCGTGCTGCAATGCAGTGTGGGTTCGAACCAGCTGCCAGGCTCCCCCCGAGAAGTGGCTGCAATTCAGCACTGGGGCAGCTGTCCCTGTGCAGTGTTATGGGGCTGCTAACACTGGCAGTGATTGTCCCTGGCTGGTGCTGCCCACAGAGAGGCTAAGGGCAGCATGACCCCCAGAGCCTGGCCTAGAAGGGGCAGGGAATGAGATGTGTCAGTAGGGTTGTCGGTCCTTGATTTACTATTTACTCCCTTGCCAGCCCCAGGGGCATTGCAGCTGCCAGGCTGGTTCGGGCATGGGGCTGAGTTTGGGGGCAGGCTGAGGGCAGCTTGCAAACAAGACGGCCTGGGGCTGATCGGTAGGGTGGGGGGCGGGGGCTGTGGAGGAAGTTGCGTGTTGACGGTTACGCTCCCGAGAGGGGCTGAGAACCTGTGGTCGGACGTGAATCAGAGATTCCAGCCTGTGGGGGCAGGGATGTGCTAACCCCCTCCTCCTCCCTGGCTACGCTTCAGTAACACGCAAACCAGCTTTGCTCTGGGGGACATATACAGAGGGGTGTGTCCCTCAATCCCGACCCACAGCCCCCAGCTATCCCAGCCCCTCCCCTCTCCCCACACTCTCACAGATCTCCTGACACCCCTTGATCCTGACCCACAGCTCCCCACCTTCAGGGCTGGAATAGCAGGGGGGGGTGGGGATTGAGGGGCATCTCCACACCCCAGGGTCCAGAGTGGAGCCATGCAGCAATCTCACATGCATGCTTTGCACCAGACTCCGGCACGTCACGGGAGGGCTGTGATAAGGGTTGACGGTAAGTGCTGCCCACATGGTGTTAGGCACGCACAGGGTTACAGGAACAGCCCTGGACCTTTATCTGTCCCTGGCATCTTGGGCCGGCCACTCGGCAAAGCTCCTGTCTGGCTCATGTGCCCTGCTTGTGGGAAACCACAGCCACCACTTGAAGTCAGACACTGCTAAACGCCCCTTTCCCAACTCCCTGCGGGGCTGGGTCCCCTGCTCCCTCGCCCCAGCTAAATGCAGTGGCTCTGGGGGGAGTGGGAGCTGAACTTCCCCTACTCCCCCGGGAGGAAGGGTGGGTTTGTGAGTCAGGCCCTGGACTGGGCTCCAGGAGCTCTCACTTCTGTGACCAGTGTGGCCATAGGCTCTTGGTGTGATCCTGGGGGCGTCACTGAATGTCCCAGCTCCTGCCTGGCCCGGGGCAGCTCCTGCAGCCAGTCTCAAGGCCTCTCTCCTTCTCTGTGGCAACAGGATTCCCTGCTCACCCACCCAGGTGAGCCCTGGCCAGGCTACAGGCTCCAACCCTGTGCCAGATGTGGCACAGGCATCCCAGCTGTGCCCAGAGGCCAGCAGTGTGTAGCCATGTGCGTACCAGCTGGGGCCAGCATTCTAGAAGTGGAGAGGCATGTGTGAGCCAGATGTGCACAGCTGTACTTGCTCAGCAGATCTCTTCTGTTACCTCTGGGAGGGTCAGTGCCGGGTAGCAGTGAGCTGGGCAGACCCTCCTTTAGAAACCAGCTCCCATTTGTGTTTAAAGGCAATTAAATCCAGCAACCTGGCTTCCAGCCCTGCCAGAATTCCCACTCCCCTCCGTGCCCTGCACTGGCCCTCCTCACTGACAGAAGATCTTAGGGGCCAGTGGCTAACCAGGTGCTGGCATGAGTTCTGGGATCCCTCCCCCTGCCTGGGCAGCTTACCTGGCCCCATAGCCCCTACAGCTGCCAGCCTAGTACCAGATGTTAAAAGGCCAGTTGTAGTCGGACAACAACCATCCATGGGGCAACTAAACAAGAGAAGGTGAAATGGGTGGGCCAGATTTACAAGCCAGCATGGAATTGCATGAGTGGTCCTGGGGTCAGGGCAGCACTGGGCACCATAGGGAGCCCTGATCTCAGCCAGGTACTGCCCGCTACACATAATAGCAATCTCTCTGGTCTTCTCCTGGGTTCAGCCTTCCTGTCCCAGAGCGCAGGCTCGGTGTTAATGCGTCACACTGGAGGTCGGCGTCTCTTGGAATCCGTCTCCTGACTTGGTGCAACCTTTGGTGCTTGTGTCCTCCAGGCTCTGCCATAGCGATGGGGAGATAGCAGGGCTCCCTGGGGCCATCCGGCTGGGAGGAGCCTTCCCAATCCCTGCCTTGATTTGGCCTGTCAGGGCAGCCCTGTTTCCTTCCCATCACCCCCTTGGGTGTCTTCCCGATCCGTGTGTGTCTCGTGGGAACTCCCAAGAGCCTGGAGCCTCACCCAGAACAGGTGGCAGAGCCGGGCGCTGCTCATGCTGTGGGGCTGGGTGGATCCATATCCCCTTCCCACCCCTCTGAGCCAGTGGTAGGGGCAGAGTGTATGTCTCCTGGGCACCGCTGAAAGCAAGCAAGCGCTTTCCAGCCAACTCTCCATTGTTATTCCTTTGTATTACAGTAGCGCTGAGATGCTCCAACTGAGATCAGGGACCCCCTTCTGACGGGCACTGCACAGTCACAGAGTAACCGAGATCGGGGTCCCGTCATGCCAGGCGTTGCCCAGTCACACAGTAACTGAGATCGGGGCCCCATTGTGCTGGGCACTGCCCAGACACACAGTAACCAAGATCAGGGCCCCATCGCACCGGGTGCTGCCCAGACACACAGTAACCGAGATCGGGGCCCTGTTGTGTCAGGCGCTACCCAGACAGAGAGTAACCGAGAGTGGGTCCCCATTGTGCCAGGCGCTGCCCAGACACAGAGTAACCAAGATCAGGACCCCATCGCACCAGGCGCTGCCCAGATGCAGAGTAACCAAGATCGGGGCCCTGTCATGCTGGGTGCTGCCCAGACAGACTGAGAGAGAGTCCCTGCCCCAAAGAAGCCACAGACAAGCTAAGACAAGATGCAACAAGTGGGTATTAAAAATTATTTCCCTTGATTTCTTCTTCTCTAATTGCACAATAGATCTAGCTCCATTGTTAGAGAACATTCCCCCAGCTTTACCTGTGTTTATTCCAAGAATTCATGGGGCCCAGTTCCTTCCAGTTCAACAGGTTTCAAAAGAGAATCAAACAATTAAGTGTTCTTTGACTTTGCTAGTATCTTCCACTGGAGGGTTTCATTAATTAATTCAGCCTCATCACCCCAATACGAGGATGCCTTTCTACAGATGGGGAAACCAAGGCACAGAGAAGGGAAGCAATTTGTCCAAGGTCACAGTGAGTAAGTGGGAATGGGAGTCCTGATTCCATGTCACCTCCACCAACCACTAGACCCCTCTCCCCTCCCAGAACAAGGAATAGAAACCTGTCCTGGCTCCTAAACGCCTACGAGGGGAAACTGAGGCACAGAGAGTCTTTCTCCCGCCCTCCCAGAAAACTGGTGGCAGAGCTGGGAATGGAACCCAGGAGTCCTGACTCCCAGTGCCCCACTCTGCCCCCCGCAGATTAAGGAAGAGCCCCCACACCTGATTCCCCTTCGCTGGGCAGAGGCAGACTGTGGCGAACGGAGCTGCAGCCAGGCCGATCCTTTGCCCAGCAGTGCCCTCTGCTGGGCATCCCACTGAAGGCCGTTTTTGCCGTTTTTCCACTGGGGCTTGGCACACCAGACCCCCCCTAGGCCAGCAGCTATCCTGCGGCCAGGCCAGACCAGGCCCGGCCCGTGGGCCAGCTGCTTGTAGTCTGGGGTTTTGAGCCACTCCATCCTTCCCAGCCAGTTGGCATCTTGCCCATTCAACGCCCTGCCCCTCCAGGGGTGGATTTAGGGGCCTCGCTTGCCCCATAGATCTACCTGTATGTCGCAGTCGCACCCTGCTTGGGGGCAGCACAAGGATCTCGCGCCGGAAAGGCTGGGACAAAACCGGCCACGCCTCCCCACGCCCTGGTTCTCATCCCCTCCAGCCCAGCTCCAATCTGAGCCCCACACGCCCTCCCCCACAGACCCACTGATGGGAATAAAGGAGGGGGTGGCTCTCAGTGGCGGGGGTGGGGGGAGGAGGCAGCGGTGCCATCCTGCTGTTTGCAGAGCGGGGCCTTGGCAAACAAACCTTCCCCTGCCTGCTGCAAAGATCAACAGAGCTGAATGGCTGGGAGGGGAATCCATTGGGGCTGGGGAGCACAAGGGACTGGGGGGGTGGGGGGCTGGGCCAGAGTGGGGAAGAGCCATGGGGCACTGCAGCGAGGCCGGTGGGGGTTAGACACGGAGGGGTCTGCTAGCTGGGCTCCCTCCCTCCATGAGGCCCGAGTGCCTGCCATGAACTAAATCCTCCCCACCCTCCACAGCCTGGATGTGCCAGGGCCTGCCCCCTGCTCTCTGCTGGCACGGCAGCCCCCCAGACCTGTGCCAGTCCCCCCTTCCGCACCCCAGTGCACTGCAGGGTAGGGGTGGGGGCTGTCAGGATCAAGGTGTTATGAGACGCTCAGGCCCAAGTTGGGGCTCTGTGCCAGCTCCCCCAAGGTCTTGTTCCAACCACCGGGGGAGACTTCTCCAGAAATTTTCGCTCTTCCCCCCCGTCCCGAGGAGCAGAGGCGCAGGCTGGCCAGCAGAGCTGCTCGTGCAGCGCCAGGCGCGTTCTGGTTGCTGCAGTGCCGGGTGCCGCACGCTCTCCTGAGAACAACGCCCCAAAGCCCCTCGCGGTGCCCACCCCGGGGTGGCAGAGGCGTGGAATGTCCCGTTACCATCCGCCCCGCCTCTGGGGGGCATTGCAGCAGGGCAGCCGTAAGCCCTTCTGTCTCCCTCTGCGGGTCTGCCCCCCGACTTCAGGGCCCAGAGCCCACCCCATGCGGCCATCCCCCCTCCCCTGTGAGGAATTGGCCACGGGGCAGGGACTGTTGTGGGGCGCCCCCAGAATGGCCACCCGTGGGTTTCCCGTCCGTGCCCCCAAGGGCTGGCAAAAGGCTGCTCAGCGCAGGGGACGCGGGGCAACTCGTGATGCTGCGTGGTGCCCATGCCAGCACCCCAGGGAGCCCTGAGCCAGTGAGAGGCAGGGGGTCCCTGGCCTGCCCCAGGCCCCTTGGTGCCTGAGCCAAAGCCTGCTGGAGCCCTTCCATTTACCTCGCTTAGGCCCCATGGGGGGCCGAGGGGGGCTGGCCCTTTCATGCCAGCCAGGCCCATTGGGGTGCACATGTGCCCCCCAGGCACAGCGTTCCCTTTGGGCCCAGCGAGCGGGAGTGGGGCACACTGACATCCCGTGGGGGGGGGGTCACAGGGGTCACAGACGTCACATCGTCCCGCGCCTGCCTCTCCCCCTGCAGCCTGAGGGCCCTTTTCTTCCCTTGTCCTGCTCAGCCACCCCAGGGGGGCGGGGGGAGGGGGAAGAGGCTGTTGCTTTCTACCCTTGTGGCACCCGCAGCGTGAGTCAGGTCGCCCTCTAGTGGCCGATCCACAGAAGAGGGTAAGAACCTACTATGGGGAGCTGTTGCTAGAGTATCACTGGCAGCACGAGCAGTCGGGCCTCCTGCGTGTAGTACTGGAGGCTCCAGGTTCACACCCCGGCCAGGAGGGGCTGTGCTCTCCCCCAGCTCAGAGCCCCGGGGCAGGAGGGGGCTGCTGGCTGTCAGCTTTCTCTTCTATTTCCAAACTCGGCTGTCATGTCTCTTCTCCCCATCCCCCCCCCACCCCTCCCTGCAGCAGGAAGCGGATCCAGAGGTGGGGCATGTTGTGGGCAGAGCGAGACACCTCCCCCCATTGCCAGGTGGAGAGAAACTGCTGGAGTCAGAGCAGGGGAGGGGATGGGGCGGGGGTGGGCAATGGGAGGGGAATGGGAAGGAGGCAGGCAATTGAAAGGGAGAGGAGGGGAGGGGAGGGGCTGGGGGGCTGGGCAAGGGGTGGCTTGCAACACACTCTCTCCATGAAGCCCTGGCCCTCGCTCCGCTGCAGCCTGCCCCCCCTCCCCGCCCCACATGCAGCCACGGCTGGGATCCCATGCAGTGCAGGCTCCTTTTCATTATCAAAAAATAAACAATCAGTTCACTGTGCGCCCTGCACAGGGAGCCTGCGGGCCAGCGTGCAGCCCCGCCGAGCGCCCCCACGCCTGGTGGGCCAGGGGCACAGGGGCACCGAGCCCTTGTCCATCCAGGGCTGGGGCTGGGGCAGAGGGGAGGGACGGGTGGGCAGCTGGGCCGTAGCCATAGCTCCTCCAGCCCCCTGAACCTTGGCTCTCTCATTCTCCCTCCTCCCAGGCCCCCGCTGGGAGCCAGGGCCAGCGTGCCGGGCCTTGGGCTGCGGCCGTGTGGCCCCGCCGGGCCCTAGGGGGGCAGCAGGGCAGGCAGCGGGACCTCGGCCTCGCCCAGGACGGCGTCCCGCCTCACGCCGCAGCCCACGTTGAGCGCCTTGAGCCTGAGGCGGCGGCTGGGCAGCTCATGGGGCGCCAGGCCCTCGAAGAAGAAGTCCTCGTTGAAGATGGGGCTTCGGCTCCTCTTGACCACGGCGCTGCGCTGCTTCTGCGCCTTGCCCGGTCGCAGCTGCAGGATCACGCAGCAGCCGACGTGCCGGGGGTCGCAGGGCCGCGGGTAGAGGCCTTCGGCGCTGACCAGCCGGACGCGCAGGCGCCTGCTGGCCGGGACGTACTCGGAGGAGAGATGCAGACGCCCACCTCGGCTCAGCGCCACCGTGTTCTCCTGGGCCACTGGTGTGGGGCGGCAGATGAAGTACAAGGGGAAGAAGGGTGGCGGGGCCAACCTGGCCGCTGCCCCCCAGCTGGGCTCGGCCTGTCGGCGTGGGAAGCTGGGGCTGTCATCCGTAGAGCTGGCTTCCTCGGCAGACAGCGAGCTGGCCCGGCCCATCGCCTGGGCATCTGGGGTGCGGCTGCAGAGGGGCCGGCCCCAGTGGGCCTGGCAGGCGAGCGAGTGCCCCAGCACCGGGGAGCCGAAGGGGGAGGCACCTGCAGAGGAGGTCGTGTCGCTGTCCAAGGCGCCAGGCTGGGAGACGGGCCACCAGGGCCACAGCTCCGGGGGCGAGAGCCTGCCGTCGGGCTCTGGGGAGAGGTCGAGGGAGATGCGGTGGGGTGGACACACGGTGTGAAAGATGGACTCCCTTCGGCGCGTGTGGGGGCTCTCGGGCAGGAGGGGGAAGCCCCCCGGGCTGAGGAGGTGGGGCGTGGAGCAGGCAGGGGGGAGCTGCTGGCCAGCTTCACCCTCTGCCCTGGCCGCAGAGTCCTGGTGCCGGCCCTGTGTGTGGATGACATGCTGATCGGCGGCTCTGATCAGAGCGATGTGTGTCTCTGGGCTCCCGGTCCCTTGGGGGCTCTGCTGGGAACCGGGACTCCCGCCCGGGGCTCTGCCATACAAGGTGGAGAGTTTGGGGGGGATGAAAAACTTGGGGATCCGGTCGGGGGTGAGGACGTTGGGACAGGTGGGCAGCGGACCCGGCTTCTTGCTCGTGGCCCTCTGTCTGGAGAGAAACATTCGGTGGAGTCAGGGGCTGAGGGAGCGGGGGCAGAGAGTCAGCCACCGGGGAGCAGGTCGCTGGGCAGCTGCCCCCTCCAGAGGAAACCTGATCCCAGGCCTGGAGTCAAAAGCTTCCTAGGGAGAACCAGAAGTAGCACGTTAAAGCCTTGGAGGGTGGCAAGGGGCTGGATTGCCAGCCCTGGAGGCCCCTGTCCTCTCCTCACCCTAGAGAACTGTTTTTGTCAATAGCAATGAGAGATTTTTAAAAGCTCTTAAACCACACATCCTGCTCCCCCCCCCCAAACACACATCTGCAAAGCCAGCAGGCCCCGATTTCCGTTTCCCAACCCAAACCCACAGGGAGAGCCCTCCGTCCTCTGCACTGCTGAGCCCTGGGGCGGCACTGCTCTGAAAGGCCGTGTGTCATGTCACTAATATAAAAAAAAAAATGCTTAGAAACTGCACCCGCCATCCCCATCTCTCCTGCCACCCCAGGCCTGAATTACCTGCCATCAAAGCCCCTCACTGCATCCTGGCCGGTTTTCTCTCCCACCCCTGTACAAGCCAAGCTGGAAAAGTTCGCTGGTGTAAACAGCTCCCTCTTCAAAGTGGGATCAAAGCTTGGCCCAGAACTACATCCCCCGTCCTTACCTGCTCTCCTCAGCAGGGAGCTCAGCTTCACGCTCGCCAGAGCAGCTGGGAACCACCAGCCTTTGCCACTGGGTTTATAGCGCTTGGCTCCCAGCGTCACTCTCTTAGTTAGCCAGCTGCTGGGAAGGAAGACAAGGAGCCCAGTGCTTGCAGATTCACTCCCCAGCAGGGGGCTCCTTTATAAAGAGTAAGCGCTGGATATTTATGATGACGCATGGATTGAGGAAGGAAGGAAGCAGCCCCTTGGCCGCAGCCTGGCTCAGCACGGATACCACTTGCAGCAGGCAAGATGCCTTTGTTTCCAGTTCGTGGCTGAGCACTTTATCAAGTTTGTTTCTCCTGTGTTACCAGGGAAGGGTGCCTCAGGCAACACGGCTGGGAGGAGCGGTACAAAGGGTGTTTTCTTCCCCCTGCTGGAGTCGCTTGCTGCGCTTGCCAGGGCGCTGGGTTCAAATCTCCCCACTCCAATCCCGATGCCCTGAAATGCCGCTTCTCCTGCAAGGTGGAGGCCATCGGACAAGGCGGCGTTCCTGACCCTCCCCGCAGGGCTCCACGGCCCTTATGAATGGAGCGCACGGCTCAGTTACGTCACACTCTCATAGAGGATAAGAGCCTACTATAGCCGCATGCTGACATTAGCTGCATGCTAACATCACTTGTCCCAGCTTTTGAAGTTAGTGGTGAATATCTCCCCCTTTCTCCCAAACATAATGGCCTAAATCCCTGTAATCTCTACATAGCTTATTTTGGCTGAGGAGGCTCAGGGTTGAATCCCGGCTGGCAGTGGTTAGTTGCACTAATAGGATAATCCTCTGGGGAAGGAGCAAAGAGCAGGTTCCCTGTTTACCTGAGGCTGATCCCCTGGCCCCGCTCCTTCCGGTTTCACACCAAAGGGAGCTGCATCCTGCCTCGCTGAGGGCGGTGCTGGCCAAACAGTAGGGCGCTGCAGGGCAGTGCGGTTCCTTGGCAGAATTTGTTGGCTTCGTAACGAGACACCGCGCCGAGCCGTTGGCGGCTGGATTTGAATCCGGCCCCAGCTGGCAGCGATGGGAAGGCCCTGCTGGCCGGTGGCTGCTCAGGGAAAGAAGTTGCCGGGTCTCAGCCCCCACGCCATGGGCAGGCGGCCACGTTGGAAAACCTCTGTTGCGATTTTGTCCGTTGGCAGCCGAATGGGCCATGAAGACTGACCTCTCCTAAGAGCTGTCCCCGCTGATCAGCGTGGGGACAGTTTGCCCTTCCAGTGCCCATGCTAGCCCTTTCCTGGTCCAGGCCCATCTCACTAGCCCCTGCAGCGCCAGGATACCCTATGTTTGCATCTTTCCTCCCTCCCCTTATCGAACGCTTGACAGACATTGACTAATTTGATGCCACTTCTTCTTAGGGCTTTGTTCCCCTCGCGCTGCCCAAGGTTGCACTGGGTCACATCCAATAACACAGGACAAAGAGGCTTTTGTGGCTGGATTTTGCTGCTGCGTTTGGGACATGCACAGAACCTTTGTGTCTCTTGGTAGATCACAGCAGCACCTTCCCTGAGATTCTTGGCTGAGCTAGCTGGGTATGGGAAGGCTAACAGGGCTTAGGGTGCTCATCTGCCTTGTGGGAAACCTGGGCTCAATTCCCCGCTCTGCCACAGACTCCCAGCATGACACAAGGCAAATCCCAGAGTTGCACTGTGCCTCAGTTTCCCCATGTGTCCCATGAGGCTAAGAGCACTGCCCTGCTTTACAGCGGAGGCTATGAAAATAACTACATTAAAGACCGGGAGGTGCTTCAAGAGGAGGGTGATCGGGGCTGTATAAAAACCATAGACAGACCTGCTTAGAGTGTGCCTGAAGTTGGCTCAGTGTTGCAAATGGGTGACAAAGAAAGGAGATTTTCAGGCAGTCCAGCATTGACAGAGGGAGGGGCACTAACTGATAGACAGGGAGGATTCACCATCTTTGGGAGCCGGTAGAGCAAGACGGGATGGCTTCTGAAAGATCGGCTTCTGGCTCAACCAGAAGTCCCAGATTTGGAGCAGGAATCTTGGGCCTAGGCCAGGCAGGAGGTGAGAGCAGCTGATCATGATGATCCGGGCTGGCCTTAGATGAACACGTTAAGCGTCTCATATGGATTGTCACTTTCAGAATCTTCCCCGGGGTCTGACTGGCAAGGATTGGGTGCAGGGGGAGGAAGTTCGCCTTCCCTGCCAGCATGTGGCACGGGTCACAGGGCATATCTCACCTCATCACCCCCTGCCATGGCAGGGACCTCAGGCTCTCCCTCCTGTGGCCCACGTGAGCTTACTCTCTGAAGGGCTGTCAGACTTGCATCTAATCCAGGTGGCTGGGCTCCATACGAGGGTGACGTGGGTGGGGTTTGGTGGCCTGTGATGCCCAGGTCAGATGCAGTGTTGTGGGGGGTCCCTGCTGATTTTAGACTCTGACTCTAACTTGCTTTGCAGATGCTTGCTGAGAATCTGGACCCAGAAATGGAGGCCTCCCCGAAAGCCTCCTTGTCAAAATTTTGGCCTGGGGTGAAAGGGAGTGATTATGGGAGGGGGATGAGGCTGGATCATGCAAGTGACACTTTCTGCCATTTCTGCTCTACTAGGAGACGCCATCCCACCCTGATGGATGATGACCTGGCCTCACTTAGTCCTGCTTTGGTCACCCCTCAGCTCTGCTGCAGCATCGGGCAGACCTGGGCACGAAGACTTCAGCACCCCGGAGCATTGAGCATCTCCTCAGCAACACAGGCTGTCGCAAGCTCATCGCACCCATCCTCCGCTCGCGGCGCCGGCTCCCCACTGACTAGCAAATCCCAGTCAAGGTCTCGCTCCTCCTCTTCAAGGCGCTCCATGACCTGGGCCCGGGGAGGCTGAAAGAGCCTGACTCCGCAGGATGAAGACTGTGGGCGATAACTTCGCTCCCCTGACACACGGGGTGCCGTACAGATGGTGTACTCGTCTGAGCAGGAGCAGAACTTTCTCCGGGGGCCAATCCCAGATTGTGGAACGACTCCCTCAGGAACTAAGGCCCATCAAGGGCAAGGGACATTTCTCTGACCTGCCTTCTCTACCACAGAGCCACCTGTGTGCTACCAAAACCAGACACTCCACTGCACACACATCTTCCCTGGGGGACAGGATGAGCAACCAAGCCACACGAGACAGATATTAGTCATGCTGCTCACTCAGATACTGCGGTGATGAGTGCGGTATAAGAACATCCACAGAAATAGAAACAAAATAGTTCATCTCTCATTTCCCTCCCCTCCGAGCCCCCAGTGTTTTGCAGAATCATAGAATGGAATATCAAGTTTGGAAGGGACTTCAGGAGGTCATATAGTCCAACTCCCTGCTCAAAGCAGGACCAATCCCCAACTAAATCATCCAACTAAATCAGACATCACTGAGACGGTGAATGTTGGGCATAATTCAGAAAGGGAGAGATAAGAAGACAGAAAATATCATATTGCCTCTCTATAAATCAATGGTATGCCCACATCTTGAATACAGCGTGCAGATGTGGTCATCCCATCACAAAAAAGATCTAGAAAGGTTCAGAAAAGGCCAACAAAAATTATTAGGGGTGTGGAACAGCTTTCATATGAGGAAAGTCCCATTAATAAGACTGGGACTTTTCAGCTTGGAAAAGATGGGGGATATGATAGAGGTCTATAAAATCATGACTGGTGTGGAGAAAGTAAATAAGGAAGTGTTATTTACTCCTTCTCAGAACACAAGAACAAGGGGGTCACCAAATGAAATTAATAGGCAGCAGGTTTAAAACGAACAAAAGGAAGTATTTCTTCACACAGCACACAGTCAATCTGTGGAACTCCTTGCCAGAGGATGTTGTGAAGGCCAAGACTATAACAGGGTTCAAAAAAGAACTAGATAAATTCATGGAGGAGAGGTCCTTCAATGGATATTAGCCAGGATGGGTAGGGATGGTGTCCCTTGCCTCTGTTTGCCAGAAGCTGGGAATGGGCGACGGGATGGATCACTTGATGATTTCCTGTTCTGTTCATTCCCTCTGGGGCACCTGGCATTGGCCACTGTCGGAAGACAGGGTACTGGGCTAGATGGACCATTGGTCTGACCCAGTGGGGCCATTCTTAGGCTACGTCCTACCAATGCAGACCAGACAAAAAAGTCTTCTTCCAGCAGGCCCTGGAGTTTTCCTGGTAGCAGCCAAGGTCCTTGGCAGAGCTGGGATGGAAGAGGCACGTTCTGTGCTTTAAGGTGCTCTGTGGGCTGATGTCTGTGTCATTTCCATAGATACACACAGGCCCTGGGGCTTGGTGGGCACCGAAGTCAAGCTGAGGAGCTGCTCAGCGCAGATATTGCGTGGGCACTTCTGTCCACTGTGAGAGAAGGCAGCAGCGTCAAGCAGCATCGTACCGGCTCCGTACAATGGG
The DNA here is from genome assembly GCF_965152235.1 of Eretmochelys imbricata. NCBI lineage: Eukaryota > Metazoa > Chordata > Testudines > Cheloniidae > Eretmochelys > Eretmochelys imbricata. Next base: position 8,446,406 of record NC_135595.1, on the reverse strand, counting down.
GGTCTGTTTGGGACGATATTCGGACACAATGCCAACTGGGACACGCTAATGTGTTCCTGCCGATGAACGCAGCAGGTGAAACCCAACACACCAAGCGCTCGGGGGACACAACCAGACCAGGTCCGTCGCCGGTGTGATGCCATTGCGGGAAGGAAAGATTGGGCTTGGCTTCTCTGCTCTCTTTGCCAAGCGATTGGCATCTGCTTTCTGGCTGCCAACCAGCTCACGGGCTCACCTGGAGGTGACATCCTCTGAGTCTTTAATGGCAGCAGGGAACGTCATAGGCGTCTCTTTGCAGCCACTGAACTTCATAGGAACGATGTGCTTTGACCTGGCTTCACTGCCCTAACAGTGGCCCTTTCAACACCCACCCAGGCAGGTAGTCTGGATCTCGGCCTATGGCAGGGAGAGGAGATGGCCTGAAGAGCCTGATATATTAGGAGACCCCTAAACTCCCTGGCCAAGGGAGGACCGGCTCTAGAGATCAGCCGGGTATCACAGGCACAGTAGCTGGACATACCAGCGTAGGCTCCCATCTGGCCTAGCCTGAGCCAGATCGGCACACACTTACTCCTTTGACCGCATGAGTTTCTGAGCAAAGTTACTGCTAGGCTCTACCCTCCCGTGCCGCTGTGCGGTGACTCAGTTTCATGCCTCCCATTCAGGAGGCAGGACCCCGGCCCCGGCTGGGCGGAAAGATGCTTTTGAAACAGGAGGGAGGTTAAGATGAGGCCAGACAAGCGGCCTTTCGTCCGAGACTTCAACCTTGTCAATGAACGAGGCTAAATGAGCCATCCCTGTGTCCCCTTTCAGTCCTGAAGCAAGGATTGCAGCACCATGTGGCGGGCAGGGGCTCAGAAAATCATGACCTTTAGGAGGAGGAACACCTAAATCAGGGTGTCAAAGTCCCAGCCCGCAGGCCATCTGCGGCCTGAGAACCTCCCCACTGCAGCCCATGGAGGAGAGACGCAGGCAGACACCTCCTGGCTCTGTCTGCTGCAGGCACCGCCCCCCCCACAGCTCCCATTGGCTGGGGGAGAGGGACAGCAATACCATCACTAGTCGCCAGGCAGAGTCAGCCATGGCAGCAGCATCAAAATCCCGAACACAACTATCTGATGCCCACCTTGCTGCAATCCTGCAGGTTTCAACTGCTCCGTCTCTGAGGCCAAACATCAACAAACTGCCAGAACGGAAGCGTTGCCGGGTGTCTGGCAAACACTAAAAACCTCTCTGGCGGGGGAAGAATTGTATCCAGTTGTATGACAGTTTTATTAGTTCTAAGAAATTCGAAATAAAAAAATACAATATAACCGTTTTCTTGTCTGAGCACCATCTTCAGTGACCTTACTGGCCCGCTGGGAGGATTTGAGGACTGGCCCTGGCCCTAAGGGAAATTGAGTTTGAGACCCCTGGCCTAGACTGTGGCTTCGGGCCATTTTTAAGTCACCACCTCACTGATATAGGTCAAATTCTTCCCAACGTCGCTGACGCTGTGTGTGTTGGGAACAGGCTGGCAGCAGGGAACGGAGGAGGTCTGGTTAAATAAACCCTGGAAATGCTGCCCCACTGAACTCCCCTTCTATTGCGCAGACAGTGCACGGGGCAAACAAGGGCCCAGATCAGCGGGAATTGGAGTGCTAATATCCCTTGGAAACTCCCAGCCCCAGAAGTTCTTCTCTAAGCTGCACTGTTCTGAGCAGCAGCAGCTGGTTTTGTTGTTAACGCAGCCCTTAATCCCTTCTCCGAGGGACGTGTTTGCTCTACGTGTAACAGGAAAGGCGCACAAGCCAAACAGCACACGCAACAAGGAAGACGGGGGGAGGGGAGGGCGCTGAGCTCAGTTTGAGAACTGAGACCCAAACGAATGTCTTCAAGGAATCTCCGCAGCACCTGCTGGGCCGAACGCTCCAGCGATCATTCAGCACAGGCCTCTCAGCAAGGAGGGCTTGCCTCGTTAAGACTGTGCACTAGCCGGGTAACTCCATGGCAAATGCACCAGGGAAGTAGACGGCACAGCGCCGCTGATCTCAATGGAGCAACACCGATTTCCCATAGTGAAGTGCTGGAGTGAGAGCATTCGAGCTCGCCCTGTTCATCTGCAAGCGGGAGCAGAGCAAGCTGACCCCGTGCTCCCCAAATCAAGCCCCTGCTGCGGCACACTGAGTGGGCGGGGGGGTTAACTCATTCAGTCCAAGGCATCTCTGCTGCAGCAACCAACAAAGGGATCGGTCACTGGGGGAAGTTTTGGGAGGGTGACGCCCATCTGATGAGCTCCAGCTTAAGAGAACAGGCTCATTTCACCTCTGAACAGCTGCCCGCAGTCGGGGTAGACAACGAGTCAACAGTGTGATGCAGGTGTAAAAAAGACTAATATCATCCTGGGGTGTATCAACAGGAGTGTCGCACGTAAGACATGGGAGGTCATTTCCCCAGTCTACTCAGCACTGGTGAGGTCTCAACAGGAGACCTGTGTCCAGGTCTGGGTGCCACCCTTTCGGAAGAATGTGGGCAAACTGGAGAGAGTCCAGAAGAGAGAAACAAAAATGATCAAAGGTTTAGAAACCCTGACTTGTGAGGGAAGGTTATAAAAAAAAAAATGGGCAGGTTTAGTGTCGAGAAAAGAAGACAGATGGGGGGGACCTGATAACAGTCTTCAAATATGTGAAGAGGAGAACCATCCGTTGTTCTCCAGGTCCACTGGAGGTAGGACAAGAAGCAACGGGCTTACTTTGCAGCCAGGGAAATTTAGGTTAGACTGAGATTATGAAAATGTTTCTAACTCTCAGGGTAGTTCAGCTCTGGAACAGGCATCCAAGGGAAGTTGTGGATCCCTGTCACTGGAGGTTTTTAAGAACAGGTTGGACAAACGCCCGTCAGGGATGCTCTAGGTTTACTTGGCCCTGGCTCAGTGCAGGGAGTTTGACTAGCTGGCCTCCCGAGGTCCCTTCCAGCCAGATATTGCTATGCTTCTAATCTTCAGTTGCTATTATTTGTATCACAGCTGCGCCCCAAGGCCAGGTTACAAAGGTATTTATGTGCCTAAAGATGCAGAGAGGCACCTAATGGGATTTCCCAAAGCACCGAACCTCTGTCCTCATCCAAAACACTCCCAGGATAAGCACGAACCTCCTCAGCTTTGGCTTCACATGCCCTGTCCATTGGCCCAAGCATTTAAGCTGCTGCCAGGTACACAGGAAAGATGCCCCGGTGAAACAGGTCATCTGTGTACAAAGCCTTTGGGCTGTTTTCCATGGGAGTTAGGCACCCTTTGAAAACCCACCAGGCACTGCTCTCTAAACGTGCGGTTCCCCTCAATAGTAGACCAGAGTGGCCCGTTGCTAGGTGCCGCACAAGCCCAGAACAGAGCCAGCCCCTGCGCCAAAAGGCTTACACTCAATGTGTAGGACAGCAGGTGAATAAAGTCCAGCAGATGGGGAAGCCTGACCCATGTTCAGAGGTGCCCCACTCCTCTTGGAAATTAGACAATGAGACAATATTAGCCTGCATAGAAAGCCGCACTCACAGCATGGCAGCTGCCTAGCCACTGGTGAGGGTTTTTTTAAACAGGCAGCATGGTAGAAGGGAGTTTAATGAGAGTCCATATGCACCCGAGCTGGCTTTGAACCCGCCACCTACAGCCAATAGCCTCTAACTCCCAACCTCCAGCTTCTGACGTGATCATTGTCACGCCCATCTAGCTTCCCATCCGCTGGCCTGCTCCAGAAAGGGATCCGCTGTTCCCAGCAGCCCCTTGCCTCAAGCCCCAGAGGTTTAAAGGCAAACCCAATCCCTGCTTTCCAACTTCCTTTCCCCAGTTTGGTCAAAACAAGTCCACTGCTCCCCTGGGAGACCATGGAGCAGTACCAGAAAGTGCCTGACAAGGAGAGAACATCTTTTCCATGCTGAGCGCCATCCGACCCCTGTTTACCAGCCACCACCCTCTCCCGCTTCAGCTCTGGCCTAAAAAACACGCTGTTGCGGCTTAATATATTAAAATAAAATCCTCCCAGCGTCCTGTTTTCCTCCCTCCTGCTTCCCCATTGCACCCTCCGTTCTCTGGCTCTGGTGCCGGAAGTGTCTTTAGTTGGGTGTATTGCACAGCACCAAGAATGCTGCTGACATCGACAACGGTACGTCTTCACTGCGGGGTTATCGCCAGCAATTGGCACCTGGCTTGGCCTAGCCTGGGCGGGAACAGCCACACGGCAAAGCCCTGCCTAGGTTACTGCGTTCTCAATGGTGCCACGCTCCCCTGGGTGCGTCGCTGGGACTTCTGGAGGTGCAGCCATATCAGCTGGAGTCACCTCTTCATGGCTCTAATCCTGGCTATTGTGTTCCAGCGTCCATAGGGATGGTCCCGTCTTGGGGCCATTGTTTAATCTTTCCTGCTTGGCTCCCCTAACAGCTGCTTTTGATCTAAGGCCATAGCAAGTAATCTGTCCTACCCCACCCTACCGCACACAGAGCTGTACACCGTGTTCATAGCAAATAATACAGATATTTCCTCATTCTCCCCAAAATCCTAGCAACGCCCAGGTGGCTGGCATTCTGCCACGCATTAACCGGTCGAGAATAAACCCTACGCTCCCCGGTTGTTTACCAGGATCTGCTAACACAGGTGAAAACTACAAGCAGCCTTGTCTTCGCTAGGGTTTAGCGTGTTAACACGTGGGAAAGGGAGTATCCTTTTTCCTAGTGTGGACGCAGGCTTATACAAAAGGCTTAAGCCTGTTCTACGTTACATTGGGATGGGCTCTGCTATTGTACCACCGTAGCTATACTGATAAAAGCCTCAGTGTGGACACAGTAATACCATTATAGGGCACTTGAGAGCAGCCTGGCTTACCTCCCGTCCCCAAATTGGATCACACTCCAGCAGCATAGGCACTTTTAGACAGATGTCCTAGTGTCTACACAAGGCAGGGCTGCTGCTTTAATTCTACCAGCACAGCTGATGCGGCAAAACTTTTAAGCGTAGACAAGGCCTTTATTGCATGTAATAATGATGTAGTAATAATAATCCCCAGCACTTTTTGTCATACTTGGGTGCTCTATCCCCTAGGCAGCACTACCTTCCTCGTCGTGCTGTGTGCGGGGAAACAATTGGGCATGGACTTATCTTCACTATACTTCCTTCATACCTTGAGTTAAGAGAGACCCAATTAACACAAAGTAATTCAACGCTGGTGGAAAGGCTGGTGCAGACCGGACCCTCCCCCATGTTTGATCAAGGCTACAAATGTTTGTTTTTTCCCCTCAGGATCAGCCTCTGAGAAAGAAGAACAAAGGTGGGGATGCACTTACTCCAGCTTTTACAACTGTGTTAAGTGCCTCCAGTTACTGGCAGTGAGGGAGCACCCGGTACAGCACAGACAGCCCCGTGTGTCAGTCAGGCCAGGTCTAGTCTGCATAGCATAGGCCAGAGATGATCACACTTTGAATCGTGTAGATTCTAAGAGGGACTGGTCACCGACATGGCTAACAGGACTGGCCAGAGCTAGTATAGTTCATAGGATCAACCACTTTAGGAGGGAGGTTAAGCCTTGTGCTTCAGGGTTCATGAATCTATTTGTTAGGGATCAGAATGAGAGCCGATGGGGGAGGCAGATTATCCCACATCTGCTACTGGGGGGTTCGGATGCTGTCTTCAGATGTCATGCTGGCCACTGTCAGAAATAGGATACTGGGCTAGCTGGACATTGGGTCCACTCCAGCCTGGCAATCCAGGGGTGGGCAAGCTTTTTGGCCAGAGGGCCACATTGGGGTTGCAAAACTGTATGGAGGGCCAGGTGGGGAAGGCTGTGCCTCCCCAAACAGCCTGGCCCCGCCCCCTATCCGACCCCCTCCCACTTCCCTCCCCCGATTGCTCCCCCTCAGACTCCCCAACCCATCCAACCCTCCCCAACCGTTGTCCCCTGACTGCCCCCTCCTGAGACCCCCTGACCCTAACCACCCCCCCAGAACCCCACCTCCTATCCAAACTCCCCACCCTCTGACAGGCCTCCTGGGACTCCCACACCTTTTGAACACCCCCCCTCCCCCATCCACCCGCAGCCCCCTTACCATGCTGCTCAGAGCAGCAGGACTGGCAGCCACACTGCCTGGCCGGAGCCAGCCCCACCGCCATGCTGCCCTGCGGGAGCTCGCAGCCCTGCCGCCCAGAGCACTGCCCGCACGGTCACGTGGCTGCAGGGGAGGGGCCGGGGGCGAGCCTCCCGGGCCAGGAGCTCAGGGGCCGGGCAGGACAGCCCCGCGGGCCGCATATGGCCCACAGGCCGTAGTTTGCCCACCTCTACCCTAGGGTGAGTCCTAGGGTTGTGATGTATTACCTAGAGAAGACATCCCGGAGCGTTTGGCAGGAGGGAGGGCACTGCTGGCAGTACACATAAGAAAGCCAGGTAGCTACTGCTCTCTCGTCTTATACTTTACGCCCATTCATTAGGGCGGGGACCATCTTCATGTTGTGTGTCTGCACAGCACCTGACTGGTGCCTCTAGGTGCTTCTGCAATAACAACAGAGAGCAACAGAGACCAGGAAACCCCTAATTATTATTGAAAACAAACCCACCCCTCTCCAGGCAGCTTACTGCAGAACAGCACAACCCGAAAGCAATGCTGTTCAGAAGGTTCACCAGGCCACAGTTCCATGCAAGAGGGGAAAGAAAAATAAAAAGGACCAGCACATATCTGTTCTAAAATAAACATCTTTATTCTTTATTGGTCATGCCTCTTTTAGATTGCAGAAACCATCCCTTCAAATGGAGATGTTCCAAACAGTGACAAACAAGATAACAATCCAACTCAAAACCAAGATGAACTCCCCACCCAGGCACCGGGATATTTGAGAGAGCAAATTTCAAGTTTTTAAACCCTGCGCACTGGGTGAAGAACAATAAATCAATTCATGTCACAGCCCGATTGAGTCCTTCTGTTTGAGCCTCAATCAGTTGTTGAGAGATTTCCTTACCAGCATTCTCGGCACTGGCTGAGAGCCTAACAATTATTCCAGTTTCACGACCTGATCCGATTTGCTGTGTTGCTGCCCTGTGTTTTCTTTTGTTCTTCAAGCAGTTCTGAAGGTGGACCTAGCCTGGTCACTTTCATGCTCTGCTTCTCTCATGGAGGACTCTGCACTAGGCTGTGTCTAAGGTGACAATTTTTAGAAGCATTCTCCCACCATTAGTATAGTAATTGCAGGAGTGTGGACACAGCTCAGGTTCAGGCAGTTTTAAACCATGCTGGTGTCTAGACCGAGCAGGGATAAACAGCATTATGGCAGAGATGCCAGAGCCCAATCTACCCTAATACTTCCATGGTGCCAGCTGTGGGCAGTTCTCCCACTGTTGGTTCACATTGTGACTCCACAGAGTATGTGAGTTACTGGCAGTGAATGCTCATTTACAGAACTTAAAATAAATACATACGCCCCCCATCCAAACATATGGGAGTTCTTTGATCTGCCTGGACTGAGAACAGAAAGTGCTCCTTCACTCGGTTCCGGGATAAGCTCCTACAGCTGATTAGCTCCATCTAGTTGCAGAAGTGGAGCAGCTGCAGGATTGGAGAAGCAACACTATCAGGACAACACTGTTGAGGTTAGATTTCCCACAAGGTGAGATGTTTAAAAGACAAACAAACCCTTTCCCCTCAGGATTTAAAGTTGTCCTGAAAGCCTTCCCCTTCATAGCAAGGAGTGTAAATCCCTGGGTCTCACAAACACAAACTTTCAGTGGCGGGCACAGGCAAAAATCACTGCTACTCTTTAGTGAGCAAATTCAAATCCCATTCAAGATTAGCTTTGAGGGTAGCTACAAGCAAACTCCTCAGGAGGCTTCTGCAAAACACCTTCTGTTCTCTCACTAATGTAGCAAGACTGCAGTGAGTTAACTTCAAAAATAAATAAGATTGTATATATTACTTCCTCTGCCTCCATTAATGTTTTCTTTGCCTGATATCCCAGACACAACTAAAGATCTACTATAAATAATTAGCACTTCTAGTGCTTGACAGAGATAAATTAACCCTCACTGTTCTCCTCCCAGGACAGAAGAGTTTAATCAACCCTTATTTTACAGGTAGGGAAACCAAGGCACAGAAGGTAAGTGACTTGCCCATGATCACTTGAGGCAGTGGCAGAGTTCAGAAGGGAATCCAGGAGTTTGCCTTCCCCCATCCTGTTCTCCTCTCCCTCCCACCCCTCCATGACAGCTCACTCCCAAAGGAAAGAAGGCCGTGCACTGGCTACTGATTGTTAAGGTCACACATCAGCAGCAAACTTGGTGCTCCAAGATCTGCTCATTGTAGGATTGGGGCCCTGGAGAAGGAAGCTGCTAAAGAGGAAAGAGATTTGGCCTGACTAAGATCTGTTGCAACAAAATAGAGCGATTGTGAAATGCTACTGTGATGCCTCACGCTTCTAGTCTCCTTGTGAGGCAGGCCCCACTTCAGGGCAGCTGCATGGCTGCGCTGCATTATGGAAGACGTAATCTGGCTGGGGATCCCGGCCCATACAGAACGGCATTTCGGCATCAAAATCATTTCCATTCCAGCCTTCCATTTTCTGATGGAAAAAACACTTAAGGCTGCTGTGGAAAGCAGAGGCATTCTGCAAACGTTTTGTTTGATCAAAGGCCCGATTTTCCATGAAAAAGAAAAAGGTTTTGACTGAAAACTTTCAATCAGCCCTAAAAATGTCTCTGCAAAACTTCGCGGTGACTCTTCCATGATAGTGCCTTCCAATGCCATAGATCTATCCCATAATCGGACTCAGATCTACTTTTTAATTCCTGAGTTGGCTCTGCAGAGCTTACGAGAGCAGGAGCCGGTTTCTCTTCTGGCTCGCGCGTCACTAAACAGATCTGTCCACTAAGTTCCAATGACAGGGACAAATTATGTTCTACGTTACCTCCTTTTAGGCATGGAAGCCAAATTCCCCCCCACACTTCTCCATGCTAAAGGAGAATGGGTCACAGCCAAGAGGATAAGATACAACTTGGGTCTGGATCACCCTGTCTAGTAGAACTAGACCTGAACTGGTGAACTGGCGCATAAGGTTTCAAAACCCATTACCCATCCCGAGGCATGTAGATCACGTATGCTGTGAAGGATAGACAGCACGCTGGATCACAAGATAGCACGCAAGTTTCCTCAGCAGACAAGAGGGCTGGCTGACAAAATGGAAACAACATTAAGAAATATGTGTAGGACCTGAGAGAATCTACATGCTTGCAGTGCAGGAAATGGCTGACCAAGGGTTTATCACATTTGTCCTTTGATAAAACACCTGATAACACACAATAACATGCAAAGCTCACTGTCTCTGAAGTCCATAGACAGCACCAACTCCCATCAGCAGTTCCCGGTACAGCAGGCAAAGAATGGGACCTTCATGTTCGGAGGTTAATCAGAAACTGACTGGCCACCTGAGGGTGGGACGACACAACAGCTGTAGTGGAGCCCAATGGGCAGAGGTGGCCTTAAGAGAGGCCCCCCCAAAGTCGATGAATGCAGAAGAATCTGTACCATATCACTGTTACTCAGAAGAAGTCCAGGGCAGAGCTCTCTCTTCAGAACAGAAGAGATAAGAGCAGAGAATTAGCGACCGGAGAGGCCGTAGTGAGCTCGGCTGCAGTCTGGTCATCCGACAAGCCAAGACGACTCACTGGGAGCTCATCTGCTGCTGCAGGGACTTTGTGGAATTCAGCTGGATAAACAGGGCTAAAACAGGACGGAAGAAAGGATGGACGCGTCAGCTCAGAACAGCCATGGCAACCGGAGAGCCATGTGTGTGCAGGGCCCGGGACTTCAAAGGGAGAGGAAGTGTCTGCCCTGTGCTCTGCAATCTATGGCACAGGACTGTTCTCAGACAGGAAGAGCACAACTGCTCTTCTGGAGACACCCACCTCGCTCCGCTTTGCCAAGTGGTTTGTCCTTTGACAGCTCTCCAGGGCAGTACATGTAGGGGGACCCTGCAGCTTCCACCCAGGTTGTGAAAGGGACAGAGGCTCGGAGCTGCAGTTGGTCCCTGCAAAGTAAGCAGCAAGGGCCAGTGCTGGGTATTTCCTTACTGCTTCAGCCAGCCTGTACCTTACTCAGTGATGAGACCAGGTCAAGGCCTCAACCCTACAGCATGATCTGCTAGCGAGGAGCCCTGCACCAGAGAAGCTGCTCTGACTTCAATGGGACAGGGCTGGCTAGCAGGTTGCACTGAGCACTTGCACTTTGATAGGTCTTTGCTGCCCTCTAGTGGCTGGTTCACAGACTTTTGAGCCTGCTGCTGTTGCTGAGGCTGGTGCTTTTAGAGTACAAGGCCCTGGCTCACCCCTCAATGATGACCCATCCAGAGCATCTAGACTGGGTCACCTAGAGACAGATGGTTCTTGGAGATGGGGGAGGAGGGGAAGCAAACAGGACTCCACGTCACAAGGAGTTTATTCATTGTGGTCATGTCCAGGTACCAGTGTGGGAAGGCACACGTTATACCAGATACCGTTTCTGTTCCCCACACAAAGCTATCTCCACTGGGACAGAAAGTCTGAGGCCCCCCTACCTGACTGCCCAGGGGCCAAGTGTCCACAGGTTCTGCTTCATCTATTAAAGCCAGCCACATGATCCTTACCGGTTGCCTCTGCATGAAGCGTTTGGCCATCGATGCTCCTGACTTGACAGGACAGAAACACTTTCCTTCCCTCGACTTGGTCCACTTTGCTGTCCACCAAGACCACCGAGCCCAGCGGAATGGGGCTGCGAGAAGAAAACAGCTGATTGTTAGTGAGATTCCACTTCCTGTCCTATGCCATAGAGTAGCACACCTGCGAGCTGTTAAACAGCCACCGTGTTCCACCCCAGAGGTGGCAGCACTTTAGTGGTGGGGGAAGCAATCCAAAATTTCCTAGAAGAGAATTTCATTAAGCTCGGGTTAAAGTTGAGAACAGAGTCTTAACACGTAAGCTCTATCACGCAGCGAGCATAGACAGTCTAAGCAGTGGTTCTTAACATCAGCTTTTACTCTGACATCACATCCTCACCCACGCGGTCACTTCAGTGCCTGCAGAGCCATCCTAGATAGCACACCGCTCTACTGAGTATAGAAGCTAACCAGCTCTTGTTCTGAGGAGTTCCTAGGAGGATGTGACTATCCTCACAACACCCCAATGAGGTAGAAAGGTGATGTCCCCATTTTACAGATGGGGAGCAGAGGCACAGAGAGATCTAGTGGCTTCCCAGGGTCTTAAAGGGAGTCTGAACCCAGATCCTGATCCAGTGCCTTAACTGCAAGCCCATTGTTCCTCAGGAAGGCTTGTCTGAATGTGGTAGAGGGGCGAGTGATTCCCGAGTGCCCGATCAGTAGTACATTGATTGAGCTGGAAGCATACTTAGATCTTTCTGAATGAACAGGGCTATAAACGTAAGAGTACCTAAGTTGTCAAACCATTCCAGAGCAGGACGCAATTGACGTTATCATTATCTGACCTCTAGTCGTGGACCCACGGCGCTAGGTTCTGCCCAAACACTGACCCAGGAGATGGGCCCTGCCCCGAAGCACTTACAGTCTCTTTGCACTGTCGTAGGCCCCCTAATTTTATGGGTAAGTCCTGAGGCTAGACAGAAGCCTTAATTTACTTACTTCCTGTAGTTTATACTGAGGTTAGCAGTCATCACCCTGCCAGCAACAAATATAGCGCAGCCCCCAATAGTGCTGTCAATGATCGTTGCCGTGGAGCCCCCATGGGCAAACCTGAAAGGCAGATTGGGAAGGTGACATAAGAAAGGGTTGAACATGATCTCCCGAGTGCTGCTGCTCTCCCACCCCAGTCAATTGCGGTTAAGCAGATCACCACTCTCCGGTAGGACAATTAACGGGACCTCCTCACCCCGCATGCCCTTCCAGATAGGGGCCCGGCTGGAACAGACACACCATCCTTTTCTCAGATGGTTTAAGGAACATGGCATATTCGAAGCCCAGTCCTTCTGTATCCATGTTTCTGGGGAAGAGGCGGGTTTCCTTCTGCTCCTTTTCAGGCGCTAGCTTCAGCGATTCTAGTCGGGTGGAAGAAAAGTGACAACAAATGAGTGGCAAGGTGCAGAGCTGTTAGGCGTTAAAGGCACAGCACCAGGCTAAAAACGAAGGCCCAGATGCACGAAAATTTCAGCAGATGACGTTAGGAGCCTGAATACCTTTGTGGATCTGGGCCTAAATCCCTTACGTGTGTGGCTAATGACCCCATGGATTATTACGAGTCAGAATGTTACAAGGCTAACATTTCCACTACGGATGGTTTTCAGATTTAATTGGGTTGAACTGTAAAGCCCGGCTAGTCAGTTTCACTTTCTAGTTCTCCTGCACTAGAACACAGGTGAAATGTTTACATTTGCCCTTTGACAAGCTGGGACAATGCGCTTACTGCTGAGCCAGCCACAAAACACAGACAGGCCCAAGTTCACGGGATGCAATGGGAAGCTCAGAGGAAGGGAGACAAGGAAGAAAGAGTTTTTTTTGTTTTTAATGTACCATTATTGACTCATTTCCTATGGGCGCCTCCAAGGACATGAGTCTGCAGGAGGGGACAGTGGTTTGGCAGACTGGAAGCATATTCCATGCCTAAAGGGCGGTGTGGAAACAAACACAGAGATGGTTGCAGGAGAAACAGATAACCACAACATTTGCAGTTTGGACTGCACAGAGGGAAGGGGAATGTTTAGATCCAAACCAAAATACACAAGGAAATTTAAGGAGAAGGGAATTTTATGATGTTATATTTGGTAACTGACTTCTGGAAATGCTGGACACAAGATATTATAGGGGCAGGATTCAAAAAGATTAGTCATGGACAGAAATAAAGAAACTATTCTCCAGAGTTACACTAGCTGGATAGAGGCGGAATAACAGATATCAACCCTCAGGGTTCAGGATCTAAACTGAGCCGTCAGCTGCTTGGGGTTGGGATGAAACTACCATCTTTGCATAGTTATTCGCTATAGGAGAAAGAGGGTGTATTACTAGTCACTGTCAGAGACAGGATGGCTCATTGGTCTGATCCAGAACAGGCACTTACAAATAAGAGAGTGAACAGACATTGTTTGCCAGAGCTGGGGTTGATATTTACACTCTACCCAGGAGGTGGCAACAGGAATGTGAGATGGTTAGTGGTAACAAAACAAAAAAAGGATCTCAGGGTAAAGATAGGGGGTCTGATTTTCCCCTCAGTTACAACAGTACCCGCTAGCACTATTCTGAATTTATACCAGCGTTGGTGGAGGAAAACTCAAGCCTGTGAACCAGTGCATTTCTTCATGGCTTTAGTAGCAACCCCAACACATACCAGACAAGATAAAGGAAGTAGGGTGAATACTTGATCCAGAATTGCAGAGGAAGACACACACACACACAAGAAAGCCTTGCCTGGTATATGATCAACACTATTGCCGTAGGAAGGAATCCTTTTCCATGTCCCATCTTTACACATCTCCAGGAACCTGTTATACAAATCCATCATGCCCTGGCTCCAGCTGGAGTTGGGGAGGGCATAATCCTTCGACTGTTTGGCCTGAGAGAGCCAGGTCTGAAAAGAAATTGTTGAGATACCGTGAAGCTGGTGACCATCTCCTAATAATCCTGATAAACATTCATCTAGCACTTTGAGCCTTCAAAGCACCATGAAAACTTTAATCCATGCCATTTGACAAGGCAGAGATCCAGACAGTCGTACATGCAATCTGCCTGCTTTGTGCTGGGTTTCCTTTTTGCATAGGGTCTAACAGGACCATTTTGAAAGGTGCACTGACTGCATCCCCTTTTCGAAAACATCATTCTCCATTTACTTCCTGTGAGAAGGTTTCCATGCCATGACACAATGGGATACTGTTATTTATCTAGTGAACACTGAACAGGTTTTCAGAAGCAGTCACAAGACAGAATAAACCGACACACAAATCCAGAGTCACATAAGTCATCATAGATATCTAAGGTTCGAGGGGACCTTGACAGGTCCTCTAGTCCAGCTCCCTCACACTGAGGCAGCACTAAGTACACCTAAACCATTCCTGACAGGTGTTTCATAGAATCATAGGACTGGAAGGGACCTCAAAAGGTCATCTAGTCCAGTCCCTGCACTCATGACAGGATTAAGTATTAGTTTGTCTAACCGGTTCTTAAAAACCTCCAATGATAGGGATTCCAAAACCTCCCCAGGCAACTTATTCTAATGCTTAGAAAAACCTGCTGACTATAGGGATTGCTAACATCTAACTTCAGTCTCCTTTGCTACAGATTAAGCCAATTACATTTTATCCTACTTTCAGGGGACATGGAGAACAACTGGTCATTGTACTCTTTCTAACAGTCTTTCACATATTTGAAGACTGGTGTGGTCCACACTCAGTCTTCAGACCCCCACCTTGTCCAGCGGTTAGCTAGCTAAATTAGTTCTAGTTAGACACAACGAGCCAAATATTCTGAACACTCTTTCCAGGGTAGAAAAGCAGTAGTTCCTCCTGCACTGGGATGCAATTAGCAAATGGCATCAAGTCAGCAGTATATAATTTTTGTCCCCAAGTAAGCAGAGGATACTTTAATGGGGAGGCAAGATATAGCAGTATAAACACAGACTCACAGTGAAATGCCCCCTTTTTTTTTTTTTTTTAAACTTAACTTACTTACAAGTTTCCAAATCCAATTTACAGTCATTATGGATGCTTTGCTGACTGAATGCATCTCAGATCAATAGTGGTCATATTTTGATTACAATCACTTTAAATTTTAGCACCTCTGCTGCCAGGTTACAAACCCTAGCAGATCAAAGTTTGGTTTTAAAAATTAACTCTTCATTTGAAGAAAAACAATCAAAGCCTGTGGAAACTTTTCTATTGCTCTTTAGTCTTCAAACCTCAAGTTTTGGCCCAAATACTATAGTGTGTTGTTATTCAGGAGACTGCTGCCTGTAACAAAGGTAGTACTAATGTGTTAATCACATTATCTGATAGAAATATTTCCAAGCTAGGAATTGGATTAAAAATGCCCTCATGTGATTTTATTGGCATAAAGTCTTCTGTGACTGTTCTAAGGAACAGAAGTGAAGGTGGTACATAATTCATCACATAGAGCAACCTATGAGATACTCAAGAAAAGGTTTAATGTAGCAAATGAAATTCTGATTATACTGATTTGTTATATTTAAGAAAGGCAAAAGCAGCTTTGTTATAACATGGTGTTCATAATGCTTCATACTCCAGACAAGAATTCTTCCTCTGATTGTTTTCAGATAATTGCAATTGCTAGCCATCTGCCTGCAGATTCCTATCATTTCCTCACAGTAGCCTGGCAAACAGGGTCACTCATTCATCTTCTTAGCACAGAACGCATTTTAAACAAACATACAGCTTTCACCAAGATAATAAGGGAATGACTAAAAGCCATTTCTTTCCGTTTTGTCTTCTCTGTTGCATCAGAGGTGTTTTCAGCCAACTGAACCATTAGATGGGTAGGCAAGAGAAGATTCACTTTAAAAGCCTATATCTGCACTGCAGTTCCATGCTGTACAAAATGATTTAGACAGGAGGAAGCTGAACCGTCTAACTCAATGGTTTTCAAAATTTACGACCACTAATACTACCTGGCGATTATATAATGCCTTTCGTCATAGGGTAGGAAAGCTTTTTTCCAAGACATTTCTCTCCCTCTTCAAATGATAGGGAACTGGGAGGCAGACAGGTTGAGAAATTAAGACTAGCCACTGATTTTAGGCTCCTCAACATCTGTGAGTACAAGCTGACACACTGTGGCCTAATTTGCATAATCCTGAGCACCTACAACTGCAGAGTCACTGGGAGATGTTCAGTGCCCCTGAAAAGCAGACCTCAAGTTGGGCACCTAGAAATTGAATCATTGTGGATGAGTGGTCCCTTTTGACCGGCTTAAGTGATATGTCCAAGGCCACCAACAGAGTCCGGGTCAGAGTTGAGATTAAAAACCTCTTGGCTTCTGGCTCCCTGTCCCCTGCTCAGTTCATGCATCTCTCAAACTGGGAAGCGATACTCACCACAGAGTTCCAGAGCAGACTGCATGGGGCTGTTGGACTGCATGGGGCTGTTGGACTTAACCCTCGAACGACACCGCAGCGTGACACCTTTGGATCCAGACGGAGGACTGCACTGCGACCAAGCCCCTTTGCCAACCTAACACAATTCCTCCACATGGCTTCTAGGGCAGAGATAGCAAACACTGAGCCTTGCTCTGCCAACGCAGCCCTCGAATGTCATCTCTGTCGTAACACAGGCTGGTGATGCAGCCGGGTCCAATGAGCAGGACTCGCTCGCCTCAGGCTTTTAGCAGCATCAGAAGGGGCTGACCCACCAGAAGCTGCTTTCACAACTGCTCGCTAGCAGCAACTTGGGTAATTCCACGGCGCTCGGTGGAGGCAGGATGGGGATTCGGGGGCAATCCCGTCCCTTCCACCAGGAGCTGCGGAGCAAGGGCTGGACTAGTCCCAGCCAGGCTCTAACCCGCCAGCACGGGGCTTTCTGGCTCGGACCAGCACCACTGGTCTGAAAGGGGGGCTGGAGGGGGCCTGCCTTGCGGCTCAGGCCCCCCCCCCAGGCCAGGCTGCAGCAGCAACCGGTGAGGAAGGGGAAGCCCACAACTGGGGGGTGTCCTAAGGGACTGGGGGGAGAGGGGCGGAGGGACACCCTCCCGACCTTCACGGTGACCTTCGCCCCAGGGCACCGGAGTGACCTCTGACCCTGGAGTGACCTCCTGGCCCAGCAGCGATGGAGGGCGGGCTCCCCCACTGACCTTTGACCCAGGGTGGCTCTAGGATGACCTCTGACCCCAGCGGAGGGGGGGGGCTTTCCACCGACCTCTGACCCAGTGCAGGAGGCGGCGGCAGCTTCTTCTACTGACCCCTGACCCCGCCCTCTGAGGCGAGCTGCGGGTTCGGGTCGGTTCCGCTCGCCCCTCAGGTCCCCTCCTCCCGCCAGCGAGCTTCCCCAACGACCCAACGTCACCTCACGAGAGGCTGCCGGCTAGGACGTTCAAACGGCGTGACGTCACGCGCCCCGGCAGGACGCAGCTCCGCCCCTTCCAGCGCCTTCTTCCCTGTTGCCATGGGAACTGGGGGAGAACGGGCGCAGAGCAGCAGCCGCGTTCCTTCCCCAGATCCCACATAGCGGCCACAGAGCCCTCCCTCCCCGGGTCCATATAGCGCCCATAGAGCCCTCCCTCCCTCCCCGGGTCCATATAGCTCCTAGCGGCCACAGAGCCCTCCCTCCCCGGGTCCATATAGCGCCCATAGAGCCCTCCCTCCCTCCCCGGGTCCATATAGTGCCCATAGAGCCCTCCCTCCCTCCCTCCCCGGGTCCATATAGCTCCTAGCGGCCACAGAGCCCTCCCTCCCCGGGTCCATATAGCGCCCATAGAGCCCTCCCTCCCTCCCCGGGTCCATATAGCTCCTAGCGGCCACAGAGCCCTCCCTCCCCGGGTCCATATAGCGCCCATAGAGCCCTCCCTCCCTCCCCGGGTCCATATAGCTCCTAGCGCCCACAGAGCCCTCCCTCCCCGGGTCCATATAGCGCCCTAGCGCCCACAGAGCCCTTCCTCCCCGGGTCACATATAGCACTCACAGAGCCATTCCTCCCCAAGTCCCATATAGCGCCCATAGAGCCCTCCATCCACAGGTCCCATATAGCTCCCTAACGCCCACAGAGCCCTCCCTCCCCAGGTCCAATTTTTAATCCAGCTCCCTAGCACCCATAGAACCCTCCCCACTCCCATGGGGTCTTCAAGTCCCATCTATATCTCTGCTCAAGGAGCATGGAGCCCCCGGAAATCCCTTATAGCCTATCCTGGAGTCTATACAGCCCCATATAATTATCCTCAACTCCTGTATAGTCCCCCCAGGCCCATCAAGCCTGTATAGTTCTCCAGATCCCATATAGGCCCTATAGAACCCTACACAACCCTTCTCGGGTCCATATAGTCCTTATATAGTCCCTTGGCCTGTCTATTGTCCCCTATAGTCCCCAGCAGCCACATAGCCCCATACACCTCTATGCCATATAGCTCTCATTGTTAAGGTGACCATACATCCCATTTTGGCCTGGACAGTTCTTTTTTTAAGCCCTGTTCCTTGATCAGCTGGCAAGAGCAAAAGGGACAAATGCCCCCTTTTGTTTAAAAAAAAAAAAAAAGGTGTGGTGTGGAGGCGCCAGCCCCCTGTAGGGGGAAGCAGGGCTGGGGGGAGGAGCAGAGTGACGGGGCAACAAACTCGCTGTGAGGTGGGGTTCCAGCAAGCAACAGCATGGGGGAGGGGGGGTATCCTCAGGTGAATAGCTGTGGGTGTCCCATTTTCTCTTTGGGAAATATGTCAATGAGTAGGGGGACCATATAGCCTATTGTTGCCGGCACCCAGTGCCAAAAGGCTAAACAACAGCTGAAGTTGGTTCGTTACCCGGTGTGCTACACCCAATAATCACAACGGGGTGGAGAAGCAGAAAAGTTTATTTGAAGCTTCAAATAGGTACAGGGAGATTTGAATCTCAAATCCTGTACCCAGAGCGGGAAGCTACACAGGCTTTTATACATCCTTTTTCCCAGCATTCTTATCCAATAGCAAGCTGCCCCAAGTATCCATATAGCCAGCCAATCCAGTTCCCAGCTAGTTCCCTGGTTCTCTGTATCATTTATTAAACTATACATAAAGCTGCTTTATTCAGCATTGTTCTTCCATATCTGCCCTGTGTGGCCTTGCTTAGTTTCAGGCAATCTGACTCCGCAGCATATTGTTGCAGATTCTCAGCATAACTGCTGTGTGTGCCTCCAGGCGGGGGGGCCAAGGACACTTGGGCCTAGTACGCAGAGCTGCTGCGAGTGCCTCCAGGCGGGAGGGGGGGCCAAGGACACCTGGGCCTAGTGCGAGGGGGCTTCATCGACACTCGTGGTCTTCCATCCCCTCGAGTTACCTAGTGGCCATGCCCAAGTGTCCCCAACACTATGAAGTCCTATATACTGTATACAGGAAACCTCTGTCCACCTAATAGCACGTAAAAGTGGCCATAGGGTGGGCAGTGAAAAATATGAGACCCTAGTAAGTACCCACTGCCAAAGCTTTCTTTATCGGTAGGATATGCATTTTTATTGAATTCCTTTGAGGGGAGAGGATTGATTTGAAAGCCACGTTTTGGTCATGCAGCCAATATTTCCCAGCAGAAGATTTCAGCTTTATAAATGTCTGGGGGAAAGTGGGCTCTGGTAATTACTCTGACCAATTTAAATCGACACGATAAAAAGCAAATAGAAGGATGGAGGTTTTAAAATTGTACAGGACTGCCCTCACTTTTTACCCAGTGCCACATCACAGAAAACTGCTTGGCAGGATGATTTTACCATCCCGTAACTGCTGTGAAATGGCCTCCCCATGGCTTTGCAGGATGGATTCTGAAAGGTAAGAAACCCCCTTGAAATGTACACTATAAATATCCTCTTTCACAAGAGTCAGGGATTTTTAAAACTGCCTTAAAATCAGTGCAAAAAAAAGGGAAGAAACTTGGGCTAAATATAGCATATGAGTCTCTGAATTTGACTGACATCAAGTCCCATTTAAGATTTCCACATCAGGCAAATTGACGGCTCTGAAGTGCAGCCACCTCTAGGGTGGAACTCGGCAGCTGTTCAAAAGCTCAAAGTGATGCACCACAACGTACAGCTTTTTTTTTGGTATATTAATGTGATACAGCTTTGTGCTGTTGGACAGCTGGCATATCCTACTCTCAAAGCAACTCAGTAATAGGCAAAATGCTCCCTGTGTCTTATTTTACAGCAGTTTAACTTGTGCTTCCGGAGGAGAATTGCTATAGAAATACAGAGGAGTTGGTAGTATCTCTGGTTATTAAGCCTTTTTAACACAAGAGGGAGTCCCAGGGCAAAATGACAGGTTTCAGAGTAGCATCCCTGTCTTGGTTTCTGAAAAGACTGCAGCATTCCAGTAAACGGAGACAGGTTGACTGGATATTCTGCATCCCCAGATTCTGGCAGGAGGCCTGTTAACATTACCTCTGCTGATGGCAAGAATATACTCTGTCCATTGCTTAAAAATATGACTGAACACTGCAGACATAGACAGTATTGCAGCAATGATGAATAATTAAAAACCCTGCTATTGGCATTTACTTGCAGTTCTGTGTTTACATATCTGTGAACAAGAAAAAAGTAATCAATTCCAGCGACCCTTTCAGTGAATTTATTTCAGTGCCTTCCTAGCTGGCCATTACTCTGTATATTATCAGTTTCCTCTGCAGCCTGTAAATGTTGTGGCCTCCCGACTGTACTCATTGTCTCTAAACCGCCTTTCCCTGATATGCTGCTCTCCCTGAAAGACATTTAAGTGAAGCCAAAGCAAGGAGAATGATAGTTTTACTGATTGCCACATAAAAAGATAATTACCCTATCACAAGGAGCTGCAGAGCCAGAAATAGATGCCAGATCTTCTGACTGTCCTGTGCCTTAATCACTAGGGCTAGGCCATGCTCCTCCCTCAGGACAGGGAAGTGAAATTGGAAGCAATGCACTTAGTGAACATGGATGCTCATTACATTTATAGCTTTAATACTGCGTTGGATACATGGACTACTAATGAAATTTGTTATGTTAACTGCATTTGCAGCTAATGCTACTCAGGACAAGGGCCTGATAAATCTCCCTTGGAAGTCAGTTGCAAAACTCCCATTGGCTTCCACGGCAGCAGGGTCAGGCCCTAAATTATTAAATATAATCATATGCTGCAGAGAACTACAAACTGATCTCTGTCTGCAGGAGGTAGGAAAGAAATTTTCCCTGTCAGAGATAAAACAGTACAATTAATCACAAAGACCCTGAGGGGTATGTGGGAGGAGGGTAGCCTTCTTCAGGCGCATCAGGGATTGGCCATTTGCAGAGGTGGGATACCAAAATAGAGGGTATGATTCCCTAGCAAATCCTCTGGCATGTTGGTAGAGGGTGTTGCCTGTTGCATCTAGGAATGTGCTTGGAATTTTCAGTGTACACCTTGTTTAATCTGCCAGTGCGGCACTAGGCTAAAATAAACTGGGTGAGGGAGAGTGGGGGTATGGACAGACTGGATTCTCTTGGGGAGGTAGTGGAAAGGGAGTTTGCTCCAAAGGTTGAACATGAAGCTACTTGAGTGGAACATGCCTGCTGGATCATTTGTTTTCAGTGTACATACCCTACCCAGGGCTGGAATTCAACTCCCAGAGCTAGGGAGGCCCATCTTGGCCTTGGTCCATGAGAGGTATCTTCTCAGGATCTACCTTTGGACTTCCCTGCTTGGCCCCAGACTGACTCTGCCCTTTAACAGGTTTCAGAGTAACAGCCGTGTTAGTCTGTATTCGCAAAAAGAAAAGGAGTACTTGTGGCACCTTAGAGACTAACCAATTTATTTGAGCATAAGCTTTCGTGAGCTACAGCTCACTTCATCGGATGCATACTGTGGAAACTGCAGAAGACATTATATACACAGAGACCATGAAACAATACCTCCTCCCACCCCACTCTCCTGCTGGTAATAGCTTATCTAAAGTGATCACTCTCCTTACAATGAGTATGATAATCAAGTTGGGCCATTTCCAGCACAAATCCAGGTTTTCTCACCCTCCGCTCCTCCCCCCCCCAAACTCACTCCCCTGCTGGTGATAGCCCATCCAAAGTGACCACTCTCTTTACAATATGTATGATAATCAAGCAGGAGAGTGAGTTTGTGGGGGGGGGGGGGGGCGGAGGGTGAGAACCTGGATTTGTGCTGGAAATGGCCCAACTTGATTATCATACTCATTGTAAGGAGAGTGATCACTTTAGATAAGCTATTACCAGCAGGAGAGTGGGGTGGGAGGAGGTATTGTTTCATGGTCTCTGTGTATATAATGTCTTCTGCAGTTTCCACAGTATGCATCCGATGAAGTGAGCTGTAGCTCACGAAAGCTTATGCTCAAATAAATTGGTTAGTCTCTAAGGTGCCACAAGTCCTCCTTTTCTTTCTGCCCTTTAAGAGGAAGAGAAGGCAGAGGCTGTAGAATTATTTCAACCACACCCAAAGGCTGTTCTCTGGGCCAGATTAATCACTGACGCAACTCCACTGCACTGGTTTACCCTAGGGATGGATTTGGCCCACCACTTCAGAGTCCATCTGGCCACATTTCCTGCAGGCTAGCAACACTGATGGGGATCAGAGAGGGAACCCTGTTCTGCCGGGCTGAGAAAACCCCACCCACTCTTCTGGAGCAAACCCAGTTCCCCTCCTGCTTCAGAGCTTGGCTGTCTGCATGGAGCCATGATTTCATCTCTGCAGCCCTTTGCGGTTTATTGTTTGGCAGGAATGAATCAGGGGCTTATTCATGAGAGAGGTTTTTTTTTTTCCCCCTTTGCTTTTCAGCCAAATGCAATCAGTAACTAGGTTACCGTTGTTCAGCAAACTACAGAGAGTGGTTTATTAGACAGTAACAGCTGCCTCTGGTGACTATCCTGGCAACACATGCACACACCCAAAACTCAACCAGTAGCCACACCCATCAGCCAGTAGCCCACCCAACATACACATGCAAACCTCAGTTTGTATTACACACACTCTCTTAATCTTGTAGCGCCTATTATATACAGACACACACACTTCATTTTGTAGCCCAGATGACACTGGTACGGTACATACCTCAGTGAGTTGACTATATTTTATATTTTACGCACAAACACACACATGTCTCAGCTAGTAGCCCATATTACAGATGCACATACAGTACACCCATCTCAGCCAGAGTAACTCACCTGCGGGGCTGGCAAATTTTCCCCCAAGCTTCTGGCCTCTCACAACTTTCCTGTACTGACAAATGCTGTAAAACAAGACCAGTAATTCAAATCCAGTGTAAAATAAATTATTTCAAAGACCTGTATTTTATTCAAATAAGTTTCAGATCTGTCCTGCTGGCTCCGTGGGATTCCTTAGCACATGCTCAGACAAAATAAATCCAGTTAGTTTGCAGGGCTGAATTCTCAGCTGCCTTGCATCTTGGTGGTAGAGCTGGGAATTGAACCTGTATCTCCTGATTTCTCATCCTGTAGTTCAGCCACAAGACCATCCTGCGTGGTGCATGCAGCTGGTTGGTTGGAGAAAGCTGATCTTGCCAGGAAGGTACACAGTGTTTTATTTTGCAGCACCCTAGACCACACAAGTAAAAACCCTTCACCCCTGGTTAGTGAATATAGTGAATAGTGCTTCAAGCTTGACTTTCAAACGCCTTCACAATTGGGACCAGATTTTCCAGTGAGCTCTGCTCTCATTTAGGCACTGCAATGAAGTGGCAAGATTTGCAAAAGTGCTCGGAATCCTGCAGACCCTATTGTCCCAGCTGGTAGTCAGCTGGTCTGCTGTCATTGCTGCTTATCATGTAGCTCAATCAGCTCATCCTTACCTTGTGCTCTCCTCACAATTGTTTGTTGCATCCACATGTTGGGTCTCATCTTATCTTAGATTGCAATCTTTTCTGGGTAAGGACCACCTTTCGCTTATGTGTTTGTACGGCATCTTGCACAATGGAGCCAGGGTGCCAAACGCTACCATGTCTCAGATAATAAATAATAATATGCAGAGGCTAGAAACACACCCAAAAGGTTGTGGTAAAAATAGGGGAACAGCGAACCAGGACTCCTGGGTTCTATTTCTAGCTTTGTCACCGACTTCCTGTGTAATCTCAAGTATATTTTAAATTGAGATAAGGGCACAGTGAACATCTGTCTTTCTGAAAGAGAACTTTGTCCTGTGCATCATCAGAGAGAGCTGCAATATCCTTGTTAATATCTGCAAAAATGTGTTCGCCTCTGAACCCAGTAAGAAATGTTACCTTGGTTAAAAGAGAGAGAACTACTTTCTCCATTATCTTCCAAGCAGCTTCCACTCTTTACAAGATGCTGGCAGGAAGCAAGTGCGCTTTATTTGCCATCACCCTGGTGCCTGGCTCGGTAAATGCCACATACGGGGGAGTCACTTCCTCTGTGTGAAGTGATTCACGGTTTGAAATGAGATCCAACCAGTGAAACAACGCCAGAAAGCTTCCACCACGCCACGCCCCGGCCTCAGGATGTTCAGCCCTGTTGCCGCAGCAACGTCAAGTATTTTGGCAAAACACTTGGCATGGAGATGGTGGGTGAATCATAACAGCAAGGGGAGTTTGTGGAATGTGTGTGTAGCATGGTTTGTTAGCCACTGTTTTCAATTACACAGAAAAGAGCTTATTTTATACTAACTCAACCAGCCACTAGGGAATATTTGAGATATGAAATGGATTCAAGCAGGCACAAATCAATGAGTCAGGAGAAATAAACACAGGATGCATAAATTCTTGTTGTGTAGTGTAGGGCTCCCATGACAACCCGCACCAGGCTTCGGGGCCCAGAAGGACAGGGGTATACCTAATCACCCACTTACCCCCGTCAAGAGCAGGGATGGGTAAAGGTTTGGCTCATAAAAGAACCAATCCAGCTTTTTTCCCCAAAATCTTCAACCAGACCCCCCCCCCCATTTTCTTTTTCAAGATTCAATACAAAAAATTGGGAAATCTTTTTAGTATCTTGTTTTAATTTTCTCACGGGGATCCTGGTTTCATTTGGGACTGGATGCAGAAACAAGGGAAGAAAGATAATCCCCGTGGTATTTACGAACTAGCTGGAAGTCGCCACACCATTCTGGGGGTGCGCTGAGCTCCTTTGACCTGAAGTGCCGTATAAATGCAAAGTGTTACTATTAAAAGACGCAGAGGCAATGCTTCAGAGTGGTAGGCGTGTTAGTCTGTATCAGCAGAAAGAATGAGGAGGACTTGGTGGCACCTTAGAGGCTAACACATTTATGTGAGCATAAGCTTTTGTGGGCTAAAGCCCACTTCATTAGATGTGTACAGTGGAAAATACAGGAGGAAGATATATATATACACAGAGACCATGAAAAACTGGAGGTTGCCATACCAACTCTAACGAGACCAATCGATTAAGGTGGACTATTACCAGCGGGAGAAAAAAAACTTCTGTAGTGGCAATGCTGTTAGAGCAATGGTTCTTACCATTGAGGGCTGCACATGCAGCTCTCTGTGTTATGTGGGCCACATCCACGCAATATATATATATATAAATACTATCTGTATGGCTCTGAGGATGTCACATGGGCCGCAGCTGTGTGCTGAAACCCACTGTGTTAGAACAAGAAGAGTTGCGACTGCAGGGTTCTGTCCCCAGCTCTGGGAGGGGAATGTGGTCTAGAGGTTGGAGCAGGGGCCTGGGCGTTAGAACTCCTGGGTTCTGTGCCTTGCTCTGGGAACGTGTTTGGGGTGCTGTGGTTAGAGCAGACGACTGGGTGTCAGGACTCCTGGGTTCTGTTCTCAGAAGGGATGGGTCACATTTCATCTTTAGTCAGCAAACTTTCTATCCAGAAGAATCACAGTGGCACCCAGTGTGCACGTGTTGAGTGTGCATGTATGTAAAATCCAGGGGACGTGATCCCTGCAGGTGTATGAGATGCAGTATTGGTTGGACATAAGAATGGCCAGACTGGGTCAGACCTAGTCCAGTATCCTGTCTTCCGACAGTGGCCAGTGCCAGTGCCCAAGAGGGAATGAACAGAGCAGGTAATCAGCAATGATCCATCCCCTCTCGCCCATTCCCAGCTGCTGGACTATTTATGGCAGGTCGGGAGCTGAATTTCCCAGCCTCGAGACTACAGGACATGGAGCCATTGAAAAGCACTAGGAGAGTCTGGTCAGCCTAGCATTGCTGAGGCACCAGCAGACAACCCCAGGGATCCTCTGGTGACGCTCTGTACCTCGGGGGGACACCCTACACCCCCATGTACACCTCCCAGAGTCAAGGATTGGAGTGGCCTAGCAGATCACTGGTCCAGACAACACCAGAGGGGAATGTCACAGTGGCACAGCGAGCAGGGTGTATGTACGGCTTGTTACTCCAAGTGAAATTCACACTTTAAGCACTGTTATTTGTGATTTTAAGTGAGTCTTAAGTGCAGTGGCTAAGAACAGTCAGGAGGAGGTCACAGTTTTATTTTCTATTTGCTTATTTTGGGAAAGGGAAGTAGGACGAGAAAAGCAGAAAAATGACTACCAGTGAGGCAGCTACAAAACTAGAGCTGGCCACACTAGAAGTGGAAGAGAAGGCAAAGGACCATGAGTTTCAAATGTGGCAGGCAGAAATGAGGCACAAAGAAGAGGAGTCTGCACACTGAAGGGCCATGGAAGAAAAAAAGAAAGAGAGGGAAGAAAGAGAGCGAAAACACCAACTGGACCTGCTAGAGAAGCAGAACCAGGACCCCCCGACCCCAATGACTCCAAAAATCCACAAATGGGAACACTTATGTCCTGCATACAGTGAAGATGATGATACTGCTGAATATCTGACTACCTTCGACAGGCTGTGTGTGATACATGAAATCCCTGATGATAAGAGAGTTCCTACCCTGATTGCAAAATTAACTGGTAAAGCTTGAAATGTTTTCAATGGAATGCCCATCGAAGATGCTTTAGACTATTGTAAAATTAAAGATACTGTTTTGCGAAGTTTTCAGATTACCCCTGAAACATATAGAGTTAAATTTAGGGATCTTAAGGGGGGTATGAGTAATGGTGAACAAAATGGAAGATTTGTTGGGGAAATGGGTGAGGGGTAGAGAGGTGGCAAGTCTTGTGGGAATGTTGGATCTTGTTGCTCAAGAGCATTTCCTAAGCATGTGTAAGGCTGATGTGAAGCAGTGTCTATGGGACACAGATGTAAAGTCTCTGGATGAGATGGCTTTTTTAGCTGATGCCTTTGAACAGAATCAGGCATCTATTGAGGGCAGGCCCCAGAAAGAGGGGTTTAAAACTGGTGGGAAGGGAGGATCCCATTTTGCCCCTGGGAAGAGAGAAGTGGGTTGGGAGCCTAAACCTTCTCTTACCCAAAAACATGGACACAAATCAGACGTCAAGAATTATAACTTTCAAAAACCAGTCGGAGAAGACTTCAATCTCTTTGGACACTCGATTACAGACCTAAAAGTGGCAATTCTTCAACAAAAAAACTTCAAAAACAGACTCCAACGAGAGACTGCTGAATTGGAATTAATTTGGAAACTGGATACAATTAACTTAGGCTTGAATAGAGACTGGGAGTGGATGGATCATTACACAAAGTAAAACTATTTCCCCATGTTTATTTTCCCCCTATCCCCTCCCCCATTCCTCAGACGTTCTTGTCAACTGCTGGAAATGGCCCACCTTGATTATCACTACAAAAGGTCCCCCCCCACTCTCCTGCTCGTAATAGCTCACCTTACCTGATCACTCTCGTTACAGTGTGTATGGTAACACCCATTGTTTCATGTTTTCTGTGTATATAAATCTCCCCACTGTATTTTCCACTGCATGTATCCGATGAAGTGAGCTGTAGCCCACGAAAGCTTATGCTCAAATAAATTTGTTCGTCTCTAAGGTGCCACGAGACCTCCTTTTCTTTTTGTAAAAGCAGAAGAGCCCAAAAGGTGCTATCAGTGTAATTCCACTGATCACCTGAGGAATAGATGCCCTGTGCTAGGAGGAAGCAGGCAACCAATAGCTCATGTTAGTTCTGCTGTCCTCAACACAGAAACCCCCCAAGCAACGGAAACTTACCATATTGGCTCTGTGAGGTTAGCCTCTGCAGAACCAGATATGGAGCATGTTAAGGCTGTCCAAATTGATGGCAGGGAATACTTGGGGCTGAGGGATACAGGGGCTCAGATCTCTCTGGTTAAGCAGAGTGTGGTCCCGAAGGCCAGTATGTTGTCTGGCCAAATGGCAGAGATTGTGGGAGTGGGTGAAAGCAGATTCCTCATACCACTAGCTAAAATCCATGTGGTTTGGGAAGGTTTGGAAAGTGTTTTGACTGTGGGGGTAATGGAACACCTCCTAGTCGACCTGCTCCTTGGTAATGATTTTTTCCATGTAGCTCAGGTTAAAGTATTTGCGTGCAGCAGGAGGGAGTTTTATGCTGGGACCCCCAAGGGAAAGGGTAAAGTCTCAGGAACAGCTGAGAGAATGGGAGAAAGTCTCTTGATTCTTCTGCAGCTGGGGGAAGCAGTGTGCTTCCAGGTGGGAGGGTGGTTGAGACCAACTCCTACACTGCAGCTGGAGGCAACACCACATCAGGAAGGGATGGGGGTGTAATACCTGCCAGGGAGAGAATTGTCCAGGTTGTTATCTGCCAGCAGGTCGCAGCTGAACCAGAGGCAAAACCGGCTCCAGGGAGCAGAGAGCAATGTGTCCCATAGGAGAGCCCAGAGAAGAGGCAGGGAATCTGCCACTGAGGTGGCTGAGGAGTCCTGTGACTCTGTAACACAGGGAAGCAGGGTGCTTCCAAGTATGGGAGGAGCTGAGACTAGCTCCTTTCCAGCAGAAGGCAACATGCGCGCAGGGGCAGGAGAGGTGCTGTCAGTGATTAAGGAAACTGTCCCCGTTGTTAGCTGGCAGAGTTCTGCAGCTGAACAAAAGACAGAATCCTTCTTCGGCAGCACAAAGGAATGTGTCTTAGGAGGGGGCCCAGAGGAGGAAACTGGGGAAGGAATAGTGGGGGTACAGGAATGTCTCTTCACTAGTCACTTGGGGCAGGATGCCCAGGACACTAGGAGGATGGCTGGGTCAGCATCTGTGCACCCAGGCACTCAGCCTGTGACCCAGGCTTTGAGAAGGAACTGTGTCACTGACCTCCTGGAGGGGAGCAGTCACACAGCTGACTTCTCAGGGACAGAGAAAGGGGTGGTGGAGGGTACCCCAGTCCAGGTCTCAATTTTTTCAGGATGCTATTCCTGATAAGTTTTTGGAAAGTAACTGTGTCTCCTTACATCAAGATGCAGCTCCAACGCCTGTTAACAGTTGAGACCAGGAAATTGCCAGGTGGTCACCAGGGCGGGGGGGCTTCCCCCCAGGCTGGTGAGACACAGAGAGCAGTTACGGGAAAGCTGCTGGGAAAGGGTGAATCTGATCAAAGGGTAAATACACCTAGCCCAGAGAGCACAGATCACAGCCCTCTCGGGGGCAGGGAAGGACTCAGTGCTGGGAGGGGGAAACACAGGGTAACCCCAAAAGGGGAGCTGGATTTTCTACATATGTACAGTCCTGGGGTTGGGAGACTGCTCCCCAAAGGGCCAGCCAATGTGCAGGATCCCCCTGAACACCAATCTTGCCAGATCCTGAGACACCAAAATTCCAGAAACATGATTAAATTAAGAGCCCACACAGAGTGAAACACTGGAAGGAAGGAAAAGCCAGTGACGAATTACATGGGAGAAAGTCAAAGGACAGCATGGGTAATGAACAAATTAACCTCAAACTAAAATATCTGAACAGAGGGTCTGGTATCATAAAGATACTTGTAAACACCTATCTGAGATAAAATTTTTGGTATTCATGTTAAGTTTTGGGATAAGAATTTTGTTTCTGATGTTAAACCTTATGATAATGCTACTTTTCAATTAATACCTATAAACAGGTTTAAATCTTATCACAACAGAGAAACTGTAAAAAACCTGGTTTGCTGTGTGTGAATGGGGAAACTGAGGCATGGTGACTCATGGCCTTAACAGCTGGATGCCAAGAGAATTATAACAACAAACTGCCTTCAAGCTAGTCAGTGACTAACCCTCTTGCAGTAAACTAAGAGGGGAGGTGTGATGCTCTGTACCTCAGGGGGACACCCTACACCCCCCATGTTCATCTTTATAAAATGATTGTGTGGTATCCAATGCAAAGTTTGTCATGTTGGATGTCTTCGGAAGGCTCGTGATGCACTGAGCATGGTGGTTATAGTGATGTTATAGTAATTGTTACAGTAATGTTATAGTAAGATTGTAGATTATAATTTCATGTATATAGTTATGAGACTGAAAATGTATCCTCATGGCTTAAAGCAAGCCCAGGGAAAAACTCTCCAAGAACAGAGAGGCAGTTCACACCTCACCAGGGCAGGGATGGGACAAACCCAGCCCAGCCTCCCAGGAACAATGGATATTGGCTTAGGCAGCAACAAAAGAATCTGTAAGACACTGGAGGGAGTCACCCCCTTCCTTTGGGCAGTTTGGGACTGCAGTGAGGTAATGCTCCCCTGATCTGCAGGGGGTGGGGAGGGCAAAGCCAAGAGGAAGGAAAGGGAGAGACATTTTGCCATGCTCGCTCTCTTCTGCCTACGTATGCAGACACCACCTCCACCAAGCGACTGAACCACTGATCAAAGGGGAGAGCCTGGCTGAAGAGCCAGCCTATGGTGAGAAGCATCTACATTTGTAAGGACAGTGAAAGTGTTCAGATCAGTTTAGACTGCGTTTTGCTTTTATTTCATTTGACCAAATCTGACTTGTTATGCTTTGACTTATAATCACTTAAATCTACCTTTATAGTTAATAAATCTGTTTGTTTATTCTACCTGAAGCAGTGCATTTGGTTTGCAGTGTGTCAGAGACTTCCCTTGGGAGAACACGCCTGGCACATATCAATTTCTTTGTTAACTTGACGAACTTATATAAACTTGCAGCATCCAGCGGGCATAACTGGACACTGCAAGATGGAGGTTCCTCGTGTTATTTCTGGGACTGGAGATATTGGCTAATGTCATTCTCTGGGAGCAGCTGACATACCAGAGGCTGAGCGTGAACGGCCCTGGAGTGGGGGTTCTCACAGCAGAGCAGGGTAAGGCTGGCTCCCAGA
The DNA here is from genome assembly GCF_965152235.1 of Eretmochelys imbricata. Lineage (NCBI taxonomy): Eukaryota > Metazoa > Chordata > Testudines > Cheloniidae > Eretmochelys > Eretmochelys imbricata. The sequence continues at coordinate 8,415,659 of NC_135595.1, read as the reverse complement.
GTCAAGGATTGGAGTGGCCTAGCAGATCACTGGTCCAGACAACACCAGAGGGGAACGTCACACCTCTATACACGCAGTGGGTGCAGGGCAGAGAATGGTCAAGGATCAGCCGTGAGACGGCAGGTCCATACTGCACACCACTGGCGGCAGCTTGTGGGGTATGGGCAGCTACACACCGCAGTGCAAAGCAGGCTGTGACTGCACCATGCTGTAGCTCTGCACAGCCGTGAAAAGCTCTGGCAGCGGGGAAAGGCTCCAGCTGCAGGGAGCTTCCCTGGAGTCTTTCCCGCTGCCTTCCTCTGCCAGAGCCTTTCCCCACGTCCAGAGCCCTTCCCGGCAGTGGGGACAAGCTCTGGCAACAGGGACGCTGATGGGGAGGGACTGCTTGGGTCAGGAGCGGCGCGAGCGGGGGCAGCCTTTTCCTTTTCCTTGGCGCCTTTTCAGTTTTTACTCACCCGGGTCTCTGGCGGCGGGTCAGGGGGGAGCGGAGATAAAAAAAGGCACCACCCCCCTGGTCCTCACCCGGCGGCGCTCCGGGTCTTCAGCAGCACTTTGGCGTCGGCAGCACGTCACTCGCTCCGGTCTTCGGCGGCATTGCGGTGGGGGGGAGGTCCTTCAGTGCCGAAGACCGGAGCGAGTGAAGGACCCGACGCCAAAGGGCTGCTGAAGACCCAGAGCGCTGCCGGGTGAGCCCCAGGGGGGTGGTGCCCTTTTAAATCTCCGCTCGCCCCTGTTTTTACCACTACGCCACTGGCTTGGGTGTACAGAGAGCTGTGTAGGGTACATACCCTATGGGGTCAGGCGTGTCTTTATGCACTTAAGCAGTGCCTCCCTGTCTACACTGCGATTTGTACCGGCCTAGGGGGCATGCAGTGTATGTAGTCTACACGCCACCGGAAGCAGTTTGCCGTGTCGACATATCCTGATTCGCTCTAGGGTCGGTGATGATCCTTGCTATGTGGACCACAGCGGTTTGCAGCAGCTGCTGCCTCTGCCATTGTGTCCCCCCTCCCGCCCCTCCGCATCTGGCCGGCTCCTTGATGGATGGCTGGGAAGTGGGGGGTGTTAGTGTGAAGCCCTCAGGCCGAGTGGGCCTGGTGCCCCAGCGAGAGGATGAAAAGGGCTGAGTGGGTTTGTCAGGCAGCAGGCAATGCGCCGCACGAGGAAGTGATGCGTTTCCTGTGTCCCTGCATGCACCAGCTGCCTCTCGCCACAAAGATCTGTGCAGAGACACACCTACACACACACACTCCGTTCTCTCTGCCATGCACCTAGCATATCCGTTCTGTAGGATGCACCACAGCCATTGCCTCTCTCGTATCCTGTCTCACACGAAAACACACTCATTCTCCCCATCCCTTACACCAGTGGTCCCCAGGCTTTTCAGGGTCATGCCGCTCCTTACCGCTGTCTGTGCACCCCAGGAGCCAGGGCTGGGAGTGAGGCCACAGCTCCGGGGAGGTGGGGGGGACAGGGACAAGGGGGCTGAGGCTGGGGCCACAGCTGGGGGTGGGTTGGGAGCAGAGCCTCGGCTGGGCTGCGGCCAGGGACCCAAGACTGGTGGCGGGGCCAGAGCAGAGCTAGGATTGGAGCGGAGGTGGCTGGCACTCCCTCTCCACTCCCCCTGTGGGGCTGGCCCGGGCCCTGATGTGCCCCCCCCAAACATTCCTCTGTGCCCCCCTAGGAGGGCACACCCCACCCCGGGACCACAGCCATTCTCATATGCATTTATGGCAGGGGTTCTCAACGTTTTTCTTTCTGAGGCCTCTGCAACATGCTATTAAAGCTCCAGGGCCCAGTTGGGCGGTGGGCGTGGATGCTCGGGGCTCTGGACTTCTGCCCCCAGGGGGTGGGGTGAGCTTGGGGCTTTAGACCTGCAGGGCTGGGGGCTTGGGGCGGAGGGGGCTGGGGGAGGGAGGGGACTCAGGGCTTCTGCCCCACATGGGTGCCCGGGACCCCAGGCTTCAGCCCCATGTGTGGCGCCAGGGATTGGGGCTTTAGTGCTGGAGCTCATGGTGTTAAATCCAGCCCAGTAATTCAGTTGTTGTTTTTTTCTGGAAAAACATCTTCTTTACCTATTCCCCTAGTCTCGGTGAATACCTCAAAGGCACCAGCCTCTCCCCACAGCGGGCACGTGCATGCGGCTGCCAGTCTGCCAAGGCACAGCATTCCTTACACCCTCGTGCTTGCTGCGAAGGCAGCCTACTCTTATCGTTTTAAAGGCTTGGAGCCAGCAGATCGAGCTCACCGGAGACCTGGTAACCTCCCATTCGCCTGCTCTTTCCCCTTCAGCTAAGGTCTGGCTGCGGGGTTGTCATCTCTTTGCACTCTGCGGCTGCGTGAGCTGGGAAGGTGGAGAACAGCTGTCGTCTTGTATGGCACACAGGCCAGGTGACAGGGCTGCTGTCAAGCAGTGGCTGTGGGGAGGACAATCCTTTCCTTGGCTGAGCCCTCAAGGGAACCTGCGGGGCTATAAAATTGCAGCGTAGGTGTTCAGGCTCCTGCAGACGAACCCTAAGGGCCCAAGCCCTGCTCTCAGTGACATGGCTTCTGTCACGGGGCCTTGTCTTCACTGCCCAGTTAACTCGGGTGTTTACTCTTAGCCCTGTCCCAGATCTCATCCACACACAAGAACCTCTTATTCGAGGTGGTGGTTTACACCCAAGCTGGCTAGTCCATCAGGGGGTCTAGGCGAAACCCTGATTGCAGCTTCCAGATGGTGATCACAACCTGCTTCTGGACTGGTTTGGCCCCTGTCATCTGCATCTCCTGCTTTGAAAGTTTGGGTCAGGGTCATCACTCGGCTCCAGGAAGGTGTCCTTCCTTGTGCAGATGTTCTGGGCCCACGGCTGGCCAGGCCAGGTCTGCCTGATGTTGGAATCCCATCACTCTGTGCTCATGGTCCTGCTCAGCGCAGGAGTAAACCTGCATGAGCTATCGCCACTGCTCCATGTCTGCATGCAGCCTGCGCAATCTTCTTAGCAAAGCGCGCTGCTGTTTTCTCAGGGCAAGCTGCAGCCATAATGCCCTCCACTATGCCCCGTACCCTCCATCTGCCTCCCCCTCTCAAAACGAGAGTGACATTAATGCCAGCGTTTGGCTCAGTGTAGGATCCATGCTGTTGCCAGTTGGAACGAAGGCCACAGACAGAAATCTGGAGCAATGCCAAGCCGGAAGTGGTTTACGTTGCTGGGTGAAGACCACTTCTGGACATGTGGCCAGAAAGGAGAGAGACCTCCTCCCACAAAGAACTGCCAAAGAACTCGTAGAGCGCTGCTGCTTAACGCAGCGTGAAGAGCCACGGATATACCCCCAGAAGGCCTAGCACCTCTGAGCACTGGATGCAGTCATGCGAGGATGGTTTTGCAGATGTCGGCTCTCACCCAAGCTAGGCCAACTCAAGCGGTCATAGCTGAGTGCTGATCACTTGGGGAGCTGTGCAGGGAAGACACCCCCCACAGACTCATAGGGTCTGGGTAACAGGTCCTTCATTCCTGCCTTTGGACCATCCTTAGGTTCCCCATATTCTGGGACCCCGTCCTCAGTGTCAGTTAAAGCAGCCTCAGGGCTGCTCTATCTTGTCTCTGCTTCTCATGGACCCTGAGAAACAGAGAAGAGCCACAATGCAATGCATTCTGGTCACACCTCCCAATCCGCCCCCTACTCCAGGGTTTGGGAGCAGGGCTGGTGCAGACTTTTTACCCCAGCTCCATCCCAGCTGGGGAGCTCTCTGCACAGGAGGGATTCTCAGAGGCCCATCCCACCTGTTGTAATGCCCTTTTATGCTGCCAGAGTGGCCTGAGTGTGACTGAGAGTCATGCCCCTATGCAGCTTTGAGCATCTGGGAGGGAGGGATAGCTCAGTGGTTTGAGCATTGGCCTGCTAAACCCAGGGTTGTGAGTTCAATCCTTGAGGGGGCCATTTAGGGATCTGGGGCAAAAATTGGATATTGGTCCTGCTTTGAGCAGGGGGTTGGACTAGATGACCTCCTGAGGTCCCTTCTGACCTTGATATTCTATGGTTCTATGTCCCATCCCTGCTCCGTGCCTCAGTTTCCCCATCTGTAAAATGGGAATTAATCACACGTACCAACTTAATGAGGGGAGAGGAAGCTGTGAGGCTTAACTCTGGCTCACTAAACCCTCAAGCCAAGCAAGTTTACTTTGCAGGCATATTCCATCTACTGTAGCTAGCGGAAATTTTAGTGCAGGGTCCACAAGGCTAATCCGCACGCCAGAGCGCTGTAGATTTGCACCCAGCTTGCCTCAAGTTACCACTCCGTGTAGATGAGCCCTTGGTATCAGTTCAAGCCCATCAGGACAGAAGACTGATGGTTAAACCTTCCCTTCAAACACGAGCAACAGCTGCTGCCCAGGCCTTCCCCCGGGTGTTGGTGGCGTTTCCAGAGATACTGACCTGCTGGTGGCACCTTCATGTTTCCAGTGGATTTCGCCTCAGAGTTCAGGCCCAGCGTGAACTGGTGCAGAAAAGAAACAGGCAATTAGAGCTTATGAATATTGGTGGTGATGAAGAAAAATAGTAGCCCTCACCTGCCCCTTTCTAAGGCGTTGTCTGTTGCTCAGTACTTTGGGTATTTTTTGGAGTTGTTTCCACAACCCTCCCCAACAGTTTCAGGAATGTTAGCTGATAAAATTCCTCCTGGCTGAGGTAAGAGGGAATGCTTTCAGCCGTGCTCACAATAGGTGATCGGGATAGTTAGCTGTGGGGCTCATCGGAAGGTGCCGCTGAGGAATCCCAGCTGTTTATTAATGCCCAGGCAATGCCCTGTGCCAGGGTCTCTGTTGCTGTGTTATAAACTGAAAATGGGTGACAAAACACAACAAGCCAGGTAGATGGTTTGCAGGGAGCGGGGAAACACGATGCAGCGTCTGTGTGTATGGGCCAGATTTGAAATGTGCTAAGTACCCGCAGTAGAAGTCAATGTGTATATGACCAGCACCTCTGCAAATCAGGCCCCAGGTGCATTAGCCGTTCCGATAATGATGATTATTTGTATCCTCATCGTGCATAGGTGCCCCAGTCAGACCAGGGCCCCATCGTGCTAAGTGCCATACAAACACAGAACAAAAAGACAGTCCCTGCCCAACATCTCTGCTGAAATCATCCTAATATCTTACATTCCATGTAGATCATCATAATAGCTTGTTGCTCCAAAACCGCAGCCAAAGCATGGTGTTTTCACTTATCTCAATAATTCCTCCGAGGTACAGGACGCTGACAGGGGCTGGTGTTCATCAGGTAGTGTTCAAATGTGTGTCCACGCTCTCCACGTCCACATTTGGGCTCATTTCTCAGCTTCCACTTGGTCCTATTGTCACAAGACTTTGCCCATCTCTCGCTCGAGCTGGAGTGCACCTGTTTTTGTTTGAGGCTAGTGCTTGGAGGGAGTTGTTCTGAGGCAGCCAGGGTCTCCAGGATCATCGACGTTTCCCACCAGTTTATTGCTTTGTGGTACTGTGGGGTAAAGGATTTTCAAAGGCAAAGCTCTTTCTGGACATCAGCCCCTCGGGTGGCGGAATGCGTCCATGCAGCGGGGACCTTGGATCATGCACCTGTTGTTGTCTCTCCTGTTTACTGGAGGCATCTGGCCTCACTGATGCTGATGCAGTCCCCACGAGGTAGTAGAGCGACCATGTGGGAACCGGTTTCAAAGTCCCTATGATAATCCGACAGGACTGAGCTCAGTATCAGTTTTGTGCCATGGCTCAAGCGTGACTATGCTGTTCCATTCCATGTAGAGAGCCTTGATCCACGTTACAAGCTTAGGGCCTTATGCTGCCACCCCTGGAAAACATCCAGTGGAGGGCAACAAAAATGATTAGGGGACTGGAACACATGACTTGTGAGGAGAGGCTGAGGGAACTGGGATTGTTTAGTCTGCGGAAGAGAAGAATGAGGGGGGATTTGATAGCTGCTTTCAACTACCTGAAAGGGGGTTCCAAAGAGGAGGGATCTAGACTGTTCTCAGTGGTAGCTGATGACAGAACAAGGAGCAATGGTCTCAAGTTGCAGTGGGGGAGGTTTAGGTTGGATATTAGGAAAAACTTTATCACTAGGAGGGTGGTGAAACACTGGAATGTGTTACCTAGGGAGGTGGTGGAATCTCCTTCCTTAGAAGTTTTTAAGGTCAGGCTTGACAAAGCCCTGGCTGGGATGATTTAGTTGGATTAGATCTGCTTTGAGCAGGGGGTTGGACTAGATGACCTCCTGAGGTCCCTTCCAACCCTGATATTCTATGATTCTATGATTCTATGAAGCCACATGAGGAAGGATCAGACTCTTACACATCATATTAAACTATTGTAAAGGGGTCACTTGACCCACCATTGAAATGCGGCCACCTCTGCAGTGAAAGACAGCAGCTGTTTTAACAATGCATAGCTACACAATACAATAGTAAAGAAAAATCCGGCATCATTAACATACTTGAAATGGAAGTGAAGGTTTACGGAAGGCAGAATGGAATTATATCCCATACTATCATAGAATCATACTATCATAGAATACTAGAATTTGTCCAGGGCGCTGAGTGAACACCCCATCTTCATGGGAATCTTTAGTTAGTTTTAATGACCAGAACAATGATATTTAGCTCTACGCATGACCTTTTTCATCCATAGATCTCAAAGCACTTCACTAAAGATGTCAGAATCATTATCTCCACTTTACAGATGGAGAAACCGAGGCACAGAACAGTGACATGACTAACTCAGGGTCACCCAGTAGGCTGAGCTAGGACTAGACTCTTCATCTCAAGAGTCCCAATCCAGGGCTCTAGCCACTAGGCCACACAAGTGGCTGATACCTTTGTTTTACATCCCCTCTGACAGCACAGTACCTTGTACCACCAAGGTCATCAGTTCAGTAGTTACTCAGAAGGAGGCATGCCACTTCCTGTGCGTTTCTTGGACGTCTCCTATCCAAGTACCTGAAGAGTCCCCACCCTGCAAAGCTTGCAAAATTCACCCTGAGCCTACGGCCGGTGTTGCTGGCAGACTGGGTGCCAGGTCATGCCAAGGCCCCAGGCCTCACTGAACACTTACAAATGCATAGCTGGAACCCATACTTGCTTACCTGTGTTTTACCATCATCAAAATAGATATTAGATGGTAAGTTGATAAGAATGTGTTTAGCGTTTAGACTTTATAAAATGCTTGTAGGATGCTGCATGTATTGATCTCACTTATAATCTCTATCCTCCATGGTATAAAGTTACCATGAGTGTTTGTGTTGTAAAGCTCTGTAAATGTGTAACTTGTCAAACAGGAAAAGCAGCATTGATTAAGGTAAAAGGCTCACTGAAAGCAAATAACAGGTTTCAGAGTAACAGCCGTGTTAGTCTGTATTCGCAAAAAGAAAAGGAGTACTTGTGGCACCTTAGAGACTAACCAATTTATTTGAACATAAGCTTTCGTGAGCATCCGATGAAGTGAGCTGTAGCTCACGAAAGCTTATGCTCAAATAAATTGGTTAGTCTCTAAGGTGCCACAAGTACTCCTTTACTTTTTGTGAAAGCAAATAGATTCATAGACTATAAGGCCAGAAGGGATCATCCTGATCATCTAGTCTGACCTCCTGCACATCGCAGGCCACAGAGCCTCACCCACTCCTGTAATAGACCCATACTGCTCCCCTTGGAAGGTTGTGCCAGAATGTCACGCCTCTGATGCTGAGAAACCTTCGTCTAATTTCAAGCCTAAACTTGTTGATGGCCAGTTTATGTCTATTTGTCCTTGTGTCCATATTGGTGCTTAACTTAAATAGCTCCTCTCTCTCTCCCTGGTATTTGTCGCTCTGATGTATTTATAGAGAGCAATCATATCTCCCCTCAGTCTTCTTGTGGTTAGGGTAAACAAGCAAAGCTCTTTGAGTCTCCTCTCTTAAGGCGATGTTTTCCATTCCTCGGACCATCCTAGTAGCCCTTCTCTGCCCCTGTTCCAGTTTGCATTTATCTTTCTTAAACACGGGAGACCAGAACTGCACACAGCATTCCAGGTGAGGTCTCACCAGTGCCATAGCACTGACTCCATGGGTGCGCCAGGACTGGAGCACCCACGGGAAAAAATTAGAGGGTGCTCCACACCCACCGGCAGCCACGCTCCCCCCGCACAAAGTGTGCTGCATCCCCGCTCCTCTCCCTCCCTCCCAGAGCTTACTGCCCCCGCCCCGCCGCTGCCTAACAGCTGTTTGGCGGCACTTAGGACTTTCGGGGAGGGAGGGGGAGGAGCAGGGACGTGGCACGCTCAGGGGAGGAGGCAGAGAAGCGGCAGGGCAGGGGCGGGGACTTGGGAGAAGGGTGTGGAATAGGGGCTGGAAGGGGATGGGAAAAGGCGGGAAGGGGTGGAATGGGGATGGGGCGAGGGTGGTGCAGGGGCGGGAAGAGGCAGGGCCAGGGGGTTGGGGGGGTGGAGCACCCACCAGGCCGAGGGGAAGGTGGCGCCTATGACCAGCGCCTTGTATAATGATATTAACACTTCCCTCTCTGTCCTGGAAATACCTTGCCCGATGCACCCTAGGTCTGCATTAGCCTTTTTTCACAGCCACATCACATTGGCGGCTCCTAGTCATCCTGTGATCGACCAATACACCTAGGTCTTTCTCTTCCCTGTCACTTCCAACAGATAAGTCCCCAGCTTATAACAAACATTCTGTTCTTAGTCGCTAAGTGCACGACTTTGCACTATTAATGACATATTGTGTAGCATCAAAGGACTTTGTTGATTTCGTTCCTAACTCCCTCCAGGAAGGAGAGTGCTTCACATGAACTCACCCTGAGTGCAAACACTCCCTGAGCGCGCTTGGATTTAAAAGCCCAATCCCTGCACAGCGCGTGCAGGCAGTTAAAGCTGACTGAAGAATTCATGAACGCTTAGAGAGCCTGGGTCCCAGCAGCACAGAAATCTGACCTGCCCTCCAGTTTCACTTTGCTTTGCAGGTCAGTGTGGGCCAGATTCACACAGGGCTGCAATGTTCAGCACTGCTACATGTAACCCTGGGTGCCCTGTCGCCTAGTGGAATTCTCCATCCTAAGCTGGGCGCCCAGAGCTCTGCATACAACACATGGGCAGAGCTCAGCACCCAAGGAAGGGATTTTCAGAGGCCTGCATGCTGAGCAGGCCAGGAGTGAAATGCAAAGGAAAGGGGTGGGGTTTAGGGCCCAGATTCACAGCTCCTATTGATCTGGGCCTTCCACCCCACAGGGACGGCTGGCACTAGGTGCCTCTCTCCAGCCAGGACCCTCAGCCACGAACCCTCGCCTGGAGATGGGGACCTGAGCCAGCTCAGCCATTTCTCAGATAAAACCAGAGTGAGAGCAGGAGTCCCTAGTCCCCCTCACCTAGAGATCAGGGCACTCAGCTGGGATGTGGAAGACATGGGGTCAAATCCCAGTGCTGCCTGATTCAGAGCAGGACGTGAACCAAGATCTCCCACGTCCCCGTGGAAGACCCTGTGCACCAGGCTGTTTGGGAGGGTGTCTCTCAGTCACTCCTATCCCAGCTGTTCCACTTTCTATACATAACTCCATGGTCACTGGGCCAGAGAGAGACTCCGATCCTGGAGATGCCCCCCGCCCTGTGCCCCAGAACAGCCGGGCGGAGGATCCGGGATTGCTACACGTTTGGCCGAGTCTAGCGCAATAGAGTCGCTGTGCTCCTGTTTCCTGAGGGGAAGGGAAATTGAGGCTTTTGCAGTGGGCGATGGAGCATTCTCATTCATTGGCTGGCTCGCGTGGGAAACTCCAGCCCGGAGGCAGGGGGATGAACAGCCACAGTGGAAGCTCCTCTCCTCTCATGGCTGTCTCTGCTCCCTCGTGGGGAGGACGTGCACCTTTGGGGGTTCACACGATCTGGAAACCCAAATCCACACCAGGTGCCGGGAGCTCCGACTCCGAAGACCCCAGTGAACTGGCATGCAAACACCCAGCTGTTCCCTTTGGGCCAGACCCTTGGTGCCCCCCAGCGACAGACCTTCCTGCCCAGTGCCAGGGTGGGGTGTAGGAATTGGGGAGTAGCCCCTTAAAAAGCCTGCGAGCCCACTAGTGGTGCTCACTGTGCCCCAGAACCCAGCCAGAGCAGCAGGGGGGTGTACGAGCCAGGCCCGCATGGGCCGTTCCCTGCTGCGTGCGCTCAACGGGGGGGATGGAGCGAGCATCACCTTCACAGGCCACCTTGGGGGAGGCGCTGGCCGAGCTGTTGCTGACGGGGTTTGTGGCCGTGCAGGTGATGGGCGAGTCCTCGTCCCCCAGTCTGTGCTGGAGCAGCAGGGATTCCTCGGTGGAGAGAATGGCGCCTCCTGCTGGGCGTGTCCAGGTGTAATTGAGGTGCCTGGCCCTCTCCCCGGCGCTGCAGGTGAAGGTCACGTTGCAAGTGCCGTTCCCAATCATCACAGGATGGACCCTGATCTCCGGCTCCGACAGTCGCTCTGTGGCCCAGATGGGGGCGGGAAATACAAAATAACTCTGTACAGAGGCTGCCGAGGTGAGAACCTGCTGCAGGCTCCCCCCGCTGACGGCCTGAGACTACAGGCAGGGGGGCTGACACACAGGGATCTCTCCCCCTTAGCAACTTTCCCCCATGTGTGAGAGCATCACCCAACCTCACTGCGCCATGTGGCTGGGACAGGAGAGGTCACCTTCCATAAGATAGCAAGTGTGAAAAATCGGGACACTTCGTTTTTGGGGGGTGGGGGGGGTGTCATGTTACCTATATAAGACAATGCCCCTAATCAGGACATCTGGTCATCCTACTCTTCCAGCCAGGGGCCAGATCCTGTTCAGGGGAGGGGTTTAGCTGCCCCCCACTCTCCCCAAGGGACAGATTCAGGGTCTGCAGGAGCCATGTTTATAGACATTGTGCTTATGGCAGGACCCTGTGAATAGGCTGCATCTTTCCCTTTGTGTCTCCCTTACCCTGTCCTCCTCTGTCTCTGTCTATCTCTCTCGCCTTTCCCCAATAGCCTTCTGCTTATTTTCTTTAAGCTGTGAGCCCAAGCCCAAACCCTAGACTTCAGCTATCAACTATCCATCTCAATACACATCTATCTATCTATCTATCTATCTATCCCCATACACACTCCGCCGATTGGAAGGAATGAGATGCACTGTCCTAGGGTTGGGGGTTCCACGACCACCGCTCCCAAGAGAAGGAGGCGGGTGGTGGTGGTCGGGGACTCTCTCCTCAGGGGGACTGAGTCATCTATCTGCCGCCCCGACCGGGAAAACCGAGAAGTCTGCTGCTTGCCAGGAGCCAAGATTCACGATGTGACGGAGAGACTGCCGAGACTCATCAAGCCCTCGGATCGCTACCCCTTCCTGCTTCTCCACGTGGGCACCAATGATACTGCCAAGAATGACCTTGAGCGGATCACTGCGGACTATGTGGCTCTGGGAAGAAGGATAAAGGAGTTTGAGGTGCAAGTGGTCTTCTCGTCCATCCTCCCCGTGGAAGGAAAAGGCCGGGGTAGAGACCGTCGAATTGTGGAAGTCAACGAATGACTACGCAGGTGGTGTCGGAGAGAAGCTTTGGATTCTTTGACCAGGGGATGGTGTTCCAAGAAGGAGGAGTGCTAGGCAGAGACGGGCTCCACTTAACGAAGAGAGGGAAGAGCATCGTCGCAAGCAGGCTGGCTAACCTAGTGAGGAGGGCTTTAAACTAGGTTCACCGGGGGAAGGAGACCAAAGCCCTGAGGTAAGTGGGGAAGTGGGATACCGGGAGGAAGCACGAGCAGGAGCGCGTGAGAGGGGAGGGCTCCTGCCTCATACTGAGAAAGAGGGACGATCAGCGAGTTATCTTAAGTGCCTATACACAAATGCAAGAAGCCTGGGAAACAAGCAGGGAGAACTGGAAGTCCTGGCACAGTCAAGGAATTATGATGTGATTGGAATAACAGAGACTTGGTGAGATAACTCACATGACTGGAGTACTGTCATGGATGGATATAAACTGTTCAGGAAGGACAGGCAGGGCAGAAAAGATGGGGGAGTTGCACTGTATGTAAGGGAGCAGTATGACTGCTCAGAGCTCCAGTATGAAACTGCAGAAAAACCTGAGAGTGTCTGGATTAAGTTTAGAAGCATGAGCAACAAGGGTGATGTTGTGGTAGGAGTCTGCTATAGACCACCGGACCAGGGGGATGAGGTGGACGAGGCTTTCTTCCGGCAACTCACGGAAGCTACTAGATTGCAGGCCCTGGTTCTCATGGGAGACTTCAATCACCCTGATATCTGCTGGGAGAGCAATACGGCGGTGCACAGACAATCCAGGAAGTTTTTGGAAAGTGTAGGGGACAATTTCCTCGGTCAAGTGCTGGAGAAACCAACTACGGGCAGATCTCTTCTTGACCTGCTGCTCACAAACCAGGAAGAATTAGAAGGGGAAGCTAAAGTGGATGGGAACCTGGGAGGCAGTGACCATGAGATGGTCGAGTTCAGGATCCTGACACAGGGAAGAAAGGAGAGCAGCAGAATACGGACCCTGGACTTCAGAAAAGCAGACTTTGACTCCCTCAGGGAACTGATGGGCAGGATCCCCTGGGAGAATAACATGAGGAGGAAAGGAGTCCAGGAGAGCTGGCTGTATTGTAAAGAATCCTTATTGAGGTTACAGGGACGACCCATCCCGATGTGTAGAAAGAATAGTAAATATGGCAGGCAACCAGCTTGGCTTAACAGTGAAATCCTTGCTGCTCTTAAATACAAAAAAGAAGCTTACAAGAAGTGGAAGATTGGACAACTGACCAGGGAAGAGTATAAAAATATTGCTCGGGCATGCAGGAATGAAATCAGGAAGGCCAAATCACACCTGGAGTTGCAGCTAGCAAGAGATGTTAAGAGTAACAAGAAGGGTTTCTTCAGGTATGTTAGCAACAAGAAGAAAGTCAAGGAAAGTGTGGGCCCCTTATTGAATGAGGGAGGCAACCTAGTGACAGAGGATGTGGAAAAAGGTAATGTACTCAATGCTTTTTTTGCCTCTGTCTTCACGAACAAGGTCAGCTCCCAGACTGCTGTGCTGGGTATCACAACATGGGGAATAGATGGCCAGCCCTCTGTGGAGAAAGAAGTGGTTTGGGACTATTTAGAAAAGCTGGACGAGTACAAGTCCATGGGGCCGGATGCGCTGCATCCGAGAGTGCTAAAGGAGTTGGCGGATGTGATTGCAGAGCCATTGGCCATTATCTTTGAAAACTCATGGCGATCGGGGGAGGTCCCGGACGACTGGAAAAAGGCTAATGTAGTGCCCATCTTTAAAAAAGGGAAGAAGGAGGATCCTGGGAACTGCAGGCCAGTCAGCCTCACCTCAGTCCCTGGAAAAATCATGGAGCAGGCCCTCAAGGAATCAATTCTGAAGTACTTAGAGGAGAGGAAAGTGATCAGGAACAGTCAGCATGGATTCACCAAGGGCAAGTCATGCCTGACTAATCTAATTGCCTTCTATGACGAGATAACTGGCTCTGTGGATGAGGGGAAAGCAGTGGAAGTGTTATTCCTTGACTTTAGCAAAGCTTTTGACACGGTCTCCCACAGTATTCTTCCCAGCAAGTTACAGAAGTATGGGCTGGATGAATGGACTATAAGGTGGATAGAAAGTTGGCTAGATTGTCGGGCTCAAAGGGTAGTGATCAATGGCTCCATGTCTAGTAGGCAGCCGGTATCAAGTGGAGTGCCCCAAGGTTCGGTCCTGGGGCCGGTTTTGTTCAATATCTTCGTAAATGATCTGGAGAATGGTGTGGATTGCACCCTCAGCAAGTTTGCAGATGACACTAAACTGGGAGGAGAGGTAGATACGCTGGAGGGTAGGGATAGGATACAGAGGGCCCTAGACAAATTAGAGGATTGGGCCAAAAGAAATCTGATGACGTTCAACAAAGACAAGTGCAGAGTTCTGCACTTAGGATGGAAGAATCCCATGCACCGCTACAGACTAGGGACCGAATGGCTCGGCAGCAGTTCTGCAGAAAAGGACCTAGGGGTGACAGTGGACGAGAAGCTGGATATGAGTCAATAATGTGCCCTTGTTGCCAAGAAGGCCAATGGCATTTTGGGATGTATAAGTAGGGGCATAGCGAGCAGATCGAGGGACGTGATCGTTCCCCTCTATTCAACATTGGTGAGACCTCATCTGGAGTACTGTGTCCAGTTTTGGACCCCACACTACAAGAAGGATGTGGAAAAATTGGAAAGAGTCCAGTGGAGGGCAACAAAAATGATTAGGGGACTGGAACACATGACTTATGAGGAGAGGCTGAGGGAACTGGGATTGTTTAGTCTGAGGAAGAGAAGAATGAGGGGGGACTTGATAGCTGCTTTCAACTACCTGAAAGGGGGTTCCAAAGAGGAGGGATCTAGACTGTTCTCAGTGGTAGCTGATGACAGAACAAGGAGTAATGGTCTCAAGTTGCAGTGGGGGAGGTTTAGGTTGGATATTAGGAAAAACTTTTTCACTAGGAGGGTGGTGAAACACTGGAATGCGTTACCTAGGGAGGTGGTGGAATCTCCTTCCTTAGAAGTTTTTAAGGTCAGGCTTGACAAAGCCCTGGCTGGGATGATTTAGTTGGGGATTGGTCCTGCTTTGAGCAGGGGGTTGGACTAGATGACCTCCTGAGGTCCCTTCCAACCCTGATATTCTATGATTCTATGATCTATCCCCATACACCCCATCTATCTAATCTAATCTAATCTAATCTAATCTAATCTATCCCCATACACCCTCCTCTCCCTCTATCTATCCCCATACACCCCCTCTATCTAATCTATCTATCTATCTATCCTTCTCTTTTGTTTATTTAGAGAATTCCAAGTACTGTAATATCTTGGTGCCAGTGGGAAGCCCTGGCCCCGGCCCCTCCTGAGTGCCTCCCCTCCCCGCCCCTGACACCAGATGATCTGGTTGCATCATTAAAAACTTCCTGTGAAGCCAGCAACTCGTTTGAAGTCCGCATTATCGCCTCCCGCTCCCTGCGTCTGCACCTCCCCCCATCCACACGCACAGCCCTGAGCCCATTCCCCGACTCCGAACCCCTCGGCCCCACCCTCACCCCACCTCACCTCCATATTGGTGCACCCAACAAAATTCATTCCGCCCACGCGTGGGAGAAGCGAGAGGGAACATTGGTTGGCAGTCCTGGTCGCGAACCACTCCACCTACAGCCCTCGGTGGTGTGGCTAGAGGACAGGCACGGTGCATTCCATTCAGCTGATGTGTGGAAGGGCCTCCTAACCAGAAACAGGACCGGGCTCTTGCAGCATCACCCCGCAGCATCACCCCACAGCAGCACGGTGCTCGCACCTCCCTGCTTGTTAGTGCCTTGGTCATGGGACAGTCGCACCAATAGCCCAGCTGTGTGTGAAGCTATTGCAGCCCCTCACGGCCTCTTTTCTCCCCCCTTCACGGATCGCCAGGCACAGCCCAGCGGCCGGGTGCCATTCCTACAGAGAGTGTGTCTGGTGTCCCTCGGGATAAAGGAGGAGGTTTGGCTGGAGCAAACATAAGGGGGATTCTGTGTTGAGGCTGCCGGATTCAGATCCTGTGAGTCTCTCTGGTTCCTTAGACTTCCCAGCCTCTGGTGCTTAGTGTCATCCAACAGGCTTGCCCTTAATTCTGGCTTGTATTTAGCTGTTTTGGAAGGGAATTCTGACGGCGCTCTGGAATCTGCCAGTTTGCTGGGGGACACTGCAGTGAAATGCAGTCTAAGGAATCATAGAATATCAGGGTTGGAAGGGACCTCAGGAGGTCATCTAGTCCAACCCCCAGCTCAAAGCAAGAGCTATCCCCAATTTTTACCCTGATCCCTAAATGGCCCCCTCAAGGATTGAACTCACAACCTTGGGTTTAGCAGGCTAATGCTCAAACCACTGAGCTATGGTCTGGCTTTCACCCCTTCCTTGCACCACAAGTCTGAATGGGATTCCCGGGCATGAGCTGAGGTGGGTGGGGACGATTTATTCAGCTGTGGGTCACGTGCAAGTCACATGGTCCAAAGGCCTGATCTCCGAGGTACTGAGCGCTTCCAGCCCCACATGGCTTCAGTGGAGCAGCCGGGAATCGGTTCTCCACGTTGTTCCACATTTCCAAGCACCGTGCACCCGATGGGCTGAGCCCTTTGGAAAGCCAGGCCCCAAGGGATTTATAACCCTGTGTGATTAATGCCTCCATTGTGTGAGGTTTGCTGTTCCCTGGCACCGAATCCTCCTAGGGCAGGACAAGGAAGCAGCAAGCTCCAGTCCTGAGCTGGCAGAGGAATGTGCTTCAGACACATATTTGGCAGGGGCTGCCTTCCCCCTCAGCAGCGCCTCCCTATTGTGTAAGGATCCCATTCTAACAGCTGGCCGGGTGAGCAGGCTGGCTAGTTCTAGGGAGCGAGGTGCTGAGCTGGCCTGCTTGCTGGTTCAGATCGGACCCAGCCTGGAGTGTCTGAAAGTCACAGTGGCTAATGTGTGTCGACTTACCCAAGCTGGCTTTAATCTAGCTATCTCGGGCACTGGAGCAGTGAAGCGCGGCCCGGGCCTGTGGCCCGTGAGTAATTACCCGGGGTTCCTGCTCTGGTAACCCGAGCTCCCCAGCTCGGATATATCTGCACAAGCTGCCTGTCACTGCAGTACAGATGGACCCACAGGCAGCTGGCCTCTGCGTGCAACGAGTTTGGTAGGTCTCTGTCCAGTGCCTAGTGAGCAAGAGGCAAAAATCACCAGCACCAATCGGCCTCTCTTTATTAAAAGCAAAGGAGGACTTGTGGCACCTTAGAGACTAACCAATTTATTTGAGCATAAGCTTTCGTGAGCTACAGCCCACTTCGTCGGATGCATCCAGGGGTATTTTCCAAGCAAGAGTGCAAGAATGCAGCAGCCTCCCATGCTGGGAGATGCTTGTGACACCCCCAGGGACAGGGAGAGTAAAAGGAAGTGGCGCCAGGGCTAGATCTTCAGCACTTGCAGGGCGCTCGGCTTCTTTACAGCACATCCAGGGCTGGGGAAGTGAAACCCACATGCCCTGAGGTGAAATAGGGGCTGAGGAAGGCTCATTAGAATGAGGTTGTGTAATTAAACGGTTAAGATCCCACACCCACTCCCGTGGGAGACCGTGGGGAAGCCCCACCCAAATACTCATATGCTCTTGAGCTCCTGGTATTTGTCGTCAGGTGGAGCTGCAGCAGTTCTCTGGCTCTCACATGCCTGTGATGGGGGAAGACTTGTCTCGGGGTTAGAGCAGGGAGGTTGGGAGCCAGGATGCCTCAGCTCTGTTCCAGGCTCTGGGAAGGGAGTGGGGTCTAGTGGCCCCAGGGAGAGAGCTTTGAGCCAGGACTCCTGGGTTCTATTCCAGGCTCTAAATGTGAGTGTGGGCTAGTGGTTAGAGCAAGGGGGGCTGGAGGGCTCTTCCCTGGAGGCTGTGCTGACTGCCTGGATCCCCGCTGCCAGTGAAAACAAGCAGGCGGCTCCTTCCCTCTGAGGCTGCTGCAGCGAGTGGCCCCAGGCAGAGCAGGCAGGCCCTGCTGAAAATCCTTAGGAAAATTCATGGGTTACAGGACACCTCTCCCTCCCTGAAAATAGCTAGGTGGGAGAAAAACAAACAAACAGCAGGGCAGGGAAAGTTGCCAAATCCACTCATGGGACCCAGTCCTGGAGCAGGAACAGCTTGTTGCCACTGCTTCCTAGTCCCCCCACAGGAATCACCTGCAAAGCTGAGAGCAAGTGAGGGACAAGGGTGTGAAACGGAGAGCTAAGGAGGGCCGGAGAGCTAAGGAGGGCCGGGGGCGGGGCTGCCTTCCTGCAGCTCAAGAGGCTATTCAAAGGAAGCCTGACTCAAAGGAAGAACAAGGAGGACTTGTGGCACCTTAGAGACTAACAAATCTATATGAGCATAAGCTTTTGTGGGCTAAAGCCCACTTCATCAGATGCATGGAGTGGAAAATACAGTAGGAAGATCTCTCTATATATATACCAACTCTAAAAAGACCAATCTTGGCAACCCCCATATTTTCATGGTCTCTGTGTATATATAGATCTTCCTACTGTATTTTCCACTCCATGCATCCGATGAAGTGAGCTTTAGCCCACGAAAGCTTATGCTCAAATAAATTGGTTAGTCTCTAAGGTGCCACAAGTACTCCTTTTCTTTTTGCGAATACAGACTAACATGGCTATCACTCTGAAACCTGACCCAAAGGAGTCTTCCAGCATAATACCAGCCCCCACCCCTAGAGTCCATTCCCCTCCCTGAGCCAGGAACTGAACCCAGGAGTCCTGACTCCGAGCCTCCTTGATTTAACACCCCATTTCCCTTCCGGGAGTCCTGAAACCCTACTCTGACCACTAGACTCTATTCCCCTCCCTGATCCAGAAATTGAACCCAGGAATCCTGGCTCCCAGCTCCCCGTGGACCCAATCCCCACTCTGGTGCCAGGTTAAACTTCAGCTGCTGATCTGTGATGAGTCAGCCCCATAACTGATTCCTCCAAAAAGACCCTACAGATGTGTTTTCCTGGGTGACCCAAGCCAGCGATCTGGCAGGCAAATGTGAAGAATGCTTCCAGCAATATTCTGGCTGGCTTGGAATCTGCTCCCCAAGCAGCACTGACCACATATGGAGGGATGCCCAGAAATTCCATGTCAGTAGGGGAAGCAAAGGAGGCGTCACTTAGGGCCTGGGATAAGGGCTATGTGAAAGTTAGGGGCCGATATACACCCAGCTGCCTTTCCTGCTGCATGGTAATTTGCACTGAGTCTTGCTTATCTAGTTTGGACGCTCAGGGCTGCCAGCCCTCCAGGATTGTCCTGGAGTCTCCAGGAATTAAAGATTAAACTTTCATTCGAGATTATGTCATGTGATGAAACTTCCAGGAATATGTCCGACCACAATTGGCCACCCTAGGGCTGTCCCAGAGTTGTCCTGCTGCATGGAAGCCATGTACTGCGTAGCAGTCACACGAACGAACCTGCTGGAAAATCCTGTCCTGGCCTCAGTGGGTAGGCTCTGTTAAAACTGATTGGCAGGCAAGGGCCAGAGCGTCTCTTGCCGTTAAAGATACAAGAGGGGCACCATGCTCCGGGTGCCGCACTCAGACAATGGCGCGTGGTGGGAAGCAGTTGCCTCTTTCCACAGTCATGCCCTTTGCACTGGGTTTCTGAGCCGGCACTTGGCCGTTTGCTTGGTCTGAAATCCCAGCGCTGTTTCCACATCTGTTCTGCTCAGGCTCATGGCAGAGATTTCTCTTTTGGATTGGGGCAGAGGGATGGGCGGCTCTAGAGCTGGCTCGCGGTTCATCTGGATCATGCCAAAACAAAAAGAGACAATGCACCAGCCTCATTGTCTCAAGCTGATTCAAACGCAGGCCCCGATGTGGGCCAGGGAGCGTGCAAGCTGGCTCTTTTGCACAGCCAGATTTCCAAATCTGAAGCTGTATTTGTATCAGCTTGAAACGATGGGGTTGGTGCACTTTGAACACGCCTGAACTCGGCCAGTGCAAATCCCACTTCACTGGACTTGGCGTGGATGTCGGTGGGTGTTTCTGGGAGCACACACGTGTTTTGGAGTGTGCGAGGGAGGGGGCATTGCATGCACTTCCTGGAGACTGTATTAGGGCAGCAAGCACTGTATGCTGCATACACTTTTTTGCAGGCTCTTTAAAAAGTGCTCTTTTTATTTAAAGCCATGCAAATGTATGCAAATTAGGCAAGCCCCTCCCCCCCGTGACCCTCAGTGTCTCAAAGCTCAGGTGCCCCTGTGCCAGCTTTATGTGTGTCTCCAGAATGCTCTATGCAGCTGCTCTGGAAGTTTGCAAACTCCATCGTCTCCGATTTATCGTGCCAGAGCTGTGGTTCCTGCACCCTTCAGGACTCGCTCTAGAGTGACGCAGATCAGACAAGGCCGGTGCAGAGAAAAAAAACTATATGCTGTTGGGATTTAAAAAAAAAAACAAAGGGAGGGATTCTTTATTGTAAGGCAAGGCATGGATACAATATAGAAATCATAAGCTGCTCTGGGGCGGGGATAGCAGGCTCTCTCTTGCCTGTTATATGGCAACTCGTGAGTCTGTTTGCACATTCAGAGGGTCACATTGTGTCCTTGATCCACATGCCCAACTTTCCATTGGTGTCAGTGGCCAGCTGGGAGCTCAGATCCAGGCCTCAATATGGCCCTCTTTATATGGCTCGGGGTTTAGGAGTTAGGCAGGGGAAGGGGGGTGTCTCCTGTCACCTCTTCATTTTCTCCCCTTCTGCTTCATGTGTACCACAAAGTAGTCGTTGCACGCGATGGTCAGCCCAGCCACTAGCGAGAAGAAGCTCTGGAAGCCGACTCTGCCGTCCCGGCACTGGTCTAGGTCCTTCATGATTTTATCCACAGCCATGGGGTCTTTCTGGTTCTGGGAAGGGAAAATACATGAAAGAAAAAGCAGAGGGGGGCTGTGAGTAAATGGAGCTGAATTTTCTCCTGGCTGAATCTGCTTCGTAGCAAGAGCGTGGGAGCCTGTTTGTGTGTCCATCCATGCTGGTGGCTCCATAGATCTTCATTTATCTGTTCATCCCCCCGTCCCACTGGCTCCATATCCATCCCTCCCTCTGTCCATCCCAGTGGCTCCCTATCCCATCATCTATCTGTTCATCCCTCTGTCCCACTGGCTCCATATCCATCCATCCATCCTTCTGTCCATCCCAGGGGCTCCCCATATCCATCCATCCATCCATCCCTCTGACTCCATATCCCTTCATCTATCTGTTCATCCCTCCATCCCACTGGCTCCATATCCATTCATCCCTCTGTCCATCCCAGTGGCTCCACATCCCATCATCTATCTGTTCATCCTTCCATCCATCTCAGTGTTCCCATAGCTTATCTGTGTGGGGCTTTGTATAGTGCCCATCATTGTGGCATCTGGGCATCTCTTTAAAAAGACACATGCTGCCCAGTCCTTCCACTTTCTCCCTGCTCTGACATTCCCCATACATCCTAGTTTCCCTGTGCCGGTCTTTCAGGCTCCAATCTGAGTGGATGGGAGGGGCTGCCTTCATGAATCAGCTTGGAACTGGGGCCCTAAAACTGTGCAAGTTCCTTGGGTCGTGGGCAGTCTCCTTAGTGGTGCATTGAACACCCCCAAGCCCCGGTAATAACTAACAACAATCTTTTAATTTAGCTTCAAACTCTTTCTCCCTCCACTCCCTGCAGTGTTCATAACTCAGACAGGCCGGTGCATTCCCCCGAAACTGACTGGCCTATATCCTATGCTGAACCACGGTGACTAGTAGTAAAACTCCCCCCGCCCTGTACAGAAGCTCAAGGGGTGCACATGTGGATTTCAGACCCTGTGCTGGCGTGAGTCTCCTCCTTGTGTAGCACACATCAGGCAACGCTCCCGTCCTGAGCGAGATACAAACGCTGAGCAGCGAATGTAAACTAGCTTTCAAAAATGCTTCTCCTTTCACCCCCCGCGGCCGGAGCTAAGGACGCCAATGGGCCCAGCCCTCTGAGCGCTGCGTGCACGACGTACTGATGAAGCTGTGGTTCCTGCGGGCTCCTTGCCCTGGGAAGGCTTGGAACCCACAGCTGCCGGTTTCCATTAGGCATGTGATCAAGCACCTAGTAGATCATTTAGTCTCTTCCCCACCCACGACCGGACCCAGTGGTACATTTCCTACTGCTTTTAAATGTCCGAAGTCATGTAGCTTTCACTACATCCCGTGGGAACATGAGGACTGTCAGAAGAGAGCAGATCAGGGCCCACCTAGCCCGGTATTCTGTCTCCGGCACCAGCTGCTTCACAGGCAGATGCAAGAGAGCCTGAACTGATGATGGGATAACCTGCTACCAGGGAAAATCTCCTCCTAACCCCATCACTTAGAGGTTAGCTCATGGCCTGAACCACAAGAGTTTAGATGGATCACCTCCTAGGCAGCTCTCACCGGGCCAGACTCTCTGTTGACGTCAATCAGTGTTGCTCTATTAAAGTCAATGAATCTAGGCAGATTTACACCAATTGAGGATCTGGTTCAGTGTCTGGAAACTTCTCCTGCCTTCACCTAAGTTTCCTTTTTCTTAATGTCCTCTCATTATTCTCAGCTCTACCATCCAAAATCATCCTGTCATGCCCAGCACAACGGGGTCCTGGTCCGTGAAGGGTCACGAGTACAAATAGCTCCTCAGTGTGCTCTTGAGGGTTCAGATCTCAGGTAGGGACAGCGGCAATGCTCAGCATTTGAGTATTTAAAATGAGTCTTGAAGAAAGTTTCCAGGGAAATCAATAGCACCATTTTACACTTCTGGGCTGCTAAAGGATCTCAGAGCGCATCACAACCTTTCACCAAGGCTCACTGCACATCTCTGGGAGGCAGGTGAACTTTATGAGTGGGAAACTGAATGACAGGGCAGTTAAGTGACTTGGGCAGGGTCATACAGTGAGTCAGTAGCAGAGCTGGAACTAGAACCCCTGCTCGAACCACTGTCCAAACATTCCTTTCCTAGAGAAGGAAACAGATGCCAGGAGTCCTGAGCCCTAGTCCCCACTCCTCAGATTTCCAGTGTCTTGATAGGTAAGTTCCTGTATATTTTGTCTTTCGATTGGGGGGTGGGGGTGGTAAATCCACAGTGGCATTGCTCCAATGTAGTGTGAATGCTAACTGTGATGTAGGCGTGCAGCACTTAGAATGAATGGCAGGCACTGTTTCCCGCAGGATCTGTTGCAATGGGACGGTCTCCCAGGCAGAGGAAGGAGACATTTAAAGCTGGCACATGCATTGCAAGGAGTGTGCGCGCCCAGGGCTGGGGACATGGGCTTTTCGCTCTGGTTTCTAGGATCTCTTCTAATGAGACATTCTGGATGTGATCCTGGAGGACATCGATTTCTGTGCTCTGGCAGTGAAATTTCACCCTGTACCAAGGCCTGGGCCCCCTGAGTCCAAGCACAAGGGGTCTGGAAGATGCAGGTGGGAGGAACCTTTTGCCCCATGGCTTGCAATAAACAAATAAACAAATAAACTCTGTGCATCCAGGCCACCCGCCAAGCTTATCCAGTGGGTTCACACAAAGCAATGGCTGGTGAGCTCTGCGCCCGGCCCACCATCTGCAAGCAACCACAGTGTTTGCTTTACAGACTGAGGAAACAGAACCCCAAGCCGTGAGCCCGGCTGTGCGTGATAAGCAGCAGCGTGTGTGTTCCAGCTGCTCCAGGCTGTTGCCACTCCAGCCGAGGACCTCTTAGCTCTGCTCTCTACCCCATACACCTGGACTGACGCGCATCAGCAAGGAGCCAAGCACTGAATTAGGTGAGAGGACCAAGCACAGGTTCAGATCTCCCAAATATTGGTGTCAACGTGGACCTTGAGGGCGTCATTCGAGAATTACAATGGGGTACCTGAGGTCAGAATACATCCCCTACAGCAACCTCAGTCCTGTCCCTGCATTCACTCTGGATCTACGCCGGTGCCGCTGGGATCAGAAGCTGGCCCCATGTCTCTGATTGCTCTCGTGGCGGTAAAAGCAAGGCTGGGGCTTTGAAGGGAGTTAGGCACACAGCTGTCCTTGACAGCCCATGGGATTTAGGTGCCTCTGAAAACCCAGACTAGATCAGTTACAGGGGATGGGCCACATCCAGCCTTGGGGTTCGCAGGAGCAATGCCACTGGGTGGCACCTGCTTATGCCAGCTGAGCTTAGCCAGCTGCAGGTGAGGCCCTGCCATGGAGGTGACTGTATCCCTGGGGCAGGGGGTAACGGGAGGACTACAGAGCACTGGTTAATTGCCGATGATCTCAATATGCATCCACACAGTGGGATGGATACCCTGGGGCTGGAGCATTAAATACCAATCTCTGATTGTATCAGCCTGTGCCACGCACATCAGCTTGCATAATAACCTGGCCTCTGTGAACGCTAGACGCTCAGGAGACGCAGGCGGGGAAGACAGTTATCTACAAGAACCTTGGGATGCCTAGCCCCGGGAGGGAGCATTGCCTAATGGTGAGAGCGGGGGGTTGGGAGCCTGGGCTCCTGGGTCGTATTTCCAATTCTGCCACTGACTAACTGTCTGATCCTGGGCAAGTCACTTGACTGCTCCATGTTATTCATGCTGTATTACACCTCCTGAGAGGCGACTCCAGCCGCTGCTCAGACATTGTGTCATTCCTCAGTTACAGGATCGCAGCTGGGTGCTCGGGAGATTTATTGGGGGGGCAGGAGGGGGGAGCGCTGCCCACCTGCCATTCTCACAGGTCTGTCCTGCAGCCGTCTTCTTGCTTTGGACAGCCAAGGAGCAGGGAGAACGCAGTGCACCAGGCTGCAGGGTTATTAATAGCCCAGCACATAGCAGGTTGTTACCAAAATGCTATTGTCTTGGACGATGCATCATTTATCAGGAAGGGAACACGCTGCCCAGAGCCTCTCCCCATTGTCTGTGTCACCCGCGAGCTGATAAATGGCAGGGAATCGAGTGCAGCAGCGACCCCACCCCTGCAGAGCCTCCTCTGCTGGAGGCGGTTGTGAGTCCTGGCTTCCGCGGTGCATGAATGCCACAGGGGCTGGGAGGGGGCGAAGGGGCCACTTGCCTCTCCGTGCCGCAGCTGGGAGTTTTCAAACCCAATGCCGGGGCCAATCCAAAGCCATGGGAACATGGCCACTGGCTTCAATATGATCAGGCCTTTTCGAGAGACAAGAGTGAGAGCATCTTGGGGCTAGAAGCCCGGAGGGCCAAATTCTCCAGTACAACCCGTAGGGACTCGAGGTGGAGTTGCCCTGGGGTAACAGGGCAGATCTCAGCCCAGAGACAGCTCCTCCTCATTCATCCTGGCCCCTCCCCTCCCTCCACTTCAAAGGCAGCAGTGAAGCAGGAAGGAGCCCACCACACCTCCCCCCTAAAGCCTATCCCATACTGGGGAAATGCAGCCACCTCTGGGGAGAAGCCTGGCAGCCAGCTTATGCCAAAAGCCATGCACCCAGGCTGAGGTTTTCAAAGCCAGTCAGCTGCCTTTGCCACGTGGCTTCCTTTGACGTGAACAAACAGCAAGCTGAAGAGCTAAATTCCATAGCTGGCTTTGATTGAGCGAGTCAAAGAAGAATTTTTCGGAGGGGAAATCGTCCGAGCATTATTTTACACGGCTACTGCGGCAGCACTGAGAGGCCAGCTGGGTCATGCCCTCATTTTGAGGGCAGAATAGTTTCTTCATTTGAAGTGAGAGGAGTTTAGCTGGAAAAATTATAATCACTCAACCTGGAATTTGACCGGGACTCTGTCTGTCTGGATCCTACGCTCTTTCTTTTTTGACCCTTGTCTGTCCTGTCCCATCTAGTCCATTTGCCCGTCCTCCCTGCTCTGTCTGACTTCTCTGATATGGTACCTGAACACCTTACCCTGACTTGTAAAAACCAGCTAAAGTATAAACCGGTTGGGACCTTAATTTTGCCTCTGAAGGTGCTTCCAGCTGCACAGCGCCCCCTAGCACCACCCTGGAGCATCATTGCTCAGTCCTGGCCTGGAGGGATGAGCGTCGCCCCCCCGCCCCCAAATCACCAGCCACTGGGACGAGCCAAGTCCCTCAATGGACCGTGACAGAAGGGATTAATCAGCAAATGAGCTTATCGGCATTTCTGACTCACATCCAAAAACCCAGGGAACTCCTTGTCCATCAGCACCCGGAGATCTTCTTTCGTCAGGTAGTTCTTGTCACCGGCGAATTTGTGGAAGGTGAACATCAGTGTCTCCATGGCATGTTCCATCTGAGACGGCATCTTTGCGCGGGTCTTTTGAGCCTGCCCAAGCGGAGAGAAATAGCACAGACAACAGTTAGCTTTGTTTTGTCTCAATAGCTGAACTCAGTTTTATCCCAAGGAGCAGGACCTCCCCATGCTAATTACTATGAGGGACGTGGACTGTGCCGTTCGGATTTGTAGTTTTTGAGGTCAGAAGGGTCCCCATTAGATCATCTCTTCTCACCTCCTGAATATTGCAGGCCACAGAGCTTTACCCTTCTACCCCTGTATTGAGCCCAATAACGTTTGACTAATGCATCTTCCAGAACGGCCTCCAGGCTGGATCTGAAGACATCACGACATGGAGAATCCACTGTTCCCCTCAGTAGTTTGCACCCTTATGATTAAAAACCGGTGCCTCGTTTCTAACTTGAATTCTAATACATCTGCCAAAGCTGCTAGCTAGTTAGGTTCTTACTCCCGCAGGCAGCCATCCCTGTGGGTTCTGAGCGCTCAGACCCGAATGGAAACTTTCCGTGGGTTCAAAAACCTGTTGCCAACGTTGTCGTATTTCTACATCTGCCTAGTTTTTAGAGGAGGTGGAGAACTGCTGGGACACAGAGAGGCAGACGCTAGAGAGGCCAGGAGAGTTGGGATAAAGGTCGGATCAACGTCCAAACCTCTGGACTTCCTTCCCATTTTAGCTCTGCTCGGCACGATGCTCACAGTCGCTGGCTTGTGCAGCTGGAGCGAAGGATTTCATTGCACAATAAATTCCTTCCCGCCTCAGCAGTTAACCCCCGATCAAACTGATACAATACACAGTCTCACCCCAAAGGCAGGACATTCTAGAACACCAAAAGGAGAACAAAATGTACCAGGGTAACTATACTCTCCTAACTCACAATACAGTTTATGGGACAAAAACCTGCTTTGGATGGGGGCAGCGTGGAGAGTTTGGTTTAAATTAGAAAAAGGGGGAGTGACTGGACAATCGCTGTGATTTTTCTTTCGTGTTCCAGCACTAGGGAAACGACTACGTCTCCCAGCTATTTCTGTCCAGGTCGCCTGATGCCTTGAAACTTTAGAGATGGTTTAGGTATTTTCAAGGGAAACCCTGGGTTAAAGCACTGGTGAGAAATGGTTAGAACAGAGGTGAGCAAACTACAGCCCGTGGGCCACGTTCGGCCCGCAGGACCCTCCTGCCCGGCCCCTGAGCTCCTGGCCCGGGAGGCTCGCCCCCGGCCCCTCCCCTGCTGTACCCCTCCCCGCAGCCTCAGCTCACTGCGCCTCTGGCACAATCCTCTGGGCGGGGGGCTGTGAGGTCCTGGGGCAGCGCAGCTCGGTGCTCTGTGCAGCGCAGTGTGTGGCTGGCTCCAGGCAGCGCGGTAAGGGGGCAGGGAGCAGGGGGTTTGGATAGAGGGCAGGGAAGTTCAAGGGGATGGTCAGGGGGCGGGGGTGTGGATAAGGGTCGGGGCGGTCAGAGGGCGGGGAATGGGGAGGTTGAATGGGGGCAGGGGTCTCGGGGGGGGGGGCAGTCGGGGCGGGGGTCCCGGGGGTGGTCAGGGGGGTTGGATGGGGCAGGGGTCCTGGGGTGGGGGGGGCATCAGGGGGCAAGAAGTAGGGGGCGGGGGCCAGGCCATGCCTGGCTGTTTGGGGAGGCACAGCCTCCCCTAACCGGCCCTCCATACAATTTCCGAAACCCGATGCAGCCCTCAGGCCGAAAAGTTTGCCTGCCCCTGGGTTAAAAACTGACTCATAACGTACTGCGGAGAGATTCGTAGATTTCAGAGCCAGAAAGGTCCATTATGATCATTTAATCTGACCTAGCACAGGACCAGGACATGGAATTTTATCCCCTTATTCCTGCGTCAAGGTCAAGAACTTGTGCTTTGAGCCACAGTTAATTGTTCAAAATATAAATCCCCATGAAACTCACCTGAGACAAGCTTAATATAAAAGCAAAAGACACGGCTAACAGCTGATTTTCCTATCTTATGCCTTTCGTAGCAAGATCCTTAGGAGCTCAACAATCTCTGCAAACTACTTAATAAAATTATGAGCCAAAAGCTGCCCAGCGCACGTATCCTAGGGCAGATTTCCAGCCTGTATATTCCAGGAACACTTCTCCCACCACTAAAATGCAATCACCTCTGGGGTGGAACATGGCAGCTGTTTATCAACTCATGGTAACGCTATGCAGCAAGACATTAGAGAATGTCCCACAGCGATCAATCCCCCTGAGAGGGGATGGAGTGGGTGATGTAAGAGGGCTTCTCGCCCCCTCCCCCTCTCTAGCATCTATGAATATGTGATTCACAGCAGCTTGGGACAGGAAGTAAAGACGATTCCTATTTCCTGGGGTAATTTGGGGGTGAGCAGGATGCAACTAGTGGAGTGGGTGTATAGCCGAGATGCATGTCCAGGCTAAGGAGAAACCTGACAGGTCTTAAAATACCCAGGAGCCATGCCTAGCAGCATGTGTGTCCCCAAACTGGTTACCCTGTACACTACACAGCCATACGGAGCAGCGGATGTCTGGAGAGCAAGCTTAACAGAAAGACTTGACCAGAGTCAGTAGGGAAAGCAAGGCTGGTTGGTAAACGTTGTGGATTTTTTTTATGAATTGTCAAAGCAAAGTCTTTCAAGGGAAGATTCCTTTCTCTGCCCCCCCACCAGGAACGGGAGACTTTGATCCATTGCCAAATCCAACTGCCTCGTACACTGCTGGGTAGCGAAGAGAAGTGAGAACAGGGGCGTGGAGCAAATGCTGCAATCCCATGAGTAGGGCCTCCAGGGGTGGGGGAAGAGTAATCGCTTCCAAAGCTCTTTAAAAAAGTCCTCCTCGAGCCATCTTTGCTGTGGGTGAAAGCAGCTTTTCTGCCGGGATCCCTTTTTGGTGTTTTACAAGAATATAGCCCTGTCTTGATGGTGTACGTGGTAACATGCCTTGGGATGCTCCTTCCTTTAAAAAGTAGAGATAGATGAGACGACAGACAGAGGGAACCAGCTGGCTTGAGGAAGTGTGAATGGGACATGGAACCTCTCTTTCCCTGGTCATCTGGTGCAAATACATCAGTAACAACATCTCACTGATGCTGGGTGTGTCTCACGTGCAACGTGTTTGCTGGGTCTCAGTCCCTTTCTTAGTGGCCAAACATTCCCGGCACGGAGAGCATCCTTATAATGTGTCCTCCTGTCCCAGCAGAGAACTCCCTCTCCAACCTCCAGAGGGGGTCCCCTGAGTATGTGGGCGGGGCATGTTGGTGGGAGAGCGATGGGGACGCTTGATGGGCTGGGATAACGGATGAGCCAACCCGCAGCGCCTCGGGATGGACAGCGCCATGGAGAATTCGCCAGCATAAAGGCTCCGCTGGCAGGGTAAGGGTTAAAAAGTTTGCTCAAGGGAATCCGTTCCAGAGCGGGCAGCAGATTGCTGCAAGCTGAGCAGCAGCTTCCTCCTCTGGGGAGCCAAGGGACTTTGGCCAAGAACGCCTCCCAGAGAGCAAAATCACCCCCCAACGTCAACCACATGCTCGGCAGGCCTCAGAGTGCTGATCGCAAGGCGTGTGCGCTCCCCACCCCACCCAGAGGAATGCAAAGGGAGGGGAAGGACTCCCTTCTGGGATACATGCACCCAGGGGTGTTAACAGCTGCTGCCCTCCATCGGGGACCCTAGGGAAAGGAGCCCCGCAGACACTTAGTGCATCCGTGTGCCAACAAACATGAGGTACAAGCGATTCCACTAGTGCACAGCAAGTCCTCCACACGCACATCCCTTCTCTGCTCCACGCGCGGCTCTGAGCCCCTTGGAAGGGATTAGGAGCGAACCGCGTCATCCCTGAGCATTGAGACACGCAAAGGGGTCTGTGTGGGGCGGGGTACTGACCTGGCACCCAGCCTGCTCCCATCCGGCGGAGCAGGGATTTCTTTGGAAGACTCTGAAGTCTGAGGGATGTTGGTTCCAAATGCTCAGCGTTGGGGGAAACGTTCCTGGCCTCCCCCAGGGTACAGTGGGATAAACGAAGGGAGCCAGCAGCCAGTGCACGGGGCATGCCGCCTGCTCTGCCCAGGCCTCGTTCCTTTGCCAGGCAGTCATTGGCCCACCTGGGCATTTGTGATGGCTTTGGAGCTACACCAAAGAGGCCCTCAGCCTGTTCTCGGCTTTTAAGGACAGCCGCAAAAAATCTCACCACGCTCACAGCTGCCATTTTTCCTCCTCCCCGGGGACCGTTATTTTGGCCCCCTTCGGAAGACATGGTCCCAGTCCTCTGCTGTTCCATTGCAAAGGCGGATGCACAAGTTGCACGAGTTCTAGGGCACGGATGCACGAGTTAACAGCCCGCCTCATGGCGGACACTTGCTCCTTCCTAGGGGCGACTTCTGCCTGGCGCCCGCCTGCGACACTGGTCATGCTATTGCCCATGGCATTCGGCAGTTCTCCCCTGTCCTCTCGCCCCTTGGGGTGAATTAGCAGAGCCCTGCCATCACTCCAAGCTCAGGGCGCAAAACCTGGCCAACAGGCCGCGCCTCAGAGCTCAACATTATCTTTTGGGGGCCGTAATCTCGGCCCCTCCTGGGCCACTTCGCCTCGCGCAGACTCCTCGCGAGGAGATGGGAGCGAGCCCAGCCGCCTCTCCTCTATCTCTGCCGATCCGAGCTACCGCAGCCTTTCCGGGAAGTCGTTTCGCCATTCGGCCTTGGGAGAAAGAGGAAAACCCCGGAGGGCAGGCAGAGGGGATCGGGCAGGCTCCAAAATCAAAGCGATTGGGTCCTTGACCCCCTTCGTAGGTGAACGTCTGGCGGTGTCAGGCCAGAGATGGACTGAGGGGGTTGGAGTTCAGGCCGGGCGTCCCATCTGGGGTCGAGCTTGATGGTTGCAGAATCCTACCAGCTGCTGTGACGAGATTCCAGCCGCCGAGTTCAGCTCCTCTGACCACATGGCCACCATCTGGCGTGGGGACCGACCTTCCATTCTCCTCTGTTCCTGTGTTATCCCTGCGTGACCCACTGTGGAGTGGGTGCGAGAGCATGTTACATGGCCAGCTAGAGAGGCTTAGGTTGGGCTGTCGCATCTCATGCTTCTAGCTGTGGAGATCCTGGTACCGTGGCCAGTCGAACGGGGCACTTGGAAGTGATACGACTCTGAAACTGGGGGAGAAGCGTGGCTTGAGGTCCTGATGCAGACCCGTCTCCAATGAGGGCCCCAACTCATCTATTCCCTCAGGCCATATTGTTCTCTCTGGTCCATTTCCCATGGATGCAGTGCTCATGCCATCCTTTAGAATAGAGGCTGGGGTGGGAAGTGTGGGGCCCGTAGCAAGGGAAAAACTCCCCAATTCCAGTTGTGTAACAGGTGGGTGACAAACAGCAAGACAGGAGGGACGCAGCCAAGCCAGTATTCCTCGGGAGCTGTGTTTGTCCCCTGCCTGTCCAACCCAGGGCAGGGCAAAGCCTATAATGAGAGCGTCTGAGCAAATACAATGAAACAGCATCTAAAGCTCCAGCCCCAACCCAGCGGTGGGAGTTTGCTGGGGCCCCACGCAGACAGGGTTTGTTTGCTGACAGGGCGGGATGGAAAAATAAACCCAGGGCAGGATGGAAAAATAATCCTGATGTGTGATAAACAGGACTCTGTTGTTTCTGGCCAGGTTCTCCTCTCCCCCTGAAACTGCAGTCCACACTGGAGCAGTGCAGGTCACCACACCCCACCCACCCTCCATCCCAGGGTGTCCTCCCTGCCCCTGCCCGGCCTGAGCTAGTATTTTCCAGCCCTGCTGAAAAGTAGCCAGCAGAGCCTCTGAGGAAATGACTCAGGTTTTTCCATCTCCATCCAGGAGCAGGATCAACCTGTCCTGGGCTGGTGGGTTTTCTGCTGCCTCAAACAGTCAGCACAGCCACCAAAGCTGGGGACAGATAGCAGAGGAACTGCGCAGGATGACACCCAACCAGCCTGGGGATGGGGAGGGGAACGCCAGGGACAAAGCTCTTCATGGAGACCCCTTCCCACCTGTCATAAATATAAAGGGAAAGGTAACCACCTTTATGTATGCAGTAATATCAAGCCCCTCCTGGCCAGAGGTACAGAATCACTTACATGTAAGGGGTTAATCAGTTCAATTAACCTAGTTGACTCCTGACCAGAAGGACCAATGGGGAAAGAAGATACTTTCAAAGCTGGGGGAAGGGGGAAGATTTTGTTTGTGCTCTTTTTTTGTTCCCTCTCGGGACAAAGAGAGAGACCAAGCAGGTAACCCAGCTCCTACGGAAATGATACAGATAAAATTCCAGAAATTGTAAGCAATAGCAAGGAAATGCATTAGATTATCTTTTGTTTTAGCTTGTGAATTTTCCCTATGCTAAGAGGGAGATTTATTCCTGTTTTGTAACTTTGAAGTTGAGCCTAGAGGGGAATCCTCTGCGTTTTAAATCTTTTTATTACCCTGTAAAATGACCTTCCATCCTGATTTTACAGAGGTGCTTTGTTGACTTTTTTCTTTATAATAAAGTTCTTCTTTTAAGAACCTGATTGGTTTTTAGTGTCCTAAAACCCCAAGCATCTGTGCTCACCTTGTTAACCTATTGGTTGGTATATTATTCTCAAGCCTCCCCAGGAAAGGGGGTGAAGGGGCTTGGGGGATATGGCTCCAAGTGGCCCCTCCCTGAATGTTTGTTTAAATCACTTGGTGGTGGCAGCAGTACCATCCAAGGACAAGGAAAGGAATTTGTGCCTTGGGGAAGTTTTTAACCTAAGCTGGTAAATATAAGCTGGGAGGGGGGTCTTTCATGCGGGTCCCCATATCTGTACCCCAGAGTTCAGAGTGGGGAGGGAACCCTGACACCACCCATTCTCGGTCAGATGCTAGCCTGGCACTTGAAAGCCCTGGGTTCAAGTCCCTGCCTCACCACAGGCTTCCTGTGTGGGTCACTTAGCTCCTCGTTGCCTCAGTTTCCCATCTGTAAAATGGGCGCTGTGAGGATAAATACACCAAAGACTGGGAGATGCTCAGATACTACAGCCATAGGGGTCAGGTAAGCATGATAGCAAAATGTCCCCTTCTAGTGAGTTGCACTAGGATGATCCGTTTGTATAGCAGTAGCATCTAGTAGCCCAGTTGTCGGCAAGGGCCCAGCCATGCTAGGTGTTGTACAAATACAGAGCAAAGAGACAGCCCCTGGATAGCCTGTTGCAAATCACTGGAAGAAAAAGACGAATCTCCCAGTTAAATACCATTTGGGAAGCACGGATCATAACAACACTGAGCTCTTTTATAGGGCTTGCATCTGCAGATCTCAAAGCACTTTGCAGAGGAGGGTTAGTGTCATTAGCCACATAACCGAGGCCCAGAGGGGGGAAGGCCCACATTTTCCAAAGCAGAGGCCCTACCTCAGGGACGCTCTAGTTGTTGGCCAGAAAGTATCTTTTTTTTTAAAAAAGAAAGCTCAGGTTCTCATGGTCCCAGATCCTGAAATCAACCAATCAATGGGAGTTAGGGGCCTAAATACCTTTGAGGCTCTGGGCCATGGCTCCAGAAACTGGGGCTTTGAGTAAAACACCAAATATTGTAAAACTGGCCATAAAATGTCAAGAGTGGACACAAGGATGCCTAGTAATAGCTGTGTGGCCTAGTAATTAGAGCAATGGACTGAGAGCCAGAACTCCTGGGTTCTCTTTCCTGGTGGGAGTGGTTAGAGAAGTGCAGAGACAGGGCTTCTGGGTTCTATTCCTGGCTCTGGGATGGTTACTGGTTACAGCACATGGCTGGGGGGCAGGACTCCAGGTTCTATTTCTGACTCCGCCCGTGCGACCATGGAGTGAGGCTCCGTGCCTCGGTTTCCCCATCTGTGAAATGCTGCCTCTCCTGTGAGGTCTTCGGATGCAACATGATAAATAAGGACACAGCATTCGGACTGAATTATCCAAACACAGCAGGGCTGCCTTAGAGCGGAGCGGTTTTTGTATTCCCTTTCAGAGCAGCGTCTGTCTCAGCAGGATTGCAGCCTGCTCCTTGCCAGGCCTGGGGACTGTCCTGTAGCACCACTGAAGCCAGTGGGCCAGATCCCCAGCTGGTGTGAATCAGTATAGTGCCACTGAGGTCAATGCCAACTGGCACCAGCTGAGGATCTGGCCCTTGGCCCTCCTTAGTTCTGCATTTGCTTTGCCCTGAGATTTGCAGCTGGTGTCTGAAAACCTCCATGGGAAAAACAGGAAGCCCAGCCCAGCTTGGCAGTTGTGCCCACTGTGCTCGGGGCTGCTTGCCTGGAAAATTGGCCAGAGCCCCTCATCAGCTCCACATTCGAACTTCACTTGGAAAAAGCTCCGGGAACAGAGTGGCAGGCCCATCCCTCCAGATCCAGGAAAGAAGGGGGGCTGGAATGCAAGTCTCCTCAAAGGACCTCTGTTCCTGGATCGTCAGCTGGGGCTCATGCCAGCTCCGCTGCATTGTTCTGTCCGCTAGAGTCTGGCAGGGCGTGCACCATTCTCAGTCTGAGAACAACACCACCCCTAAGATCCTGCCTGAGGCAGCCTCCAGCCCAAGGGCAGGTTCTGAGGAGCAGATCAGAGAGATCCTATTGAAAGGAGCCTTCCCAGAGCAGGCACTGGACTGGAATCCAGACTGTGAGTGAAGCGGGAGGGAGCCTTCTTCCCAAAGGGTTATTCAGCCAAGTCACGGACCCAGCTCTCCGTCCCTCCCTGCCCGGGACATGCCCAGTGACAAAGTCTGGGTCCTTAGAAATGGGAGCCTACCCACACACACCGGCACAAAATGGGTGGAACTCAATTCCACTGGGATGAGTCAGGGGAGCATCTGGAGCATTCCCAAAGGGCATCTCCCTCTGCAGGGCAACCCCAGCCCAGCCCCAACAAGGAAACCGGCGCTGTGCAGAGAGAGAGCAGCAAGCAGGGAGGTGGCAAACAAATATTTGAAATAAGTCATACATTTTTAACAAGTGAGTACAATTAACCATTGGAACAATTGACCAGGAGTCAGGGTGGATTCTCCATCACCAGCCACTTTTATCTCAAGATTGGGTGGGTTTTTTTTTTAAAGAAAGATCTGTTCTAGTTCAAAAGGAGAAGTGGCCTTGGTATCTATGAATCAAACCAGGCTCCCAGCAAGAAAAGCAACTCCGGCTGGAAGCCTGGATCCTTGGAGCTTCTGAGCAGCGCTTGGAAAAGAACATGAATGCATCCGATGAAGTGAGCTGTAGCTCATGAAAGCTTACGCTCAAATAAATTGGTTAGTCTCTAAGGTGCCACAAGTCCTCCTTTTCTTTTTGCGGATACAGACTGACACGGCTGCTACTCTGAAACCTGGAAAAGAACAGCGTGTCCTCAGAATCTGCCCCGTGTGGTAAAAACTGGCTGGCTTTCGACGCTGTGATTACACGTCCCTGCACGTAACCACCTCTCTTCTCCATTGATCCGTCTTGCTCGCTCGCTCTACGGCAGCTGTACTATCTATAGCAAGCATCGCATTGGGGTACCTTGCGGGAGCACCGATCTGGCTCTCTTGCGCCTCTCCCTTGGCCCCACAGCAGCCATTGAAAGTGTTCAAGCTGTTTGCATCCCCTTGTAAAGCTCAGAAAGGGCCTGTCCCCTCGCTTCCCGGTTGCCCAGTGTCTGAGAGCAGGGGCCATGCCCAGGCTTCCCAGACCGTGGGACGCTCGCACCAGTTGTGCTCCGGACACGGCAGACCCCAGGCAGCGAGTTACCAGTGGAACCCCACATCCCGCTGCAGCAGGGAGTAATTCGGTCCTGACTGTCAGAAGTTCTGTGGCCTGCAGTGTGCCAGGAGGTCAGACCACACCAGATCATGATGGTCCCTTCTGATCTTAAAGTTGATGAGCTCGCGAAGGCCTTGCTCCGACTGGCGGCTGACGTGAATGGGACTGTGTAGCGTGAGTAGCTGTTCCTCACCTACACTCATGCACACACAGGGCACATTCCCCCTTTGGGGTGACTCCCCTGCATGCAGCGGGGCTCCCCCAGGCGTGGGTTTGGCTCCATCCTGAGCACTAGCAAAGGGGGTGTGGTCCGAGTGCTCTGAAGAGCAAAGCAACCTTCGCACTTTGCCATTGGTTAGACACACCCAAGATCTGTGGGGCAGAGGGGAGCATGGAAAGAAGAGGGGGCTGGAAAGACCCCACCCCACGCAACACATGCAAAGGGGTGCAGAACAAACCGACAAGCCCGGCTCTTCGGCACAAGGACAGGGCCCCACTAGATGCTAAAAGTCTAATCCACCTGAGCCTCCCAAAGAAAGCTGGGGTCCAGCGGCAGCTCCCAGAATCCCATCCCAGTGCAGACTTCACTCCGTCCCACGGCAACATTCACACCCGAGCGGGACCCCAGGGAGGGGACACGTCCCAGAGCCCTTTCTGTGTTGGGGGGGGGGGGGAACATCGATGATGCCCCCACAAGTGGCACCAGCAGATAATAGTAACGAGCCTGTCCCCGATAATTCTGCCCCCATGACGGACCGACAGACCCTCTCGCCGCGGGTGTGACGCCCCAGGCTGCTGCTCCTTGCTCCTCGGGGTGTGTCCCTGCCCTGGGTGCTCTGGGCTCCTGGACAACAGCAGCAGCTACAGCGCTGGGAGTGACCACAGCATGGTGCCACCCTCACAGCCAGCGGGGCTGGATTGGGGCGCCCCGGCTGGGATTATGCTCCCCCCATCCCCAGGGGCAGCGGGGCTAGGGCTCCCCTCTCCTAAATCCATCTTCTGCAGCCTCCCCCAATTCCTGCAGCAGCAGGCTCTGGGGTACCCCAGCGCTCCGACTCCTGGCTGGGGGGTGCGGGGGGGGGGGAGAGCAGAGCTGCGGCACCTCCCCCGCCCCCGTCCAGCTGAGGCATCCAGGCTGGGGGGGCAAGAAGAAAGCTCAGAGCCCCCCACGCTGGGGCGTGTCCACAGATGGGGGCTTTACCCCTCCCCGGGGTTAGTGCCCTGCAGGAGGGGCTGGGGGGCAGGAAGGCAGCCCAAAGCCCCCCAGGGGGTGTCCGGAGATGGGGTCTTTGTCCCCCCAGGTCAGTTCGCTGCAGGAGGGACTGGGGGGCAGGAAGGCAGCCCAGAGCCCCCGCAGGGGGTGTCCGGAGATGGGGGCTTTGTCCCCCCGGGTCAGTTCGCTGCAGGAGGGACTGGGGGGCAGGAAGGCAGCCCAGAGCCCCCCAGGGGGTGTCCGGAGACGGGGGCTTTGCCCCCCCCGGTCAGTTCTTTGCAGGAGGGGCTGGGGGATCCCGACTCACCTTGGCTGGGACGCAGGAGCGCAGCAGGCGTGCGGGGACCGAGGCTCAGGACTGTGGGTGGGACCGGAGCCGCCGGCCCTATAGACTCCGCCGGGGGAGGGAGGAGATCCGGGGCGGGGGAAACCTGAGTCCGGCCCGGGCGGAGCCACGCGCGGTTCCCTGCAGCCCCGAGCCCGGCTCGCTGGTGCCCCCTGCCTTTGGCACCGCGCTCCGGGCCGGCCTGCGCCCAGCCGCCGGGCGGCGAGAGCCCGTCTGCCGCCTGCCCCGCCCCGGCCGGGGGTTGGAGACACCAGGTGGGCGAGGGAACAGCTGGTCTGGCCCCGCGCCTGAGAGACACCGACCAGCCTTCCAGGCCAGCTGTGTGCGTCTGTCCCGGCAGCCCGCTCCTGTCTGTCCGTCCAGCCACCCCCAACACCGCTCCTGTCTGTCCCTCCAGCCAGACCCAAACACCGCTCCTGTCTGTCCCTCCAGCCCCCCCGGATACACCGCTCCTGTCTGTCCGTCCAGCCACCCCCAACACCGCTCCTGTCTGTCTGTCCAGCCCCCCCGGATACACCGCTCCTGTCTGTCCCTCCAGCCAGACCCAAACACCGCTCCTGTCTGTCCGTCCAGCCCCTCGGATACACCGCTCCTGTCTGTCCGTCCAGCCAGACCCAAACACCGCTCCTGTCTG
The DNA here is from genome assembly GCF_965152235.1 of Eretmochelys imbricata. Lineage (NCBI taxonomy): Eukaryota > Metazoa > Chordata > Testudines > Cheloniidae > Eretmochelys > Eretmochelys imbricata. The sequence goes on along the minus strand of NC_135595.1, from coordinate 8,378,051 downwards.
TCCGTCCAGCCCCTCGGATACACCGCTCCTGTCTGTCCGTCCAGCCCCTCGGATACACCGCTCCTGTCTGTCCCTCCAGCCAGACCCAAACACCGCTCCTGTCTGTCCGTCCAGCCCCTCGGATACACCGCTCCTGTCTGTCCCTCCAGCCAGACCCAAACACCGCTCCTGTCTGTCCCTCCAGCCAGACCCAAACACCGCTCCTGTCTGTCTGTCCAGCCCCCCCGGATACACCGCTTCTGTCTGTCTGTCCAGCCACCCCCAACACCGCTCCTGTCTGTCTGTCCAGCCCCTCGGATACACCGCTCCTGTCTGTCTGTCCAGCCAGACCCAAACACCGCTCCTGTCTGTCCGTCCAGCCCCTCGGATACACCGCTCCTGTCTGTCCGTCCAGCCAGACCCAAACACCGCTCCTGTCTGTCCGTCCAGCCCCTCGGATACACCGCTCTTGTCTGTCCGTCCAGCCAGACCCAAACACCGCTCCTGTCTGTCCCTCCAGCCCCCCGGATACACCGCTCTTGTCTGTCCGTCCAGCCAGACCCAAACACCGCTCCTGTCTGTCTGTCCAGCCACCCCCAACACCGCTCCTGTCTGTCTGTCCAGCCCCCCGGATACACCGCTCCTGTCTGTCCGTCCAGCCAGACCCAAACACCGCTCCTGTCTGTCCGTCCAGCCCCCGGATACACCGCTCCTGTCTGTCCGTCCAGCCAGACCCAAGCGCCACTGCTGTCTGTCCGTCCAGCCACGCCCAACACTGCTCCTGTCTGTCCACCCAGCCCCCCGGATACACCGCTCCTGTCTGTCCGTCCAGCCACCCGGATACACTGCTCCTGTCTGTCCGTCCAGCCAGACCCAAACACGGCTCCTGTCTGTCCGTCCAGCCAGACCCAAACACCGCTCCTGTCTGTCTGTCCAGCCCCCCGGATACACCGCTCCTGTCTGTCCGTCCAGCCAGACCCAAACACTGCTCCTGTCTGTCTGTCCAGCCCCCCGGATACACCGCTCCTGTCTGTCTGTCCAGCCCCCCCGGATACACCGCTCCTGTTTGTCCAGCCAGCCAGACCCAAACACCACTCCTGTCTGTCCGTCCAGCCACTCCCAACACCGCTCCTGTCTGTCTGTCCAGCCACCCGGATACACCGCTTCTGTCTGTCTGTCCAGCCACCCGGATACACCGCTCCTGTCTGTCCGTCCAGCCCCCCCGGATACACCGCTCCTGTCTGTCCGTCCAGCCAGACCCAAACGCCACTCCTGTCTGTCCGTCCAGCCACCCGGATACACTGCTCCTGTCTGTCCATCCAGCCCCCCAGATACACCGCTCCTGTCTGTCCGTCCAGCCAGACCCAAACACCGCTCCTGTCTGTCTGTCCAGCCCCCCGGATACACCGCTCCTGTCTGTCCGTCCAGCCACCCGGATACACTGCTCCTGTCTGTCCGTCCAGCCCCCCAGATACACCGCTCCTGTCTGTCCATCCAGCCACCCCCAACACCGCTCCTGTCTGTCTGTCCAGCCACCCGGATACACCGCTTCTGTCTGTCTGTCCAGCCACCCGGATACACCGCTCCTGTCTGTCCGTCCAGCCCCCCCGGATACACCGCTCCTGTCTGTCCGTCCAGCCAGACCCAAACGCCACTCCTGTCTGTCTGTCCAGCCACCCGGATACACCGCTTCTCTCTGTCCGTCCAGCCACCCCCAAACACCGCTCCTGTCTGTCCATCCAGCCAGACCCAACACCACTCCTGTCTGTCTGTCTGTCTGTCTGTCCAGCCACCCGGATACACCGCTTCTGTCTGTCTGTCCAGCCACCCGGATACACCGCTCCTGTCTGTCCAGCCATCTCCATACACCACTCCTGTCTATCTGTCCAGCCATCCCCTACACCACATCTAATCTAATCTATCTATCTATCTATCTATCTATCCTGCCCGGCCCCAGGAATTATTTAGAGTTAAGGGGAGGGCGAAGGATGGGGACAGGATGTTCAGAAACCCCAGGGAATGGGGCCAGCTGGGTACCGAGGTTAAAGAGAAAGGGGGGGGACGGTGTATGGGGCTAGATAGGTAGGTGTATGAGGTGTTTGGGGAGGGAAAGAAAGGAAGAAGCACCAGGACCTGAAGGGACCACACCCAGGGCAGGGCCAAAAATAACACCTCAGATCAGCAATCCTGCTCACCCTATCTAGCCCCATACACGCCCTCTCTCTTTAACCTCGGTAACCAGCTGGCCCCATTCCCTGGGGTTTCAGAGCAGCCCGTCCCCACCTTTCCCCCTCCCCTTCGCTCTCAGTCATTTCTTGGGCAGGGCAGGACCGCTGCTCCAAGGTGTTATTCTTGGCCTGCTCCCAGCCCTGCCCTGGGCGCGGCCCTTTCAGGGCCTGGCGCTTCCAGGCCCCTGTTGGGAACTTGCTGTGGGAATGACGGCCTTGCCGCTCCGGTTCTATTTATTGCCTGGACACATACAGCGTGGGCAGGGCCCGGGTAAACTCCCCTCCTGCACCCCTGGCGCCAGGCCTCAGGGAGGCTCCATCTCGTGCAGCTGGGCGGTTGGATCTTCATGCCCCGCTCAGTCTGTAGCTGCGGCTGCCGATGCACCTCAGCGCCGACTGGCACTTTACTGCGACACCGTCACTCAGCCGTGGGGGAGCTGGGCTGAGTCCCCCGCCCCGAACTCATCTCCCTGGGTGCGCACCAAACAGCCTCTGCCAAGCGAGGCTGGATTTGCACTGGGGACCCGGAGACGTGCGGCCCCACTATCTCACCCCGAGTCCCCTGAGTTTGAACTGGAACCTTCTCTGCTTGAAGTCCCAGGCTGTCTAGATGCTGAAGCTCCTCGCTCTGCGGGGCAGCTGTGGGGAAAATTCGGCAATTGCTTTTAATGGCCGTGCAGGCAAGGGAGGAAGCCGGCAATTGACGTGGCCAGAACCGTTCTGGAGTCTGGGTCTTCTGAGCAATGGTCTCCAGTGGTCGCTGAGCACGTAGCAATGCCAATGAAATGATTGATGGGGCCCTGATCCCCACATGCCCCATCCCTGTGCTTGGGGAAGGCCAGGGCGCATGGGGGCTTAAAATGGCTTTAATTCTTATGATCACGTGTCTTGCGGTAGCACCTGGGAGCCCCAGTGGTGGACCAGGACCCCATGGTGCTTGGTGCTGTACAAACACAGAACAAAGAGACGCTCCCTGCCCCAAAGAGGTTGCAATCTAGGTAGTCACCGTTGGGCTCCCCATGTTCTGGGTGCAGACAGGGCCTTGCCTGCCTCCCACTAGGTGTGAGTTGGGGCAACCCGTGGACTGTCCTACCTGACCTATCTGGACCCATGGAAGCAGAGAACAGGCAGAGTGCAGGGTGCTCTGGGTACTCCCCAAATTCGCCCCCCACGCCAGGGGCTGGGAGCGGGGCCCCGGGGGAGCCCTTACACCAGCCCTGCCCGGGCCGGAGAGGCCTCAGCACAAGGGAGATTCTCAGGAGCCGTTTTGGCCCATATTGCAACCCCTTTCTGCAGCCCAGGGCGACTGAGAATCCGGCCAGCATGGGCCATCCTCTCTCGCCTCTGGGCAGCCTGGGAAACCCCTCTGCCCTTCGCAGCTGGTCCAGCGCCGCACTGATGAGACTGAGCTGTCTCACGCACCCCAGGGAGATCTCGGGGAGCTCACACAAGGCCCAAGGCGTGGCTGTGGGTTGACATAGCTGTCACAGAGGGCAAGTCCCATGGCCCTTTCGGCCAGGGCACCAATGTGGTAGCTTCCCATAAGGCTCAGGAGATGCCAAGAGGCTAACCTGCCACAGCAGAGAACCAAGGGCATCTCTTCGCACCAATGGAAACAGCACCAGGCTACTGCCAGCCCAGCCACTTCCCTGCTGTGCACAGAGGACCCCTGGGACAGCTGAGTTATGCCTGGGCTAAGAACCAGCCAGTGAGCGCATCCTTCCCCAGGAGCTGAGCTGGGACTTCCCTTCCAGGCTGGGCAGGGAGAGCTCAGCCCCACCAAGGGTGGAAAATAGTTTCCCTGCGGGTAGAGTCCTTGCTTGGCAGAGTTTCGTGTCTCCATGCTAAGCCTTCCCCTGATTGCCGTCGCAATGGGTGGTTTCAGCTCCCGCTGCCCGGGCATGGGAGAAACAGTTCAGGCTTGTTCCACGGGAACCTTCAGAGCCCAGGTGCGTCTGGGGCCAAACCCTGAGGCCCAGCCCAAAGCTTTGGGACACTCAGAATCAGCCCCGGATTAGAATCTTACAGGCCTGAGGCGATGCCCACTGGCACCGAGACCTCATTTACGCCACAGCGTAAAGGGGCCTTAGGGTGGGTGGAAATGGCCCCCGAGAATCCCCTCTGCACAGATCCGGCGTAAGGGCCCTGAACCCACGTGGGGGTGGATTGGGGGCGTGGCCAGAGCGCACTGCACTGTGGCTGCTCTCTGCTCTCCAGGGCCCGTGGGGGCGGTGGGGGCGTGGCCAGAGTGCACTGCACCGTGGCTGTTCTCTGCTCCCCAGGGCCCGTGGGGGCAGATGTGGGCGTGGCCAGAGTGCACTGCACCGTGGCTGTTCTCTGCTCCCCAAGGCACATCGGGAAGAGAGCATAAGTTAGAGCCAACCCGAAGCTGCTCTGACTTACGCTGGGGGGGCGGGCAGGGCTGCACAAAGTTGCCCATTGGAAGACCATGTTTTCAGTTGCTTATAACTTTGCCAGACTTCAACTGTTTGGGCTGAAACTTTCTGTGATCAGGGTCTGCCTCCGGCTGAATTCTGCTGGGAAGTTTTAACTAAAATGGTTCAGTCATTTCTGAGAACAAAGTCAGGGAAATAAACCCAAACTAAACAAACCTCCCAGGTCATGTTTTCTCGACCTTTCATCATTTTTGTTGCTCTTCTCTGGACTCTCTCCAGTTTGTCCACATCTTTCCTGAAATGTGGAGCCCAGACCTGGACACAATACTCCAACTGAGGCCTAATCAGCACGGACGCCCCACAATAGTCCAGCAGGTGTCGATTGACCTTCTTTTGTTGGGGAGGGGGTAACACCTTCTGCTACCGATCAGCGCCTCACACTAAGTAAATTCTCTCTCCTGTCCAGGGATTTACATAGTCACAGAGGCTCATAATAGAACTGCTCAAATATTACTTTACAATAGGGGACACAGATGTTATAAGTGAGATTAACCCGGGCAGCAACTCGCAAGCATTCAATAATGTCTAACGGCTGAACACATTCCTAACATCCTAATAGCTATTTTAACAATACGAACCCAGGTCAGCCAGACTGATTCTAGCTGTGTATTTGTCAGGGGTTCAGCTGGGCCATTGAGACCTGGGCACGAGCTGGCCCCCTGTCTGCCAGCCTCACTCTGTCTGTGTGTCCTTTTCAGAGCCCTGCTCACTTTTAGGGGCTGTAATAATAACTAACAATAATTCTTGAACAGCCCAATGTGCCGGAAGCTCAGCCCAGCTCTCAGCCCTGCTCATGTGCCCCCCAGGGAAGGACTTTCCTTTTCCACACTGCATTGCTTCCCCCACCCCCCCCGCAGTCAATACTTTGCTCCCATCGCTTGCTGCAGGTGTTTCCTGTTTCCCCTTGTTCGGGTGGCTTGTTTTGCTTGTCACAGGACGGAGACCCGGTCTGTGCTTTGCATCCCTGACCTGCTGCTTTGCCCAGGTGTATCCCACTGGCACTGAGGGGCAGAAGCAAACTGGGGCGTTTCCCCTGGGCTTCCCCAAGCGTTGATGGGCAGAGGGTCCTGTCACCCCACCCGGCAGCTCTTAGAAGCTGAGGGCCATGTAGGGAGGTTCAGAACCGTCCCCTCCGCATGGACAGTGCTGGACTCTGTCTTTGCCTTTCTCATGCTGGCCTCTGTGGTGCTGAGGCTGCACGGGTGCCCTGGGCGGTGCTGAAAGGGATCATCTCCCCCTGGGGCAGGGTCATGGATGGGGATTCATGTGAGGGATCCAGCCACGCCGCTGCTGAGTCCTACTCACTTGCTCTTACATCAGTTCCCAGAGCAGGCCCAGCCTGACCTGCCGACTGTGGGCCAACCGGCAGCCTAGAGTAAGCAGCTGCATCTTGCCAGCCTACCCCTGGATTTGGGCCACAGGCCAGATCCTCAAAGGCACCTGACTCCCGTGAGGTAGGCACCTAAATACCTTTGAGGGTCTGGGCCAAAGTATTTAATATGCAATGCCCGGTCCACGGAGCTGGTTCCTGGTTCGGAGCTGCCGGGTCCCTCTGCACCATCATCTCCCCCTGGGCACAGGGGCTGGGCCTGGCTCGGTGGTGCATCCTCCTTTCTGATCATGGCAGGACACCAGCCGCACCTTTGGGAGGCTTCCAGCAGGTGGTTAGGGCACCTAATTAGCTAACGATGCTAATTACAGTTATTAACCCCGAGGTGCCCGAGTGGGCAGGTGGGTCTCTATGTTCACTGAAGGGCATCGCCTCCTGCCGAGCTTTGTGCGGCTCAAGGGGTGACTTTTGAAGGCCAATTATTCCACAGGCTAATCTGCGTAGCACTCAGGCTTAAGCTGTGTGGGCAGGTTTTGTGGCGGGGGAAGACAGCTCTGGTGATGGAGCTCTCAGTGTATCTGTCAGGTCAGCTCCCACCGCCCTGATCTGGGGGGACCTTCTTCGAGGGGTGCTGGGGAGACTCAGTCCCCGTGGCCCAGGCTGTTCTCAGCCTCTGTGCTGTCGGCCCGTGGAGTTTGTGACATGGGGGCCGGAGTAGAGAGCCACCAAAGTCATCTCAGTCAGGGGCAGCGACCAGTCCCCGCTGTGCTGGGCTCGATTCAAACCAGGGACCTGCAGTGCCAGCCCTGCCAGGCATGAGCAATGCCCCAAGGCACCGGTCCACATGTGCACGGCCAGGCCAGTGGGAGGTTTGCTTCCTGGAAAGGTTCTCGCCCAGGCCAGGCCCCCCCACGCTGCCCCCAGGAAACTCCCACTGTCCTGCACTGCCCAGAGTCTCAAACCCACTCTCAGCTCGCCAGACACTGCTCTTAAAGGGACAGCTCCCACTAGCCAACTACAAACCCTCCAAACCCAGCGCTAAACCCCTGTCAACTCAGCATCCAAATTCCCCTCTGTTTGGCAGCGTAAACCCCCCTCTGTTTGGCAGCGTAAAACTCCAGTCATTATTCCAGGGGTCTCGCATTACTCCCTCCTCCCCTGAATGGCTCATCAGCCAGGTCTGACCCTACAGCCTTCAGCCCAGGCTGCTCCTACATCAGCTCCCAGAGCAGCCAGAAGAAAACCTGCTGCTCTCCGCCGGAGCAGCCCCAGGGGATACAGCCCCAGGACTGCAATGTGAGGTGACCAGGGTCTGAGACCAGCACACCAACTTGTGGTTAGAGCCAGTGCATCCAAGCGTAGTGACACCGCTGCTTGGGTCGTCTGCAGCGACCCAGCCCGGCTCTCTGGAGCTAAGAGCCGGGCTTAGATTTGTGCCTGGACTGAGCCCTGGCACCTCCGGGCCTGGCAGTTCAGAGCCCCGGCATCTCCGGGCCTGGCAGTTCAGAGCCCCAGCACCTCCGGGCCTGGCAATTCAGAGCCCCGGCGCCTCCGGGCCTGGCAGTTCAGAGCCCCGGCGCCTCCGGGCCTGGCAGTTCAGAGCCCCAGCACCTCCGGGCCTGGCAATTCAGAGCCCCGGCACCTCTGGGCCTGGCAGATCAGAGCCCCGGCACTTCCGGGTCTGGCAGTTCAGAGCCCCGGCACCTCTGGGCCTGGCAGTTCAGAGCCCCGGCACCTCCAGGTCTGGCAGTTCAGAGCCCCGGCACCTCCGGGCCTGGCAGTTCAGAGCCCCGGCACCTCCGGGCCTGGCAATTCAGAGCCCCGGCGCCTCCGGGCCTGGCAGTTCAGAGCCCCGGCACCTCCGGGCCTGGCAGGTCAGAGCCCCGGCACCTCCGGGCCTGGCAGTTCAGAGCCCCGGCACCTCCGGGCCTGGCAGTTCAGAGCCCCGGCACTTCCGGGCCTGGCAATTCAGAGCCCCGGCACCTCCGGGCCTGGCAGTTCAGAGCCCCGGCGCCTCCGGGCCTGGCAGTTCAGAGCCCCGGTACCTCCGGGCCTGGCAGTTCAGAGCCCCGGTGCCTCCGGGCCTGGCAGTTCAGAGCCCCGGCACCTCCGGGCCTGGCAGATCAGAGCCCCGGCACCTCCGGGCCCGGCAGGTCAGAGCCCCGGCACCTCCGGGCCTGGCAGATCAGAGCCCCGGCGCCTCCGGGCCTGGCAGTTCAGAGCCCCGGCACCTCTGGGCCTGGCACATCAGTTACATCATTGCTTGAGCCCTGGCACCTCTTTGCATGAGGCCTGGCACTTCTTTCAGTACAAATTAAGTGCTGTCTAAAAGCCGCTCCCATTTGAGCTAAACGGCCAGGCATGTTAGCCTAGAGGCTGCAGCAGGCTCAGAAACCATTGCACGTGGTCTACTTGCTATCCCTCGACAAAGCGCCAGGCTGTTAGCCTGGGTAAAGGGCCATCCAGAAATTACATACCGCATTCAGGGGTGGAGGGGTCCTTAGTTCTCCCAAGGTGGTCTCAGTGTCACAAGGAGTGGGTGGGTCTTGAAAATCACCCGCAAACGTGTTACGGAATTCATGGACAGCCCCTAACACAAGCACGGAATGTGGCCCGTTTCTTCGAAAAGGCAGGTTGGCTCCACGGATGAGCCCTGGGTTCTATTCCCAGCTCTGCCTGCCGTGACCTTCACCCTGGAATTGGGGGTCACAGTTGCCTCCTGTCAGGCCTGGGTTGTGCGGGGCAGAGAAATGGGCTGAGGGATCAGGAGATCAGCTGGGTTTAGACCCCACGGGCTCTTGGTTTACAGCACAGTGCGCCATCACCTTGGCTGCAGGGCCTGGGGCATGGCAGAGGCATTGTTGTGTCACAAATGTGTGAACTATTGTAGTGTGTGGGAACCAGGGGTGCCATTTGGGGGGCACAGGGGAGGGTCTAGCTTGCCCCCCTCCCGAGATTCCTAGGGGAAGTCTACTCACCCTAGCCCCAGACGGAGCTCTAAACTGCAACAGCTTGAGTGTGATATGTGATGAGTTCAGAAGCTGGGAGCATCACGGGCTTTGGGGCAGGGAGTTTCTTTATAAACAGAGGCAGGGTGATTAAGATAATAAAAGGCTTGTCATTAAAGTAAATTAAGGATCCCCAGGCACTTCAGTTAAAAGATAGGAAACATAGGGTAGGAATAAGAGGAGAGATTGGAGAGAGGTAAATAGTGGTGTCCCTCAGGGGTCTGTACTGGGACCAGTCCTATTCAACATATTCATAAATGATCTGGGAAAAGGGGTACACACTGCCATGGTAAAATTTGCAGATGATACAAAATTACTCAAGATAGTTAAGTCTGAAGCAGATTGGGAAGAGTTACAAAGGGATCTCCCAAAACTGGGTGACTGGGCAACACAATGGCAGAAAGAAAAGGAGGACTTGTGGCACCTTAGAGACTAACAAATTTATCTGAGCATAAGCTTTCGTGAGCTACAGCTCACTTCATCGGATACATCCCGATGAAGTGAGCTGTAGCTCACAAAAGCTTATACGCAAATAAATTTGTTAGTCTCTTAGGTGCCACAAGTCCTCCTTTTCTTTTTGCGGGTACAGAGTAACACGGCTGCTACTCTGAAACAATGGCAGAAGAAATTCTGTGTTGATAAATGCAAAATAATGCACTTGGCAACATATAATCCCAACTCTACATACCACATGATGGGGTCTAAATTAGCTGAACCCGTCAAGAAAGAGATCTTGGAGTCACTGTGGATAGTTCTCTGAAAACATCCGCTCAGTGTGCAGCAGCGATTAAAAAAGTGAACACAATATTGGGAATCATTAGGAAAGGGGTAGATAATCAGAGAAAAATATCATATTGCCTCTCTATAAATCCACAGTATGCCCACATATTGAATAGTGCGTGCAAATTTGCTCACCCCATCTCAAAAAGGATATATTGGATTTGGAAAAGGTACAGAGAAGGGTGACAGAAATGATTCCGGGTATAGAGCACCTTTTGTATGAGGAGACATTAAAAAGTCTGGGACTTTTCAGCTTGTAAAAAAGACGACGAAGGGGGGATATGAGAGAGGTCTATAAAATCATGACTGGTGTGGAGAAAGTGAATAGGGAAGTGTTATTTACTCCCTCCCATAACACAAGTGCTAAGGGTCACCCAATGAAATTAATAGGCAGCAGATTGTGGCCGAGAAGCTGGATAGGAGTCAGCAGTGGGCCCTCGTTACCAAGAAGGCCAATGGCATATTGGGTTGTATTAGTAGGAGCGTTGCCAGCAGATCGGGGGAAGTGGTTATTCCCCTCTATTCGGCACTGGTGAGGCCACAGCTGGAGTACTGCATCCAGTTTTGGGCCCCCCGCTACAAAAGGGATGTGGACAAATTGGAGAGAGTCCAGCAGAGGGCAATGAAAATGAGTAGGGGGCTGGGGCACATGACTTACGAGGAGAGGCTGAGGGAACTGGGCTTATTTAGTCTGCAGAAGAGAAGAATGAGGGTGGATTTGATAGCAGCCTTCAACTACCTGAAGGGGGGTTCCAAAGAGGATGGAGCTCGGCTGTTCTCAGTGGTGGAAGATGACAGAACAAGGAGCAATGGTCTCAAGTTGGACATTAGGAAACACTACTTCACTAGGAGGGTGGTGAAGCACTGGAATGGGTTCCCTAGGGAGGTGGTAGAATCTCCATCCTTAGAGGTTTTTAAGGCCCAGCTTGACAAAGCCTTGGCTGGGATGATTTAGTTGGTGTTGGTCCTGCTTTGAGCAGGGGGATTGGATTAGACGACCTCCTGAGGTCTCTGCAACCCTAATCTTCTATGATTTAAAACAAACAAACAAAAAAAGAATTTCTTCACAGTGAATCTGTGGAACTCTTTGCCAGGGGATGTTGTGAAGGCCAAAAGTAGAACAGGGTTCCAATAAGAACTAGATATATTCATGGAGGATAGGTCCAGCAATGGCTATTGTTAGGATATAGATATTCAGGCCTGTCTGCAAAGGCCTGTACTTTAAGAATTTAGGTGTATTCTTATCGCTTGGCTAGTTCTAGAGGTATAAAAGAAAGAAATCACTGTCTGCCGGTGTAAGGGCCTTCTCTTACTGTGACAGTTTGTGGCCCTGTGCTTAGGCTCAGGCCTTTGGCTAAGCAGCAGAGGCAGCCATAAGCTGGGAAGCGAACGGTCACATCCTCACATTCCAAACTAGTCACACTGAAATAAGGTGCTATTGGGCTGTTAGGCACTATCAGGACAGGATAGTTCCTATCACCTCCAGAGAAAGGGAAGTGCCTAGACAATGTAAAAGGAAACTTAGTTTGATAGCATCCTGTCTGGCAAGAACTCACTTATCAATAGCTGGGATGTGAAATCCTCACTTCTGTATTGTTTTGTCATTATAGTTCCCACTTTGCTGTTGTTTGTCTGTATAATCTCTGTCTGGTTCTGTGATTGTTCCTGTCTGCTGTATAATTAATTTTGCTGGGTGTAAACTAATTGAGGTGGTGGGATATAATTGGTTACATAATCATGTTACAATATGTTAGGATTGGTTAGTTAAATTTCAGGAAAATGATTGGTTAAGGTATAGCTAAGCAGAAGTCAAGTTTTACTATATAATCTGTAGTCAATGAGGAAGTGACTGGGTGTGGGTGGGGGTGGGGGTGGGCATGTGGGTGTGTGAGATGGGAACAGGGAATGGGGGTAAGAAAATTGGAATCATGTTTTGCTAAAGGGGGAAATGGGAACAGGGAATGGGAGTAAGGAAGTTGGAATCATGTTTAGCTAAGGGTAGGAATGGGAACAGGGACACAGGTGTAAGGCTCTGTGGTGTCAGAGCTGGGAAGGAGGATACTAAGGAAGGAAACTGGAATCATGCTTGCTGGAAGTTCACCCCAATAAACATCGAATTGTTTGCACCTTTGGACTTCGGGTATTGTTGCTCTCTGTTCATGCGAGAAGGACCAGGGAAGTAAGTGGGTGAAGGAATAAGCCCTCTAACATCTTGGTGCCAGTGACTCGGATGCATCGCATTGGATAGGTGAGTGGCAGCCTGTAAGTCCCCCTCCCCAACAGTCCGCGCAGCTGCTTGGAGGGGGTATCGCGAACTCTCGTGATGGTAGTTGCGGGTTCTGGCAAGCCAGGGTAAAGGATTTTTTGGATGAATGGATAAGGGAGGACCAGGGCCCATACCAGGTACAGGGGTCAACCTGGGATAAGATTAAAAAGGAAATGGAGGAAGTGTTAGGGGACCCAGAGGTATGGGGGGTGGCTGAGGAGCCCACCCTCCTTGGTATATGGGTAGGGGAAGAAGGTCCCTACCCATGGGGACTGAATGCCTCCCAGGGAAAAGAGGCACTTCAGTCTGCTTGAGAGGTTTGAAGTAAGGGCAGCATTATGGGAAGCTGCCAGTAATCTTTCAAGTTTGGTGCTGCTTCAGCAAGGGCTGCTGAAGGGTTGTAAATTAGTTAGGGGTAGTGAAAGATGATTTGGCACAAAAGGGTTTAAGGTCAAAAGCAGAGTTAACAGACCACCTTTAGAGACTGGATCTGAGACTTGGTCCTGGGGGAGTGGAGAAAAAAAAAAAAAAATAAAAGTTTCAAAGTGCAACCTGCCTTTCCACACTCTTTTGTTTTTCTGAAGTTTTAATGGAGGGTACTTTGGATACTTATGTGAGATGTCAAGAAGGAAGTTTTTGTTTAATGATAAAACCCAGTTATATAAATGTAACTGTATGTGCAACTCTGGGCAGTCACATTGGATGGAAGCTTGGTAATTAGATTATCCAAGGGGGTCAGGTCGAGTGGCTACTACCACCACTATGCTTCTGTCCCCAGAAGCCTTTATAGCTATTCTGAGGGAAAATGGGCCCTTTTCCCACAGAAATGGTCTATAGGGGACTGCTGCAGGCAGCAGGCAGAGAGAGAATCTGAGCAAAATTATTTGACTATTGGGTAATGTAATCAAAATCACTAAAGGATGGAAGAGGTTTCTTTTGGAACTTAACTTGGCTGCCCCTAGTTGTGTCTAGTTGTACAAGATGGAAGTGTAATCAGGGTACAGTTGTGTAAAAAAGAGTAATCACAGTGCAAGGGATGTTAGGCAAAACAGAATTTTGTGTGTGTGTGCACAGGTAAAAGAAAAGGAAAAGGGGAGGAATGATGGGAACACTGAGCCTTGGGATGGCTCTGGGGGATTAGATTGTTGCTTTGGTGGGTGTGCATGAAAACTCTGTAGGCATGGGGGAGGCAGTTATACCTTGTGTAAAATTAATTTGGCTAATATGATGTTATGGAGGTTAAACTATATGGAAGGAATTTGCATTTTCCCAGGACATGTGCGGTGTATATTGGAGAAGGGTAAAAGAAATGCAAATAAAAATGGTACTTAATTAAAATCCTAATAGGGCTCCAAAAGGAGCCACAATAGGTTGTGCTTTCTTTTTCAGATCTGTGTGTTTTGGAGCAGGAGATGAAAGTGGAAAGTAATCAGAACTCTGGTGGAAGTAAAATGCTTCCCTTTTAAGACAGTGTCTGAGCTGCTAACAGCTTTGGATCCAGAAGCAAGCTAGTAAGCCTCTGTGTGCAAATGCAAATTACCTAGCTGATGGGCACAAAGGAGCTGCAAATAACTGAATACATCTGGTCAGCAAACAAGCTACTAGAAGACTCAGATTATGGCCCTTCAGGAAAGGGAGGTGAAAAAAAAAAAAAAACAAGTCAAGCCTGAAAATAAGGGGGACAGGTTAACCTTAAGGGGTGTGTGTGTGTGTGTGTGTGTACAGTGCTAAAATCTGAAGCTGTGTCTCAGCTATTACCTGAGAATAAACTTAAAGCTTGGTACAGCAGAGAAACTATTGCAAACTTGGTCTGTTGTACAAGAGGGGAAACTGAGGTACACCATCTCATGAATTTCATAAATGACCAGTGAGTGAGGTAATTCACTAGCCTGACTATAGAACAAAATAAGGACAGTCTGGAGGTAATTCTTCTGTTTTTCCTGCAAGTAGCAAGGACATTTGTAAAAGAAAGTGGTATTATTATTAAGCAATAATCTGTCCCCACCATGGGGAAGGAAATTGTTTCTTTTGTTTTTCAGACACTCTACAAGCAAGCTGGCGCCAGCGGGAAAAATAACCCAGAATACCATGGATCTATGTTTTGTGTTGTTTGTCTGTGGTGTTTGTCTTGTTGCTAGCATTGTTGTGTTTTAATGAACAGAAAACCTCATGATATGGGTGGGGGGTGGCTTCAAAAGGCTGGCCTTGGGGGGGGAAGATGTGTATGGGAATGCAAATTCTCAACTAGGAGGCCAGGACCTGTGTAATAGCTACCGTGGTACCTGGAAATGGAATGGCAACTAAGGTGGCCCCCACAAGCCCTATGGAAATAATGAAAAGGGGAGGAGCTCACTGGGAATTAATGGAGGGGTGTGTAAAATAGTGTAAATCAATAGAAGATGTTTGGATGTGCCCCTCTCCTATGACTATAGAGGAGCAGGATCAATGGCCTATGCAAGGGGTGGACAATTGGGTGTACTGTGTATAAGGTGTTTTGCTGGGAATGTACATATTACTGGGGGCACAATTACACCGGCCCATAACCAAACTACACCCATCTACATGCTGCTATATGGACTTTGGTGCACAAATGGATCTGTGAATCTTATTGCTGTGAATAAGCCAGTGCCTACTGCCTGATTCCATACCAAGTGGTCAAGCTGGTTTGGACAATATCCCATTTCTCTGTGAACATTCAATGGACTTTTGATATGGACAAAAGCATACAAAACTTGCAGGAGCAGCTTGTTGCAACTGCCAGCAACTGGACACAAGATCGTGACCCCATCGAAGGAGGAGAGGCAGTATTTTGGGGGTGTCTCGGATGTTGGACCATACTGCAGTGGTCAGGACTCGGTGTTGCTGTGGATTTTGTATTGTTAACTATACTTGTGTTACGTTGCATAGGGAGATAACCTATTAGGAATGTAATAAGCCCTCCAAACCCTGCAGTGTACTAGACAACCCGGACCCAACCTTCTCAGGCCCACTCTAATGGGAAGTCTGGAACACTAATTGGAATAAGTGTGGTATGCCCGTATGAGAGAAGGTGCAGGGCACTATACTACACAAGGGGCAATGGGACAAATGGAATATCGACACCTTCCACCTTGATGCCTGGCCCTATCAGGAAATGTGTCGCCATATGTCCTATGCTTTTCCAGGGATACCTGGGCAGGAGGATCCCAAAAGAAAAAAAAGGGGTGGAGTGTTAGGATATAGATATTCAGGCCTGTCTGCAAAGGCCTGTACTTTAAGAATTTAGGTGTATTCTTATCGCTTGGCTAGTTCTAGAGGTATAAAAGAAAGAAATCACTGTCTGCCGGTGTAAGGGCCTTCTCTTACTGTGACAGTTTGTGGCCCTGTGCTTAGGCTCAGGCCTTTGGCTAAGCAGCAGAGGCAGCCATAAGCTGGGAAGCGAACGGTCACATCCTCACATTCCAAACTAGTCACACTGAAATAAGGTGCTATTGGGCTGTTAGGCACTATCAGGACAGGATAGTTCCTATCACCTCCAGAGAAAGGGAAGTGCCTAGACAATGTAAAAGGAAACTTAGTTTGATAGCATCCTGTCTGGCAAGAACTCACTTATCAATAGCTGGGATGTGAAATCCTCACTTCTGTATTGTTTTGTCATTATAGTTCCCACTTTGCTGTTGTTTGTCTGTATAATCTCTGTCTGGTTCTGTGATTGTTCCTGTCTGCTGTATAATTAATTTTGCTGGGTGTAAACTAATTGAGGTGGTGGGATATAATTGGTTACATAATCATGTTACAATATGTTAGGATTGGTTAGTTAAATTTCAGGAAAATGATTGGTTAAGGTATAGCTAAGCAGAAGTCAAGTTTTACTATATAATCTGTAGTCAATGAGGAAGTGACTGGGTGTGGGTGGGGGTGGGGGTGGGCATGTGGGTGTGTGAGATGGGAACAGGGAATGGGGGTAAGAAAATTGGAATCATGTTTTGCTAAAGGGGGAAATGGGAACAGGGAATGGGAGTAAGGAAGTTGGAATCATGTTTAGCTAAGGGTAGGAATGGGAACAGGGACACAGGTGTAAGGCTCTGTGGTGTCAGAGCTGGGAAGGAGGATACTAAGGAAGGAAACTGGAATCATGCTTGCTGGAAGTTCACCCCAATAAACATCGAATTGTTTGCACCTTTGGACTTCGGGTATTGTTGCTCTCTGTTCATGCGAGAAGGACCAGGGAAGTAAGTGGGTGAAGGAATAAGCCCTCTAACAGCTATTAGCCAGGGTGGACAGGGATCCAACACCATGTTCTGTATGACTCTCGCCTCTGTTTGCCAGAAGGTGGAATGGGTGACTGGGGATGGACACTTGGTGATTACCTGTTCTGTTCATTCCCTCTGGGGCATCTGGCATTTTCCACTGTAGGAAGACAGGCTACTGGGCTAGATGGACCATTGGTCCTACCCAGTATGGCCATTCTGATGTTATTATATAGAACCCAGATGTATTTGCTCCTCGCTATAGCCAACTAGACCCTGCTCTCCTCCCAGAGCTAGGATAGAATCCAGGAGTCCTAATGGGGTCTCTCTCTCCACAGAGTTAGTAATAAAGTAAGAATAGACATTAAAATTTTAAACCTAAAATTGTCCCTTAAGTGACTTGCCACAAGACGTCAGAACATGTTATTAGAGCTGAGTGGGTCTAATATTGATTTAATTTTCTTTCTTTTATAAAGGAAATAGATACTGGGCTCCTGTCAAAAAACTAGAGTTTTCAAGTGCCTAAGTAGCCCCAGGTATCACGGTTAAAGTTGCCCCCCTGCCCACCAAAATCTGAAATGGCACCCCTGGTGGGGCACACACTGGAGCAGCACAACGCAGGAGTGCCGTGTGGGCTGCATGGCACTTAGCAGGTCTGGAATTGCGGTAACACCTAGAGATCCTGACCAAGGTCCCTTGTGCCAGGTGCTGGACACACACACAGTCCCTGCCCCAAAGCGCTTAAAATCGAAGTCAGGAGTTTGAACCCCAAGGGGGGTCACACACCGGTGCCAGGGGGTTGTGACCTACCTGCCCTTCCTGTAATGCTGAATGGGAGGGGGCTGCCAGGTGGGATCCCCGAATGGAGAAGCTAGAGACTCATTGATCTAGGGCTGAGACAAGAGACAAAGGGGGGGTCCCAAGTAATGGGTAACAGCAAGATAAGTGTGGCAAGCAGCTGCCACAGCACACCCACTGCTTAACTAGGGGTGAGCGTGGGGCAGGCCCGCTCTAGCTGGAAACCCAGAGAAAGGCAGTGTTGCCTAATGGATTGAGCCTTGTCTGGGTTGTCCCCCTCCCCGGTTAGCTGTAAAGTATGGATCTATTTCATTGCATTGTTTGATATTAATGAGGTTAAAATGGTTTTTGCATATGTATGTTAACGTTATGCTGTGTTACAGGAGGGCGTTATACGTTTATAACGTTCATGGATTTTGTTTCCATTTGGTATTCTGACGTTTGTACCAAAAAGCAAACTCTGATAAGAACCTAACTAAAAAAAAGGAAAAAGAACAGAGCTCGGTATTCTGATCATCATCTGCGCATTCACCTCTCCTGGGGTGCGGTAGTGACACAAGCTAGTTGCTTTTTGCCTCTTTGCACCATCTGGTGTGTAGTTCTGGAAAGACGGTCAACTCATCCACCCTCAGAGCTGTACAGGGCCGGATGTCTCCCTTCCCCCACAGCTTGGGTCGTCCCTTAGACCTGTGCAATGTGGGTGTGGGGTGCGAACAGGTTTGAATAGGAGGTTTGAATGAAGGATAGCAGCAGCTGCTGCAGGCAGGATTGAGAGGTCAGCAGAGCTGGGGGACGGCCCAGGGCTGGGAGAGCAGGGTCAGGGAGAGCTGTGGGTCAGGAGGATTAAGTAGCTAGACCATCACGTGTGAAGGGCAAGAGCTGATCTGCTGCTCACAGGGACACTGGTTTCAATCTGGAGTCACTCCACTGAAGCCAGAGGCTGTCTCTGGATTGACACCAGTGCCTGCGACAGGGCTGCCACCTGTCCAGGCTCTCCCAGGATTGTCCCTTTTCTGACGTATCTGCCCAGGTGTTCAGTGCCCATGGCCAGTTGGCCAGTTTTGTGGGCTCAGCATCATCCCAGATGTCCTGGGTTTTTGTACCTTAATCTGTAATCAGCATCAGGCCCCGTGTCTTAAACGTCCCTGTCTCTCTGCTGTGCCTCAGGAAGTGGAGCTGTTCCTCCAGGGAGCAGCCCTGCCTCTTTCCTCCTGTTCTCTTTAAACCCTCTCTAGCCCGCATGCTGGATGTCCCATCTCTCCCAGGCAGGGGGACCAGGTGCTGAGCTCTCTGGAAAGTGCCCGGGTTCTATGTGACGAGATTCACGGGCTCTGTCCTGGTAAGTCCAGTGCAGGTGCTGCGGGATAATAGCACAGTAACAAACCTGGAGCCACCCAGTCCTTCCCGGCTCTCCCAACTCGCAGACAGCAGGGCTCCAGCCCAGGTCTTCCAGCTCCAAAGCACAGCCCCCACCCCCCCCCCAACACTGCAGTTAAAGAACCCCCACTAGTAGAGCGGGGCCTGTGGCTCATGGTCCAGCAGGTCTGAACACAAGGGCAAATTCAGCGTCAACACATGCAAAGTAAGGCACATTGGAGGGAAAAATGTAAACGACTCACGCACTGTACAGGGGTCTATATATGTCTCCTCTCCCTCACACTGGTGTAAATCAGGAGTGATTCTGTGGAAGCCTATAGAGTTACACTGGTCTAAAACCATTCTATGGTCCTGATCCTGAAGTCAGTGACACACCTATGTACTTTTACTCCAGCGAGTCATCCTGTTAGACTCATGAGCTGTCAGGTTGCCTGTCAACAGACGCAGATGCTGAAAAGGCATTTGATGGGGTGATGTGGCTCTATCTCTGGGGTCTCAAACTTCCAGCCCGTGGGCCATCCGCGTCCTGAGAACCTCCCCACTGTGGCCCGTGGAGGAGAAACGCAGGAAGCCACGCTGCCAGCTCTGTCTGCTGCAGGCACCGTCCCCCGCAGCTCCCATTGGCTGGGGGAGAGGGACAGAGATACCATCACTAGTCGCCGGGCAGAGTCAGCCATGGAGCCGCGTCACTTTTCTCCACAATGAATATAAACAAGTCAAAATTCCGAACACAACTGTCTGATGCCCGCCTTGCTGCATCCTGAAGGTTTCAACTGCTCAGTCACTGAGGTCAAACATCAACAAACTGACAGAATGGAAGCGTTGCCGGGTGTCTGGCAAACACTAAAAACTCGGGGATCGGTCCTGCTTTGAGCAGGGGGTTGGACTAGATGACCTCCTGAGGTCCCTTCCAACCCTGATATTCTATGATTCTATGAACTCTCTGGCAGGGGAAGAATTGTATCAAGTTGTATGACAGTTTTATTAGTGCTAAGAAATTCAAAATAAAAAATACAATATGCACATTTTCTTGTCTGAACACCATCTTCAGCGACTTTACTGGCCCGCTGGGAGGATTTGAGGACTGGCCCTGGCCCTAAGGGAAATTAAGATTGCGACCCCTGCTCTACCTCTCATGGCAGGGTTAAGGCCAAGTCTATGCTACAGAATTTTGCTGACATAACGAGGGTGGCTAGGAAAAGGAGAAAAATCACACTGAAATGCTCTGCCAGTGTAGACACAGCTTATACCCACTCTGATACAGCTTATGTCATTTAACTGTACTGCCAAGAGAACTCCTTTAGCTGGTAGAAGGTACGTGTCCACGAGGGGACTTTGCCTGTAGAGCTATAGCAGCAAAACCTCTGTAGTGTAGACTAGCCCTAAGAGAATTTGGGTTTAGCTCAATTTTCCTTAATTGGGCTGATGTCTTTCACAATTCTCTGCATTTGGCAGGACTGGCCTCATAGTCCCATGTGCCAGCTAGTTCTCCAAGGACCATTAGATCCAGAGCTGGCACATCACTTTTATGGCCTGTGTTATACGGGAGGTCACATTAGATGATCTAATGGTCCCTTCTGGCCTCACAATCTGAATCTATGACAATCTCCTTGTACAAACTTACCAGGCCCAGATCAAGTCATCACATGATTCTGTGGCAATAGTAGTGATCAGTGCGGGGGCAGAGCAACTCATAGTTGTGGGAACAACTGGATGGGCTATGGAGCACATTTCTGATACCCTACCTGCAAGGGAAGATGGAAGACTGAGAAGGGCAGAGTTAAGGGCATTGGGGGCTTAACTGGGAATTTCCAGACTTTCAAGCTTTGGGGTTTCTTGTAAGTTTCACCAGAACTCTAAATGACCTGTCTCTATAATGGCTTCTTGGGGTTTTTCGCTCGCTCCAGGGTCTCACAGCTGGTGAGCTGCAAGGCGTCCTGAACAAAGTTTTGTGTCTAGATCAGTATCCCATCTCAGACACGCTGGCAGTGTCAGGTTTGAGAACCTGTGGCAGTTTCCTTTTACAGCAGTGTCTCTGTCCCTGTTCGTTGCATCCCCCACACTCTGAGCACCTATCAGAACCAGAGATTATCTAGCCACGCTGTGACCCGGGCACCACGTGAAACTGCCGTGCTGGGGGGAAGGCCAAGACAGGAATTAAGAGCCGGAGCCACCCACCAAACTGAATCTATGGATGGAGCATTTGGAAAGGCCCCAGCCCACCGGTGAGGACACTGGCCTGCGTGTGTCAATTGCTGGAGAATCTGCAGGGGATCAATTCCTTTTGCCACTGTTACAGTGTGGGCTGCAGGGGCATACAGCATCAGGCACTGTCTATCTAGAATCGCTTATCTCCTTTCCTGTATCTTGCTGTGTCAGTTCTTGGGCTGCTCAGTGATTCGGGCTCCCGGGCACGGCTGCAATGCACAAGACCGATCATCCCAGCAAGGTGTAACTGGGAAGGGCCTAGGAAAGGACCTCTTAGGCAGCATCTCCCCAGAGGCATCCCGGTTCCCTGTCACTGTCTCCCAAGGGAAGGGCTGGGCGCCCCATGGCGCGGGGGTGTCAGAGTCGGGCTGAACCTGTGTGCGAGCGACTGGGTGGCAGAAGGCCCCATGAGGGGGAAGGGCAGGGGAGAACAGGGCGGGGCAGCGGGGGGGTTATCTCATCCTGTGCCTGCCACAGGGTAGATCAGCTGATGAAAAGGAGGCTTCGAAGCTGCGGGCGCTGGGTTTAGCCTCCCAGAGCCCTCGCTGCTCAGTGGAGTGATGCCAGAATCCCCCCGGCACCCAGACCTGGCCGGCCCGACTGTCCCAGTCTCTGACCGATCACTCCACGGACACTGACTGCTCCCTGTTCTGTAGCCCACCAGGATGGCAGGAGCTCCCCGTCCCTTCCTTCTTTTCCTCCTGCTGGTTTCCCAGCCCAGGGGTAAGTTACGCGGGGCTGGATCCACCCCAGCGGGGGGGCTGGAAATGAAAGGGTGAATCTTGGGAGGGGATGGAAGCAGGAGCTGGGCCGGGCTGGGAGGGTCTCACTCCCCTCAGGGATCCAGTGCAGTCTGAGCCCAGCCAGCGCGAGGGCCTGATCCTGCGTCCCTGACCCACATGTTGCCCAAGCAGAGGGAAAGTTGGAGAGACATGGCGCCGACTCTTGGCCTCTGTTCCTGGCTGGCCTCTTCTCCGCTCCCCCCCCCACCATCCCGTGCCGTCCACGATGGAGGTTCTCTCCTTCGCCCTGTGGGGTGTTTGTTCGCAGGAGGGTAGTTTGCCAGGCAGTGACCCTCAGCCACCCTGGGTACTCACCGGGGCTGCTGCCTCCATGAAAAGAACTGAGGGTTTGGGGGGTCACGGGCACATTGTTAAACAAGACAATGACCCCCAGGGAGAGGCAGGAAGGCCCAGCAGTGAGAGCCCAGAGCTGGCCGACAGGAGAGCTGGGTTCTCTCCCTTTACAACTCCAGCATTGCTGTAACCTCAGCACCCTCTGGAAGAGGCAGCAGGGAGAGCAAGAAACAGGTGGCTAGGGAATGAAACCCACAGCCTGGCGTCATGGCCCCAGAACCCTCCCCTCCTGTTCCCGACTCTGCCAGTGACCCGGTGCAGGTCACTGCACCACTCTGTGCCTCAGTTTCTCCATTTGGAGATCATTTATTACCGGCCCTTTAAAAATTCCTCCAGTCCTGCATGATGAATGCCATTGGGTAACACTGAGTTCCTGTGTGAAAGGAGATTTCCCCACCTACCCATAGGAGAGGAGAAATTTTAAAGGGACAGGACTGTATTTCCCTCCTACACACGGCATATCATGTGGCTTAATTCAGGGATTCCAAGGCCAGAAGAGACCCTTGGGGTCATCTAGTCTGACCTCCCATCTAAGACAGGCCCAAGAATTCACTGATGGGCGTAAGGGGCCCAGGGGCTCAAACCAGTGAGGTGCTAACAAAGGTCAAAGAGCTTTTGTAATTCACACTCTGTGACTGGAGGGAGTTGCAGTGCCAGGTCGGGGATGGCTGGGCTTGGTCTGTTTCCTGGACCCTTTTATTCTGTGTTGTCAGACGCAAGTCCTGCTCAATCAGTTTGTCTCCCCAAACTGATGAACGGTATTCTGGGAGAATCAGTCGTCCTCCCGCTTGATTCCGGGGAGATGTTCAAGAGCATCACCTGGTCCGCACCCAGCCCGCGCCAGGACGCACCCTCAGGCAGAAGGGTGCGTCTTGCTGTTGTCACACCGGGGGGCCCCGGAGCCCTGCCCCGTCTCACTGTGGAGGACGAGAGATACAGAGGGCGAGTGAGACTCCACGGCCAGAGCTATTCGCTGGAGATCAGCGACCTGACGATGGCAGATGAGGGTGAATATGGAGTAGCGGAAAACACAGTCGCACACAATATGTACTACTGTGACTATCCATTGCTCATCTACAGTGAGTGTCTATGCGTGTGGGTGGGGGGAGGTGCAGACGCTGGGAGCGGGAGGTGGTAATGTGGACTTCAAGTGAGATGCCGGCTTCACAAGAAGCTTTTAGCAGACCGTTTGGTATCTGGAGGGGCACCTTGGGGTGAGCCAGGACTTCCCTCTGGGACCAAGCTATTACAGTACTTAAAGCTCTCTGAATGAACAAAGGAGAAGGATGGATAGATAGATGGATTGGTGTGTAAGGGATAGATAGATAGATAGATAGATAGATAGATAGATGGATTGGTGTGTAAGGGATAGATAGATAGATAGATAGATAGATAGATAGATAGATGGGGTGTATGGGGATAGATAGATAGAGAGATAGACTAGATGATAGGTGTGTATTGAGATGGATAGTTGATAGCCCAAGTCTAGGGTTTGGGCTTGGACTCACAGCTTAAAGAAAATAAGCAGAAGGCTATTGGGGAAAGGCGAGAGATAGACAGAGACAGGGGAGGACAGGGTAGGGGAGACACAAAGGTAAAGTTGCAGCCTATTCACAGGGTCCTGCCATAAGCCTACAATGTCTACAAACATGGCTCCTGCAGACCCTGAATCTGTCCCTTGGGGAGAGTGGGGGGCAGCTAAACCCCTCCCCTGAACAGGATCTGGCCCCTGGCTGGAAGAGTAGGGTGACCAGATGTCCTGATTAGGGGCATTGTCTTATATAGGCAACATTACAACCCCCCCCCCCCCCCCAAAAACGAAGTGTCCCGATTTTTCACACTTGCTATCTTATGGAAGGTGACCTCTCCTGTCCCAGCCACATGGCGCAGTGAGGTTAGGTGTTGCTCTCACACGTGGGGGAAAGTTGCTAAGGGGGAGAGATCCCTGTGTGTCAGCTCCCCGGCCTGTAGTCTCAGGCCATCAGCGGGGGGAGCCTGCAGCAGGTTCTCACCTCGGCAGCCTCTGTACAGAGTTATTTTGTATTTCCTGCCCCCATCTGGGCCACAGAGCGACTGTCGGAGCCGGAGATCAGGGTCCATCCTGTGATGATTGGGAACGGCACTTGCAACGTGACCTTCACCTGCAGTGCTGGGGAGAGAGCCAGGCACCTCAATTACACCTGGACACGTCCAGCAGGAGGCGCCGTTCTCGCCACCGAGGAATCCCTGCTGCTCCAGCACAGACTGGGGGACGAGGACTCGCCCATCACCTGCACGGCCACAAACCCCGTCAGCAACAGCTCGGCCAGCGCCTCCCCCAAGGTGGCCTGTGAAGGTGATGCTCGCTCCATCCCCCCCACTCGAGCGCACGCAGCAGGGAACGGCCCATGCGGGCCTGGCTCGTACACCCCCCTGCTGCTCTGGCTGGGTTCTGGGGCACAGTGAGCACCACTAGTGGGCTCGCAGGCTTTTTAAGGGAACTACTCCCCAATTCCTACACCCCACCCTGGCACTGGGCAGGAAGGTCTGTCGCTGGGGGGCACCAAGGGTCTGGCCCAAAGGGAACAGCTGGGTGTTTGCATGCCAGCTCACTGGGGTCTTTGGAGTCAGAGCTCCCGGCACTCGGTATAGATTTGGGTTTCCAGACGGCGCGAAGCCCCTAAACATTGATTTATTCCTTCAGGTCCCGTTCTGCCCCAGACCCCAGCGCTGTCCTACTGCCGCGCCAAGGGGATCCTTGTGCTGGGGGTGCTGGGAGCCCTGCTGGCCGGGATCCTCATGGTGCACGTCCTCCCCGCGAGGGAGCAGAGACGGCCGTGAGAGGAGAGGAGCTTCCACTGTGGCTGTTCATTCCTCTGCCTCCGGGCTGGAGTTTCCCACGCGAGCCAGCCAATGAATGAGAATGCCCCATCGCCCACTGCAAAAGCCTCAATTTCCCTTCCCCTCAGGAAACAGGAGCACAGCGACTCTATTGCGCTAGACTCAGCCAAACGTGTAGCAATCCCGGATCCTCCGCCCGGCTGTTCTGGGGCACAGGGCAGGGGCATCTCCAGGATCGGAGTCTCTCTCTGGCCCAGTGACCATGGAGTTATGTATAGAAAGTGGAACAGCTGGGATAGGAGTGGCTGAGAGACACCCTCCCAAACAGCCTGGTGCACAGGGTCTTCCACGGGGACGTGGGAGATCTTGGTTCACGTCCTGCTCTGAATCAGGCAGCACTGGGATTTGACCCCATGTCTTCCACATCCCAGCTGAGTGCCCTGATCTCTAGGTGACGGGGACTAGGGACTCCTGCTCTCACTTTGGTTTTATCTGAGAAATGGCTGAGCTGGCTCAGGTCCCCATCTCCAGGCGAGGGTTAGTGGCTGAGGGTCCCGGCTGGAGAGAGGCACCTAGTGCCAGCTGTCCCTGTGGGGTGGAAGGCCCAGATCAATAGGAGCTGTGAATCTGGGCCCTAAACCCCACCCCTTTCCTCTGCATTTCACTCCTGGCCTGCTCAGCTTGCGGGCCTCTGAAAATCCCTTCCTTGGGTGCCGAGCTCTGCCCATGTGTAGGACTGCTGAATTTCTATTTGCAGAAAATAGAACACCCTTGCCTCGCCCTTGCTCCGCCCCTTCCCTGAGGCCCCACCCCCACTCCCTCCATCCCCCCTCCCTCCGTTGCTCGCTCTCCCCCACCCTCGCTCACTCACTCATTTTCACCAGGCTGGAGCAAGGAGTTGGGGTGTGAGAGGGGGTGCGGGCTCTGAGGTGGGGCTGGAGATGAGGGGTTTGGGGTGGAGGAGGGGCCTCCAGGCTGGGGGTTGAGGCCGAGGGGTTTAGAGTGTGGGAGGGGGCTCCAGGCTGGGGCAGGGGGTTGGGGTGTGGGAGAGGTACAGGCTGTGGGCTGGGGAGTGCAGGCTCCGGAGTAGAGCCAGATATGAGGGGTTCAGGGTGTGGAAGGGGGCTCTGGCTGGGGCAGGGGGTTGGGGTGTAGGAGGGGGTGAGGACTCGAGCTGGGGATGCGGGCTCTGGAGTGGCGCCGGGGATGAGGGGTTTGGGGTGTAGGAGGGGGCTCCAGGCTGGGGCCAAGGGGTTCATAGTGTGGGAGAGGGGTCTGGGTTGGGGCAGGGGGTTGGGGTGCAGAAGGGAGTGCGGGCTCCAGGAGGGAATTTGGGTGCAGGAGGGGGCTCAGGGCTGGGGCAGGGAGTTGGGGCATGGGAGGGAGTGCAGGCTGCAGTCTCAGGGAAGGAGTATGGCTGCAGGAGGGGGCTCAGAGCTGGGGCAGGGAGTTGGAGCATGGGAGGGAGTGCAGGGTGCAGTCTCAGGGAAGGAGTGTGGCTGCAGGAGGGGGCTCAGGGCTGGGGCAGGGGGTTGGGGTGCAGGAGGGGGTGCAGGCTCTTGGAGGGAGTTTGGGTGTGGGAGGGGGTTCCAAGCTGGAAAAAGGGGTTGGGACTTGGGAGGGGGTTTGGGGTGCAGGCTCCGGTTGGTGCTTACCTCAGGCAGCTCCGGGGAAGCTGCCAGCATCTCCCTCCGGCTCCTAGGCGGAGGCGCTAGCAGGTGGGTCTGCGTGTTGCCCCCGTCCACAGGTACCACTCCCGCAGCTCCCATTGGTTCCTGGCGGAGCTGGTGGTCTGGGCAGGGGCAGCGTGCGGAGCCCCCATGGCCGCCCCTACGCCTAGGAGCCAGAGGGAGATGCTGGCAGCTTCCCGGGAGCCGCGCGGAGCCGGGCAGGGTAGGGAGCCTGGCCTGCTGCACTGCCGGCTGGACTTTTAAAGGCCTGTGTGAATCTGGCCCACTGTGACTTGCAAAGCAAAGTGAAACTGGAGGGCAGGGCAGGTTTTTGTGCTGCTTGGACCCAGCCTCTCTAAGCGCTAATGAACTCTTCAGTCAGCTTTCACCGCCTGCAGGCGCTGGGCGGGCACTGGGCTTTTAAATCCTGGCTCAGGGAGTGTTTGCACTCAGGGGCCGGCTGCCCTGCTGTTCTGCACAATGCTGAACTAGCTCTTTCACATGGTCTTGTCTGGATTTGCTGCTCAAGGTTTTCTCATTAAAGCGCTTCTGGGAACCAGAATTAATGACTGACCATCTTGCTGCTGAGTCGGCTTTTTCGGGGCGTGTGGTTAATTGCTGCAGACACCTGGCGCCGCAGACCCAGGGAAGCAGGGTGCACAAGCTGCTTGTTTCAGACGAAGTGTAAAGCAGAGGTGAGCAGTGAGTACGGAGGCCACATGGTCCAGTGGAGCGGGGTCCGGAGCCAGCCTGTGTTCAGCAAACCTGGCTTTTAGCCTTGACTCTGCTGGTGCTGGGTGGCCTCTGGCCAAGTTCGGTATCTCAGTTTTCCCATCTGTAAAATACGAACGAAATTAGGAAGGAAGGAGAAGCCAATGTTGGCCTGGGCCTCTTCAGGACATCATCAAACCTCTGCCCTGCTACTGGCTTCCTGTGTGACCCTGGGCAAGTCACTTAGCCTCTCTATGCTTCTGTTCTGCATCCATACAATGGGGATAACAGCACTGCCCTCCCCCACAGAAGGTCTGTGAGGTGCTCAGATAATACTCTATAAGCACCAAAGAAAGAGGGCGAGCGCAGGTTTCTGTGCCAGGCTTGCATGGGGACTGTTTTAAAGCTTAACTCATTTTTTTAATCTCATTCCTTTGTTTCCATCCGAAATCCCCTTGGGACTCTCTGGTTCACACTGCAGCTGTCCCAGGATGCACTGTTCTGTGACATCACCAATAACCAATAGCCTTCGGCTCTATGGGCCCATTGATTTCTGGGCTGCTGTCAGAGGGCAAAAGCAAAGATAAAAGAGAAGCCAGTTGATCTTTATGGCTAGGCTGGGCTCCTGCCTCCGCTTTGAGCGGGGTGTGTATGTGTGTTTGCTGTGACTGTCTGTGGTCTTTCTCTGGCTCTCATTCCCACAGTAACCAGGCACTGCCCAATCAGTAATGTATTTATCCTCTTAGCCCTCTATGCACTCTCGGTGGAACCAGCCAAGCCTGTGAGTGACCCTGCCCTGCCCCGATCAAAGAAACTTGAAGAAGGAAGAAATTCTCCTACGGGGGTCACTGACCAGGGGCGTGATAAGTCTGCGATGATTTAGATTGGTGGCATGTTCAAATCCAGCGGGGACAAGGGGCCTGTGGGTTCTAAGGGCTGGCAAATAACTCCAAGAAGGGATCATTTACCCAGATCTTCTGAACAAAAATACAAACCTTTAAAAAGTCTAAACAAAATCCACCAAGATTTTCCTGGGCCATTAAGGATTGAAAGACCTGAACACCTAATCGGAGTATAACTTTGGAATATTGAGAGAAATTGCTTAAAACGGGGAGATTCCCATTAACAGCCAGGACTAATACTGACTTACTGTCCGTGAAATGAATCAAATATTAAACCCTACGAGGAAAAAGAAGTTTGTCTTACACCAATGCCATCTACTGGATACCGACGGAAGCAGCAGAGAAACTAAGGGAACTGAAATCTGAATATACCGGAGCTGCCCAGTGCCCAATAGAAATCAGAGGTTTGGCCTCCTCCAGCACATCCAGAAAACAGAGTCTATAAACCTGGGGTCACCGTGTGGACCTCGGAGCTGATGGAACCCACGAACGAGCTGCACAAGTCCAGAAGTTCTGAGTCCTGCACACTCAGGCCAGGATGGTGACCAGCCTTCCCCTGTTACACAGCTAAGGAGAAGAAATTTCCTTTCAGGAATTGCATTTCTCTCTCTGTTCTTGAATATTACGTAACGGAAGGTTCTTTGGCTGACTCTACGCTTCTCAGTAACACCTTGTATTAGTTTTTAGCTAACTGGTGCTGTACGCATGCTCTCCTTTGTAAGCCCAAGCAAATTGGCCTAAGAGTGATTTTAAGCAATAACTTTAATTGCTTTTGATATTTTAAACCTGTCCCTTTCAGACCAAGTCATGCAAATAGCAGGGAACATGCTCTTAATGGTGTCTTTAACACAAATACTTCCTTACTCCTGGGAGAAGGACTGGAAGTGTGATAAGTGTTAGAGGTCCTAATGAACTGAGGATCTTAAGTAAATGTAATAAGAATATCATAGTGATTTGCATTGTTGTATGGTCTAACAGCTGAGCCTCGACCCTAGTCTATGACAATTGCTTGCAAGACAGTGTTGGCATGTTCAGTACAAGTTTGGTGTCCCTGACCTTGATCTATAAACTGTTGAATACGTACATATGTGTTTGTGGGTAAATTAATAAGCTATAGATTGCAGATAAAAGCTGACCTGAAAAGAACTCATCATTACAATCAGTAACGGTGACGGGGCGGATCGGCCCCGCACTGGTAAGGAGGGGGTTAATACTTCCCTCCTAGCAGAGGAAGACCCGCCCGAGGCTCTGATGGGCATGCTCCACCTGGAAGTCAGGTATAAAAGCCTGCAAAGCTGCTCAGGCTGACTGTGGTGGAGGAAGGACACTTGGCAGGGGCTCCAGCCCAGGAGCCGTTACAGCCTTT
Organism: Eretmochelys imbricata; assembly: GCF_965152235.1. NCBI lineage: Eukaryota > Metazoa > Chordata > Testudines > Cheloniidae > Eretmochelys > Eretmochelys imbricata. The sequence goes on along the minus strand of NC_135595.1, from coordinate 8,348,787 downwards.
ACCTGCGAGAGCTGAAGAGCCAGAAGCCTGGACCAGAGGCCTGCCACTACCGGAAGCCCAGGGAGCGGCTGGTGCTGAGGAGCCTGGAGACCCCGATACCACATGGACCACTGCTGCAGGAGAGCCGGCAGGCAGTGACCCGGTGAGGGAGTCGTACCTCCCACCCTTATGAGGGCAGCCTGTTTCGGTGGCATTCCCCGCTGACCCTGTGGCAGACCGCTCTGCCCCTGGCAGAGCCCTGGTTTGGAGTCCGGTAGAGTCAGGTGGGTCCGGGCCCCCCTACTGGGGGCTGCCACCCCCTTGTGATGGCCCCCAGGCACCAGCCACTAGGCCATCCTACCCTGCTTCCAAAGGTGGCTGTATTGACTCTGGCAGCTAGGCTGTGCTACCCCATTGGGGAGGAGAATTAGGTGGACTCTGGCCATTGGGCCACACTCCTCTAGAGTCACACTGAAGGGACTCTGGCTGCTAGGCCGCGCTACCCCACTCAGGAAGAGGCAGTAGATGGACTCTGGCCATTGGGCAACACTGTGCTGACAACCGGGGAGGTGTTAGAAAATGGACGTAGGCTTAGAGAGGCAGGGTTACCTCCCACCCTCCTGACTTAAGGGGCCGACGAGGTACTAAACCCGCCACAGTAACCTAACCCTCCCCTGCACTCAATAAAAAGGTGTGATCCTAATTAAATTCCATCACAATATTGGCTACAACACTTATCCAACTGGCAAATCTAGGTTGTTAGAATCTAACTGGCATTTTGGCAACTTCATGAGCTCGCTCGCCGTTCACGCTTACATAGTAACTCCCCTGCACTCGCCCTTTGCCAGCCCCTTCAGCAGTGGTGCTCAGCTCCCAAGGATGCTGTAACAGATGCCCAAGGCCTCTGATGCTGAGTATCAACCTGGTGGGCAGGACTGCAGCATCTGTTTTTTGAGGAGCTCCGGGATCAGGAGCGCAGGTGCCAGAGCTGCCGGGAGCCTGGGCCAGAGCTGGAGTTGGGCAGCAGGGCTGTCCTTTCAGCAGAGTCATAGAATCATAGAATATCAGGGTTGGAAGGGACCTCAGGAGGTCATCTAGTCCAACCCCCTGCTCAAAAGCAGGACCAATCCCCAATTAAATCATCCCAGCCAGGGCTTTGTCAAGCCTGACCTTAAAAACTTCTAAGGAAGGAGATTCTACCACCTCCCTAGGTAACGCATTCCAGTGTTTCACCACCCTCCTAGTGAAAAAGTTTTTCCTAATATCCAACCTAAACCTCCCCCACTGCAACTTGAGACCATTGAGTCCCCATAGTAATGGAGTGAGTCAAAATAACATTCTATGTGCCGTCTGCTCATGGTAGGGGAGCTGTGTGTCCAGAACCGCTTGTCGAAATGACCCAGTCGCTGGCTTTCCTTTGATTACGCTCAGTCCCATTGTTCAGGAAATGGTTGAGGAGTGAGTCATGATTACATACCCCTAGCTGCTTACTGGAGTCTTTCATCTTCCCTCCATTGAATCAGTGCTAATTTCCTTGACTGTACTCCAACAGAAAAATCGAAGTCTGCATGTGGATTTTAGAGCCTTTTTAAACCAGAAATTTTGGACACAGGGCAAAACTTCCAGTGGGAACCTCTGCAGAATGCAGAGGGAACACGTAGGCGTAGACGGACTGAGAATTGAGACAAGATATATGGGCTTTCCAGCTTTGCAAAGGAAACTTCTCGGGAAGAAGCATGAAAATGTGACATGGTTAGATTGAGAGGTTCGGAGATCTGAATAAAGTTACATTTGGGCTGCAAATAGGATCAAGTGTCAAAAGCACATGTGTGTAATAGCCTCTAGATTTTTCTTTTTAATAAGCGTAAATGAAATTCTGTCTCTTCCCCAGACTGTTTACCCATTGGCTGCGGCGTGTGTCGTCCTGCCAAAGCTCTGTGAACTGATGCACAAAGGTGTGTCTGTACCCACCAGTCTCAAGGAAAATTCTCTCCATTTTCCAGAGCCTGGCAGCCTGTATGATGGGGAGCCTGTCTCAAAAGACAAGGGATTGGGAAAAGAGAGCTTTTAAAAAACAACAACAGTGGTTTGGGTTTTTTTGAGTCAGCTGACCTCTTGTTTAAAAAACAACTTTATTTGCGCCACTGACTAGCAGAGGCGGTTTAAGGTTTCGTGGGGCCCTGGGCCAGAGTAAGTGGGGGGGCCCTCCCAATCCCCTCTGTCTGCAGTCCCACTCCCATTTTGCCCCTTCTGCTTGCGGCTCTGCCCCATTCTGCCTCCCACTGTGGCCCCAGCTCCGGGGCCGCAGCGAGGAGTGAGAGCCCTCCAGCCCAGAGGCCATGTCAGGGAGGTAGAGCTGCTCCAGTCCCAGGGCTGCAGCTGGGGTCCCAGCGCTCCTGCCGGGGAGGGGGGGTCAGGGCATGGGGGCGCCCATTTCGCTGGGGCCCCCCAATTGGCCAGGGCTTTTTGGCATGGGCCCCATTGGCCCAGTGGCTAATCCACCACTGCATTAATGCCAAAGGCGATCACCCCGCACCAGTCCTGAAAGGGTTAAGGTGGCCCCGAAGAGGCCACTTCACCTTCTCAGTGGCACCTGAAGGGAGGTCCAGGGATTTATAAATAGTAATTGCTGAGGGAGGCCAGCAGGGGGAGAACTTGGGTAAGGAATAGAAAGGGAAGAGTTTTGTAGGAGCAGGGAGAGAATCTGCAAGTTGCTCTCTAGGAGCTGGGAAGTGGGGAGGAGGAAAGCCAGGGGGAGAATAAGCCCTGGAGGGAGAGTCAACCCCACAGGAGTTGTGGGGAAAGAGAGCCTGAGAAGGCAGGGTAGGAAGAAACCCAGGTAACAGCAGCAAGAAGTGGGACAGTGCGGACCGTGGCTGCTGGTTATGGGATCCCTGGGTTGGAACCCAGTGTAGAGGGAGGGCCTGGGTTCCCCTACCAGCCACTGGGAAGTGGTGCTGGATTGTTGGAGATGCCTGGTGAGACTCTGATTCCATGGAAGGGGGGATCACATAGCGACCTAGCCAGAGGGCTGAGCGAGAGTCCCTCGCTGACGGAGTGACCATGGGCGGGGGGAGCCATATGGAAAGAAAGCTGCTTCGCAAGGCCAGGCCGGGAAAGAGGCGCTCTTGCAGTGAGTGAAGCCTGTAACAGACCCTGTCACCACGATCGGAAGAGAAGATGGCATGATGGGACAGGTTCTAGGCTGGGAGCTTGGTTGGTTTCAGTGGAGCTATGCTGGTCTACACCAGCTGAGAACCCAGTGCAATGGACCACTGGAAGCAGACAACAGACCTAGTGAAAAACAAAGGGCAGACACCGTACCGCTAAGAGCTCAATCTAGACCAAGCAGATACACTATTATTATTATTAATAATAATACTTAATGTTTTGTGGCCCTGGCTCCCCATTATTTTGCACCTTATACAGCCATTTACTCCAGAGCACAGTGCAAAATGCTATCATCCTGATCTGGCAGTATTTCACCTTCACTTTGTGCTTGTGTTGATTACTGCAGATGGTGCAGGGAGATGCAGAATCAAGCGCACGGTGTAGAGAGTTTACATCTTCCAAACGCTTTCCCTGCCGTCGTTAATTATCCTTCAAATGCAAAGGCAGAAAATATCACCATGCCGCTATCTAAAACCATGGTACACCCACATCTTGAATGCTGCAGGCAGTTGAGGTCACCCCATCTCAAAAAAGGTAGATTAGAATTGGAAAAAGTACAGAGAAGGGCAACAAAAATAATTAGGAGCTGGGAACTGCTTCCCTAGGAGGAGAGATTAAAAGCACTGGGACTGTTTAGCTTAGAAAAGAGATGACTAAAGGGGGGTGGGATATCATAGAGGTCTATAAAATTATAAACGGTGTGGAGAGAGTGAATAAGGAAGTGTTATTTACTCCTTCACATAACACAAGAACTAGGGCTCACCCAATGATAGTAATAGGCAGCTGGTTTAAAACGAACCAAAGTTAGTACTTCTGCACACAACATACTGTCAGTGGAACTCATTGCCAGGGGATGTTGTGAAGGCCAAAAGTATAACTGGGTTCAAAAAAGAATGAGAAGTTCCTGGAGGACAGACCCATCAATGGCTATTAGCCAAGATGGTCAAGGATGCAACCCCATGCTCCAGGTGTTCCTAAATCTCTGACTCCCAGAAGCTGGGACTGGACAACAGGGGATGGATCACTTGATTTAATTACCCTGTTCTGAATCATCTGGCATTGGCCTCTGTGGGAAGACAGGACACTGGGCTAGATGGGCTATTGGTCTGACCTTGTGTGGCCATTCTTATGTTCTTAAAGACTGGCTGCTGGCATCTGACATGCTGCCCATTCTGTGGGAATGTAGCGAAGTCAAAGGATCTGTGAGAATGTGATGTTACGGCTAGGTCTGGGCTTCAGTTTTCCAACTGAATAGGCCCTTTGTGCAAAAATGAAAATTGTCTGTGGGAAAATTTCAATTTGGTTGAAAAAATTCAGTTTTTCTATTGGGGAAAAAAATCCAAATGCTGGAACCCTGAACGCTCATGGAGAAGGATCTTGTCAATTTCACCTTTTCCCTGCAGGCAGAAGATAAAATTGACAAGGAAGGCACACAGCAAGCCAAAACAAATTTCCATTTTGTTTTTTTTGACTTTCTGTCCCATGAAAAATGTTGCGATTTTTACTCCAATTTAGAATGAAAATTTTCCCTAAATCTTGGCATCTTCGGCAGGATGAAAATTCCTTTTTTGCAGCCCAGGCTAGTTATAGCGATATCAGAAATGATGGAAATAAACCTACAACAGTTTCTGCAATTGGGCCCTCTCGGATGGGAAAGCAGAAAACTAGAAAATAGCCATAAGGAAAACAAGTAGATCTTTGTTTTGATGTATCCACACACTTGAATTCCATAGTTACACCCAGCAAGGGGAGAGTGTTCCCCAGAAAATACAGATAAAGCCTCTTAGTTTCATACTCTTTTATTATTATGAAATGGCAAGAGAGGTGAAAGATGATATTATGGAGTACAAAGTGGTGAGGAAGCTGAAATCTTAGCGGAAATGCCAGACTTCTAAATGCCCGGCAAAAGCAATAGACAGCAAAAGCAGCGGAGTGACAGTTTGGTGAATCTGTTGCTGCAATAAACATTTTAGTTCAAAGAATACGAATCGTGGCATAATATTCACGCAGAGAAGATTTAGTGTGGTTCAGGGGTGAAACACTTTATTAATGTTTGTTCGGAGGCAGCACAGTGCCGGACTGCCCGGTAAAGCCACCGGTTAGAGTTTGGGACCGTTACACTTGAAGATTTTGGAAAACACCTCTGGCATCGGTTTCGCTCATTCCATCCTGGAGAACACAAAGAAGCAGTGGAAGTACTAGACAGCTGGGCAAGTGGAAGACTGAACGATTTGTGAAGGCAAACAAGGCATCTGTCCTTATAAAAGGGGGGACTAACACAACTTACTCAGGAGCCTTTTGCAACTTGCAATGTACGAGAGAGCCATACATAGAACTGGTGTGTATACGCTGCAGATTTCTGTATGTAAGAGGACTACTGGACACCTATACAGCCCTGTAATCAGCTGTGCATGGTCTAGGAGAAAGTACAGTAGCATTACATTCTGCATACAGCGTATGATACTTAACCCACCCAGATATTGAGATTTCTAGTTCTCAGCAGTTGCTTAGTCCATTAGATTGTGTGCATGAACCTAAGGGCCCCAGTACCTATTGACCAAACACGCACAACTCCCCTTGACCATATTGGCTTGATCAGGACACCTTTGTTTCTCTGTGAGATCTGAGGAATATATAGACCCTGGAAGCATGCCGGTTCTAAATTCAGGATGTAGAAAGATCTCATGAAGGGTGAAGACATAGCCTCAGATTTCACACAGAAACCAAGATGAAGGCAGGTTTCTGTAATCCATTCCTAGGCCTCTTGTATCAGCACTGACTCCAAACCAGCAGTGAAGGGTGGACGGAGAATTCAATGGTTTTCGTTTCAGTTTAATTTTGTAGATTTCTCCCATTCATTGACCTGCTTTCTTACTCTTTGTAAGACACACTGAACATTAAACACGTCGGTCTTGGAGACTTGGGCCCAGTTCTCTGGTACCCTGCACCTTTGGATAGAATTTACCCCAACACCAAGTGGATATCCACTGCTATCTGCTCAGAATGGCTGTGTCTGTCACTAGAGCTGCTGGGAAGGTTTCGAGTTGCACGTTTTTCCTTTGGAAAATACTGGTTCATCCCAATCAAAGTGTTTGTCGGGAACGTGTCAATTTTGACCCTTTCATTTCAGAAACAAAGGCGTAATGGCGCGTTCCAGTAAAGTCGGAAAGTTCCATTTCACTCTTTCGGGAACCAAACTTGCTGATGTTCCATTTCAAAATGATTGATTGGTCAATAGTTTGACTTTAGACAATAGAATATACAATTTTGAAAAAGCTGAAATCAGAGTGAACCATTGTGATCCACCCAAAATAGTCCCCCCGCACCTGCAATTTTGTTTCACAGGAAATTTTTGAATTGTTTTGTTTTTTGTTCTGGAATGGGAAAATTTTTTTCAAAATTGCAGGATTTCTCCTGAAACAGAAAGCACTTCCTGTACAAGTGTCTCTTACACTGAGTTGGCACTGGTGCAGGGTAAAGGAGAAGCAGACCCTTTATTTTAGGAGCCTCTTGATTTTTCACTCCCCCAGGCAAGAAGGCAGTCGTTTCAGACCAGGCACACCCACTGTTTGGCATGTCCGTTTACCATAGATAGTCAAAAGACCTTTAAACGGTTTGAAGGCAGCTGAGGAATAGCAGCTATAAAGAGTGTTTTGTTCCAGTCTGTATGGATTTCAAGTGTCCACAGGAATATGTACTTTTTTAAAAACTAATTTTATTTAAAGTTTCATTATAAGTACCTCTCCCCTGGTTTCCATGGCTTTTTGGCTTGGGACACAAAACCATACAGGCCTGCGAAGGAAAGTTTACATTCTTCACCTCCAGTTTAAAAATCTTAAAGTCCGCAGCCTGGGTATTTTTGGAAGGTGAAATAGCCATGCTCTGTATGTGGAATTTACATTTTTCATAGCCGTTTACTAGTTCGGGCTGCCTCGTTCCCTTGTACGCGTTACATACTCTGCAAGCTCCCTGGAAGGCTTTGAGTTGCTGCACATTGTGGCTTTCCTGACTAGCATCATAATGTCAAGAACCGGCTAGTGTGCAGCCGCACCCCTGTCCTCTGGTGGGTGGAATCAGAACTGCTCCACTGTGGGTCATAGACCCTATACTGGTAGCTGCTCAAGGAAATTCACTCTGAGCTCACGCTGTAGAGGCCTGGAGCAGTGGCTCTGGGTTCTATCACTCTGAAATTCCAAACAACCACCTGATGCAGCATGGTGACCTCTGTGAAGTCCGAGGTTGCCATAGATCTGTTACAATTAATCTCCGTATAGACGTTCCTAGCCTCCCTTGCAGCACTGAGAACCATAAACAGCAGATACACTGGAGCAATGCTACCCTTAAGCACAAACCCTCCTCTTCAGTCTTTTTCATCTCTTTTGTCCTGTTGCCTTTTGGGCTAACATGTCTCATAGCTGGCGTCAGCACAGGTGTGAACAATCCAGCCAACTGGCCTTTTTTTATTTAAGTGGACATTAAAAAAACCTCCCAGATTTTCCACCACTTGTTTCCAGACACTTCTTTTGCACTTGGGGGGAAGAAAAACTGTTTTTTTGTTTTGTTTGTTTAACCCCTTCCCCTGAGGACTACTCACTCCAAGTAGCCGCTAAGGCCCAGATCCTCATAGGTATTTAGGTGCCTAACCCCCATTGAAATCAATGGGAGCTAGGCAGCTGCGGTCAGTTTGCTGCTCGGCTCTGGACAAGTCAGCACTAGGTCCGCAGTCAGGCGTAAGGAAACAAAGGGTCTATTCCCAAGCAGTCGCCCCCTTCAGGCAGGGCACCATTTGCAGCAGACTAACTCAGCGGCAGGGTCAGGTCATTCACAGCTGACATAGACCCAGCCATAGTCCCACAACTCTCCTGCCTCTCCCTAGGGAGGCTCTGGAAGGCTCAGCTGCTCTCTCACAGCTGGAGATCTGCTCTCCTCCCCAATCAGCCTTCATCTGAGCCGAGCTCTCCCCTCGCTCCAAGCCTGACGCCAGCCAGGTGGAGCAGGCCGGGGCTGACGGAGCCCACAGCCGCCCGTGAAGCCAGTGGGGTTGGTAAAGCACAATGCCTAATACTCTTGATACTCCATGAGCATCCGAATACTTCATGAGAGTAGGGGACTGGACTAGATGACCTCTCAAGGTCCCTTCCAGTCCTATGATTCTTGTGGCTCTGGTCCTTACTGCTCAAAGCCGCCCTAACTAGAGCAACGTGCAGAGCCAGCTACTGCTCAGTAAGCAGGCTGCCCAGGCCTTCGTCCCACTGACGAGTGGCTACTCAGACGCAGCCTCAAAATATTTCAGCGGGGGTGAATCGGATAATCACCAGCGAGAGGATTAGCAGCGTGGCCCTCCTGTGATACGGGCAGCAAGAGCCAGCTGTAAGGGTCCGGTTCCGATAGCCATCCTCACACGGAGTATGCTCCCTGGCTTTAGAAGGCCAATGCCTGGCTCGTGGCGTGAGGCACTACAAGGCAATCAGAATCAGGCCCTCAGAGCCCACATGCAACCCATGTTCAATGTGGCAGTAATCCCAGGGGATGGGAGCCCGAGCAATATTTAACCCCAAGTCTTTAAGGCAAAACTGATGTGGTGGCTGTATTTGGTTTTAGTGGGTCAGGCAGCATGGGCCAGATCTGCGGCTGGTGGAAACAGGCTCCATCAATACCTCCTGAGGCTCTGTCCCCAAAATTTCCCTGCATCCTAATGAAAATGTATCCACGTTCCTAGCAAAATTCTCACACTGATGGTTTTCTCTTTGCTCTGCGGTTTTGGACAAGGCGGAGAGGCTGGGATTCTTTTTCAGGAATGAGGCTTGCGCCTGATCAGCCCCTATTGAGCAGAAGAAAGGGCCCGCTGGCATTTGTCTGGCAGAGAAACCTTGAATATCCAAATGGAAAGGGTGGGGAAACTGAGCGCAGGTTGGAAAAATGGGAGCGTTTAGAGAAGCAGGGATGTCCGCCACCCCAGGGCAATGTGATCGGACTTCAGCTAAGAGGGGAATTTGGACAGGTGAGGTGGTCTTCTGTTTGCACGCACGTTTCTTAATAAAACACAATAGGAATGAGCTCAAATCCGACCGCTACTTCGTGGTTCTCTAGCACGTTCTCGCACAGGTACGGTCAGGGCTATGGCACAATGCCTGCTCACACCAAGACAAACTGAATGTGGCTTCCAACAGTTGTGAGCTAACCACGGGCACGTGACGGTGTGACTGCCGCATGGCTCGGCACGCCCCGGTTTGTTTTGGTCTAGCCAGCATGAGTAACAATAGCAGAGTAGAAAAGGGCGAGACGGACTTTGGCATGGGCTGGCAACCCAAATAGGCACCCCGGGACTCTGGCAGGCTAGTATTGGGGTGGCTAGCCTGGGCCACCAGATGTTAAGGGGGCCACTGATGCACCCCAGAATTACCAGACATTCCAGTACTTCTGGGAATGGCGTGGGGCTGACCCCAGCTGTGTGACACTGCCCTTTGGCGTGACCGGATGGATGGCATGTTGGAGAGCACTCCAGTCGGGGCGCTGGAACAGGGGGGGCCAGGGGCCACTTTTTGCCACGGGCCCTGTCCCTGCCCCTTCTCTTCCCCCAAGGTCCCACTCCCTGGCCAGACCGGCAACAGGAGCCCAGGGGAGCCTGGGCAGCGGTGGGGAGCTGCGGACCCTCCAGCTGCCCTGGGCGGAGGGCTTGGGGGGTGGGGTGGGAACACAGGCCAGGGGCTACTCTCAAGCCCCCTGTACCCCAGGCAGGTGGAGGGGCCCGGGCTCCCCAGCCCCACTTCTGGCTTGGCCAGGGGTGGGGTCTCGGTGGTAAGAGGAGGGGCAGGGGCAGTGCCAGGGAGAGGGTGGGGGTCCCTGCCCCCCCCACTTTTGGGGAAGCTCCCCCGCCCCGACTCCAGTCACACCAGCATGTTGAAGAGTGTGCCACTCTGCCCCGATGTCCTCCATGCCTGATACCGGACAAACCCGTGACCGGCGTTATCCCGGTGCTGGACAGGGGCCCACCCACAGAAAAAAAGGACGGCCCGGCTTAAAACCGGACAAATGGCCGGCCTGCCGCAACTACCCTGCGATGGTTACCCGCGCTGGCTAGAGTAACGCTAGCTCAGGTGTGCCGACACCTGCATGTACTGTGTAGACATACCCTTGAGAAGAGAGAAGGTGGGCGGGGGGGGAACACGGACGATGAGTCTTGGAGGTGTCATCACTGGGCGATTCGTTAATCAGCATCGTCAGCGAGCACTTTCAACGTAAAGGACAACACAGAGACCTAACCAAAGAGACCCGGCCGTGTGCTCGGGCCGCTGGCATCAGACCAGATCAAAATCTAACGCGCTAATGCTGGCTATCGGCGCGCGCCAGAAATTGAAGCTGTTGAACTGCAGGAGAGTGTCCTCTTCCTCCGCGATGTCCTGCCTGAGCTGCTTCCAGTCCCCAGGCCGCTTGCCCACACCTCCCTTGGCTTTGTAGAGTGCCGTGTCGGCCAACCCCAGCCCCTCCAGCTCCTCCAGGTCGAGCTCTGGGATGGGCATTCTCCAGTACAGGAAGGAGTCGTACTGGCTGTTCGCCGTGTCCAGCATCTCCGCCTACAAGGAAGAAGACAGGAAAGTCTTCTGAAGCCACGGGCTACCACGCAGTCCTAGCCACTCGGGCTACGGAATGATCGAAAACGTCACTGCTTCATGATTACCACAGGGCCCAGGCCCCAACCCTGTGAACAGGCCCGTGGAGAGAAATTTGGGGCCCCAATACATCGGCTGCTGGGGCCCCACCTCATCCCATTTCACCACAGTTACGGACGTTTTTGGGGTCAGGGCCATGGTACAATGGTCCCTTCCCCAATCAATGCTGGCAGCGAAGAATATTGCTCTGTGGGTGGGTGGATAAGGCAGCAGGCTAGGGCTCGGGAGCGCTGGGTTCCCCAGCACCCTTCTCTGTACTCTAGGGCAGGTCACTTCGGCCCAGGCCCACTGACATCGTGGCTGTCGGGCACCTCAGTACCTTTGAAGATGTGGGTCTCAGCGCCCCATCTGTAAATTAGTACTAACGCTCCTTCCTCTGTCTGATCTAGGGAGATTGTAAGGTCTCTGGGGCAGGGATTGTCTCTTACTCTGTGTCCGTGCAGCACAATGGGACCACTAGGTGGTACCGCCATACACCTCCTAATGAAGAAATTATGGGATGGGAACATCCCACAAATCCTGGGACAGGTCCCAGCCCCCGAGTCCTTCAGGAGCTTCCCCTCCCCAGGCTGCGAAGAGCTGGTTTTACAGCCGCCTTCTATTCCAGCAGCCACACGTTGGTCCTCAGCAGCTGGTTTGTCCGATTTTGATAAAGGATCCAAAGCAGCTGCTGCCTAGTGGCTAGTGCACTGGCTTGGGACTCAGCAGAGGTGGGTTCTAGTCTGCGTTCTGCCACTGGTGACCTCAGGCAAGTCACCTAACCACTCCGTGCCTCAGTTTCCCCATCTATAAAATGGCACCGATGCTACTGACGTCCTTTGTAAAGTGCCTTAAGAGCCGCTGATGAAAAGCGCTAGGTAAGAGCTAGGGCCTAGATACTCAAAGGTATTTATGCCTAACTCCCTTTCAGGATCTGGGTCCTAGGGCTTATGATTGGCTTCTCTATAGCATTTCCCTTGGATATGTAGATACAAATGGTCTCGGAAGGAGCCACCCTAACGTTTGCATGGTAGGAAACTAATCATGAGGGATGTGGAAATAATATCCCCTGTGGTTTGTTTCTAGTGTTGAGAATTTGCGGGTGACTGGGAATGCGAACAGAACTAAGTGCGGACATGGGAATAAAACAGGAACAGAAATATAATTAGGGTTTGTAGGATTCATCATCAGGATGCACCACAAATTCTTGCTGTCCTTTGACTATAACTCTCTGGATAGAATAATGTGTGTGTGTGTACACGTACACCTACGCCTGTGGGGGACAGTGTTGCCTAGTGGGACTCAGAAGATCTGGGCTCTGTTCCTGTCTTGGCCACTGGTCTGCTGGGTAGCTCACGTCACAGCTCTGTGCCTCAGTTTCCCCATCTATACAATGGGATAATGGCCCATTTCCTCAAAGCTATATTGACCTCCATTGTAAAGCACTTTGAGCGCCTCTGGTGAGAAGAAGTCTAAGAGGCATTACGATTGTATGCGTGCGTATATCTGTGTGGGCATGCATGTATATCTGTGGGGAGGGGGTGTGTATGCATACCCAAACCCCGCCCACGCCCACAAAGACAAAGGACTTCATCCTCTTTCCAGCACACCCCTGCTCAAGTCAGGAGTCACTCCACTGACATCAGTCCAACCCCTCCCCGCCAGATGTGAGAGCAGAATCAGGACCAAATCGTGTCCAATCAGCTGTAACAAAGCTCTGCTTTGGGGTTTCTAGGCCCCCCCGGTTGCACATCTCCTTGCCCACCTGAAACGCCTCTCCCAGCTCCAGCTGCTCGGCACATCCCAAACTACGAGATCCATTGTGTGTCGAGCCAGACGGTTCCTGCAGTGGCCCCACCCAGGCGAATTTGCTGCAGAGCCCCTCCCCCGCCCTTGCTCTTCACTTTGATGCCACCTTAATATACAATTCTCCCCACTCCCCAAAGGCCTGGTCTACCCTGGTCCAAGTGAATCCAACCCTTAATGTGCATTTTCCTGGCAGGACTGTGTCCTTTGGTCCTCGCTGTCTTTGATTTTAGAGTCAGTCTAGCTATATATCCCTCGCTTTCCACTGACTGCTTGTTTCTTACGAGGCTCAATTCCAATGGGTTTCCAACATCCTCTGCAACAGGGCACTCACATTCCCATCAAATTACACAGGGACCAGTTTGCTTCTAAATTTAAAAAAAATCAAAATGTACTGGGAAGACTGTATGTCATCCCCTTCCACAAAACAAACAACTGTGTTTTTTAAATAGCACTCTGCTCACGGGTATATTTCGGGCTTTCTTTTTGCAGGAGGACAGCAGATTATTAAAATTAGACCCATCGTGCATTTAGCACCGGGCAATCTGCTTGATTTAGAAATGCACTCAGCAACTCCAGCCTCAAAGCCACGAGGAGGGAAGGTAATTATATATATTTAAAAAGCGGCAGATATTAAAAAAAGGCAATTTACACGTCCTCTGTGTCGCCTACCGTCCTCAGATCTAAAGAGAAGCGCGTCCCCTTTATTAACGGAATCATGTTCACGCGCAGGCAGCCAGGTTAGAGGGGGGAATGGAGCCTTTATTCAACTGCAGTGAAAGCCCGGTGCTAAACTGATCAGATATGCTCCCTTTCGTCTCCTTCCCTGTATCCGAGGGGTAGCCATGTTAGTCTGTATCCACAAAAACAACGAGGAGTCTGGTGGCACCTTAAAGACTAGCAGATTTATTTGGGCATCCGCTGTGGTGGGTAAAAAACCCCACTTCTTCAGATGCCTGGAAAGCCTCTGAGGGCTGACACACCAGCAATCCAAGCCTCAGGAAGACAGCCCCCCCCCCCCCCGCCCAAGTGGCTCAGCTTTCCTTTGAAAGAATAATGCTGATTTTGTTACCTGTTTTAAGGAAGGGTTGGATCTGCTGGCTGCTAACCCAGCTGACAGGGTTTTCGTTGTGCCGTACTCGTCTTCGGAGGCAGCTGGACGTCAGGCTTGCAGAATTTTCTGCCTTGCTTTTGTCTGAGTGTGAGTTTGCGCGTGTGTCTGTCTGTCTCCGCAATGCAGCCCCTCCTAAATAGGCAGATTTATTACCCCTCCTCCCGGGGCTGGTGGGCCGATGATGCAGCTGTACGAATGCTCTGCTGTTTAAGTAGCTCACCCAGGCTTTATTATAGTGGGGGGCGGGGGGCGGGCTTGAAAGCAGAAGTGATTTGACTTCATCCACACACTTGATCTTAGCTGCAGGTTCTGTAAGTACCTACATGGGGAACAAATATTTAATAGGGGCTCTTCAATCTTGCAGAGAAAGGTCGAACATGCACCAATGGCTGGAAGTTGAAGCTAGACACATTCAGACTGGAAATCAGGTGTGCATTTGTAAAGGGAGAGCATTTAACCATCGGAACAATTTCCCGAGGGTCATGGTGGATGCTCCATCACTGACCATTTTTAAATCAAGACTGGATGTTTTGGTAAAAGCTCTGCTCTGGGAATGGTTTCGGGGCAGGTTTCATAGAGGAGCTGAGGACATTTTGCAAATAAATAAGTGACGCTAAGCAGATACCTGACTCTGCACCACTGAGTTCTGCTCCAGAGGGGAAACTGACCTGTAAATCCCTTAAATCCTGCTCAACAAGGGAGGAATTAATTAACTCAAGATGTTTTCAAGACACCTGTTGAAAAGACCCCATGCCAAATAAGGCTGTATTGTTCCTGCTTCCTATCAAATTACCGAGGATATAAAATCCAACTCTACAACTGGCATAGGATTAGAATGATCTTCTGGGTCCTCCACAGGAATGGTTTTCCTGTTGCTGTGTGCACATAATTCCCATCAAAGCCAAGCCCCCTCTGCGTTAGGTTTTCAGACGGTCTATTTCTGCCTCCATGTTTTTGCTTTCAGATCCACTTATCTTAGAGCCTGGGCAATTAGTGCAGCAGCGAAGATAGGCTATCTCTCCCTAAATAGACATAAGTTTCGTTCAGTCATGTTCGCCCAGCTGGGGTTGCGGTGGAGGAGGGGCTGCACAACCTAGCAGGTGTGCAAACTCTGCTGCGGGAACCAGCAAAATTTTTCTGTCTGGTGTTTTCTGAAGAGGTCAAGTAGTTTTGTTTTCCTTTGCTTTTCTGCTGATGAATGCTGAAGGCCAGACCCTGTGGGAAACTGATCAGGAGCACACAGGTTTGATGGGAGAAACCAAGGAGGAAGAAGACCCAGAGCTGCATCTAGTCCTTCCAAGCAGACACTTAGCTAGGGGCCAAGTGAGCAGGAGCAGCTAGGGTTGTCGGGAGATCCCTCGTGGATCCATAGCCAGAAGGGACCATTAAATCATCTACTCTGACCTCCTGCATATCACAGGCCATTAAATGTCACCAAGTTACCCCTCCAACCAGGGGCGTGGGCCCAGGGGACCACGGCCCCATCACTTGGGGGGCAGAGGCAGTGCAGGGGCAGGGCCTTGCATGGAGTAGGCGGAGTGAGGGCAGGGCTTGGGGAGAAGGACGACACGGGGGCGGGGCCTCTGGAAAAGGAGCGGGGCCTTGGGGCAGCACGGGGCAGGGGGTGGGGCCAGGGTTCAGGCACCGGTGGCCCCCCGCCTACTTTTAGGGAGCTTTTCTGCTGCTCCTCCAGCACATCACTTGGATGTTGCCATGGAATGACAGTTGCCTCCATCACAGTGGCAGGGTCCATATCCCTGGGCTGAGCAGGAGACACCCCCTGCTTCCTGCTCTCAGAGGGGTGCATAACAGGAAACAGCATCCCTCGACCTGGCTCCCCGTGGTGGTCGCTCAATGCTCCGTGTCTGCACACCGTGGAGGTGCCATGCTACGGAGGCAGTGTTCCCCAGTACAAAGGACACAGGGTGCTATTCCTGTCCCTGCAACTGGCCTGCTGGGTGACCTTTGGCAAGTCACTATGCTACCCAGTGCCTCAGTTTCCCCATCTGTAAAATGGGGATTATTCTAACCTCCCTTGTAAAGCACTTGGAACTTGACTGATGGGAAGTGCTAGATAAGCGCTAGGGATTATTGTCACTGCAGATAGAGTCCCCCCAATCCCAGTGCACTAGGTCTCTCTTTGCTGGTACGCCGCACAAGTACACACACACGGTCCAATTAGCTTCTTGGAGGGACTTGATGCGTTCGGACACATGAGGCGATGCCTTTTGACAAGTGTCACAACTCCTTTGGGAGCTCTCCATCTAACGCGGCCCGCTGGCCAGCAGTCACCTCTGCTTCCCCCGGGAGCAGACCTCTCCGTGAGCACGTCTTTATTCATCAGCAGGACAGGCGTCACCATGGCGTCTGCTCAGAAAGCTGAATCCGTGCAGGTCTCGTCAGACGAGGCACGTTGCAACAGACTGAAGTCAAGATCGAGCCTGGAACAACATCCAATCCTTACACCTCTGTTGTCTGAAACAGGGTTGCATCTCCCCTTGTCTATAAATGGCATGGCCTCACGTAATGCAATGGGCTTGTAAGTCGGCCTCTCCGCTGAGCTCAGAAGGGAGTTCTCATGGCACGATCAATGATAGGCACCATTTGCTTGGTTTGCCAAACTGATGAGGATGACTGTCTGGAGATCAGGAGAATCCAGAGTCTAGCTACCTCTAGGAATCACTGCAAAACCTTCCTCCTGGACAAAACTTTCCCCACACCCACCAGAATGACATCTGCATGGGGTGACATTTTTGAAAGCACTTAAGAGACTTAGCAGCCTAAGGCCTTGTCCGCACACAGCGTCTGTCCTGGTATAGAATCACAGAACTAGAAGGGACCTTGAGAGGTCATCTAGTCTAGTCCTCTGCACTCAAGGCAGGACAAAGTGTTCTAGATGATCCCTGACAGGCGTTTGTCCAACCTGCTCTTAAAAATCTCCAATGATGGAGATTCCACCACCTCCCTGGGCAATTTATTCCAGTGCCTAACCACCCTGACAGTTCGGTAGCTTTTCCTAATGTCCGGCCTAAACCACCCTTGCTGCAATTTAAGCCCGTTGCTTCTTGTCCCGTCCTCAAAGGTTAACAAGAACAATTGTTCTCCCTCCTCCTTGTAACAACCTTTTATGTACTTGAAAACTGTTCTCATGTCCCCTCTCAGTTTTCTCTTCTCCAGACTAAACAAACCCAGTTTTTTCAATCTTTCCTCCTAGGTCATGTTTTCTAGACCTTTAGTCATTTTTTGTTGCTCTTCTCTGGACTTGCTCCAATTTGTTCACATCCTTCCAGAAGTGTGGCGCCCAGAACTGGACACAATACTCCAGCTGAGGCCGAATCAGCGTGGAGTAGAGCGGAAGAATTAGTCCTCGTGTCCTACTTACAACACTCCTGCAAATACAGCCCAGAATGTTGTTTGCTTTTTTTGCAACAGTGTGACACTGTTGACTCACATTTAGCTTGTGATCCACTCTGATCTCCCCCCCCCCACCCCCGCTCCCTTTCTGCAGTACTCCTGCCTAGGTATAACCAGGTAGTGTGTAGCCGGGGTGGGGTGAGCAGCAGGCGGGGCTAGCCTGAGTATGATCCTGTCTGGGATACTAGGAACGTACTCCAGGTGGAGAGCCCCCTCCCACTGCTAGCACTGCCATGGCAATAGGTTCTTGCTCCATCAGGTGTACCTCTTGGAGCCGGGACTTCCACCTTCTAGCTTCAGATCAGACACACCCACAAGGTGTGATTTTCTTTTTTAACTGATATTTAGTAAGACCAGTACAACCCCTGCTGTGGGCATTGTTATACTGGTTTAAAGGTGCGGCTATAGCTTATTCCCCTTCCTGCATGGAAATGGTTGTACCAATATAAAGCACCTGTATATTAATATAACCGCAGACACACAAGGCGGTGGTTTTGCTGTGGGACAGCTCTCTGGTATAGGTAAGATGGGTAATTTCATTTGCAAAAGGCCTTCAAAAAGGTATCTAGGCTCCTAAATCCATTTGGCATTGGCCCGCTGAGTGCAGCAAGGCTTAATTACTTCCGTAGGCTCCCGAGTGCCTCGGTGGCTGCTGAAAATGGGACAGAGGCTCTTACATTACGGGCTTTTGAAAATGTTACCCAACATCGCCTGATGCCCTCTGTCCATTCACAGCAAAGCCCAGCCCCAAGCAGTGAATTATTTCCCCATGTGGCTGGCAAGAAGAAGAGGCTTCTATTCCCACTGAGAACCCTTCTGCTGCACCCCGCATGCTTAAGATGCGTGGTAAATGTGTGACTACTCACAAAGGTAGTTACTGATCCAGGACAGCTTCTCCGTATGGCGGGGACTTTGGGTGGTTCCGTGCCTTGTGCATTCACACAGGGTATAAAGTGGGTGACAATAACCCCGAGCTCTCTGTGAGGGAGATCCCCTTGGGACTGCCAGCTGATGTGCTGGGACTACCTCTGAGCCCATTTTCCCTGGCAGCTTGGGACTTCAGTACCCTGCCTTGTTGAGCCAGACATGCTAGTTTGCTACAAACACAGACCCAGGTCTGAATCACATCCCCCAAAAGCTGCAGGCTTAACTGAAAACAGCTTAAGAATTCCTCCTGTCTCTAGCACCCAGATACTCAGTTCCCAATGGGATCCAAACCCCAAATAAATCCGTTTTACTCTGTATAAAGCTTATACACAGTAAACTCATAAATTGTTCTCCCTCTATAACACTGATAGAGAGATATGCACAGCTGTTTGCTCCCCCAGGAAGTAATTACTTGCTCTGGGTTAATTAATAAGTAAAAAGTGATTTTATTAAATAGTAGGATTTAAGTGGTTCCAAGTAATAACAGACAGAATGAAGTAAGTTACCAAGCAAAATAAAATAAAACATGCAAGTCTAAGCGTAATACATTGGGAAACTAAATTCAGGTAAATCTCACCCTCAGAGATGTTCCAATAAGCTTCCTTGACAGACTAGATTCCTTCCTTGTCTGGGTCCAGCAATCACTCACACCCCCCGTAGTTACTGTCCTTCGTTCCAGTTTCTTTCAGGCATCTCTTTGGGGTGGAGAGGCTATCGTTTTGAGCCAGCTGAAGACCAAATGGAGGGGTTTCCAGGGCCTTTTATATTCTCTCTTGTGCAACACCACAGCCACAAGATGGGGTCTCTAGCTACCTGGGCAAGACCCATGTCTATGAATGATTCAGCTTTTTGCAGGCTGACGCCATTGTTTACATATTAGTCTGAATGGTCCCAGGAAAGCTCAGATGTGGATTGGCGTCTCCCAAAGTCCATTGTTAGTTAAGTACTCCCAATTACTTGAATAACCCTTTCACACTATGTTGACCAAATTGGTCTTATGTGCTTCCTATAGCAAACACTTCAAATACAAGTATAGAGCCAGCGCTCATAACTTCAGATATAAAAATGATACATGCATACAGACAGAGTGAATATATTCAGTAGATAATAACCTTTGCAAAGATATGTTACATGGCATATCTAGCATAAAACATATTCCAGTTATGTCATATTTACACTCATAAGCATATTTCTATAAAGCATTTTGGGGTGCAATGTCACACTCTCCTATAGCGCTTTTCATCCATCGGTCTCAAAGCTCTTCACACAGGAGGGCAGTATCATTACCCCCATTTTACAAAAGGGAAAACTGAGGCACGGGGTCACTTACCCAAAGCCCCCCACCAAGCAGTGGCAGAGGCAAGAACAGAATCCCAGGCCCCGAGGCCGCACTGCCTCCTTGCTTTGGGGTCACTTGGCACTGGTATCAAGCACTGTGCCAGGCACAGAGCAGAGGAGACACAGGGCAGGCCAGCTGTGGTGAGGCTCAGGTACCTAAATACCTCTGAGGAGCTGGGCCCCTGTGCTTGGGGCATAAGCTAAAGCGGCCTGTCTGTTCATTGGGGCTGGCTCCGAGGATCAGGGAGCTGTAACCCTTCCACTCCTTCCTGCGCCACATGTACTCCCTGATGAGGAATCCAAATTCAACTTAGAGAGAGGCAACGTAGTGTAGTAGCTAGAAAACCGAACATAGACTCAGGAGACCTTGGGTCTCTTCCCAACTCTACCACAGACCTGCTGGGTGACCCTGGGTCAGTCACTTCCCCACTCTGTACCTCAGTTTCCCCTCCCACTCTTTGTCTATTTAGACTGGAGGCTCTTTGGGGCAGGGACTGTCTCTCGCTCAGTGTCCGTGCAGTACCCTGCCTGCCGAGTCTTGTGTGGAGCCGCTAAGTGCTCCCATCAGAACTTTTCTGTTTCAGTGCCATGATTTTTGTCCCAGTTCCAGCTGACCTTGCAGCGGTGTGGATTGGGATGGAAAGTGCCCATGGTGAAGCTAAGATAAAGAAATGCTGGATCTGATTCCTTATCCCAGGTGTGTCTGCCCTGCAACCTGAGGGTACAGCTCAGGTACAGGTCCCCACACTATCTTGGCTAAAAATGGCAATGCAAATGTGGTGGGGTGGCTCTCAGCATGGTCAATGCAAGCAGGCCGGGGTGCTGCGTACCATCTCACCACCACTCATCTACACTGCTATATTTAGCCATGCCACTGCGGATGAAGCTAGCTCTGGGGTGCCTACCTGAGTAGCAGTCACAGCATAGATTGTAGTATGGACCTAGCCTCAGTTTCTCCATTTTGACCCCAGCAGGACTCCACTGAAATTAGGCTTGCCAGGTGTCCAGTTTTTGACCGGAAAGTTTGGTCAAAAAGGGAACCTGGCAGCGTCCAGTCAGCATAGCTGACCGGACGCTAAAAGTCCAGTTGGCCACAGTAACCGGCCTCTGCCACTGGCAGGCGGGAAGAGCAGCAGCTGCTTCTGGAGCCACATGGAGGAGCTGCTCTCAGCTGAAGCCTGACAAGAGAGCATTGGCTGGCTTGCAAGAAAGAGGTGCCACCACCCAGGGGAGGGAATCCTGTCCGCCCCCCCCCCACCCTTCTGCCCCGCGGTGCTCCGATTGCCCTGGCCCCTCCCCATCTCCTTGCTCTGGGGACCGATCCCTGCCGTGTACCACTGTGCCCCAGCCTCCCTCCACCCTGTGGTGCCCCAGTTGGGCAGGCTCCGCATCAACTCCTCCCAGCTTGGCTCTGCAGGCAGGAGGTGAGTCCTGGGAGAGGGCGGAGCGAGTGGTGGAAGGAGTGGGGAGAGGAGTGAGCAGGGCGTGGGGCCTGGGGGGGAAGAGGCAGGGCAGGGGGCGGGAGAAGGGTGTTCCTCTTTCAGCAGTTAGAAAGTTGGCAACCCTAACTGAAATCTGTGGAATTACATCAGTGTAAAACCAGAATTACCTCGTGGGGAGAACACGATGCTCTTTTCCATACAAATCTTTGAAGTTGGCCTTTCTTTGGCGGGGGGACAGTGAGAACTTCCTATTCTCCTGAGCACTGGGGGAAACCTGAGACACTTGAAAGATTTTCATTTTCCTAAGGCCAGTAATGAATATATGGATATATAGAGAGAGAGATTTTAAAAGGCCAAGGTGTGGCTGGGGGATAATTTGTCACAGGTTACAGCACAAACGCTCCTGGGCAGGGCCAGGGAGGGAGAAGGAGGGCAGGGGAGGGAGAATAGATAGAAATTTATCAGTTGAAATGTTTTTTCCGACAAAAAAACACTTTTCCATCAACACAGAAATTTCCACCAGACACGTCCGTTTTGGATGAAATGTTTCAGGTTCTCATTAAAAACCCACCTCCTTTTGTCTGACAGTTTTTAAGTTGGGGGGCGTTTTCAGTTTTTCAACAAACCCTGAAAATCTTTGGATTCTCTCCCCGCCCCCCAATGAAAACTATTCTGTTGAATTTCTTTTCCCCAGAAGCAAACCCAAAAGCCGTTTCCCAGCCAGCCCTGGCCGAGGGCTTGGTGAGCAGAGAGCTGGATAGCGGGATCCGGTGCCGCTTCGGGCACTTCCCTCTGTTTCATCCTCATCCCTATGAGACTGTGGAGGAGTTTCTCAAGGCATATTGGGCTGCATTAGTAGGAGCGTTGCCGGCAGATGGAGGGAAGTGGTTATTCCCCTCTATTCGGCATTGGTGAGGCCACATCTGGAGTACTGCGTCCAGTGTTGGGCCCCCCGCTACAGACGGGATGTGGACAAATTGGAGAAAGTTCAGCGGAGGGCAACGAAAATGATTAGGGGGCTGGGGCACATGATTTATGAGGAGAGGCTGCGGGAACTGGGCTTGTTTAGTCTGCAGAAGAGAAGAGTGAGGGGGGATTTGATAGCAGCCTTCAACTACCCGAAGGGGGCTTCCAAAGAGGACGGAGCTCGTCCGGTCTCAGTGGTGGCAGATGACAGAACAAGGAGCAATGGTCTCAAGTTGCAGTGGGGAAGAGCGAGGTTGGATATTAGGAGAAACTCTTTCACTAGGAGGGTGGTGAAGCACTGGAATGTGTTTCCTCGGGGGGTGGTGGAATCTCCATCCTTAGAGGTTTTTAAGGCCCGGCTTGACAGCCCTGGCTGGGATGTTTTAGTTGGGTTTGGTCCTGCTTTGAGCAGGAGGTTGGTCTAGATGACCTCCTGAAGTCTCTTCCAATCCTAATCTTCTATGATTCTGTGAAGAGCCATCCCTGGAGACCCTGACAGTGAGCCTGGGCGCAGCGCGAAGGCAAGGCCCTAGGGAGCAATCCTGCACTGCCCAGGAGGTGGGCGAGACAGCACCTGTCCTAGGTTATCCCAGCTCTGATTTCTGTGGAGGGGGTGATGTCGCTTGCTGCAGAGGATGAAGATGAGGGAGATTCCATGGTTTGTTCTCTCTGGAGCGACAGCCTGGCACAATAAAGGGATCCAGCCCCCACAGATTTATGGGGAGCTACTACAGGCAGTCCTCTCCATTCCCCCCTCACTGACCCCCACTCCTGAATCTCCTACACTGCTGCTCCCATAGGAGGACTGCAGCCTGTCGAGTCTGTGCCTTTAACTCACCTTGAGAAAATAAATCCAGTGGGGGCGGGCGAGAGGGAGACGAGGCCAAGAAAGAAAGTTTGCAGCGCATTATGGAAGCTGAACCCAGGGCTGCTCTATAATTCATTCCCAAAAAGCATTTTGCCATTGAAAAATTAATGAAATTAACGAGGAGTGGAAGCTGAGCTTCCAGGTCGGAAAAAAAAAACAGAGCGGGAGATTGCTGTGAGGCCTGCTCAGTGATGTCTTATAGGCCCACTTAGCACCATCCTTACACAAGTGCGGAGCGATAGCCCGCAGTTCCCATGAAGCCAGAGGATGCGTACCAGCCCCCGGGCTGTTAACACACTCTGAGCACAACCTGGGGGTGCAAGCGCGGCTCTGAAAGGCTCAGGACAGTTCCTGATGTAACGGTTACATTGCCACAAAGTTCCATTCATTGAGCAAGGCTGGGTTTCTCACGCCCAGGGACAGCGGGTGCCCAAGGTCTGCAGCTGTCCAAAGAGCCGATGATACATTCTGCTTTGCAACATGCCGACTAAGCTGCCAAGGCCCAAACGGGGGGATGCCACGTAGGAGACAGAGCCTCGAGATTATTCATGCAGGAAACCTGAAATGCCCTGGCATTCCTTCCCTGGGGTCAAGCAGGGCTTGTCTCCAGGGGGAACTGAGCTAGAGCAGTATGATGATAGCATCACAATGCGGTAGAGGTGCCAGCCTGTTCTCCCAGCACAAAAACTGTCACCTTCCATCAGGGCATCTCTGGCGTCTTCAAACACAAAACTCACAAAGTAACACGAAGCAGGCTGTGGGCACCCACAGACCTTTTCCATCCCCTCACCCACCTTCCTTCCTGTAGCTCTCCTCCTCAATAGAGCTGCTTGCTGGCTTGTATACTCACTTGATCAGTCCCAGCTGCCAGGTCAATCTGAGGCTGGTCCCAACTCGCCTGAAAAGGCCAGCAACCCTGTGACACAAGCCCTCGGCCCTGATCCTCAGACTTGCAGCTCCGAACGTCAGCTGAAATCAATGGAAGTTAGGAACCTAAGTAACTTTGCAGAGCTGGGCCTGACAGTCTCTTTAACCGCAGCTTCAGGACCAGGCATTGGTGACACGAATCATTTTCAGCTGTAAAAGCGAGGCCGTTTGCATGGGCCATAGGGGACTTTGGCCCAGATCCTCAAAGGCGTTTAGGCACCTCATTCCTATTGACTTGACGATCTGTGTTTGGAACTAAACCGAGAGCCATCTGGATGTGAGGGATGTGTGAGACCTGCTGTGCCTTGCAAAAAGCCAGGCTCCAATTCCCCTGCCCCATCACTGCCACAGCGATAGTGACAAAACAAATGATAGGTTTCAGAGTAACAGCCGTGTTAGTCTGTATTTGCAAAAAGAAGAGGAGTACTTGTGGCACCTTAGAGACTAACCAATTTATTTGAGCATAAGCTTTCATGAGCTACAGCTCATTTCAAGTGAGCTGTAGCTCACAAAAGCTTATGCTCAAATAAATTGGTTAGTCTCTAAGGTGCCACAAGTCCTCCTTTTCTTGAAACAAATGATGTTTTACTCACGTGATACAAAACAATTCCTTGCCACTGGGCGAGTTGAGCCTCACCAGCAGTAGTGAGGAGCACCACAAATTGCATGCAGAAATCAGCGGGCACTTCTGAAAATCCTGGCCTCACCGTCTCACAGTCTGGTCCACACGCCCCTCTCTCTACTGGGCAGAGCTAATGAGCGGCAGCCGCAGCAGGAATTCAGACCTGCTGTGTCCAGGAGTTTACGTTTGGTTTTAACCGTGTGACTGAAGCCACCCTACAATAATAAATCTCGGTGCAGGCCCCAGGAGGAAACCCCAGCTGGGTTGTTATTACAACCAGCATGAACGAAAACCAGTGGGCCAGATCTTCCACAGGGGGAAATCATTGTAGCTCCTTTGCAATGGAGTGGAGAGACGTTCTGTTACACCAGCTGAGGATCTGGCTCAGTATTTTTAAATTCCACAAGGTGCTTGGACAGGGTCCCTTTGAAACAAGTGGGTCTGTTCTCCCTCGATGCCCCCTTACGGGGGTTCTTGTCCTACAAGGCATCGGCTGTGCCCTACCCGGAAGACTGACACTCATGCCACACCCCCTTCTCGCCACAGCCACTTTCTTCTCCAATCTGGGCTCTTTGATGCCTCACGCTGGCTTGGCACATGGGTCTGCCTCTGTCACCCTGACTCTCCCATCTCGTGGTGCTTGTGCATGGTTTCCCTTTGTCTCCTTTTGCAAAACACCTTTTCCCCATTCGATGAGCAAGGATGGGCAGGTTGGTTGGTTTGAGCAGCCTTGTCTACCCAGGATGGGGGGTCGGGGGGGTCATTAATTCACACTGAGTTTTTGAGCACTGGCATGATCATGGAAAATCCCAAAGTGTTCTAGCCTCCTTGTAAATCAAGTGCCATCTGGCCCGATCCCTAGCTAGTTCTTAAGGAGACCTGGCTGGATAATAACAGTGCTAAGTGATGGGCATTAGACGCTATGCAATAATTGCATACACACAGCCAAGTCTTTTCTGATTCATGACAGACCAGTGGCCCAGATCCACAGAGGGGCCCAACCTTCAGTTCAACGGGAGAGAGGCACGCAATGTTCACCGTTCTTTGCTTCACCGCTGGGCTCTCTGCATTCTGGGACATCTCTCGCTGTGCATTGTGGGTCACAAAGCAAAAGGGTCTGGAATCCTGGGGGTCAAACTCTGCAATTCCCATGGTTCCTCTCCCACCATCCCCTGATTCATCTCTTGTGGGCCAGCCAGCACCATTTCAGGAAGGAAAAGAATGGTGCTGGAACAATTTTACAGGGGGGGGTGCTGAGAGACATTGAGACCTATATAGGATGAAAATCACTTCAAGCCAGGCGTTCAGCAGCACCTATAGGCAGCCCCGCAGATCTCCACAGCACAGGCACAGGATGCACAGTGACCATGCAAGCTCCGTCCTAGCAAGTCCACGTTTGGAATCAGAGGCAAGTTTAATCTCAGCTGGGAACTGAACTCAGATCTCCAGAGGCGCTATCCTGTCTCTTAACTACAGCCGCTGTCTGTGCCTCAGTTTCCCCAGCTGTAAAATGAGGATAACGTTACTGATGACCTTTATAAAGTGCTTTGA
Source organism: Eretmochelys imbricata (assembly GCF_965152235.1). NCBI lineage: Eukaryota > Metazoa > Chordata > Testudines > Cheloniidae > Eretmochelys > Eretmochelys imbricata. The sequence continues at coordinate 8,323,013 of NC_135595.1, read as the reverse complement.
GATCTGCCAATGAAGAGCTAGGGATGGTGCTGATGCTGATTTACGCCAGTGCAATAAGAATAATAGGGCTTTATACCCATTTTGCACTGGTATGAATGACTCTATGAGGTGCAAGACAAAATCAGGCCCAGAAAAATCACAACAATATTTCTGTCCATATTAAACCAGATTTATTTTTACACCCATTTTGCAGATGGGGAAACTGAGGTGCAGAAAAGTTCAGCCACATGCCAAATGCAAGTGGCATGACACGGGCTATGTCTACACTGCAGGGGGAAGCATGCCTTCCCGGCTGAGTAGACAGACATGCTGGGTCTGCTCAAGCTAGCGTGCTAAAAACAGCCAAGTGGACATTGCAGCACAGCTCACCACCAGAGCACATATCCGGCCGACCATGTGTTGGCCACCTCCCAAGCCACAACACCTACACCACGATTTATAGCATGCTAACTCCAGCAGAGTGAGCGTGTGTCTCTCGACCAGGAGAGAGAGACCTGTTCGCAGCTGTAGTGTAGACATGAGTCTTGTTCCCGCTTGACTCTTCCAGGCCATGCATCACTGATGATTGCCTCACCCTATAGACACATTAAAGAATTTATCCTCAGAACTGAACTGTGAAATAGATGAAGGCCTGCTCTTTCCAACAATTACAGGTACACTTAACTTCCCTCGAGCAAGCAGACCTGCATAATTAATTAAGCACCTGCATAAGTGTTCACAGAGCCTGTCTCCCACTGGGGGAAACTGAGGCAGTGACCTGTCTAAGAACACTCAGCTATGGAACCCTGTACCCTAAACCCAAGTCCCCTTTCCCTGCCTCTGCCTGGGCATGTCCCCATGACACCTCTGCAGCTGCTGCCAACCACTTGTCCTGGGAAATACCTCTCCCCTCATTTTCAAACCATGGCTTTTTATTCTGGGCAACTGGCATCAATCGCCCAAGTTCACTTCAAGGAAATGAGGCCAATGGGGGTAGGGGAGAGCCTTTTATTTTGAGCCAGGCACCTAAAATCAGCTTTAAAAAAAAATCCCAAAAGCCAACAACTCTCTGGGCCTGATAGAATCATAGAATATCAGGGTTGGAAGGGACCTCAGGAGGTCACCTAGTCCAACCCCCTGCTCAAAGCAGGACCGATCCCCAATGAAATCATCCCAGCCAGGGCTTTAAACTGGCTAGATCCAGTGTGTTCCTCTCATCTGGCCAGGAGCTCGGACAGCTGAGAGTTAATGTGGCCAGCACGAAGGGAAAAGCGGCCGGGCTGTTCTGACATCCTTTCCAGGCTTGTGCAATGCCTGCCGGTGGCCAGGGTCGGTGCTGCGCCTCCGGAGAGCGCCTATTTAAGAACCAGTGTGTTGAAACCCGAGCATTTCCTTGCTCCTCTCTAGCCAAACCACACCTCGGGCAAGGGTTGAAGTTCCCAAGGAAAGTTTCCTCCTCCTTAGCGGGTACAGAGAGCCGGGCCGGGGTGGAAAGCCCTGGAGAAAGCACCGCTGGGATCGGGCTGCTAGGAGGGGAAGGTAAGGAGATGACTTGATTTTTTTTTTATTTCAATAGAATCTACGCCCTGGTTAATTACGCCCTGGTTAATTTCACCCTGGTTAATTTCACGCTGTGTCCTGGCAGCGGCAGCCCCGTGCGTGGGAGACAAGGCACAAGGCGGCGGGGGGTGTTTAGTGGCTCAGACAAGGGGCTTCTTCGCCTTCGCTAGGGCAACAGCCTGGCTTGATTCCTTTCCCCAGGGGTGGGGAAGGAGAGAGTGTTTGAAAGCAACATGGCTCTGCCACGCTTCGCTCAGTTCACAGGCAGTTCTTCCCCCGCCTGTTACTTTCTCTGAAGTGAAACCCGATTGCACCTTCAGGAGCTCTTAAAAAAAAATTCCAGAGTCTGGCTTGAAAGCGTCCCATTGATTCAGATTCGAACTGGGACTTGTGGGAAAGCCCCCCGCCCTTTCCTGTAACTGTGTGTGGGGGGGTGTTTTTAAGCAGGTAGGTGAAATGCTTTTCCAGGGCTTAAAATATTGAAAACCTGCAACAGAAAAGGGGGAAGGGGGGCGGGGGGGATGGGGCCGGAAGTTTCCTCTCTTTTCATACATGTGTTTGAATTTAAGCCGGAGAGGCCGGGAGTTCAAATAACTCTGTCTCCTCTCCCAGTGAATAATGGGGCAGGGTGACGAGGAGCAAAGAACTGCAGGCTCTGACTTGCAAACCCCTGAGCGACTGGCTGGCAGGGTGGAGGGCCTGGTGGTGTAGCGTGTCTCCTTTGCTGATGAAAGGGGAAGGTTTAACCCTTTCTCCTCGAGCCAGCCCTTACTCCTGGAGAGAGTGAGGGGTTCGCAGGGTCGTGCCCTGGCTCTGGGCGGCGTGTTCCTGATGGTGAAACTGGTGACTTCAATCCGAACGGGTAGGGGACGGGGACTGCACCTTTCCCTCTCGCCTTTGTGTGCCTTTGGGTCTTTGCTGGTTATGCAGCAATTGGCCCTGTTATGAGAACATGGAGCTGGAGCAGTTTGTTCCCCCCAATAGTGTGACCCCTCCCTCCCCCAAGCTGTGACCCTGACATGAGGTCAGGCTCAAGCCCAGGACCTCTGTGGCAGGGGCCGAAATGTCAATAATGTCAAGCCTTCTGGGGAACCTTCCTGCCCCAGTGATCCCTTTGCTGTGCTGATTCAGTGGTGAGTAAGAAACCGGAGACCCCCTGAGACCGCATCAGAGCCCTGATTATATCTAGACAATTGCTTCACGTGGAACCCCCCACAGAGTCCAGGACAGTGGGGCACTCCGGCCCTGGCAGGATCCCACGCCTGTGACGTGCTGCCTGCCGCTGCAGGATTTCTCAACATGAAAGCGGCCAGACTGGGGGCTGCAAGAGTGTGTGTGTGTGAGGCTGTCTGGCCTGTTAAGCTGAGAACCGGATGGTTCCCTTGCCTTCCAAAGGGCTTTAGGAACAAGTGGGCCCAGTCGTGTTGTCTGTGGAAGCAAGATTGGGTCCCCAGAACCTTTCCTTGTCAGCAAAGCATGGTTTGCAAATCCCTCACGGGGAAAACCTACCGCCCCATCTCGGCAGAAGCTGGGCTCGATTCTGGCCTCGTTCGGTGGGGATGCACTGCTGGTAACGAGGACAGAATCTAGCCCGTGGGAAGAGTCAGACCTGTCCAGCCTCCGTCCCTTGGAGGGAAAACTCCCTTAGTGTGGATTAATTGTAAGGCCTTTGCTTTTCTTAAACAATCTCTCTTGTGATGAAGGATTGACTGATAGATTTTTGGTGTGTTTGAATGAGACGCTTGAGATCATGGGAACAGTTCCCCAGGGGTCGTGGTGGGTTCTCCATCATCACTGGCGATTTTGAAATCCTAGAAGATTACAGTTGGAAGGGACCTCAGTAGGTCACCTAGTCCAACCCCCTGCTTAAAGCAGGACCAACACCAACTAAATCATCCCAGCCAGGGCTTTGTCAAGCCTGACCTTAAGAACTTCTAAGGAAGGAGATTCCACCACCTCCCTAGGTAACCCATTCCAGTGCTTCACCACCCTCCTAGTGAAATAGTTTTTCCTAATATCCAACCTAGACCTCTTCAAGCCGCCTCTTCTGAAAGAGATGCTCTAGCTGAAACAGGAATGATTTTGCATAGGTTCTCTGGACTGTGCTTTGCAGGAGATGAGATGAGGTGATCACCGTGCGTCCTATCTGATTTTACAATTGTGGATCTATGAAGAAACTCCTCTGGTCAGCACGGTTACAGCCCTGCAGAATAAACACCGTGACTCACTGCCTTTGGGCATGTTTGAGACTCTCACAGCCTCCCAAGGACTTAACGGGGAAATTAAACTGTGTTGCATTTTTCAGGAGCAGGGTTTAATTTTGCTACCCCTGTGTGGCCTGTTGGGCACCCATTGTTCCACACAGTAGCAAAGAAGGATCTTGATTAAATACCCAACATCTCTTGTTGCCTGTGCTGTTCCCAGCAGGAGAAGCCCTGAAATGCTATGCAAAAGGCTCGTTCTCACAGTATTCTTGGCTGGGGATGGATGCATGTTTGAAATCTTGCCATCCCTAGCCTGGTTTTTCAGACCCACATGGGTGCAGCTTCAGTTCTCAGCTGTGGTTATGCAAACCTCCAATGTCAAAGGGCTAGATCCGCAGCTGGGGTAAAGCCGCGTCAGTAGAGCAAGGTCGATTTATCCCAGCTGGGCTAAAGAGGATAGGCAGGTATCTGAGCCGAACTTGGTCCTTCAGTACTTAGCTGAATATCTTATGGTTGGCCCATCTCTTTAAAAGCCAGGGCTAGATCCCTGACTGGAATAAACCCTCATTGCTCCGTTGACTTTAGTGAGGCAAAACTAATTTACACCAGCTGAGGATTTGGCTCATTGGCTTCTGGAGAGAGAGGCTGCATGTGTTTGCCTTAGCGGTGAGCCCAGACCTAGCCGTGGGATCCAGGCACCACTTGACTTTTAGGGGCACCTGGGTATGAATTTCCTATCTGGCTGTGATCACTATGGTGAACTAAGCCAAAACAGATAATCCAATCACCCCTGATTTGGGACAAGTTTGCCTCCATTGTGGTACTAAATAATATTTGATTTGTGTTCCCATAGTACCTAGGAGCCCTGGTCACGGATCAGGACCCCTTGGTGCCGGGGCAGTACAAATACAGAACGAAAAGATGGTCTCTGGGCTCCCCTTGTGCTGGGCGCTGCACAGACACAGTGAGAGAGAGAGAGTCCTTACCCTGAAGAGTGCCTGGTCTAAATAGACGGAGGACGGGAGGGGAAACAGTTGCAGAGGGTATGTCCACACCACAGTCAAAGATCCGCAGCCCAGCAGCGGCTGGCTTGGGTCCGCTGGCTCAGGGGGCCAATAATTGCAGTGTAGATGCTCAGGTTGAGCTCTGAGACCCTGTGAGGGGGAGTTTGTCAGAAACCAGGCTCCTGCCCAAGCCCAAATGTCTCCACTGCTGTTTTTGGCCCCGCAGCCTGAGCCGACTCGGGCCCCGAGGCTTGGTGCCGCGGGTTTTTCATTGCGGTGGAGACATGCCCAGAGAGCTTTGCACTGGATAATGGTAGGGCAGTGGAGCAGCCCGATCGCAGAACCCAGATCTCTTGAGTCCCAATGCCCTTAGGCCAGGATTATAAAGCCCAAAAAAGGGGCGTGAAGGGGAATGATTGGCCCGGAGCAGAGGTGACCTGAATATGACCACAAAGCCTGCATGCAGCTGGCTGGCTTTCTTGTGAAGGGTGCTTAGACTCTGAGGAGATCAGGGGAAGGGGTGGCGCGTCCCATCTCATCGTCTTTCCTGCCAGCGGCACGGGGACGTCCCAGGTGTGGCTCGCCGCCAGGCCGTGCTGCTAGAATGCTGCTGCCCCGGAGTAACCACTCAAAACTGGACTAATGCACAAGGCATCAAGGCCGGGAGGGCTCGCTCTGATGCTGAGGGCAGAAAAGAGGCCCAGCTCTGCTCAGCACTTAGTCTGGGGCCAAAGCGTGGGATGGTGATGGGTCAGAGGGAGCCCGACCGGAAGCGGTACTGCCTGGCTAGTCCAATGCGCCCCGCAGAGGGTTAATGGAATTTAGCCGAGCTCTGCAAATGCCAGCGGCTGGGCCAGGGCACAATGAGCCTTTGGCAGGCTGAGGAATGCTCTGTCTTTGGGGCTGAGCAGATTTTCCGCTCGCAAGAGCGGGCCAGGGAGGGGGGGAATCTTCTCTGTGGACTGTTGATTTCTTCTCATTCAGCAGTTGCTGGAGGAACAGTCTCAGTCATTTAGCAGAGCGGGTGGGGAGCACCATGGGTGGGTTTCAGAGAAGCATTTGCACCCCCTTCTCCCAGGCTGTGGGGGATCCGGGGACAACAGACAGCATTGCAGTAGGAAGCCTCAGTCAATGGTCCAGCCCCCATTGCGCTAGGCACTGTACAGAGACCAAGCAAAGAGACAGTCCCTGCAAACTCAACATGTATTATCAGGGCGTACTTTCCTGGACGTGACTTCTGTCTCCATGCTGCCTGACACAGCACAGACCCCAGAGACCCGATTCTCTTCTCACCCCTGCATCAACCAGGGGTGACTCCAGTGATGTGAGATCCGAATCAGGCTCCCAAAGAGGAAGATGAGGTGCAAAGAAAATACACACAAAGCTGGAACACACACTAATACGTGACAAATGGGGGGCTGGGTCCTCGGCTGGTGGAAATCAGCATCGCTCTATCACGAGATACAGCAAAGAGCAGAGCTGTGCTGATTTCCACCAGCTGAGGATCCGGTCCAGGAAAGCTAAAGCCCTTGGTAACGGGCAACCTCATTCTCCTCCATCGTAGCCTCTGATCTCGCCCTGAACGCAGGGTGAGCTGGGCCCTGCTGCCGCAGCTCAGATGTCCCCTCAGAACTCCTGCCGCTGCTACCCGTGGTTCAGAATCGCCTCCCGAGCGTCTCAAACCCTCCCATGCGTCTCACTGCAGCTAACCCCCTCTCTGCTCCTTCTGCCCTTCAGCAGAGCTTTCTCCTCTGCACCTGCTGCCCTGTATCCTGCTTTGCTCCCATCCCCTGCTCGCTTCCCTCTTTGCCCTCTTCTTTATCCCTTTCCACCATCCCTCTGCTGTGGGAGCAAGGACCTTCTGCTTCGCAGCACCTGCTGTTTGCAGCAGCCCCTGTCTCTCTCCACCTCCGATTCCCCAGCGGATGTGAATCCGTGTTCCTCCATTGACGTCAGCAGAGTGGCCCTGATTTGCACCAGCTGGGGGTCTGGCCCGGCGGAGCTGAATCGTGAATTGTGTTGGCGGTTTGGAGCCGGCGTTTCCAAGGCAGATGGAATTCGTGAGCATCCTTGTCAGCGGCCGCCCAGTTGAAGAGTTCCCTGGGTCTGAGCGTAGCCACGGCCCTGCCAGGGGGGAACAGAGCGGCCGTTTGTGATGGGGCTGGCCGGGTCCATGTGGCAGCTCCGTGCACAGACTGGTCGCCCCGGGGGCAGGCGGCTGGCTCGCAGCTATGTTCTAAACCAGTTTGTGTGTTTCGGGGGGGAAGGGGGATTTTTTTTTTTCTTTCTATTCATTTTTGTTCTGGTTCCGTGACCGGCTAACATAAAAACTGCTTCTGCGGATGCCTCTCTTCCCCTCCCCCTCTCACCCACTCACGCTGGGAGCCGAGCAGAGGGGTCTGCCCGTGGTGACTTCCTGGCACGTAGGAATTTTGGGCTACGAGGTTTGGCCCAGGGCTGCGGCCGGGCGGCTTCTCGATCAGTTCAGCGGCTGTACAGCAGGGTTTGCTGCGTGGAGTTGCTCCCCAGTAGGGTAGCCTCTTTGAGCGGGCATGAGCGGTTCTGCAGGGGGTGGAAGAACCGTTCACCTCCTTCATGGCTCTTTGTCCTTTGAGAGGTGCCTCCCCATCAGCCCAGCGCTGAGGACCCTGGCGTTGCAAACCGAGCTTGCTCTTACCGCTGTGGATCATCCCATGGGTCATGGCACATCTCTTGCTGCTATGCCAGTGGGGTGGAAATCGACATGGTCTAGTGACCACGGGACAGGACTCCTGGGTTCTGCTGCTGACTAGTGACGTGCCCTGTGGCGCCTCAGTTTCCCTCCCTGTAAAGTGGAGAGGTGAAAATCCCTCCTCCGCTGTGGGTTTGAAGTGCAGGTCGAAGGCGCTACAGAAGTTCACGGTATTATTGTCTGTCTTGTCACATGTCTCCTCTTCCACCTCCTCCTTATCTGGTCTGTAGACAACCTGGAACAGGGACCCCATGTCTCAGTGAAACCACAGAACATCTCCTTTTCCCCTCCTCCCCGCCAGCTGATCTAGGTACAGAGGAGACGCTTGCGATTTTTCACTAGGCTGCGGTAGTGAAAGCAGGGAACTAAATTTATACTGGCCCCGGAAAGAGAAGGCTGGGCTGGGGTCGGGGGAGGTGAACGGAGGCTATAAATATCTACACAGAACAATACGGATAGGAATTGCTCAGTCTCCGATGAGATGAGGGGGGAACAAGGAGGAATGGCCTGGAGCTAAAGCGGGAGGCCTCGTCTGGATAGCTCTTTGTGCAGCGGAGATCCGGTGGGGGGCCAGAGCTTGGAGTTCCTGGACTAGTATGTCTGGGGGAAGAGTCCTTTCAGCCCTGCCATGTGGCTTTGCTTCTCCTGCCTTTCCCCTGGGCCTGACAGCCTGAGTTTGTTGACCTTCAGGATGGTGTTGCAGAGGCAATGTTGCCTAGTGGTTAGGCTTGGGGGGGGTGGTCTCAGGAGTCCTGGGTTCTGTTCCTGGCTCTGACCTGCTGTGTGACCTAGCCACTACCCCTCTCTGTGCCTCAGTTTCCCCTCCCATCCTTTAGCTGACTGGTCTATTTAGACTGTAAGCTCTTTGGGGCAGGGACTGTCCCTGCCCCAATGTGTAGTGCCTGGCCCAGATCAGGGCTGGCGTTTCTCGGGGCTACTGTCATAAATCAATGTGTTGTTGCCAGGCCCGTTGAGCTCCATGCCGAGACCCAAGTCTGTGTTACACACACAGCCGTGTTGTCGGGGATGGAGTAGCTATGTGGCTGTGCTTTCTGCCGATGCCAGGCAGCGTTCCGGTTTGTAGTGTGGATCTGGTCGTGCTGCAGGTCCAGTCTGCACAACGAGCCTGGATTACTACAACAGCCATGAGCGCTACAGTAGGGTGAGCTGAAGAGAATGAATCGATCCAAATTCTCTGCCTTAGTCCCACCTGGAAGGAAAATTAGGACTAAGGGTTTGTCTACATGGGGAAATTAATTTGGATTAAGGAGGGGTGTAAATTTAAAGAGGATTAACTATGCCGCATTAAACCCCTGTATGAACACCCTCAAAAATTAAGAGTGGCCTTAATTCAGTTGATCTTAATTCACTTCCAAAATGAATTAAACTAAACTGCATTAAGACAGCTTTAATTCTGAATCACAGCATCTGCAGAGGGACCGAATGTGATATTTAACTAATCCGCTTCAAATTCCCACCTTCAGTTAATTAGGGTTAACTTTCCTGAATGTCCCTGTGTAAACAAGCCCTTATTCCAGAACAAAGTGCGTCCACACAGGGAGTTAATCAGGAATAAATCAATGTGTAGACAAGCCCTAAATTAGTATGAAACTAGCATGCCTGGTGCACGTTTGAATCTTGCGAACAGAGACTCTCACCAGTGAGCACCAAACCCCCACAGACGCTTGTCCAGGAGGCCACTTGAAGTATCCCTGGCACACGGATCTAGTAGCCCAGCTGTCTTGGCACAGTTGGCCCCAGGGCAGTCACACCCATTGGCACTGCCCTCACCCGCCTCCTGCTGTTCATGTCGGACCATCCCTGCAGTTGCTAGACGACAGCAGCGGCTAAATAAAATAGTGCATTGCGCAAGTCGAGGGCATGCTTGCTTCGCCACACCCTGCCCTGCCCCTGTTCTCTACTCGCCGGGCTGCCCGATGGGATGGCACCAGGGTTACTGGGTCAGCGGGTTGGGCTCGCATCAGGCTTCGCATTCGGCAGCGCTGGGCTGTAGGGAAAGGCCCTGGAATGAGTGCATGGCATGGGCTCTTTTCCTTTTTTTTGAAGCGATGCTGGGGTCTGGGGGTTTGGACTCGGGCCCGCGTAATGCAGCGGAGGCTCAGGTTGGGATCCAGGGTTCAACAATTCCTAACCTGGGGTTACAGATGAGTGTAGACGTTCAAACCCAGGGGCTGCTAACTCGGGTTCTACTCACCTTGGGCTTGCATTGCAGTGTAGACAGACCCTGAGCGGCCATGCCAAACTCACACTTGGCCCAGGGCAGATATGCGGTGTAGGAAGGAGCCATTTAATTATTGACCCTGGGCCTAGTTCTCCTCTGCCTTTCTCTGGTGTGAACTGGGAGTCAGCAGAGGACCAGCCCAGATCAGAATGCACCTCTTCCCCCCCGCCCCCCAGTTGCACATGGGGCAGGATTGGCACCAGGGTGCGGGGGAGGCAGGATTCTGCAGAGTCATGCGGGTGGTCAGTCTCGCTGGTCGGTGTCTTTCCCCTTTTCGGTTTGTGAATGGAGAACTGGGGTGAAATCCTGAACCGCTGACAAAGGAGCATGAATCACAGCGGCCCTGGCTGGGTATCTGACCCCCCAGCCTGGGGATGTGCGTGGAAGGGAGGGCGGCGGTTCCCTCAGACACGCTCTGCTGCAACTGACCCCGCACTGCAGCAGGCCCAGACCACCCAATCCGCTGAGCCACTTCAGAGTTGGATCCAGGGCCCCGTCTCCTCTCACCTACAGGGCTCTAATGCCATCGCGGGCCGCAGAGTTACGCCCCACTGACCCCAGCGGGAACGAGAGGCAAATCAGGCCCCGAGCTGGTTTTTTACCCGCGGGCCGTGCACCCTGTTGCTTGCAAAGTGAATTCAGTGCTGGCAAAAGGGGGTGAGCAGGCAAACTGTGATGCAGACGTTCCTGGTTAGGCAGGGAGATGGCGTAACGGAGTCTAAGGGCCGCTCTAGCCTGTTCTGGTCTCCTTGCTCCACGGAGCGCGTGTCCCAAACTCTCCGATGCAGGTCAGTATCCTCGCCGCTTTGCAGGGAAAGGGTCTGCTGGGAAGCCAGCAGCAGAGCCAGGGACCGAACCCCAGAGGCCTGATTCCCACTACCCTGCTCTGACCACTCAGCAGCCTAAGCCCAGATCTGCAGGACCCGGGCTTGTGGTGTCCATGCTGCTCTGCGCAGACCTTCCGATGGGGGCTGTGGATTGAGCCGCATCCACGCGGCAGAGGGATTGGACCCAAGTCACAGCACGACTCTGGTGCTGACCCAACCCCTCAGCAGGGCCTAGGACCCAAGTCCTGAGTGCTGACCCGAGACAGGCTGGTTTGTTGGTGGACAGAAGCAGGGGCCTTAGGCTCAGACCTGAATCAGAGACCAGGCTTAGCGTGCAGTGTAGACAGACCCGAAGTGACACTCCCCTCCCAGGGCCAGGGGTCAAGACTACTCTTTGTGTGCTCTAACCACTAGACCCCACTCCCCTCCCAGAGCCAGGGATAAAACCCAGGAGTCCTGGCGCCGAAGCCCCCGCTCTAACGCGCTGGGTTGCAACCAGAGGCCAGTGCGAACGTCTTCGTATTGACCCCCTTCCTGAAAAACAGACTAGCTGGGCCCAGTGCGTTCTGCCAGGACATTGAATTGCATCTGTATTAATGACATTCTGCACATAATGTTACAGAGCCAGACTCTCTGCCAGCACCAATGCGCTGATGTCAAGGGAGAGAATTTGGCCCCTTTCTGAACCATCAGTGCCTGGCATTCAATGGAGTCAAACAGCCCCAGGCCTGATCCTGCTCTCAGTGGGGTAAATTGGGAGCCACTCCACTGAAACAGACAGATTTATACCGGCACCAAAGCTGCACAGATGGGAGAGGAATAGCCCCAGCAGGTAGAATTCCCAGCAGTGATATGTCCCCCGGCCTTTCCCCGAGTGCTATATAACCCCCCAGCCAGCCTGCTCTGGTCCACGAGCTAGGATCTCGCTGCGCAGTCTCTTTTCCCCTCTGCTACCTAACCCCTGGGTGCTGATCCCTTCGGCCAGCTGAAATAGCAGCCGGGTTTACACCCGGGTAAGTGAAAGGAGAAATGAGCCCCATGAGTCTAGGCTCAAGGGACTTGAGTCATCGGCTCTCCTCCTTCTCCTCCCCGCCGCCCACAGTGTTCCTTCAAGGAAATGGCGCTCAGCCAGGGCGCCTCTCTGCTCCGCTGTTGTGCCAGGATTGCCTCTGTCTGTGGGCCGACGTGGGTGGGGACAGGGCACTCTGAGCGTGGAGCAGGGGCTGGGGTCTGGGGCAGATGGGGGGAGGAGGGGTCAGTTGGCCAGAGTTCTCAGTGTGGGGCTTACAACGAGCATCTGGGCCAAATCCAGAGCTCCCCTGGCATGCGCAGGGCGACTCGGGCCAGTCTGACCCTCCCCGAGGGCTGGGAGCGGACGGGGTTGGAGAAAGGGGGGCAGCCAATGCAAGTCTTCCATTAAGGCAAGTCCCTGTGGCCGTGCATGCCCCTGGCCGGAGGCAAGCGGGCTGCGGAGCGAGGCCTTGGCACGTGGATCACTCTATCCCAGTCTCTCTGGGCGGGCCAAGGTACCCTCCGGGCCCCCAGTGGGAGCTGCCTATCCTCCCACTTCACTCCCTAGCGCTTGGAGCCGTGGAGAAGGCACAGATCTGCCTTTCCCCCACCTGCCCCAGACCAGGTGTCAAGCCATGTGCTCGAAGCCCGGCCTCGAACCGGGAGCCAGCTCTAGGATTGTTGTGTGAGGTGGGATCCCAAAGCTGTTGGCTAGATACCACAAGAAGGGGCACAAAGGGAGAGAGAAGTCAGCCCAACACGTGGTGGAAGTGTTGTCCAGTGGCTAGAACACTGGATTGGGAAGCAGAAGAGTGGTCAGAGAGGCAGGATGGCCCAGGGACTCCGCCACAGACTCCCTCCGTGACCTTGGGCAAGTCACTCAGTCTCTCTGTGCCTCAGTTTCCCCAATGGGGATAGTAGCCTTGCCCTGCCTTACATGAGAATAAATATATTGCAGACTGTGAGGTGCTCAATACTAAGGCGAGGGGGTTCCAGAGACCACATCAGAGGTGGGGCTAGAACTGTCTTAGGTAACTCCCTTCCCCCTCTGTGCCTCAGTTTCCCCTCTTACCCCATGTCTCTTCAGCCTGTGAGCTCTTTGGGGCAGGGACTGTCTCTCGCTGTGTCTGGGCAGCACCCGGCCCAGTGGAGCCTTGATGTCAGTTGGGACCTCTCAGCACTACTGTAATACTTCGCAGATGGGTGGGTTGGGTCTGGTTTTGGGTGGATCCAGTGGCTCTTCCCCGAGGCCTGGTGTGGAGATTCCCATGAGCACCTAGAGCTGGGAACCTCTGACGTGACTGAGGTGGGGTGGGCAGTGGGTTGGAGCAATTTTCCTGTTCTCCCCCTCATCCCCGTCCCGCCTTCATAGCACCAGTGAGACGGGCCCTGGCAGGGACGTTCCCTGCTCTGGCAAGTGGTGGATTCCTCCCTGCTCCAGGTGCAAGATTCATCCGAGCCGAGCAGGTCGGGGCAGGACGGGCAATTCCGATCAGGCCCGGCCCAAGGCGCGTTCCTGTGCGGCAGCCATGGCCGCGGGGTCCAGCCTGCACTCAGGCAGGTCGGGGCCGGCCGTCGGCGCCAGCTGATGGGGAGGAAAAGAGATTGTAGGGGGATTTTCTCTGCACAGACAAGCGAAGCCGGCTGGGTTAGTGCAGGGTCTGCCTGGAAAAGCGATTAACAGACACATGCTCACTCCTGCCCATCTGCCCCCCGCACCCCATTTCCAACAATGCACCTCTGGACCGCCCCTGCTCCCATCTGCACCCCACACCTCCCCCTGCTTCCACTGACATCTTCAATTCATTCAAATTAAGGCCACTGTAATTCTGAACGGGAGGATCCACACAGGGGTTTCATGCAGTTTAACGAATCCACTCTTTAAATTCACATCTTTTAGTTAATTCAGTTTAATGTTCCTGAGTGTGACTATGTAGCCCAGGCCTAATTCAGAATAAGGGGCTCTTACTCTAGAATAAAAGTGTCCACAGTTATGCCAGAGTAGCTATTCCACTTTAATTCAGATTAAGGCAGGGTGTGAATTCAGTGCCCCTGTGTAGACAAAGCCGTACGCTCATGTGGCACTCTCGCCTGCCTCCCAACGCACTGCTCTTCGTGCCCCAATACCACAGTGATGGCTGCATTACAAGTGCCGTGGCTGAAAGCACCCTGCTAATGTGCATGTCCCTTTCCTGCCTTCCCCACTCCCGTTTAGCATGCCCAGTGGGAAGTTTAGCCTTGTGGGCACCTGCAGGGAAGCAGGCTCCTGGTGGATGGTGCCTGTCCAGGCATGCGGCTGTTGGCCCATCAGGGAGGCGGGGTGGGCGCTCTGTGGGGCCTGTCGGGGAGCCACTGGATGGAAACCAACCTCCCCGACAGCACCATGGGGCCTGGCCCCATCAGCATCATCTCTGGCCTGGGCAGCAGGTTGCTCCTGAGCTGGGTCTGCAGTGACAGAGGTGGCGGCAGGTCCATCTGGTACTTTTCTGGTGTCTCATCCCCCACAACCCCTGTCAGAGCCAGGCGACTCCTTGGAACGACTGTTGTTTCAGGCCTTGGCACAGGGCCCAACTCCCAGATAAAGCCTCTGGCCGCCGGATTCCTTGAGCGCCTGGCACTTGCGTGCCTATAAACAGCCACGCGTCTCCCTCTGATAGGGGCCCTGGCTGGTCAAAGGATCTGTGCTAGGGGCTGATAAACTTTTAAGAGTTCTTTGGACGTGTTCTTCCCTGGCCTCTGGATCCTTGATGCTCTGCAGGTTGCGAGTTGGTGGGCCCTATTTTACTGGCTCCTGGTGCCATGTGAACGTATCAGGAGTGTGTTTGTTCCCAAGTCCGAGGCGAGCGTGAGGTTCCCAGCTTTGTGGAGTTTGTGTGCAAGCATCTCGCGTGTATGCCTGCCGTGCGTGTGTGCATTGCAGCCTGGGAGTGTCGGTACATGTGGATGCTTGTGTTTGCACACGCATGTCTGCAGGCACGCCTGTCTGTGCACACATGCCCATGTTGCCATGCCTTGACACGGATGTTCTGGGTGCTTGTGCAGACCAAGTGGGCTTCATGCATGTGCAGGTCATGTCTATTAACATGTCTATGGATGTAATGGCTCTTTGGCACAGTAGCATGGCCCAGTGCTTGGGGCACTAGCCCAGAACTTGGGAGACCTGGGTGCCTGTCCTCCCACAGACTCCTTGTGTCACTTAGCTGCTCTGTGCCTCAGTTTCCCATCTGTACAAAAAGGAAAATAGCCCTGCCTTGCCTCACAGGGTTGTAAGGATAAATATGGGGAGTATGTAAGTACATAAGACATACGTGCGTGTCTACATATGTCCGGGTCTGACCCAAACAAGCAGCTCTGGCTGTTGGCCTGGTCTGACGGGGTCCTGCTCCCATGTGGCCCCTTCTCTGACAGGCCAGAATGCCCCATGTGTGGACTCTTCTCTCCTCTGAGCGTGGCAAAGGCCTGGTGGCGTTGTTCCTTCTCTTCCCTCATGCCCCAGCAGCATCACTAGCCTAGGGGCGAAGAGACTGGAGCGTCCCTTCCCAAGGCTCCAACCTTGAGCTTTATTGGCCGTTTAGGGCATGGTTAAGACTCTCTTCCCCAAGTGGCCTACGCTGAACGTACGTTAATGAGATGGCAGATGAACAAGATTGCTCCTGTCTTGCCCTCGTTAGCAACGCGAGTTCCCCACTTGCCCACCCCCTTCAAGCAGCACCCCACGGAAGCTCTGGGGCCATCCCTGCAATCAGACAAGACATCTGGAGGGAGTGGAAGAGGCATGTCAGCCAAGCGGATGCGGGGCAATGCTGGGCCGGCCACCCGTGCTGGGGGAGGGGCTGCCCACGTCTCTTGCTGCCCTTTTATCAGCGCTAAACAAGTCACCCCAAAGCTCCCTTGTGCCGAATGGGGAACTGCGGCTGGGTGTGGCGATGAAGCGAGCCTTTGTGCTGTCCAGCGTGTCGTGTGTCAGGGGCTGCACATCAGATCAGCCTGGTGTTCTGCCTTCTCCTGTACTGGGTCGCACTAGGGCACCCCTCTACCTATAGGATGCTGTCCTTGGCGAGGGTGGGCAGGGGTTCTCCCTGAATACAGGGATCTGTCTGGGAGAATCTTCTAACGCTTTCCCGTGCCATAAAGGATCCCCCTAAACCCTCTCAGAGCCTCTCTAAAAGTGACCAATTTTCTTCCAGCCCAACCCGTTTGTGTCTAGCGACTCTAGGCCTTTGGCCTGTGCCCATCACTGCAGTATCTGGGCATCAGCTCGTTTGGGAGCAGGGAAAGTCTTTGGCTACGAAGCCCTTTTTGCTTTGCCAATTCCAGCAAAAATGGGGCCCATCAATTCCCCACTGGCTGCAGCTCTACCAGGATCTAGCAAAGGCAGGTGGTGCAGTGCAGATGGGGCTCGGGTGTCTTGCCAGGCTCAGAACTAGACCTAAAACACGTTCTTTCAAAAATACCTGCTCTAGCTCAAGCAGGAATTGTTTTGGGGCAGTCCCATGGCTTGTGTTATACACCAGGTCAGATGAGTCGGTCACAGTGGTCCATTCTGGCCAGAGAATCTGTGGATAATGGATTGTTTTTCCACTTTTCTGGCCGAACCTCAAACACACTCATAGTTTTGGGGTGCTTGAAATTTGAATTCAAGTTTCAGTTTTGTGTTCAAGGCTTTTAAAGCCTTTTTTTGGAATAAAATTGAGATCAAATTTGAAAGGAAAAGTTTTTCAGAAACAAAACATATTTTGATTTTTTTTTTTCTCTGAAATTTTTTTTTTTTTTACCAAAATGATTTGGTGATTTGGACACACATTTGTCGACCCAAATCTCCCCTCCCCTCACTCCAAAAAAAAAAAAAAAAAAAAAGTTTCTACTGGAAAACTTCTCCCACTTCTACTCAGAAGATGTCTCAATGCTTTTGTGTGTATGCCCGTGTCTTGGCAGACAGCATCTCCTGAGGCTACCGAGTGGGAATCCCCCAGGCGGAGCCAGGTTGCTCTCAGCCTGGCATTCAGACTGAGACGATTGTCAGCGCGGGCACAGCTGCACCCAGGGCCGCCTATGGGCACAACGTGGGCAGAGCTGGCTAGATGTTTGGCTGCAGGGTGGGGACCGTGGTGGGCAGATGGGGAGATCTCCATGTAACCTGCCAACTCAGCAGAGTGACTCCAGGAAATAAACCCCAGGTCCCCTCCCAACCTCTTTCCAGTGCCGCTTCTCTACTGAGTCACCTTTCCTGGCCTCCACAAGCCAGCCGATAAACACCAATTTGTGTGTTTTGCGTCAGACAAACCTGGGGGGTCCTAATAATTACTCTACCGCGCGACCGGGAGGTCTGGGAGGAAAAGGCCAGCTTTGCCCTCGGCTAGTCACGTGGGCTAAAGTCACATGTCTAATTTTCCTCTTTCTTCCGCCCCCTGTCTTAAATATGCCTGCTCTGTTTGGAGAAGGAGCAGCTCTCACTCAGCTTTAGGGTTCTATTAGATTCTGTCCCAAATCCTCCTCTTCTCAGCCAGGTTCTGCTATTGCCCCCTCTCTGGGGAGGGTCCCTAAGCTCTCGGCAAACAGTGAATCAAGCTCTCACAACCTCTCTGGGAAGTGGGCTGGTATCATTATCCCTGTTGTACAGGTGGGGAAATGGGGGCTCAGAGAGGAGAGGTGATTTGTTAGTGATCACGCAGCGAGTCCATGGCAGAAGTCCCTGGCTCGCAGTCTTTCCCCCACTTCTCTAGCCATTAGACACAACTTCCTCTGAAGTTGGGCTAGAATCCAGGTGTCCTGGCTTTCAGGCTGCTTTTCTAGCTGCTAGATAATGCTTTCTCTGAGGCTGGCCCAAGTACTGCCCCAGACTGCTCTCGGGATGTTGAATACCAAGGGGGTCAGAGGGATCGAGGCTGCGGGCCGTGTTCTCCAGGGAATGTTCCTTGGAGATGTCTCCAACAGGCATGTTCTCTGTGGTGGTAACAGCAAAGTTCTCTATCCACCCTCTCCTGGACTGCTGCTGCATGCCACCTTTAGGGGGGTGGAGGAATAGTCCCTTTAGGGCAGCCCCGTGTCCTGGTGACATCTCCGCATTCCAGGGCGGGCCTCAGTGGGTCTAAGGACACATCTGCACAGACCCGGCACTGAAGGCGCTAACTTTCCGGTTAATCTATGCAATGAACCTACATCCCAGATGCATCCACCCCTCGTCCTCTAGGTCCAAGGTACGTGGCCATTCGCACTGGGCTTGACTGGCTCCATCCTTTCGTCCTATTCCACCCCTCACTTTCTGAGTGTCACAGATACCCCAGCAAGCCACTCTGCCAGCGGTTGTGCATTTCCTTCTCTCCGAGGGCTACGCACAGGGTGGTGTGATAAGTTACCACCCAGCGCCTTCTAAGCCAGCACCTTTATTCTTAAGGGAAAAGCATTCCGGAGAAACCTGAAAAGCAAGAGATGTTCCTATACGCATGTGAATGGCTGCCCCAGGGGCACCCCTCAATCTTAAGGGGCCTTGTTGGCCAAAGTCCCTCAAACTCTTCCACAAGGATTGGGGCCCCCTGGGACAGAAGTTCCTGTCCATTTGCTGCATCCAAAAGAAACCCGGTGACAGTTTAAGTTCCATTGTTTGAGTCTCTGGGAAGCCCAGTTTGAACCAGGCTATGCAAACACCCCATGGGATGGAAATTCTCCAGAGTTCTCTATAATCGCAGGTAATTCCCCCCCCCCCCCCACCCCCCCCACACACACACACACTGGTTAGTTTCAACAGGAGCTCTGGGAGGAAGTACAACACAATTGTACATAAACCATTCGTAACATAGTGGTCCCCAAGGATACTGCATGGGATTGCAACGTCTGTCACAGCCTCTCATCCGCTGGCATCGCTGCTCGTGTTCCTTACGCCATCCCAAACGGGGCCTCTTTTGGTCCTGCCACCGCTCGCTGGCTGGCAGGAAGGCACTTAGAGACACGCCGCCCTCCTGCTGCCTCCATCTGGCCCACTGCCTCCACCCCGCAGCTGGTTTTCAAAGCACTTCCTCTGAACGGCTGGATCCTCAGGTCTGTCAGGCAGAGCCTGGGGAGAAAGGGGCTACGGGGAAGATCAGCCAGCCAGGGATTGAGGGCTGATCCTGGCCGCATGTGCCTGGCTGGCATTTAACTGGGCTCCAAGGGCTGGATTCGCACAAGAGCTCGGCACCTCTGGTCCCAGGGCTAGCCGGGGAAATCTGGCCTTGAGTGATGGCCTTTGAAAACGTAGCCCCAACGGTGGGTGCTGAGTTCTTGAAAACCTGCCCCTGAATGCACATGTGATTGGGCGGGGGGGGGGGGGAAGTCTGGGGTATAAAAGCCACCCCCACAAACTTTCCATAGCTATTGTCTGTGGCCGGGATCTCATGACACAAGTTTCTCCAGCCCACACGGCGCTAGCTCTTATGGAAAGCCCAGTTTCCTGCCACGCTTCAAATTCCCCTCCCCCAGCGTATGTAAAATCCGAGAGAGAAGTTAGTTTCTCACGTAAAGATCAGCGGTTGAAAAGAACAGCTGAGGGCGTCTCCTCTCCCTGCCTGTGGAAGTGCTTGGCTACGCCTGGGCCGTGCAAGTGCCCTGGGTATGTTTGCACACACGTTTGCAGGTGCGTGCACCATGACCGTGGACTCCACCCCACAGATCCACCTGCTCCAAAGCTGAGCTCAAGGGAGAAGCTCCATTCAGTAGCACTAGTAGACTGATTCGAAGCCTTTGGACCTCCAGCCACTAGCAGGCACCGTCTGTAATCGTATTCGTACTAGCGGGCGTGTGTATTTAGGGTCTGTGACTTGATGTTGTCCCTAGCATGGCGTGATGATGCAACGGCTCGTGCCCGCGTTGCGATGTCGTCACTTTGTCTCTTGGGTCTAATGCAAAAATTCCTCCCCTTCTCCCCTCGCTGGCTGGGAAGAGGAAGAATTAAAGGGACCCTATCCGAATCCTGAGGCCTACTCCATACTGTGCCCAGCCTTATGCGCTGGTCTCTGAGAGCAAGGCAGGCCGTGGAGATGCTCAGCACGCGCCCTTGATTTGCGTTGTACGTGTTGTTGGTGGTTACTTGCTAACGAGAAACATGACCAGGCCTCCGGAGAAAATGGGTGCTGGTATGTCTGTGAATCGCTGGGGGGTGGGTCAGGACGCCAGGGCTTATTCCTGCCTCTGCCACTAAATATCTTTGCACCCTTGGCAAGTCGCTTCACTTCCCTGTGCCTCAGTTTCCAGATCTGTCCAAGGGGGCTGATGAGCGTGATCTACCTCAGGGTGGGGGCTGGGTGTGGGGGTTAATGAATTGGTGGTAAAGGGAGTTTAGCTCGCTGGATGAATGGCACCATAGAAACACTAATAAGACTTCGGCACGGTGAAGGAGCCCAGCTCTCTGCGGGAAGCAGACCCAACTGCAGCCAGCTTGCAAACGTGCGTACAGTAGCAGGGCTGGCTTAGGGGACAAGAAACTGTCCCTGTGCTTGGGGAGTCTGGAATTAAGACAGTTTCAAGCCACCTTGGCCCTCCCCCTGTTCTGGGGCCGCGCAGGGCCCTTCCCAGCCCTCAGCGGCTGCCCTGAATTAGGGCCAGAGCAGGTTCTCAGCCCCCGTGCAGTGAATTCCAGCCAAACACCCCTCATCTGCCCTCTGTGCTGGGGGCTGGGAGCAGGGCTGACACAGAGCCCTTATGCCTGCCCCACACTAGCTGTGCCCAGGGTTGGGGAGTGGGTTCTGCCACTCTGGTGGCATAGAGAGGGCCTCGATGTAAATGAGGTGCTGAAATCAACAGCTGTCTCTCTCTCTGCTGCTTTGGCTGGAGCAGGCAGCCAGGAGGGGCCTGCGGCAAATGTAAAGGAGAGGTTTCAGAGTAACAGCCGTGTTAGTCTGTATTCGCAAAAAGAAAAGGAGGACTTGGGGCACCTTAGAGACTAACCAATTTATTTGAGCATGAGCTTTCGTGAGCTACAGCTCACTTCATCGGATTTCAGCTGTAGCTCACGAAAGCTCATGCTCAAATAAATTGGTTAGTCTCTAAGGTGCCACAAGTCCTCCTTTTCTTTTTGTAAAGGAGAGGTGACTCTCTCTTCTCTCTCCCCCCACCCCCAAGTCAGGAAGCACACGGCCCAGCCTTGCCGGCAAATGCGCCAAAGGTTCCCTTTCAAGTCTGCTGCACTCAGGCTGCCGGGGCAGAGGAAGTGACCTTTCCTGTTTTCCAATGTGTAATCAAAACAATCCCCCCCCCTCTAGACCTGCGTGCGGCAAGGGCTGGCGTGACGCAGCAAAGGGCTCTCGCTCATTCCCCTACCTCTGGGAAATGTTTTTCCTTTTGGCTGATGAAGGCCTGGGTGACAGACAGTGTTTCCCAGTAGAACTATGCTGGGGTGTGATTGTTTTACCGATATAAATATCCAGCTACAATCCCTAGGGAGGGCTCGGTTATACTGGTAAAAATAACACCACCACCTACCTCTTATGTAGCTGCTTTTCCATCCCGTCTACACTTAAACCACTACAGCTGCCGAGCTGCAGCACCTCAATGTAGACGGGATGTGGTCTCCCATCGGCGTAAGTCATCCACCTCCCTGAGGCAGTAGCTAGGTTGCCGGAAGAATTCTTCTGGTGACCCAGTGCTGTCTACACCAGGGGTTAGGTCCGCATCGCTGCGTCTCTCCGGTGCGGCTCTGTCACACCCCTGTGCAATGTGTCTATGCCGAAGTGAGTTCCCAATGCAGACCAGCCCCTAGATCGCAAAGCGCTTTTCAAAGCAGGTCGGTATCATTGTCCCTATTTTATATGTGGGGAAACTGGGGCAGGGATGTGACTTGCCCAAGGTCACCCAGAGCCAGAATAGACCCCAGGTCTGCTGAATCCCAGGATAATGGGACTAGGCCTTATGGGAATAAGCTACATGGAATAAGTACTCTTGTACAGTTCTAACTGTTCCCCCGCTGGATGGGGGTGTTGTGTATAGTTAAGGCACTACACGTTGTGTGTGCAGGCAAAGTCTGACCCAGAATTGCTGGTATGCCCTAAGGGCTCAAGTTCCTTCAGGTTCACCCACAAAATAATACCTTCAGCGCTCAAGCATTGTTCTCTATATTTTACAGTTGGGGGGAAACTGAGGCATGGACACACAAGGCAAGGAATAGAACCCAGATTTCCAGGCTAGGCCTATATCCATTTGTCTGCCACCAGGCTACAGACACCAGCACCAGCTAATCCCGGTTTGAGTGGGATTTGGGGTGTTATCCCAGGCTTCCTTGGATTTGCCGAGGCGTGGCAGTCCTCCTCCTTCAGTGGTTCCAAAATCCCAGTTGGTGACGATCCCCAGGGCACGGGAGTGGGAAGCAGCTTGAACCAGGATGGGTTCGTGCTGCAGGAACAGGGCCCGATCCTCTTCTCAGAGCACTGGAAACTAGGGGTTATTTGGCCATCACACTTGTAGAAGAGAAGTGGAGCCCATGCCTGTGGGAACAGTCCTGCACTAAGCAGGGTGATCCAGAAAGTCTTTCCCAGATCTCCTAGGTTATGAAAACCCCCTTACTGCGCACACCCTCCCATCCCCTCCCCGCAAAGTTATGGATTGGAGTGTTGGGTTCTAGCCAGTAACCACATGAAAACCACCCTTTTCTCCCCCTGGCTGTCTGGCCTGCTGAACTGCCCTCTGCTTATTTGTTGTTTGGGCTTTGAGTCAGTGCCCAGAGCCCAACTGAAAATAGATTTATTTTCCCCCTTCTCCTTTTAGAATTTAAGGTTTTTAACCTCTAAGACCTGCCGGGAAGGGACAGACTATTTATAACCCCATTTGTCAGGGTTTGTTTTGGTCTTTGCATGGGTGAACCTTCTTCCCTGGACAGATTCCCGGTGCAATGTCCTGTTCTCTCCCTGGGCTGGAGTCTCCTCTTGCTTACACGGGTGTAAATCGGGTGGGACTGCGCTGATGTTAAGAGGTGCCTGGCACAGCACATGTGGTGGTGCGTGCAAATACGCACGCTGTGCAAAAGGACCGGCCCTCTAAGCAGAATCACACACTTCAACGTGGCTGGAGGCTGTCGCTGGTGGCTATAGGGAGATATAATCTCTTTGAAACCAGCGGTGAAGTGCAGGGTCCCCTAAACAGGAGGAAGGATGAAGCGTTCTGCAGGGCTAGATTTTCCTCCGATTGAAATCCATCAGCAAAACTCCCACTGGCTCCAAAGGGAGCCAGGTCAGGAAGAGGGCTGTTCATATCCAGCTGCTGCTCACCTCTCACTCTGCTGCTCCCGTTCCCCCATCTCTGAGCTGTACCTGCTTCCCTTAATGAGGCAAACCCATTTTAATTCCTATTATCCCTGATAGAGCTCTGGGGGAGTGAACTGGAATCTATTCCGACTCGTGCATCATCTAAAGCAGTGCTACGCCAAGTGGTGGTCCATGGACCGGTGCCGGTCCGCGAGCCATCGGCTGCCGGTCTGCGCGCACATTTGCCGGTCCCCCACATCAGATAGCTTGAGAAGCACTGGTCTAAAGGACTGTCCGATGGCAGCATCATTATGGGACGTAGGAGGTGGAAGGAACACGGCTGTGATTTCCAGCTCCTCGTGGAGATTGCAGTGTGGCAAACTTAGCACCCCCCCCCCCCCGAAAAACCCTTGAAGATTTAAACTGAAGCACCCTTGGTCTGCTGCTGATTTCCCCTCTGATCTTGGACCCGTTGCTTCCCCTCCCTCTACTCAATCTATAAACGGGGTGATGGGAATAACTCCTGTCTCCTGGGCATGGCGAGAGACTCCGCACATTGATATCCTTAAGCCAGGAGGCACTAGAGAGAGGCGGGGGGGAGGTATTGAGTTGCCAACAAAGCATAACTATGGACACCCAGGCTGTTATCATCTCTGCTGAGTCACTTTTCTAACCGCAAGCTCCTCTCTGGCTGCTGAGTGTCATGTTCTCCCCGCGGCCTGGCCCTTCTGGTGGTGTGATCTCTGTGATATGCCTTGTTGGGGTTGTAACCCTGTTGGGACACTGGGCCTGGTACTCCATCAAGTCCCGGGCATCCCTACAGCCTTGTGCGAACAACACCCTGCCATCTGTTCCCCTGGTACAGGAGCTGGTCAGACCCTGTGTGCGGATAGTAGCTAGCACAGGCTGAGAGAGCCTGGCCAGGAGCTAGAGAACCACAAGGTCTATGTCCAGTAGCCTCCCCTTCAGCATTATCCCAGCTGTGTCTGGGCAGAGCGAGTGACCCTGCAAGGATGGCCGACTCGGGGCCCGATCCTGAGATGTGCCGAGCTCCCGCCAGGTGTGCCGTGCACGCGACCCCAAGTCGAACGAGTTAGAGGCTCAGAACCTGGTCTCTGCTTTTTTAAGGCCCTTCATGGCCTCTCCTCGCCTGACTCTTCCTCTCCTGCCCCTATGCCAAATTTTCCCACCAGCGCCTTCCCGCTGTGTCTCATGCCACCCCCTCTGCCTGGGCAAAGCTATGCCCTAGTTCTGCAAATTCCCCCTCTGCTGTGAGGTCTACAAACAAATGCCACGCTGGTTAGCTGACCTGCCCAGCCGCTGCTCAGCAGAACTGTATCGCTGCTCCCAGATGGGGAGGAGGAGAGTTTGCTGTATCCACCTGTTGGTGGTGGTCCTTCTATCCCATTGGCTGAGAATGGCAAACCACAGCCGCTGGGAGCTGCAGGCGGCTGTGCCTGTGGACGGTCGGTGTAAACAAACTGTCTCGCGGCCCGCCAGCGGACTACCCTGATGGGCCGCAGGTTGCCCACCACTATAGGTTGTGAACTCCTTGGACAAAAGCAGTCTTTGCCACATGTGTTTGTACAGCACCTTGCACCACGGGGCTTCAATCTCGCCTGGAGTCTGTTGGAGCTCCTGCAAGGTAAATAACGCAGCAGCATCAGGCGTAGCACGGTCAGGTTTGGAATGATTCAGCCAGCCAGATCTCAGACAAGGTGGGGAAAGTAACAGCCCCAGTTTGGGTTATGTAGCAGGAAGCGTGATGCCTTAGGGGCTGGAGTGGTTTCAGGACACACCAGGAGTCGGTCAACTGACACGCCAGGTTAATGAGCCACTGGGACAATAACGAGAGGCGATGGCCTGAAAAACCTCCCCCTGCAGAGCAGATCTCCCGGGAGACACTTTTGTTGATGATGAGAGAGAGAGAATAAAATGCAGCCCCGTTCAGCTCCACTGAAAGCAGCTTCCTGTTATCTGAACAGACAGCCGTTTTCAAACCGGGAGGCCTTGTCTCTCGCCCCGATCTTTCTCTATGGGGAACTAGCACTTGCCTTACTGGTGAAGGAAGGAGCGCCAAAAAAAAAGGCCTTTTGAGAATAATCTTATTATGATGGGGAGCTGCTTTGTCTGGCAGTTTGTGTACTTGCTTAATGAATTTAAAGGTGACCTGCAAGGGGTGGGGAGAAGTGGACTTGGATCCTTCTGGGCCTTGTCTACGCTGGTCAGCCGGCATGGATTTACCAAGAACAAATCATGCCAAACCAGCTTGATTTCCTTATCTGACAAGGTAACTTGTTTGATGGATGGGGGGAACGTGGTGGACATCATATACCTGGACTTCAGCAAGGCTTTAGACACAGTTCCACATGACATTCTTGTAAGTAAGCTGGAGAAGTGCAGACCATTATTGGTTAAACAATTGGAAACAAAGAGTCACGATTAATGGAATGATGTCAGATTGGAAGGAGGTCTCCGGTGAGGTTCCATGGGGATCTGTTCTGGGTCTGGTGTTTAACATCTTTATTAATGACCTGGATGTAAGACTAGAGAGCAGACTGATCAAATTTGCAGATGACACAAAGCTGCAGGGGCAGGGGGAGTTGCAAACACTTTGGAGGACAGACCTAAAATTCAGAGGGATCTTGATAAACTGGAGAACTGGGCTATAGACGACAAAATGAAATTCAACCATGACCAAAGTAAGGGTCCTACTTCTCAGCAGTGCTGCTACCAAGCCAGTTATCCCTGCAGTCTATATTTGTGCATTTGGTTTCTCTTCCCTTAGCACTGCTGAGAAGGATCAGGGAGTTGTGGTGGATCACATCCTCCACGCGAGTCGTCAATGTGATGCTGTTACAAAAAAAACAAAAACAAAAAAAAAAATGCCATTTTTGAGTTGCATTAACAGAGGCAAGTCCTGGGAGGTGACACCAATGCTGAATAGAGCGGTGCTTAGGTCTTCAGCTGGAGTAGTGTGTCCAATTTTGGTCATCGATGTAGAGAAACTGGAAAGGATCCAGAGGCGAGTGACAAAGATGATCCAAGGGATGGAATGCAAGTGCTGCAAAGGCTGAAGGAACTGGGTATGTTTAGTTTGGAAAAGAGGAGATTAAGGGGGGGGACGCGATAGCAGCCTTCAAATACTTGAAAGGCTGCCATAAAAAAGATGGAGGAAAAGTGCTGTCTATTGCCACAGAGGGCAGGACAAGAGGCAGTGGGTTCAAACTACAGCATGGCAGATTTAGATTAAATCTCAGGAAAAACTTCTTAACTGTAAGCACAGTAGGACAACGGAACAGACGCCTAGGGAGGTATGGAAGCTCCTTTCATGGAGGCTCTCAAGAGGCTTGGATGGTTTATTCCCAACAAATCCTGCATCTTGGCAGAGGCTTAGACTAGATGGCCCTTGCGGTCCCTTGTAACCCCATGATTCTATGAAAATCTCTCTCCACACCCCCTCCATTTAAGGGCTGAGGAAGCTATCCACTTCTGCAGGTCCTCCAGTGTTAAAACAGTTGCAGATGGGTTTCCTTATGTCCTCATTCGCATCTACGGGCAGCGGTTCCCAGCCAGACTACATCTCCCATGATGCACCACTACAAATGCAGATGTAGTCCTACCAGGCTGCCTGGCCTTTAGAGAAGAATGGGAGCCCAAGCTAACTGCACCACGACTCCTATGAGGCACTGCGGCAGCATTTCAGAATTGACAGATTCTGTTTTTCAGCAAAAAATTCAAATGCTTCTGTGGAAAATTTTGATGAAAACAAATTTGGGTGTGTGGTGGAGGAAATCCAAAGTTTCCATGAGAGGTGGGGGGAAAATACCTGCTTTCTGACCACATCTAATCCGGATTCTCTTTAAATTCAACCTTCTAAGCTGCATGTCTCCAGGCGTGTCCTGAATAGGACATGCTGCCGCTACCAGTGGACAAGCCCAGGCTACGAAGGCAAATGGGGTCTCGGGTGATATATTAAACAATAAATCCCCTTCGATATTGTACCTTTCACCCCAGAGTGGTTTATGAATGAGCCATACAGACATTGCTTCACCTGTCCCTGAAATGCAGCCACCTCTGGGGCTGAAAGCAGCGTGGCATCTCTTTAGCAGCCTCTCACCACAAGCTTAGGACCGGATCTTTTCTGGATGAAATCAAAGGGATGGGAAACAAACCATAGTTAGACTGACTAGATTGCAATTTGGTTAACTCTTGTGAGGAGCATCGTGGGTTGGATCTTTAATAACCCGGGAGTGGCCAGGCCTTTGTTTGATGTCTTGATTCAAAAGCTGCTGGATCCAGGGCATCGGATTCAGTACCTGGTTAGTTCAGTTTCACTATTTGGTTTTCTGTGGCGGCTACTCCTGTTCTGACATGTTCCTGCCCTCGCTGCTGAGGATTAGAGTCAGCCACACTGAGTAGCTAGTGCTGATTGTGTTTCCTTTCCTTTTATTGAGTCAAATGTTTGAGTCAAAGCAAAAATTCAGTGGATTTTCAGGGGAGTTGCTGGCGCCATGCGGAAAGGCAGTCCTGTCCAGTGGTTAGAGCACAGGAGACCTGGGTTCTGTCCTGGGCTCTGCTGTGTGACCTTGAGCAAATCACTTCCAGTCTGCATGACTCCCTTTCCTCATCTACAAAATGGGCCTGGTGGTATTTGCCTGCCCTTGCAACATGCTTTGAGCTCTCGAGATAGAAAGCATTGAATGAGAGCGAGGGGTTCTTTGTAAAGTGCTTGGAACTCCGGGGCATCTCAGGGCTGCACGCTGCTGTGCGTCCGCTCTCCAGATACGTGGTGAAAGGCTGGATGTCCCACAACACTGGTAGTTATTCACCACTCGCGTTTCCTGGGGTCAGCTGATTGCTGCAGGGGTCAGACAGGATCTTCGTCTACCCCTGTAACGATAATATTGTCTATTTCTATAGCATCATTCATCAAGTGTACACGCAGCCCCACAGACATGCAGCCGCTTCTGGGGTGGAGGGTGGCAATTGACAGGTGCAACTGTAGGGAGTGGAGGAATTCTGGCCTAGGAAAATAGGGCAGATCCCTACTCTTAACGCCCCGGGATCTTTAACGTTTGTATCCAGCGAGACCGGATTTGGGGGTGTGAGGTTTTGCCCATGAGCAGCAAACTGTAAGGTTTGAGAGAAAAGGCCGCTGTGAACTGATGGATGCAGAGCTCTTAAGCATGGAGCCACCTGTGTAGCATCCTGTGGGCCCGCTCAGCTGGCCAGGTGCAGTGTGGGCATTTTGTTTTGTGGCCCACCATCGCTGAAGGCGTGAGGATCTTGGGCAGCGGTTCTAACCTGGACCACTTCCCCCCGCCTCACTGCACCGCCCGCTTGGGAAGCAGAGGCTCCGCAGCCGTAGCAATGATGCTCGCTGCTCCCAGAGGCCCTGCCCTGAATAACTCCGCGCCGGGGAGCTTGCAACGGCTGTCGACTCTTTTTCTTCTCCTCGCTTGCGCTGCAGCGGAGCGTCACTGACCCACCCTGCTGGGGGGAGGAAGATCCCTGGATCTGAACAGGGACAGAGTCTCTCCTGAGCTGTAGGGATGGGAAGCCGTGACCCTTCCTGAGCCAGCGTGGCTCAGGAACAAGGGGTCAGCGTATCAGAACAGAGGAGCTGGGCTGTTGGCTGCAACCACTGCCACTAACAAAGGGCGTGTTCCCAGCCACCCGGCACCGGCTCGTGCAGGGGCGTCCGACTTGCTCGGTGGCCAGGGCTGTGTTACCCGCCGTGCTGGGGTCTGGGAAGGGTGTGTCAAGCTCACCCGGAAGAGGGCAGCTTTGCAGACCTGTCAGAGAACAGCATGTGCCTCCAGGGCCAGCGAAGCGAAAGATCATATTTAAAGATGTTGTCAATAAAGTAAATGCATTTGTGAGCCCTCTCTCCATTCATGTGCCCCTCTGGGCATCACCCACTGCCTCCCCATGCTGTTCTAAGGAGGAGGGGCGGGGAAGCAATCCTTCCAGGACATTGGCAGCAGGACTCCTGGGTTCTATTCCTGGCTCTCCCACTGGGACCTTGAGCAAGTCCCTTCCCCCTCTGTGACTCAAATTTCCTCCTCTGACATGGGAAGAATCATCCTTCCCTGCTAGACAGAGCCCTGACATGGCAGGAGATGCCAAACTGTGCCCTAGACAGTCGAAAGCTTCCCGGTTCACAGCTTTAACGGGGGCCCCTTCCCTGTCTCCACTCAGCCCTGACCCCCGGGAAAGAGGAGGGCAGCCTATTCCAGACCAGCACAGGCCACCCTTCCCACCGACGTATCTGCCGATCTTTCTGATCCTTTGGGCACATTGTAGGAGGCTTTAAGCTGGCACAAACTGGGAGCAAAGAGAAAGTTCAAGGGGAACTCGCTGACATGGTGTTTAGAGCTTTGGGTTGCAGCTGCCGCCCAGGAAGTGGTTGCGGCTATGTCTGGAGAGTGCTGCAACCCCACCCAGAGCCTCTGAGAAGCAGACCTCGCACCTCCTCTCAAAGCAAACCGGAAGACGCTCGAGCCGAAAGAAGCCGAGCTGAGTGGCGTTGGGTGATGTCGGTCGTTAAGGATCTGGCTGTCTGGGAGCCTGCGGGGGTCGTGAACCCCAACCCCGGGCACAGCAGACTTTTCTAGGGTATTTGCTGGGATGTTGTTTCTGATGCGGGTTGCAGTGTGGGCGTGTGACCAAGAAGGGTAGAAAATTATTAATAGATTCTAAGCCCAGAAGGGATCACTGTGATCCAAGTCCAGGGGTGGCCAAACTTTACTGATCCTCCGAGCCGCATACGATCATCTTCAGAAGTGCAAGAGGCGGGCACACCTGCTTGGTGCTTCTGCCCTGCGGCAGAGTGTGGGGGCTTGAGGTTTCAGCCCCCCAGGGAGTGCCTGCCGCTGCTCGGGGCTTCAGCAAGTGAGGTACTGAAGCCCAGCCCTACAGGAGGCAACTGCCGGGGTTCAGAAGTCCCCTAGACCTTCCTGCTCCTTCTCCCCCACTAAGAGGCAGAAACCCCTAGCCCCACCACCCGCTGCAAGGCAGAAGCCCTGAGTTTTCCCCCCACCCCCACCCCGGTAGGTGGAGAATAGGGGGGTTCTGCGAGCCGCACTTTAACAGTAAAAGAGTGGCCTGCAAGCTGCAGTTGGGCCACCCCTCAGGGAGACCATAGGACTTCATTCTTATTTGAACTAGAGCATGTTTTTTAGGAAATATATTTAAATGATCCCCAGACTACAAAAGAAATGAGCAGAG
Source organism: Eretmochelys imbricata (assembly GCF_965152235.1). Lineage (NCBI taxonomy): Eukaryota > Metazoa > Chordata > Testudines > Cheloniidae > Eretmochelys > Eretmochelys imbricata. The sequence goes on along the minus strand of NC_135595.1, from coordinate 8,293,015 downwards.
TTCAGTGACTACTAATGCTGCATTTCTAGGGTGACTTTTTTTTGTGCATGGAACTCGAAGTGCATGTTGCACCCATTTTACAGATGGGGAAACTGAGGCCAGGATCAGGGAAAGTGACTCACCACAAAGTCATGCAGCAAGTCAGTGGCAGAACTGGGAATGGAATCCAGACTTTCAGGCATCCCCCTTCCCCAACCATTAGACCACACTTTTCTCCCAGTGATGTGGGAACAGAATTCAAGAGTCCTGCCCCACTCACCTGGTCAGCACACAGCATTTGCCATAGCCAGATACAGTCACAAGTCTGTCTAGTCTGGTGTCCTGCCTCCTGCTGTGACCAATTCCTACTGGAATTCCAAAAGCTAAAAAATTGTGCAATGCTATCCCATGGGGTAAGAGACTTCCTTCCTGACCCCTGCCGCTTGTTCCCTGAAGCATGAGATCTGTTAATCAGATGTATTGTTTAACTGACCAACAACACAACCTCTGGACTTGGGAAAGTGTGCTGCTGGAAGGCTACCTTGGCTGGCGTGGGGGAAGCCACGACTCACAGCCTAGTAACTCAAGGGCCCTTTGTGTTCCTCTGAGACTGCTGGAGTCCTCAGTGCACAGGGGTATTTCCAGCTTATGTCTGCTTGGGCTGACTCATGAGTCATTCTTTTCTCTGCCATGGTGCCCTGGATGGAGGAGACGCTGTAACCCAGCCCTCTGGAGATGATGGTACCTCAGCCGTGGCTCTGTGGGATGTCTGCAGGGTGGGGGGGTAGCTGGAATGGAGATGTGCCCCACAGATTGCCCGTACTCCGATGCATCCTGATAAGTGTCCTAACCAAATCTCTCCTTCCTTGGTAGGTGTGGCCAGCGCAGGCTTTGAGCTGGGGGACCTGAACGGTGACCCACGACCCTGAGAACTGAAGGGAAAGTGACCTTCCCCTGCTTCCCTTGGGATTTCCTAGCAGAGACCAACTACACCTGCTCCATGGAGTGACTCAAAGCAGGGCCTGGGCTGCCATTTCTCTTGGGTGTAGACCCTCCCAGTTCAAGTGGGAGTGAAGCCGGGGGCTGGAGAGCCTTGACCACATCTGGGAGCGGAGCGACCAGAAGGAAAAGAAGAAAAACTGGAAGCCTCTGCAAATATGAGTGATTTTTGGCACAAGCTGGGCTGCTGCGTAGTTGAGAAACCACAACCAGTAAGTCGTTTCCATGTAAACTTGTCACCTTTTGATGCCGGCCGCATGGGATGGGGCGGGAGGGAGGTATCGTGCAACGTGGGCATGTGGGGTTTGCCCTACCGGATCAGTCTATTGCTCCCTGTAGTCTGGTACCCTGACTTCATCCCAACTCCTGCCCTACCCGATCGGTTCATTGTTCCACTTAATCTGCCAGCCCCGGAGGAGAACATCTGTCAACCCACCCCGTTGTCATGGTTACCGAGCTAGCCGCATCTTGGAGCGCAAACCCCACCGCCCCGGTGTCCGGGCTCTCCTGGGCTGGCAGTCTGCAGTTCCCCACCCTTCGCCCGCGTCTACATGGGGACGCTCAGGCTTTGTCTGCGCTAGAAACGCTACAGTAGTGCAGCTGTAGCATTTGAATGAAAGACTAACTACAGTGACACAAACTAGTGACATCACTGTAGCAAATCCACCTCTCGGAGAGATGGAGTACTTCTTTCATCCACCTAGCTGCGTATACACTGGGGATTAGGTTGGCTTAGCTACGGTGCTCGGGGGCATCAATTTTTTTAATTCAGATTCACTTTCCTGAGTGTCCCCGTGTAAATGAGGGCTTAGACTGGGCTCTAGGCTACAACATCCTGTGCTTAGCCAGTGGGGCTGACCGAGCTTGGACAGCTGCAGTTCTTCCCTTTGGAATTCTGGGACCAGAGCGCTGGTTGTTTTTAGCAGTAGGAACCAAGCACGAGAGAGGAAAGGGTTGTGGAAGAGGCTACAGGCGTCCCCAAGTGGTAAACGAGGCAGGCGTAGCTTCTTCAGTCGCTCCCCACAGGTGCCTGTGTCTAAGGGTTGGTCTACAGTGAAAAGAGAAGTTGCTCAGGGGTGTGAAAAATCCACCCCTCCAAGCGACATAGTTAACCCAACCTAACCGCCAGCGCAGACAGCGCTTCCAAGCTACGACCTCTCGGGGAGGTGGATTAACTGCAGCGATAGGAGAACCCCCTTTTCTTGGAGTAGGCAGTGCTTTACATTGAACTGCGACAGTGTTGTAGTTGTAGGTTGGTTTGTGCCAGAGATGAAATCATCAAGCTAACCGATCTGCCATTGTCTCTTAACAACTCTTAAGTGTTTGCTGAGCGGTGGCTATCTAGAGCCATTCTTTGCCTTCCTGCTTGTTTCTGTCCCCCCTCCTCCCATTGAATTGAACCAATATATTCATACAATAACATCCCAACAATCAGGTCAACGCACAGCATTCATCGATTCCAGAGCAGCTCCAAATCTAGATCACCTGGCTCCTGCATTCTGGATCAGACCATTGAGCTGGCTGACACTGAAAACTGCTGCCTCTGCAGAAAGAGGCAAGGGAGAAGCCCCCAGTTATGCTTGGCCAATGGTGCAGTTCTGCAGGAGAAAGATTCCTTCCTGGCCCCTGCTACAGTCAGCCCTGAAGCATGAGACTTGATCGCTCTTATTTTAAAGCAGCAAAGTTTAAAAAAAAATCGTTACTGGCCACCCCATTGCCCAGCCCCATTTGTAAAGAAGGGCTCAGTTCAGAGAAGCAGCTTCCCAAATGAGGCATCGTGCAGTTCCCCGCCCCGTTTGTTTTCTCTCAATAACTCCAGTTCAGATCTGCTCAGTGTAGAAGTAGTACTCTGCTTTAAGTCACGGTTCTGGGAAAGTGATCTGGATTCAGCACTAGCTGGTGCATCACCAGTGCTTAAAGCTTCTGCAGCAGGAATGGACTAGCCTGATGGTGAGCTGAAACAGAACCTAGCTCACCCTCCTAGAGCTGGGCGTAGGGTCTGTAGGGCTAAGCAACCAGGACTCTGAATACACATGCAGGGGGCAGGATGATTTGCTTAGGAAGGAGCCTTTCTCTGAGTCACTTTTCAGACTAGAACGACGCGGTGAAATCCGGCCAGAATGTTTAACTCTGCCCACTGAAACATTACTACCTCGTCCGAGTCCAGGGCTGTCTCACTCCCATGCTCCAGCCCTGGCAGTGTTTGTGCAGGGGGTTAATGCATCTTCTTTCCTGGCTCCCCTTTTCTGTGCTGAATTGTCATCTAGAGGAGCAGCTTGTTGGGAATCCGCTACCCTCTGCTCTTATCCTGGCCAGCCCAGAGGAGCAGGTATCTGGAGCAAGGCTGCGTCCTGGAGGGAGGAAGCCTTTGGGTGTTAATGCAGAGGGGGATTCCAGGAGAGGTTTTGCCCCCTGAGGGAGCCTGGCACATGTCCTAGGATTTAAGACTGGGTAGAGAGATACAGAGCGGCTGTTCCAGGGCTGCAGAGAAGAAGGCTCTCGCACCAAGAGGCGCAAGACGGTGCTGAGGGACAGAGAGGCCAGTGGAGGAGGAGAGCAGGGTGTCAAATTCTAAGGGGTTGGAAGGGAAGTAACTTGCCCAGAGTCACGTGGCGAAACAGTGGCAGAGCTGGCAAACAAACCCAGGAGTCTGGATGCCCAATCCTGCGCACTATTCATTACACAATGCTCTTTGCCATCTGCTCAGTCCTTCTTTTGTCTGGCCTGCTTTGCTCAGTCTCTAGCTGTTTCTCTCCTCCCCCAGCCTCCAGCCCAGACGAACGCACACACAGGCAGCCCCGTCAGCTGGGAACCGGAGGGGGTGAGTGGTGCCAGCCGAATACCAGTCTGTGAATTGGTCCTGGCACCGAAGGCCCCTTGGTGATAAGAGCCATGTTCCCCTCTCGCGGAGCAGAGCGCGGAGGCAGGAATCCACCGGCGCTTGCTGCCAACTTCCAAAGTCTTCATTAATTCGCTAGCTTGTTTGGGCCTTTCTTTCCCTAGGCTGGAATGTACTTAACCCTTGGCGTGCCCGGCCAGGGCAGGCCTAGTGCACGGTCGCTGCTGGGTGTGTTCCTTCCTCTGCAGGTATGTGGGGGATGTGCCAACTGGACTCCTCCTAGGCTGCAGTTAGAGGTTGCACCAAGGTCTGACCGCAGAGAGTTATTGTGTGCGGCTCCCTGCTGCTGCGCCACCCTCCCCTTTCTGCTCTGCTGCCAGCCATCTGTGCCCCCCCCCATCTTCCCTCTCCCCACACACAGGCAGTTCTCATAGAAATCTAAAAATAATCTTCTGCCCTGAAATGCGAACAGAAACTTGTGGGCTGGTTCCCTCTGGGGCCCTGGGCTGCTTGGAGTATCGGCATTAACCCTTCCAAGGAGGAGTTTGGGTTTGATTCGATCAAGTTCATCCTCCTTCCACAGACGCATGATCCCCATTCCTCTGCCCCAATCACCTTCCTCCCAGGCACCAAGAGAGGTCTGGTGTAAAGCCCCGTATGGCGCTTAGCCCTTCGGCCAGCTCATCATTTAGGCCACCCCTTCCGGGGTTACAAATTCCAACAGGACCACTGTCTCAGTGCCATCCCCAGCCAGTGCTCAGCCCCAGCTCGAAGCTCTGTGCCACTATACCAGTGGTTGGCGGGGAACCCAGGCCCACCCCTACAGCAGATACCAACCCAGGGACCCTACCAACCAGCAATCCAGGTCCTCTGGCCCCTTTTGATGTTTCCCTGGGCTTCTTCCTACCAGCTTCCCTATCTTCTCCTTCCTCCTTCTGGGTTTCTTGTCGTGCTCTTCTTTCACGGCAAACCAGGCTTGACTGGTCAGTCTATAGTCGCCACCAACTCTCCTATTTAAGTACCCAGCAGTTTATATTCTGTCGTTCTGCCCTGTATCTAAAAGGTAATGGAACTACACCATTCTAATAGTGCCCCCTTTCCACAATATTTTCCATAAATAACCTAATGTAACATTTGTAACTTTAAGCCATTTCAATTTCTCAGAGCTTTTCCCTTTCTTTATCAAACCCCTTACATATCCAGGAAAGGCGATCCACTGTTTCTTTAATGTACACATAGTCCACCTTTGTGTTTATTGAGTTGAAAAAGATTTGCATTCAAACCACAGGGGCCAATTAATACTCCACACAAAATCATTTCGTTTTTCCCATCCAGGCCCTAAGGTACGTCATTATCCGCAACTCTAGGGCAGAATCCAAAAAATCTTCTTCCTTTGTTTTTTTTTTTTTTTAATTGATCCATATTTTTTGCATTCTTCTCTTAAGTTTTGCTGTACTAGGCTTTGGAATTTCTGTCTAGTCATGAGACAAGGTGAGGGCAAGGTAATCTCCTTTTTTTTTTTTTTTTTTTTTTTTTTTTTGGAGCAACTTCTGTTGAAGAGCTCTGTGTGGCTCAAAAGCTCGTCTCTCTCTCCAATAAAAGATATTATTTCACTTACCTTGTCTCTCTAATAACCTGGATTGACATTGCTCAAACACACTGAAGGGTTTTTCTGTATCAAGCCTTCCATTTCTTACAGTGCTTTTATTAGCTGCTTTGTCTGCCATTTCGTTCCCTGTTAGCTTGATATGGGCTGGAATCCAAGCTAATGCTACATTCATCCCCAGCTGTTCTAGTTTTGTTATGTGAAATACCATTTCATTGATTTAAATCACTTCTACATAGGGAGACACCCATTTTGTTATTGAAATAAGGCTTGATATTGAGTCAGAAAAGATGACTGGCTGCCACTGCTGGCTGTACATCACAGGTCCAGTTTAATGCCAGCATTGTTGCTACTAGTTTGGCTGGCATGACGGCTACAAAATCGGCTATTCTTTTAGATGCACTAATTCCTGACTTTTGGTACACAATATGCTGTTTCCTACTCTTCCTGTTTTTTTCTTTTTTGGACCCATCTGTATATATTTGACAAAAACGACTCCACTTTTCATCTAGATACTGGGTACACTTACTTTTTTCATACCTATTGTCTCCTATTTACCCTTAAGTTTATCAAATAAATCTAAATCCACATTTGGACGTGTGGCTTTCCATCCATAACTAATTTTCCCATGACTAAAAGTTTTCCCTTCGTTTAGCTTTTCCTTGTCTTTCAACTCCTGCATCCATGTTTTAATTGGACGGTATGTGGAGTTCGCCTGTTGAAATCCCAACAATCCTCATACACTTGTTTGGTATGTTTCATCACTGCAATCCCCATTAACTTTGGCCCAGAAAGTTAGATCTAGGAGCTTCCCTGGTGGTGGAACTGGCATTTCACTAGCAGCTGGCTGTAACGTTCCTGTGGGTGTTGTAATAAATGCACCACACTCAATACAAGCGCAGGCACTATGAGTTAAATCTAATTGATCAAGTTCTGCTTTTGATGCTTACCCAAGAGCTTGGCAGCCATAGCTGATAGATAACTGGTCTGGTCTGAATTAAGGCTCCATATACCATCCGCTGTGTTTTCTTATCCACCCCCCAAATTAGTCCCCGCAAGACTTTTTAAGCAGGTTGATCCTTCCTTTGCATTTGTCTTTAGTAATCTGTATGATCTTTCCAAAGTAATCTAGTATCAAATATACCCCTAGAAATCAAAACCTTTTAACTCAATCTATTTGTTCTCCGTACACAGTTTACATTCCTTTGTAGCTTTCCTCTTTGTGAAGAACAATCCTTTTGTTTTACAATGGAGAACTTGAAACCCACATGCATTTCTCCAGGCCGAAGTCTCTCATACTGCTTTGTTGAGTCTCTTTCTGGCCACCTCAGCATTCCTGCTCCTAACTCATCCAGCACAATCCTCTGAAAATAGAGGGACACCAGCACTTATTTGTTTTGAAGATCTATCCCAATATTAAATGATGACGGGCTGATGGCACTTCCCTGTGGTGTACCATTGTTAAAATGATATTCGACATAACTTTCCCAACTCTGACCTGCGTGGTCAGTTTACTCAAAAATTCTCTAATCCATTCACGCATTCTTCCCTTTATCCCCACTGCACCTAGTTTGTACAGTTAGCCGCTTTCTGGTCTCCGCTTCTTAGCTTTATAATACTGGCCCAACCCTTCCCCTTCTGGGTTTCTAGCTCAGTTAACCCTGGCCCGTTTTTCTCTCAGGTGAGGCCAGATGATTTAATTGGCCTTGTGGGCCCTCGTTTGTGGCTAATGCGGGCTGCGCGTCCCATCATAGCATAGCTCTGTTGAAGTCGGGGAGGAAAGTCTGTTTATTAGAGCTGGTCAGGAAACCTCCTTTTGTCCCGAATGAGAACAAAGCGTCCAAATTTCAAACTTTGCTGCACAATGAAATTTTGAAGATGTTTCAGAAACATCAAAACAACCTTATTGATGTGTTCTGTTCTGACTTTTTTATTTTACATTTTCATTTCAACCGTAATGTCCCCTATAAATTAGATGTTTCAATGACTTCCCATCAATTTTCAACTAAATCGATACATTCCCACTAAATGTTTGGATTTTGCTGAATCAGCATTTTTTGGTGGCAAACCATTTGATTGGAAACATTTTTGACTAGCTCTGCAGTTTATGCCAGCTGAGGAGCCAGCCCATGCCCAGAGCAGAGTGATGGTCCGTCCAGTCCTGTCTGACTGTAGCTGATGCCGAATGTTTCACAGCATGATGTAAAATGTCCACAATGCAAGCGATGCTGATACTGTGAAAAGAACCTGGCCCTGTATTATGCAGTGTGGATCCCCTAAGCTGCCAGGGGAGCCTGGCCAAAGGGTTAGATAGGGAATGGGCTGCTTCCAACCTGGGCATCCCTATGCTGCTGCTGCAGCCCTTCTGCGCTCTGCATCCATCCTTCCGCTTCCTGTTGAAAGGACAGCGTATTTTGAAACATTTCCTCACAGTTACAGCCTGGGTTCTTGGCTTCAAAGCACCGGTCTCTACAGCTAGCGGGCATTGTGGCCAGACATCCTGTCAAAACTTACCCGGAGCGTGGCGGGGGGGGGGAGGGGGGTGAAGTCACTGTTTGCTGCCTGACAGAGGCAGAGAAGTGAAGGCTGCAGGCCAGCAGGAGATCTCATGCAGGGCTTGCAGGTCCCATTGGCAGCTGAGTGCGGTTAGCTGCAAGCATAGAGGTATCCACATCGCATTCACAAGTCGTGGTTAGATCTGTCTCTCACCCATTGCTGGAGTGTCTAGTGCTTGGAAGTCCCCCTCCCTCTCCAGAGCAATTAGGTTTACTTACCCTATTTGAATGGTGGGGGTATTTTCCCCCACACACACCCCTCCTTCATTCCACAATAGACGTAATCTCAAACCCACCCCCATGTTGTGGGTTGGGAAGTTCAGCTTTAGCGACCACTCTTGGGCTGGCAGTAGGGCAGGAAGGTTTGTTCACTGCTGCTGTCTTAGCTCCTGACCTGGGGTATCTAAAATCCTTTGACGTCTTCTCAGATAGGGTTCTGACTCTGACTCTACAGCTGGGCTGTGTTTCCCTCTCCTTGTGTTTGCCTGCAATCCGTAGGAAGTACCCAAGCCAGATCAGACTCATGGCCTAACTGGCCTGCCTTTGGTAGTAGCCACGAGCAAAACCCCTTGGAATGCACCTGGCCGGCAGGCACAAGGCTGTAACTTGGGGGCTGACATGGGGATCTTCTGCCTCACTACACTCATTCACCCCAGCACCAGGTCTGGGGGCCAGGAAGGAATGTTCAGGCCAGGGAACATCAGCCGGGCCTTTGGCCAGGCTAGGTTTATCTTCTATGGAGCAAGATTCAGCCATGAGGATCAGGCAGGAGATTGATTTCATGTGATTACCAGGAATCCCCTGTCTCTGGGGGTCCTTCCCATCTGAGATGCCTTCTTTCCCCAGCCACTCTGGGGACAAACTCATGTGGGCTGGCTGAGCTTCCGCTTTCTGGGTACCTTAATGACTCAAGCTCTGGAGGCAGGGGGTGCTTGACACAAATCTGTCACACACGCTCTCCAACTTTCTTCCATTTCATGGGCTCTGGGATAGATTCCACTCTCACTCCATGGACTTAGGGGAGTTACTCCAACTCTAGCAGTGGACCTGACAGCAGAATCTGGCCCACAGGGGACTGATTCTGGGCTCCGATCTGGCCCCTGAATGCCACTCCAGCAGTGAAAGGGACTGTGAAAAGGTGGCTAGAGGCCTGGGGAGAATTTCCCCAGAGCAGTAGCAGCACAGGGCGGGGTACATGGTTCTGTGTTGTCCCCTGACCTGGGTGGGAGGACCCATAGTGCTGTGTGCTCTGGAAGTGCAGGCCGGAGCCCCAGAGCTGCTCTAACTTACCGCAGGGGGCCAACAGCACCTAGGAGAGTCAGAATTCAGGCAGCATGTAGCCCCCTTCCCATCTCGAGAGACACAGCATGGAATCGGTGCCTGCACTGCTCTAGAAATCAGCCAGCTAGGATCGGAGTTCTATTCCTGGTGCTGCCACCAACTCCTCTGCAACTTTGGCCAAGTCCCTGCCCCTGTCTGTGCTTCAGTTTCCCCATGTGTAACTTGGGCAAGATGAAACACTCCCTCCTATATAAAGCACTTTGAGAGCCCTTAAAAAACACACAAAGGGGCAAAACGTGTATTATTTAACCCACTAACTGCCCTTGCCACAAAGCCCAGTGGGCACAGTCCATGCCCCAAATGCCTGTCGATGCATCTCTCTTTGCCAGCAGGAAACTAATGTTAATTTCTGTGTCTGTTAAGTCTTTTTTTTGTTATCCCTGCAGAAAAAGAAGAGGAGGCGAATTGACCGTACCATGATAGGGGAGCCGATGAATTTTGTACACCTGACGCACATCGGATCAGGTGATATGGCAGCTAACGAGGGCCTTCCCATGGTACCGTATCATTTACTTCTTCATCTGGGGCAGAGGAAAATCTGTAGAATAATACCCCACTGCAACTTCAGGGAAGAAACGGAGGGCTTGTCTACACAGGGATATGAAGGAAAGTTGATCCAAATTAACTGTAAATTTGCAGTGGATTAATTAAACTACATTAAACCCCTGTGTGAACACCCTCCATTAGAATTAAAATGGCCTTAATTTGGTTTCTGATTGAAGGTGTTCTCACTGCAGTTTATTCAGAAACCAAATTAAGGCCATTTTAATTCTAAATGAGGGTGTTCACACAGGCGTTTAATGTGGTTTAACTAATCCACTTCAAATTCACACTGTTCGTTAATTCGAATTAACTTTCCTGCATGTCCCCATGTAGACAAGCTCTTGTGCTACCCCAGCAAGCTGCAGAGAGGTTGCCACTGAGTCAAAACAGAGCTCTCTAATTCTGCCTAGAGCAGCCCCTTCTGGCTACACGTACATCAGCCATGCAAAACTCCACTCTCCTGCTTGCTGGGCCGGTAAATTTTCATGACTCTTTTGTAAGACCGACTTAAATGCTGCTGATTGGTATTATTTTATTGCCCAGGATGGGAAACAGTAAATGAACTCTCAGTCAGAGCTGAGAAGCTGCTGTTGTGCTGCTTTTGTCTAAAATGAACGTCCTGCTTGTGTGACTCAAAACTCTGCGGAGGGGAACTTCACCCTTGGATCAGTGCTGAGCCTTTGACAGACAAGCAAAATGCTATGGGGCGCGTGTGGAACAAATGGGAAGAGAACGTGGTCTAGTGCATGAGTTCTTAACTTGGGGGTCATGACTGACCTTCTAATGCTGCAGGAGAGGGGAGTTCTGGCAGGGGATCCCAGGGTGGAGACCATGTTCATGTTTAGAGGAGTGGGGGATGGCTCTGTTTTGTAGAGCACCTAGTACAACTGGGCCCTGACTGACTGACTGGGGTCTATGTAATAGGGATAATTAATAACAGTCTGGGCAGCTGGAGGAGACCCTTGTGCCTAAGGAACAGGTCTAGATGTCCAGACACCTAGAGGCAATTCCTACCTCTGCCATGGGTTCACTTTTGTAAATCACTTGGGCTGGCGGGTTAGTCTGAGGGCTGGTCTACATGGGGACATCCAGGAATATTAATCTGAATTAACTAAAGGTGTGAATTTGAAGTGGATTAGTTAAACTGCATTAAACCCCTGTGTGAACATCCTCACTGTGAATTGAAGTGGCCTGAATTTGGTTTAGCTAAATTCACTTTCGAAGTGAATTACACTAAACCGAATTAAGGTCACTTAGTTCTGAATAACAGTGGCCTCATGGGGATTTAATGCTGTTTAAATCTACTTCAAATTCACACCTTCAGTTAATTCAGATTAATATTCCTGCATGTCCCCATGTAGACCAGCCCTAAAATTCCTTGGCATTCTGCTGCTAGGAGGCCTCCCACACTAATGGAAAGGTGTAGCTGTTACTGCTCTTAGGCCCCCTCTAGTGGGCTGCCTGTGAACTTTATACTTCTAAGGACTGCCTACACACCCACCTATTAAACAATAATTGACACCACACCAAATGGATTTTTACCAGCCTATTTACATATGTAACATTAAAGACACTGTTAAGCGTATGGAAATGCCTCCTTGTGACCCGACACACCCAGGCTTGCTGCTGCCTGCCTTCCACTAGATCAATCACATGCACCAGAATCTGTTTGACTCAGCAGCTGTGTTTGGAGGCCAGGGTGAAAGCTAACACAACAGACTGTGCCCTTTCATGGGGAGGGACTCGGATCTATCCCCCCTCAATTTCTTAAAGCCTGTGGGGCTGAGGCTTCCACTGGAGGTGGGCTAAGGGACCGCAGGCAGATCTGGTCCTGAGTAAATGTTCCTAGAGGAGGGTGAGAGACTTGAGGGTTACTGGGGGGGTGATTTGGGCCATGAGGCTAAACGGCCTGAGCCAAGCAGCAGGAGGAAGAGGTGGGACACAGGGAGACTTGCAAATGAAAAACAGGTTTAAGAGAGGTAGCCGTGTTAGTCTGTATCGGTAAAAACAACGAGGAGTCTTTGTGGCACCTTAGAGACTAACAGATTTATTTGGGCATAAACGTTCATGGGATATAACAACTTCATCAGATGCAAATGAAAAACGCTGGCTGTTTGGCTGTTTTTCAGACTGGAAAGCATCTACCCCAGGCTTCTGAGTTACTGGTTTAGAGTGAAACCCTGGTCCCATGGAGGGCAGTGGAAGTTCTGCCATTAGGATCTGGATTTTGCGCTTAGTCCGATCTAACAAGTTTATTTCCATGTGTCCGGTGCCTGTGTGTGCAATACAAAGGTCCAGCTAGATGGGCACCTGACCTGCCACAAGTTATATTCTCCCTCTCAAGCCATCTCATTTATCCAGCCTTCTGCAGGGAAAGCCTAAGACACTCCTGATCTCTAGAGCACCCTGCGCGGCCTCTCCATCCACCAGCGGGATCCTCCATTGGGCCAACAGGGAGAGGAAGATCCAGGGTCTAAGACCCTTCACGGAAGGCACCATTCTACCAGCCCTGTCCCATCAGGGAGGCTGTTAGCTTGAGCACCCCAGCTGATTGCAGCTGCTGTGGTATCACACTGGGGAAAAAGGCAGCTTCTAATGGCAGCCAGACTCCCAAACTGACGAGAGTAAATGCCCAGGAGTGTTTACCCTTGCTGCTCTCTTGAGTCTGTTCCTCTTGGCCTGGCATTCTCTCTGCCCGTATGTCTGCGCCTCTTGCAGTATTCTGGTCTGCGTTATTTAAGCAGTGGAAATCTTTACGTAAGAGCCTCCTTGTGCCCCAGCTGTTACATCCAAGTGCCCTGTGCTCTCTTCTAAAGTGCTCACTGCAATTCCCAAAGCCTGGATTCATCAAGCACCACAGCACGGCATCAGGGAACGTTGCCTCCCTGCAGCATGGCATGTGCCTTCGCCAGGGCAGAAGCTCGCACATACCTAAGCAGCGGCACTTAACTAAGATGTGGCTCTGGAATTTGGAGTACAATTTGCATCAGGAAGACAGATTCTCTCACATCCTTCTGGACTTTGGGGCTTCTCAGCTTTCACAGGCTTCTCTGTGGCATAAAGCCACGCACCAGGTTAGACGCTGATTCTCTGCTTTGGCAAGAAGTCCCTGCGCCGCACAGTGACGGCCTCCTCGAATGGAGTAAGCACAGGAGTGGGCGTCGGGAGTCCTGGGAATCTCTGCCCTGCCACTGGCTTGAGCACTTCACCTTTCTAGCCTCCTTTTCCCTATCTGCAAGACGGAGATAACGCTCAGGTAGCAACCTATCCACTCATAGCAGAAAAATCTACAGGGGCTTTCCCAAAGAGGCGGCCCGTAAAAGTCCTTTTTCTGGTCTATCCTCACAAGCGCATGTTTGCTTTAGAATGGGAACGGCACCGAGAACAGCCGCAGTGCTCCACACCCTGTGCATGTCGCACTGACTCTGCATGGGTAGAACCAGCCACTACAGCTGCACCCGGGTGACTTCAGAGGTGTCTCCCTTCCGAACTGGGTGGTTCAAGGAAATGTAGGTGACGAGGCTTATCCCCGCTGGATCATCTGTTCAAATCCAGTCCTGGGTGGTGGCGACTGGCTGCAGGCAGCTGACTGGTAGCTCCAATGCGGATGGAGCTGGTGGCTCTAGTCAGGTTTTGGAGCACAAGCATCCCTATCACAAAACCTAGTGTCACTAGTGCTGATGGCAGCATAGGCCACGGACTGAATGGACCCCAAATTCTCAGCCTCGCAGGTCAGGACTGAGCAAGGATGGAGGGGGAAGCCATCAAGGCTGGTGTCCCTTGTTCGGTGGACACAGGCTTCAGCCACGCTGCCAGTATGGTGTTCTTAGATCGGGCACTGTCTGCTGGAGGAGCGGTTCCGTGGGACAGCTGCCATGCTGCATTGATTCCCGCTGATCATTGTCATGGCTGTTACTGTGATGGCTGTGTAGTTTCAAGCCATGACCTGTAAAGGAGGAGAAGGGGGCATTTCCCTCCCCACCACGCTCCCCCAGCAGTAAACATTTTGCCACCAAGCTTCCTGGAGGAGGAGAGATTTGTTGTGACATGTTGGTGTCCTTCCTGCAGCTGACGGGAAGTTGCTCGCAGCCTTGGTGAAATCGCTCTTGACTGTGACTTGCAAATCCTAGCAGCAGGGTGTTTAATTTGGCAGGCTCGAGGGTGAGGGAGTTTCACAACAAAGGTAATGTGATGGGTCAGCTGTAGGTTTTTTTGTGTGTGTGTGTTTTTTTGTTTGTTTTTTTTTCTTTTTTAATCTCCTCTAAATGCACTTGGACAGAGCGGGCCCGAGCAACTCTTTCTGCATGGCTGACTACTCCTTTTGTGGCTCTGGGTCTAGTTGTCCACATTCCTGAGTCCATTCAGAGTGTGGACTGGGATTCTGGACTCCTGGATTTTCTTTGCACCATTGCCACTGACTCTTCTCATTTGTTTTCTCACTTAAACAAAAACACTTCCTGGGAACCACAGCCAAGGAAGAGAGCCACAGGGCTGGGCCAACAAACAGGTATGAAGTGCTTTTCTCTGGAGCCCCCCTAGGTTTTCCCATGATCAACGTACTGAGTGCACAGAAAGCAGAGTGGTTTGAGATGGGAGTGGGGTAAAAGCAGGGCTCAGTGAAGTGAAGACCCTGTAGGCAATCTAGAGGATCCTCCGAGAGAGCGGGCGTGTGTGTGTGCGTAAGCTGGTGTATTCCAAGGGCATAACATTTACTCTTCAGAAGAAGCTTGGGCCTCAAGGCAATCAGACCTAGCAGAGATGGTTCAATGGGACCTTGATCATTCAGAGCAAGGAAAACTGTCCTTCAATCTGCTGAGAACTTTAACAAGGTGCTGCCCAGCACCAACTCCAGCCCATCACCCAGCTTCTACTGATTTATGGGACCCCGTGTAAAACAAAAAAGCCAGTCCTACCTGAGCAAGGATAAGGAATCCAACTACAGAGGTTCCCAGGTGGCTCTTTCCACCAGTGACTGATGTCAGCACCATTCACAGGTTCTTGGATTCTAAAGTCAGAAGAGACCACCGCAATCATCTAGTCTGACCTCCTGACCTGCACCATGCAGGAGACTGCCCTGGATTAATTCCATTTCTCCTTTGCCACTTCACGAATTTTTATGGCCAAACAACTATCCTCTTTTTGCAGCCTCTTCAGGAACTCTCTCTTATTCAACTGTCTCCATTCCCGACCGTGGGGGACCTTCCCTCTTGGTTCAGTTCACTGAAAGACAATGTTAAAGAAGGTATCCTCTGATTTCATACAGCCCCCATCCCAGTTGGTATGCTCTAGATCAGTGGTATCCAAACTTTTTTGATCGCGCACCCCTATCAGTAAAAATTTTTGAGCACGCACCCCCAATATATATATATATACATGTACTAATATACTGTGTAAATTACAAAAACATACACACAATAGAAATTATAAAGATGAAAATTTTTTTAAAAAAATTTAACGGTGCAAAAAACCTTTTTGCTCTCACTAAAAAAAATTAATATTTTTAGTGAGAGCAATGTGATTGAATATGCTTTATTATTTTTGAAAATCTTGGTTTAACACTTTGTGATACAGCGGGTGCTCAGGGTGGGGTGCGGGGTCTGGGAGGGAGTTAGGGTGTGGGAAGGCGCTCAGGGTGGGGAGTGGGAGGAGGCTCAGGGCTGGGGCAGGCAGGAGGTGCAGAGCACTTACCTGGCGCAGCTCCTGTTTGGTGCAGGGGGTGTTCAGGTGGCTCTGTGCAGTGCAGCACCACCCCCATGACCACAATTGTGGGAGCTGCGATTCCCTGGGGCCCTGGCCTGCAGCTCTAAAGCCCCTTTCAGAATGTGGCCTGGAGGACTCGGGAGAAGCAGGGGCAGCTGTGCAGCCAGCAGCTGGAAAGAAGCAGCGCTTTCCCCCTCAGGGCTGCCCAAGTCCAAGTCCTTTAGCATCTTGCAGAAGCAGCCCCAGGGAAGCCAGAGGCCAAAGGTTGGGAAGCGTTGGGTATGGGCTGTGCAAAGGGAGATGTGCTGGCCAGAAGATAACTGGGCCTGATCTTTATTCTCGGGTATGCGGTGGTGGGGAGGGTGGTGGAGTTGTGGGAACTGGGCTTGGAGGGTCTGAGCGTAACTAATGAACCCTAAGACTGGGGATTAACCGGGCATGTTTGTTTTTATGATCAAATGGTTTCACTTGGGGAAAGTGATAGAATAGGTCCACCTGCAAGAAAGTCCACAGTTAAGGCTGTGCTGGGACTGGGAGGAGGCAGCTAACCCACGGATTCGGCTGGAGCCAGTATAATCTTGTTTTGCAGCAAGGCGGAGACGTGCTGCAAACACAAATGTGGTCAAAGTTAACTCAGCAAATTGGCACATGCTCTGCCTAGGCTTATAGGGTGCTGCCTGGCTGCCTTACATTCTCTTAGTTGGAGTTCTGCTGGGATCTGATCCTGCCAGGCGCTCTGCGCTTCCCCTATGGCTCCGAGTGCCCTCACCTCCCATGAGAAGGGAAGGCGCTCGGCAGCTAGCCGAGGGGGCAGCTAGGGTGGGGGCAGCAGTTACATAACTCCTTTTTCCTCTTGCAAGTGTCAGGTCAGCCTGAGGATGAGTTGTATTTTGCCAGGTTGCTCCTGCCCAGTTCATTAAACCTGCTTAACTCCAAGGGTGGGGCCTGGAAGCATAGAGAGAGAAAGTACAAGTCCATGAGTAATTCTCCTTGGGATCCAGCCTGCCCTTGCCAGGCATGCAGACACAGTGTGCGCTGAAAAAGGGTGGTGAATGATGGCAGTGAACTCACTCGGAACGTAGTGCAGCCGGCACTAAAAATCCTAGGGTCTTTTTGCAAGTGACCTTCATACTGGAGTTTCCTTCTAGAGGAACCAAAGTTTGGGCTTTTTCGGTCAATGGCTTTGCACTGATGCTAATCATTTATCTTCACGTGGTGCTTCCCTAGCTGATGATTTCAATGCGCTTTACAAACAGGAATGAACGACTGTCTCCAATCCCCTCAGCTGCGAGGAGGGTCTGTGGTGACCCGTTCCCTCCCGCCTCCCCTTATCGATGGGCTACAGAGAGGAAGTGACTTGCCGCATTCACACATTTGTAGAGTTTGGAGTCAGGACTCCTGAGTTCCATTCTGATCACTAGATGTTGCTCCCTCCCAGACCTGGGAATGGAACCTAGGAGTCCTGATGGCTAGTTCTGTCTGCTGTGGTCATTGGTTCTCCTGAAATGTGCGGAAATGTTAATGCTGAACAAAGTTGGTTAGCCTGCTAACAATCTCTTTTGGGGTCTATGACCATGACCCAGGGTTAATGGTGCTTATATGGCTCCCTTGCAGCTGAAGAAACAAAGCCAGGCAGGTACATCTTGAAGGTATTAAAGGAATATCACAGGCTCTGCAATAAGTTGGATGGCATCTCCTTGTTCAGCACTTATTCTCTAAGATCCACCAGCATAAAACATAAGCAACATCTCAGCTGGCTGAGCTTAATGAGCAGCTGCCTGAATTTTGAGGGGAGAGAAGTGGCAGGAGACACAAAACTAGGATGCAGGAGGAGAAGAGATGAATCCAACACCGCCACATTAAGCTAGGTGGAGGGTAAGGAGAAACTGCCTCACTAGAGCGCCCTCTCTTTCTCCCATCAGACTCCCGAGAGGGGTGCAGGTGGGTTGGGATATTGGGCTTTAAAATCGCATCCTCCTGATATACCATCTCACCTTCCACCCTTAAACCTGATTTAAGTGGACACTATCTGCAGAAATGCTTTCCGGTCCCAGCAGCACCCAGGTGGCGTGCTAAAAAAGAGCCCCAGCCAGCCCTGCCCTGGCAGGTGGGAAAAGTCAGATAGGAACTGGACCAGGCGCTGAGCACAGAAGGGGCAGGAAACAAACAGCCAGTGTCTCTTCTCCCACCATAACTAGGTAGCAAAGATCCTCCGATTGAGCAGACAGCCTCGGTGCTTGTAGTGAGCCATGTGTTAGAGTGGCTGCCAGATCCAGGGTTCTCTTGATGCAGTGTCAGGGTGGGAAATGACACATGCAACCGAGCAGAGAAGCCATCTGGCATGTAGGGCAGGATAGGAACCAGAGAGGGCATATCTGAGATCCCACAGAGGCAGAGAACCCCTCTGCGGAAAGCCAGCTATGGCCTTGCTAAAGACACCCCACCACCTCTGAGCTCCATGAGTAGGGCTCCTCTGTGTCCTTTGCATTCTTGCCCAGACGAGGGAAACTCCCAGTGGGAGAAGGGATGCAGATTTTTTCCCTTTATGCTCCTCTCCACCATGAAGGGCTTGGAAGCAAACTCTCTGGTGCTGCCCATCTTCCACCTTGTCAGGTAAGGCAGCACTATCTATCCCCCATCTTTGTGCCAAGCAAAAATCACTTAGCCAAGATCACACAGCAAATCAGTGGCAGAGCTGAGGCTAGAACCCAGGAATCTGGACTCCCAAGGCCTCTTGCTCTAACCACGGGACCACACTTCTCTCACAGAGTTTGGTATGAAACCCAGGAGTTGTAACTCTAAGCTCCTGCCTCTCAACTGGCCTACATGCCCTGCTGTAGCCTGAAGGAAGGAATTCAGGGGTTCTAACTTGAAGAACTCTGCTCAAACCACTCCCTGGCAGCTTTGTCCGGCGACCAAAAACACATTCTCAGTAGATGCTGGTTGATTTCAGTGCAGCTCTTTCTAATCCATGCGCAGTACAGCTTGGTAGCAGTTCTTAGCTAGGCCGTCACTAACACAACTGTTCTACCCCTTTGCACAAAAATATCCTAGAGGCGCAGTTTTAAATGACCATGTTTTAAGCGTGCGCGCTCTCTCTGCAGACAGGCGCTGTTCAAGAGATGAGATCCAAAGGCGGACGGGAGAGACAATGGAGTAGCTCCAGAGTTTTGTAGCTCTAGCAGTGGAGTGTAGCAACAGAGTGTAAGTACCTTGCTATCTCTGTGAATTTTGGAAGAGGAAATGTCCCCTTCTGCATGATGACTGCACAGAACATACTATCTCAATCAATTAATCTGATTAGGTCCAGATGTAAAATCAGTCAGCCGCTGGACTGATCACTTTTCCGTTTACTGCTAGTAGGCATTACACACTGAGGTCCGATAGGTTTCACATTAGGGCTGGGGTTTGAGGCCTGAATCTCACTGAAATCCCAGACTTGGAACCTATAGGTTGAGACTTTCCAAATGCCCAGTGATCTTGGATGCCTTAATTTTTGGCTGTCCAACTTGAGGCACTCTAAGGGTATGTCTACATCGCACAGTTAGCCCAAGTCTGCAGGACCTGGGCTTGCGGACTCAGTGCTTCCAAGCCCGTAATTGAGCGTCCCCACTGCACTGTAAACCTGGGCTTACAATTCCTGGACCCAGGTCTCACAGCCGTGTTTAATGTGTCCATATTGCACTACGCAGACCTTCTAACTCGAGTCTGCAGCTTGAGCTGACCTGAGTCACATTGGGACTCTGGCTCTAACCCACCCTCCTTGGCAGAGTCCTAGTACCTGGATCCTGAGTGCTGGCTGACCCAAGTCAGACTAATTTGGGAGTGGATTGCGTGGAGGGCAGGTTGGGCTCAAACCCAAGTCAGAGGCCAGGCTGAGTGTGCAGTGTAGATATACCCTAAAGGGGGTGTGGCTGTTCAGAATCTGCGGGACCCTCACCTTCTAAAAGTAAAATGGGCACCTTCGTAGTATCTCAAGTTGGGCTGGGTACTTCTGAAAAGCTTGGCCTTAAAATATAATCCTCCCCCAGCTCCGTCCTAATCATTTCATATGATTACTCCAGCAGTCCGATCTCCAGATGAACAGAGAAAGCACATCCCTACAAACTGCTTAGATCATAATATAAAGCTGGGGGGAAAATAAAAGACCAAACCATATGCCACCTCCTAAGTTCCTTTCTTATAGGGGGTGAAATTCATCCCTCTGCTGAAAATCAGCACAAGGCTCCAGGCACCGCTCCAGTCAGCAATTCCCAAACTTTTGGAAGTTTGAAATCCTGCCCCTTCAGTAACCGAATCAAACACACACTCTTCCCTATCTGTACCCCACCCTCAGCTGGCGTTAAAGGCAGATATAACTTAATGCAGACATCTGTTTCCCTAAGTCTAGTCTCTGGCATGTCCCATGCTCCTTCTCCTCCTTTCTTATATGTTTTGAACAGTGAAATAGTTAATGATATTGCCATCTGGAGTATCTTCCTTGGCGTCCGAGTTAGCACCAGCACAGACAAATCTGAGAGAGCATTTCCAGCTCTCTGCAAACTCAGGCAGACAGATGCTCTGGTCACATTTAGAAAGTTTGCTTCTCAAGCATAAACGCTAGAGATGTCCGCTTTCATTTTTAGAGACGGCCACTGTAACTGATAAGCCTGTCCATGCTCCCTGGCTAGTCCTTTGTGTCTTCACCGACTCTAGGGGCAGCTCAGACTCCGGGCAAGATTGTTTAAGTGGTGCATAAGCCCTTGTGCTGACCTTCTGCACAGGGATGAAATTCACCCACTTCTAGCAATTCACTCTTCTTCTCTGCCACCACATTTTAACTCTTGCTTTAATCTGTTTCACTTTGCAGGTTCCAGGCTACATCAACAGCCCACACTTGAATTGCCTGTCCGCCAGACAGGCGGAAATACAAATATTTAGCGCTTTATTCACTCAATAACTTATGCAAACTGATCCCAAACTTTTTGATTTTTTTTTTACATGTTTTCTCAGCATCTAATAAGTTTCATTGAAAGTGCAATGTGGGTTTTTTCTTTTTTTTTTTTTTTTTTTTAATACTGAAAGCTCTGCTCCTAATGGCTCCCCCCCCCCCCCCCCGTGTGAATCCCAGCAGCTTGTGTTTTGCGGTTGTTGGTTTTGTTTTTTTTCAGAGCCCTCTAACTCTATTCATGACTATAAGCACAAAAATAACAGCCAAACACCAGTCTATTCAACAGTTTTTCAGCGCTGCCGTGAAGAATCAAAAATCAGCCCATGAAACTGTCAAAGCATCGCTTGGTCCCACCTTCAGTGGGAGGGGAAAGGACACTGCTAAAACATGTGCTGGTCTTCAAGCTATACGATTTCCTCTTTGGAATTTGAACCAATTTAGGGGCTGATGATCAGGATCGCTGTCAGAGCAAAACACTCGTTTAACACCAATGTGTTCGGCTTAACTGGTTTTTAATAGAACCAGAAAATATTAATGTCCGTGGCTCTACACAACTTAATTAGCCGAGCTTTAAGATAGGAATATTTGTGAGCGATAGAGGGTCTAGCTGTTCGAGAGCGGAACTTCCGAGTGCTAGTCCTGTCTCTGACTTAGATTCCTCTTGCAGCTTGGTCTTAAGTGCTTTCCCGAGTCAAGGCCTTAGGCCTACGTTTTAAAAGGTCTCCACCAATTTTGGGTGCCCAACTTGGAGGCTGATTTTCACAGGTGCCAAGCTTCTGAAGTTCGGGGACGTGGCCCAGCTGAAAATCAGGCTCTTGATGTCGCAGGTTGAACACCCAAAGTTAGTAGACTATTTTCAAAAGGGTGGCCTCCCTGCCTCAGTTTCCCCAGCTCATAATAACATGCCTACCTCACAGGGATGTTGTGAGGATTAGCATTCTGCAAAGAGCTGTCTGTGCTATATAACAGGACTTTTAGAAGGAATGGATTTACCCAGTGGTCTCGATACTTCTTCAGGTGCACAATGAAATGCACAACACAGCAATCAACGGCGTACTTAGGAGGACATATTAATGGCCAATATCTTCAGAACTGAATAGTGATTTTCAGGGCCTCAGTTTGGAGACACCTTAATGTGGCTTGATTTTCAGAAAGTGAGGCATGCCTCTGAAAAACAGCCCCTTTAAAATCCTAAGTCACTTTTGAACAACTTTGGCCTGCGGCTTTAAGACCTGTCTCATGCAGTGTGTGGAACAGTTTTCTGTGACGAGACCAGTCCTGTAAGAGGTGATGCGTATAAACTACAGTCATGGTTGAAAGGGGATCTTCCTCCATATTTCTGTTAGAGATGCCAGTGTGGTACAAACACACACATACGTGGGTTTTTTGTTTCCGTTTTAAGACGGAAAGCTAATTTAGAAGTCCTCAGCTATATCTCGTCTATTTCCACAGTATTAGAACAGTACTGCCAATAGCCCCGGAGACAAACCCCTAAAGGTGAATTGCCTAGTGATGATTCAGTATCACCCCGCAAACACGTCTGAAGAATTACGGTTACTACCTCTTTCTGATTGAGTTGTCCTCCAGGAGAGAGCATCCGTCTTCACGAAACTCTACCTGCAATATGTTTCCTCTAAAGTGTACCCATGCCAGCAGGAACTGATCCCATCCAAAGTCACTGTGGATACAGTCAGAATTGTTCTCTTAAGGCCCAGTCCAAAGCCTGTTGATGAACAGAATACCTTGGCTTCAAGGAGCTATGGAGCAGGCTTTTAATAATGTGACCATAAAGTTTTCAATAATGAGAAGTGGGGGCCCGAAGGATAAGGCACACACCGCCTGCTGCAACAATTCCAACACATACACAGCCAAGGGGAATAAGGCTGCTTTGACAGCAACTCACTCTAAGTGAAATATGCTCTGGGAATTGAAAAGTCTCTTCAAAGTGTTCGTCTCTGAATCTCTCCCCTACATTCACCTTTGAAACTAGTCCCCTGGTACATTCTCCAGAAGAGCAAGCAGCTGATTTGTCTTTCATCTATGGGGGGCATTGCTCCCCATTACCTCTGGCTTACAGGCAATGGGCCCAATTCATCTCTTTACTGGAGTAACTCCCACTGAGATCAGTGCAATAACCCTTGATTTATGACCATACACGTGAGAGCAGGAGCTGCCCAGGGTGTAAGCGGGCAGAGCATTTGGTCAATAGCTGTACAAAGCAGGACATTGCCCATAAGGGGAAGGACTAAATCTTGGAACAGCAAATGAATCATTGGGGCCTGACTGGATGTGCAGCTAACTGTCACTACAGCTCTGCTTCAGGATTCCTATCAATGAGTGTGGCAGTAAGTTATTGATACAGTGGACGAGAGCTGCTATGGTTTGGTACAGAGTATAAACATCAGCGTGGTTTACCAAGTGGCTTGGATTGAGAGCACGATAACTGAGAAGTAGCCAAGGACTGCAGAGCTTCCTAGCCTCCCCTTTTAAACAGCCTTGTTTTGTGAAGGGCCAGACGGCTTGTGGGACCTGGTAGTGGGATACGGAGCTTCTTAAATTCTAGGCTGCTCCTACAAATTCAGCCCATGTCAGTAGCCATGGAAAGCTATTGTTAGCTATCTAACAGCTGTTTGGTGAGTCTCTGCCCCAGTGACACACACTGCTATTACGATTTCTGGTAGTCTCTAAGGCAAGGCGCAGGTTTGGATGCGCTACGGCAACTGGATTCCCCTCTGGAGCAGAGTGAAAGACACTAGCTGGGTTATGTGTTGTGGGAAGCTTGCCTTGCTGTTGTCCCAGTGGGAGGGAAGATGTTGGTCTCCAAAGGTCCCAATCTGGTGCCTTTTTATCAGCATTAAATTCACCCCAAAATTAGGAAAAATAATCTAAGTTTGTGTTGGGAACTGTAGGTGCTCCCAGTTGTTTCATATTTGTATGTCCCAACATGCTTGTGAGTTAGTAAATTGCAACCACACCTCTTTGTGTATTGTTGCTTAGCTATATACATGCACACTCTGGTCAAAGGTGAGAAGGAAACTGTGTATTGCATTCTCTGTTTTTTTGCTTCATGTGCTACGCTCTTTTTCACCAGTTTCTGAAAAGTTTTAGGCCTGATTTGCATTGAAAGCAGAAGATATTCTGGATGAAGCTTTGAAAGCTGACCTATGGAGATAAATCAGTTCTTCTGCAGAAAGCTAGTCCGTGCTCTTCCACTGATTTTCCTCCTGTACTGTGTTGCTCTCCTTGGTATTTTATAAATGAACTGCAGATGCTGATTCAGTTTTTCCAAAACCTGAAACTAAAACTTTTGTGCTATCCTGAGGGAGGGTGTCTTTAGAACTGCCAAATGCATTTGTTGACATGGAACAGACTGTCGAAATGGAGATGCTGCCATCCTTTCTATGAGCACATACTGAGGCGAGGTGGGGAGGGGTTAAAATGGTTTGCCTTGAACTGGAGTCTGTCTGATGTACGGTTAAGATCCTGACAGTCTCTGCATTTTTTTTTATTTTATTTTATTTTTTTTTAGTCCTGTTTGTACATTGAAAGCTAGAAACTTACATAAAGCTACTGTTTAGCTGAGGCTCTGAAAGCCTGTTGCAAAAGCATCTCGTTTGCCTGCTAGTGTTCCTACAAAGTGAAGGGGCATTATTGGTCAGCATGCCAGGTTCCAGTCAGAGGAACAAGCACTCTTCTTTTAGATTTGTGGAAATGCAGAGTGCCTCCATCCAATTCAGTGTAAAATCCAGAATAATACTGATGACAACACTGGATTTACACTACTTTAAATGAGGGCAGAACCTGGCCTTGAATTGGTGACATTTCACACAACGGAGTAGGAAACACACCATTCTGTTTGTTGCAAAAGGCACATCTATTTTTGCAAGCTTTTAGAAGAAGATTTTAACTGCCAGTTACAACCTAATCTCGATCACTCACACAGCTGCAGATCTGGCATCTGACTCTAGAAGAGTTGCTCCAGGTATACCCCGCTGATAGAAATCAAATCTGGCCCTGTGACTTTTTAAAAAATCACTGTCAGGTTAAATCATATTTTAAATCCTCACAACATGAATTTCTGTATTGTTAGATGATTGTAACTGGAAAAAAAATTAAAAGTCAAGTTCACGTTTCACTATTTATGTAGTTTTGATTACTTTGTATATTTTTCTCTCAGCTTTGACAGTGAAAATAGGTCATTTTCCCCTTTTGGTTTCTAGTCAGTTTCAGTTTTATGTTCACCGCCACTAGCGCAACACTGCAGTGTACTGCAACCCAACTACTGCAGGGGGGTGTAACGTTTGTGTGGTGCTTTTTGGTTTTTAATTGTTTCCATTTTTTAAATTTTATTTTCTATCTACAGGTGGATATTGGTTTTTAAAAGCTTATTTTTAAACAAAACCTGAGTTTTGGATCCCAATTTGACCTGACAAGTCACTATTAAATGAAAATCATCCCCTCCCTACCAACCTCTCTGGTCCGTGGTATCCGTGCAAAACCCTTTCTTACCATGCTCCGCATGTCTGTTTGCGTTGAGAAACAAAGTAAGGACCAATATTCTGCAGTCTTTAAGTGAACCAAACTTCCCATTGACATTAACAAGCACTCCGCTCTTACTGGAGTCAAGGGCCAAGTGTGATATGCTCATTTTAAGGCCCTGATCCTGCCCCATTGAAGTCAGTGGGGGTCTTGCCACTGAGAACAAGCTTTAGCACTAAAAGCCTGAAGCCACAAGAGGCAGGAGGGGCCTCACTCTCTGTTGTCCTGCATATTGTACACTCATTTACATGAATGCAAATATTGCCAGAATAGCAGTGACTTTACATGCTTTAAATAACTGCACATGGTGCAGGATGATGGAGAATGACAAGGACATTTCTTCACACATGAGTAGGAGACAGCAAGGCACCTGTACTTGTGCATTTATTTATCCTCAAGCATTTCCCAATGAGCAGAAGCAATTGGTCAAATCAAATGGAAAAGAGAGATCTGGAACAGTCTTAGGCAGAGACCAGAATCCCTGTGGATAAAATAATCCTGAAAAACAACTCTCTCATTCAATGCTGCAGAAGCCTGATGGCTTTCTCTGCTCTGCTAAATCCTCTCTTTGCTGAAAGAGTTCTGGAGAACTCTTTTACTTCCTGGCTGTTTTGGAGAACTGGGTCCTGGACCTCCATCACTTGAGCGCCTCAAATTCCCATGGAAGTTTGCGGTGTGCAAGAAATGGAGGATCTGTGGATATTTTTTTTTTAATTTTTTTTTTAAGCCACAAGCAAAAAAATGGCAGAATGGGTAAGAAGGAGGGATGCTTTGCTGAATGAACTTACTCAGCTATCATACATTTGGAAAAGATCAACTGTTGGCAAAGAGGAGAAAAAAAAAAAAGCACAGGCTTTATCACAAGAATCTGGCTCAGTTTTCCAATAACTTGATTTTTAAATAAGTAAGTTGATGATGTAAAATTCTAGCTCCTGCACAAACTATGGATTTCACAGCTGGCCTGTTGAAAACAATCACTCTGATAGAATAGCTGGGCTATTCTGATGTTACCTAAAAAAAAAAATGTTTTTTTTAAAGCAAGAATGCATTGCATATGAAAAGGTATCACGGCTAAAGAAACTGAGCACTGGGAAGCCATAGCGATAGCTATTCGGTGGATCCCTCTTACAATAAATCCAAATACACTGAAATGTATTTATCATAATCTCTGCTGTACTGAGACACTGTTGTAGAAAATTTATAATTATATTCTTCTGTGCAAAAGGATTTTGTGGAACAGTTGTACAGAAATAGCCTTCTTTCTCTTTTACACACCTTAACTTTTCCTACACAGTGTGTGTTTGTTTGAAAATAAAATAAAAGTTAAAGATTTTTGTCTGACTGCTTGTATGAAAAGAGACTATCATGTTTTGTGAAGTGGAAGGTTGGACTGTCCCTCTGTGTCCTTCCCCCCCCCCCCCGCCCCTTTATAAATAAACTTTAACTTCTGTTCCATAATTTTCAGTTCCTACTATTAAATATTTATACAGAACATAAGATGCTCGGGTGGATGAAAAAGGTGACATTCTCATTCATGAAAGAGTCATCATCTCAGCTTCCCCTACCTGCTCCCCACTGCAGATTGACCTACAAACTAATTTGGTCTGGTAAATCTAAATTAAATCAAGGACTGGCATAGGCTTTGTACAAGGAATAAAAGCTGTAAAAGGGAGTTATGCTAGGCAGGGTAGCCTTCTAGACCAGAGCAAATACAGTAGAACCTCAGAGTTACAAACTCCTTGGGAATGGAGGTAAGAAAAATGCTGCTTTCCCTTTATTTATTTTTAGTAGTTTACATTTAACACAGTACTGTACTGTATTTGTTTCTTTTTTTGTCTCTGCTGCTACCTGACTGCATACTTCCAATTCCAAACGAGGTGTGTGATTGACTGGTCAGTTTGTAACTCTGAGATTCTACTGTAGAACGATCCTGAAGACCTCCCCCTGCTCATTTCCTGTTATTGGTTTAGTAGTGGAACCCATTAACCCTGCTAACAATATAAAACCAGAATTTCTATCCACAAGAAGGCTCGATGCCTGTTGCTGAGCGACAACCCAACAGTTCCTAAGTGAGTTGTTCCAATGGTGAAATACCCACCGTGATAGAAATTTGCAATTTATTTCTAGTCTGATACAGAATGGGATTTCTTTAGGTGATAAATGGAGCAGCATGTTGCTAATTCCCTTGACTTTCTACCTAAGGCAGTTGCATCAGCTATGGAGGTGGGTAGGGAATCAGATTAATAAATATAAGTGCCACAAAATAACATCTAGACCTTCAAACCATTTTGTTCTCTTCCTGGCAGTAAACATTTCCTGCTTTATCATACTAGCATCCATTTCCTCTGTTGGATTTTTGAAAGATCTGATCTATCAAGCAACACACATTTGCATGCAATGTTTTTTAAACAAATATGCCCTAAAGTCTAGTACCATTGGCTGTGAATTACAGGAGCTGATTAAATGCGTGCAGTTAATGGACTCCCTAAACTCTTTACACCAGCTAAAATTTTAGTAAAATCAAGGTGAGGTCAGAATTAGGCCCTTGATCTATTAAGAGGGGTTATCACAAACATTTTAATCCTGTGCTAATTTCAACTGTGCTTTCTCTTTACTTTGGTGGAAAATAGGTCTGGACTATTAACACTTTACTAACAATGATACCAGCATGCTTGCAACTTAAAGTGACAATGTTCAAGTTGGGGAGCTCCAAAATTTGGCCTGTTGCCCTGTACTTAAAGTAGACACCAAGAACTCATGCGCAGCCCTACAATAATGCTTCCATTGGTGGTTCTGCATTGTGTTGGTGCAGGGGTGGCCAACCTGAGCTTGAGAAGGAGCCAGAATTTACCAATGTACATTACCAAAGAGCCACAGTAATACGTCAGCAGCCCTGCCGATCAGCGCCTCCCCCTCCATCCCTACATCTCCAGATCAGCTGTTTTGTGGCTGCAGGAGGCTGGGGGAGGGGAAAGAGTGAGGGCATGGCAGGCTCAGGGGAGAGGGTGGGAAGGGGTGGAGTGGAGGCAGGGTTTGTGGCAGAGCCAGGGCTTGAGCAGTGAGCACCCCCCAGCACATTGGAAAGTTGGAGCCTGTAGCTCCAGCCCCAGCGTAGGTGCCTAGACAAGGAGCCGCATATTAACTTCAGAAGAGCCACCCCTGTGTTGGTGCGAGTGGCAGTAACTCCACTGTGTTTAAGTAACAACCCTTTTCTTTTTAAAGCTATAAAAGCCGAGATCAGTCTATTACTAGCTGTTATGTTCGCTACAGGCAAAATCGATTTCGTTCAGGCAGGGGAACAGACTAGATGGTCTACAAGGGCTTTTTCAGATCTACCTACTGAAAACTTTTGACCTTTAGCAACTGGCTATTTCAAAGTGAGGGGGAAGACCAGCTTATCCCGTGTTTTAGCTTAGCTACGTATCTGAGCACCTCACACTGTTTAATGTATTTATCCTCACACCACCCTGTGAGGTAGGGTGGCCCTGTTGTCCCCAATGTACAAATGGGAAACTGAGGTACAGAGAGGCTGAGGGCCATGTCTAGCAAAGGAGGGACTTGAAGCTAGGTCTTCTAAATCCTAGTCTAGCACCCTACGCACTATCCCATCTGTGTTCTCTGTTGGGAGGCGAGGAAAGCAATTGGGGTACAGTGGAACTGCCAGCCACTCTCTGTCCAGGTCAGCGTGACTTCTCTGGTTAAAGCATGCCTCAGAACAGGGGCTGAAATGACACTCACCTTTAGAAACAATGGACTTTCCCAATAAAGCACCGGAGTAGATACTGATTTGTAAAGAGCATTTACTACAAATTTCACTGGAGGCACTAGCGCGACTGAGTGCTACTGCCAGCTGCTGACAACAGAGACTGCAGCTGCTTAACCCTGAACACGGAGTTCATCTTCAGCTGTGTTCCTAGAGAAGAAAGAAAATCAATCAAACAGCATTAGCTTAGCTTGCTAATCGACCAAACTATGTATGTTTTACTGCCATACAATAGTAACATATGAACAGCCATGCTGGATCAGACCAATGGGCCATCTAGCCCACTATCCTGTCTTCCAACAGTGGCTGGTGCCAAATGCTTCAGAGGAAATGAACAGACCAGGGCAAGTTCGACTGATCCACCCCTGTCGCTGGGTCCCAGGTTCTGGCAGTTGGAGATTTAGGGACACCTGGAGCATGGGGTTGCGTCCGCCTGACCATCTTGACTAATAGCTAAGTCTATGGAGGAGAGATCCATCAATAGCTAATTCTTTTTTGAACCCAGTTTTACTTTTGGCCTTCACAACACCGCCTGGCACCAGTATTTAATTCACATATAAATATCATCTCTACCCATCACAGATGCATGTTCATATAAAAAAATCAGAAAGGCTTGAGTCTC
The DNA here is from genome assembly GCF_965152235.1 of Eretmochelys imbricata. NCBI lineage: Eukaryota > Metazoa > Chordata > Testudines > Cheloniidae > Eretmochelys > Eretmochelys imbricata. The sequence goes on along the minus strand of NC_135595.1, from coordinate 8,263,599 downwards.
ATTTGACTAAGGTCCATTTGTATCCCTCTAGCAGTGCAAATGGGCTTTAAAGGGGTTGTAAATGCCAAGGCTGCAGTGTAAATGTAAATCAAGCGCTAATTTGGTGCCTCTTTCATTTTACGCAATAACAATATTAGATTCTAACCTCCTTAAACAGCTTAAAGTTTGCATGCCTACAACAGTCTAGGAGGTGGAACACAGAAATACATGATCACTAGGGTCAGCAAATTTTGGTGAGTTTTAATTTTAAAAAGGCTTTGTCCAGAGATTATGTAATGGCCGTGTTCAGAAATTTAAAAATAAATAGGCCCTGATCCTGCAAACATTCATGCTGGGTGTCCCGTTAAACAAATGCAGAGTGTTTCTACGGTGAGGCCTGCAGCATCTCAGAAATGCAGAAACTTGCAGAAACTTATGCCCATTATAAGTAGCTTCAACAACTGGAATGAATCAGGAGTAATAAGGCTGGATTGCTTTTACTCTGCCCTCATTCCTGCAGACACCCACCAAAGTGAAAACTGATTAACCGCCTACAATCAGGCCCATTACTATTAACAGCTCAAAGAAAATTGATTCCACCAATTGCCTGTCCTGTACAGAATGTACTGACAGTCATTATAGCAAAGCAGGCTAATGCCTGGTGATTTTGCTGGTTAATGGTTGAAGTGGTTGAATCCACCATTTGACCGGGTATAAATTCTTGTTTCAAACTGTCTTTTTCCCTCGATTTTAAATGCATCACTGTAATTATGTGTCATTTGTTCAGCACACTGATGTACTCATGGCTATGCAGTACACAGGCACCCCTTACCTCGAAGCGCTTTGGTAACACACTGGCAAGAGTAGTGCGTCATACCTCCCTCTAGTGTAGGATCCCCTAAAGCATTGGTTCCCAAACTTGTTCCACCGCTTGTGCGGGGAAAGCCCCTGGTGGGCTGGGCCGCTTTGTTTACCTGCTGCGTCCGCAGGTTCGGCTGATCGCGGCTCCCAGTGGCCACGGTTCGCTGCTCTAGGCCAATGGGAGCTGCTGGAGCGGCCCTGATCGGCTGAATCTGCGGACGGGGCAGGTAAACAAACCGGCCCGGCCCGCCAGGGGCTTTCCCTGCACAAGCGGTGGAACAAGTTTGGGAACCACTGCCCTAGAGCATAGCAGCCTACTATTGCTACTAGCTAATGTATTAGCTCAGAGAGATCAATGCAGAGATGCTGACCCCTGCTAATGACCCCTGGGTGGAGGCAGGGTCATTTACATTTAGAATCGGAAAGATTCACAGACGACAGGATGCACTGGGAAACCAGAGGCGGAAATATTTTAGTAGGTTGATTAAAAGATGCTTCCTTTAGCGCCCATAAAATGCCTTGTAAGATATGCATCCTGACGCCCAGAATCCCAGCCCATGCATCCCTGGGCTCTGTGCTCACAAACTCCCAGCACATGAATCCTGGATATCCTGCCTGTGCTTCCCTGCACTCCCAGACCATGCAGCCTGGATACCTTGTCCACGACCCTCCATTCCACACCTTTCCTATGGGCAGGTGGCAGCACCAGCCCATCCTCACCTCCTTGAGCTGGGAGAAGGCCTCTCGGATGCTCTTCCACAGCCCCTTGAGCTCCATGCGGACTCGTATCCAGAAGTGCCGAGCCTGGCGGTACCGGGCCCGCCGGACATCCCTGACAGCGCACAGGTAGAGGTTGGGGGCATCGCAGGTCACCTTCGCATGGTCGCACTCACGGTGCTTGTGGCTGCACTTGCAGTGGCTGTAGCTGCAAGCTACGCGCTGGAAGCGGAGGGCGTTGTAGTCGTCTGGATCTAGCTGCAGGCTGGGCACCGTGTAGGCGATGTCTCGCACCCGGGACATGCTACCCATCTCACAGTTGCAATACCACTTGCTCCACGCCAGCCACTTGTAGCGGGTGTCTCCCACGCCGATCACTCCCCCAGAGCCCGTGGTGTTGCTCAGGATATCGTTGCCCGTGGTGACCTCATACCCGCTGTTGCTGCCGGTGATGACCTCATACTCTTCACCGTTGGCCGTGGTGAACTCATAGCCTACACCGTTGCCCGGGGTGACCACTTTCTTGCTTGAGGCCTCCAGGGTCTGCCCACCAACCTCGGGCGTGGTGGCCCTAGCCAAGGCATCGGAGAGTGTCGCCATGGCGGTCGGGGCTGTCATGCCACTGATCATCGTGGAGGATGAGTGGGCAGTGGCTTCTTGGGGCTGGTTGCGCCCCCCTGGACCTACAGCCAAGGCCACCTGCAGGGCCAGGAGCAGGGCCAGGGCACCAGGGAGCAGCCCCATCCTCATGGGGGGGGGGGGGCGAACCCCCCCCTTTCCGCAGGCTCCTCTGGGAGGGGACAAGGGTACCTCACAGGGGATGGGGAGACCCCAGGCTAGGAGGGTTGGGGGGGGGTGGAGAGAGACTCTCTCAAAGGCTCAGGCAGTTGGGGCTCCCAAGCCTCTGGGGGGAGGCTTATGGGGGGGGCAGAATATCACTCAGAAGGGCTCAGACAAGTGGGGGGGTATGCAAGGGATCCCCCAGATTCCTGGGGGGCTGGGCTCTCTCGGGGGCTGGGGGCACAGGTGAGACCCCACGGGGCAGAGTTGCTCTCTCGGGGAGGGTCTCAGGTTGCTGGGGGGATGCAGGGGAGAGGCCAGGCCCCTGTGGGGGGCAGTCGCTCTCTTGGGGGGGGGGCTCAGATTACTGGGGGGCTCAGGGGAGACCCCAGACCCTGTGGAGGGCAGAGTCTCGGGGGGGGGGGCTCAGGGGAGACCCCAGACCCTGTGGAGGGCAGAGTCCCGGGGGGGGGGGCTCAGGGGAGACCCCAGACCCTGTGGAGGGGGGGAGAAGAGTCTCTCTCGGGGGGGGGGGGCGGACTCCCACAAGCTGTTGCTGGGGGGAGGGGGGGGGCCGCTGCCTTCCCCAGGCTCCCGAGCGTCGTTCGAATGGGGGGGGGGGGCGGCGGGTCGTTGGCTGGGCGGGGCGCGAGCCTGCCCCTGGGGGAGGCACGCGCCTACTTTGCATCGGCAGAGCCTTGGTGCAGCCGGCAGAGCCCACCCAGCTGCGGGATAAGGGGGTGTGGGGGGGTCGCATTGCAAGCCCTGGTGCAGCCGGCAGAGCCCCACCCAGCTGCGGGATAAGGGGGTGGGGGGGGTCGCATTGCAAGCCCTGGTGCAGCCGACAGAGCCCCACGCAGCTGCGGGATAAGGGGGTGGGGGGATCGCATTGCAAGCCCTGGTGCAGCCGGCAGAGCCCCACCCAGCTGCGGGATAAGGGGGTGGGGGGTCGCATTGCAAGCCCTGGTGCAGCTGGCAGAGCCCCACGCAGCTGCGGGGTAAGTGGGGGTGGGGGGTCGCATTGCAAGCCCTGGTGCAGCCGACAGAGCCCCACGCAGCTGCGGGGTAAGTGGGGGTGGGGGGGGTCGCATTGTAAGCCCTGGTGTAGCCGGCAGAGCCCCACCCAGCTGCAGGGTAAGTGGGGGTGGGGAGGTCGCATTGCAAGAGCTGGTGCAGCCGGCAGAGCCCCCCCCCCCAGCTGCGGGATAAGGGGGTGAGGGGGTCGCATTGCAAGAGCTGGTGCAGCCGGCAGAGCCCCACCCAGCTGCGGGATAAGTGTTTGGGGGAGGGGGGGTACCATTGCAAGCCCTGGTGTAGAGGACAGACCCTCCCCCGCCGAGCGCCGGGGAGAAGGAGGCGGTTGCACGTTTTTTGTATGCGAGCGGGTTGCATGGCGCCTGTTGAGTCCGGCAGCACCGAGGAGGAGGAGGCATTTGCTGCTTTGCACGGCATGGGGTTTGGGGGCTGGTTGCATTTTGCAGGGCAGCACCCGCGGGGCGGGTGGCGGGGGGGGGAAGAGGTGACACACCCTTAGCCTGCTGCACCGGCAGGGTGTATGCATTGACCCAGATGCAGGTTTGGCTTGGTGCCTGGACCAGAACGGGGCGGGGGAGGGAGGATGGCATCTGGTCTGGGAATTTGTGGCTTTTCAGGAGGGCCTGGGAGGGGTGTGGTGGATTTTTCAGGGGGCCCCGGCGAGTGGAGGTGCAGATTTGCAAGGGGTCCTGGGGGAGCGTGACAATGTAGCTGCCGCTGTAGCGGGTGCTGCGGGGGAGAAGCGGGTGCTGGCTTTGTTCCGTGTGCTCTAACGTGGCCTTTTCTAACCAAACCACACAAAAGGCATCTGTGCCCTTTGCAGGTTCCCAGAGTGACAGAGGCCAAGCTCAGCTCCTGCAAAGGCCACATAGCTGCAGCCTTTGCCCATTGCCCAGCCCTCAGGAACTAACCACCCCCTGCGAGGGTCCCAGTTTAAGTGGTCCTTGAGGGCGACCCGCCCCTTACAACTCTATGCTCAGGTTTCAGAGTAACAGCTGTGTTAGTCTGTATTTGCAAAAAGAAAAGGAGTACTTATGGCACCTTAGAGACTAACCAATTTATTTGAGCATGAGCTTTCGTGAGCTACACATATATATATATATAATGTCTTCTGCAGTTTCCACAGTATGCATCCGATGAATCATAGAATATCAGGGTTGGAAGGGACCTCAGGAGGTCATCTAGTCCAAGCCCCTGCTCAAAAGCAGGACCCATCCCCAATTAAATCATCCCATCCAGGGCTTTGTCAAGCCTGACCTTAAAAACTTCTAAGGAAGGAGATTCCACCACCTCCCTAGGCAACGCATTCCAGTGTTTCACCACCCTCCTAGTGAAAAAGTTTTTCCTAATATCCAACCTAAACCTCCCCCACTGCAACTTGAGACCATTACTCCTTGTCCTGTCCTCTTCCACCACTGAGAATAGTCTAGAACCATCCTCTCTGGAACTACCTCTCAGGTAGTTGAAAGCAGCTATCAAATCCCCGCTCAGTCTTCTCTTCTGCAGACTAAACAATCCCAGTTCCCTCAGTCTCTCCTCATAACTCGTGTGTTCCAGACCCCTAATCATTTTTGTTGCCCTTCGCTGGACTCTCTCCAATTTATCCACATCCTTCTTGTAGTGTGGGGCCCAAAACTGGACACAGTACTCCAGATAAGGCCTCACCAATGTCGAATAGAGGGGGACGATCACGTCCCTCGATCTGCTCGCTATGCCCCTACTTATACATCCAAAAATGCCATTGGCCTTCTTGGCAACAAGGGCACACTGCTGACTCATATCCAGCTTCTCGTCCACTGTCAGCCCTAGGTCCTTTTCCACAGAACTGCTGCCTAGCCATTCGGTCCCTAGTCTGTAGCTGTGCATTGGGTTCTTCCATCCTAAGTGCAGGACCCTGCACTTATCCTTATTGAACCTCATCAGATTTCTTTTGGCCCAATCCTCCAATTTGTCTAGGTCCCTCTGTATCCTATCCCTGCCCTCCAGTGTATCTACCACTCCTCCCAGTTTAGTATCATCCGCAAATTTGCTGAGAGTGCAATCCACACCATCCTCCAGATCATTTATGAAGATATTGAACAAAACCGGCCCCAGGACCGACCCCTGGGGCACTCCACTTGACACCGGCTGCCAACTAGACATGGAGCCATTGATCACTACCCGTTGAGCCCGACAATCTAGCCAACTTTCTACCCACCTTATAGTGCATTCATCCAGCCCATACTTCTTTAACTTGCTGACAAGAATACTATGGGAGACCGTGTCAAAAGCTTTGCTAAAGTCAAGATACAATACATCCACTGCTTTCCCTTCATCCACAGAACCAGTAATCTCATCATAGAAGGCGATTAGATTAGTCAGGCATGACCTTCCCTTGGTGAATCCATGCTGACTGTTCCTGATCACTTTCCTCTCATGTAAGTGCTTCAGGATTGATTCTTTGAGGACCTGCTCCATGATTTTTCCAGGGACTGAGGTGAGGCTCACTGGCCTGTAGTTTCCAGGATCCTCCTTCTTCCCTTTTTTAAAGATTGGCACTACATTAGCCTTTTTCCAGTCATCCGGGACTTCCCCCGTTCGCCATGAGTTTTCAAAGATAATGGCCAATGGCTCTGCAATCACAGCCGCCAGTTCCTTTAGCACTCTCGGATGCAACTCGTCCGGCCCCATGGACTTGTGCACGTCCAGCTTTTCTAAATAGTCCCTAACCACCTCTTTCTCCACAGAGGGCTGGCCATCTATTCCCCATGTTGTGATGCCCAGCACAGCAGTTTGGGAGCTGACCTTGCTCGTGAAGACAGAGGCAAAAAAAGCATTGAGTACATTAGCTTTTTCCACATCCTCTGTCACTAGGTTGCCTCCCTCATTCATTAAGGGGCCCACACTTTCCTTGGCTTTCTTCTTGTTGCCAACATACCTGAAGAAACCCTTCTTGTTACTCTTAACATCTCTCGCTAGCTGCAGCTCCAGGTGCGATTTGGCCCTCCTGATATCATTCCTCCATGCCCGAGCAATATTTTTATACTCTTCCCTGGTCATATGTCCAACCTTCCACTTCTTGTAAGCTTCTTTTTTATGCTGTAGCTCACGAAAGCTCATGCTCAAATAAATTGGTTAGTCAACTCTATGCTCAGTGATTTACTCTGCCTCCCCTCCTTTTCTAACCCAAATTAAGCCATTTTGCAGCCATGTATTTTTGCAGAGCGAAGGACTGGGGCTCAGGCCTGTTTCAAATCCAGGCCAATTTCACCTAGCATGCAGCAAAGTATGCTCAGCATTTGAGCTGCTCAGCACAGAGCACGTAGATGGACCAAACCATATGTGCATGCTACACGACATTCAAACAGAAACCAGCCTATTCAAGCATCAGTGCCGTCTGCTTATGATAAGAGTGGCACCATCTCATTGAGGTTGTTGCCTACGCTAGAAAGGGTTTCTTGGTATTGCTGTCTCACAAACCCTCCGAGGAATGATGCAGTTTATACTTCTGCTGGTATAGTTTATAGCAGTTTCCTGAAGGGAATAATCTATACAGGCACAAGGACTTGGTCTGTCTACATTTACACTGGGGCTTTTGCTGCCAGAGCTATGGCAGTTGGGGGTGTGGTTTTTTCCTCTGCCCTCCTGACATTAGCTGACATTAGCGATCGCTCTCCTGAAAATGTGTATGGTAATCAATTGGGCCCTTTCCAGCACAAATCCAGGTTTTCTCCCCCCCCCCCCCCAACCAACTCTCCTGCTGGTAATAGCTTATCTAAAGTGACCACTCTCCTTACAATGTGTATGATAATCAAGGTGGGCCATTTCCAGCACAAATCCAGGGTTTAACAAGAATGTCGGGGGGGGGGGTAGGAAAAAACAAGGGGAAATAGGTTACCTTGCATAATGACTTAGCCACTCCCAGTCTCTATTCAAGCCTAAGTTAATTGTATCCAATTTGCAAATGAATTCCAATTCAACAGTTTCTCGCTGGAGTCTGGATTTGAAGTTTTTTTGTTTTAATATTGCGACCTTTAGGTCTGAGATCGAGTGACCAGAGAGATTGACGTGTTCTCCGACTGGTTTATGAATGTTATAATCTACAACCTATCCTGAAGGATGACCCAACACTCTCACAAATCTTGGGAGACAGGCCAGTCCTTGCCTACAGACAGCCCCCCAACCTGAAGCAAATACTCACCAGCAACCACATACCACACAACAGAACCACTAACCCAGGAACCTGTCCTTGCAACAAAGCCCGTTGCCAACTGTGCCCTCATATCTATTCACGGGACACCATCACAGGGCCTAATAACATCAGCCACACTATCAGAGGCTTGTTCACCTGCACATCCACCGATGTGATATATGCCATCATGTGCCAGCAATGCCCCTCTGCCATGTACATTGGTCAAACTGGACAGTCTCTACGTAAAAGAATAAATGGACACAAATCAGATGTCAAGAATTATAACATTCATAAACCAGTCGGAGAACACTTCAATCGCTCTGATCACTCGATCTCAGACCTAAAGGTCGCAATATTAAAACAAAAAAACTTCAAATCCAGACTCCAGCGAGAAACTGTTGAATTGGAATTCATTTGCAAATTGGATACAGTTAACTTAGGCTTGAATAGAGACTGGGAGTGGCTAAGTCATTATGCAAGGTAACCTATTTCCCCTTGTTTTTTCCTACCCCTCCCCCCCCAGACATTCTTGTTAAACCCTGGATTTGTGCTGGAAATGGCCCACCTTTATTATCATACACATTGTAAGGAGAGTGGTCACTTTAGATAAGCTATTACCAGCAGGAAAGTGGGGTGGGAGGAGGTATTTTTTCATGCTTTGTGTGTATATAAAAAGATCTTCTACACTTTCCACAGTATGCATCCGATGAAGTGAGCTGTAGCTCACGAAAGCTTATGCTCAAATAAATTGGTTAGTCTCTAAGGTGCCACAAGTACTCCTTTTCTTTTTGCGAATACAGACTAACACGGCTGTTACTCTGAAACCTGTCACTAATGAAAACAGTTAATCTAACATAAGAACGGCCCTACTGGGTCAGACCAAAGGTCCATCGAGCCCAGTATCCTGCCTTCCAACAGCGGCCAGTGCCAGGTGCCCCAGAGGGAATGAACAGAACAGGGAATCATCAAGTGACCCATCCCCTGTCGCCCATTCCCAGCTTCTGGCAACAATTGCTGTTGTCAACAGTTGCTGTTGTGATTGCAGGGAGAACGCCTGGGTTTTAAGTCCACCTCGCTGTGTGAGCTGAGCAAGGGAGCCAGGGTCTGCACGGTTTTGATTTGTAGGAGTTAGCAAAGTCCTCCACTGTTGCATGAGAAACACAGAGGTCAGAACAGGTATGATGCCTGGCCACTGTCTACAATAAGCTCCACTTTTGCTGCCTTCTTCCCAGACACTGACCCAAAGGAGTTGGGATGCATGTGGTTGATCATTTTTGCCCGTGGCCCAGAGCTTTGAAAATGCCTCCTGGCCACCAGTGTGGCCAGAGAAACTGAGCTAAGGAACCAGACGTGTGTCCCGTCACTTTATTTCATTTTTGTAAACATCCAAACGTGGTACAATAAATACAGTGCCTATAGCATCAGCGGTAAACCGCATCGGCGTGTGAATGTGCAAAAGGTGCAAGCACCAGACCATGCAGGAGCCTTTTCAAAATAGTTACCACGGTGCCATGGGTTCTGCCCAGCTGTGCGGCATCTGCCATGCCCTGGGAGGGATAGGATTCGGGGGGGGATGGTACCCAGACTCTCAGGGGAGGGGAGTGCCATCTGCTGCTCTCAGGAAACCCCCTCCAGCTTGCCCCAGACAATAGGCACAGCTACACTGCAATAGAAGACCTGCAGCATGGCCACGGCTGGCCCAGATTGGCTGATTCGGGCTCGGGAGGCTAAAAATTGCAGTGTGAGCTTGGACTGGAGCCTGGGCTCAGAGACCCCCACTGCGGTTCCAGTCAGGCCTATCGAGAGAAATTTGGGGCCCCGGCCCATCGTGTTCACTGAGGCCCCATCCCCTCCCATTTCACCTCAGTTACAGATATTTTGGGGGTCCCCCTGAGCCCCTCTTTTCTCCCCTCATGTCATCCTTGATGCTAGTGGTATGATGTGGACTGTGGTTGGGCCTGGCAGCCCTGGTCATGGCTCGGGACCCCATGATGCTGGTGCTGCACAAACAGCACAAATAGTCCCTGCCCCAAAGAGCTTCCAGTCTAAGGCACAGCTGCTATATTTACATCAAAGAACACAGCTGGGGTTTAGATCAAGGGTAACATTTTCAAAAGCCCCTAAGTGACTTAGGAGCCTAGGGATGCATTTTAAAAAGTATTTAGGTGTCTAAAGGTGCAGACAGGGAACCTCGTGGGAGTTTCAGAAGCACCTAGGTGTCTCAACTCCACACCAATGGGAATTAGGCACTTTTGAACCTCCCCATAGCACCTCTGTGTGCCTTTCGGCTCGTAAGTACCTTTAAAAATCTGGCCCTCAAATCCCATTTTCAAAAGAGACTAAGGCACTTAGGAGCCTAAATCTCATGGACTTTACCTGAGACTTAGGCTGGGATTTTGAAATGTGAGTGGCGATTTTGGGTGCCTCGTTGTTGGGGTGGCGGGGGGGGGTGAAGGGGCAACTACAGCTTGTGATACCTTAAAGGTCCCTCCTTTTCATAAAGTGCTGAGCACCCTCCCTCAGAAAGTCAGGCCCCCTCAAATCAGACCCCTAAAATCACTAGACCCTTTTGAAAATCTTGCCTAAGTCACTTTTGAAAATGGGACTTGGGCACCTGTCGCCTAAATGCTTTTGAAAATTTTACCCCAAGTCCCATAGCCTTTCAGTGAGATCTAGGCTCTGAAGACCCAGCATCTCAGACATATTTAGGTGCCCAACTCCCAGTGACATGCGTGGGAGTTAGGCACCTAAGCACCTTTGAGGCTCTGGACTTGAAAATGCATGTAAGTCCCTGAGGTACTTGTGAAAATTCGACCCCCTTGCAGTACTGGGAACCCAAACACAGCACCATCAACCGAAGTGAAAGGCAAAACAAAAGTGAACAGCCAAGGGGTGAAGAGTGACTTTGGGGATGACATGCCAAAGCCACCCAGGGCTGTTGGGCACCCACTGGAAGTCAGTGGCACCTGGGGAGCGCATAGCCAGCTGTGCCTTGGAAGATCTCCCTCTTAGCTCTGAAAACTTCCTGCAGCTTTAACAGCCTAGGGGTTTGTTGGTAATGTGGATGGCCAGTTGTTGCTTAAAAATGTCTGGGTAACACAGGGTTAACTCTGGCAGCTTCCTCGCCCCCCTGCACGCGGGGCAATGATATGCGGGGCTGAGGACACACACCCGAGAGATCTCACACTAATCAAGGACTAATGATGCATGACTGGGCAGCGGAGAGAGACAAACAGCATGGAAGCGTAGTCTGGGAAAGCTAAATGCAAGGTTATAATGGGGCTGGGTGTTGGGAGAGCTGGTTAGTTTCCTGCGTCAGACTTCGGACAATAAACACTTGGGAGAAAAACACTCTTTGTGAAATACATTTGCCCTTGTCCCACTCCCCAGCTTGCAGCGTCCCATCACTGCCTAGGGGGAGATCTGGCAGGATGCAGAGTGAAGTCTTTTGACCCTGGGCATGGTATTTCCAGACACCTGGGTCCTGGCTGCTTCGGTGCCCTTTGCAAACAGAGACACTTCCCTTGAAAGGTGCCAGGAATTAACAAAGCTAACACTGCTGCTCTGCTTTCCTCACCGGGTCCCTGTTCTCCCCTCTCCCTTCCAGGCTAACCTGGAGCTGGTCAGCGTACAAACCGGAGCATCACTTTTCCAGCTGCCAGGACCTGGGCATTTTCTGCCTCTTGGGAACAAAATGCTGGAGCTGGTTCCGCCAAGGATGCAGGAGGCAGAACGGAACCCAGTGCCTTCTTCAAGAGCTGGATCAGCTCTTCGGGGCTCACAGGAACTCCTGCTTCCTTGGCCAGCGCTGCGCTACGGCGAAATGACTCCCTCTCCTGTAGCTGTAGCAGCTGTGCAGGTGAAAAAACTTATTTCCATCCATAAAGCCAACTGGGATCAGTCCGAGTGAGACCAACAGCCACTCTGGTTTTAGGTCCACAGGAGTACGTCTACATTGCGATAAAAACCCTGCAGCTGGTCTGGGTCAGCGGGCTCAGGCTGCGGAACTATCCAATTGCCTTGTAGTTGAGGGATTGCAAGACCACAAGGGGCGGTTAGATCATGTGGTTTGACCTCCTGTCTCACAGGCCAGAGAACCCCTGGACTGAGCCCAAGAACGCATATGCTCCGTTTCTAACTGCTAACAGCACTCACATAAAAACCTGTGTAAGCCAAGTCCTCCATTTAAGCCGGCCTAACCTGAGAAGCCCCCCCCAGTGTTTAAGCATCCATTTAAGCTGGACCTATTTACAAAGCCCTGGCGGCAAGTGCCTTTCCCAAACCCGGTCGCTTCAGTTTCTCCTTTAAAGGAACACTGGTGGGAAGAAGTAACAGAGCTATGCAGCGTGACTGCCCCTATTAGCGCTGGGGTCTGCTGCTGTGCAGCCTCCCGCTGGCATCACCGCTGTGTGTCCCTGGAGCTGTTCCAGCTGTGATCCAGCCTAGGGGAGAAAAGAGAAGAAATAAAGGCACTGATGTGGCCATTGGCCCAGATTTTGTCCTCTGCTTCAGCCCCTGGGCCAGGGGAGAATTCCCCCCAAGGTAGGCACAGTGTACCCTAGTGACCCCGCGTAGGCAGCTGGGATGGGCCAGGGCGCTCTGTGTTACACCAAGGGGGTGTTCTGGCTCCTGGAGTGGCACAGAATGCAGCAGGGGCAGTGGTGGGGTAAAGCCATGCCAGGTCTCTTGGGCCTGCAACACAAAATGGGACCCGGACCCGAGATGAGAGGTTGGCTCAAAAGGGGAACAGGGATGATTTTGCTTTGCAATCTCTGGCCTTGTCTGCACCAACGTGGTTTTGCACGGGGGTGATGTACACCAGTGCAAGTTGCCGGCGCAGGCATCAACACAACTGGTCTGAACTGGGGCAGCTACACCAGTGCAAGCCCGCTCCCGGTGTAGCACTGGGAGCCAGGACACCTGGGTTCTATTCCTAACTCCCTTCCCTTCCCTGTATAAGGGGGCAATAACACTGACCTGCCTACGTGTGAAGGGTTAATAGCCCCCCCTCCCGGGGGGGGCAGGAGATGACAAAAATTAGGGTGTGGAGAAATAAAAAGGGGAAGAAGGTGATGGGGCCGGGGGGGGGGAATTCAAAGGCTTCCACTTAGTCCTCACTGCCCTGGAGGCGGATGAATCCCAGCCTAGTCGAACCTGCCGCACCCCACAACCAGCACGAGAGGCGCCAGCCATCGAGACGAGGAGGGAAGGATGCTCAACTCACTGTCGGATGCAGTCGGGGATGTGCACTTGCTCCAGAGGAATCTGTTGCGACAGCTCCCACAGGCTGTCCACGAACTGCACTTTCCTGCCAAACTTGGAGCTGGGAGAGGAGGCAGAAGGGGGGGATAGGTTATTCAGGTCACATGAGCAGTTGTTTTCCCATCAGGGTGTCTTGCAGGGCACCAGGATGACAACCCTCTAGTCTGGCCTGTTCTACCCAGGTTCCTAGCCCGCCCCCAGCACCGAGGCACCTTCCACGAACGTGTTAAGCAACGTGACTTGCATCTAACTAGCCACCCACCCATGCACAGTGCCTGTCCAGTGTCCTGTCTCCAGCTGTGGCCAATCTCTGCTGTGGCAGAAAAAAAAAATCACTGTTCCCTCTAAGTTGTGCACATGCATACAGATCCTAAACCCCGTGCACACGGCAAAACAACGCATGCACAAAAATTTGCACAGAAGAAATTTTTTGCGCACATGGCCTGTCAAAAATTAGAGGGAACATTGCCCAGAATGCATCTGGCCAGAATGACCCCTGCAGGCCATCAGCTCAAGCCCTGAAACATGAGATTCCCCCTTTGCACAACCCCATGCATGCTGGGGGGAAGCTCCGTGGTTTGGGGGAAGATACGCTGTAGCTCGTCTATGGAGTCTCCCAGGCCTGTCTGCTGCCACGGCTGATACTTTAGCACCAGTTAGACAGCCCAAGTGCTGAGTCCTATCAGCTGACTGCACACAGGCCAACAAACAGCCAGTTGATCCCAAGCGGGATTGGAACCAGCAATCTGTGGGCAAAAGGCACTCTGGTGTGGCGCAAATGGGTGTAAGCTCATGGAACTATGCCAGTTTACACCAGGCAAGAATCTGGCCCACTTATCTCATCCCCAAGCCTTCGTGAGCCAGGCCGGCACTTTTATGTGGCGCATTCAACGTTTCACACACTACAAGGGAAGGGTCTCCATGCGGTGCGTTACAGCTAGGCGTTCGGAGGAAATGTTAAATACCCCCTCGCAGCACTGCTCCCACCACAGACTCAGTAAAGCTTTCAGGGGGAGAGAGAGTGAGGAGACTGCAGCAAAAGCCTGCAAAGACCTTTGAGAAGGGCATTCGGATCCGTGAATTAATCAAGCCTTCGAAAGCCGGACACCCCGGCTTGACCGAAAATGCTCTGTGCGGGAAGGCACATGGGTTTTTGTATTTTCTTCACTCTTGACGCAAACAGCGCACGCTCACACACAAACAGGTTTCGGTTAGGACTCTCACGCACACAGATAGGTTAAGGTCAGGACTTTTGAAACTGACTAGTAAATTGAGGTGTCTGTCTCTGGGGACCCCACTTGACACACCTAAAAGGGGCCTGATTTTCAGAGGGTTGGGGCAGCGTTGCCAACTCCAAGCATTCCAGAGTCACATGTCAAATAAATCAAGAGATTGTGGGGTTTTTTAAAAAAAATCTCATGATTTTTAAGCCAAACAAGTTCCCTTTTATTTGTTGTCTGGTCTTCGAGCCTTTATTATGCACTGGGTCACATGCCAAGCTTTCCTCTACAGCCACGAGGGCAGGAAACGCCTTTCTTTTTTTCAACAAAAGCCAAGATTTTTCCCGTCATCACCTAACTCTGGGAGCTGGGGCTTTAAGACAAACATCAAACATGAAGAGAGTTGGCATGTGCTTGGTGCATTCTGAAAAAACACAGGCTCCTTTCAGATGCCTCACATTGGGCCCCTGAATCATGAAATCATTAGCATGTATCCATGTATCATTAGCATGTATCCATCCCCCGCAGCTGTATGGCAGGGGGCCTGTATCTGACTCCCAGCTGTTAGCCCTGCAATCTCAGCCACATCCCATCCTGCTGCTGTTCTGGAGGGACTGTAATACGAACTGGTACCTGTAATGTACAACACTGCCCTCTGCTGAACAGCATGTGTCAGGCTGGCTTGTGTTTGGCACCCCACTTTGCTCGATGGGCCAGTCTGGTTTAAGGGCTTAACCCTTCCCCAGACTGCAGAGCTGCTTCCTGAGTTTCGTGGGGAGAAGGAACCACTATGACAAGGCTGCAGCTGGCAGGCGAAATCCAGGTCTTTACACGGTGCTCATTGTCACGGTATCTGGGCACCTAGGGAATGCTGGTGAAGGGCATCCAAGAAATCCTGGGCTAGAATCTTGCTCCATGCTGCCCTGCCCCATGCACCCATGTAGCTAACAGCACCGCTCTCTGGGCTGCAGAGCCCTGGCCTGCATTGCTAGTCGCCGCGAGGAGGCCCAGGCTCGGGGAGGAAATATTGCTGAAGGCATAAAAAGCTCTTCGCGTGGAATAGTCTGTGGGGTAGGCGGGCTCGAGCCTCTCCAGCCAGCGAGGGGTTAACGCGCTCAGGTCCTGCAGAGCAAGAGGATGCACCAGGCACTGGCTATTCCTGGCGCCCCCTTAGGGTAGCAGTTGGCCTTGCAGACGCTGGAGCCTGGTGAGGCTCATGGATGGTCTGACGCTAACAACATGGAGCCCGCCGGGCCCATGAGCAGTCTGGGCACGATCTCCAGGGGTGTTCTGATACTGCAGGCTGGGTGGCCGCCAACCTCCTCGCACACATGTACACGCACACACACCCCTCTGTTGGTAGCCTCCCACAGGCCAAGTAAAGAGTCCAGCCCACACTACCTGAGGAAGGGGCGGATAACGGTCATCAGCGCCTTGACGTACCAGGTGGGATGGACAATAATCATGGCCTTCAGGTTCTTACGGAGCCTGAAACAATGCAAAGAATACAGGACACGAGGTATCGATTAGCTGGTGGAACTCACTGACACAAGATATCCCTGAAGCCAAGAGTTCAGCAGGACTGAAAATACGGCCTGATGTTGGTCAGGCCAACAAGACTCCCTTGTTACAGTCATCAGTGCTGAGGCCGGCATTGAAGGAGGCTAATGGGAGTCAAGGAATCCCGCTAGGATTCAACCGGAGCTGCATGCCTTTGAAAATCCTAGCTTTAAAAAAAACGGGGCTTGGAAGGGCTATAAACCATCCTGATTCGAGGTAATAGGTTACCAACATCTAACCATCAGGAGCCAGTAGGAGGTTTCTGGATGGGCCCCAGGTCCAAGGCAGGGCCTCTGAAGTCCAGGAGCTCTTTCTTTTAGAGGTAGCTAAGGGCTTGTCTACGTGGGGAAACTGACCAGGGTAACTCCGCATATGGACACTCCATTCTGGAATAAAAAAATCACTTTATTCCAGATTAAATCCTCTGCTTACAAAGCCCAGAGGCTGGGAGCTGGGGTGCCAGAGACAGCCATAGGGTCTGCTTCTGTCCAGCAGCCTCGTGAGAGAACCCTCCCTTTATACTCACCACAGCCCAGCGCAGTCCCTTCTCCCAGCCCCTCCGAGGGAGGCTGCAGTTTCCATCCTCACCCAGGCTGGGATTTTTTTTATGGCCCAGTCTGTATCACAGTGTCAGCCTCACTGGCCTTCGCGCCGTGCAAGCCAGGTAGGAAGCAGCTGTTTCCCTGTTGCCAGTGACTCGGGTACAGATTCTGGCTGGGATCGGGGGTGTGTGTGGGGGAAAGGAGTTGAAATTGCAGCCAGCCAGAGCCACCGCTGAACTGAACAGGGAACCCACCCAGTCTCGAGTCTTCCATATGGGCAACAAAGCAGCTCTGGATGGGGAGTGGAGTCTGTGAGTTAATGCAGATGACTCAGTGTGAAAACTCCTGGGTTCTATTCCCGGCTCCGGGAGCGAAGGTATTTAGGACTCCTGGGGTCTGGACTCCTGAGTTCTATTCCCCACCCTGGGGGGGGGGGGGGCATCTAGTGATGAGAGCAGGGTGGTTGGGAATTAGGACTCGTGTGTTCTGTTCCCAGCTCTTCAGCAAGTTGCTGATGTAGTCCTGGCTCCCCAGCAGCTAGAGTAAGGGGGGAACGGAAGAGGGACGGGGCTAACAGTGAAGGGGTGCCTTCCCTTTTGTGGGCTGGGGAAGCAGCGTTCCCCCGGTGTTCGGTCCCCTGCTGCGTCTTACCGCCGGTCAATGGTCCGGTAGCATTGCTTTATCCAGCCGAAGGACGGGATCTGGCTGCGGAGCGTGGCACCATTCAGACACACCAGTATGTAGCTTTCTGCCACCATCACCTCCAGGGTCCCGATGATGTACCTGCCAGGAGAGCAGAAAGGAGGTCCAGTGTTGCAGCCTGGAACCAGCCCTCCTCTAGGCACAAAGCGCCTCCATGCTACAGTCGTGGATTTAGCTTCACATCACACCCACGCCCCCCAACAGTGAGGTAAATTTTCTTATCCCCCACCCCTATTTCACAGATGGGGAAACAGAGGCACAGAGCAGGGCTGTGACTAGCCCAAGGTCACGCAATGAGTCAGGAATAGAACACAGGAGTCCTGACCCCCTGTTGCTCACGCTAACCAATAGGCCACATTCCCCACCCAGAGCTGGGCAGAGAACCCAGGAGTCCTGATGCCCAGTCACCAGCACTAACTACTAGCCCATATTCTATATTAGGCGTTCACAAAGTGCACATTGCTGTTGCATTTAACCCTTCCTGTGCCAGCAGCTTCCCAGTCCTGACTAGTGCACTGACGGTCCTCATTTATGGTCTGGGAACGGAAGAGACTGAGTGAGTTCAGAAGGGGAACAGCCCGTGTTCCCGTTGGCAGCGCTGCAGGCAGCCAGGCAGGGCTGGGGAGGAGACTGTTATAAGAGAGAGGCTTATTTTAAAAGAAGGTTTTGGCACTTTCAGGGTCAATTTACCAGGACAGTAAAGGGCCAGAGAAACAGCTGCGATGGCATCCCAATACCTCCTGATGTTTATGGGGAGATTCCAAGAATCCCAGGGCAAAGGAGGGCTGCCCCCTACCTCCCCAATGGACTTCAAGGCTATTCAGGGGTTTATCCATTCCTGCTGCTCTCACCAGTAGGGTCCCGATTTCCAGGTATTCGGTCCCTGACCTCAGGGTTAGGGTGGTTTTATGCCACCTTTGGGCTCCCCCATATTCTGGTGCCATGGAGTAAATTACAGGAGCCGCGGGAATCCTACTTGCAGCAGGGAATAGCCAGAGCACACTGCACTGCGGCCACAGGCCCAATCTGCCCGCTATGCCAGGGCAGGGTACAGGGCCCCTACACCAGGTCCACAGAAGGGGGCTGTTTCAGGGGGCTGTTTGCACCCACTTTAAGGCTCCTTTATGCTGCCAGGGCAGACTGAATATAATGAGCATCTGATGCTGGCTCCCCTGCCCCTCTGTGCTGCGCTGAGTCCCAGAGGAATTGAGTCTGAGGTGGGGGGAAGCCGAGCCCAGCCTGGGAACGTACCCCATGCAGATGGCTTAAAGAGGCAACATCCCTTCTGCCCCTCCAGTGACCACAGCTTTACGTCGGAGTCACTTTCCAGAAGGGCGGCCAGAGCCATCCCCAGCTCACCGCCCATTCCCCCGTCCCAGGCTGTTACCCCTGCAGCTCGTTCACTAGCCAGCAGGGGGCAGCATGCTCACCTGAACAGGTGCTCCATCACGTACGGATAGTCAGGGATGCTGCTGTGGGGCAGGTAGCAGGAGGCAAAGAGGATGATGGCATTGAGGCCTTCCCCGTAGTACCCTGGAGCGGCAGAGCAGAGCGAGTGGGTCCAGCTGGAACAGGCGCCTAGCCCCGCCACCTTACACCTCGGCACACCTGTCCTCCCCCACAGGGAAGCTCTGGGACTGGCCCAGACCAGGTCAGTTTGGCAGCTTTGCTTGGCCCCTGACCCACACAGACGGGGCTGCCATTGTGAACAGCGTCCCATGGTCCTCTGGGCACGCAGGCTGTGTGGAACTGGGTTTACTACAGCAGGCTTGGATGCCAGGGTCCCGTAGGGCTGGGGTCATGGATTTCTTGGGGCAGGAGCTTCCTCCGATTGGCTGTGCTTGCTATGCCCCGTAAAGTGCCTGGGGTACTGACGGGCACCATGTAAATCATAACTCTGGGACCCAACTCCCAGGAGAACGCAGGAGTCCTGAATCCCAGCCCCCTTGCACCAAGTTTCCCTCCCAGAGCCGAGAATAGAACCCAGGTGTCCTGCTGCCTCCCATTCTAAGCACCAGACCCCAGGGCTATGAGCTCTCCCGTTACCTCCATGGGAGATGACCCTCTTGTAGGGCTCGACGATGCTCAGATCCACTTTCTGCTCCTGCTCGTCCGTCAGGAAAATCCTCCACTTCCGTCCGTCCTTGTCCTCAACGTCCACCATGCGCCCCTCACTGAGTTTCTCCTCAAGCAGGCTGCTGTCCAGGCGCCGGGCCCTGGGCAGTTCATCTGTGGAGAGAAGGGACAAGGGCGGGGCGGGTGTATTAGGAAAGGCTCCTGGGCTCTTTTCTGAACTTTTACCAATAACCAGAAAGCACCTGGGCCCTGCCTTGTGTTCTGCAATGTACGGCCCCCTTGGGGCACTAGGGTGCCCATGAGATGGGTATCAATGGGTGTGAGGAAATGAGGCCAAGGAAAGGAGAATCACCCCCCCCCGAAAGTGACCCCAGTCCCCTCCCAAACCTTCCCTCCAAACCCAGCTCCCTTGGAACCTTTCAGCCAAACATCCACCCTTGACCCCCCCAAGCCCTCACCACAACCAACCACCCCTGACCCCCCAACCCCTCACCACAACCAACCCCTCGACCCCTCATCCCAACCAACCAACCCCTTGCCACAACCAACCCTCGACCTCCCAACCCTTCAACCCCGCACCACTACCAACCCCTCACCCCCCCACCATCCCCCAACTCCAACAACCAACCAACCTCTCGACCCCCCCAACCCCTCACTCACCAACCAATCCCTCACCACTCCACCCCAACCCCCTACCCAATACTCCCCATCAAAGCTCCAACCAAACCCCACACCTTCCTTTAACCCCACCCCTCAGGCCCCCCTCCCTTCACCCCAACCTCTAACCAAATTCAAAGTGACATTGCACTCCATATGGAAATATGCTTATGACAGTGAATATGATGTAACTGGAATATGCTTTACGCAAAAGGTCTCTTATAAGGTATCATAACAAAGGTTATAACCTACTGAATATATTCCTCCTATTTGTATGCATGTGTCATTCTTGTATCTGAAGCTAGAAATATGAAGTATAACTCTGAGGTCCTACTGTAATTATGCAAAGTGTGGGCCATTAATGGTGGTTTAGAATCTTGATGGCTCCCATTATCTAGGACAATTGGTTGTAAATGGCTCTGTTTAGTTGCAAACCTTCCTGTGTACCTGTGTGGGAAATGAAGAATGAGGTCTCACAGGACATGTGACCAGGTCACATGATATTGGAATCCATCTTAAAACTGGTACTTTTCCAGTTAGAAGGAGGGGTGGGGACCCAGAGAGGCAAACGATTCCCGCCTTGTGCCAAAGCTATAAAAGGGGGAGGCAAGTCATGAGAAAACCCCTAGTTTCCACCTAAGATGTTTGCTGGAATTAACAAGGACTGTACCAGGGAAAAGGATTGGGCCCAGACCAGGAAGGAGCCTAGTCTGTGAAAGAAGCTTATTGGAACATCTCTGAGGGTGGGATTTACCTGTACTCAGTTTCTTAATGTATTAGGCTTAGACTTGCATGTTTTTGCTTTATATTGCTTGGTAACTTTTCTTTGTTCTGTCTGTTATTACTTGAAACCACTTAAATCCTACTTTTTATACTTAATAAAATCATTTTTGTTTATTAATAAACCCAGAGGAAGTGATTAATACATGGGGGAGAAAACAGTTGTGCATCTCTCTCTATCAGTGTTATAGAGGGCAGACAGTTTATGAATTTACCCTGGATAAGCTTTATACAGAGTAAAACGTATTTATTTGGGGTTTGGATCCCACGGGGAGCTGGGTGTCTGGGTGCTGGAGGCAGGTAACCTGCTAATCTGTTTTCACTTAAAGCCTGCAGTTCTTGGGGGCATGGTCCAGACCCTGGGTCTGGGTTGCAGCAGGCTAGTGTGTCTGGCTCAACAAGGCAGGGTTCTGGAGTCCCAAGCTGGCAGGGAAAATGGACTCAGAGGTAGTTTCAGCACATCAGGTGATAGTCCCAAGGGGGTCCCTGTGACCGAACCCATCACACTCAACTTCCCTGGAACCGCCCTTCCAAATCTCCAGCCAGTCCCAGCCCCACACCAAGCCTGCCCCCCATTTTCACTCGCCCTTCCTGACCCACCACTTCAACTCCCCCTGCCGATCCCAACCCACCACCTCAGCTTTGTCTATGCCCCCCGCCATTACGAGCCCCAGCCAGGCCTGCTTCCCACCCACCCCCACATCTCAACCAGACCTGCCCCCCACTCAACCCTCCCCTGCCCTGATGCTCAGCCCAGCCCAATCCAGCCACGGGCGCATCCTCTCTCTGGCCCCACCTTCCCAGTCGAAGTCATGGCCGCCCTCAGGCCCATCCAGCAGCTCGCTCTCGGACGGCGTCTCCAGCTCGTCCACGTTGATGTCCAGGCTGCCGTCCGGCGTGCGGTCCGGGTAGTCGCCCGACAGCACCGAGCCCTCGGCCCGGTCCAAAGACAGGCTGAGATCTGGCGCCGGCAGCCGCTTCTTCATATGCCGCTTCCCACAAAGCTCCAGGGTGTTGGGGGCGACTGGGGGTGGGGGGGTGGAAGGATCAAGGCAAACAAGAGCAAGAGAGAAAGGATGTGAAACAGAAAATAGGGAGGGGAGGGAAGGAAAACGTATGGTCCAGAAAACACCGCTGCTTATGCACCGATAGCTGGATTGGGGCCGAGTGGACAAAACCTTCCCACCCAGGTCAGCTGTGCCCCGGGGGTGTTTGTGGGACTGGAGATCCGGGGGGACGCAGCCCTTGCCCTTCAGCACCCCCAGCGTGCTCACACCCAGAGCCTTCCCGGCTGGTGTTCTTGGGGTCTTGCCCTCCTACCTTCACCCGCCCCCCTCCGGGCATGGCCTTACCTGGGCTGGGCTCCCCGCCAGAGTCTTCAAGGTCCTCCTCAGAGACCTCCTCCGGGAGAGGCCTGCAAGACAGGGGAGGATGAGACACTCACGGGGTCGGGGCAGGGACGGCTAGTGTTTCTCAATGACCGGTCCGTGGACTGGCGCCGGTCCCTGAGATCTCCCTGACGCCAGCCGGTCCCTGGTATCAAAAAGGTTGAGAAACGCGGGCTAGAGCATCTCTCCCAGCTCTGATCTGCTATGTTCCGGTGGGGGAGGGGGCTAGGAGTCCTGGGTTCTATCCCCATCTCTGGGAAGGGAGTGTGATCTAATGGTTAGAACAGGGGGGTGGGGAGTCAGGGCTCACGGGTTCCATTCCTGGCTCTGGGAGGGGAGGCGAGTGGCTAGAGCCAGGGTGGGGATTGTGCCCTCGAGTGAATGTTATGGCATCACATTGTGCCTCAGTTTCCCCATCTGTTAAATGGAAATAATGACACTGGCCTAGCGCCAGAGCTACCTACAGCGGAGTCAGCTGTGGAGCAAGTTTCACATACAGGAGGCTCTGCTGCTGAAACCCTGCCCTGCTGTCCCCGCTATTCCAGTCCTGGGCTGCCCGTGCCCCTCAGGGCCAATCCACAGCCCCCCCACTTGCTAGTCCAGGCCTTGGCTCCTCACACACACAGCTCTGCCGATGGCCCTCTGACCTCTCACCTCTAGGACGAGCCGGACCAGACAGCCGCACAATGTAGTGGGCCAACTGAGACCACCCAACTCATTTCACCTGAGGATTTGAACCCAGGTCCCCCAGAAGGCTTCGTCCTGGCTCTCAAACCCCAGCTCCTGTCATTTATAACGCGGTTCCTTTTCTGCCCTCTCCCCTTCCCTCCCTCCTCCCCCACGACACTCCCCGCTGGGTAAACAGCAGAGCTGTGCACCGTTCTGCACGTGACCGCTAGCAACAGCTGCCTGTTGGAAGGAGATGGGAATACAACCCCTGCCGCCTGATGGATCCAGTCACAGACACCAATTGTGCTTTGCGTGTGCTCAGAGTGTCTGTGCCGGGTGCTTTCCGCTGCGGGGGTTAAATATAGACTTTGCTTCCTCTTTATGGCCAACTGTTTGCTAGTCATTTTGTCCATCAATCCCTATTCTACAGGAGGAGAAACTGAGGCACAGAGCCAGGAAGCAACTCTCCCCGGGTCACTAGCAGAGCTGGGCACAGAAGCCTGGAGTCCAGGTTGCCCGTCCCCCATTCTATCCACTAAATTAGTGCATTCCTTGCCCTGAGTCAGCCACAGAACCCAGAAGTCCTGAGACCGCCAGGCGAGGGGGCTATCTGCTGGTCCACGCTGCCTCTACCAGTCATGTGGCTTCTTGAAAGACACTGGCTGGAAGGGGGCAGTTGACCCTTTCCATACGTCGAACCCCTTGGCTGAGCCCTGAGCTCCCTGGCGCCAGCTGCCTCATCAGACCGACACCCGTTCTGGATTTTCTAGTCCCTCCCCACACCGCAGACTGAACCACTGATCACCAAGGACGCCCCCATTCTCCTGACAGTGCAGCTCAAATTCACCATGCTGGTGCCAGCCCTTTGGGGTCCCCCAGGGACAGTGATGTGAGCGGGGCCGGGGCCGTGTGTGTCACCTCCCATTGCCCCCGGGATGGGGCGACAGGAGATGCGGTGAGGATCCCAGCCAGAACCCCCCCCTTCCCGCTGCATCTCTCACCCCGGGAACTCCTCGTCTTGCCACTCCTCCTTCAGCTCCATGTCCTGGATGGATACGGCTCCCTCCTGCTGCTTGGCCACGTCCTGCTTCTCCGGATCCTTCTGGTCGCTACAATGCCAACAGAGGAGAGCGTGGGCTGGAGGAACCGGGTTCGGGCCAGTCTATGATTGGCCAGGAGAACGCATCTAAACAGGGACGACCCCAAGGGCAGTTCCGTCCTCAGCAGGAGGTTTGGCCTGAACCCAGATTGCAGCCTTCCCAGGGCCAGGCCCCCCAGGCTGTGAATGGAGCCCATCCACGGCTCAGACCCAGCCGGGCTCCTAGAAACCAGGAGCTGTTACCACCTCCCACATGGAATGAGTTTGCTGGGGCTCAGCCTTGTGTCCCAGATGTCCCTGCCCCAGCTGGCGCTAACATCAGGGGTCCCTCACTGGCAGCCTGGGCACAGAGCCCCAGGAGGGAAGGGGCTCCTGTCTTACGCCTCGAGGCGGGTCCCCACAGGGCAGGGCTGAGGTATCTGGCCCTGCTGCTGGGAGGCCTTCCCTGGGCTGTGGGTCTTTCCCCAGAGCCCCTGGATGCCCCCACACAGCCTCCTGCCCAGAGGGACCAGTACCAAACCCAGCACCGCCAGGACCACAGGGCAGCTGCTCCCTGCTTTGCCCCTGCTGCGGGTGGGCAGGGCATGCCCATCCCTCAGCGAGGGCACCCTCTGCCACCGCTCGGCTCCCCTCCAGGCTTGGTCTGGCATGGCCCAATATGGACTCCAGAGGGCATTCTTGGTGCCAGACCAAGGGGGGGTCCCCCGTTCTTCCAGCTCCTCTGGAGCAGGGACCTCACTGCAAGAGAGAAGATTGTCCCCCGGCCACCTCCCCCAGCCTGGGCACCCAGGCCCCATCCCCCCACCTGGGCACCCAGGCCCCACCTCCCTGCCCCAAGCCTGTCACCTGACCCCCACCTCCTGCCACCTGGGCCCTGCCTCCCCACCGGACTCACACCTCACCTCCCCCCTTCCCATAGCCCCTTCCCCCGTCACCCATGTCTCCATCTCCTCCTCTTTTTCCCTCTAACACCCACCCCCCACCCAACCCCATTGCCGGACCCCCCCCACCTTCTGTCACTCAGGTCCTGCCTCCACATCCATCGTCCATGACCCAGCCCCTCCTGATTCCCCTCCTATTCCCCATCATCTAAGATCCCCGCCACCCCGTTTCTACCATGGCAAGGTGGGAACGGGATGGCAGAGTGCCCACGCAGAGAGCTCAGCTCTGCTCTTCCCCAGCCTACGGCACCCAGGAGATGGACTCAAGCCCCGAGACTGGAACCCGGGTTCACATTCGGATCCCACCCCCCTGAACCCCAGAGGGTGCTGAGTTCTCCTGGATGCAAGAGCGCTGAGCCTGCGGCATGGCCACCATCCCCCTCCCCCACCCATGCTGTCCCCCAAAGCCCGACTTACACCCCCGCTGCAGCTGGGGAGGAACCAAGACGCCAGCAGGAGGCAGCCACCCACCCACCCTTTCCATGACAGCCTGGCTGGCAGAGTCCATGCTGTGCCTGGCCCACGTCCCCTTGCCCCGAGCCTGCCCCAAGGCGGAAGCCCTGTGTTGAAACATACAGGGTGATCACAGCTCCGCCTGTTTGAGCGTCCATCTCCAGCTAGCGCCAGGCTAGAATCACCTCAGCTGGCGTGTAGGGGATCCCGTAACTGCCCCCCGGCCTCTTGAGGCAGTTGGCAATTACCTCTCAACACTGCTCAGTTACAAACGCGTCCAGCGGGCCCCACTGCCACTTGGGCCCGTCGCAAAGAAGGAAAACATCGGAGCAGCTACTTAGAGCCGGCAGCTTTCCCTTTCTTGAGCCAGCGGATATCAGCCCTGTACCTGGCGGCACCCGCTGGCACGCCCAAGAAAATCAACCCAGCGCCACCCTAGCAAGCCCTGTAGTCTAGCGCAGGGCTGGTCCTGTTTACACAAGCCCGGAGAGCCAGCGTAGCACCCAGCCACTCTGCGTCTCTAAGGAAACTTAAATCCAGCAAGCAGGGGAGGTTAGAAAACAGGTGTCACTTTGGGCCCACTTTGGGAGCGGGGACTAGGAATCTTTTGTCAACAGTAGGAGACCCCATTAGAAAACAAGGAGCAAAGGTGGATTGGCACGGGCGGGCAGGGGGAGATGAATCCGCTTCTCTTCCTTGCAAAGGGGCTTCTGAATTAACTCACCGCGGCCGGGGGTTTTGAAGGCGTTAGGCGGCCGGTTCCCATCGGCTTCCGGTACCATTTTGGTGCCTGACTCCCCATGGCACCTCTGCAAACGTGCTCCGTGCAGCAGACGGGCTTTAGAGCACCGATTTGGTAATGACACCCTGCAGCCGGGTCCCCAGTGAGTTTCGAATCCAGGCCCTTCAGAGCTAAAGGCACGGACCTGGAGAAACCACCCCTGGCCTAGCTGCTCTTACGTGGACCATTCGATGCTCGACGCCAGCCGGCCTAGCCACTAGCGGCAGACGGAGATTGACCCTGCTTGGTTTGCTCTGCAAGATAAACAGGCGGGATCTTTAACGGCTCGATGCTGCAGCCGGCCCTGCCTCCTGAGCGCTTCATTGCTAGGCACAAAACGGGTGCTGCGTTCGCCAGCCCAGCTCCCCGCTCGGGGTGACGCAAGAAGGCAAACTCTCTCCTCTAAGAGACGCGGGAGAGTGCCTTCGGGCTGGGACGCGCTTCCAGCAGTCTCGCCTCCTCGCGCCAGCTAAGTGGGTTCAAGCTAATGGTAGTGCAGCGAGGGGGCATTGCCAGCTGGCAGCGTGGTCTAACAGATAGAGCAGGGGCGGGCAAACTTCTTGCCCGAGGGCCACATCGGGTTTCTGAAATTGTATGGAGGGCCGGTCAGGGGAAGCTGTGCCTCCCCAAACAGCCTGGCATGGCTCAACCCCCGTCCCTCATGCCCCCACCCCCCACTTCTTGCCCCCTGATGGCCCCCCCCTGCAGGACTCCTGCCCCATCCAACCCCCACCCCATCCCGACAGCCCCCCCAGGACTCCTGCCCCATCCACCACCACCACCAGCCCTGCTCCCTGTCCCCTGACCGGCCCTGGACTCCCTGCCCCTCTGCTGCCCCATCCAACCCCTCCTCTCATTCCTGACTGCCCCCCCGCAGAACCCCTGCCCCATCCAACCACCCCTTCTCCCTGACTGCCCCCCCAGGACCCCTGCCCCCCCCACCCCATCCAACCCCCCTCTCCTTCCTCACTGCCCCCCTGGGATCCCTGCCCCATCCAACCACCCCTTCTCCCTGTCCCCTGACCACCACCAGAACCCCTACTCCTGACTGCCCCCGACTGCCCCCCGCCGCCCCATCCAACCCCCCACCTCCTTCCTGACTGCTCCCGCGAAACCTCTGCCCCATCCAACCACCCCTTCTCCCTGACCGACCCCGGAACCCCTTCTCCTGACCGCCCCCCACTGCCGCATCCAACCCCGCCCTCGGACCCTTGCCCCATCCAACCCCCCTGTTCCCTGCCCTCTGACCACCCTGACCCCCACCCCGATCTCCCCTGCCCCCTGTCCAACGCCCCCTTACCGCGCCACCCAGAGCACCAGGACAGGCAGCCGCGCCGCCCGGCTGGAGCCAGCCACGCACGCGCAGCACAGAGCACCGGCTCAGGCCGCGGCTCTGCAGCTGCGCTGCCCGGCCAGAGCTCGCCGCCCAGAGCATTGTGCCAGAGGCGCAGAGAGCTGAGGCTGCAGGGGAGGGGGAACAGCAGGGGAGGGGCTGGGGGCGAGCCTCCCGGGCCAGGAGCTCAGGGGCCGGGCAGGAGGGTCCTGCGGGCCGGATGTGGCCGGCAGGCCGTGGTTTGCCCACCTCTGAGACAGAGCATGGGACTGATTTTCTGTCCAATGCAGTATGTTCAGATGCAGTGAGGCAGGAGGTCTGGGTTCTAATCCCAGCTCTGATCTGTTGTGTGACTTTGGGCAAACCACTTCCCGCTCCTCTTTTGTCCCTCCTGTGTATTCAGGCTGTAAGCTCTTTGGTGCAGGGGCTGTGTCTGGGCAGCGCCCAGCACAACGGGGCCCTGGCCGAGCCGTTACGGTCATATAGAAAACAATCAAGCATCAACAACTCTTGCGATTCTTCTTCAAGCTAAAAGTACATTTCTAGCCTCGTGGCTGCAGAAAAAAAAACTTGAGAACAGGACCCGAGCGCAACCCTAAAGGCTCAGAAGCCAAACAGCAAAGAAAAAAGAACTCAAGATTAATTTTTTAATAGAATCTCATGGTTTTTTTAGGGCCTGACTCCGTATGTTTGAACAGCTGGGGCTGGTGATGCTCCAATCACCCTCAGAGGGGCCTGCCATACAACTTCTTTGCAGGCAGAAGGAGGAAAGGGAGGGGGATTCTCTTTGAGCATCAGGGGGAGCAGCTTTGTTGAGGTCAGTAGAGCTAATACGTCGCTCAAGCGCTGGTTGAAAATTTTCCGACCGTTTCCGATCAGAAAATCCTGACTGAACAAAATCAAAATGGCTCCTGAGAATGTATCCGTGGATAATGATCCAAATGTTTCCTTTCAATAAGGTCAAAGCACTTTGTTTTCACTCGATCATTCTGACGTTTATGTTATTTTATATCCTATTGATGATATTGTATCTTCTTCTGTCTTGCCACTTCTCTATTCCGGGCCGGCGACTTTTATAGCCTTCTTCCAAAGCTCAAGATTGTATGGTGATTGGCTGCGATGCAAATTAATTCCACCATTAATACAAAAGTCAAAATGCAGCATTCGGAATTTCAACTCTTCCTGTTAATTTGCGATGGAAGAAAATTTTGAAAGGAATTTCCTGCAGAACGGAAACTGAAAGTTTACCAGATTTTCATCCACACTCTGCCTGGGTCACAGGCTGACCGTGCGTTGTGTGAAGAACTTCCTTACGTTTGTTGGAAACCTGCCACCTATTCATTTCGTTGGGCCCCCCGCAGCTTCCTGGGTTCTATCCCGGTCCTGCTGGCGCCCAGATCATCCCACAGGCGACTCCCTAAACTACCCTTAACATTCGGCTCTACATAGCTACAGGGCGGAGGGGGGTGACACATCCACACCCCCAAGCGCTGTTGCTGTGCCAGTCTAACCCCTGCGGTAGATGCGGTTAGTCTGACGGCAGACTGCTTGGGGAGATCCAACAGCAATGAAATGCTCACTTCTGTTGCTGTAGGAAGTAGCCGCACTACAGGGCCCTAGCTGTGAAGCTGTAGCACCCACAGTGTAGACAGGGCCTTAGCTCTGGCTGCACCAGCTAAGACCCTGCTCCCTCTAGTCTGTCTCCAATAACTTCTGCCGTGTTGCAGCGGGAAAGGGATTCAGTTCCCTCCGGACCCTGGTGCCTGTGCCCTGAAGCACAGAACAGCTGGGCTGGATGAAGCCAGCAGACCAGGCCTGTGGGGACGTAAGCAGTGTAGGGGCATGGGTAAAAAAACATCGGTGTCAGCAGAAGGGAGAGGAGGAAGCAGTGACGTGACACTAAGAACCAGGGGTACCCTCCTGCAGGGATTGGGGTGTCTTCCCCTGCCCAATGACAGGTTTCAGAGCAGCAGCCAAGTTAGTCTGTACCCGCAAAAAGAACAGGAGGACTTGTGGCACCTTAGAGACTAACAAATTTATTAGAAGAAAAGGAGTACTTGTGGCACCTTAGAGACTAACCAATTTATTTGAGCATGAGCTTTCGTGAGCTACAGCTCACTTCATCAGATGCATACCGTGGAAACTGCAGCAGACTTTATATATACACAGAGAATATGAAACAATCCCACCCCACTGTCCTGCTGGTAATAGCTTATCTAAAGTAATCTTCAGGTTAGGCCATTTCCAGCACAAATCCAGGTTTTCTCACCCTCCACCCCCCCACACAAATTCACTCTCCTGCTGGTGATAGCCCATCCAAAGTGACAACTCTTTACACAATGTGCATGATAATGAAGTTAGGCCATTTCCTGCACAAATCTAGGTTCTCTCACTCCCTCACCCCCCTCCAAAAACCCACCCCCATACACACACAAACTCACTCTCCTGCTGGTAATAGCTCATCCAAACTGACCATTCTCCAAGTTTAAATCCAAGTTAAACCAGAACATCTGGGGGGGTGGGGGGGGGAGGAAAAAACAAGAGGAAATAGGCTACCTTGCATAATGACTTAGCCACTCCCAGTCTCTATTTAAGCCTAAATTAATAGTATCCAATTTGCAAATGAATTCCAATTCAGCAGTTTCTCGCTGGAGTCTGGATTTGAAGTTTTTTTGTTTTAAGATAGCGACCTTCATGTCTGTGATTGCGTGACCAGAGAGATTGCAGTGTTCTCCGACTGGTTTATGAATGTTATAATTCTTGACATCTGATTTGTGTCCATTTATTCTTTTACGTAGAGACTGTCCAGTTTGACCAATGTACATGGCAGAGGGGCATTGCTGGCACATGATGGCATAAATCACATTGGTGGATGTGCAGGTGAACGAGCCTCTGATAGTGTGGCTGATGTTATTAGGCCCTGTGATGTTATTAGGCCCTCTCCTTCTGCCCCTCCACCCCCACGAACATGATACAGTTCTGTGGTGACCTAGAATCCTATTTTCGACGTCTCCGACTCAAGGAATATTTCCAAAATACCTCTGAACAACATACTAATCCACAGAGGTCTCCCTACCAACACTACAGAAAGAAGGATTCTAGGTGGACTCCTCCTGAAGGTCGAAACAGCAGACTGGACTTCTACATAGAGTGCTTCCGCCGACGTGCACGGGCTGAAATTGTGGAAAAGCAGCATCACTTGCCCCATAACCTCAGCTATGCGGAACACAATGCCATCCACAGCCTCAGAAACAACTCTGACATCATAATCAAAAAGGCTGACAAAGGAGGTGCTGATGTCATCATGAATAGGTCGGAATATGAACAAGAGGCTGCTCGGCAGCTCTCCAACACGAGTTTCTACAAGCCATTACCCTATGATCCCACTGAGAGTTACCAAAAGCAACTACAGCATTTGCTCAAGAAACTTCCTGAAAAAGCACAAGATCAAATCCGCACAGACACACCCCTGGAACCCTGACCTGGGGTATTCTATCTACTACCCAAGATCCATAAACCTGGAACTCCTGGGCGCCCCATCATTTCAGGCATTGGCACCCTGACAGCAGGATTGTCTGGCTATGTAGACTCCCTCCTCAGGCCCTACGCTACCAGCACTCCCAGCTACCTTCGAGACACCACTGACTTCCTGAGGAAACTTCAATCCATCGGTGATCTTCCTGATAACACCATCCTGGCCACTATGGATGTAGAAGCCCTCTACACCAACATTCCACACAAAGATGGACTACAAGCCGTCCAGAACACTATCCCCGATAATGTCACGGCTAACCTGGTGGCTGAACTTTGTGACTTTGTCCTTACCCATAACTATTTCACATTTGGGGACAATGTATACCTTCAGATCAGCGGCACTGCTATGGGTACCCGCATGGCCCCACAGTATGCCAACATTTTTATGGCTGATTTAGAACAACGCTTCCTCAGCTCTCGTCCCCTAAAGCCCCTACTCTACTTGCGCTATATTGATGACATCTTCATCATCTGGACCCATGGAAAAGAAGCCCTTGAGGAATTCCACCATGATTTCAACAATTTCCATCCCACCATCAACCTCAGCCTGGTCCAGTCCACACAAAAGATCCACTTCTTGGACACTACAGTGCTAATAAACGATGGTCACATAAACACCACCCTATACCAGAAACCTACTGACCGCTATTCCTACCTGCATGCCTCCAGCTTTCACCCTGACCACACCACACGATCCATCGTCAACAGCCAAGCTCTGCGATACAACCGCATTTGCTCCAACCCCTCAGACAGAGACAAACACCTACAAGATCTCTGTCAAGCTTTCTTACAACTACAATACCCACCTGCGGAAGTAAAGAAACAGATTGATAGAGCCAGAAGAGTTCCCAGAAGTTACCTACTACAGGACAGGCCTAACAAAGAAAATAACAGAACGCCACTAGCCGTCACCTTCAGCCCCCAACTAAAACCCCTCCAATGCATTATTAAGGATCTACAACCTATCCTAAAGGATGACCCAACACTCTCACAAATCTTGGGAGACAGGCCAGTCCTTGCCTACAGACAGCCCCGCAACCTGAAGCAAATACTCACCAACAACCACATTCCACACAACAGAACCACTAACCCAGGAACTTATCCTTGCAACAAAGCCCGTTGCCAATTGTGCCCACATATCTATTCAGGGGACACCATCACAGGGCCTAATAACATCAGCCACACTATCAGAGGCTCGTTCACCTGCACATCCACCAATGTGATTTATGCCATCATGTGCCAGCAATGCCCCTCTGCCATGTACATTGGTCAAACTGGACAGTTTCTACGTAAAAGAATAAATGGACACAAATCAGATGTCAAGAATTATAACATTCATAAACCAGTCGGAGAACACTGCAATCTCTCTGGTCACGCAATCACAGACATGAAGGTCGCTATCTTAAAACAAAAAAACTTCAAATCCAGACTCCAGCGAGAAACTGCTGAATTGGAATTCATTTGCAAATTGGATACTATTAATTTAGGCTTAAATAGAGACTGGGAGTGGCTAAGTCATTATGCAAGGTAGCCTATTTCCTCTTGTTTTTTCCTCCCCCCCCCTCCCCCCCAGATGTTCTGGTTTAACTTGGATTTAAACTTGGAGAATGGTCAGTTTGGATGAGCTATTACCAGCAGGAGAGTGAGTTTGTGTGTGTATGGGGGTGGGTTTTTGGAGGGGGGTGAGGGAGTGAGAGAACCTAGATTTGTGCAGGAAATGGCCTAACTTCATTATCATGCACATTGTGTAAAGAGTTGTCACTTTGGATGGGCTATCACCAGCAGGAGAGTGAATTTGTGTGGGGGGGTGGAGGGTGAGAAAACCTGGATTTGTGCTGGAAATGGCCTAACCTGAAGATTACTTTAGATAAGCTATTACCAGCAGGACAGTGGGGTGGGAGGAGGTATTGTTTCATATTCTCTGTGTATATATAAAGTCTGCTGCAGTTTCCACGGTATGCATCTGATGAAGTGAGCTGTAGCTCACGAAAGCTCATGCTCAAATAAATTGGTTAGTCTCTAAGGTGCCACAAGTACTCCTTTTCTTTTTGCGAATACAGACTAACACGGCTGTTACTCTGAAATTTATTAGAGCGTAAGCTTTCGTGAGCTACGGCCCACTTCATCGGATGCATAGAATGGAACATATAATAAGAAGATAGATATATCGATCTATATCTATTGTATATATATATATACATACACACACACACACACACACACACACACACACACACACTGTCGCTTACAGACATCCCCCCAGCCCGAAGCAAACACTCACCAGCAACCACAAACCACACCCTAAAAACACTAACCCAGGAACCTGTCCTTGCAACAAAGCCCGATGCCAACTCTGTCCACATATTTATTCAAGTGACACCATCATAGGATCTAATCACATTAGTCACCTGCACATCTACCAATGTGATATATGCCATCCTGTGCCAGCAATGCCCCTCTGCCATGTACATTGGTCAAACCAGACAGTCTCTACGTAAAAGAATAAATGGGCACAAATCTGACATCAGGAATCATAACATTCAAAAACCGGTAGGAGAACACTTCAACCTCTCTGGCCACTCAGTAAAAGACTTAAGGGTGGCAATTTTGCAACAGAAAAGCTTCAAAAACAGACTCCAACGAGAAACTGCTGAGCTGGAATTAATATGCAAACTAGATACCATTAACTTGGGTTTGAATAGAGCCTGGGAGTGGCTGGGTCATTCACATATTGAATCTATTTCCCCATGTTAAGTGTCCTCGCACCTTCTTGTCAACTGTCTAAATGGGCCATCTTCATCATCACTACAAAAGTTTTTTTCTCCTGCTGATAATAGCTCATCTTAACTAATTAGCTTCTCACAGTTTGTATGGTAACTTCCAACTTATCTGTATGTGTATATATATATATATTACTATATGTTCCATTCTATGCATCCGATGAGGTGGGCTGTAGCCCACGAAAGCTTATGCTCTAATAAATTAGTTAGTCTCTAAGGGGCCACAAGTCCTCCTGTTCTTTTTCCCCTGCCCAGCTGGCCTCTCTCATCAGGACAACGTGATTAGCATCTTAATGAGCATAACAACACCTTCCGTGCTGCCAACACATTCCTTCCCGGTGATCTGTGGCTTCCAGGCACACGCCCTGCTGCTCCAACCTGCCCTGGACTGGGAGCTCCCAGACAGGCTGGCACACGACTCGGTTAGCGGGACCCCGTGGGGCCAGAACTGTGTGGTGCATACAGATGGGGTGAGGCAGCGGGATGGTCTCAAACACGGCTGGGGCTGCGGGGAGGGGGTGCTGCCCACGGTTTCTCCTGGCTTCTTTGCTATTGTGTTGCCATCAAACGTGCACTCATCACAGATTCCAAAGCCACAAGGGACCGTTGTGACCATCTGGTCTGACCTCCTGGATCGCACAGGCCAGAGACCTCTGCCAAATCATTTCTGGAGCAGATCTTGGAGAACAACCTCCAAACTGGATTTAAAAACTTGTCAGTGGAGAATCCACCATGATCCTTAGTAAGTTGTTCTAATGGTTAATTGCGCTCACTGTTAAAAACTCACCCCTTATTTCCTGGCTGAATTTGTCTAGTGTCAACTTCCAGCCGTTGGATCCTGTTACCCCTTTCTCTACTAGATGGAAGAGACCACTAGTAAATATTTGTTCCTCATGTAGTTACTTATACCTATAAGGCACCCCTTAACCTTCTCTTTGTTAAGCTAAACAGATCGAGCTCCTTGCGTCTCTCACGGTAAGGCAGGTTTTCTAACCTTTAATCAGTCTCGTGGCTCTTCACTGACCCCTCTCCAATTTATCAACATCCTTGAATTGTGGGCACCAGAACTGGATCCCACCAGTGCCAAATACAAAATCACCTCTCTGCTCCTCCTCAAGATTCCCCTCTTTCTGCATCGCAGGATCGCATAAGCCCTCTTGGCCACTATGTTGCACTGGGAGTTCATGTGCAGTTGATTATCCACCACGACTCTCAAATCTCCTGCAGATTTGCTGCTTCCCAGGATAGAGTCCCCCATCCTGTAAGTTGTGTCTGAGCAACTATGCAGGGTCAGACCTGGTCAATATTTGGAGGGGAGACCTAAGAAGCAGACTAATAGTAATGCCTACCTACCTTTTTTCTCAGTAGGTCTCAAAGCAATGCTGGTCTCCTGAGTGCCAGTCCGCTGTTCTGTCCACTAGGCCACACTGCCTCCCTGCTCAGGCTGTTACAGGAAGTGGTGTCCGCAATGCAACAGGGTGTACTCTCCCCTTGTGAGCTGCTGGCGCTAGGTCCTGATGGAGGCGCTATCTTTCACATGGGCTATAAAATCCCCCGGCGGGTGTGATTTCCGGCATTCTGGTTTAAAATCCAGCTCCCACAAAATCACCTCCCGCTTGGCAAAGCTGCACCTGCAGTTCCAGCAGGGCGAGTTATGAAATCCTCAGTAAAGCGCTTTACTGCCGAGTGACATGCTGACTCTGAAGCCTAATGGTGGTCGTTAACATTTGCTATTTCGTTCCTGCTCATTTTAAAGGGGGAAAGGGGGATTTTGGGCGGAGCACAGGGTTGTGGGCAGAGCATCAAGTCCCACCACTTTCTCCTCGCCCTGTCTTCAGCGGACAGAGGCACAGAGACAATGAAACATCCACCCTCTCTGTTCAACAGCAAGAGTTTGGGTGTTTTTTCTGCTCCACCCTCCTCCAAAGAAAACAAACAAGTCATGAAGCAGGCTGGCAAGCTGGAGCGACTCCCTGTGTAATTCTCCAGTGATTATGCCTCACCTGCCTTCTGAACCTTAACACGGGCTCTCAACTGGTTTCGCCCCACCAGGAGCAGTAACGGAGCCCTTTCCAGCTCCAGAATGCCCTGCTAACCCGAATCCATCGATTCTACGCCCAGAAGGGACGCCACGATCATCCTGCATAGCACAGGCCAGAGACCTTCCTCTAAATAATGAGACACACCATCCCCACCCTGAAGAGTGTCTGGTCTAAACTGACAAGCCAGCCAGAGGGAGGGCAAAGGGAAATATTTAATTGGATTCAAAATCTTTAAGTGGCAACGATCATTTAGCGTTTGTGACCATTGAGTGGGATGTATAAGCAGCGTTCAGCAAAATCCACATGTTGTTATAAAGCATATTGGGGAAGGGACTGTCTTGCTGTTCTGTTTGTACAGCGCCTAGCGCACTGGGCTCCTGGTCAAGATCAGGGCGACCGCAACACAAATAATAATAGAATTTACAGCTGTCTAAATCCTGATCATTCCATTCCCTGTGACATCAGCTCAAGATCTGACCCCTGGCTGCTGGAAACTGACAGTGTTTCAAAACATCATTTCTCTCCTTAGGAATCATCTTTCATGCAGCTTTTCCCCATCATGGAGCTCTAGCCCCATCTTACCCACCAGCCTGCCTCCCCCTCCCCTCAAATCCCTCCTCAAGACCCACTTCTTCTGAGAGGTGTAAAATAATTAGCCAGCTAATAAAAGTCAGGGTATTATTGTTATTATTTATATAGTGGTAATGTCATGAGCCAAAATGTCATTG
Organism: Eretmochelys imbricata; assembly: GCF_965152235.1. Taxonomy (NCBI): domain Eukaryota; kingdom Metazoa; phylum Chordata; order Testudines; family Cheloniidae; genus Eretmochelys; species Eretmochelys imbricata. Next base: position 8,227,509 of record NC_135595.1, on the reverse strand, counting down.
TGCTAGGCACTGTACAAACAAAGAACAAACAACAAGGAGTCCTTGTGGCACCTTAGAGACTAACAAATTTATCTGGGCATAAACTTTCGCGGGTTAGAACCCATTTCATCAGATGCATGGAATGAAAATACAGCAGCAGGTATAAATACACAGCACATGAAAAGATAGGAGTTGCCTTATCAAGTATTTTCCACTCCATGCATCTGATGAAGTGGGTTCTAGTCCACGAAAGCTTTTGCCCAAATAAATGTGTTAGTCTCTAAGGTGCCACAAGGACTCCTTGTTGTTTTTGCTGATACAGACTAACACGGCTGCCTCTCTGAAAGAACAAAGAGACAGTCATCCTCTGAGTTCCCAATCCCTCTGAGTTCCCAATCTAAGTAAGGGTAGAATTGAAACCAGGGATATATGGGGCCTCAATTTTCAACAGTAACTAGTGATTTTGGGCTGCCAATAAAATTAGGATTCTCATGCTATTTGGAGAGGTGGGGGAGGGTCACTCCTAAAAGTCCCAGCTCCTAGAGTCGTGTCAGAATCTCAACTTTCATTTAAAGAAAACAAGAAAGTATGCAGCCCTTGTGATTGTGGTTCAAAACTTGACCCCTAAAGGCTCAAACTCCAGAAGACAAAGACAAAGAACCCAAAATTCATTATTACTGATTTTTTGAGGCATGACTCAGTTTAAAAAAAAAAAAAAAAAAAAAACTCTTTGGATTGGCAACACTGCAAACCACAGACACTAAGGAGCCCTGATTTCCAGAAATTGCTGGACCCCTATTCGGTCTGAACACCACGGGCAAAATCCTGGGCCCCTGGAAGTCAATGGAATTTTGCCTGTGATTTCAGTGGGGCCTGTGATTTCACCCACATCCCTTACAAGCATCTCATATAACTGGCAATTCCAAAAAAGCAGCAAAAAAAAAATTTCATTCAACCCAAATCCAAAATTTTTGGCAAATCAAAAAGTAAAAAAAACAAAAACAAAAACCTAATTTCAGGTCATATGAAACGTTTCATTCGACCTCAAGTGGAACATTTTGTTTGGATTTTGAGCATTTTTTAAAACTTTTTACATTTTTTTAAAAGTAAATTGAAAGAAAATGTCAAAACAACAAGTCTTTTTGAATTGGAAAATCAAAAAGTTGCATTTTGACTTTCAGGGAGTATTTGTTTTTTGAAATTTTGGGGCTGCCAAATCTGCATTTTACAGCAGGACAAAAAAAGTTTTGACTGACAAATTTTGCCCAAAGTTGTGGCAGCCAAAAATCACTAGTCACTTTTGAAAATCCAGGCTGTGTATCTTTCTCCCATGCCTGGTTGTATGCTGCTGGATTGTAAGCACCTTGGGGCAGGGACTGTGTCTTCCAGTGACAGCATCCAGTACAACGGGGTCCCAATCCAAATTGGAATCCCTGCTCGCTACTGTAAGAACAGACTGAGGCCGACCCTGTCTTGTAAGGTTTACATGACAGTCTCTGAGCCTGATTCTGAAAACACTAGGGGAGTAGTAGCTTACTGCAGCACACATTCCACTGTATTATGGCTGGAATTTCAGCTCAACTCCCATGAGATCTTCAGAAAGTCTTGTCCCAATTGTGGGTGCTAAGCACTGAAAAACCTGGCCCTCTGCTTGGCAGAATCACTACAGGATCGGGCCCCACTTTCAGAAACCATCCACTTTCTGAGCTGGATTTATCAGCCTGTCTGAAAGGCCCGGCACGGTATGATTCAGTCAATAAAATCGCAAGGACAACACATGCCTGATTCTCCAGATGCCTCCCGCAACAATCCCAAACAGTGTTTGCTGGTTCCACCGTGTTTAGACACCACACCGATGGGCACCACCAGGTACACTCTGGAGAGAATCCTGAAGCTGCCTATCTCATTGGCCCAGCCAATGCAGTGAACTGGGAACCTGAATCTCCCAAGCTAGATTCAAACAGCGTCGGACACTCCGGATCTCATTTAAACTGGAGTGGAGTCGCTCTGGATCAGTGGCTCTCAACCTTTCCTGACTATTGTACCCCTTTCAGGAGTCTGATTTGTCTTGCGTACCCCTAAGTTTCACCTCACTTAAAACTACTTGCTTGCAACAGCGGACATAGAAACACAGAAGTGTCACAGCTCACTGTTACTGCAAAATTGCTGACTGACTCTCGTTGTTACCATGTACTTATGAAATAAATCAATTGGAATAGAAATATCACACTTAAATTTCAGTGTATAGTATACAGAGCAGGATAAACAAGTCATTGTATGAAATTTTAGTTTGTACGGATTTTGCTAGTTGCTTTTTGTGCAGCCTGTTGCAAGACTAGGCAAATATTGAGATGAGTTGATGTACCCCCTGGAAGACCTGTGTGTACCCCCAGCAGGGATACGCGAGAATGACTGATCTGGATTAACGGAGATCAGAATCTGGCCTGAGTGGGGTCAAAGACACCCAGCTGGGCTACTCACCTTTGAGGCTGGAGTTTCTCATCATAGACGTAGGAACCCATTGTTCCAGCCCTCAGAAAACACTGAAGTTAGCCGGGTTTTTCCCCCCTTCTTGGGGAGCCAAATCCCCAATGGATTTTCCCTCCTGTGGCTCTAGGACACCAGTTATGGCCCCTGTACTGCTCATCCCAAACTGGTTTGTCTGCATTCGCACCTCCTGACTCCACCTGGTGAGAATTCGCTGGGTCCTAGTGCCCATTGTTCCGCCCCTGGAAACAATGCTCTGGAGTGGCAGAAGGGGCCGTGTGTGTATGGGGGTGATTGCTCTCTGTTACCCCCAGTTTGCCGGCTGCTGTATCTGGGCCTAGGCAGGTGGGCCCAGGCACAGGGCTCCATCATAATGAAACGTCCTCCAAGGACAGCATCAGCTTCCGGCAAAACCCCTGGATCCCAACTGGCCCCCCCAAGCTCAGGGCAAAACTGGGGGCTGCAGCTGTAGGTAACTCTACAGCAAGGTTACCCGTCCTGGTATTAGATCCTAGGCACAGTGGGAGGAGACAAGCAGCCATGTCCTAGGGACCTGAGAAAAAGGTCCCCCCGCCGGTCGCAGGGGCTAGTTATCTGAGACAGAGGGACTCCTGCGTCCTATTCCTGGCTCTGCTGCTGACTCACTCGATGACCTTCGGCCAGTCTCTGTGCCTCAGATTCCCCACTCCAGTACGGAACAATGCCCCCCTCTGTTCCCGGCAAGATTCCTGGGGGCCTCATTCCCCTGACTGGCTCATTCTGAGCACGCTGCAGCAGCAGCTCCTTCAGCCTTTTGTTGGGGAGGGGAAGCAGGAAAAGGGCAAAAGGACAAGGAGTGCCAGGCAATAGCCAAAATTCCCCCCTCCCCCCCCCCCCGCCAACTAGGGAGGCAGCACTGAGGGATCCAAAGGCATCCTCTGTATTGCAGTTGTACCTAGATGTGCTAGGTGCTGCAGAAAAAGAGAGCAAAAAGACGGTCCCCACTGTGAAGGAGCTTGCAGTCTCTGGCTCCCAGCCTCTCTCATGGGCAGGAACCCCAGGATGGGGGAATATGAGGCCCCAGCAAGAATTTGAGCCCCGACCTGCTCTCTAGTGTGCTGGGCCAGCATCCAGGGGAAGCGACCAGGGCCGTTAACGACACCGACAAACCCTCCCCCAGCCTCCAGGCCCAGCTCAGCTTTTCCATTGACTCAGAGCAGCCTGGGTTGCTGCGAAACGCCGACGGGCAGCTGCCAGGAACCACACTTGGCTGTGGGTTGCCGCAGCAACATGCCCCCCCCGCCGCCACTTCCCCTGCTTCAAGGACCAGCCACTGCCTCACCGGCTTCCTGTTTTCTCTGCCACACACTTCACTCAGAAACACAGTCACGCCTTGGCCCTGGCTTTCGGGATTGCCCAGCGTCCCTGCCCTGTACGTAAGGGGACACATGCTGTACTGAAAAGGAAAAGGAACGGCGTGCAGAACGAACTCACCCTTGGGCTCGTCACGGAACCCCCTTGTCCGTCCGTGCCGCTCACCAGGCTGTCGGACGGGAGGGCTTTGAGCAACTCAACTGAAAAAAAAGCTCTAATTAAGTGATAGAACTTTCTTGGGGCTGAGTGAGGGGACTAAGACCCCTGCATGCAGTTCCCAGCTCTGCCACTAACTCCCTGTGTGACCTTTGACACATCGCACCATCGCTCTGGACCTCAGTTTTCCCATCTGTAAAATGACAACTATCAGCCTGTCTTTGCCTATCTAGACTGGGAGTTCTTTGGGGCAGAGAGTCTCTCAGGTTGTGTCTGTGCAACACCCAGCACAATGTGACCCTGATCTCAGTTTGGGCCTTAAATTGCTCTGGTAATATAGAGAAGTCCAACAAATGCTGTTTCCGTCATGCAGCAGAGTTTCAGAATTCAGGGGGGAATTTTCCCCAGCTTCATCACAAATGGTCCGCAGTTCGTATCTTCCAGCAGCCCTTTAAAATAAACAAAACTCATACAAGGTAATAGGGTGCAATTCTCCAGCCCCTGTTATACAGGTCAGACTAGATGAGCTAATAGGCCCCTCTGGCCTTACAATCTAACATAGACCTGTGCACACGCTTGTGCACAGACGCTTGTGCGCACACGCCTTCTTCAGTCTACATACAAGGGTGACTTTTCCAACCCAGGCGTGATCTGATCATTGGCACCAGGGATCCGTCAGCTGTGTCTGCATCTGCCCTCAGAGGTACTGCTCGGCCAATGAGAGCGTGCTCTGATGATGTCATGTTTCCAGGGTGGAACGAACTGAAGCTCACTGCGGAATTGTGGGAAGACTGGTCTTTCCGCTTAGATGAGCCTCCAAACCTCTTGCTCATGTAGTTGAATTGAGTCATCAAAGCAGGGTTGTTGTTTTGGTTTTTTTTTTTTAAAAAGAACAGCCGTAAGGCTTTCAAAGCCGGCCATCCCTGCTTTTGCAGGGCCAAAGTGATATGGACTGAGAGTGTTTTTCAGCCTTTAGGGATAGGGTCAGACTGTTGTATCTTTAACGAAGAAAGTTTTTCTCCCTCCCCTCTCCCCGGTCAGGCCTTTGAGTTTTAAATTGGCATTAACAATAACTAAAAGTTTGACTGAGCCTGGATAAAAGGCGCTCCCCATCTCAATCCGGTTTCATTATTTCTTGTGGCACAATCTTGCCAATTCTCCACTAGTTCAGGAACAGGCCCGTAAAGCTTTTTCTGTTCCCCCCGACCCTCCCTACCCTTTCAAAGCTAAGCAATCAAAGTGTGTGTCTGGTAAAGGTAGGGGAGAGAGAACCCTGCTTAGCACCTCAGCTATTGTGTTTTGTCTTTCAAGCTGCAAAATCAAACATTTATTTTCCTCATTACAATGGGATGCTGCCACTGCCAGGAACTATTAGGTAAATACCCGAGCTTCGGTTACACATTTGACTGAAAAAAGCAAGTCGGGGCAAAGTGTGACTCATAAATGTGTTTAAACAGTGATCTGACCAAAAAAACAAAACAAAAAACTATCTATCTTTTTTTTAGTCTTAGTTAAGCACTTGAGCATATGCTTAACTTTAGGCATCCTTTAAAAAAACAAACACCCATTTAACTCAAATGCTCGGCAAACAGTTGGGAAGAATGCTCTCTTCATTAAAGATCCTCCCAGCTCCCGGGAGGCTGCTCCCCATTTAGTTCTCTGAGCCCACGCAGCAGAAAAGAGAATTGATATGCCTGATATTTCTAAAAGTATAAAACCAAGCAGGGCCAATTTTAAAAGGCTTTCAGGCCTTTAAACAAAACAAGGCAGTAAAAATATGGGTGTGACCCCAGTTTACTTTTCTCTTTACAAGGGACCTTTAATCCAGATCTGGCAGAAGGAAAGGAGTGTTTAGACCGAAATTTCCAAAGCAGCCTTTGAAATTTCAAAGGGATGTGGGTGCTTAACTGGCATAGACACCCAGACATTTGCGCTTTTATGGTGGTCATCACAGGCCCCCTTTGGCATTGCACTGCACCTTTGTGCTTGGAGTGTCTTAAAACAGTTTAAAAGTGTAAACTGTCACTTTAAATTTTAGGGCTTTTTCCTGGTTCTGCTTGCAAGAGCTCTGTAGGGAAGCGTAAGACTGGATCTAGCAGTAATGTTCAGTCTCTACAGAGAGCCAGCCTAGAGCAAGGTGTATCAAGCTATGCCTCTGTTTTAGGGAGCAGCCCGTTTTGCCTCTCTCTGTTTTGGGGTTCTTATGTATTATCATTCTGAATGCTAAGAAATACAGTTGTGTTGTTATGACCTTCCAGCAAGAGAATTTATGTTTTTATCTAACGTCTCTTGTGTTCATGCCGTGATTGTCACAGGGCTGTCTTTTACACCAGTGCAAAGTAAGTGCAACAATGCTACCATTGTGATGCAGCGGAGTTTCACGCCCCACTCTGCACTGGTGCAAGGAGATGGCAAATCAAGCCTCCTGGAGAAACCTGCTCTGCTTTGAGGAGGGGGGCTGCTCTGTGCACCACTCACGTTCCCTTTGCACATGGGTGAATTTCACCCTCTGTCCTCCCCACTCTTCAGTCTTATCACGGAGGCAGCCCTGGCCTCCAGACACACCCTTCAAATTTGTGAAATGGGTGTGAGGATACCAGTGTGGTTCTTTACCCTCTCTAGTGACTACAGAGCACAGAGCCTGATAAGTCTGCTACTGCCTAAGAGCTAACAATGAGTCACGTGCTCTTTTAGCGCAAGATGGAGAGGCTGGTGCTTTTAGATCCAGAAGAGGTGGTCAATCCACCTGCATCTAAGCAAGAGCAGAATTTGTCACAAAAAGGGTTGTTCGGTCTTTTGTGTTTGATTATGATCCACACAACAAATACCATGAATAAGGCTACGTTTTAGTCATGGGTATTTTTAGTAAAAGTCATGGACAGGTCGCGGGCAGTAAACAAAAATTCACGGCCTGTGACCTGTCCATGACTTGCACTATACCCATGAGTAAAACTTGGGCCAGGGGTGCTCTGAGGAGGCGGTCTGGGGGCACCGGGGGGGGGGGGGGGAAATAGCCCGCGACCCCTGCTGGTGCTGGTGGGGCAGGCAGCTCCCATTGGCCGGGAACCACAGCCAATAGGAGCTGTGGGGGTGGTGCCTCCAGGCAGTGGCAGCATGCAGAGCCCCCCGCCCCTCCGCCTAGGAGCTAGAGGGATGTGCTGGCCACTTTCGGGAAAACCCCCCCCAATAAGCGCCCCCCCTCACCCCAACCCCGAGCCCCCTCCCACACCCAAACTGCCCCAGCAGCGGCAACCCCGCTTGGGCAACCCCGGAACCAGCCACACTGGCCGCTGCAGAAGTCACGGAAAGTCACAGAATCCTTAACCATGAATGGGGGGGTGGATGAGGGGTGGTGGTTCTAAAATATACACCACCATGAGCAGGGGGAGAGCATGTGTGTGTTAAAGTACACACACAAACAACAACACAGCCAGGAAAGCACACAAATTTAATCCTTAAAATGCAAGATCATCAGAATTACAAAAACAAAAAAAACTTTGGTTACGTAATATTTCTCTTTTTTCATACAACAATTTTGAAATAAATTTTGAAACGTAGCACATTTTAGTAGACCTGCGGCCTACATAAAAATACAACACCCCAAAAGTGCTGGAAGGGAAATTACCGTGTCAAATCATTTAAAAAAAAAAAAAAAGACTAACAAAACGTTACCATCGGAAACCCTGCCAGCTGAGAACAGCCGCTCACTCCGCTGCGGAGGGGCTTGCTGGGAATGGAACAGAAAGGCTTACAGACCCACAGTGACAACTGAGGTGCTCATTGGTTCTCTTGCTAAAATGTGATTTACACAATGCTACACTGGATGAAAAAGCAAACCGCATTCTCTTCACTGTGCCTCGCTCCCCTCCATTGAAATAAAGCTGCTTCTCATCTTGTTTTGCCTTTATTACATACTGTATGTTACTTCACCTGATACCCAGTTTAACAGCAGCCTGCATCCAGAGTGAAATTGACACCCCCCCCTCCAAAGATCTATCCAACCCCGACTCAGGAAATCACTTAAGCACGTGTTTAACTTTAAGCACCCCTCCCGAATAGGGATGCTTTCCTAAATCAGGGCACGGAGGCCAATTTTGCTGGCTTATGTGATGCATTAAGCTTTGTGCTGCTCCCCTATCCCTGCACAAGGGTGAATTAAACCCCAGCTCTGATAGAACTGAGAGTTTTCCTACCCCACTCCCCACAAGTTCAATATCTCCCTTCCCCCACCCCGAAGCAGATTTTCTTTGCCCCACAGATCGCAAACGCATCCTGGCTCCTTTGATTACCATGTGGGGCAGCCTGAGCTGGGAGCTCCTGAAATCATACCCCAGTGGACACCAACTCGCTGATGGTAGGACACATCCCCCGCTGTGCCTCAGTTTCCCCCAGCTGCACAGCAGGTATAATGACCACACTCACCCAGAGGGGTGTTGCAAAGACAACTTGGAAAAGGGCTGTGTAATGTCACCCCCAACTCTACCAGGCAGATACTAAAGCTTTCATTAAACCCTCCAGGGCCTTTCTGCTTCCCTGCTCTTTAGGACACAGATTGTCTGTTCTGTGTTTGTACGGCACCTAGCACCATGGGGTCTTGGTCTGTGACTGGGGTTCCTGCGTACCACTACAATACACACAAAGAGGGAGATCACACCCTGCATACCTGGTTCTGTCTTACTTCTGGTGCACGGTGTAGGACTGACAGCCTCGGAGCCTGAACCTCTCGAGGTGTCCTCCATGAATAAGGATGCACGTTGCTTTCGTAGACAGACCGCATTATAGCTACTAAATCGAGAGGGATTCAGACACAGCATTCATTTCCCGGTATCGACGTCGTCCATCAGTGCAGCTCCCAGACCCACCTGTTAGAGCCTTTGGTTGTGGGACGTATGGACAGACACAGACAGTAGCGTAGGAGGCTCAGGGCTCCGCCACAAGGGGGTCTCTCTAGGGTGCACGTACCATAGAGACGTACCGGGGTTAGATGATTCACAAGATCAAAGGGAGGAGGGGAATTCATGACGCACTGAGGAACACGCCTGGGGGTTCTAGCACCCGAGGCTTATTCACAGCCACCGCAGACAATGGGGTTACATGGGGGTCGGACTATGGGGTCAGGGAGTTTTTCCCCTTCATGCAAGTGCCCCACAGAATGGACCCGGCTTGGGGGCACACGCGGTTACTTGCTAACCTGCAGTGTCAGTACCTGAGGCCTCTCTAGGAGGCACAGACCCATTACAATTATCATGTGAGAGCCCAGAATGACAATTCTGGAGAAGGCCAGTTCCTGGGTGCCAGGTGCATCAGAACGACCGCCACAGGGTGGAAGTCCGTCCTTAACGAAAGCACCAGCAGGGCGACGGACTAGGGCCATTTCCAAGGAACGGAGCCTGGAAAAGATTTCGAGGCCAGAGTTTCTGGTTTTTGCAGGCCCAATTGTACCAACCTGCAATTTCGGTCAATTTGCTGCTTGAACTCCTGATTTGCAGACAAGAGTCAGGACCATGGGGCCAAGTTTGCCGGAGGGCTCCGTTCCTGTGTAGCTACCTGAATAAAATGGGATCACACGTTCCTTTGGGGCCAGATTATCTAAAGAGCTCATCTCCCACCCCCTACCCTCTGAGGACAAGGGGAATCTCACACCCATCCCTCTGAACAACGGAAGCTGCTAGGTGGCAAGCATAAATCATTTAAGGTCGTGGCTACATGGGACATTTGCACTGGCATAAATCCATGGTGTGAATTTAAATCAATATACGGCCATAACCCGTGTGGAAACTGATTTCCGTTACGAGTGGCTGATTTTGTTTAACTGAAGCCAATTGGGAACTGGCTTAAATTAAACTGAAATAAGCCCCTCTCCCCCCTCAGAGCCCACGCAGGGGTTTGCACTGATTTAACAATATTGGTTAAAAAGCCAATTTAACTTGAACTGGTGCAAATTTCCCATGTAGACAAGGCCTCAAGCACTCTGAATTGCCAGCTCACAGAATTGTAGACACAAAACCGCGCCTGAAATCAAGTGAGCCCACACCAAAAGAGGCTGAGTTAAGGGCAAGCTGATAGTGTGCCCCTTTGATAGTTTAATGAATAGTCGCCACCTGAAAAGTACCTCATTAATGGCTACTTTCAAAGGGGAACTATGCTGTGGCTCACAGGGACACCCTGCCAGTCCCCTCGGGAGAAGGGACGGACGCATTGGGGCATTCTGTACCATCCATTTCCCCACCCGCAGGTTGGACCGTGCCAAGGGACAGGTAGCTCAGCTCTCCAGTAGGCCAGTAAAGACAGCAGGCTGGGATTTTGTGGTTATTCCCTCAGTGACTCAGAAGCAAACACGCCCAATTCACGAGCACTGAGGAGGGTTTTCCTCATTGCGAGCCCTGCAAACTCAGCCAGGGCTCCAAAAGTCAAGCCAGGCTCCTTCCTTCTTGTGCACCGGGCAGGCGGGAGGGGGACGACAACAAAAATGCCCTATAAAACCTGTAACTGGAAATTAGTAATGATTCCATACATGATGCACAAGGAGGAATAAACCCCAGCCTCCTCCCCGCAGAGCCGGGCTGTTCCCATGGGGCTAACAAGGAGAGACCCCAGCCCCCTCCCCACAGAGCCGGGCTGGCCCTGGTTTGCTAACAGGACCTCAAAGCAGTTTGTCCTGGCCCTGGGCTCAGCTCCCTTTCAAGGGCAGAGCTTTAGGAACCAATCACTAGAAACCCCTTCACACAACCCCCGGACAGCTGGCTGGAATTCACTGCCCCGGGGGTCACTTTCCAAAGCTGCCCAGCCAGGGTTTCAAAGGGACTGGACAATGATGACCACAGATAATGGGGACGGTGGGAAGGAAGAGTTTTCCTTTACGCACGGTGCTGCGCAGGCAGGCAGGTACATGGCAGACCCAATGGCTCACAGGAGGCATGACGGCCGACTGTGTCACATGGACCGGGAGGAGAGGAGACGGGAGAGAAGTTCCTCTCCTTTATTGCTGTTCCCCAACGGGGGATTCTGGGTGGAAACGACGCTGCCAAATCCACACAGGGTTCAACAAGAGTGGGGCCGAGATCTCCCCTCCCACGATGCGAGGGGGAAGCCGGTGCACACAGGAAGGGGACACAACGTGGAATGGGACTCAGGGGCTGCTGGACCTGGGCATTCTTCCGCATAACACAGCACAACCGCTCACAACCTAGGGCACGGTGACGCAAGAGGCAGCTGGGGTTGCGCCAGGGCAGGGTTTAAAGAAATCACTGTAACAGAGAAGAAGGAGGTGGTACTTGTGGGCACAGTCTGGTCAGGATCAAACCCCTCGGTGCCTTTAAAGTGCAGCTGCACTTTGCATGGGGGGGGGGGGTGCCACGCTGCTGGTGTTTTGGTTTGGCTTTCCCATGAAATTCCCCGCTGGAGGAGGAGCTGGCTGGAAGTCGGTTCTGGAGCATCGCTGACAAAAGTGCCTGTGTCTGGCTTTTATTGCAGAGGCCAGGGTCCACGTCCCCGTGAGACAGACGGACGTGTTTCATCCACACACAGAAAGAGGCCACGCATCTAATCCCAGAGCGCCAGGATTGCAATCGCTTCCCTGAAACCCGAGCGGGCACCAGCCCCGGTGTCATTTCTTCTCGGGGCTGCTGCTGGCAGAGGGGCGCACCACCGTGATGTGGCTGAACTTCTCGAAGATCGCCTCCACCGACAGCTTGGGCAGCCCCCTGTCCAGAGGGCACTCATCCACCAGGCTGTTCATGGGGGTGGGAGGCAACGGGGCATCGTCCTCCAGCAAGGCATCCCCATGCCTCGGGCACCTGCCCGGATCTCTCCTGCCCCTTGGCTCGTACTCCAGGGCACCCGCTTCGCCAGCCACATCCGAGTCCTCCGGGTTCTCGTCGCTTTCACCGCAACCGGCAGAGGAGTCTTTTGGCTCTGGTCTCGTCGTGCCACAGGAATCTTTGTCCGCAGGATGCATGGTGCCAGCCGCTGTGTCCCGCTCCCTTAGGAAGTCTTTAAGGATCGGGAGGACTTTCTTACGCGATGCAACTGTGTTGCCTTGGTGGTAGGCACAGAGGTTGGGGTAGAGGCTCCCCAGAGGGGAGAGGTCCAGGGGCGGGTTATTAGCACGCTCCAGAACGCCACATACCTATTGGGGACAGAAACGCGGGGGGTTGAGGAGCCGGCTGAGAGCCAAGGACCCTCCCGAAGGCTGAACCTGCTGTCACAACGCAGCAGGGATGGGATCATGACACGCATAGTACAGCAAAGCCGGAGCTGTACTGGGCTGACCCCCCAACTCCCCTCCTACATTTCTGCCGTTTGGGGCACTAGCCAAGTTATTCGGATATGCTCAGGGCCAGATCCCCCCCTGGTTGTAAACTGGTGCAGCTCCACGAATTTACATCATTTGAAGGGAGAGGGAATTATACATAGCTTGCCTCACACTGATTGGATCCTGGGCGGGAGCCCCATTCTGCTGCACCCCACCATTGCTGCTGTAGCAGGTCTGCAATGCCAGGGTGCAAGCAGAGCCCAGAGCTGGGGTCTCTGCTCTCGGTGCTCCCAGCCAGGCTCTTCTGATCCCAGGGTCGCTCTCCCCACAAGCTTGGATACAGCTCCCAGGTTGCTGTCTGTCAGAGAGCGGGCCAGATCCTCAGTTGGTGTCAGTCGGCACATCCCAAGAGAGCGACACTGATTTACACCAGCTGGGGATCTGGCCCATGGATTCCAATGGGGTAAATCTGCTGGAGCTCCAATCAGGGATCTGGCCCACAGACTCCAATGGAGCTACGATGGATTTACACCAGCTGTGGCTCTGGCCCACAGACTCCAATAGAGCTAAGGCGGATTTACACTAGCTGGAGATCTGGCCCACAGACTCCAAAGGAGCTACCCTTATTAGGGTAGCTGAGTGTCAGACTCCAAGTCTCCTGTGCCTGGGCAGCCAGTCAACTGAGAGAAAACGCACGTGTCCCCCACAGCCCAGGGAAGGGTTTCACGCCCCCCCCCAGACAACCCCAGGGGACCGCGAGCTCAGAGCTGAGCGTTAAGGAACAAGTAAAATGAGTGGACAGCGGCTGACAGGGCAGATGTGTGTGTGTCGGCAGCCGGGGGAGACAGGCTGGTTTCTAATGATCGTCATTCAGCTTGTGTCTGCCTAGTCCAGCCTCTGGATTCAGCCTCCAGAGGCAAAGCACTGGGTGCGGGAGGTGCCGAGGGTGCACGTCGGGGCAGGATCACACGGAGGGCATTTCCCGTTGGAGCAGAGCTGGTTGCAGGGATGGAAAAAGGAGCCTCTTACCTCTCATCTCTAAGGCTGCTGTCTCCCGCTCGGTCCCCTCGGCTGCTGTGATCTCTGACCCACCCGGGCGATTAGCCCACGATCCCTCCCACGGCTTTAAACCTTTGACCATGGTTAATGAGTGACGAGCGGTGGCGAGGGATCGGAGGGGGTGGTGGTGGGGGGAGCCGTTGCTGCATAGCTGGGGATGGGGGGAGTAAACATGGCCTCCCCCCTCCGCCCCCACTCTCGTGGTAGGTTCTCGCCAGGCTCTGGAAAGCACCGAAGCAAACTCTGCAGGCACGTGGGCTGCTGCGCTGGGGGTGGCCTTGGAGCCGAAGGGTGAACGCCGAAGCCTACACAGCTCAGCAGCTACCCCACCGGCTACGGGAGCGACTGTGGCATGAACAAGCTCTGATGGGCAGGGGATGGGGGGGCTGCAGTGCTGAGCCTTGAGGGGTTGAGGGAGGGGGGATTTGCGGAGACCTAGAAACACCCACCGAGGTGGCGGGGGGAGGGGAACAGGGCTCTCAAGCGGTTTTGCTTCCACTTGGGTGGAGAGTGGCTCGGCTGGGAGCTCAGCACAACAGGCAGGTGAGCCGGTTTCCAGGGTGGACAGTGCTTGGAACCAGACAGCCGTGGAAGGTGCTGTACAGTTTGTGCACCTGGGCCCCGATTCAGCAAAGCATTTGGGTGGGTGTTTCATAAGGGACTGATTCCCACAGGACTTCAGCGCTCTGCTGAGCTGGGGGCCAGGTCCGCAGGAGGGCGGGGGCCGGAGGAGGTAAACCACCGGGGACGTGCCACCACCCTGTAAATCCTCTCCCAGCCAGCCACCTGCCACTGCAGCAAAGAGGAAGGTGCTGGTTATAGCCCAGCACGCTGATCTGGGAATTCACAAGTCCAGGGGCACCCAGAGAGTCTGATACCCAGCGGGGGCTCTTCCTGCAGGCAGCTCCCTTGTGTTTTACGTTGTACAAACAAAACCCCCAGATCCCAAGTTTTGGCTCCCAAACCCCTTCACATTCTGCCCCATCTGCAGCAGGAACAAATCCGTTTCTGCTCTGGGCTCTTTGCAGAAGCAACAACCAAGGTCCAGTTCCTCCCCTTGCTCCATTTCTAGAGGTTCCCAAGATGGGGGCGGCAGGGAGGGGCAGCTTTGGGGGCAGGGATTATCAGGGGTCAAGCAACGGCCAGACTAGAGCAATGGGCCACTATGAGAGCAAGTCAGATAAGTGCTTTGCTGGGTCAGAATCTAAGTCATACATGTCTAGAAAACATGACCTATGAGGGAAGGCTGAAAAAAATGAGTTTGTCTAGTCTGGAGAAGAGAAGACTGAAGGGGGCCAGGATAGCAGTTTCCATGTACATAAACGGTTGTTACAAGGAGGAGGGAGAAATATTGTTCTCGTAACCTCTGAGGACAGGACAAGAAGTAATGGGCTTAAATTGCAGCAAGGGAGGTTTAGGCTGGACATTAGGAAAAACTTCCTTACTGTCAGGGTGGTTAAGCACTGGAATAAATTGCCCGGGGAGGTTGTGGAATCTCCATCATTGGAGACCTTTAAGAGCAGGTTGGACAAACCTCTGTCAGGGATGGTCTAGATAATACTTAGTCCTGCCATGAGTGCAGGGGACTGGACTAGATGACCTCTTGAGGTCCCCTCCGGTCCTATGATTCTATGTGACTGCAGTAAAGCACCTGTTTAAAGGCTGTACAGGATCAGGGCGCAAGCAGGGGATCTAGTGCTTGCCCTCAGTTTGTTATATGCATGGGCTTCTGGGACTGGTCACTGAGGAAGGGCGGGCGGCTCTGGAATATCCCTTGAGAATCTGAGGGCAGACCCCGGGCAGGTAGGCAGCATGCCCCAACGATGCTCACCGCTGTGCGCACCGCCGCGTGCTGGCTGTACACCGCGAGCTGCCGGAATGGCTCGTTCCGCTCATTGAAGGATATTGTCATGGCTACCAACCCGCCGTAGCCATACCGCTGGCAGAAGGCGCACAGGTCCTGCTGCAAGCCAGGCCGCTGCAGGAAGGCCTAGGCAAGACCAGCGAGCGGCGTCAGAGTCCGGAACGCACAGGCACGCGACGGGACAGGACGGCAGGCAACGCTGCCAGCTCCTGCCCGTCTTACTACCCTGTCGTCCTCCCCCACCCCCAGCACCACCCACTTGTCTCATGCACCTGTTATGTCTGAACTGTTCAGACTATAGGCTCCTTGGAGAAGGAATGCCTATTTGGCAGCAGTGTGATCTAATGGATAGAGCAACAGACTGGGATGTAGGAGACCTGGGTTCTATTCCCAGCTCAGCCACTGGCCTGCTGGGTGACCTTGGGCAAGTTCCCTCTCTGTGACTCAGTTCCCCACCTGTATGATGGGGATAACAGCATTGTTCTGCCTCAGAGGCAGGTTGTGAGGGAAGGTGCTCAGATACTACTCTGATAAGTACCATGGAGAGATAGAAAACCCTCCATTGCCCTGCGAGGTAGATGGGCAGCATTATTCCCCACTTCATTGGCAGGGCTAGGGAGAAAACCTAGCTCCCAACCGTAGGATCAGCTTCTTCCCACTTGCACAGGATAACATTTAAATAGCAAAATGCACAGATACCCAGCAGGCAAAAGGTGCTTTCACTCCTGGGCTCTATTCCCAGCTCTGCCACCGACTCCCTCTGTGGTCCGGGGCAAGTCACTTCACTTCCCTGCGCCTCAGTATCCCCATGTTTTATTGATCCTTACCTCCAGCGTCACGTACACAGCACTGATGGCCAGAACGAGCCCGTCGCTCGACAGCGCCTTAAGGTCCTTTCGCAGCATCTGGTCCGTAGTGAGCCCTGGAAAAATGAGAGGGGCAAACGTGAGTGAAGAGGGATGTTCATTCCCAGCGGGAGCTTGGATCACTTCCAGGGAGCTTTGCGTTTTGACGCTCCAAAAGACTCAGACATCATTCGCACACGCAACCCTCTGACCACTCTGCCAGGTGGATTCTTGGACTGTTTTCAGATGAATTCGGATACTCGTCTGATTTAATGCCTCCAACTATATAAGCTCCACACAGTCCCTGCCTTCCCCATCTGTCCCACTTGATCCCCGATCAATCCGCGAAAAGCTGGTACCTGACACATCGAACTTGGCTGTCTGCAGAGCCTCAAACAGGACGCTCCTCGCTGGGAGGTCTGGGAACTTGGATTCCAACAGGGCCACATACTGAGTGTCTTTGGGAGTCACTTTCCCAGCTTCTGGAGTCATATTAACACAATCCAGAAGTATTGTACCTTTAAAGCAAAGGGAGCAGCAGTTGACACAGAATCACAGTGTGAGCCAAGCCAGGAGCAAACAGAGACCATACACGGTTTTTGTGATCTTAGACATGAGCTGGGGAGTTAGAGCCTTGGGGTCTAGACAGGTGCTTGTTATATCTCCCCTAAGCAAAGCCCTGCTGCAATAGACTGGCCTTGCAGGAGTCCAGGATTTGCTGCTTCCTGGGTTGGTGCAGATGCAGCTCTGCTGAGCATGCTGCTGCTTAGGGGTCGGTTTTACAGCCAGCAGGATACAGCCTGGGAGACGGGCCTGATACTTGCAGCTGTGGGTCTCCGCCCCAGAACTCTACACCCCTCCCTGAACGTCAAAGCAGGCTAGCACTGCTCTCACCGAGTAGCAGGGCGGCCGTCTGTCTGTCCAACAGCTCCGCTGGGCCCTGCACAATCCTCTCCGTCACCAGCGTGGCGCAGGAGCCCACCAGCTCCGCGGTGACTCTGCACCGAGGCTCCCTCTCCAGGGGCCGATGGTCGATCACCTCGATCACGGCCTCCTCCAGGGCTGCGTCTCCGCTGGGCGGGCAAGACGGGGACGTGAGCGGCGGTGCCCGTGAGAGCACCCCCCTCTGGAGAGGTGGGCGCAGGCCGAGAAAGACCCCGGTTTCGTCCCCAGGCGTTTCTCTCTGCAATTTCTCCCCCCACCCCCACGCCAAAATGAGGGACTTAGGGTCAATGGAATCACCCCAGGGATGGACTCTGTCCTTTTGGCTACACCATCCACCCGAGAGCGTCCAAGGGCATTATGGCGCACCCTGGTGGGCGTTATTGTGTATTTATAGCATCACCCTGGGGACGGACTGAAAATTCCTCCTCTCGGGCTCTTTTCTTACCCCGCCCCCCACCAATAAAGGCCGATGGGGGCTTATTTCCTCCACACTGAAAATATACTGACATGCACATGCAAAGGTGCTGGGCTGAGGGCGGTGCTGCAGTGAGGGGAGGGGGTTTTCAGCCCCTAAACAGGGAAAGGATGATATGGCAACTGCGGGGGGTGGGAGGGGCGGTGAGGTTGGGGTAGCCATGTAGAGGGGGAGACAATACATGGAGCGTGGGCAGGGGTGAGGGTGGTGTAGGAGTGGGGTGGCGGCAAGGCGGGCACAGGAAAGGACGGCAGACACGCATGTAGAAGACGAAGGGAGAATGCCATCGGGTTCGGGTTCCCAGAGACGCAGGGGGATGCTGCGCACACCTGCCTGCTCATATCAGAGATTTTACACCTCATCCCCTTTAGCAAAACCCTCCCAGAGCACCCAGGGATGCAGAGCAGCTGTGGGGACGCCGTGGCTCCTGTCTGTAGGTCCCTTCCACAAGAGGTCTCCCGGCTCCTCCCAAGGCAGCTGAAGGGTTCATGAACTTGTCTGGACATCAGATCTGCTGTGGTGGGTAGCAACCCACCCGGCCCAAGCCCTCTGTGCCTTGTCCTATGCTGACCCCGTGTGCAGGGAGCTGTCCCTGGGAAAGACCCGTCTCTTCCCCAGTGCCCATGAGACATGAGCTGACAGCAAGATTAGGAATATTTTAAAAGTGAGTCACTCGCTCCTCTAGGGCAGGGGTGGGCAAACTTTTTGGCTCGAGGGCCACATCAGGGTCGCGAAACTGTATGGAGAGCCAGGTGGGGAAGGCTGTGCCTCCCCAAACAGCCTGGCCCCCGCCCCCTATCTGCCCCCTCCCACTTCCCGCTCCCTGACCGCCCCCCCCGAACCTCCGCCCCGTCCAACTGCCCCCTGACCCCTATCCACACCCACGCCCCCGACAGGGCCCCCAGGACTCCCACGCCTATCCAACCGCCCCCTGCTCCCTGTCTCCTGACCACCCCCCAGAACCTCCGCCCCCCCCAGCTGCCCCCTGCTCTCTGTCCCCTGACTGCCCACTGGGGACCCCCTGCCCCTTATCCAACCCCCCAGCACCCCGCCCCCTTACCATGCCACTCAGAGCGACAGGAGCTTGGAGCCCCGCCGCACGGCCAGAGCCAGCCACGCTGCCTGGCAGGAGCAGCGGGGCAGAGCACTAGCGATGCTGTGAGCTGAGGCTGCGGGGGAGGAGGGACAGTGGGGGAGGGGCTGGGGGTTAGCCTCTCCAGCCAGGAGCTCAGGGACCGGGCAGGATGGGCCCGCAGGCCAGATGTGGCCCGTGGGCCATAGTTTGCCCACCTCTTCTTTAGGGGTTCCCACCTGCCCTTGTGCACCCGTCTTGCATAATCCAGCAAGGATGCCATCCACGCCGTGGACAAGACAGTCCTTCTGTTTATAAGGCTAAGCAATATCATCTACTTCGATTGCAAGCTCGTAGGGGCAGAGGCCCTCCTTCTGTTCTGCATCCGTATGGTGCCTAGCACAACAGGGTCCTGGGCCAGGATTGTACCACAATACAAGTAATAATATCTTCATTTGCCCATCATTTACTCCCCACTCCGTCCTGCCTGGAGCCCCCACCAGTGATTTAATGATAACACTGAGCTGCCGTATCACGTGTTCCATCCGTAGATCTCAAAACTTTATAAAGGTGGCTCAGTGTCCTTGGCCTCATTTTACAGATGGGGAAACTGAGGCACGAAGAGGGGAAGTGACTTGCCCAAGGTCACCCAGTAGGTCGGTGGCAGAGCCAGGATTAGCCCCCCCCCCCCAGATCTCCAAAGTCCCCCGCACCGCCTCTCCACTTGCCTCGGCAGGATGTGGTGGTCAACCAGCGTCAAGGAGAGGAGGCCAGCCTGGTGCAGCGCATGCAGGTCGATCTCATCCCGGAAGATCAGGCAGCTGTCGGGGATCTGCTGCTCCTGCAGGAGGAAGGTGCTCTCTGTGCGCAAGGGGAACTCCGAGCGGGGGATGTTCAGTACAGGGACGAATGCCGCCCTGGACTCCAGAGAGGTCTGCAGGAGAAAACAGTGAACCTCAGGGACAATTAGCAGCAGGCCTTGGCTATGGAAAGCCCAGCCCAGGGGGGTCCAGGCATCACACAGCAGCCCTAGTGTTCATTGGTCTCAGTGCTATGTGGTCACCAACCCAATTGCCCCATGTGCCCCCTTGCACAGAGAGAGCCCCTTCCCTCCCCATCCCCATTAATTCCACCCCAGCCGAAGCAGAGCTCCAAAGCGGAGCCAAGCCTCAGGGCAGCACTCACCTTTGCCAAGTAATAAGCCAGGGCAAGCGCCGACACCATGGAGTCCAGATCGCAGGCTTCATTCCCCAGCACCACGTGGACTTCCTGCCTGTGCTGGACATGCTCCTGCCAAGAGACAGCAGGCTTTGAATCCAGGCAGAGCAGGCCCAATGTCGCTTGCACGGGAAAAAGACTCACTCCTATGAGCTGATGAAGAAGGAAAACACGCACCGTCTCCCCTGTGGGCAGGCTGAACCGTGAGCGGCATCGGGGGCTGACATGGCAGGGTCTTCCCGCCCGGCTCCTCTCTGTCTGGCCCAGGAAGCCTTGGTCATTCTAGACCCTTTGCTGGCTTAAGGACCTGAGGCTCCCAAGTTCATCTGCTGAGCAATCCAGCACCACACTTGAACCTGATCATCCCCGGGCCCCCAGAGCATATGCCCGACCCAGCCACCAAGATGCTCCAAAGGTAACAGTCACCGGCCACCTCTGGGTTAGAGGAGCCAATATAGGGGGAGACGTTCAGCTGATTAGAGACGCACCCGCAAGCGCTCTCTGTAGTGCCAGATTCGCCTCCCACTCCCCCAGGTTTACAGACTGGCAGTGTTCAGAGACGCACACCGGGCTGTCAGCCCCGCAGTGACCACCTTGACCCAGCATGAAACTGACAAAGGAATGGAATCCCTGCGGGAACACAGCAAGAAGGAGCTGCACCAATGTTTTCCACTCGCCAGCGTCGTTCAGTGGCTAAACCAGGGGACTGGGAGCCAGGACTCAGCTCTGGGAGGGAGCACGCTCTCGTGCTCAGACCAGGGCCCTGGGTATCAGGACTCCTGGGGCCCATTCCTAGCTCTGAAACTTTGTGCCTGTAAAATAAGGTTAATAATCCAATATTGTCCAACAGCACAGAGAGGGTGTGAGGCCTGCTGCGTACAAATGGCCCTTGGAGGAAGGCAATGTCGGTACCACTGGCAATTGCTTTGCTCTGTGCTCACAGGGGGTCAGTAGGCTGCTCTGTGTTTTGAAGGGGAGATAAACATCTGGGGTTCACGGAGCAAAAGAGAAGGTTTCTGGCAGCCTATAACAAAACACAGGCAGCCAGATCTCAGGACGCTGTGCTCCTAACACAGCAAGCCCATAACCGGCTCGTCAGAGACGCAATCGAAACGCCAGCTACTATCGATTCTCTTTGGTTCTAAAACATCTGGGGGGGGGGGCGGGGGGGGAAGGGAAGGCATGTGCAAAGAGAGCTGCAAGAACAAGCTGTGGGCCAGATTCTCCTTTCACACCATTTTACTCCTGTAACTCCAGTTTAGACCAGTATTAGGTCAGTGCACGTGGGAAGATAAGCAGACTCCTCTGGCTGCAGCCAGAAATTCAGATGCAAGGAAAACGGAAAGGGATGAAGGAGGGAGTTTAAAACGGAGGGGCATGATTCTCTGTTTGCCATGAAGTCATTTACAACAGCACAACTATGCTGACCTGCCAGCATTTTACAACAGCGTACGTGACTGCACGAAGTGCAGGGCAAAAGGAGAATCAGCCCCAAGACATTTGAGGTTCAATGTGAATGTGGGGTGAAGGGTTGGCTGAGACTCTTACGGCCTCTGAGCTGGTTCCGACGCTCCAATCTCTACACTGGCCCTTTTGCTCCGGTGCTGAAACTTGCCAATGAAAAGTGAGCCTGGAAACTACACATGGGTAGCAAGGTCTCGGTGACCGCTTATGAATGAAGCTTTTGGTACCTGCAAAAGCAAACGGATGCAGCAGCAAAGAAGCCCTCCTTGTCAGACAGCAAACAAGGCAGATTTGCACCAGCTCCCTAAAAGCGATTTGCCATTCCTCCCAGGTGCAAAGAGGCAGCATCCGTTTCCCAGTTACCGTCAAGAGAACAGGCGGACACACTCGGTGCCGGGTTCGAAGCGCTGGGCGCTGGCTGGCCAAGCACTTTAGATAAGCAAGGCTGGGATAATGCATTTATGGAGCAGAGTTAAGAGCTGCATGTTACCGAGCGAACATGCAAAACAGCAGCATATGGCCCCCGGGGAGGAAAGAAAACAACCTCACCGAGAAATGCACAAGCAATTTGCACTAAAAGGCACTCAAAGGTCTCGGAGAGGGATGTGTGCAGCCTTTTCAAAGCTAATTTACCTTTGCGCTATCTGGGAATGGCAGCGATGTCCCAGCCATTCCTGCAAACACATTAAATCAACATGACAGGTCTGATCCATTAGGATTGTAAGAGACACCCTGGCACCTTTTGGAATCAGAATGGATTTTTTTCAGGGGAGCAAAGGCAATTAAAATTGTCTTTCCATCTAAATAATACAAGCAGCATATTCATAGAGACCTAGATTTTTATGGGACCATTCTGAGCATGTAGTCTGATCTACTACATACCACCAGCCACAGAACCTCACCCAGTAACTTCTGCATCGAGCCCATACCTTCTGGGTGGGCAGGCATGTATATTGTACAAAGACATCCCGCCTTGACTCAATGACTGCACCACCATATAGGAGAGTTGCTTTATCCTAGTCAGCACTGACTCACTTCTATAACACCGGGCATATCTCGATTTTTGATCCTGGGACTGCAATCCAAACAAAAAATAATAATACCTCTAGCAATGGTAGCTCTCTTCCTGGGATACTGGATTCAATTCTGGCCCCGCTATTCCAGAACGAGATTGCCAGAACAGAGAGGACCTTATGGGAAAACATCCAGATTGAAAAGGCGGAGACGGTTTAGTTTTCAGAAGCGACGTGTGAGAGGGAATATGATTGAGTATGAAAATAGCTGACAATGGAGAGAAGAGAACTTGGAACAGTTCGAGTTATCTTCCCAGAACACAAGACTCAGCTCCGGGAGGGAGTATGCTCTCGTGCTCAGTCCAGGGGCCTGGTTAGAACAAGGGGATATTATTCAGCAGAAGGCAGTCAGTAACAGACTGTGGAAAGGAAATGGTTTTATTTCTATACAGCGTGCACCTGGCCTGTGGGACTCACTGCCACAAGATTTCAGCAAGGCGAACAGCTCAGTCAGATTCACAAGGATTGGTCTTTTATACTGGTAATGAGGGCCTCCAAAGATACTTTAGGTGGGATTAAAGAAAAGATCAGAAGGGAAATAAATCTTCCTGCTTCAGGGCATACACTGACTCTAAGTGAAGGTGACAGGAAGAAAATTCCTTTACAAGGAGGTTATTCCGTAGCGGCCCACTGTAAGGGTGGCTTGCACCTTCCTCTGAAGCAGCTGGTTCTGGCCTCTATGAGAGACAGGATAGTGAGCTGGATCTAGAGAGGAGGGATGGTGCAGTGGTTAAAATACCAGCCTGGGGCTCAGGAGATGTGGGTTCAAGTCCCTGTTTTGCCTCAGACTTCCTTACACAATTCACTTAGTGGAACATTTTCAAAAGTGACTTAGGAGCCTAACTCCCATTTTCAAAAAAAATCTAGACGCTGAAGAGTCCAAACCTCGTCGACTCTGAATAAATCACTTGGGTGCTTGGGTCACCACTCTGCTTGGGCCAGGGCAGTATTCAGAGCAATTTACCGCAGTGCCTAGAGAGGTCTGCACTGAGAGTGGAACCCCACTATGTCAGGCACTGTACCCAGGACAGTTCCTGCTGCCAAGAGCTTACAGCCTAAGTAAACAAAACAGAAAGGGAGGGGAAACTGAGGCAGAGAATGGGAAAATGATTTGCCTGCGGTCACTGGCAGAGCTAGGTCTAGAACCCAGGAGGCCCAGTTCAACGTGCTGTCCCATTGAGCCACACTGCCACTCAGGGTTTTAACATCAACTTTTCTCCTGCCCAACTTTTCTTTTTCTTTTTAGCCTTGCAAAGGTAACGCGCATTGTCTCACAGGCAGGCAGCATTAATTTGCAGGCCCAGCATAAGCATGACTTCACGCGAGTCTCAAGCAAATGCAGCAGACTTATTTTTGCGGCAGGCAAAGACGCACACAAATAGCAGCCAGACGACGTCACTGATGCGCTTGGCGCAAACAGGCCACACTCAGTGAGCCGCACACAGAGGTTGTTTATGTGCAGCCCCAAACAAACAGTTATTATGGAAGAACACCCACCCTGCATTCATCCTCCCAGCTCCTCTCTGCAGCCAGCAGAGTCCGTCAGGCCAGGAGAAAGCAGCTTTTTGTCCCAGCTCTCCACACTTCCACCCCTCTCTGTGTCCTGTTTGATCTCCAGAACAAGGGGACCCCTTCACCAGGTCAGCATTTAGGTTACACCCCACCACTCAGGCTTTGTCTATGGCCTGGCTTTTAGCCACCGGAGTAGTTATGCTGAGGCCAATCCCTAGTGCAGATATAAACGAAGCCTTACACCAATGCAGCGTGTGTATCGTACGGGCCTCATTCACCCCGGTGCAAAGTCTGTATAAACCCAACACTGATTCAGCAGCGAGGCAGATTTGAGTACATGGCCAGGGACCTATTTACCAACAACTGTTCTTCTCCCCAGGTCCTACTGCCACAGATGCAGTCAGAGCAGGGCACTCCCCGCTCCCATCAGAGAGATGGAGCAGCTGGTGGAGCTTTCTCTGATAGGGCCCTTTAGCTTTGAATTAGTTCCTTCCGCCCTGGTCTGAAACAGTCCTGCCGGGGTACGCTGCCAGGTCCATTTGCTTTTGGTAACCCAGACAACTCCAGTGGAGACCATAAAGACGGGAAATACGGTTCTAAGAGCTGGGTGATGATTTACGTTAACAATGGGGCGAAGGAGGCTTCCTAGAGCAAACCATGCACCATGGAGCACTTAGAACCAAAGACATATGCTGCTTTTTTATAGTTTCATGCGAGTTTAAGGTTGGAAGAGACCGATTAGATCAGGTGCCGGGAATGGCGAACCGCGGTCACTGGGAGATGCGGGGGGCCGTGCCTGCGGATGGTCAACGTAAACAAAATGTCTCGCGGTCTGCCAGTGGATTACCCTGATGGGCCACCTGCCGAAAATTGCTGACCCCTGGATTAGATCATCTAGTCTGGCCTCCTGTATCACACATTTCACCCAGACACCCCAATATTAAGCCCAAAGACTAAACCAAAACATTTCAGCTCTCAGGAGACTGAACTGTGTGCCACAGGCAGAGAACAGGAGAGACCAAGGTGCCACCATGGCAGGGAACTGATTAGGTGGAACGTGCCCAGGGGAGGAAATTCCTTCGAGACCCTGAATATGTGAGCAAGACCCACCAGCCAGGCATCTAAGAAAAAAGGATTCTCGGTATCACCTCAGAGCACTGCCCCACCCCGTCCAGTCTCCCGTCTCCAGCTGTAGCCCATCGCTGATGCTTCAGAGGAAGGCAAAAATAACCCCAGCATACAGGAAGTCAATTGTGCACTGGGGAAGACTATTCCTTTTTAACCACCCCTTGCATTTTTACAACCCCGAAAAATAAATACCCGATCTTGAAACCTGCACTGTGTCAGTGATTGCACATGGTGCAGAGCAAGGAAGAATCAGGCCCGAGGCAGTGAACACAATACGATACACCACTGGCTAAAAACCCTTGTGTTAAATAAGGCCTTAGTCCCACTGCTACGTCCTCTCTGCCACCCAGCGCAGAGAAGCGGGCCGGTCGGTGAGCAGGACGGGCAATGATACCAGGCAGCAGGGCGGGAAGGAGAAAGGAAAAGTGAAGTCCTACTCTTTGGGAGTCAGTGTCCCAGCCCTCCCCTCCTCACTGCAGCACTGGAAGGTAGGTTTATTGGGTGTCACCTGCCTTCAAGACTCTAGCAACATGGAAAGGTGGGGGACTGTCCTTCAGCATAACCTCCATGGGATGGGAGGACAGGAATGCCTGCCTCACCTTATGGAGGCCTTGTGCTTCTCCCACAAGTGTCACCAGCCAAAAAGCAGCAACTTCAGGGTCACCGCAAGCAGCATCTCCAGGAACAGACGCAGGGGGCACAAACAGATCGCGATGAGGCAATTTTAGCACTAATTCAAGAGTCCTTTGGGCATCTGCTGACGGCCTCACCCTTGGAGACAGACATGTGAAACGCATGCAGTCCATGGCCTAGCATTCAAAACACACACTCAACACTGGGGAAGATGAGCTGCTCCCGGAATGGGTAAGACACCATGTTGCTAACCTATCCATTTCACCGTGGAAGAAACACTAGGGAAAGTGGGGATAATTCTTCATAGCACTTTGTAACTGTGGGGAGGAAGGTTGGTCTTGCAGCTAAGGCACTAGACTGGGACCCAGGAGATCTGGGTTCTAGGAAAGTCAGTGAAATTGCTCTGCACCTCAGTTTTCCCATCTGCAAAGAGGGGATAATCTTCTTCCTCTCCTTCCACCTTTTGTCTATTTAGATCGTAAACTCTTCAGGACAGGGACCGTTTCTTACTCTGTGTGTGTGTGCAGCGGCTGGCACAATGGGCCCCAGATCTCGGTCTCTCTGTGTGCGTGCAGCAGCCAGTATGATGGGCCCCTCATCTCAGTTATTCAGTGTCTGTGCAGCACGAGGCTCAATGGGGCCCTGATCTCAGCTGGAGCCTCTGAGTGTTACCCTACTACGAATAACAACAGTAAGTATTAGTAACAGGAGACATCACTGCATTAGCTTTGCTATTTATTCCCTCCCCCCACCCCCCAAGAACTGGGGAGGGTTTTCAGAAAGAACGATCAAAGCCGGGGATTAGCCGAGAAATAGGGAGTTTCTACTGTATACTGAAATGTCAAATAAATTCCTTTTAAATCTCAGCTGATATTTTTACACCTCTGTGCAGAGAGAGATTAAACATATTACCTGCTGCTGACTAGCTCATGTCTCTCCTCAAAGAACTGCATTAAAATACTCATCTATAATTACCTTACCATAACAAGGTATCAGTGTAGAGAAGCATGACAGCGCTAAACTCTGGTTAGGAAATCTAAAGCTATTAGAAGAGAAATGTAATTTAAATTGCATAGTAAACAGGATCAAAATAGACAAGACTCTTCTTTCATATCTTCCATTGCTCCTCAAGCACACTGATATTGTCACGGCCTGTAGCTAACTGAGTGACCTAATTCTCCATTGCATCCATTAGAATGTCTCTGCAAAAAGCATTGTATCACGTTATCAAGGTTTTGGGGGTTTTAATATTTTTGTATCCCTTGATCAAATAAGATGAATGACATTTTCCAGATGCAGAGAGACAGAGGAGCTCGTGGCATGAGAATTTCTGCCCAAACGCAAACTCGTGGAATGGCCACAAACAGCA
This sequence comes from Eretmochelys imbricata, assembly GCF_965152235.1. NCBI lineage: Eukaryota > Metazoa > Chordata > Testudines > Cheloniidae > Eretmochelys > Eretmochelys imbricata. Next base: position 8,200,623 of record NC_135595.1, on the reverse strand, counting down.
TTGGGATGTCAAAACTCATTGTAATAAAACACTCAGCAATTCTCAGCTGTTTACCCCACACAAACCTGCTTGCATAGAACTGTTGCCTTCACTTGAATTTTGGCACACTTGGGGAGATGGGAAGAAACACACTCTATTGTAAGAGGCAGGGAATCTTCCATTTTCATTTCCCCACATGGATTACGCTGTTTCTGATAGGTTCATGCTAATCACGACATCCCCAAGCTTCTCATGTATATCACCATCTCAAATACTTCAGAGGCCAGCGATGACTGTTTAATTGCATATCCCAGCCTTACTAATTTATTTCACATAAGCAAAGCAAAAAAGTACTAGGCCTTGAAAAGACAAGCAGGGCCCGGAGGCCAGAATGAATCCCTAAAGGAGGGCCCACTCATATTTCATTTGACTGACAGGTCTTCATCTATAGGGTCCTTTTGAACATGCTTACAGCACTCTATGCTAACCCGTCTCTGAAAAGGTTGCTCCAAAGATATATGATGTCAGATGTTCCGCTCCCACAGCCCTGTGCAATAGGGAGGTGTTGTACAGATGGGGAAACTGAGGCCCAGAGACTTGTCTCATGTGACATTGGACGTCTGCGGCAGGAACAGAACCCATGTTTCCTGACTCGCAGTCACGTATCTTAACCACAAGTCCATTCTTTTGCCACTTTGCTCATATGTCAGAATGCCCCACATCATACAGAGCTGTCAGCCTGTGACTGCTGTTGGAGAGTTACACATTGGTGAGGGTGCCCTAGCCCAGTGCAAAGAGAATTCTCTCCAGATTCACAGTGCAGTAAAGTCTCGGATCTGACACACAACTTCGCCCTTACCATGAGTTTATAGCCTGGGCAGAGATCACATGTACACTAGCAAGCGAGACCTTTGCTGATTTTCAAATTAGTGGAGCACCTTAATTTCTAAAATGTATCTGTTCAGTGTTACAGCCAAGGTCTACCTCATTCCTGGAGATAAGTCTCCAATACAAACAAGGCGACACTAAATTCTAACAGGTCTTTACCACCTCTATTTCCTGCGCTTCTTATTTTGACACTGTAACCTGTTCACTTTAGCACTGTGCACAGCTGCCCATCACAGCAGAACTGAAAATGCTAAAGACATGAAAACAACAGCTTCTCCCTAAGGGCAAAAACGGAGTCATTTTGTGCATCCACTTCTGACACTCCCTCTCCCTGCCCATACACACTAACATTAAACACCAGCCCCTTTGTTTCCACAACTTCAGCCTGTTTTCATAATATTTGTCAGTCAACGGGTCCCACAGGTAAAGGAAATTATATGGGTCCAGGATATGCAAAAGCCAATTTGAACTAGCACCAAAACAAAACGCTAGCCTGATGGTAGAATTTAAGTCCAGCATCACATGAAACATCAGAACTAGACACCCCTGGAAAATTGACCCTCCTGTGATTTGAAGTGGGGTATATATATTTCTTATAATCTCTGGTAAGTCACTTTAAAGGTGTATCTTGTTTAAATTTCGTTCTCTACTTAAATTCACCCATGATTTTAGCTGTCACTGGTTCTAGGGGTTCTTAAGACAGCAGACAGTGCTTCAGAGTCCAGCACCCCAGTAGTAGAAAGTCTTAGGCTGGGATTCTCCTCGGAACTTGAAAGGAGTTTGGTACCCACCTTTCACTGAAAGTCAGTGGGATATGGGAGTCTAACTTCACTGTAAGAATCCTTTGAAGATGCCAACCTCAGTCTCTAACTGTCTCTAACTCTCCTGGATCAGGAGAGATCAGCTGCTAATGTCATTTTCGAAAAGCTGCAGGGGCAGGGGGAAAGCACGATAGTAATCAGAGCACCGTGATTTTCAAGGTCGAGGTATAAGGTCAGTTCCAGGACCAATATGTTTGGCTAAGTGCTGGTTTCAGTCCCGCCACCAAAGAGAGAATAATTCAGTCCCCGGGTACACTTTGTCCTAGTTCTGCAGGTGTAAATGGGCTACATCAAACTAGGCTCTTACGTTGGTGCCCATCCCTGCAGCATCTTGGCACCTTAGCCTAGATCCCAGGCCAGTCCCAGAGCCAGGATGAGGGGAGATAGAAGGTCATGGGGGCAGCATGGAGCGGGACCATGGGGTTAGGGGAAGCAGAGATTGAAGGGGGGATGGGGAGGTTTGGAGGGGCATGGAGGAAGCTGGAGGACCGGGCATGGATGGATGGGGGAGGAATCGGGGGCAGCGGTTGGTGGGTGCTGGGAGGCAAAGGGGACCATGGACTAAAGGAGCAGGGAGCAGTGGGGGGCAGCGATGGACAGGGTGAGAGTGGGGTGAGCTGTGGAGTGGAGGTCAGGCTGGGGAGCAGCAAGTGCGGGAGGTGGGTTGGGGTGCGGGAGAGACAGGACCAGGCTGTGTGGTTCTGGGGGGAGCAGGAAGGGGAAGTTCAGGGGGCACCGAGGCTGGGGGAGCAGCAGGGAGGGCTGGGGTTTGTGAGGAGGCCGATGGAGGGGAAGCTTTGTGGGAGCCAGAGATGAAGCTCCCTCTATGGTCTCCCTGTGCTCCCCCCAGCCCATGGGCCCCCCACGCCCTCCCTCCAGCCCCTCCATAGCGCCCGCTCCTTCCACAGTCCCTCATCCCCCCAGTGCCTCCCTCCTGCTCCCCTCCAGCCTCTGCCCCCCATAGCTCCCACTGCTTCCACAGCCCCTCATCCCCCCATGCCCCCCTCCTGCTTCCACTGCCCCCCATAGCTCCAGAGCCCCTCACCCCCCATGTCCCCTCCTGCTCTGCCCAGCCCCTGCTCCCCATAGTTCCCGCTCTTTCCACAGGCCCTCAACCCCCCATGCCCCTCCTGCTCCCCCCAGCCCCTGCCCCCCATAGCTCCCCTATTTCCACAGCCCATCACCCCATACCCCCCTCCTGCTGCCCCTGCCCCCCATAGCTCCCGCTCCTTCCACAGCCCTTCACCCCCCCAGTGCCCCCCTCCTGCTCCCCCCTGCCCCTGCCCCCCATAGCTCCTGCTCCTTCCACAGCCCCTCACCCCCCAGTGCCCCCTCCAGACTCTGCCCCCCATAGCTCCCCCAGCCCCTCACCCCCAGGGCTCCCCCCGGCCCCTGCCCCCCAGCGCCCCGCCCGGTACCTGCAGGGCGGCCCGGCGGCTCCGCACGAAGCTCTCCATGGCGGGCGGGCAGTGGGGCAGGGGGCGGCGGCCGCAGCGGGCCCTGGCTCCGGAGCGAGCGGGCGGCTCCTCCCGCCGGGCTGGGGAGCCCGGCCCGGCCCGTCCGTACGAGCCACACGCGGGGCTGCCGGGAAATGGAGGCGGCCCCGGGGAGCGAGAGAGCGGGAGTGTCACTGGGTGGGTGTGACCGCGGGGTTGTGTGTGTAGGGGAGGGTGTGACTGCGGGGCTGTGTGTGTGTTGGTGTGGGTGTGACTGCGGGGTAGTGTGTGTGTTGGTGTGGGTGTGACTGCGGGGTTGTGTGTGTGTAGGGGAGGGTGTGACTGCGAGGTTGTGTGTCCATGTGGGTGTGACTGCGGGGTTGTGTGTGTGTTGGTGTGGGTGTGACTGCGGGGTTGTGTGTGTGTAGGGGAGGGTGTGACTGCGAGGTTGTGTGTGTCCATGTGGGTGTGACTGCGGGGTTGTGTGTGTGTCGGTGTGGGTGTGACTGCGGGGTTGTGCGTGTGTAGGGGAGAGTGTGACTGCGGGGTAGTGTGTGTGTAGGGGAGGGTGTGACTGCGGGGTTGTGTGTGAAGGGGAGGGTGTGACTGCGGGGTTGTGTGTGTGTAGGGGAGGGTGTGACTGCGGGGTTGTGTGTGTTGGTGTGGGTGTGACTGCGGGGTAGTGCATGTGTAGGGGAGGGTGTGACTGCGAGGTTGTGTGTGTCCATGTGGGTGTGACTGCGGGGTTGTGTGTGTGTTGGTGTGGGTGTGACTGCGGGGTTGTGTGTGTGTAGGGGAGGGTGTGACTGCGAGGTTGTGTGTGTCCATGTGGGTGTGACTGCGGGGTTGTGTGGGTGTGACTGCGGGGTTGTGCGTGTGTAGGGGAGAGTGTGACTGCGGGGTAGTGTGTGTGTAGGGGAGGGTGTGACTGCGGGGTTGTGTGTGAAGGGGAGGGTGTGACTGCGGGGTTGTGTGTGTGTAGGGGAGGGTGTGACTGCGGGGTTGTGTGTGTTGGTGTGGGTGTGACTGCGGGGTTGTGTGTGAAGGGGAGGGTGTGACTGCGGGGTTGTGTGTGTGTAGTGGAGGTGTGACTGTGGGGTTGTGTGTGTGTAAGGGAGGGTGTGACTGCGGGGTTGTGTGTGTTGGTGTGGGTGTGACTGCAGGGTAGTGTGTGTGTTGGTGTGGGTGTGACTGCAGGGTAGTGTGTGTGTAGGGGAGGGTGTGACTGTGGGGTAGTGCGTGTGTAGGGGAGGGTGTGACTGTGGGGTTGTGTGTATCCATGTGGGTGTGACTGCGGGGTTGTGTGTGTGTAGGGGAGGGTGTGACTGCGGGGTTGTGTGTGTTGGTGTGGGTGTGACTGCAGGGTAGTGCGTGTGTAGGGGAGGGTGTGACTGCGGGGTTGTGTGTGAAGGGGAGGGTGTGACTGCGGGGTAGTGTGTGTGTAGGGGAGGGTGTGACTGCGGGGTAGTGTGTGTGTTGGTGTGGGTGTGACTGCGGGGTAGTGTGTGTGTAGGGGAGGGTGTGACTGCGGGGTTGTGTGTGTTGGTGTGGGTGTGACTGCGGGGTTGTGTGTGTGTAGGCGAGGGTGTGACTGCGGGGTTGTATGTGGGTGTGTAGGAAAGGGTGTGACTGCTGAGGTTGTGTGTGGGTGTGTAAGGGAAGGTGTGACTGCGGGGTTGTGTGTGTGTAGTGGAGGGGTGACTGCGGGGGTTATGCGTGTAGGGGAGAGTGTGACTGTGGGGTTGTCTGTGTTTGTAGCAGAGGGTGTGACTGTGGGGTTTGTGTAGGGAAAGGTATGACTGCGGGGGGCTGTGATGGGGGAGTTTGTGTGTGTCGGAGGGTTTTGTGTGTAGGAGAGGGTCTAATGGGAGAAACTGTGCGGGGTTGTGATGGATGTGTTTGTACAGTAATTATGAGTGTGTGTGTAATCAGGAGTGTGTGTGGTAACTTGTGAGTATATAGGAGGGTTCTGAATTTAGAAGGGAGTGTGGGGGGTTGTGTGGGGGTGTGTGTGGAGAGTGTATAGGAATCTGGTCTGAGTGTAGGGGGTTGTGATGGGGAGGGAATGTGGTTGTAAATGTGTTGGAAGATTGTGCATGTCAGAGATTATGATGTGTGTGTGTAGCTGTGAGTAGTGCATAGGGGTTCCAATGGGAGAGTACGTTTGTGTGGTGAGTGTGTATGGGGTTGGTGTGATTGTAGCGGATTGTGATGGGGGAGTGTATGTGTATAGTGAGTGTATAAGGGTTGTGATGGTGGAGTGTGTAGGAGGGAGTGTGGTTGGGCAGTGTGTATGGTTGTGAATGTTGGGAGTTTTCTGTGATTGTGGGGGTTGTAATGGAGAGTGTGTGTGTAGTTGTAAATGAGTGTGCATGGGGTTCTGATCAGGAGTGTGTTTGTAAGGGTTGCGATGGTGTATGTGTGGGAGGGTTGTGTGTGCAGGATAGGGTCTGTAGTTGTGAGTTTGTGCATAGGAGGGTTGTGAGTTTAGGGGGTTGTGATGTGTATGTGTAGTTGGGAGTGAGTGTGTATGGGTTCTGATGGTGGAGTGTGTGTAGGAGGGTTCTGAACGCAGGGAATTGAGTCGGGAGACCGTGTGTGTAGTTAGTGTGTAATTTGGTGTGAGTGTAAGGGATTGTGATGGGGAGTATTTGTGTGTAATGAGTAGAGGGATGGTAGTCTAGGGGTTGTGATGGGGAGTGTGTGTGTAGTTGTGTGTTTGTATGTAGGAATAAGCGTGTTTGCAGGGAGCCGTGTGAGGCGGTGGTTGTGTGCCGAGGGGTTTGGAAAACTTAATCCCAACTCGACATATACAATGATGGGGTCTAAATTCGCTATTACCACTCCAGAAAGAGCTCTTGGGGTCCTTGTGGATCGATCTCTGAAAATATCTGCTCAGTGTGCAGCGGCAGCCAAAAAAGTGACCAGAATGCTGGGAATCATTAAGAAAGGGATAGATAATAGGACAGAAAATATCATGTTGCCTCTATATAAATCTCTGGTATGCCCACATCTGGAATACTGCGTGTAGATGTGGTCGCCCCATCTCAAAAAAGATACATTGGAATTGGAAAGGTTCAGAAAAGGGGCAACAAAAATGATGAGGGGGATGGAACGGCTTCCGTGTGAGGAGAGATTAATAAGACTGGGACTTTTCAGCTTGGAAAAGAGACAGCTAAGGGGAGCTATGATAGAGGACTATAAAATCATGACCGGTGTAGAGAAAGTAGATAAGGAAGTGTTGTTTACTACTTCTCATAACACAAGAACGAGGGGTCACCCAATGAAATTAATAGGCAGCAGGTTCAAAACAAACAAAAGGAAGTATTTCTTTACACAACACACAGTCAACCTGTGGAACTCTTTGCCAGAGGATGTTGTGAAGCCCAAGACCATAACAGGGTTCAAAAAGGAACTAGATAAGTTCATGGAGGACAGGTCCACCAATGGCTATTAGCCAGGGTGGGCAGGGATGGTGTCCCTACCCTCTGTTTGCCAGAAGCTGGGAATGGGCGACAGGGGCTGGGTCACTTGATGATTTCCTGTTCTGTTCATTCCCTCTGAGGCACCTGGCACTGGCCACTGTCGGAAGACGGGATACTGGGCTAGATGGACCCTTGGTCTGACCCAGTAAGGCCATTCTTATGAGGGGTGTTCAAGTGCTGTGGGGATGGGTAGGTGACCGTGTCGGGGGAAAGTACTTTGCAAGTGAGGGGTTATATGGAAATACACCTGGGCAGCAGCTGTGAGTGTGTGTAGTTGTGGGATTTGTGGGAAAGGGGTGGGTGAGTAGTTGCTGGAGTATATGGGGGCTGTGTGTAGGAAAGGGAAGGGGTTGTGTGTTGATCCAGTTTGACAGAAGTGAGGCAGATCATTCAGGCCAAGTGACAAGGACAGAGGGAGCTCTGTGGAAGTACTGATGGGGCGGGGGTCTGGCTTTTCACAGTCACACGATTCTCCATCCCCCCTCCAGCTTTGCACACCCTGTAACGGTTGTTGCCTTGAATCCTGATTTGTTGTTCGCTACATTTCTTTGATCCAAAACCTCAGAAAACCACTGCCAGAAAACAATATTCCCTGCTACCTAACTTCCAACTTGTGTTATTTACATAACCCACTGGCTCTCCTTTAAGAAGGGCTCATTTCTGGACTGGTCCTTTTTCCTACATTGTTGCAGCAGCCCTGCTTCTTATTGTGTCTTCTGAATTACTCCTCTTGCCTTTAGCTAAGCTTCAGATATGAGACCCAAATTCAGTGCTGCAGCCGGCTTGTGGGAGATGGCATTTCTTTGACAGCTGCAGTTCAGAAATAGAGAGGCCAGTGTGTGAGTTGCATGTCTGTCACACACTCCCTTTACAATAAATACTTTAATTAAAAAAACTAATAATCACAGGGCAAAAATAACCTGCAGCAAATTGCAATTAGGCCGACAATGTTGTCTGTGAACCAGTTTCACTTCCCGATGAAGCACAGAACAGATTAAAGAGAAAAGGGTACGTCTAAAGGGTAAAAAATCATATTTGTTTTTAAATCATTATTGGCTTAAAATTATGAACTTTTTTATAGCACTGCAACGTTTTGGGGGGGGGTGGTCTTCTTTGCTTTCTGGTATCTGAGACTTTAGGGTTCAATTGCTTCATGTTTTTAAGCAGTTCTCTTCAACCATAAGGACAAGAAAGTTACTTTTTTTCTTGTTTCCTTTCTAAGAAAAGCTGAAGAGTCTCTTGCAATCTCATGATTCCCAGCTGGAAATCTCATGAATCTCGTGGGAGGAACGCTACAAGAGTGAAGGTGGGTTTTGTGTTGCACGCGCCTGTCCCTGCCAGCTCATTTCAGACAGGCTGATATTTTTTTGGCCACTTAATAACCTGGGCTAGGTTGGAACCGGTGACCTAAACATGAATGGCTCTGCACGCTTCTGTGCCATTCATTATGCCAATCAGGATGGTTTTTAAAGGTCTTCTGGTGATATTTGTCCAGGGCAAGAGTAGAATTGGCTCTGCTGGAGGGAGGCATCTGGTATAAAAACCCCATGAGCTGTGATGTACTCCTTATAATGAAGATAGGCAACAGGGGTTTGTTATTTCATCTGGGAGTTTGCAGGGGTGACTCACAGAGACCCTGGACTGGGGTGAGGACGAGAGAATGCGGGGCACAGCTGCTGGTATGGGGGCAGAGAGGAATGGGAAACATAGGGGGAGAATGGAGGGAGAGGAGAATGGGGTAGCACACAGCCTCCAGTATGGGGGGAGAGAGAAATGGGCATTGGTGAAATGAGGGGCATGCAGTGCCTAGCATGGGGGAATGGGGGATATCGGAGGAATGGTGGGTGCACAGCCCCTGGCATGGGGGGATTGTAGGGAGTCTCTAGAAGAGAGCGATATGGAAGTGTGGTACCCAGGGAGCTGTGGGGTGGGGGGAATGGAGGGATGCAAGAAGCCCCTGGGGTGTGCATTGAGCTCAGCCTAGGCAAGCTACAAAGTGTGTACCCTCCTAATTAATGTCATTGCAGGGCTAGGCAGATTGTACTCTCTGAATTATTATCTGATCATTTCTGTTACAACCCCCGCAGCTGCTGTCCTAAATTTAAAGAGTATCCCACAACTGTTTACCTGCTTAATGGAGGCGTTTCCCCTAAAGATGAGTCAGGCCCCCCAAATCTGACAAGGTTGGCTTAAGAATCACATGCGCTTTTTTGTTTGCTTATTTTTATTTTTTAAAGCGAGGTTCTTTTTATTTGTCATCTGTTGTCTCAATCACATTTTCCAGCTCTTCTCCGTAACCACGAAAGCTAGAAACCTACTTAAAACACACATACCCCACCTGAGAGCCACACCTAATCACATGCCTCCAGCAGCTGGAGCTTTAAGAAACACGCACCAAATATTGCCAGATTCACAATTAAAATCACGGGAACTGGGCACCGGCTGTTGTTGGATAAGACACTTGATGGACCAGCCACCTGACCCACTAGGTCATATCCTGCAGGCCGTATATGAGCATGATGATATTTCAGTGTAATCCCCAGTAGGTTGATTTGCTAATTCTGCTTTGCTTTGGCCCTGGACTCTTATCCTATGAGACAGCTCCTGCACATACCAAGTAAGGCTAATTTCGTTGCTACTGTTTGCCCTGCCTTTCTTTCTCCAGCCAGCTCTTGTGCACTGCTTCAACTGGGAGGGAAGGGGGGAAACAATCTCTTTTCCCTCCCCCTTGGCTGCTGTAAATCCTCCAACCCAGCAGATGTCTCTTCTGCAAACTCAAAAGCTAGGCCAAGAAACCCACGCGGCTTTTCTTTCCCCATCAGCCTGGAGTCCTGTCTTTGATCAATGCACCCAGGGGGGGAGAAAAAAATAAAAAATAAAAAACTTCCTAGAGAAGGCAGCAAAGTAGTCTCAGAGAGTTCCAGGGATGTTTGGGGCACCCCATGCAGGCAGGAGAGCTTGCATGCATCTATATGTCCGGGGGAGGAAAGATACAGGGATTTAGCACAGTCATAGGAGAATCTGGATTAGTTGCATTTACATGAGCACTAAGAGGGGAGGGGACGGGAGAGCAGCGCAGTGCTGACAACAGGACGAGGGTGAGGAAAAGTCGTTCTTTGCCCTGAAGCAGCGTCAGAGTGAAGTCTGCAAAGAAACTTTTACATGCACCCCCATGCCAGGTAAAAATCTGGAGGCACCGCGGCTTGCGTGGTGGGGAGTGGGACAGATGCCAGCTGTGAAAGAAATATGGCTGCTGAGGAAGGGAGTTTGCAGAGGGTGTATGTGTGCGGGAGGGGGCTAATCAGTGGGTTGTGATCACTGTCACAGCTGTAATTTAGGGGGGTTGTTTGGAGCCGCAAGGCGACAACTCATTTGCTGGCTGTCTTTGGGGCAGGGGTGGCTGACTCAGTTTGGCTGGTGCACTGTAATAAAATATTGGGGTGGGGGGGGGGACTGGGGTTGTTCTTAAGAGCTAATAATCTCTCCTGTAAGTGCTAAACCTGCTGCAGGCCACTTCCCTCATCCCCAGAGCAAGCAGTGTCTGTTTGCATGGTGTAAAAGCTTTGCTTTTAATGTCGGCAGGGGGCACCCATATGGGCAAACCCATCTTGCCCCTTCCTCCAAGAGCAGCATGCTCCCCCGCTTCTGAAGCATTGCAGACCCAGCCTCAATGCTTTGCTGCTCAGAACCATTCTCTGGGGTTTGCTGGTGGCTTGTTTGCAAAGGGAACTCAGGACGATTATGGAACAAATGCCCAGCCACCTAGGGTGCGGTGTTCCTACAATTAATGGACAAGCTTGGGAGCGTCTCTTTGCATGTGTGTGTGTTGCAAAGCTTGAGAAAAGATTGTTATGTGGTAAGACACAAGGAGGGGTGGAGCCAGAGGCTTGTGACTTGGCTTGGAGAAGTTATCCAAAGCAGGGGGGAAACTTTGCCTGGGTGGCATCCAACCTCCTGGCAGCGGCTGCCTGAATTCACTAAGCAATGAATCCAGTGTGGAAAGTTTGCTGGGACCCTGGCTGCTCTCTGGTTCCGGCCTAAGGCCTGCCATCTCCTTCGCAGATGCTCCTTTTATTGTGCTGCGCTGGAGCGTGGGATCCCGGAGGAGGGAGCGGCTCAGAGAGTCCATGCTGAGTGTGCCCGGGAGAGCCACGCAAGCCGTGGTGGCTGCTGAGAGCCCAGACAACAGGACCCCAGTTAAGAAACTGGGTCACTCCAGGCTAAGCTCGTAAACCCGTAATTTGCAGTCAGAAGCGGCTCCTGTTCTGGGAAGGGGATGGGTGCCATGGATCACCCTAGTTTGCCTGTTTAAAAGCTGCTCTCTTAAACCCATCTCTCACGGAGAATGGCACGCGAGCTCTCTTCGTTGTTTTGCGGTCCCCATGACTCTGTCCCCTCAGATGATCCTACAGGACACCAGTAAAAAGGTCAGCCCTCCCTTTTTGTAGCTATTTATAGAGCTCCCATCCCCGTGGCATCTAGGTCCTGAGGCCTAGATATTTGAAGCCAGCTTCTCATGTGGCAACGGAGACCCCTTCCCCTTTCCACCCAGGCCTTGCCGACTTAACCCTTTCTATCCTGGGGCCAAATTCACCGCCAGAATAAATGGGTGCAACTCTGATTTCAATGCAGTGCCATAGTCCCATCCAGCCCCATGATTTCACCAGCTCTGATTCTAATCTGTGTTCTCGTCCGAGGGCTTGCAGAGCAAATTGCTTGCTGCCTGTACAAAGTAAACGACCGTTCTTACCTGTCACAAAACTTTTAACTGAATAAGGTTTGCATTTAAAAGCCCTCCTCTCTTCCCCCTCTCCCCTCCCACCCCCGCATGTGTTTTGGTATGGTATGTGCTGTTATCCTCATTTTACAGGTGGGGAAACTGAGGCATAAAGCTGGGATTGGTTTACCCAGTGGGCTACAGCAAGTCAGTGACAGAGATGGGGATAGAACCCAGGAGTCCTGCTCTCCCCACTAGACTCTATGCCTGCTAGCCATTTAAGACTGAGCACGGAAATAAGCAAGTGACACAATCTAGTGGACTATGGCTGAGGAGGAATTTGGGTGAAAAGTGTTTTCTCAGGGTTTCACTTCTGATAAGTTGTCTCTGTCGGCTGTGATGCAATGGCTGTTTTGACAGCTCCGGGGAGTGGCCCAGGGAAGGAATGTGAGATTCTGGAGCACAACATTGCCATCTCTTGTAATTTTTTGTTTTGTTGTTGCAAGTCTTGTGATATTTGATGTGTTTCTTACAGCCCCAGCTCCTGGTGTCATGTGGTGTGGGAGAATTGCAACTTTCCTTTTTTTAAAGTGTCTAGCCCCGGTGGTGGTGGAGAAAAGATTGAAAACATGAAACCTGAAGGCTCAGTTATTACTTGTATTATAGTCATAAAGTAGGACCGAACTGTGCTAGGGTGCTGTACAAACAGAACAAAAAGAGGACCTCCATTCCAAAGAGCTTCTAGTCTGAGAAAACTATAAGAAAAGAGAGACTAGATGGATACTTCAGACAGGGGAGCACAAGGAGACAAATAATGGCCAGTGCTCTCAGAGGCCGAGAAGTGAATAGAAAGAACCCCACATCTATATTAAAAAACAAAAACAAACCCAAAACAAATCCGTGATTTCTTTAGGATCCTGACTAGTGACTTTTATTTATTTTAATACCTGGGGCAGGCAAGACTGGTGACAGGACCGTGACTGCAAATGTTCTGATCGTATTTTCCTTGGGAAGAAACATCAGATATATACTCTTAAAGCAAGAGCATTTCCAGCTGGCAACAGGGCTGGCTTGACAGTCTCCGATCTCAAGTCCCCTCTATCACTGGCAAGGCAGGTAACCCCCACCAATTCTCCCACTGCCAATGTGCCTCAACCTTGGTCTGGGGAGGGGTCCCCCAAAGGGGAAGCTCATGTACGTGACCCATTCAATCCTTAGTCTCGGCAGAGAGGTTGCGGAGGAGGGGTCAGATGGTGCCTAAATTGCAGGTGGCTTTGAAAGCTTGTTTTCAGACATTAGACTGCAGAGAATAAGGTGGAAGCTGGATGCTTCTGTCGTGAATGGTGGGCGCCTGGATCCTGTCTCTCTGTAATCTGTCACAACAGACTCCATTACCGCTCGTGATTTGGCATTAAGGGAGCTGGCAGTGAATTACCATGGCAAGACAGAATTCACAGCTGCGTCCGTATCATTTTCTACCAATGCAGGGTACTCTGGCTTCCAAAGCACTGTAGCTGGCAACTCTTCACCACTCTCCTTTCTCCCTGGAATCCCCTATGTACTCAGCATGCAAATAGAGGAAGCTTTAATGTATCCTGGCTGCTTTTAAGGGTGCTTTTAAATTTCTCTGGTCCTGATCCAGCAAAGCACTTAAGCATGTGCTTAACTTTTAAGCACAGGAACCGTTCCAATTGACTTCCGTGGTACTACGGATGTGCTGATAGTTTAGTATGTGATTAAGCGCTTTCCTGGATCTGGGCTGAAATGACTTGACTTTCCTCTTTTTTTTTTCTTTTTTTAAAGCTGTGGCTGTAGCTGGAAAAGGGCAAATTTTACACGGTCGCTTTTTCCGTTCTGCTCGTGTGAATCAGATCAGTAGACCTGACTGACTGAGGCAAGTTTTCAGGCCTGTTGCAGCTCTGAGCCTTGGTTGTAGTTCTTCATCCCCATCTGATGGAGCCGTCAACAGCTGACTGCCAAGGCTTTAGTGCTGCTCATGTCATCAGGAGGTGGGAAGAGCCTAGAACAGTGGTTCTCAAAGCCGATCCGCCGCTTGTTCACCTGCCGCGTCCGCAGGTTCGGTCGATCGCGGCTCCCATTGGCCGTGGTTCACTGCTCCAGGCCAATGGGGGCTGCGGGAAGGGCGGCCAACATGTCCCTTGGCCCGCACTGCTTCCCGCAGCCCCCATTGGCCTGGTTTTCCACTGAATGCATCCGATGAAGTGAGCTGTAGCTCATGAAAGCTTATGCTCAAATAAATTTGTAAGTCTCTAAGATGCCACAAGTACTCCTTTTTCTTTTTTCACTATAAAGCAGTAAACCTCCCACTCCAAGCCCATGTCTACGGTGCTCAGCCGGTGTAGCCATACTCTTCACACAACGCACCGTCAACCTGTGGAACTCCTTGCCAGAGGATGTTGTGAAGGCCAAGACTATAACAGGATTCAAGAAAGAACTAGATAAATTAATGGAGGATAGGTCCATCAATGGTTATTAGCCAGGGTGGGCAGGGATGGTGACCCTACCCTCTGTTTGCCAGAAGCTGGGAATGGGCCACAGGGGGTGGGTCACTTGATGATCCCCTGTTCTGTTCATTCCCTCTGGGGCACCTGGCACTGGCCACTGTCGGAAGACGGGATAGTGGGCTCGATGGACCTTTGGTCTGACCCAGTATGGCCGTTCTTATACTGGTATACTGTACCAACAAAGCACTCCTGCAGCGGATGCCGCGGGCAGGTCTACACTTAAAAGCTGCAGCTGCACCAAAGCCTCTGTAGCGCATCAGTGGAGATGCTGCTACGCCATTGGGAGCGCTTCTCCCGTCGGCGTCGTTCATCCATTTCCGCAAGAGGCGGGAGCTGTGTTAACGGGAGAAGCCGTCCCGCCGACAGCGCTGTCTGCGCCCAGGGCTAGCTCGGTATAACTGCATCACTCGGGGCGGGGGGGGATTTTTCACACCCCTGAGTGATGTAGTTATGCTGACGTAAGTTTGTAGTGTAGACGGGGCCTGTGTATACTGGCAAAACTGCACTTTTGCTGGTACAGCTTATTCCAGCCTCTGCCCGGAGCAAAACAAGCGAGACCAGGAAAAGCGCAGTGTTGCTTGCACAACTGTGTCCGCCCTAGGGCCTTTTGTTGGTACAGCTGTTTCAGTCAGGAATCGCAGCTCTTCGCATCGCTGACCGCCAGAAGTGTGTTGTGTAGACATAACCTTAGTGTGGACATGGTTATGTTGGTAGAGAGGTGCAGTATCCTGGGATAGCTGTTCCTGTGTGGGAAGGCAAATAAAACCCTACCGGTATAAGGCATCTTTGTTTCACTCAATAATTATTGTTATGTTTGTTTGTTTTTTTATTTCAACAGCACCCAGAGGGCCAAATCAAGAGCAGGGTCCCAGTAGTGTGGGCTAGTGGGTAGTGCTCTGGATTGGGACTCAAGAGACCTGGATTCTGCTCCTGACTCAGCCCCTGACTCAGCCCCTGGCCTGCTGGGTGGCTTTGGGCAAGTGGCTTCCCCTCTCTGTGCCTTTGTTTCCCTATCTGACCTCTTCTGTAAAGTGCTTTGCGATCTACTGTTGAAAAGAGCCAGCTGAGAGCTATGATTATTATTAGGGTGCTGGGCTCTATACAAATATAAGACAGTCTTTGCCCTACAGATATTACAGTTCAGAGTCCTAGATTTTTAAGGGTAGGAGGGACTATTATGGTAATCTAGTCTGACCTCCTGTATAACACAGGCCATAGAATTTCGCCCACTGATTCCTGCGCTGAGCCCATGACCTCCAAGTATGGCGTGGTCCTGCTGAAGCCAATGGCTCAATCTCAATACACCCACTTCGGTGGGGCTTGCAGTATATAAAGTTAAGCATGTTTGTTAAGTCTCTGCAGGATCAGGGTTTAAATGTGGAGAAGTGCCGGCGGGGCGCAGAGCAGACAGAAGGGTGTGGGGAAGATGGGTGGCACGCATGGCAGACTCTATTAGGGCAAGTTTACACTACGAAATGAAGGCGAGCTGAGTTATGTTGATGTACAGCCACCAGAGTAATTAAACTGCTTTTGCACGTGCGTGGTACGCTCCTTGTGTCCTCACCAGGAGCGCTTGCAGCGATTTAACTGTCAGTGCGGGGCATTGTGGCACGGCTTCTGAAAAGTAGCAACAGGCGATGTAAGCAATGCAGTGTCTACACTGATACCGCATCAACCTAACTACCTTGACCTAAGCGCTCCGCCTCTTGCGGAGGTGGAGTTATTAAGTTGGTGTTGTGGGCGAGTTACACCAGTGGGAGCTGCATTTTAGGGTGTAGGCTTACAGGGTTAGGTTGATGTAAGCTGCCTTAAGATCTCTCTCTGGTGTGTAGACCAGGGCTTAGCTAAGGAACCATACAGCTGGTTTGTGTGCCTAAATGATAAATGACCAAGATGTTAATGAGGTGCTAACGGGCCACCTACCTAGCATATCGTTAACTTTGCATCATGATTGGTTTCTGGAAGTGCGCCTTAAGGAGGGGTTTAAAGCAAGGGAGGGTGTTGGCTGCATGCATTTGATTGGCATCATTCCTTTAACTTAGAAGGCCTGGTCTACACACAGGTTTTTGGACTGATTGAGGCTATGTCTGCGTGACCGCTTATGTCAGCAAAACTTAAGCCGCCCACCTGAGCGACATAAGTTACGCCGGCGTAAGTGGTAGCATGAGCTCCCTCCCATCAACATAGAGCAGCTACATGAGTGAGCTTACGGCTGTGTCGTAAGCTCTCTAAAGTTCTCTAGTGTAGACACAGCCTTAACTATATCGGGGGGGATCTTTTTTTTTAACTGATATAGTTATACCAGTCCAGTCCCCCAGTGTGAACGCAGTTATACAAGTATAAACATTACACTGGGATAGCTTATACCTCTTCTCTATGTTGGCTTCTCCGTCACTGGCCATTTTAAAATCCAGATTGGATGTCCTTTTAAAAGATCTGCTCTGGTTCAAACAGGGATTAATTCAGGGATGTCCTATGGCTTGTGCTATGCAGGAGGTCAGACTAGAGGTGATCACAGTGGTCCCTTTTGGCCTTAGAATCGATGAATGGCTGGAACTGCATCCACACTGGAGGGGTGTTACTGTTTTATACTTATACAGGTATAAGATGGTACAAGTGGTGTGTGTGGACATGCCCTAAGTGCTGTTTTCTGGCTGGGTGTGTATTTTTTGTTGCTGCTAGAGGTTTTCTTTCTTTCTTTCTGTGCTTCACGTGAGCCAAGCAACTTCCATACCAAACAAAAAGGGCCGGAGTAGGATTCTGAAAGGTCTCCCTGTAAGAATCTACCCACTGACCCTGCCTTGGAGGGTTTACAGTTCATTTGCTTTCAGACTTGATATGAAAAGTGAGAGCCATAAATTTGGGGGGGTTATGGGGAGGGTGTGAGGAAGAATAAGGATTAAGGTGATTAAATCTCTTGGATACTCAGCGGAGGCATGTAATAATAATCCCTAGTATTTTTCATCAGTAAATCTCAAAGGAGGTCAGTCTCATTATCCTCATTTTACAGGTGGGGAAGCTGAGGCACAGAACAGGGCAGTGACTTGCTCAAGGTCACCCAGCAGGCCAGTGGCAGAGCTGAGAATAGAACCCAGCTCTCCAAATTCCTAGGCCAGGGCACTCTCCATTATGCCACTCTGCCTGTGATGAATTTGTACCTGCTACAGCAGGGGGATTTGAATGAATTGAAGCAGTTGGTTTGGGATGGGGAAGGGAATCAGTGCTCTAGGGATCAGCATGGAAAAAAGGCCCGGAAACGGGAAATGCAGCCAAGATTTCCAAAAGGGGACTGATGTTGCTGGCTTTGTTTCTGGGGAGCCAACTTCAGACACTTTTTAAAGGACCTAGATAAACAAGGTCCCCTTAAGGCATCTGAAGCTGGGCACCTAAAAAAACACGGGTTGCTGGAAAGTCCTGGCCTGTATTGCTGTGTGCCAAGCAAAGCTGATATCCATTAGGTGTGTGTCTGTCCAGCTGCAAATGAGCTGACCTGTAACGATTACTGGAAATCTCATAATGGAATTATTAGTTCACTCTTTCTCTTCTCCTCTGTGTGTTTGTTCAGTGAACAAGGAGGAGTCTTCCTACTGGAGCTCCATCTGACAATGCTGCCAATGCCCCAACCCAGTTAAACAGCTACGGGAGAAAAACAGCTACGGGAGAAAAACAGCTACGGGAGAAAAACTGGAAAGGCAAGTCAACGCACTAGGTGGAAAGATCTACAGATCAGGTCAAAACAAGATAAGAAAGCACCAGCCCTCTGCTCTGTTGACATAACCTCAAGGCTAGAGAGAAAAGGACTTTAGGTAAAGAATTGGGAGGAATCAGGAGATTCCAGACCACTGATAGGGCAAGAATTAGCCAAACAACCCCACTGACTTTGCTTTTTTTATTTCATGACTTAAAAATACTTTTTGTAGGAAAATCTTTGCTCTATAGATTGCGGGAGGTGGGAACATACATTTTCTATAATTACGTCAGGCCTGTTTTGCAAGCTAGTTGTTCTGTCTTTGTTTTGTTTTGAGTTAAAATTTCTCCCCTTCTTTCTAGATTATTGTTACTTTTCTACACCCTGAAAAGCATTGAGAAGCCAGTTGCAGACACCTTTTTTATTTTTAAAGGTGATCTTGGGCTATAATTATCCAAAGTATACGCACACAGAGCAGGTGGAATATTGCATTTCATCAGTGCTGAGTAACTGAATTTAAAACATGAAAGGAAGAGGGATTGGGATTAATTTGCCTTGAGGAAATTGATTGATAAGGGATAGGCCAGGCATCAGTTTGGAATCAGGTTTTTTGGGAGGGGGCGACCTTTAAAAAACCAACTTTCATAGAAACCTCAAAGTGCCTAACAAAGATTTTTATTTTTTTTTAAATACCCTGGACTGACCAAGCAGCACTAAATCGATTCTGGAACAAGAATTAGACTGTTTTAAAAGGAGCTATTTATTATAATCTTATTCTTTTTAGATATACTTTTTTTTATTAATTTGAACAAATTTAATGGGGAATCTAAATTAATAGACAGGAAGAGGAAAGAGCTCTGAACCTGATCAATGAATAAGAGTTTGTTTTGCTTAAAACATACTATTTTTATATCCTTGAAAGAAACATAGTCCTTGATTGTTACTGGACGGACTTGACGGGTTTGTAAAGGCTAGGTTGAGACGTGGGGATTTTTTTTTTTTTTTCTTTTCCAGAAGCAGGTGTGGTTGTTGCTTACCCCCCTCCAGTCGTGTTCAGTGGAATTGGCTTCCGTGAGAATTTGTAGAGTCAGGGACGGGAGCGAAATACGCGACAGAGTCAGACTGCAGCGGAAAGTGAACCGGGATTGCAGCTGGAGCTTGTTACCAGAGAGGGACCAGCCTGCGTGATCTGCTCTCTGCCCCGGTGAATGTACTAAGGACATCGAGGGGCACTGCGGAAGGGGTTTTGTCTGGGCCAGATGGAGCCCCGACTTGAGCAGGTGGATCCCATGGCCACGAAAGGGGACGATGTAAACTCAGAAGTCACCAGACCTGAAATCTGCCAGGCCCCTCTGGGGCTAGAGGAGGACGCTGCCGGCATGGAGGATGGAACCCAGGCTGCAGCAGGGCAGGGCCGCATGCTGAATGGGCAGGAGCCAGAAAGCCCAAAGGGGATTGCGGTAACGCACAGTGAGGAGGCTCCTTCTGGGCAGGGCAGCTCGAGCTGCCAACAGGCCGCAGGCCAGGAGCATGAGGACACCCCAAGGAAGGATCCGTCCCCAAGAGCAGGGCCCAGTGACAAAGCCAAGTGGCTGGAGCGTGGGGAGCCAGAAGGAAGGGCGGACCCCAAAGAGAAGCAGCCTCCCCCAAGCGGGAGCATCCGAGCGGGAGGGGTCACCTCCCCACCGGATGACCCCATCGCCAGCCCTAGCCCAGGCTCCGCAGAGCAGGCGTCTGATGCCACCAAGGCCCGGCCCCCAGCCGGCGAGACCGAGCCTGACTTCTATTGCGTGAAGTGGATCAGCTGGAAAGGGGAGAGGACACCCATCATCACCCAGTGTGAGAACGGGCCCTGCCCACTCCTGGCCATCATGAACATCCTGTTCCTGCAGTGGAAGGTAGGTGGGAGCTAGGGGAGGCCCAGTACTGCTGTTCAGAGCAGGTGTGCTGGGTGCGAGGAGGGGGCGGTAAGGACCTAGAGATCTAATGTAGTTCATGTGAGAGGCTGTTATCTAGTGGCACAGAGGAGGCTACTTGTACTGAGAGGTTGGATGGCCTGAGGGTTAGGGCACTGACCTAGTACTGGGGAGACCTAGGTTCAAGTCCCTGCTCTGCCACAGACTCTGAGAGACCTTGGGCCAATCATTAGCATCTCCGTGCCTCAGTTTCCCCAGATGTAAAATGGGGATAATAGCCCAGCCCCACACAGGCGCTTGGGCTATAAAGTGCTCAGATACAACGGGACCCAGATAAGTATCCAGGACACTGGGGAAACCTGCTCCAGGGGGGGACTTGAGGGCTGATGCTAGCTATCTGCTGTTGTGTGCTCTCTCCAGCGACCCCTGGGAGGACATGGTCCCTCTCAGTGCATGCATGGGGAATGCGTGCCGAGCTGCTGTTGCTGCAGAACTGTTCTGTAGTCGCTGAAGCATTTGCGCTCTGAACTCCCGTTGTCAGGGTTCTTCTCATCTCGGGGTCAGAGCCAGCCCCCTGAAGTGCGTGGAAAGACTCACAGTGGGTTTTGGTATCCTGGGATGCGTCTGCCGTTACGGTAAAAATAAGTGTAGTCAAGTCTCATGCTTCAAGGCACCTGCTGGCTACCGCAGCGGTCAGGAAGGATTTTTCTACCTCTGTGCAGCGTTGATAGGTAGCATGGCCCAGTAGATCAGGGCCTGAGACTCAGGAGACCTGGTTCTATTCCCAACCCTGCCTCTGATTTGCTCTATGACCTTGGGCAAGTCACTGCCTCTCTATGTGCCTCAGTTTTCCCATCTGTCAAACGGGTAACAAGACTGATGCAGTGTGGGAAGGTGTTTAGCAATTGATGGATGAAAAGTCCACCTTATGGTGAGGTGGTTGTTTTAGTGCCATCTTCTGAAACATCCAGTGTTGGCTGGTGGCGATGTGGGTTTCCCAACGTGGGATAATGGGTTAAGAGGGCTAATGGTCTGAATCAGTATGACAGGAGCCAGACTAGATGGACCAAGTGTCTGACCCCAATATGGCTGAAGCGGGGCTACCGGGTTAGTTGGACCATCTCATGTGGCATGGCTAATCTGCGTAAGGATGTTATTGGTATTGATTATCGCTGTGCCCTGATTCAAGGGGAAGCCTTGAGGGTCAAAGCAGTGCTGGGAGAGAGGGTCCTTCACTAACTTCCCCACCTTCCGTCTGTCTGCAGGTGAAACTCTCCCCCCAGAAGGAAGTGATCACGTCAGACGAGTTGATGGCGCATCTCGGTAAGTGGTGAATTCAGGAGAGCACCTGAGGGCACTGGGCTTCCTGGAACTATCCTGTGTTCCTGGGGTGCTCAAAATTCCCATCAGCTTCTCTGGGAATTCACCATGTCAGAGTTCCCTCCCCACTCTGAACTCTGGGGTACAGATGTGGGGACCCGCATGAAAGACCCCCTAAGCTTATTTCTACCAGCTTAGGTTAAAAACTTCCCCAAGGCACAAATCCTTCCTTGTCCTTGGATGGGATTGCTGCCACCACTGCTAAGGGTCCACTGAGCTGCGGCCTCAGCTCCACCATATATTGGTCTGTAGAGATGCTGTACCCAAGGCAGGCTCTTTCAGAATTTTCTAAGAAGGCCTCTGTATCATTACTTACCTTGTAGGTAGGGAATTTTTTGGAATGGGGAGCGGCACCTGGAGAAGGATTGTTAGGGTTATCTGGTAGACCCAGCTTAGCCCTTTCCAGATCTAAGCACTTCAGCTCTAACTCCGTATCCAAGCATTTTGTCTCCATTTCTGTCTCCAAGTGTTTTGCCTGTTTCCTCTCCTCTGCTTCCAACTCCAAGCATTTTAAGGCCATCTGTCTTTCATGTTCTTTCTGTCTCTCTTCAGCTTCGAATCTGGCTAATTCTAGTTTCTTTTGGACCTCACTTTCCATCATCCTAGCCTTCCTGCGCTTAGCCTACCCTAACCCGAGAGCTAGAAAGGGGAGGGGGGGAATCAGCTTATAAATTCCCTTGCTGTAACTTAACTCCTCTGCCTCCAGGTAAAGAAAAAATCTCCAGCTGCTCTCAGCTTAAAAAACAAAAACAACAACAAAAAAACCCTCCCTGGTTTTCAATCAGCCAAAAGAAAAATTTCTTTTAAAATCATCAGGTCTGTGCTTCTGGTTCAAAACGATCCCATTCGCTGCCACCATGTCAGGGTTCCCTCCCCACTCTGAACTCTGGGGTACAGATGTGGGGACCCATATGAAAGACCCCCTAGGCTTACTTCTACCATCTTAGGTTAAAAACTTCCCCAAGGCACAAATTCTTCCTTGTCCTTGGATGGGATTGCTGCCACCACCAAGTGAGTTAGACAAAGATTCAGGGAAAGGACCACTTGGAGTTCCTGTTTCCCCAAAATATCCCCCCAAGCCTCTTCACCCCCTTTCCTGGGGAGGCTTGAGAATAATATACCAACCAAATAGGTAAACAAGGTGAGCACAGACCAGACTCTTGGGTGTTTAGGACACTAAAACCCAATCAGATTCTTAAAAACGGAACTTTATTATAAAGAAAAAAGTAAAAGAAGCACCTCTGTAAAATCAGGATGGAAGGTAATTTTGCAGGGTAATAAGATTTAAAACACAGAGGATTCCCCGTTAGGCAAAACTTCAAAGTTACAAAAAACAGAAATAAACCTCACTCTTAGCATAGGGAAAATTCACAAGCTAAAACAAAAGATAATCTAACGCATTTCCTTGCTTTACTTATAATTTTTGTAATCTAGATACTTATTTCAGGTAGGGTTTTAGGAGAGGGTTTTTTTTTCCTGCCTGGTCCCTCTCTTTGTCCCGAGAGAACACACAACAAAAGAGAGCACAACAAAACCTCCCCCCACAGATTTGAAAGGATCTTCTTCCCTTATTGGTCCTTTTGGGCAGGTGCCAACTAGGTTATTTGAGCTTCTTAACTCATTACAGGTAAAGGAGGGATTTTATGCTACTCTTATCTGTATGGTTATGACATAGGTACACAAAGAAGAAGGCAGGACTGGACCCTTAATGCTATCTCCTGCCTGCTTGTGTGGGTGCCTTTCTTCCCTGCCCCAAACACAAATGGGAAACAGGCTGCATTTAGTGTGTGTCCGTTCTGTTCCCCCCCACACCCGCCTCCATCCCAGTCTTCATCCCCTGATCCCATGAGGACCATGCTGCAGGGCTAGACAGAGAGCCATCAAATTGAGCCTGTGCAGGAATCGTCGTCTTGCCATCTTGACCATAATCTAGATCCAGCCCACGCCCAGGGATAGGCCAAGCCCTTGCCCTGGTCCTAGAGGCAAAAAGGATACTCCAGTTCCTGGCTCTGCCACAGACTCCCTGTGTAACCTTGGTCAAGTCACTTAGCCTCTCTGTGCCTCCGTTTCCCCATCTGTACAATGAGGATAATAGCCCTGTTCTGGCTCACGGGGGGGCTGTGAGGATAAAAACATTAGAGAATGGTGCCCAGGTATTACAGTATTGGGGGACTAGGTAAGTACCATCCATTAGTAATCGGGACTGGGTGTTTTCTTGTCTCAAAGGCGACTGCATCTTATCCATCAAACCCCAAGAGAATTCGGAAGGGCTGCAGCTCAACTTTCAGCAGGTGAGACCGTCTGGATCCACCCCCTCCTTCTGCAGAGTATCGAGGGAGGTCCGGGCGGCAGGGCTCCAACATGAACCCTGTTTAAAAATGCCTATCCTGTCATCCTGAACTGCAGCCCCACTGTGAGGGGGAGAGGCCTCACATGTTGCAAAGGAACCTGCAAATCTGGGAGCTGTGTAGCTATCAAGAGTAGTCGAGAAGTTAGAGCACTGGACAGGGACTTGTTCTGCCATTGGCCCAGTTGATGGCCTTGTGCGAGCCACTTAATCTACCCAGTGCCTCAGTTTCTCCATCTATTTAAACAAACAAAAACCCCAATCTGTGTGTCTATATAAAATAGGGGTGACCAAACCATGGTTCACGAGCCACATGGGACTCTTTTGAAATTAGTGTGTGGCTCACAGAGCCCCCAGTGCTCCCCCCATTCTCCACCTACCAGACTTGTGGGGCGAGCTCAGGACCTCTGTCTTGCAGCGGGGTGGTTGGGTAGGGGCTTCTGCCCAGTGAGGAGGATGATCTCGGGGCTTCCGCTCCATGGAGTGTGCCTGCCGGGGCTCGGGGCTTCAGCAGGAATGGGGTTTCAGCCCCGAGCCCCGGTAAGTGCCTCCCGCAGGGCAGCAGCCCCGAGCTCCGGCAGTTATGCCCCAGCTCTCGAACTTCTGTAGATTGTTCTATGCGGCTCGGAGGGTCAGTAAATTTGGCCAGCCCTGATATAAAATAAATAAAAGTTATTTAGGTAACACTTTCCATCTGGGTTATAGGGATTAAAAAAAATCCACACTCACATTTGTTGCTGGTGAAGGCCAGATAGATGCCTGCTTAGATAAGTTGCAGAATAGTTGATTGAGTGCAATTTCAGAGCTGCGTCTACCCTAAGGATACCTTCTGCTTCTACGGCCCTTTCCACTAGGGAGAGGAGCCATTGAAGCTAAAGGAGAGCGCTGGCCCAAGGACAAATGGGGATTAAACTGGCCAGGAGTCAACGGAGGCTGGAAATTAAAAGCAGGTTTGTAGCCACCAGAGGAGGAAGGTTCTGGACCAGCCTCCAATAGGAGGGGAAAGTGGCCTAACTAGTCTGAAGATGGAGCTTGATCAGTTTCTGAACGGGCTGCCGCGGCAGGGTTGTCTGTGCTAGAAGGGACTGTGGACTCAGCGAGCCAGAAGGCCCCTTTCAGACCTGTGTCCTCCATCCCACATGAGCATCTTGTCTGGATTTTGATCAGCTGTGCAGCTTGTTCCAGCTACCCCAGCCCCAAAAGCATAGGGCAGAACTAGCCTGGGGTTTAGAGGGGCAGCAAGAATGACTGGAGGCCTGAAAAGACTCTCCAATGAAGCGAGATTGGAAACATTGGGATTGTTTTACCTTTACGGAAGAGGCAAATAAGAGGAGACACGGTAAAAGCATATGCAGTGATGAATGGGACAGAGAATGTCGAGCAGGCTCTTCTGTTCTCTCTCATTTATATGAGAACAAGAGGACAGTTGAGGAGATTAAAAGGTGGTAAATTCTGAGATAATAAAAGGAGATGTGTGATTAACCTGTGGAACTCCTTGCTTCTGGAGGCCACTAAGGCCAAAAATATAGCACGTCTCAAAGAGGAGTTGGGTGTCCATATGGAGAACAAGTATAGCCAAAACTAGAATAGTTAGTGCTGACTAAATGAGCACTGGAAGGGAGATAGAACTTCAGGGTTGAAATCCATCTCTGAAGGGGCTAGGAGGAGCTGTTCGGAGAGACTGGTCATCCCACGTCTGCCTCCTGTGGGGTTTGTGCACCTTCCTCGAAGGCATCTGGAGCTGGCCGTTGTGGGAGTTGGGATACTGGGCTGTAGGTGGGCTCAGGTCTGATCCAGGCTGGCCTTTCCTCTGCTCAAAGCATTTTGCAAGCACTAATGGCTTGTCTACACCAGGAAATTGACTGACTCAACTAGTGCTATAGAAGCTCTCCTGGAGGAGCTCTCCTTGTGGATGCTCAGTTCCAGAATAAAAGTGACATTCCAGAATAATTACTCCGCTTTGGAAGTGTGATGATTGTTCTAGGGCAGAGTGACTCGTGTTCTGGAGTGGAGTGCCCACACGGGGAGCGATTCTGGAATGGCTCCTCTGGTTAATGTCTCTGCATGGACAAGTCGTGACTGAGTCTCATAGCTGCCGGGCTAGGAAGTATTTAAGTTATAGTGCCCGATTCAGGATTGGGACCCCATTGTACTGGACGCTGTGCTGGCCTCACAAGAGACGGTCCCTGCGCTGGGAGGACACAGATTGGTGAAGTGAGTGGCCAGGGCCAGAAAGAGAACCCAAGAGTCCCGACTCCCAGTCGTTACCGCTAGGAACATTTGCCGAGGATCAGGGCCCCGTTGTGCTGGGTGCTGCACGGACAAGTCACAGAGAGACGGTTCCCACTCTGGAGTGCTTATGAACGATGTGACAACAGGATGTAAGAGACCAACAAGGCAGGGATAGGAGGAAAGCAGGAATCCCAGCCCCTCCTTTGCCACCGCTCCTCTGTCTCCTATCTACACAAGGTGCTCTCCTCTCTCTTTCCCAACTCCAGAACGTCAACGATGCCATGATGGTCTTGCCCAAACTGTCCACGGGGCTTGACGTGAACGTGAGGTTCACGGGCGTCTCTGACTTCGAGTACACCCCGGAGTGCATCGTCTTTGACCTCCTGAACGTCCCGCTGTACCACGGCTGGCTGGTGGACCCCCAGGTGAGTGCCATTGTTGTAAAGTCCACCCTGTGCGTTGAATGGATACAAGCCAGAGCCAGTGTGTGGAGGGGGTGGAGCAGGGAAGGGGGAGACAGTGTGATCTAGTGGATAGAGCACTCGACCGGTCCTTGTAGCACTGAGTTGCATCTCCAGCTCTACCACTGCCCTGCTGGGTGACCTTGGACAAGTCATGTCCCCGCCCCTTGACTCAGTTTTCCCATTGCAAAGTGCTGTGAGATCTGCTGATGAAAGAGCAGTCGGAAAGAGCTGGATGGCATTATGGTTATTATATGAGCAAGGACAAAGGCAGGTGTAAACTCAGAGGGGTTTTTAGGAATTGACAAAGCTGAAGTCTGTCCAGAGCTTCTTAATTCAGCTTCTTATGGCTGCTGGTAGCTGGGAACGTCTGGGGGAAAAATGAAGAGTTTGGAGCACGTTCAAGGGCCGTCACTCCACCCAGCGGGGTGACACGCGTCCACGTCCGCTCCAAGAACGGAGGGGACGGTCCATGGGAGGTGCCAGTCTAACTGGGCAGGAGATGGTGCATTCTGTCTCTGCGATGTTGTGTGGTCAGGCCAAGCTGACGGCAGCTTCGGCCCCGACTGCAGAAGGAAGTCGAGCCCAGCCCCCAGATAGTGGGAGAAGAGCAGAAACATCTCTGGGACCAAGAGCCAGGGTTTGGGCCAATGTTGAGACACAAGGGTGAGTGGGTGGGTCGGGGGTTTTGCAGGTGAAATCCTGGCCTCGCTGAAGCCGATGGCAAAATTCCTGTGGGCTTCAACAGAGCAAGGCTTTCTTTCCCCGTCGGCTGCCAGTTTGAATCCAGCCGGGCTGGTAGTGACCAAGCACTCTGCCCCCCAGGGCTGTTTGAGTGACCTGAGCAGGGCTCTGGTCCCGTTTTCAAAGCAGATGTGTCTGAATTGCACCCCAAAAAGGCCACCAACATAATAGCTGCCCTCGTTGGCTGCCCAGCAGAGAGCCAAGGATGGAGCGGGCTACTGTGGCTGAGCTCTCCCCATACAGAAGGATGGGGTGCCTTCTTCCAGGAGAGGTGGGGGCAGGGGAGCAGCGTGGTGGCCCGGCTGTCCCAGATCTGGGAATAATCAGGGGCCCCAGTCTCCTGACTCTTTCATTTACAACGTAAAACCAAAGGTGCAGCTAAAAGACCAATGGAGACACCAGGGCAGGTTTGCCCCATTGCTGGCAGTGGCACAGAGGGCAGGCGGCCTGCACCGCCCCAGTGCAGGGGCAGTGGGCACCCATATGGCCCTGACTGGCACCTCTGGTTCTTTGGCCCCCCATGGGGCTTTGCAAGGCAATGGATAGCCAGAGCACAGGACGGTGCCAGAACCCCTGGAGTGGGGGCAGGGCTGGCTCTGCTTGAGGGGAGCGTCCCCTTGTGGGGCGGAGGGGCAGGTTGCCTGGGCATTAAACTCCCCGTGCACCGTCCTCACGGGCGCAAAGGGGCCGCAGGGTAGTGACCGGTCAGGCCTGGGCTTTCCCTTCTGCTTAAAAAGCCCTCTCTGGAGCCCTCCCCGGGCTCCTTGGGCCGTCTCCTCTCCCCCTCCACCCCCTTTCTGCTCCAGAGTCCGGACGCGGCCCAGGCCGTGGGCAAGCTGAGCTACAACCAGCTGGTGGAGAAGATCATCACCTGCAAGCACTCGAGCGACCCCAACCTGGTCACCGAAGGTAAATCCCCATTCCCTGGAGAGCTCAACTCCCCTCCCCCAAACCTCGGCTGGGGGGACCTCCTGGGTGCTAGAGCTCCCCTGGCCTTTTGGGGGCTCTTTACATCGTTAACAGAGGAGGAACAACGAGGGCACTCCGCCCCCATTAGGTGCCTGATGAGGGAAGCGATTTCAGATCTGCAGTGGGGTAAACGGCGTGGCCAGATTCACTGCTGCACTGGTACGGGGGTGGGTACAGTCTCCCCTAATCAGGAGTTATGGGAGCCTGTGCCATCTTCAGGGGACCCCCCCATGTGCCAGTGGAAGAGTGCAGAATAGCCAGGATACAGGCTTGGTCATGGGCAGCGAGGAACTGGGGTTCCCCAGGGAATCAGAGGATGTGCATCCGACCCTTTAAGAGGCCTGGCTGTGCTGAGCGCGGGGGTGCTGCAGTTAAGGGACACTCCACCCCCCACCCCATTTCCACCAGCCCACCCAGTGTCGTCAGGTGGGAAAAGCTCAGGGAGGAGCCACCCCGCGCCTGGCTGCGTTTCCGTTTAAGGCCTTGCCAGGTTGCTCTGAAACCCTGTTCTCTCCCGACCTGCCTTTGTTACGTTGCACCTGCATCAGACAAACAGGCCGTCGGGTTGCGCCAGGAGGTTTAGCTGGGGACGAGGCATCCGAGCCGTTCCCTGGCTGCCTGGAGAAACGCTGACTCCTCTACGGGCGTGGAGGGAGTTAAACCGCTGCTCAGCAGAGCACCTGCCCCCCACCCCAAAGGTATTCCCGCTCAGCCCCCCCATGCGTTTTCCTACCGCTGCTCGGTGAGGCTGCAGCTTGTTCGCTTCCCAAGCTGTGCGTTGCTAGGCAGAGTGGCCCAGTGGGTAGGGTGCTGGATTGGGACTCAGGAGACCTGGGTTCTGTTCCCTGCTCTGACGCTGAGCAAGTCACTTCCCTTCCCTGTGTCGCTGGTTTCCGTCCCGCCTTGTGTCTCTCTGGTTTGGTAAATCGGTTTAGCTACTGTCGGTAAATTCGTAGGCGCAAGTTGAACCGGTTTCACGCCCATCATCGGTGCACCCACGCTGAGCGCCGGTCTAACCCCCCAGTTCATGCCCGCACCCCACCTGACGCCTTGTTTCTCCGCCCCAGGCCTGATCGCCGAGCAGTTCCTGGAGTCCACAGCCACCCAGCTGACCTACCACGGCCTGTGCGAGCTCACGGCTGCGGTCAAAGAGGGGGAACTAAGTGTCTTCTTCAGAAACAACCACTTCAGCACCATGATCAAGCACCAGGTCAGCCCGGCCCCTTCCACCCACACCTCTGCCTTCCATAACCGCTGGTGCGTGCATTTGCACATGTGGGCTCTGTAGCTGGGGAGGCTCCACACAAGGCAGGAAAGGGTTAGTGGGCTACTGAAGGCCCAAATAGAGACACTGGGGAAACTGAGGCACAGCTGCTGCCCCATCACAGCCCTTTATGGCCTGTTGCAGCATTTGTGGCAGCCGTGCCTCAGTTTCCCCAATGTCTCTATTTGGGCCTGCAGTAGCCCATTAACCCTTTCATAGAATCATAGAATATCAGGGTTGGAAGGGACCTCAGGAGGTCATCTAGTCCAACCCCCTGCTCAAAGCAGGACCAATCCCCAATCAAATCATCCCAGCCAGGGCATTGTCAAGCCTGACCTTAAAAACTTCTAAGGAAGGAGATTCCACCACCTCCCTAGGTAACGCATTCCACTGTTTCACCACCCTCCTAGTGAAAAAGTTTTTCCTAATATCCAACCTAAACCTCCCCCACTGCAACTTGAGACCATTACTCCTTGTTCTGTCATCTGCTACCACTGAGAACAGTCTAGGTCCATCCTCCTTGGAACCCCCTTTCAGGTAGTTGAAAGCAGCTATCAAATCCCCCCTCATTCTTCTCTTCCGCAGATTAAACAATCCCAGTTCCCTCAGCCTCTCCTCATAAGTCATGTGTTCCAGTCCCCTAATCATTTTTGTTGCCCTCCACTGAACGTTTTCCAATATTTCCACATCCTTCTTGTAGTGTGGGGCCTAAAACTGGACACAGTACTCCAGATGAGGCCTCACCAATGTCGAATAGAGGGGAACGATCACGTCCCTCGATCTGCTGGCAATGCCCCTACCTATACATCCCAAAATGCCATTGGCCTTCTTGGCAACAAGGGCACAGTGTTGACTCATATCCAGCTTCTCGTCCACTGTAACCCCCTAGGTCCTTTTCTGCAGAACTGCTGCCGAGCCATTCGGTCCCTAGTCTGCAGCGGTACATGGGATTCTTCCGTCCTAAGTGCAGGACTCTGCACTTGTCCTTGTTGAACCTCATCAGATTTCTTTTGGCCCAATCCTCCAATTTGTCTAGATCCCTCTGTATCCTATCCCTATCCTCCAGTGTATCTACCTCTCCTCATAGTTTAGTGTCATCTGCAAACTTGCTGAGGGTGCAATCCACACCATCCTCCAGATCATTAATGAAGATATTGAACAAAACCGGCCCCAGGACCGACCCTTGGGGCACTCCACTTGATACCAGCTGCCAACTAGACATGAAGCCATTGATCACTACCCGTTGAGCCCGACAATCTAGCCAACTTTCTACCCACCTTATAGTCCATTCATCTAGCCCATAATTCTGTAACTTGCTGGCAAGAATACTGTGGGAGACCGTGTCAAAAGCTTTGCTAAAGTCAAGGAACAACACGTCCACTGCTTTCCCCTCATCCACAGAGCCAGTTATCTTATCATAGAAGGCAATTAGATTAGTCAGGCATGATTTGCCCTTGGTGAATCCATGCTGACTGTTCCTGATCACTTTCCTCTCCTCTAAGTGGTTCAGAATTGATTCCTTGAGGGCCTGCTCCATGATTTTTCCAGGGACTGAGGTGAGGCTGACTGGCCTGCAGTTCCCAGGATCCTCCTTCTTCCCTTTTTTAAAGATGGGCACTACATTAGCCTTTTTCCAGTCGTCCGGGACTTCCCCCGATCGCCATGAGTTTTCAAAGATAATGGCCAATGGCTCTGCAGTCACATCCGCCAACTCCTTTAGCACTCTTGGATGCAGCGCATCCGGCCCCATGGACTTGTGCTCGTCCAGCTTTTCTTAATAGTCCCTAACCACTTCTTTCTCCACAGAGGGCTGGTCACCTCCTCCCCATGCTGTGCTGCCCAGTGCAGTAGTCAGGGAGCTGACCTTGTTCGTGAAGACAGAGGCAAAAAAAGCACTGAGTACATTAGCTTTTTCCACATCCTCTGTCACTAGATTGCCTCCCTCATTCACTTTCCTTGACTTTCTTCTTGTTGCTAACATACCTGAAGAAACCCTTCTTGTTACTCTTAACATCTCTTGCTAGCTGCAACTCCAGGTGTGATTTGGCCTTCCTGATTTCACTCCTGCAAGCCCGAGCAATAGTTTTATACTCATCCCTGGTCATTTGTCCAATCTTCCACTTCTTGTAAGCTTCTTTTTTGTATTTAAGAGCAGCAAGGATTTCACTGTTAAGCCAAGCTGGTCGTCCGCCATATTTACTATTCTTTCTACACATCGGGATGGTTTGTCCCTGTAACCTCAGTAAGGATTCTTTAAAATACAGCCAGCTCTCCTGGACTCCTTTCCCCGTCATGTTATTCTCCCAGGGGATCCTGCCCATCAGTTCCTTGAGGGAGTCAAAGTCTGCTTTTCTGAAGTCCAGGGTCCGTATTCTGCTGTTTTCCTTTCTTCCTTGTGTCAGGATCCTGAACTTGACCATCTCTTGGTCACTGCCTCCCAGGTTCCCATCTAGGTTCCTTTCCTGCCTTGCATGGAGGCTTGTGTGCCCCACTAGAGGTGGGGTGATGGTTCCCCTTGATTGCGACGTCCCCAGGGGTTGTTGTCTCTGTGCCCTAGTGGATCACAGGCTGCCGCTCTGCCCACCCTCTGAGGGCTCTCAAGGGGACGCTGTCTCTTACTCATCTCTCCACAGGGCCACCTGTACCTGCTGGTCACGGACCAGGGCTTCCTGCAGGAGGAGAAGGTGACCTGGGAGAGCCTGCACAACGTGGATGGGGACAGCTGCTTCTGTGACGCCGAGTTCCACCTGAGCCACACCCTGGGGAAGGAGGCGGCCGGCAGCTCCCCCCAGGAGCAGAGGCAGGTGGACCAGGTAGGAAACAAATGGCTCAGCAGAGGCCCGACTACGCTGGGAGGTGGTTAGTTACAGTAGCATATCTGAGCGGTTCGAGCAGAGGGGGCTGGGCTTCAGGACTCCTGGGTTCCTTTCCAGCTAGAGGAGGGGAATGTGGCCTAGTAGTTACAGCAAAGGGGACTGGGAGCTGGGACTCCTGGGTTTTCTTTCCAGCTCCAGACAGGATATGTGGCCTAGAGAATGGAATTTGTAGCTCCCCTGCTCTTCTGACTGAAATGTATCACCTCCAGGAATCGGTATCTACTGTAGCAGGATCCTTATCTTTAGGGCAATGTAGTCTAGTGGTTAGAGCAGGGTGACGCTGGGAGCCAGGCCTCCTGGGAGGTCAGTGAGGGAGATAGGAGCTCAGGGTCTCTCTGGGTGGCTCTGAGTCTCGTAACCCCTCTGAGCTTCCGTTCCCCCCCACACACCCTGTAGAGCGAGGGTGATAGAACCTCTGGGCAGGGGGGTCACTGTGGACAGGTGACCGAGCCCAGAGCCCCCGAGCCTTCCAAACCCCCCCCCGCCCCCCGATAATCACTGCTAAGTGAATTCGTGCAGAGGCCTGTTGAGACTGACGTACCCCTTCAGCGACTTGTCTCTCGTTCCTGCCTCCAAGCGTTTTGCAGCGCCGTCGCTAAAAGGTTGCGGCGTTGCTCCCCAGAGGTGGCTGCTTCCCAGTGCTGGGCGAGTGATCCTGTATGTGCACAATTAGTGTCGGGCTTCGGGACCCTCTGGGGTATGAGATCTCTTCTTCCGTGTGTCTC
The DNA here is from genome assembly GCF_965152235.1 of Eretmochelys imbricata. NCBI lineage: Eukaryota > Metazoa > Chordata > Testudines > Cheloniidae > Eretmochelys > Eretmochelys imbricata. The sequence continues at coordinate 8,168,170 of NC_135595.1, read as the reverse complement.
GCTCCCTGGGAGTCCCAGCACTGACCACGTCTCTCCCCACCACCCCCCCTTGCCCCCAGGACTACATGATCGCCCTGTCCTTGCAGCAACAGCAGCAGGGCCCCTCTGCCCTGAGCGACCTAGAGCTTGCACGCCAGCTGCAGCAGGAGGAATACCAGCAGCACCAGCAGCCAGCAGCGCCTCCCGCGCAGGTAATGGGCCCTGGCCTCCCTCCCAGAATACATTGCAGCCCCCTCCCACTCCCCTGCCATGAGGACCTTGCTTCCTCCGGGATCCTGGAGAGCCTGTCAGCGTTGCTCCGAGACCAGCCAGCAGGGGGTGCTGTGGCTAGGACGAGGGAAACTCAAACCCGTGCCCCGTGCCTGGTGGGGCAGGGTGGGTCCATTCCAGCCTCCCTTTAACCCTCCCACCCAGGAGTTGCCCAGCTCAGCCCGAGCATCCCTCTTCTGGTCAGGCCCGTCTTCCCCCTTGTGTGGGGCCGACGCGCCGGTCACTCTCGGTGGCGCTGGGACAGCGACTTTGTCCTGTGCAATTCTGTCTCCTCCTCGCCACGGCTTAGCCGCGGCCCGCAGGCCTTTGCTCCGTGGCAGCGGGCGGATCAGGGATCTGTGGCTTTGCATGGGAATCTAACTCCAAAGCCTCTCCTGCAGCAGCTGCATCTCTCGGGACAGCGACTGGAGCCTGGAAGTGAAGCCGGGCGCCTGGCTTCTGTTCCCAAGCCTGTGGAGGGTGCCAGGGGGGAGACCTGGAAACTGGGGCCCATTGACTCAGATGCCTAGCTCTGGGAGGAGTATTGCCTAATGATTAGAGAGGGGGCTGGCCCCAGGACCCCCAGGTTCCAACCCTGGCTGCGCCAAGGCCACGTGCCAAGTCACTCCCCCTCTCTTTGCTTCCATCGCCTCCTCCTAGGAGAGGATATTGGGGCGGGAGGCGGGGGGCGGGAATGGGACTGGTCTGAAAAGCACCCTGAGATCGCTGAAGGTAGCAGCTGCTTTTTCGTCTCCTTGATTTCAGGGGAGAGCTCAGCCGGCCGGCCGGCTGGCCGGTGAACGCAGGCACAGACATAAGCAGGAGTCGGACTGTGTCCTGCTCTAGAGCCGCTCGCCCCCCTGCCTGCTGCTTTCGGACCCCTCGCCCTCCCATGGTCCTGCCGCGTCACCGTGAAGACTCCCAGACAACAGCCTCGGTGGGGCTCGCCTCGCCTCCGCTTCCCCCGGCCCCCGCCCTCCCCAGCACGGGACCCGCTTCCCGAAGAACCCAGCCCTGGCTCCCGCGCTGCGGGGGTGAAACCTCGTTCCGTGCTGCTGGCATCTCCCAGGCCTGTGCATCGCAGCGCGGGAGGGACCGTGCAGGGCGGAGTCCAGCCGGGCTGTGCATTGGCTGCAGTTTCTCCTCACCCCCGACGCCCTCAGCTGTACCTCGTACCTCTGAGCTCTCCCCAAAGATACCGAGTGCTCTCCTCTCCCAGAGGCAGAGAGTTCAGTGATCAGAGCCCGGACTCCTGGGTTCCAGTCCCAGCTCTGGGAGCAGAGTAGGATCTAGAGCTTAGCGGAGGGTGGGGGTGTGAGTATGAGCCAGGACTCCTGGGTTCTCTTTCCAGCTCTCGGGGGGGAGTGGGATCAGTGATTAGAGCTGGTGGGGACTTAGAGCCAGGACTCCTGGGTTCCATTCCCAGCTCTCACCCTGACTCGCTGTGGGATGCTGGGGCAAGTTGCTTCCCTACCCTGTTCCTCCATTTCTCCATCGGATATAGCAGGGGCAGAGGGGAGAAAAGGGGGTGATGGTACCAGTTCACCCACTCCTTCCTCACACGTTTTGGGATCCACAGATAGAAGCAGCTGTGATGCTGTGAAAACACAGAGGCTTATTTAACAGGCACGACGTAGCAGCTGCCAGCCTCCCTCGAGCGGGGGCAGCTAACCCACCGAGTGTGCCAGGCAGCTGCCCGGTGCCTCTCGTGAATCCAGTGCAACTAAGGAGCAACGGCCTGTGCAGGGTCTCTGGGGCAGGGGGTGCACTTACAAAGCTGGCGGGACGCCCGTGTGTCCCCCTCCTGCTGGAGGGCCAAGAGATGCTCTGCAAGGCCTTGACGCAGACAGGAGGATGCAGAAGGTCCCCAGGGTGCTAGCCAATGAGTTGCTGCCTCCTTGATTCGATTCTCATGGCTGGGCGAGTGCAGAATTTCCCCCCTGCCCCCTCCTGTGTAGTCTCCCCTTGGGTGGGCCCGATCCTGCACTCAGCGGTCCCGCTGGGAATTCAGTGGGCAAGGCCATCAGCTCTAATTAACTAAGGCAGCATTGGCACGGAGGCAGAGCCAGCGGTGGCTCGGGGGGCAAGTGGATTGCAGGGGGAGGGGATCTGTCGGGTCCAAACTCTCTCCAGCCCAATGACGCGATCCAAGCTGCAGGAAGTGCGTTTTCAGGGTGCATTGAAATAATTTGCAGGGTAAAGCGCCCAGAGCGTAGGAGCAGGGGGAAGGTTTGGATGTAAATTCCCTGCTGGGACAAAGCTTTCCCTTAGCCCTGTCTGCCATGGCACCGTCCTCCCTCCAGCAGGGAGGGTTTAAACCAGACCCTGTGGAAAACAACCCGAGGCGGGATGGTGGTTATCGCACCCCGTTGGCATCAGCAGCCACCTAGCTGGGTCAGGGGAGGTACTCGGAGCCCCTTCTCCTGCTCGCGAGACGCCGAGTGATGCAGGAGTCAGCGGGACTTGCAGCTCGAGTGCGGGGGAGCGCGGTTACGCCGGCTCCCAGGTGACTGCAGGCTGGATCCCAGTGCTGGCCGGGGCAGAGGGGGTGCTGCCTGCCCCTAGGAGAGGCAGAGAGCCCAGCGCCAGGACCGAGATGCTCGCTGGCTGTTCCATATCCGCAGCAGCCGAGCCCACAGGAATGGCATCTCCTGTTCCTGTCCTTTGCTGGTTCTGCCCAATCCCTCTTCCTCTTCCAGACAGCCTCCTCCCCAGAAAAGCTGCAGTGGGGAGGGGCACATTTAGGACCCGGGATCAGGGTGGCTCCCATGGGTTAGTTAACCCTGCCCCGCTCCTCATCATCCTGTGACGTCCCCCGCCTCCACCCCGTGGATTGAATGGGATCAGGATCAAACCTTCAGGACACTAACGAACCTTCTGTGGTAAGCACCTGGGCACTTGCCTTCCCAGGGGGCTGGCTCTGTCCCCCTGCTCTTACGCTCTCGGGCTTGAGGAGTTTTAGTCTCTTTTCTACTCTCTGTTATTTGTAACACTGCCTTAGACATTTGGAAATAAAAGTGTCTTTCCCTAGGGTACTGGTGTGATGGTTTGTGGGGGGTGTCTCTAGGGCTGGGGGCTTGTTCCTATGTGCTCATGGGGCATCTGTCTCCCTAGGACTGGTCTGACGACTTTCTGTATGTCAGTCTCTGGGGCTTGTCTGTTCGATCCAGCCCTTGGGCTGCAGTCTGCTGGGTGTTTGTCTCCCGCCCCGGGAATGTCCATCTTTTTGTCCATCCAGCATGGGAGGGGGGGCATTTTGCCTCTTGCAAAGAACACAGCATCACTCATGGTGGTTTTTAATTCATGGGGGGCATTGCTGGTAACTGTCCCAGGACTGAGGCTTGTGTAGCTGCTCCAGTACCCAGGAGCTTAGAGTGTTGGGGGGCCTGACTTTCCCGGGGGCCTGACTTTCCCAGGGGCCTGAAGGCCCCCCCCACTCCAAGTCCAATTAAAGTCCAGTGGGAGTTGCTCCTCTGCAAGTCAGGCATAGTGTTTTTAGGTCGGTCCTACATAAACAGTGAAGACTGTCGGGTTTTTTGTTGTTGTTTTGGTGGCAACGGAGACTAAAAAGTGAAAGTCCCCGATGTCTCACCCATGCCCAAAGCACGTCTCGAGGCCAGCTGCCTTTTCCTTCCAACCATTGGGGCCTCCAAAACAGGCTACCTGCAGTGTCTTTGGGGGATGCGGCCACCCTTGGAGATGACTGAGACTCGACAACCTCCCTTCCTGCCGGTCACTGGCAGAAGAGCGTGTTCTGGGTCAGGACCAAGCCCATCCTCCCCCTTCCCTGTCCGCTCCCCAATTTTGGTGCCTGGGCTTGTCCACCTGTGGAGTTACTCTGGAATAGCTGTACCTGATTAGCATCCTGTGTGGACACTGAGTCTGGATTGAGGGAATTTGTTCTGCTGTAGTTTAATCTGGATTAAGCTACAAAGGAAATAAGGCACTCTTCTGCCAGAATTAGTGTCTCTATTCGGGAATAGCCATTGCAATTTAAATTCATGCCCTACCTTAATCTGACTTAACTTTTGAGTGTAGACAAGCCTTCATTCGGTTTGTTCCAATCTAGGAGCCTAAAGACGCTGCACCTCCATAGCACAACCTCACTGGGTCCTAACCTCAGCCAGGCCCACACAGCACCTGTCAGGGTTCCCTCCCCACTCTGAACTCTAGGGTACAGATGGGGGGACCTGCATGAAAAAACCCTTAAGCTTATTTTTACCAGCTTAGGTTAAAAACTTTCCCAAGGCACAAATTTCGCCTTATCTTTGAACAGTATGCTGCCACCGCCAAGTGATTTAGACAAAGAACAGGGAAAGGACCACTTGGAGTTCCTGTTTCCCCAAAATATCCCCCCACGCCCTTACACCCCCTTTCCTGGGGAGGCTTGAGAATAAACAAGATGAGCACAAACCAACCTTGGATTTTTAAGACCTGAAAACCCCAATCAGATTCTTAAAAAAACAGAACTTTATCAGAAGAACAAAAAAAGATAAGAGAACAACTCTGTGAGATCAGAATGGAAGATAATCTTACAGGCAGTCAGATTCAAAACATAGAGAATCCCTCTTAGCAAAACCTTAAGTTACAAAAAGACACAAAAACAGGAATACGCATTTCCTCCAGCACAGCGAATTTCACAAGCCAAAACAAAAAAAACCTAAAGCATGTTCTAGCTAGATTACTTACTAATTTTACAAGAGTTGGAGGGCTTGCATCCTTGATCTGTTCCCGGAAAAGGTATCGCACAGACAGACAAAAGCCTTCCCCCCCCACCCGCTCCAGATTTGAAAGTATCTTGTCCCCTCATTGGTCATTTTGGGTCAGGTGCCGGCCAGGTTACCTGAGCTTCTTAACCTTTTACAGGTAACAGGACGTTGCCTCTGGCCAGGAGGGATTTTATAGCACTGTATACAGAAAGGTGGTTATCCTTCCTTTCATATTTATGACCGCATCGGTGTGGGAAACTGACATGATTTGAGCAGTGAGCCAGGAATCCAATTTGTGTTTCTTTCTTCTAACTTTTCTGAGGCCCCCTTTGCCAGCTTGTCAGTCACCCTGCGGGAGCCGCTGCTTCTCTCGTTAGTCTCCGTTGCCAGCAAAGGGTGAATTTAAAAAGTCGCTGTTTATGTAGGACCTGCCTAAAAACAATACATGGTACTGCAGCAACAGTGGACCATTTTAGGTGTCACTGAGCAACTGACCCCTGGGAGGCAGGACACCTGGGTTGCGTTTCCAGCTCTGGGGAGGGACGTGGGGTGAGGAGAAGGCCTGGGAGTCAGGACTCCTGGGTCCTCTTCCTGACTCCACCACTGGATCCTTGGTCACCCTGCACCATGCCACCTCTGGGCTGAGAAAATTAAAGGGGACGGTTGCTTCATTCTTTCCATAACCAAGGGTTTCATCATTTATTTTTTTAAATGATGCGTGTTTCATTTTGGCGGAGTGATTCGGTTCAGCAGAGCCGCAGGGCCTCCCATCGGCTTCTTTCCAGGAAACGAACATGGCGAGTGCTCGATTCTAGCAGCGTTCAGTCCTACCAGAACCCCCAGCCTCCCCGCATGGCCTTGGGCCAATCTCGTCACTTTTGTGAGCGCCGGCTCCCCATCCACACGAGGGGGATAACAGCACGGCCCTGCCTCCGAGGCACTCTGAGTCCACACCACCGTGAGTGGGGCCAGATAGGCACAAGTGTCTCTGCTAGAAAGTTGTGCCACTTTGAACGACAGCCTGGTATAATTAAAGCAGCCAACCCCCCCTGCAGCCAGGGCCCTGCTTGGCCCTACACTACAGTGATAGAACAGCAAAGCAAGCTTAGTGCGGACGCAGCTTGCACTGGCAAAACCGCACTTTTACTCGCCCTGCCCAGCGAAACGAGCAACGCTCGTGTAACTGTGTCTACGGTGGGGGTATAACACTGTAGCTCGGGGATGATGCTACTGGCTGCCATAGCTATACCAGCCGAGGTCGGGGTAGCCCTGGCCTTAAAGGGGCAGCTCTCAGCTGTTTAGATCTCAGCTAGATGCTGGCAGAAGGCTATAGCAGTGGTTCTCAACCAGCGCTATGCAGAGAACTTCCAGAACTGTATTTTTCTGTCTGGTTTTGTAAGCAGAAGTGAGGGTACACAAGACCAATCAGACTCCTGAAAGGGGTACAGTCGTCTGGAAAAGTTGAGAGCCACTGATCTACAGGGTAGGCATGGCCCTAGTGGGGATGCAGTTATATGAGGAGAGAGGTGCATTATGCCAGCATAGCTGGTTCTATAGGGGAAGGGGAATCAGCTGTACCAGTAATAAGGTACTTTTATACGGGTATACACAGTACGGTTTGACCCATTGGTCTGACTATACTGGTTTAAAAAAATCACCTCCTGATTGACAGTTATGAAGGTCGAAATTTTAATAGTGGCCAAGCCGGAGCCAAAACCAATTTTCCTGACTCTCTGTTGCTAAAATCAAGGGATCAAACACCAGGTATCAGGCCTGCAAATATCACAAGCATGGCTGAAGAATCATGAGATTGTTGAAAAATAATAAATTTGGAGTCTGGCTCCCTGTTCCCCAGCTCCCGGTTTCTGAACCTTGAGGGTTGCCCTCAGGTCACATTCTCAAGCTTCTTTCCACCAGCCCAAGGGCTAAAAATTGAGAGTGTGTCTACACAGCAGTGTTTTAGTAGCTGGAGTGCTGGACTGGGAGGACATGGCAGCTCTGGCCTGCTGGGTGACCTTGGGCAAGTCACCGCCTGCTCTGTGCCTCAGTTGCCCCATTTGTAAAATTGGGATAGGAACACTGCCCTCTCTTAGAAAACACTTTGCACTCTGCTGAACAAAAGCACAATATCAGAGCTAGGTATTATAATTAGCCAGAGAGAGAAATACTGGGGTAACCCCGGGTGTGGCCCCTCTTATTTCAGTAGGACGGTGGTGTGTATTGGATTTCACTTAAACCCTTTCCCAAGTGACGTAGCTAAATGGCCCTCTTGCACCAGGATAGGCGTGTCCATGGAGGAGGTTATACCAGTATAACTATATCAGTTTAAAAACAACATACTGGAAAACTTTCCCATGTGGACAAAGCCTTTTTTGAAAATGCAAGCTAACGTTCCGCCAGAATCACATGACTCCTGGAGCTGGGACTTCAAGAACATCGCAAGAATTGGCAGCACTCCTGATTTCTCAGCCCCGGGACGGCTGCAGGTCCTGGTATTTCTAGAGTCCAAGGCCAGAAGGGACCATTGTGATCATCTAGACTGACCTCCTGGATTGCGCAGGCCAGAGACCTGCCCCGAAACAATTCCTAGGGCAGAACGTTTAGCAAAACCTCCAACCTTGATTTAAAAATGGTCTGCCCTGCCCTGGGGAAGTGTGATTGCAGAGCGTGCAGCGGGGATCCAGCCAGCTCGCTCCAACAACAACAGCAGTGATGCGCGCACCTGTTGAAACACTGCATGAATGGAGGCCGCTCAACTAAATACCCGGGGTCCTGGGAGGGCAGGGCTTGCCCGGGCAGCCCCCCATCCCTGCTCTTGTTATTCAAGGCTCGGGGATGCGATCACATACCCCGGTTGCAGCGTAGATGCACCCTGCTGAGTGCAGCTCATGGCTGTTTCCATGATAAAATGAGTGAACGTGATAAAAGGAATGAACCCGATGCCACTGGGCGGACTCATGCTTCCCTCCCTCCCTGGTGCACTGTTCCCCACCGTTTTCTGCAGGCCAATGGGCTCAGCGGGTTTCTCCGAAGCTGGCAGCTGCCCTACAGGTCTTCCGCCCTGCACAAGGCTAGCAGCGCTGCCTGGTAATCGCCTCTCATCTCCACCTGGAGCAAGGAAAGGAGAGAGCAATGAGACATTTCCCAACCTAAACCTTTACAGCAAACACTGGAAGAAAGCAGCGCGGTCTAGTGGGTAGGACAGGAAAGTTGGTGGTGGAGGGCCCAGATTCTATGCCTGACTCCAAGGAGCAGGGTCCGGTCTTGCTCTCACTAGGCAAGGGGCTGGGATCCAGGACTCCTGGGTTCTAATCCTGGTGCTGGGAGGAAAGTGGGGTCTAGTGGGTAGAGCAGGGAATGTGGGAGTCAGGACCACGGGGGGGTGCTTGGCCTGGCGGCTCTATGCCCCCGGGTTCTAGGGCATGCTGGTGTTGGTTCTGTCTCTGTCTCTGCCCCCGGGCGGGCGCGGCAGGCTGACCTGGAGACAGGAGTACAGAGACTTCCCATGGCACTTCTTGAACTCGGAGCGAATGCTCAGCAGGTCGGTTTCACTGCGGGAGACCAGGACACGGATCAGGACTTTGTCATCGGTGCCGGGGCCCTGTGGGGGAGGGGAGGAGAGGGGAGGTGCACGCTCAGGCTGAGAGATGGAGAAATTTCAGCCGCTGATAGATGGGAAGTGGAGCCCCAAGTTCTGGTGGTAGGGGTCACTGTATCCCCATTGGTTTCTACAGCCCAGTAACTGCCCCCTGCAAGCAGACTAATGCAGCATCGGCCCCCTCCCGACGGCTAAAGGTCCTGCCTGATCTTAGTGGCATGCACAGAACCCCCTGCAGCCCGAACATCACTGCTGGGCTGCTCCAAAAGGCCGCTGGGCCCATACACCGCCGATTCACTGGCACGGGTTGAAGGCGACTCACCTTCATGGCATTGTGCAGCTTCTCGGCAAAGTAGCGTGGGGTGTTCCTGCACGCCGAGGCTGAAATGAGAGGAGGGGCCCAGGGTTCAAGCCATGGCACATGCTGGCTGGCATGCACGGGGCACCACTGCACTTTGATGGATGGAATCAGAACTGCTCCACTCGGTGTCATAAGCCCTGTACTGTACACACCTCCTGGGGATTCTCCCATAGCTGACGGGGCAGGCGGTTCCACCCCCATAACCCCTTCGGTGCTCAGCCACTCAGGGGGGGCTGCCAGCCCGAGGGGCTCGCTAGAGACAACGCTGCAGCTGGCGTCTGCCAGGCAAACACCGGCCTGCTAGGAACTGCGCTGAGACCCACCGCACTCGCTGCACAGAGAGGCCAGTGGATGGCAATGCTCCTTAGCAAGGAGGTGGCATTTGTCCTGGTGCCCCAGAGGCAGCGATCGCCCATCTTGTCCCTCAAGGCCAGGCAGCTCGGTGCCAGCCCTGAGTCACCTATCGAGCCCAGAACCCTTCGTGCCCACTGCCCTGCGCATGCTCGTGTTCTTCCAGGCCTTGAGTGGAGCCCAAAGCCTGGCTCTCACTTGATGCTGCAGGGTCTGTTTATAACGAGTTAATAAATAAATGAGTAGCTTGGCCCACGCCCCCATTGAGCTAGGCACTGTACAAATCCAGTCCCTGTCCCACAGAACGTATAACCTATGTGAATCAATCGGGTGCTCTAGACGAAGTCAAATGGGGTCCTTAGAACCATCTATGCTCCCTTCTTCTGATGGCCGCAAAGCCACGCCCACCACCCACTACTCATGTCTGCACCGTGCATCCCCCGTCCATTCGCCAGGGATTAGCCCTTTATAAATGGGGCCCTCACCCGTGGATGACGCCATCAGAAAACAGGGAATCTGCAATAGTGACTCCCACTAAATATTCTCTTCTACCTCTCCGGCCGCCATCCCTGAGCACTTCCCAGGCTTTAGCGGATTGATCCAACCCGCTGTGAGGCAGGTAAATGCCACGGTCCCCATGGGAAACTGAGGCATGGAGCGACTGGTCCAAGGTCACCCTGGGAGTCCCTAGCAGAGCACAAACCCCCAGTTGGCACACTAACCCCTGGGCCCTTCTGCCTCTGAACTGCACTTGGCTGATGGCGCTCTCAGGTTCAGGGGACCCAGACCCAACTGCAGCCCAGGTTAGTGCTTACCTAGGGCCAGCATGGCCATCTGGCCATCTCCCCGGAAGCGCTTGCAGATGGTCTCCTCCACCTCCAGCCCGTGGGATTTCCGGTACTGACTGAACACTACCAGAGTTGGAAAGGGGAGAGTTAGTCCTGGCCTGCATGTGGCGTGCTTTGCCGGGGGGCTGTCCCGGGACGCCGTACCAGCAAAGCACTCCTGGGGCAGGGACACGCTGCACAGACCAGCCACACTGCACTCTTAGGGTAGGGTTCACTCCCGCCCTGCCGAGCGAAACGAGCGACACTGGTGAAATACAGCGTTGCCCACATGACACCATCTACCCTGGGGCCAGGATGCCTGCAGACATTTTTCACATGGTGTGCGCCTGCCACCCCCGTCCTGGCCGGCTCCCCCGGGCGGGTACCCACTGCAGCTTCCCATGCTTGTGCAGGTCTCCAGGCTGTTGCTGAACGAGTCCTGGGGGCAGAGCAGAGGGGACATGGGCCGCTGGAGGCCGGGCAGCCCCCCAATGGGGAGCCGGGGTGCAGAAGCCAGCCCCATGGCAGTGGGAAGGGGGTGCAGTGCTGGCCACCCCACTGACCATGGGTGAGACCTAAGCAGCACTAGAACCCCCATGTGTCAGATCATGACACCACTCACTCAGACTTGACCCGACCAGCACCCTTGTCATGACAGAGGGGCTGCAGGTCCAAACCTGAGTGGACAGTGAGGTGGCCAGTGCCCCTTCTCCCCCGCTGCTCTGGGGCTGGTTCCTGTACCAGGGCTTCCCCCCAGGGCCCTGCCCAGCCGCACCCTGCTTCCAGGAGGCCATGTCCCTGCAGGACTAGTGGCGAATGCCTGCAAGGGGGTGGGGCAGCCCATGGACAAAATTTCCAGGGTACCCCTGGGTCAGGCCACATGGACACAGAGAGAGAAATGCCCCGACTCCCTGTGCCAGCTCCCAGCTGTGAGTGACGCCAGGTTCCTGCAGCAGGACATCTGGGCCTTGCCTCTGCTGAGATGCTCAGGGCTTCGCTGCGTGAAGATGCTTATCCATGTCCTCTCACCAGCCCCCTCGCTGCTGGCTCCTGGGTCTGCAAGAGCCTGGAAGAGGAGGAGAGCGGTGATGGGCTGTGGGTGCTGCGAGAAGTGATTCCCCCCCAGACGGCTTCCCCATTAGCCTGGAATTAACCCCACTGTGTTCTGGGTTGGGGGATGCAGCAAGATGGGACCGGGGGCATCTATTCCAGAGCCATAACCAGGCAGCTCTGAGCAAAGGTGCACTGAGCTTGGCTTCGCTGGGGAAGCTCAGACCTGAGGCAGGCATGGGGCACGTGATCCAGAAGCACGGGAATGAACAGGTGCAATGGGCAGCTGCCCATTGGTGCCAATCGTGTCACTACTGTGGCCTGTGGCCGGTGTACAGCAAGGTGCAGTACTGACTGCTGCCACGGCTCCTTGGCCTCAGGAGGCTGACGCCATCCCAAAGCGACCCCATCCCAATGCCTCTCTCTGAGCATGGATCCCTGGGGACCCCAGGAGGCATGGAACTCCCCCCAATCAGTCCAGCAGGAGGATTTCAACAACTCACCCCCCACCACCTTGGGCACATCCCCAGGCTCACCTCAGCATCCTGCTGTATCAGGGCATAGTCGATGATCCCGGTGTCGCGCTCACGCTTCCCCTGCAGGGTAGAAGGCCGGAGAGATGGATTTGTGACGTGGTCAGAGCTGGAGTCCCTCGCCCCACAACCCACCTAACAGGATGTCCGCTCGCAGTTACAACATTCAGCCACTAGAGGACCCTTGGGTGGGCTGCGTGGAGGAGGCAGAGAGTGGCTGTCTGGTAATTAACAGAAACAAAGCTGGGTCTCAAGTGGGGTGGAAGCTTGTCTGTTTGCCAGTAGCTGTATGTACCATGATGCCCACAAATGCTGAGGGAAGGGAGTGCTGGAGATGGTAAAGCAGGTGGGTGCATGCTCGGCCCCCCACCCTTGCTCTGCTGGTTTCTGCAGCTGAGCAGTGGTCCCCAGTGTACGTGCCCATTCAGGTCATGCAGAAAAGGAACCAAAGAAAGTTTTACCTTTGCTAGCGCCAGGAGAATTTCCTTGAACCAACCGCTGGTTTCCAAGGCTATGTCCTTCTCAGGGTCTGCTTTAAAATCTGGAGATAGAGAAACCACCCTGGTTAAAGGGGAATTCAGCTCAGTGGGCTTGCATGGGTAACACGGCCGCCAGCTAGAATATATGCAGGGATCAAACCAAGAGACCTCTGGATTTAAAAGCAGCAACCTCTTCTGCTTGAGTTAAAGGAGCACCCCTGCTAGGCTAGCCGCCGAAGCCTGTATATATACTCTAGCCTTGGGGTGGGGGGACAGAAAGCGACCCTAACGTGCGACCACATAGGACTGGTCCAAAATTTTTCATTGAAACTGTTTTTTGACAGAAAATTGGGGTTTTGACTAAAAAACACAAAATCGCAACACATACCTACTCCCCCACAGAAAAGTTTTATTTTTCATTGAAAAGCAGAATGCCCCAAAATTGAACTCTTTCAATTAGGAAATGCTATTGCGGTGCCTCACGGGAGCTGTAGTCCAGGTGCCTCATGCTCCCCATTTTCCTCTCTTGGGCTAGGCTCCCTGGCTGGACTACATTTCCCATGATGCATCATGGCCAGTGATTCCCATGATGCACCACCTTCCTCACCAAAAGGGGAGAGTGTGGTGCATCATGGGAGATGTAGTTCAAGCAAGGAGCCTGGCTGATAGATGACAAAATGATTCCCTCCCCCCACCCCCCGGCCCGTTTTTATTGAAAAAGGAATCCCAGCTGGCTGTAGAGACACACGGATCCAAATGTCCTCAGGGTAGCAGGGCCCTTCCTCCAGGGCTCAGACAGCACTAAACTGGGGCTCCCCTCACAGCCCCTGGCCTTCCCCGCCCCCACTTTTACCTTGCTGGTAAAAGGCCAGGATTTCTCTGAGCTGCTGGTTGGATCGAGTGGAGAGAATTTCGGTCAAAGCATCTTCGTCAGTGCCCATGCCCTGTGAAAGCAAAGGGCACAGAGCGGGTACAGGAGTGGCTGGCATGGGAGTGGCTGGCATGGCCATGGGATGAGGGCAAGCCCACTGCTGGCTTCACTGGAATAGGGGGTGGAGAGGGCCAGCCCAAAGGGGAAGCATTGAGCCAGGAGCGGGGATGGGCAGTGATGCTGCTTTATGGCAAGCTAGTCCTCGGGACGTGGACGGCATTTGACGCCTGTTATCACGTCCCCCTTCTAACCTCTCTCTACAGCTCCTGCCATCCTCCTTGTTTGTGCTGCTCTTCTCGGACCTCCCTCCAAGGGGTCACCCCAGAGTGGCAGGACACCTGGGTTCTATGCCCACGGACCAGCTGGGTGAGCTTGGGCAAGTCCTGTCCCCTCACAGTGCCTCACTTTCCTCTCCAACTCTTCGTCTGGTCTGTTCTGACTGTGAGCTGCTTGGGGCAGGGACTGTCTGTGTCTATGCAGCGCCTGGCACCATGGGGCCTCTACCACTGTCATAAAAATAAAGGGAAGGGTAACCACCTTTCTGTATACAGTGCTATAAAAACCCTCCTGGCCAGAGGCAACATCCTGTTACCTGTAAAGGGTTAAGAAGCTCAGCTAACCTGGCTGGCACCTGACCCAAAGGACCAATAAGGAGACAAGTTACTTTCAAATCTTGGTGGGGGGTGGAGGGGAGGGTTTTGTTTGTGCTCTATGTTTATCCAATGAAGTGAGCTGTAGCCCACGAAAGCTTATGCTCAAATAAATTGGTTAGTCTCTAAGGTGCCACAAGTCCTCCTTTTCTTTTTGCGGATACAGATTAACACGGCTGCTACTCTGAAACCTTTGTTTATGTGTTGTTCTCTCTTGGGACTGAGAGAGGCCAGACAGAAATCCATCTTCTCCAACCCATCCTAATCCAAGTCTCCAATATTGCAACCAGCATAGGTAAACCAGGCAAGGCGGATTGGTTTATCTTTTGTTTTATGTGAATTTCCCCTGTGTTAAGAGGGAGGTTTATTCCTGTTTTCTGTAACTTTAAGGTTTTGCCCAGAGGGGGATCCTCTGTGTTTTGAATCTGAATACCCTGTAAAGTATTTTCCATCCTGATTTTACAGAGATGATTTTTACCTTTCTTTTTTTAATAAAACCCTTCTTTTAAGAACCTGACTGATTTTTCCATTGTTCCAAGATCCAGGGGTTTGGGTTTTTGATGATTTTGTAACCAATTGGTTAGGATATTATTCTCAAGCCTCCCCAGGAAAGGGGGTGTGTAGGGCTTGGGGGGATATTTTGGGGGAAGATGTCTCCAAGTGGGCTCTTTCCCTGTTCTTTGTTTAACACGCTTGGTGGTGGCAGCATACGGTTCAAGGACAAGGCAGAGTTTGTACCTTGGGGAAGTTTTAACCTAAGCTAGGTAAGAATAAGCTTAGGGAGTCTTTCATGTGGGTCCCCACATCTGTACCCTAGAGTTCAGAGTGGGGAAGGAACCCTGACAAACACAATACATATTATATATGATAATATCACATCCCAACCTTGACTTGGCCAGTCCAAAATCCGCTTGAGTTTTTCTGCCGCTATATCCCCTTTGCAAGCCCCTCACTCACTGCCCCCTCCTCAACCCTTCCTGCTCTTGAACCCCTCCCACTGACCAGATGAATTTGTCAAATTTCCTCTGGGTATTTTCCACCTGTGTTTGTAGTCTCTCTGGCGGGCCCCTCACTGCTGGACGCGGCCATGCGCAGAGTTGGGAGCAGGGCTGATAGGCCGCGTGCACCCCACTGGCCTCCCAAAGGGGTGCTGTGTCCCCAGGCCGTACCTGCATGGCCGCCCTCAGCTCGTGAGCATCGTACTGAGCCGGTGGCTTCAGCAGCCCCACGATGACCCGCTCCAGGTTCCCAGACAGAGCCGCTTCCATGGATTTCAGCAGGTCCTGGAAGAGAGCCCAGGAGTGGTCAGAACTGGGGCCAAGCAGTGGCCTAGCTCCAGGCCCCAACTCCCCTGAGACAGGAGGCTTCATGCATTTGGGGGACCCCATGGCAGCTCCCTTCCTCAGGGCCCTGCGAATGGTCACCCCAAGTGGGCTGGTCTAGCAGTTGGAGCATGAAACAAGGCAGGACTCCTGGGTTCTGGGAGGGTGTGGTCCAGTGGGTAGAGCAAGAGGCAGCAAGTCAGGATTCCTAGACTGTATTCACAGTTCTGCCACTGACTCGCTGTGTAACCTCAGCACAGCCTCAGTTTCCCCATTTGTTAAGTGGCGAGAATAAGGGCTCCCATACAGGGGAGCTGCAAGGGTTAATAAATATTATTTGCACAGAGTTTCAGATGGAAGCCTCTAGAGAAAGGGAAAAGGCTGTAATGAGGCGGCCAGTGTCTGCGGATGCACCGCTGCCCCCTAGTGGAGAGATTCGGCAATGTGGCATAAGCCCTATACTGCCCACAGCTAATAGGGATTCTCTGTTGGCGCAAGTGCTGGGGCCTGGGCTATGGCCATAGGAGGATCAGAACAGTCACAGTCAGGATCTCAGGGGCCCACTGTGCAGCGTAGCGGCAACCAGGATGTGTTGGGTTATTAATATGACGGGGTGGGGGTTGAACCCAAAGGAGCATGGGGACACAGAAAGGAGCCCACTGAGTGGCTGCCCTGTCTTCCGCATGGCTGGTGCGTTGCCAAACGCCCGGCACACGGCCCCATCTTGTGCACTACGGCATCTCTCTGCAGGACAGCCAGACTCCAGTGCCTGAAATGGGCCCCAAGCAGACAGCATCGCTGCTGCTGAGAGCCCAGCCCAGTGCTCCCCACCCCCGGGGCCCTTCCCATCACCTGCTTGGTGAGGGCCTGGAACACCTTGGTGATCTGCTGCCTCTGGGCGCTGGTCCGATTGGTCAGCACGTCCAGGATGGCCCCATGGTCAGCACCTGTAGCAAGCGGGCAGGGAAGCTGGGTGTGAACCCATTCAGCTGGGTGCTGGGATCCCCTCCCCCCCCCCCCACGGTGGGATCACGTTACCATTGCCCACGATGGCCTCTGTGAGGTGCTGCACGTCACTCTCCACGTCAAAGCCCAGGTAGGGTTTGATGGTGCCCAGGGTCCCCCAGGCTGCTGTCTATGGCAAGAGTGGAGACGGTTAAGCAAGTAGTGGTTATTGAAATTCATATATGGAACTTGTTGCTGTGTGATATTGTTGAGGTGAGCCTGCGGGACTCCCTGTCACTCGCTATTGGTGGGGTTAACCCAGGGGATTCACTCCTGCTAGATATTAACATGATTAGCTCGTGGGACCTCACTGCCCCGGGTTATTATTGAAGTTAATTCATGGGACTCCCTGCGACTGGATATTACTCAGTTTAACCTGTGGGACCCACTGCCATTGGATAGTACTGGGGTTAATCTGTGGGACTCACTGCAGTGGGCTATTACTGAGGGTAGCATGTGGGACTCCCTGCCACTGGATATCATTATCAGAGTTAACTCATGGAATTCACTGCTACTGGAAATGATTTAACCTGTGGGATCCCTCATACTGGATATTATTGGAACTCACTGTCATTGGGTATTACTAGGATTAACTTGTGGGACTTCTGCCATTATTGAGGGTAACCTGTGGGACTTTCTGCTACTTGATGTTAGTGGGGCATACCTGTGGGTCTCCATGCTACTGGCTATCACTGGGGTTAACCCAATGGAAACCCAAATCACCCCCCCACAGTGCTCACCACTCCCCACTTGCTAGGGTGAAACGCTCACCATGGTGCCCAAGAACATCCTTAAAATACCCATGATGCCTGCAGAGACGCCCCAAAACACCCTTCCACCCATGCCCACAATGCCCCGGGCAGGGATGCCCATGGTGCCCCCCTCCTCCCACGCTCCGTGGCACCAGTCACCTGCTGGGCCAGGGGCAGCTGGCTGAGAATCTCATGGGTGAGGGAGCGTCTGTCCATCCCGTCCCCCAGGAGCATGGCGTTGTCTTTGTCTTTGGACAGCTCTGAAAGGCAGAGAGGGGCGGGGGTGAGGCCCCCACAGGGAGACTTAACCATCCCCCCAGCATCCCAAAACAGCCACCATCAACAGGGCCAGTCACAGGCCTGATTTCCTCAAGCCCAATCCGATTCAGGTATGCGGGCTGGTTCCCTGCCCCGGTCCAGGCCTCCTGCACGCGCCCTGCTCCTTTGGCAGCCCTCGGGGATGGAGGACGGAGATCCGTGGGTAGGTGCAAACTCACAGGGGCGGAATTGGGAGCCATGTAGGCTGCCTTATCCACGCAGCTTGGGCAGCAGCAGAGCAAACTTCCCCTGCATAGTGCCCCTGCTCATGGGGTGTGTCCCCCGGCACTGCCCTGAAGGGGATTAAATGTACCCCAGTGAGTAAGGCACTGGCCAGAGAGCCACATGGGAGACAGGACACCTGGGTTCTATTCCACTATCTGCTGTAAGACTCTTGGCGGCTGTTCTGTGCCTCAGTTTCCCCTTCCATCCTTAGCTGCCTACTCTATTTAGACTGTGAGCTACTCAGGGCTGCCTGGGGGAGCAAAAGGGGCCCTTTGCCCTGGGCCTCCCATTTGAGAGGGCCCCCTAACTGGAGTGGTGCTGCAACCCCATGCACTAGGTTGCAATGCCCAGAGTGGGGAGCCAGGCTCAGCCATGTGGGACAGGAGCCACCGCTGCTGGGCGAGTCCAGGGCCTTCCCCCAGGGATAATATTTTTGGAAGGGTGGGGAGCCTCTGTTTCGTATTTTGTCTCAGGCTCCCCAAAACGTCTGTGCACCCTGCAGGGCACTGTCTCTCAGGTGTGTCTGGGCAGCGCCCGGCACGACGGGGCCCTGAGCTCAGTCACTCTGTGTCTGGGCAGCGCCCGGCACGACGGGGCCCCGTTCTCGGTCGCTCTGTGTCTGGGCAGCGCCCGGCACGACGGGGCCCCGTTCTCGGTCGCTCTGTGTCTGGGCAGCGCCCGGCACGACGGGGCCCCGATCTCGGTCGCTCTGTGTCTGGGCAGCGCCCGGCACGACGGGGCCCCGATCTCGGTCGCTCTGTGTCTGGGCAGCGCCCGGCACGACGGGGCCCCGATCTCGGTCGCTCTGTGTCTGGGCAGCGCCCGGCACGACGGGGCCCCGTTCTCGGCCGCTCTGTGTCTGGGCAGCGCCCGGCACGACGGGGCCCCGATCTCGGTCGCTCTGTGTCTGGGCAGCGCCCGGCACGACGGGGCCCCGATCTCGGTCGCTCTGTGTCTGGGCAGCGCCCGGCACGACGGGGCCCCGATCTCGGTCGCTCTGTGTCTGGGCAGCGCCCGGCACGACGGGGCCCCGTTCTCGGTCGCTCTGTGTCTGGGCAGCGCCCGGCACGACGGGGCCCCGATCTCGGTCGCTCTGTGTCTGGGCAGCGCCCGGCACGACGGGGCCCCGTTCTCGGTCGCTCTGTGTCTGGGCAGCGCCCGGCACGACGGGGCCCCGTTCTCGGTCGCTCTGTGTCTGGGCAGCGCCCGGCACGACGGGGCCCCGATCTCGGTCGCTCTGTGTCTGGGCAGCGCCCGGCACACCAATGTTCAGACTCCTACAGCTCGGTCATTGTCTGGAGCTCCATTGATTTCAGCATAGCACTGCTCATTGACAACAGCTGGGGACCTGGCCTGCACATGTCTGCAGCTGGAACACATCTGCCCTTAGACACACTTCCCTGCAGTGAGATTTTCCCTGAGCTAAAAAGCGTGGATCCATTGCTGAAGCCAGTTTTGCCAGCCTAACCGATGAGTGTGTGTTCTGGGTCCTTCTCTGTGCTGACCTGCGGAGGGTGCGAGTGGTGACAGCTCCAGCCACAGAGCGTTGGTGCTTTCGCCCAATTCGTCACAGCTCCCGCTTTGAGCGGCGGAGGGCCCTGGCGTGTCAGCCCAGAGCGCTGGCCATCAGGCAGAGGGGGATGGTGGCCTTTGAAGGGAATTTGTTCATTGCAGATGGGGCTTTACAAGCAACCTCCAAAGGGGCGAAATTAACGAGGCCCGTGCTAGCAATCCAGGCCTCATGTCTGGAGTGAGGCGAGACTGCTTTGTCTGGAGATCCAACCAGCTCGTCAGTGCAGCCAGAGACTTTCCACAACAGCCTCCCCAAACCTCTTGCTTTCCAGTCCCCGTCCCCAGCCTCTCTTTCTCAAACCGCACCAGGCTGGGGGATGGGAGGGCGCAGGCCGTGACACAGGCTGGAAGAGCCTATGCCTTGGACAGGCGCCAAGGGGAAGCGAGCGCCACGGGGGGCTTTTATTTGGGCTGTTTCGAGGCTCTGGGTTGCTTTTGAACTCAAACATCTTGGGAGGAAAGACAGTTCGAGATGCCCGGAGCCTTTTGCAGGTTGCCTCTCCCAGCCTGGCCTTTAGCACGGAGCTGGAGCCTTTGCCACGGGCCCGGAGATGGCCTCCTTCTCTGGCTCCCGCCTCCACCTCCCGGCTGCGCTTGCTCGTGACCACGGCCCAGTGAGCTGCCAGGCAGAACTAACTCATTTAGTCTATTGCGAGCAGGGAGCTGAGATTCTAATCTGGTCTGCAGGGAGTCTGGTGCACGGGGTGGGGGGTGTACGCTGGGGAGCCTTGCATGGGAGAGCCTTTCACAGCACGCACGGGGGAGTGTTGCCCTGGGGATTGCGGCATTGCGGGGGGCGGCATGCGCTCCGTCTTCTCCGTGCCCAGTGCTCCTCCCCCACTTTGTACTCCTCTCCCTGTTCCCTGCAGCCCCATTGGGACTCAGGGATCCCTTACTGGTCTGAAGCCCTGGGGGTGGCAGCCATAAAAAGCAGGAGTCCCCCTAAAGTGTAAGGCAGCCTGGCCAGTTAGTGGGGCTCCATCTCCCCACAGCATCTCAAGCACTAATTGAAGTTAAGCTCCCCATAGAAATGCTAAGAATGATTATTAATTAATTAATCCACGCTGTGGGAAGCCGGCAGATGTATGTGTCTGTCCAGCTAATCCCCATTGAGATCTAGGTACTGGACATGCTCTTGATCACCAGCTGCGGATCCACCCCTGTTAATTAGCGTCATCCTCATTCCACAGATGGGGGAACTGGGGCGCGGAGGGGGAAAGTGAGTGGGCCACGGCCATGGTGGGAGTCGGGGGGAGCTGAGACTAGATCGCAGGAGTCCTGACTCCCAGTCCCCTGCCCTCACCACTGGAACACACTCTCTTTCCAGAGCTGGGAAGGGAACCCAGGCGTCCTGACCCCCGCGCCCCGCCCCCCCCGCTCTAACCACTAGACTTTACTCCCCTCCTAGACCCAGGAAAGGAACCCAGGGGTCCTGACTCTCCTTGTTTGCAGCTCAGCTGGCCAGCAGAAGAGCTGGATTTCTCAGAGACTGAGACAGACCTGACAAGGCTGCACTTACCCCAAGCCGCACTAGTCAGAGTCCGGATCAGTGCACACTATGACCCGACCAGTGTGTGTGCTCGGCTGATGCAGGGAGTGGCCAGGACTAAAGAAATCTGATCGGCTGAGGTCCACACAACTGGTGGGCGTGTATCATCTGTCCCACTCCCGAATAAACACCCTCCTGTGCAGGCGTGGGGACAGTTGGGGGCATATAAACAACCCTCCGCCCCCTAACTCACCCAGAAGCAGCCATGGCAACCCACACATACAGCCTGTCCATCCTCCCAGCACCCGGATTTTTCCGGACACTGGCTGCATTGTATTGCGCAGTCCCCAGCTTGACGTGACATCCACCGCCAGCCAGGACCCGCTGGGACAGTGGGCACTGGAGGGATGCCCCTCCCCGGCGGCGATCAGTCATTGGGCATGGAGCTGCTGATGAGAAGTGCAAAGAAAAACCTGTCCAGCGTGTCGCTCCAGAGCCAGGGTGGGTGGAAGCAGGGTGTCAGGTGGTTCTCAGCTTGGCTTGTGCACCACGCCAAGCTTCGCTCCTCCTGGAGGACGCCAGACGGGCCGTGCCCCAGGGGGAGCACTGGGGCGGGCAGCACTGGGACCGTGACCGGCTGTGGGTTTCTTAGTGGGGAGGCAGCGAGTGGACTTGCTACAGCATGACCTGGGGACAGGTTCCCATTGGGAAGCCAGAGAGCGGTTGGCAAGAGGCCAGGCCTGCCGACGTAGATCGTTTAGTGGAGAAGATGGGTGGCGGAGGGGTTAGTGTACCAGCCTGCCTGTAGCGAGACCTGGTTTCAACTCCCACCGCTGCCTCTGTGACCTTGGGCAAATCAATTAGGCCCAGATCCTCAAGGATATTTAGCAAAAAGAAAAGGAGGACTTGTGGCACCTTACAGACTAACAAATTTATTTGAGCATAAGCTTTCGTGAGCTACAGCTCACTTCAGATGCATCCGATGAAGTGAGCTGTAGCTCACGAAAGCTTATGCTCAAATAAATTGGTTAGTCTCTAAGGTGCCACAAGTCCTCCTTTTCTTTTTGCGAATACAGACTAACATGGCTGTTACTCTGAAACCTGTCATTATGCAAGGATATGTAGGTAACTAACTACCCCTGAAATCTGGGACTTAGGCCAGGTCTACACTGCAGACCTATATTGGTATAACTATGTCACTCAGGAGCCACATCTAGCTGTGGGTGGAGCCTGGGATTTGGGGGCGGAGTTAGATTCCCAGCCTGCCATTCTGGAAAAGGCCTCTTTACCTGGAAGGTTCTCAAGGCAGAACGACCTACCCCTCCAGATACACAGTGCACGGCGTGGAAAGGGCATCTCTGGTCGGTTAAGATGGGAAACTGGGCAGAGGAGTGTGGAATGTAGGATCATTGGGGGCTAAGCCCATCCAGTGCCCCCACTGATGTACTGTGGGGTGCAACACCACCTGCTGCCACTGAAGGTCTGGTAGGGCTGGAGCAGCTGCAGTAGACCCAGCTGCCACCAGAGAATGCCGGAAGGAGACATCGCAGAGCATGGAATGTAGGGTTCAACGGGACCGTTGGAGTTCAGCCCCCACAAACTCAGAGCCCTGTGCCTCTGGCCCCCACTGATCCTGCAGCCACGCTGGTTGAGAAGCAGCTGCTGCTGCCCCTTATCAAGCAAAAGCTGGTGTCGGCTGGATCCGTCTAGATGGCCAGTGGTGCGTTTGTTGCATAAACCCCCACACCTGCGTGTGCCGGGCTGAAAACGCGGGGGTGTCTCCCAGCTGTCTGGAGCTGCATCAAGGGGGGCACCGAGCCAGCCAGTCTGACGCCGAGCCGCCTAGGACCAGTGCTTCCAGCTCAGGGGAGTGAGATATGGAGCCGCTTGGCTCTAGGGTGCGAACAGCAAACGCCCGAGCCGGCGGCCGGTGGGTGGTCTGCATGCAATGAGCCAGGTGGGATGAGGAAAGCTTGCCCCGGCCATCCCCATGCTGTGCTTGTTCTGGGGCTAGAGAGGGGATTTCTGTCTCCTGAGGCCCTGTCCGTCAAGCCAGCAGGAGAAAGCTGGATGGGGTCGGGGAGAGCTCTGTGACTGGGGGCTTCTACCAGGCATGTGTCCACGCACAGTTCCTCTGGGTGGCGTCCACAGACGCCCTTTCGGGGCAGCGGGCACTCTGCTCGGTGTACCCTTCTGGGTCCCTCATTTTGACCCTATTCCCTGCACTCCCATCCCTCTACTTTTTTTTTGTCCCCCATGCTCAGTTGTCATCTGGGTCCTGTGGCCCCTCCCACACCTGAGGAGTGCGGGGCCTTTTGGTCCAGTGGGCCCGGCCCACCATCTCAGTCATCAAACAGTCTGGGGAGAATGGATGGCCTTGTGATAGAGCCCTGGGCCAGGGCTCTGGGGACTAGGGTTTGATTCCCTGTTCTGCCATAGACTTCCTGGGTGAGGTCCTTAACTACTTCATGCCTCAGTTTTCCACCTGTAAAATGTGGATGGTATTTCCCAGGCTGAATTCACTTCTCTTTATTCCCCACCTGGGGTTAAACAGATCAGTGGCTATGGGGTGGAGGCCAAAGCAGAATAATCTCAAGCAGGTAGGAATCCTGGGCCATTTTTCCAACCTCCGGGGAAGGAGCCCGGAGGCCCTGGGTGACTCAGCTGGGCTCCTTGCTGCCAGACTGCATTCCTAGCAGAAATTCCTTCCTTGTCAAACAAGATCAAACAATTCCTGCCTCAGAGGAGAAAGGGGGAATAAGTAACAAAACCACTGAGGAGGGCGGATCAGATGGGCCCAGAGCCGCTTACACAACATGGCAAAGGCTTCCGTACCTGCCAGCACCTGACTCCTGGCTCTGATGCCTGGAGTGCTGTGGGGCAGTCGCTGCTGGAGGGCAGAGAGCAAAGTCCAGCGCTGGGTTCCAAAGCTCTTGCCGTGGGGGGGGAGGTATTTGGAACTGGGGGTGGAGAGGAGGAGTTGGGAACTCGGAATCCCCCCCAAAGTTAGAGGGGTTAAATCCTGGGTTTGGGGTTCATCTCTACACTCGGGGTGAGGAATCTTATCTTATCCCTACACATGCCTGTCTGCCTAGCTAGGGCTTGGATGTGCTGCCCATCCCCGTGGCATCTGACTCCCCAGCCGAAGTCGCCCCCCCAGCTCTTTTGTCCCAAAGGGTATTTGCTGCTGTCAAGCGTCCCCTGAACTCTTCTGTTGGCATCTGCTCTCCCTTCCCAGCCCCACACCTGAGCAGAGCCCCCTCCCCAGCCCACCTGCTGCAGCCCCACAAAGAGCCCCATCTCCCCTACTTCCCTGGCCTGACTCCCCACTTATTCCCCCCAGCCTCAGCCTTTTCCCTCCCCTGCATCTCCTCACCCCTCTGCACCTGTCTCCTTCCCCCCAGTGCTGCCCCCCAACATGCCTTGTCTCCCCGCCCCCCCCGCTCCTGAGCAATGCTGTCCCCTCCTGGAGAAGGGCTGTATTGCAGCTGCTCAGGTCCAGGGGAGGGACCTAGGGAGAGGGAAGGGGCAGGAAGTCTTGGCTGCCGGCTTAGCAGCCCTGGTAGCCAGAAAGCCGGGCACATGCCCGCAGCCCAGCTGGGGAGCAATAGTGCAGCTGGGCTGAGTATCAGGCAACTGCAGGGGGCAGGCCTAAGGCTGACGCTCCCTGTCCTGGCAAGTGGGCACTGCTGGGCCCTTGGGACTTGGGGGGTGTGTGTGTGTGTCCATGCATGTGTCATTGCGTGTGCGTGCAGGGCTGGCCCTAGATCACATGGCGCCCCAGGTGAGGAGCGTCTTTGATGCCCCCTCCCATTTGTTAAACCTTTGAATACCTTCTTTCTGATTGCGTTTGTAGCCCATGTCACGACGCTGAAGCACGATTTGCCTGTGTGATTTATCCCTGTCATATAAGCTGACCAATTTGCGCATTGGGATCTGTACAGCTGTATTTATTCGTGCCGGACATAAGCAAATAACAAAAAATTAGTTTCCTCTAAGCTTATGGAAACCTTTTAAGAATAACTGAAATGTACAGGGCAGGCCTGACAACATTCTAGGTTAGTGAAAAATGAAGCCACGTACGGAATACCGGAAACGCTTTACTTCAGACGTTCTATTTTGCCTTTTGTTGCTAGCCACAAAACCAGCCCCCCGAGCCTGGCGCCCCCCGAGTCCAGCAACCAGGCAGTCGCCTGCCCCTAAATCTGGCCCTGCCTGCGTGTGCCTGAGTGTGTCTGTGTGTGAGCTTGCACGCGTGCGTGCGCCCAGCCTGCCTACCTCTCGCACGCTGCTCCTGGGCCTCGTGAGCAAGTGCAGAGATGCTAATGGAGGGGTGGCCTGGGCAGCACAGGTTGGGAAGGGATCCCGGCAGTGGAGGAGGTGGGCGGTGTGGGGATCACTAGCCTAACCTGAAGATTACTTTAGATAAGCTATTACCAGCAGGACAGTGGGGTGGGAGGAGGTATTGTTTCATATTCTCTGTGTATATATAAAGTCTGCTGCAGTTTCCACGGTATGCATCTGATGAAGTGAGCTGTAGCTCACGAAAGCTCATGCTCAAATAAATTGGTTAGTCTCTAAGGTGCCACAAGTCCTCCTTTTCTTTTTGCGAATACAGACTAACACGGCTGTTACTCTGAAACCTAGGAAACACAGGACTCTCTAGCCTGGATTGGATCAATGGGCCCATCTAGCCCAGCATCCTGTCTTCAACAGTGGCCAATACCAGATGCTTCTGAGCAAGGAGCAAGAACCCTGCAGCGCTGGGATAATCTGCCCCCCAGGGAAAGTCCCTGGCTGATCCCAAGGAGCTAGAGGTTAGTTTATGCCCCTAAGAAGAGAGGTTTACAGCTTTTCCAGCACCTTTCATTCCTCCCCCCTGGAGATTTTCATTACCCACATCCGTGTCTGAGCCGTTCTGGAATCCCTCTAAGCTCTTAGCCTTGATGCTATCATGTG
The DNA here is from genome assembly GCF_965152235.1 of Eretmochelys imbricata. NCBI lineage: Eukaryota > Metazoa > Chordata > Testudines > Cheloniidae > Eretmochelys > Eretmochelys imbricata. The sequence continues at coordinate 8,142,790 of NC_135595.1, read as the reverse complement.
GAAGTGAGTTCCGCTGACTAATGGCAGGTTGCATGGAAAAAGTAGTCATTGCGTCCCACTGTAATGCAGCAATGGAGTCGGGAGTGCCTGGCTGCCAGGGCCCCACCCTGTGCTCTTCACAGACCCAGAGCTCCCATCGGCAGCAGTGGGAGCTTCCGGCATACAGGCTCCATCCCCAAGATTGGAATAAACACCTGGGGCCAGTGAGCCAGATCCTCTTGCCAGTCAAACTGCCTCTGATGCAGAGATTCTGTGGGCTGGACAGGGGCCAAGCAGCTTTGAAGACAGATACTGCTGCAGGATCTCTCAGGCTGTGGACAGGTTCCTGGTACCGGAGGTCCGAGGGACTAACTGCCTGGCAAAGCCAGCTGGGGAGGGAGGGAAGCTGCTGTACCACACCCTGAGTTGGCCAGATTTTATTGACTGAATTTCCTGGTGCAATATGAGGCCACACTGTCCCCTGGAGTTTAGACTCTTGCATGATTCAATTTTAGAGGGTAGATTATTATTGCTTGATGCTATAGATCTGCAGTAAATAGGCCAGTTCTCTCAACATCCCGCCGTTCACACCCCCTCCCTCTCTCTCTCTCTGCTTTCTCCCAGACGGCCTGGCATAGCTTCCTTATTGCTCTCTGCCCGTCCCACCTTTGTCTGAACGGCAGTGAGGGCTATTATTATTATTGTTATTTATTAGGTGTATTATGGTAGTGTCCAAGAGCCCCAGTCACTGAACCCAGGACCCCCACAGTGCTAGGGGCTGTACAGACTGAACAAAAAGACTGCCGCGAGCCAAACAGTTAATAAGCGAAAGATGAGAGCATGGTAGAGGGAGGCAGGACTCCTGAGTTCTAATCCTAATGCTGTGTGACCCCCTGGCATCTCATTTCTGTGCTCCGTGACTCAGTTCCGCCTCCCCCTAAAATGGCGGTACAGACCTCCCTTTGCCCAGAGAGTGGAGATCCCAGGATGAAAAGCACAAGATGTTTATTATCTGATCTGATTATAAATCTGTTCTGGGAAGCTGGGCAATGCCAAAGGAGAGAGGCTCGTCAGAGGAGGGAACTGCTAATTGTTCGGCATGTTACCCTGTTGCGCCAGGCCTGTTCGTGGCTGAACAGAGAAAAATATAGTCCCGGCAGATATTGGGCAAACTTCCTTCACACAGCTGTGCCGATGCTCCTCAGTCCCGACCCGCAGCCCTGGGCTTCCCCCGACCCCCACTCTGCTGATGCCCCTCAATTCCAACCTGCAGCTGCTGCCCTGACGCCCTGAGCTAGCCCAAAACAGCTTTCCCGATGCCTCTTAATTCTGACCTACAGGCCTCCCATCACCCGCTATTCTGCCCCCCAACCCCAGCTCTTCCGATACCCTGCATCATGACTTGCATTCAATCATAACACACCCCCTGGTATTCGAGAGTCCTTTCTCTAATTTCTATTCTTCACGTATGCAGGTTTTGTTGTTGACTCTGCTACTTGACTTGTTTCCCCACCTATAAAACTGGGATCACAGCTCTTCTCAGAGACGCAAGGGGTCTAATTCCTTAGTGTCTGGGAAATTTTTGAGATTTTCCAATAGAAGGTGTGAGAGAAATGCAAAGTACCATTATTATTTTGGTAAGAAAATCTGTCCATGTAGGTGCTGTTGCAGGGCTAGCCTCTGGGAACTTTATAGAAAGAGGGGGAATAGCATGTGGATTCTTCTCCCAAAGCCAATGCCCCTACCACCTGAGCTAAAGGAGAATCTCCATTTATGTATAGGGCATATGACACACAATTGAGTTGTTTCAATTCCATCCAGGAGAGGGCAGCTCTCCTTCAATATCTCTCACAAACTCTGCAGTCCATTACAATATTATTAATTTAATTGGTCGTTACTTAAACTCCATTTCCCAGCAGGCTATGATCCCCATTGCTTTAGCCTTAATATTTCTCAGTACTTACAGTGCTTTTCTCTTTCAAAGCCTTGTGCATTCATTAGCTTTTAATCCACCTATTAACAAACCACACTTCTCGACCTGAATTGGAGAGGAGCGGGTTGCATTGTTGAAGGCACTCCGTACATAATCCTCAGCTGTGAGTATGCAATTTTTCCAGGGACGCGAAGCAGATCACTGCTCCTGCTCCTAATTATTATTTTTCTTATCAATAATAATAATGCTGATCGCCTTTCCGCTTCATATTGCCAAGGTGCAGCAGATGGCAGCAGAGTAAACAGAGAGATGTTTGTATTGCAAGCGTTTGCTCGGCAGTGACTCAGCAGCGCTGTAGGTCTGGTAAATTAGTTCTCCCCAGCTGGGCTTTTCAAGGCTCATGGGCCCTCCTGGCCTAATGACAACAAAAGCTAAAACCTCGGACTGTAAAGCCCTACCCAGTTCAGGAGCGCAGCTCTTGGCTTTCATTCCGTGAGATGAGCCAAACAGGATGAGTTTCGGGAAAGACTCAGGTCCTGATCACACAGCTGGAGTCAGATGGGCAGGGCCCAGAGCGGCACCAAGTTCTAAGAAGTCAACGTAGATCGAAGCCCAAGTGTCAAACGACTAAATAAATTTAATTTAAATCTCTTTTATTCTGAGTTCTATTGCCCGCTCTGCCACTGGTGACCTTGGGCACGTCATGTCCCTGCTCTGTGCCTCAGTTTCCCCAACTGTACAATGGGGATAATGAAACCTACCTCCTTTCTAAGAGACTGTGAGATCTGGGAATGAGAAGTGCTGGATAAGAGCTAGCTAATAATCATTTCAATATATGATATAATGATACAATTATTATTATAAATCGCATACACTCTATTCGGAAGAACACATTTTTCCTCAGTACGAAAACCAGCCATACTCTTTGGGCCTTTTGGCGAACACCGTTCAAAAAATGGATGGTCTGGAGCCTGGGATAAAATGTTATCAAAGCATCAGCTAATGCTGATTGTTAATTAACTGTTACTCATAATTAATGGTGCGATCATGCTTGTATTGTTTAGCGTGCACGCCCTCTTGTTGGTTTGGTATAATCTCATCTTGATTTCACTTGCTTACGAATTTGTTTGCAGGCCAGCAGCCTGCAAAGGCAGGCGAGGGGCGATTGCAGATAGATGGTCTGGAACAGACATGCAGGGAAGGGGCTCAAATTTTCAAACGTTCTTAAGCAGGGGTTCTCAAACTGGGGGTCGTGACCCCCTCAGCGAGTTGTGAGGTTATTACATGGGGGAGGTCACGAGCTCTCAGCCTCCACCCCAAACCCCGCTTTGCCTCCAGCATTTATAATGGTGTTAAATATATAAAAATGTGTTTTTAATTGATAAGGGGGGGTTGCACTCAGAGGCTTTCTGTGTGAAAAGGGTCACCAGTACAAAAGTTTGAGAACCCCTGTTCTTAAGTAATTTAGGAGCCCAGATCCCACTGGCTTTCCTTGAGGCTGACGCTCTGGAATTGCTTGACTATTTTAACCAGTGTTCCTATCCGGGGCAGGATTTAAGGAAAGGTTGAAAGAACTGGACATGTTTAGTCTAGAGAGGAGAAGACTGAGGGGCGACCTGATAGTCTTCAAATATGTTAAGGGCTGTTATAAAGAGGATGGGGATCATCCAGAGCCGTCCCTAGGGTACAACGAATCGGGGCAGCCGACCTGGGCCCCATGATTTGGGGGGCCCCGCGGCAGCCACCCCAAATTACCATACCCTAGGGACAGCTCTGTGTGCCTGTCATGCGGGGGCACTAAGCCGGCCCAGAGGGATGGGGTTAGGGTGCGGGGGCCAGGCTGGCCCAGGGGGTTAGTGAGGGGCCTGGCACCAGCAGCAGTGACCCCAGCCTGCCCCGCTCCAGCCCACCCCGCTGGCTCCCGGCGTCGCGCGTGGGATGAGGCGGAAGCTGGAAAGAGGCGGGGCAGGAGCGGAGCAGGGGCGGGACACGGGATTGGGGGAAGGGGTGGAGGGGGTGGGGTTTTCCTGGGCTCTGCACCCCCCGGGGACGGCCCTGGGATCATCAACTCTTCTCTGTGTCCACTGGAGGTGGGACAAGAAGTAATGGGCTCAATCTGCAGCAAGGGAGATTTAGGTTAGAGATTAGCGGAAACGGTTTAACTGTAAGGACAGTTTAGCATTGAAACAGGCTACCAAGGAAATCCCCGTCACAGGAGGGTTTTAAGAACAGGTTGGACAAACACCCATCAGGGATGGCCTAGGTTTATTTAGCCCTGCCTCAGCGCAGGGGGCTGGACTAGATGACCTCTGGAGGTCCCTTCCAGCCAGACATTTCTCTGATTCTCCATGTCTAACTTGGAGCACGTGCTTACGTCCCACGTGCGTGCGAGCACTGGCCTGCATAGGGATAATTTCCTGAGTCGGGCCCTGGGAGACTCAGCGGATGACCTGACTCTGCTCTCATTTGACCACCTGGGGAAGTTTGCCCAGTGACTTCAGTGGCAGCAGAACAGCAGCTGAAACGGGGCGAAGGCTCCGTTCCTGCTCAGATCACTGCAGGATCGGGGCCACAGGAGGGCGGGGGGAGAGGGTAAGAATGTCGCAACCTCTGCTGAGGCCGCGTAGAGGAAACGCTCAGGGGAATGTGTTTCGGGCCAGAGAAGTGACTGTGCAAAACACTGGCCCCGCTTACTCAACCTGCTCCCTGCGTGTCTCTGAGTCACATCCCCTGACCCTGGCAACTCGGCCCTCCTGCTCCCTGCCAGCCAGGGGGGTGTACTCTGGGCCCACTGAATTGCCAGCTGCAGTGGCATTGTGCCCAGGGGTGGTGGAAGGAGCCAGCTGGAGTTTGAGATCTTGGGGGTGCAGTTTAGGGGGGTGTTTCTCTAGACGTCAATGGCCTGGCAGTGACTACGAGCCCTAGCATTCTGGGCTTCTGTTTTACTGCAACAGCACCCTGAGATCAGGGGCCCTAAGTCCTGCTTGTCCTCCCCCCTGCACCCCTGTTCCCCACCCCTGCAAGAGGTTACTCCAAAGACACAGACAGGAATGGAAGCAAAGAAGTGGAGAGTGCCAAGCTCTTTGCATAGCCCTTTAAGAGCCACCCAAGGAAAGCGGGGTTAGAACAGGGGTCTGGGCATCAGGAGTCCTGGGTTCTGTCCCCAGCTCTGGGAGGGGAGTTGGGTCTAGTGGTTAGAAGAGCAGGCAGGCAGACTGCGGGGTTCTATCCCCAGCTCTGGGAAGGGAGTGAGGTTTAGTGATTAGAGAAGGGGGGTGGACCAGGACTCCTGGGTTCTCTTTCCCAGGGGGACCCACCACGCACACTGCCTAGTGCATGACAGATGCGCAGAGAAGCAGAACGATCAGTGTCCCCAACTTGCATCAGGGGCTCTAACTGTATAGGGTGTGATGGGAACTAGTGGGAAACATATGGCCTGTAATCCCATCCTGCCCTAGCCTGACTCACAGGGGCTTTCCGGCAGTGACACGTTCCAGCAGGAACAAAAGATTTAATTCCTTCTCTGGGTAAGCAGAATCCTGCGTGGTCCCAGACTTGTTACAGTCCCATCAGCACCATTCTACAGATGGTGACACCGAGGCACAGGGCAGGGACCAGACTTGCCTAAAGTTGCACAGACAGTGCTGGGAATAGATCCCAGGAGCCCAGACTCTCAGGCCCCTGTTCTAACTACTAGACGCTGCTTTCTCCCAGCAGTGGGCGTAGAACTGAGTCACAGTTCCCTGCTGTAAACACTAGACACCACTCCCCTCCCAGAACTGGGAAAGAGAACCCAGGAGTCCTGCACGCTAGAGGCTTGGCTCTTTGAATCATACTGCAGCAGCACCTGGTTCAATCCTGGTGTGTTGGCCAAGAGGGTGGCTGGCATGCATTCTTCTGCATGGGGCCCGGACGGTGTCGTGGCGCCAGGGGCTCTGGTGGGTGTCCAGGTTGCAGAGAGTGAGATGGCCAGGGCTAACCTGATGGACGGTTATGAAAATCACGACAGGGACCTTCCCCCCCGCTTCCAGGCTGGTATGTTTACAGTGATCGGGGTTGCTAGGCGGATAGGATTCCTTGTTCTGTACCAGCTAAAGCTGCATCAGGGTGTGTTTCTGCATTCCTAGGCAAGGCATCCCACGGCCAGTGCTGTGCATCACGGATCCGTTTTTTTGTAGTGTAGACATACCCTTAAACCCACTATGGATTTGGTGGAAGGTAATTATGCATCTTGGTATTAATAATTAGCATTCTCTGAACGGCACTCAAAGTTGGACAGACAGACAGGCTCAGCGACGAGTCTAGGTATTGATCCTGCAGTTGGGCCCCCTGCCCGCATGTGCAATCCCATGGGGCAGCAGGATCGGGGCCTCAACAGACCCTTTTCACACCATGGGGCAGATTTCCAAGGGCTCACCACCCACAGTTGGGGCCGGGACCCAGGGTTTTCTAAACACTTCCACTCCCATTCGGCTAGCAGAACAAGTGCCCCAAATTTCCAGCCCGGCACCCAAAAGGGTCACTTTTGGTGAGCGTCTCGGCACCCAGGCTGCTTCTGGAAAGCAGGTCCCTAGTACTGTGGGGAGCTGGGCTCTCTGGGAAAAGGGATGACCGTATAGCTGTATTTAAGGTACTTACAGGGCTCCTCCCACTACCAGAGCATCTGAGCGCCTCACACCCACCCTGTGAAATAGGGAAGTGCTATTATGGACCCCACTTACAGATGGGGGAACTGAGGCTCTAATCCTCAAAGGTTTGGTCCCCAGTCATTTGCCCAAGGAGCCTGGGTAGAGTAAGGAATTGCACTTAGGTTTGCCAAGTCCTAGGCTAGTGGGCTAACCATTAGGCTGTCCTTACTCTCTGGGGAAGGGTTTGTTTGACTGCTGTCATGCCGCACTCTCTTAGGTCTGACCTGGCCCCCACCACCCTAGTATCTGAGCACGTAACAGTCTTTAATGTATTTATCCTTACACCACCCCCATGAGACAAGGTAGTTCACTTATCACCATTGTACAGATGAGGAAACTGAGGCTAAGTGACTGGCCCAAGATCACACAGAGAGCCTGTGGCAGAGCAGATACTTGACCCCAGGTCTCTGGCTAGTGCTCTGATCACTGCAGCAAATCTCCCACCCTGCCTTCTCCCCCAGTGTCACGGCTCCATGCCCCCATGTTTAACACACCATGTATTCGCTCCCGCCATTTCTAAGCCTTACCCATTAACTCTTTAGTTGCTGTTTTATGGATGACTGGACACATACACACATCCCTCCCTGACACTCGGGGATGCTTCGCCCACCCTACTGAGGGGGCAGAAACCTCCATCCCTCTCAGGGTAGATCTAGAGTGCAAAGAAAAGACCCCTAGCAGCAACCCTCAGAGTGAGGGTCAACTGACTTGGGCTCATACTAGGGGGCTGAAAATAGCAGTGTAGCTGTTTGTGCTTGAGCTGGAGACCCTCCCTCCTCACTGGGTCTCCAGCCCAATTCTCTACACTGCTATTTCTAGCCCTGTAGTGCCAGCCCAAGTCAGTTGACCCAGGCTCTGACACTTGCTGCCGGGGGTCTTCTATGGCAGGGTAGCCATTCCCTAAGTCTTCTGGCCCTGGAGTACTCCCTGCAGCTGCCAATTGGGTGTCTCTGCAAATCACAGAACTAAGACCGGTCAGTGATACACCCTCCCCACCCCCAAACGCACACTTCTCCATTTGGTCTGAGCAGGCTTGCTGCCAGAGCTGCAGCAAACCTGTCTGCTCAGCAGAAAGGCATCTGACTCACCACCGTGGACCCACCGTGTGCGTTAGAGGCCTCCTAGTCCGGTTGGCTGTGCCACACATCCATGAAGAGTGGGTGCTCCACAGGCGGGTGCTGCAGTCTATTGGATGACTGGAAGGAGGACCCTTCAGCCCCCAACGGCGAGTTCGTGGGGTCACTTTCTGGGGCTAAAGGAAGAGGACTTAGACTTACAGTGCACTGGAGTGGGGCTCAAGTGACTCAAATTCAATTCCTAGCTCTGCTGGTGACCTCAGTTTCTCCATCTGTAAAATGGGGACAATGACACTGACCTTCTTCATAAAGCACGTTTTGATCTACGGATGCAAAGAGCTCGGGATTTGACTCTGTTGACAGCATTGACAGGACAGCAACTGGTGCGAATTGTGGTGCATTGAAAACTGTGTTAATTGTAAACTGTCACTTTAAATTCTCAGGGGGCCTTCCTGGTTTTGCTAGCAGGCTAGGGGGCTCTGTAGGGAAGCGTGTGATATGGGCCTAACAGCAGTCAGTGTCAGTCTGCAAAGAGCCATGCAAGAGAAAGATTGGGTAAGGTGTGCCTCGCTGCCTTAGGGAGCAGCCTGCTTTGTCTCTCTCTGGTTTTGGTTCTTGTGTGTTAAGGTCTGGAGTTTAAGAAATAAAGTCGTGTTATGCTGCAACCTTCCAGCAAGAGTATTGATGTTTTCATCTAATGCCCAAATCAATGGACTCTCCTTCCTTCTTGCGATGTTGGGTAAAGGAAGTTGGCAGCTCATAGCTCGGTCAGAACAACGGAGCACCAAGGACCGAAGCAGCATTCCTGACCTCATGTTCCGAGGCGCTCTGTTTGTCTACTCCTCTTTGGACTCACTCCATAGCTACCTACACAAAACCCTGGCCGAGTGCCATCGGGAGCTTTATTAAAAGCTCTGGGTTGGTGTCCCTTGCCAGCACCTTGTTGCCTCTTAAATCCAGACTCAAGGGCCATTTTTCTATGGGAGCACCTACTACTTCTCCCCCTGATAACAGGGGGTTCCTATGTCTGGTTTTGGCCAACTTCAGGTTTAATCTTGTAGCCAGGCAAGATTCTTTGTTTTCCCACTACCAGCCAGGGTTGCACTGTCTACCTGTCAGATCCTTTGTGTTTAACACCAACACCCAGATTTCACAGGAGAACTCTGTGCCTTGGCAGGAGTTAATGAGAATGTATTTTAGCTGGTTCCAGGCGGGGTTTGTCAGACCTGCCGCTGTAGCAATGGGATAGGGTGTGTGCAGTTGCCCTCTTGAGTTTGCAAATACAGTTGATGTGCCTCAGTGTTTCTCCAGCCTCTGATACGCCAAAAAATAAGCCAAGCTGGGTTCTCACCCAAGCATCAGGAACTGTGGTGCAACATTGTGCTTTGTGTCCCTGGAGATAAGCACCAAGAAAGCAGCAAAGAGATTTCCCCCTCCCTATTGACTGGCACTGCAAAAGCCATAATACAGATTCTCACTGGGTGCTCACTGTACTACCACTGGACATCCTGGTACACTGAGGGTGGGACTGCTGACTCTCAAGCTATAATGGCCCCCAGAGACTTTCCACTACACGCTTCCTCTTCTCGGTCTCTCTCACCTGCCACTCTTGCATCATGTTGATGACATGCTCAAGCCGTGTGTCTCCTCCAGGCAGTGCAACAGCACCCACAGAGAAGCAGCTCAAAGGAGCACTCTAAAAAGCTAATGCATCAGGTGACACAGAGATGGGGTCTGAGGGCTAGAGTCCTTCACATCAGCCAGACTTACTGGCAGGACTTCCCCAGCGGCTCTTGCCAGCTCCAGGGGCAGAGTTAAAGTTGCGAGGCAGGGCTGGTGTGCATCTCGGTATTTCCTAGTTTTCAGAGGTTTAAGTAAGGGGGCCCCTCAACGTTCTGGAAAGGCAAGAGGCTGGCCAGACAACACTCCAATAACAAAGTTTTGGGGCAGTGAATTTCCCTAGTAGTTTGGGGGAAGTGGGAGGAGTGAGGGCACACTATTGAGGGGCGCAAGGAGGCTTCCTGGGAGCACCTCACTGCCACTCAGCTACCAGCTCTGCCCTCCTCCTTGGGGCAGGGATGGGCCAGTAAGGCTGGAGTGGCTCTGGGGAGGAAGGAAGGTGGTATGCAATGGGCTCTGAGCAGCACATCGACCATTGGCAGGCAGCCAGGGAGAGTGGAGGGGATCCCTAGCTGCTACACCCCCCGCTGGGGGCAAGTGTATTGGGAGGGGCTTCTGCATAACCCTCTGTAGGCTCATCTCTCTATTGATCCCCACATGTATCTATCGATCCTCATACACCTCATCTCTCGATTGATCCCTGTATCCATCTCTCTATTGATCCCCACATGTATCTATTAATCCTCATACACCTCATCTCTCTATTGAGCCCTGTATCCGTCTCTCTATTGATCACTGTATCTATTAATCCTCATACACCTCATCTCTTTATTAATCCCTGTACAGTATTTGGCCTGCTAAACCCAGGGTTGTGAGTTCAATCCTTGAGTGGGCCATTTGGGATCTGGGGCAAAAACTGGGGATTGGTCCTGCTTTGAGCAGGGGGTTGGACTAGATGACCTCCTGAGGTCCCTTCCAACCCTAATAGTCTATGATTCTATGATCCTCAGACACCTCATCTATTGATCCCTGTATCTATCGATCCTCAGATCTCATCTCTCTATTGAGCCCTGTATCCGTCTCTCTATTGATCCCCACATGTATCTATTGATCCCTGTATCCATCTCTCGATTGATCCCCACATTTATCTATTAATCCTCATACACTTCATCTCTCTATTGATCCCTGTATCCATCTCTCTATTGATCCCCACATGTATCTATTAATCCTCATACACCTCATCTCTCTATTGAGCCCTGTATCCATCTCTCTATTGATCCCCACATGTATCTATTAATCCTCATACACCTCATCTCTCTATTGAGCCCTGTATCCATCTCTCTATTGATCACTGTATCTATTAATCCTCATACACCTCATCTCTCTATTAATCCCTGTACAGTATTTGGCCTGCTAAACCCAGGGTTGTGAGTTCAATCCTTGAGGAGGCCATTTGGGATCTGGGGCAAAAACTGGGGATTGGTCCTGCTTTGATGACCTCCTGAGGTCCCTTCCAACCCTGATAGTCTATGATTCTATGATCCTCAGACACCTCATCTATTGATCCCTGTATCTATCGATCCTCAGAGCTCATCTCTCTACTGAACCCCGCATCTATCGATCCAGCTATCCGCGTATCTCTTTCTCTGTCTCTATTGATCCCCGTCTCTCGCTACTGATTCATCTATCGAGCCCCGTCTCACCCTATCAGTTGATCCCCGTATCTATCCCTCTATCCCCCCCCGCCCCCCGCCACGGCCGCCTCAGCCCGCTGCCCTCCAGCCCCGTGAGTCGCGCCCCTCCCCCCAGCGGAGGAGCGGCCGCGCGGCGCCGCCAGCCGCAGGGTGGGGCGTGGCCTCAGCCCGGATCCGCCCCTCCCCGCCGGCGGCTGAGGCCTCGGGCGGCCGATCGGTTTCTCCGCGGTCGACTGCTGGGGCTGGACCAGCGTCTCGCGCGGCGGCGGCGGCGGCGGGCACGTCACGGGGCAGGGCGCGCGTTGCCCGGCAGGGGCGGGGACCGAGAGGCGCAGGCGAGAGGCCGCAGGGAGCCCGCTCCCGCTCCAGCTCTTCCACAGGTGAGTGAGTGTCTGTCTGTCGGGGGGCTCCCCCCGTTCCCCTCCCCCCCCCCGGGGGCAGTTGGCAGCGGCGCCTGAGGGGAAGCGACGCGCGGCTCTTCGCCAGCGTCGGCTGCAGGGTGGGGCTTCGCCAGGCGGCTTCTGCCCGCCCCGGCGGCCCGAGAGAGGGCGAGGGAAACAACGGCCCCCCCCCGCTAGGGGGCGTGTGCAAGGGGGGGGCACCCCTCCCTTGGATGGGGGGGCTGGGGGCACCCACCCCCTCTGATGGGGGGGGTGGGGAGTTGTCGATTTCTCCTTCTCTTTTGTGTGTGGAAGCCGTTAAAAAAGGGAGGGGGGGTGGTTTCTGCCGCATTCCCCCCCCCCTTTCCCTTCCCCTTCCCTTCCCTTGCCTTGCCTTGCCTTGCCATGACTAATGGATTCAAATGGGCTTCGGTGCGTCTCAGCCCGTGTCCACCCACGTGAAGCGTTTGCCAGAAACTGGTTCACGAAGGTGGGGTGGGGAAGGGGGGTCGTTTCGCGGTCGGTCCCGCTCTGCCTTATTCCCTTTGGTGGCGCCCGGGCTTGAAACAGTCACGAAAAGCGTTAACCGCCCCCCACTCCTTCGCCTGTCTTCTTTATCGTCTCCACGCGCTGCCCTTCCCTTGGGCAGGGAGGGTTTTGCAAAGTTTCCGTGCCGCGGCGGCGGCGGCGGCGGCGGCGGGGTCATGTCATCGGCTCTCCCGTTTGCAACAAGCGGAGAGGCTGGAAGCGTTTGCAAAAGCTGGGCACTCCGGCGGGGTTGCGTCGGCTGGCCAGAGCCGCTTCTGAGCCTGCGGGGTGTGGAAGGGCCTTGCACGCTCCCCTTAAAATGAGGGAATGCAACCGGCTGGGTGGATCGTGAGCAGAAAGTAAGTTGGAGGAGAGGCTGTTGTCGCGCTGTTGATAAAGTGCTCTCCCCCCCCCCCTTGAAGGGTAGTGCCTTATGGAGTTTGGACGATGCGTGTGTGGGATATAATTATTTTCCAAGTAATCTAAGGTCTCTTCCCCACCATATGCCCTACATTTGGGGTACAAGCTTTCTACGTTTATAAGGATTTTATTCTTTTGCTTCCAGTTTTTTTTTTGGGGGGGTGGGGGGAACCTGCCCTGCCTCCAGCCTTGTTGCTGTGGTGAGTTTGAGACTTTTCCAAAGCACACGACTTTGCAGTACGCTTAATGCAACTGGGAAACGTTTGCAGGGAGTATGTTTTCCGAGGCCTCAATTACGGGAGTTTATCTTGTTTTGACTCTTCAGATGTTAAACAGCACATATCTCTGCTGAGTCCCATTATGTTTTTTAAGCTCCTGGGCTGCTGACTTCCCACTTTCTGAATTCCAGGAGCCATAATGTGACTTGCCAGTTAACGGGCCTGAGTCAAAGCAGATTGTAGTCTGTGGAAAAGATTCCATATTATGCATTAAGTTCTGCATAAATGTTCATCTTCAGACACCCCATGTTTCGGGGGGGATTGAATCAGTGAACTTTTAGTGGGGCTTAAGGGGGTGGAAAGTGTGCAAATTTAATAGCAGCTGGGTTCCTAACTCCCCTAGGGTACTCTGAAAACCCCAAAAAGAAAAGGAGTACTTGTGGCACCTTAGAGACTAACCAATTTATTTGAGCATAAGCTTTCGTGAGCTACAGCTCACTTCATCGGTTTTATGTGGCTCAAGAAAGACCACACAGTAAGTTGGAGGCCAGGGAAATTGCTGGCTCCCAGCCCCGTGCTTCATCTGTGAGTAAATTCTAGCATTCAGTAAAATAGAAGGTTTCATTATACAGAATCTGAGGCTGCCTTCCAAAGTAAGATAGCTGGACCTTTGGGCTCTCTCTTAAACGGAACGAAAGACTCTGTTTGTAATGTTCATTGATTCAGCAATGCAGGTTCTCAATTACCATATTTGGGCGGGGGGAGGAAAGGGGACAGGAGCCCAATGTGTCAGAACCCTTATCGGCTCTGACTGTACGAAAGGTATGGGAACAGTCAGAATCTGCAATAACTTTACAAGATCAGCATACTGAATAATTTAACAATCTAGGAATAGAGAGGAAGATGGCCCCGTGGTCAGGACACTGATCTGTGACTTGGGAGATCTGTTTAATTTCCTGCCCTGCTGCAGACTTCCTCTGTAACCTTGGGCAAGTCACTTCAGAAATTAATGGAAGTTAAAAGCCTAAATACATTTGAGCATCTTGGCTTTCGTTTGTCTGTGCCTGAGGTTCCCCAGCTGTAAAACGGGGGTGATCCTTCCTCACAGAGGGTTTGGGAGGATAAATATGGTAAAGATTGTGAGGTGCTCACATACTACAATAATGGAGGTCAGATAAGGACCTTAAGGTAGAATGTGTAACCTGCTTGATGCTATAATGTAATTCTTGGGCACCTTTTAAAATTAGCCTACTCTGTACAGAAAACAGTGAATTTCTGGCATGTTGGTAGCTGTGTTAAAGGGGGTATGTTTCTATCTTTGAGATAAAGGTCTCACCTCTAATTTTGTTGTAACCAGGGTCGTTCTAGTTTATATTTACTGGGGAGCCTGAATCTTTGGCCTTGTTAGTGGTGGCTCCAGCTGACAACCCTGGTGCTGAGCAAACCAAAACACTTGAAAAGCAAAAGTTTCTGATTCCAAGTTCATCCCAAAACAACCCTCCTCTCCATTCCCATCTAGATGGGTTAATTCCAAGGAGCATTATTTATACAGCAAATCTTGCAAGGCTGTCAGTGGAAAATAATACTTTATTTACTCTTTCCTCTGTTTGCCATCATAACTGGAATTATAAATATTCTCCCTTCAAAAAAAAAAAAAAAACCAACTTGGCTGAATGAGCAGAATCTTGTGGGGGTACATGCAGCGCCTGGCACTTTAAATTCTCTCTGCAAAGAAGGGTTTTCTGCCATAAAGAGCTTTCAGTCTGAAGCAAATGTGGGATGCAGGATCATTACCACTTCTGTTTCTTGCTAGTGCTTTGGCCTGATCTTTTGGTCTGGTTTGAGCAGGTGGTTCCCTGCACCCATGTGGAACCACATTGTTGGGCTGGGTTTTGCGTGGAGAAGTCAGATTGCAGGATGGGGGTTTTGTGAGCTATTCCTGAGCATCCAGTTAGCCAAATGTTAATAATCCATGCATTTTCCCTCCCCCTTCCCTAGCTCTGTGATCTGAGTTGCTAGACAATCAAGACTCAACTCCTTCAGGTTAATTATTCACATCAGTGGAGAGTTTCATATGAGCTATCTATTTTTGGGCATAGATCCCCCCCCCCCACCACTATGACTGGTGATTTTATTTTGATGCTTCTGTTTTTGGGTGCCCAACTTGAAACACCCTGGGCCACATCCTCAGCTGGTGTAAACTGTCATAGCTCCATTGTGGGTATGGCAGGTACTTAACACACTCTGAAATTCAAACCCCTTTTAAAGCGCTTTGGGTTTGGTCCTACAAAATGACTCATTGCTTTTGAAAATCATGGCTTTGTTATTTTTAAGCCAGCAGTGGCAAAGCAGAAGTTGCCCAGATGTAATGTGTTAACTATGAAGACAAGAAGATTCTATTCTCAATAAATCCCTAGCTGTCACTCAGGAATTACAGGATGTTGGATGGGTGAGACTGAAAGAATTTAAAGAATATTGACCTGTCATCACTACTGCTCCATGTGTATGTTTACATATGCTAGTCTGTTTCACTTTTGTTTTTAGTTACTTTCACTTTCTGGTTCTCCTGCCCCTTGTACAGCTGTTTGGTACAGCTACCTAGAAATCCATGTGTGGTTTTTTCAAAAGCACTTAAGGCCCTGATCTTGTAAACACTTATACACAAATTAAACATTTTACTGTTATGAGTAGTCCCATGAATGTGTTAAAAAAACCAAAACCATGAAATGAAATCGGGAGGCAAATTAACACTTAGATTTCAGAGTGCTTTGCAAAGGAGGTATCATTATGCAGACAGAGAAACTGAGTCACACAGAGAGGTAGTGACTTGCCCAAGTCACCCAGAAAATCAGTGGCAGAGCCAGGAATAGAACAAAGTCTCCTGAGTCCCAGTCCAGCGACCTACCCATTAGGCTGCACTGCTGGGTTCTGTTTGTTTGTCTTCTGTGGTGTGTGTGGTGTATTTTGTTTTTGTTTTGCCATTAGGGGTCATATTTTCAAGTTTTTCTCTGTGACCACAAGGGCTAGAAGTGAAAGATTTTCATGTAACCTCCTGACTGCAGGACCAGGGGCTTTAAGAAAAGCAAGAATTATCAAAAGACTCAAGATTTGGCAACATTTCTTTGCAAATAAATCCTATTTCTCCCTTCTAACCCTCTGAAAGCCTTCTCCAAATAATTGGAAAACTGTGTTTTTATGTATGTATATTTAAAAAAAAAAAAGGAAATGGAAATTGTGGAGGTAATGAACCAAACTCCACTGCTTAATCACTGCTCTTTGTTGTAACCCCACCCTGATCTCTTATCTGTAAGGTTATCAACTTAAATCAGGATGCCTTCAGCGTGAGGTCAGAGGTGTTGGCATCTTAATACTGCAGAGCACATGAGATTCCTTCTGGTGCTGTATAAATAATAATGCCATTTTTTAAAAAGACAACCCTGCTAACCATAAATTTGGAGACTAATCTTAAATTTATGTTGTCCCTTTAACTCTGAGGAGCATCACTGTCAACGCTACAGATTTCCCTGGGTTTGGGGATCACAAGCACATAATCTCATTCATTCTTTTTTTTTAAATTAAAAAAAAATCATGGAATTAGTTAAACAAAACCCAAACTACTTGAGTAAATTCCAAAAGCAGCTGATAAGCTTTTTCATAGCCTGCAGCTGTGTGTCTGCCTCTGTTTAGGTCTCTGAATCCAGCACTTTGCTCAGTTAGTTGCTTACATTCTTTGTCTGCCAAAAATCTCTCTTCTTAATGGTCTGGCTCTCTCTAACTCATCAGCTAGCACAGTTCTCCATCAGAGTGTCTTTGTGGCCTACTGGGTAGGGCACCAGCCTGAGACTTGGGAGACCTTGGTTCTCTTCCCAGCTCTGCCATTGATTTCCTGTTTGACCTTGTGATTCCCTTTTCAGGGCCTCTCTTTTCCATCCCACCCATTGTCTGTCTGTCTAGTTTTTGTTTGTTAGGCCCTGATCCTGCAAACACTTCTTATCATGTGCCTAACAGTGACTCATGGAGGTAAAATTAAACGTGCATAAGTGTTGGTAGGATCGGGGCTTTACTCTGGAAAATGGGGATGATCAGTCCTTGACTGCCTGGTCTGTTTAGATTGGGGGCTCTTTACGGGCAGGGTATGGTCCTCACACAGTCTGTGCAGTGCCCAGTGTGACAGGGCCTTGATCAGTGTCTCAGTGTGCTGCTGTGACACACTGAAGGAACAATGAGGATGTTATTTTGGCAATGAGTTTAACAATCAGTTTACAGTTTAGCATAGGATGGGGGGGTTTTCTTGGTAGACTAGTTTAGGTAGCCAGTCTAAGCATCTGGGTTCTGTGGTCTTGTGGTTAGGATGATGTGAAGCAGTCATAATCCTTCTATTTTATTATTTATATCATAACAATGCCTAGAAGCCCCGACTGGATCAAGGCCCCATTGTGATCAGTACTATACGCAGAATCATAGGACTGGAAGGGACCTCGAGAGGTCTTCTAGTCCAGTCCCCTGTACTCAAGGCAGGACTAAATATTATCTAAACCATTGCTGACAGGTATTTGTTTAACCTGCTCTTAAAAATATCCAGTGATGGAGATTCCACAACCTCCTTAGGAAATTTATTTCAGTGCTTAACTACCCTGACAAGAAGTTTTCCCTAATGTCCAACCTAAATTGCCCGTGCTACAATTTAAGTCCATTGCTTCTTGTCCTATCCTCAAAAGTTAAGAATATTTTTTTCTCTTTCCTCCTTGTAACAATCTTTTGTGTACTTAAACTGTTATCCCCCTCGGTTTTCTGCAGACTAAACCAATCCAACATGCACGTAGTGCGACAAAGTCCTTGGCCTGAATTCCTTAGACAAAGGTGGGAGAGAGAAATAACTATAGTCTTCCCTTTAGAGGAGAAACTGAGGCACAGAGAGGCCAAGTGACTTGGGCTGGGAATTGGACCTGGGTCTTTTGAGTTCCTGTCTGGTGCCTGAGCCATTTGCTGCCCAAACTTTTGGAAATGTCTCATCAGCCAGGCATGGCAGTGGGACAATTGGAATGGACCAGAGCCATACAACTGTTGGATGTTTTTCTTCAAGGCTGGGGGTGTTTTTTAAGAGACACTCTAGTTCAAACGGGAATTAATTCAGGGCAGTTCTTGGGCCTGTGCTATTCAGGAGGCCAGACTAGATGATCACAGTCTTAAAATCTATGAATCTATAAATGAAAAATGAGCAGAAAAGTATATTAACAGACTTAATGATGCTGCTTTAGTCATCCCATCCCTAAAATGGACCGCAGCACTTGTTAACCCTTGCACTCCCCTGAGCTAAAAGGATTGGTAGAAGAGTAACTGAGAGATTGATTCACCCCCGCCCCCCACACCCCACCCCATGGGTTCTTTCTTTAAATATATATTTTTAAGTAGCTATTTTTGAAGTCTGTGCAAAAATTCTGTTAGCGATCTAGAGACTCTCACACAGTGGTCTTTAAAAACTAAAATACTTCTGATTAGCTGTACAGATTAGTAAACAAACCAAGCAGTAAGGAAGGAGGTGATCAAAAGTACCCAAGGGATTTAGGGACCAAGTCATATTGACTTTGAATGGAATTTGTACACCTAAAAATCCCTTTGATGCTTCTGAAAATCTCCTTTTACATTGTTGTTAATACAATGAGAGGCTATGTGTCCTGGTATGTAGGACACTAGACTGGGACTTGAAGCCCCGAGTTCTATTCCCAACTCTGTCGCTGGCTGGCTGGGGGGCTTTGGACAAGTCACTTCCCATCTCAGTCTGTTTCCCCGTGTGTTGAATGGGGAGACAGTTATACTCCTCTGTAAAGCATTTTGAGATCTAGAGATAAAGGGAGTGATGTGTAGTGATTAGAGCCATTTGAGAGATGAGACTCCTAGATTGTGTTTCTGTCACCAAGTTGGACATATGATATCAGACAGGTCACTTCCCCTTATTGGTGAGAGCCCCTGTCCCCAAAAGCTTTTAATCTAACCCATCTATAAAGAGAAGATAATGCTTACCCCCCTTCCTCTACTAAACCAGACCATAGTCTGTTGGGTGCAGAAGGGGGCTGGGTGCCAGGACCCCCTGAGTTCTAATCCTGGCTTGGCCACTGACCCGCTGGGAGACCTTGAGCAAGTTGCTTCCCTGCTCAGTTTCCCCATCTGTAAAATGGGGTAATGGGGGATTTTCCTCCCACACGAGGGGGTTGTGAGGACAAATCAGTGTCAAGTTCTTTGGGATCCTGTAATGCAAGGTGTTAGGGGAGTAGGGCTTTAGCATCACAGAGCACCTGCCTGCCCTTTGTGCCTTTGACAGTCATCAAATCATAGAAATGCAGGGCGGGATGGGACCCCGAGAGGTCATTTGGTCCAGTCCCCTGCGCTGAGGCAGGCCAAGTAAGCCTACAGAATCCCTGACAGGTGTTTGTCTTCTAACCTGCTCTTAAAAACCGCTAATGACAGGTTCCGCATCCCTGTTGGTAACCTGTTCTGGTGTTTAACTCTGCTAATATGGCAGCTTTGATCCATGCCAATTACAGCCCTTGCTCCTATTTGTTTTAGCAGCAGCATGGATTTCTTGCTCTCCTTTTCCCTCCCTCCTCCTTACAAATCTTCCTTACTTAGCAAAGCTTCAAGACTGAAGAGGCGGGTGAGGAGACAGGCAAATAGAAACCAAGTTCCTTGGAAGAAGTGTAACTCCCTCCCCCGCAGTCTATTGAATCTTTAAGTAGACAAACTAATATTAGCTCTGGCACGGGGCAGGGCAGACCTCCCTGAGCCAGCAAGTCAATCAAGGGACTTGGTGCACTCATCCCTAGTTTCACTGAAAGTAAAATATTGATTGTGTGGCAAAGGTGCCAGAGGCACTAATTTCCCAAGGCTGAAGGGTCATGCCAGCAGGGGCCGGTTCTTGGTTATCATTCAAACCTGTAATTTGGGACGTCAAAATCCTTTCATGGGACAGCTCCGCTCCTCCCTTCTCGCCCATCCTCTCTCTGCAGCCTGGCGGATAGAGCCTCAGGGTACCTGGGTTCTGTTCGGAGCTCTGCTGCGGGCCTTCTGGGTGACCTTGGGTAAGTTGCTTTCCCTCATGTGCCTCATTTTTGGGGACAATGAGACTGAAACCACCTGTGTAAAGTGCTTCGAGATCTCCAGATGAAAATCAGTAGGTAAGAGCTAGAGCGATGTGTATATCTCACACAACCCTTCAGCTCTTATCTAGTGCTTTTCATCTGGAGAGCTCAAAACACTTTACAAATGTATAACATTCCATTGGCGTTTAGGGGCTGCAACTGAGATGTGGGCCCCATCATGTTAGATGTGGTACGTTCACATAAGGTATGTCTACACTTCAATAAAAGACCTGTGGCTGGCCTAGGTTGGCTTATGCGGGCTCGGGCTGTGGGGCTAAAAATTGCAGTGTAGTTGTTTGGGCTTGGGCTTGAACCCGGGATCTGGGACCCACCCTTTACAGCGGGTTTTCTGAGCCCAGGCTTCAGCCTAAGCCAGAACGTCTACGCTGACATTTTTTAGCCTCACAGCCCGAGCCCATGTTGATTTATGTTCTGAGACTCTGGGTTTTTTATTGCAGTGTAGATGAACCCCTTGGGGGATGGTCCCTGCTCCAAACAGCCAACCATCTAATGGACATGAAGTGGGAGGGGAAATGGAGAGACTTGCCCAAGGTCAGGGCTGAGGATAGAACTTGTATCTCCTAACTCCCAGCCTGTGCTACCTCCCTGTGTGATGGCCCTATTAAATCTGTATTAGTGCAATGGGTTACATACCCTACCTGCTCTGCATCTTGTACCTGTGCTGGGATGTTTTCCCTCCCCGCACTCTGGGTGCTACAGTATTAAATCTCCCCTGGTTGCATTTTGATTTGTACTGTGGTACCTCTTAGGTATCCCGTAAATGCCCTTTTGTGCCTGAACTCAGAGATTATGGATTTAAGTGGGGAGGGGTCTTTGCACTGGCTTTTTGAAAGGGGAGGATCTAATTTCCAGAGGCGCTGTGTCCCCGCAGCTCCCAGTGACAGCTGTAAATCAGGCCGCTGATTTAGGTGCCTCCGGTTAGGTCCCTGATTCTGGAAATCTCAACCCTGAACTGAGGAAAACCAGGACCCTGGTCTGGTTCCCTGATCCTTAGCTCTGGTTTCAGTCATCCGATGTCCTTTACTTAGTGAAACCTGAGAGTGTGGTCTGTTTGTGTTGGTGTCTAATCCTGCTTTGTGGGATTGTTTTCCTTCCTCTTTGTCGTTCTGGTTCCTCTGCAGCAGGGGGAGGGCGGCCAGCATAGCTGTATACCCAGCACTGCCTTCCCTAGGAAAGCTGAAGCCTTGGAATTTAGCACCTGTGGAAGTGAGGATGTGCTAATGTCACCCAGGCATAGGGTGCATAAGTGCTACTGCTCTGCTAAACCTCAGCCAGCAGCACTCTTTGCTCTTCCAGTCCTGGCTACACGCTCCTACATCACTGCTGCTTCAATCCCAATTTACTGCCATTCCAGCCCTGAATTCCCCCACCCCTCATCTCTGCCAATGTTGTAGAAGTGCATGTAACTACAGTGGCATCATAGACTATTGGGCTGGCGATATAAGATGGGAATTCTACAACAAGTGGGAATATGGATGAATTGCCAAGAGGAGTACAAAGGAATAACACGAGCATATAGGGACAAAATCAGGCTAAGGCACAAAATGAGTTCTGCGTAGCAAGGGGAATAAAGGGCAATAAGAAGAGGTTCTTTAAATAGATAGGAGCAAGAGAAAGAAGGACAAAAGTGTAGGTTTTCTACTTAGCAGGGAAGGAGAGCTAATAACGGACGATATCAAGGGGGCCGAGGTGTTTAATGTCTATTTTGCTTCAGTCTTCACTAAAAGGTATATTGTAATTGTAACCAGATATTTGACACAATTAATATTAACAACAAGGTGGGGGGGAAATGCAAGACAAAATAAGGAAATAACAGGTTAAAAAATATTTAGATAAGTTAGATATATTCAAGGCAGCAGGGCCTGATGAAGTTAATCCTAGGCTTTTTAAGGAACAATCTCGGAGCCATTAGCAATTATCTTCCAGAACTCATGGAGGAGGGGTGAGGTGCGAGTGGACTCAAGAAGGGAAAACATAGCACCGATCTTTAAAGGGGAGCAAAGAGGACCTGGGGAATTATAGACCAGTCAGCCAAACTTTGATACCTAGCAAGATACTGGAACAAACTATTAAACAATTAATTTGTAAACACCTGGAGGATAATAGGGTGATGATTAATAGCCAATGTGGAATTGTCAAGAACAAATTAGGGTTACTGGTCTTGTAGATGTGATATATCTTGATTTTTAGTACGGCCTTTGACACAGGCCTACATGGTATTCTCAATAGCAAACTGGGGAAATGCGGTCTAGATGAAATTACTATAAGGTGCATTTTGTAACTGGCAAAATGATTCCTCTAACAAACAAAAACATGAGGCATATCACCTTCTAAAAGCCAAAGTCCAAAGGCGGCTACGTGACCTCAAAAACAAGTAGTGGCAAGACAAGGCCTCTGAGATCCATGGTTTCGTAGACTAGGGTGACAACAAAACCTATATATGGGCCAAGCTCCAAAGGGCTAACCCCCTTACATTCTCCGGATGGCTCCACCCTCCTCAAGGACAATGCGGCCATTAAACAACACTGGAAGGAGAACTTTGAGAGCCTACTAAACCGCAGATCCATGGTCTCTGAAGACCCCATCGAGTTTATTCCACAATGCTTAGCAATGGAACACCTTGCTAATCCCCCATCTTCAGAGGAAGTCTGGCATGCCATCACCCAGGCAAAAAATCAGAAGGCACCAGGCCCAGACAGTATCCCAGCTGAAGTTTTTAAAGCTGGTGAAACAATGCTCCAGCACAAACTTTCCCAACTCCTTGACAAAATCTGGACCTGTGAAGAAATTTCACTTGACTTTAAGAACACCAGCATTGTTACAATATTCAAGAAAGGGGACAAATCTTTGTGCGGGAACTACAGAGGTATTGCTCTCCTCTCCATTGCAGGGAAGATTCTTTCCCAGATCCTACTAATCTGCCTCCTCTCCCTTGCTGAGGAACTCCTCCCCGAATCACAGTGTGACTTCAGGCCATCCCGAGCTACAACCGACATGATCTTCATGGCACGACAGGTTCAGGAGAAGTGCAGAGAGCAACACCGGGAACTGTTTATGGCATTAATCGACCTAACCAAGGCCTTTGACTCTACCAATCGTGATGCTCTATGGAAGGTGTTGTGTAGGTTTTAGCCACAGAAATTCATTTCTACTCCATGATGAGATGACTGCCACCATTTTGTGCAACAGCTCAGAGACCGAACCATTCGCACCGGTGTCAAGCAGGGCTGTTTCATTGCTCCAACACTCTTCTCCATTTACCTTGCCATGATCCTGATTCTCATCCACGACCGCCTTCCTGTTGGAATAGGGATTGAGTATCATATGGGTGGCCAACTCCTGAATCTTGGATGCCTCCAAACAAAATCTACGATCACAAATTGGCCTCTCTGACCTTCGGCCTGTCATTCTTGCATACACAGAGGCCGAGCTGCAAAGCACACTAAATCTTTTTGCAGATGCCTATCACAGCCTGGGTCTCTCTCTCAACATCGGGAAAACCAAGGTACACTACCTGCCCTCACCTGCACAAACTACTCTTCGTACTCCACAAGTCACCGTCAGCGGAGAACCCCTAGAAAATGTGGATCATTTTCCGTACCTTGGCAGCCACCTCTCTCAAACAGCCAGCATTGACACAGAAATTGAATACAAGATCCGCTGTGCCAGCACGTTATTTGGAAGACTATTCAAACGAGTCTTCAATGGTAGGGATCTACAAACAGGTACCAAGATCTTGGTTTACAAGGCAGTTGTCACCCCCACCCTTCTCTATGGATGAGAGACCTGGGTAACCTGCAGACGATATCTCAAGCAGCTGGAGTGGTTCCAGCAGCACTGCCGCAGGAGGATTCTCAGGATCAGCTGGGAAGACCAACGCAGTAACATCAGCATTCTCTCTGCAGCCAACATTCCCAGTATAGAAGCACAGGTCATGAAATACCAACTCTGCTGCGCTGGCCACTGTGTATGTGTGCCTGATGCTTGCCTCCTGAAGCAAGTGCTCTTCTCTCAGTTAAGTGAGGGAAGAAGGGCTTGCAGAGGGCAGTGGAAGCATTTCAAAGACATTCTGAAAGTACATCTTAAAAAGAGGCATCAACCCAACAAACTGGCAGGACTCGGCACGGAACAGAACAGTGACGCCACGCCACGCCACGCACCCAGTCACATCTCGCTTTGAGGTGAACAGACGTGCTCAAGAGACAGAAGCGACAAAGGAGGAAAGAGAGGGCACAACACTCCAGCCAACAACTATGTTTCCTCCAAGATTACACCTATCACTTCTGTGGGAAAATCTGCAGGGCAAGAACTGGGCTCCTCAGCCACTTAAAAACTCACCAATGAACCCTCTTGGCAGACGTCATCCTCGCGTTGAGGAATAGCTGAAGAAGGCGACAGTTATAAGGTGGATGCACAACTGATTGAAAAACTGTTCTCAAAGAGTAGTTATCTATGGTTCGCTGTCAGATTGGGAGGGCCACAAGGGTCAGTTCTGGATCCAGTATTCAATATTTTCAGTTATGACTTGGATAATGAAGTGGAGAGTATGCTTATAAAATTTACAGATGACCTCCATCTGGGACGGGTTGTTAGCACTTCAGAGGAGAGGATTAGAATTCAAAACAATCTTGACCAGTTGGTCTGAAATCAACAAGATGAGATTCCGTAAAGAGAAGAGCAAAATACTTCACGTAAGAAGGAAAAATAAAATGCACAGCTACAAAATGGGGAATAACTGCCTAGGTGGTAGTACGCTGACAAGGATCTGGGAGTTATAGTGGATCACAAATTGAATATGAGCCAACGATGTGATGCAATTGTGAAAAAAGCCAATATCATTCTGGTGTGTGTTAACAGGAGTGTTGTGTGTAAGACACAGGGGGTAATTGTCCCACTCTGCTTAGTACTGGTAATGCCTCAGCTGCGGGACTTTGTCCACTTCTGGGTGCCACGCTTCAGGCAAGATATGGACAAACTGGCGAGAGTCCACAGAGAGAGCAACAAAAATGATAAACCTGATCTATGAGGAAAGGGTAAAAAAAAATTGGGCACATTCAGTTGTGAGACAAAGATGACCGAGAAGGGACTTGAGAACAGTCTTCAAATATGGTACGGGCTGTGCTTGGTTATTCTCCATGTCCACAGTGGGGTGGACAAGAAGTAATGGGTTTAATTTGCAGCAGCAGAGATTTAGGTTAGATAGTAGGAAAATCTTTCCAACTATAAGGTTAGTTAAATGCTGGAATAGGCTTCCAAGGGAGGTGATGGAATGCCCGTGGCTGCAGGTTTTTAAGAACAGGTTAGAAAAACACCTGTCAGAGATGGTCTAGGTATTCTTGGTCCTCCTCCTGTGCAGGGGGCTGGACTAGATGACCTCTCAAGGTCCCTTCCAGCCCAACTTTTCTATAACTTTATGGCTCCAGCGGCAAGCTGAGTAGCTACTCCTGACAAGAGGCAGCCTGTTGTAGCAGCCAGCGTGCAGACCTGGGAGCTGGGATGTCCTGAGTTACCTCTGCTTCAGAGAGTCTTGCTCAAACACTTTCTGTACCTCGGTTTCCCTAGCTGTAAAACTGGAACTAATGCATATCTCAGTGGAGAGGGACTGGGGCTTCATGAATGGTTGAACGTTGGCTTGGTGATGCCAGTGTGCATAAGCATTAAGCATTAGGGTTTCTATTGGCATCCCTCTAGGAGGTGAGTGCATGCAGGTGGACAAATACCTGCTCTACATTGCAGATATTGGGCACTGGGGTAGCTGCACTAATGCAAACCCCTAATGTGTACATGGGTTACATCAGTGCTGTTAACCTGGTACAAATGGTGTCCACGCTAAGGAATTTGCAGCAGTAGCAACCATGCTGGGGAATGAATCCCCAGTCTACCAGGCCATAGATCCCTGCAAAGTGGTCAGTCGATGCCTTCAGAGGGGATACCAGAGCATCGGTTGCTAATCCCCTAAGCAAACACAGAGGAAGGATGGTCTGGGGCTGAAGGCGTTGGGTTGGGACTCGAGATCTGGGTTTCAATTCCCAGCTCAGCCACCGACTCCCTGTGTGACCTTGTTTGGGCAAGTTAAATGATCTCTCTGGGCCTTGGGTCCCTATCTGTAAAATGGAGATCCTTTCTCCCGCCCATCTCTTGCTTTACATTTGTGCAGCACCTGGTAGAAGAGGACCCCACCCTGAGCTGGGACCTCTGGGTGCTGCCATAATACACACAATAAAGTAGCATTGTTGTGTGTATTTAGGTCCGGGGAGATGAGTGGAATCCACTCCACACACTCATTGCTGAGGGGTAGATTGGAATTGCTGTCCGGCAGTGGCTGTCCTCTTGTTCAGTGCTTTGTGCAGCGCCTTGTGCCATAGATTCCCTATCCATGACTGGGGCGGAGAGGTGCCGTAATACACCTAATAAGTAGAAATAGTTTTACAGCAATTTCTTCCCCAAATGTAATATCACGACTGGAGGGCCAGATCTAGACTAGAAATTTTTGCTGGTAGAGTAATGTAGCTTAAGGGACTGATTATTTAACATCTCTTCTGTACCAGCAAAACCGTAATGCAGGCACAGTTATTCCAGCGTGAAAGTGGGTTTGCTGGTCTAGCTGATTTTGATTGGTATAAGCCATACTGGCAAAAGCCCTTTTTTGCCAGTATACGATGCATCTGCACTAGGAGGGTTTGCTGGTTATAGCTACACTGGCAACCCCTTTCTAGTGTAGACCTGGCTAAGATGTACTGATTTCAGGACCATTATTTTTGTCCTTTTCTAACGGGTATGAAATCTTTCTGAAAATACAGCGTTGCTCCATTAAAAATGGTACCATGGGGCTCCATATTGATCGTGGTTTTCTTAGCTTTATTACGATAGCCACCGTAATCTTTCATCTTGTTGATTTCAGATCAGGTCCTGTTGTGCCAGGCCCTGTATAGATCTAGTGAGAGCCAGTTCCTGCCCTGAACAGCCTACACTCTAAATAGCTAGATGATGTCTTCTAGAGAGAATCTGCCAATCCCCTCAGTGCTCAGATCTGATGAGGGTGGTTCAAAAAAACTCATGAGATCTTAATAGTGGGTTGTTTTTATTTACTTCCTGTGTCTCGGACCCTTATAGGGTCAATTGTCCAAGCTTTTCTCCACCATCATTTTAGCGCGAAACTTGCCTTTTTTTTTTAAAATTGTGCCAAGATTATCATGTGATCACAGGACTCCAGGAGATGGGGCTTTAAGGAAAAAACCAAGTCTCTCAATATTTTGTGAGATAAAATCATGAATGTTGGCCTTGCTGAACTTGCGTAGTTTAAGAGTAAAAATTGGGTGAGGGGTATTGTTCTGTCGTCCTTGCATTCTGGGATCTTGAGGGTGGAAACGAGGACTTCTGCCTCTCAGGTAGTCAGGGTTAGTTAATTCTGATGCATGAGCTAGATTTTGTTCTGGCTCTTGCTGCCACAGCTGTGCTGAGACTTTGCAATACTAATAGAAGAAAAAAGTGTTAATTTACATTAAAGAAATTCATGCTGGTATTAGTGCATCAGTGTAGTTATGCCCATATAAACACTTTTCCTGGAGCAATTTAATCTGGTCCCAGATGGAAATAAGATTGATGGTGTAAGCCTGCTTTGCCTGCTGCAGAGCTCTTACATTGGGGTTTTGCATTGATTATACACATGCAAATGCCCTTAGTTACTAAGGTTTTTCTACACTACAAAATTCAGTCGACCTAAGTTAGGTCAATTTACAGCCATTGCAGTAATTATTGCGGTGTTCATGTCCACACCGCGCCCGCTCTGTTGATGGTACATGTCCTGACCAGGAGCACTTCCACCGACTTAACTGTTTGGGGCACTGACGGGTGGAGCCCCCTGCCCCAAGGCTGACAGCCAAGAGGCAATGTAAGCAAC
Source organism: Eretmochelys imbricata (assembly GCF_965152235.1). Taxonomy (NCBI): domain Eukaryota; kingdom Metazoa; phylum Chordata; order Testudines; family Cheloniidae; genus Eretmochelys; species Eretmochelys imbricata. The sequence goes on along the minus strand of NC_135595.1, from coordinate 8,115,197 downwards.
ACAATAGGTATTAGGTTGGTGTAGTGGTCAGCTTACATCAGCAGGAGCGACACTGACCTAACTCTGTAGTGTAGACCAAGCCTCCAGTAAGGCCTTTGTCTGTGTTTAAAGTCTGCGGCTGTGCATCCCCATCCTGAGCAGACTGGTTGAGTAGAGGAAGCTGCTGTTTATTTTTTTAACAGTCTTTTTAAAGGTGTGCCCGTTCCATGGCCCTATGGCTGGATCCTGGGGATTTTCCGTCCCTGTTAGGAGGCAAGAAATGTTCAAAGTGGGAGATCCTGGTGCCAGTCTGTGCTGGTGGGTGGGGAGATGTTTGGCAAGAACTAATGCCTTCAAGGCAAGTGCCTGCCCACTTCCTGTGACTGCTTTGGCAGTGTGGGTGTGATCTGTGCGCTGGAGGAATGTTGGATCTGATGCTGAGAGTCTGGAGGGCTACCCAGGATTTCTGCCCATGCCCCTGAGATCAGAATCTGGCTCTTAGACGTGCAGCGAGGAGAGCAGTTCCCAATAAGGCAGATCCTGTTGGATTTTTCTTCAGCACCCAGAGAGTCTTTTTACACCAGGTCTCAGGTCAGGGAGCTCGGTTAATCATCTCTCTGTGACCCTCCAGAATGAGGGCAAAGTCCCTGAGCCAAACCTTTGGCCAACATGCCAGCAGCACAACAATTTCACAACCCTGTGGTGACTGGCTGGGTCAGGTGGGCTTGAGAATGTTTGCTGAATGATCTGGTGGATAAGACCTCCCTAGTGCCCATCCCTGGCTACTAGCGGGGTGCTGATTCAAGGGCTAGGCATGGATTTCCATGACAGCATGCAGCTGATCCTGACTTGGCAGCAGTGTCCATAAGTAACATGACTCCCCTGCACCTCCTTGCTGTCATAATTTGGTCAATATATTTGTTGTTTGTGCTAAACCTGAACTGCAATAGGGTAACCTCGTTTCCCCTCCCGAAGCTCTCCTGTTGCTTTAAATGGTTGCAGAATTCTCCTTGTTCTGGCCTTGCTGGGTGACCATGGGTGAGTCATGTCCTCTGTGCCTCAGTTTTCTCATTTATACAATGGGTAAGGATGTTGATCTCCTTTGTAAAGTCGTTTGAGATCTAATAACCATCATCAGTTCCTATCCTGAAGTGTTTTTTAGTGTCACCCTGTGGCTGTTAAGCACTAGCAGCTGCCACGTTCCAACCCAGAGGTGGCTGCATCTTTATAGTGGCTGAAGGGAATTGTGTAGATGGCTTGTAATTTTGTAAAAGGATTTGGGGCTTTCAAAATGATCAGGAAGGATTAAATCAAATTCTACAGCACCCATCTTCTGCATCTCCTTAGCTGTGAGACCTAGGTGCATATTTCAGATTGAATAAAGGAGCAGGGAATCCCAGAGAAGTGAAGGCCCTGGGCTGGGACTCGGGTGACTGGGCTTCAGTTCCCAGCTCTACCACTCCTTTGGCTGAGGCCCTGAGTGAGTAAACTCCATGCTTAACTTTCAGCCTGGCTTCACAGGGACGGGACTGAAGCATGTGCTTAAAGTTAGGCATGTGCTTAAGGGCATGCAGTACTTTAACTACGTTGGTTTAGAAACTGCTACAGTTAAAGCGGTACAGCACTACAGCATGAGTCTTTGTGAGTGCCTTTATACCAGTATTGCTGTGTCCACACTAGAGGTTGTTCCAGTTTAATTATGGTGGCAGAAAATCCCACCCCTAATCAACTGAGTTAAACCTGAACAAAAACTGTGAATGGAGCTGTGAATCTCTGGGCCTCAGTTTCTCATCTGTGAAATGGGGATCATAATCCTTCCTTTGTCTGGCTTATCTTTGAGACCGTGAGCTCTTTGGGTCTCTTGTCCTCTGTCTGTGCAGTGCCTGGCACAATGGGGCCCCGATCTCAGCTGGTGTCTCTAGGCACCTGTAAATATTATTTATTAGGTGCACTGCTGTATTGCTTAGGGGCTCCAGTCAAGGACCACGACTCACTAGTGTGATTGAGTCTGATGTGAAGGGACTGTTTGAGACATGCAAGGGCTTTGCAAGCTCCCTTTGCCCTCGGGTGCAGAAGTGAGCTCATAAATCAAACCTTAGGCATCTTGCTCCCCAACTGTCTTTATAACAAACCAGCCCTGGCCAAAGAACCATTCTCTAGAAAGGCACATTGGCTCCTTCAGGGAGTTTATCTTGACTTGTTCTCAGCCCTGGCCAATGGCTACTAATAACACAGCATCTCCTTGCAGCTGTTGACTGGAACACTCTGGAGATAGGGATGGCATCACAACACACATGCAGATTCTGGATTGGCTAGTGCTAGGGAAGTGGAACAGGCTGTGCACTTGGCCAGCCTGGCTTGAATCAGCACCTGTTTGCTGACCTATGGAACTTGCAGCAACAGCAAAGTAGTTTAGAAAAGGTTGGAAAAGGGGTAGGAGATGATACGCATTCCTTGATGTGGTGGGTCCTTGCAACAATCCCAGGTACAACTATGCAATTATGCAAGTAATCACAGGTACAACTATGAGCGTTGCTTGAACTATGAACTGGGGTTGCTTCCACCATTCCTGCAGAGTTTGGAGCATTATTGGAGGTTGACTGGTATGAGTTGGTGTCAGGAGTGGGATATTGGACAAACTGGTGCATTGTCTTGTTTCAGTTTGTTGCTCTTATTGCAGTAGCAGCTATACACCTTTTTGTGGGGTCAGGCCATGTGTCCTCTGCCTCAGTTTCCCTTCGGCTCCCCTTAGATGCTTGTGAATCAGGAAATAGCCCTTCCTGGGTGGGTGGCTTATTAAAATATCATTGCACTGCAGTGTCAATGACAAATCTCTCCCAGGCTCTATAGTTCTTTCCCCAACTAGGTCCTGGTGCCCTAAAGCTTCTCGCCATTAAGGCTGCTACTCCTGGTGCTTATGGGTATCATTTATCAGGAGCAAAACCCGCTCCTGGGCTCTTTCTTTGACCCTGGGGCTTCCTCCTATAGGAAATGACGCCACTGGGTGGTGCTGTCGCATGACTCTTGGTGACCTGCCCCAGGACCTTGCTTGTAAGCCCCATTGTGCTACATGAATACACAGTGAGAGACAGTCCCTGCCCCACAGAGCTTGCAGTCTACAAATACAAAAGGGAGGGGGGAAACCGGGGCACAGGGAGGGGAAGTGACTTGCCCTATGTCAGAGGCAGTGCTGGGACAAGACTTAGGTCTCCTGACTCCCAGGCCTGTGCTGTATCCACTGAACAATGCTGTCTCTTTGGAAGGACAGCAGAAAAGAAGTACTGTTATCCCTACTGTATAGATGGGGAGTTGAAGGTCCAGAGAGATTAAATTTTGGGTTGATTTTTCTCGTGCACATCCCACCTTTCACATGCCGCTTGACATGCTGGTGAACTGCAAGGCCAGGTGATGAAAGAGGCTGCTGGCTATGGTGGCTTGGCTGGAACGCAGCCAGCTGTGGGTTCTGCCATGGATCAATGGGCTGAGAGTGCGGGGGGCAAAGTCCACTGCACAGGATGTGCTGGACCTCTGAGGACATCCTGGCAAGCACTTGGGGATTTGAACACGTAAGTGGAGAATGAAACTTGGTGCACTGCATTGTGGAAACCTGGGTTCCAATCAGTCGCTGAACCGCTTTGCAGCGGGAGTGTAGCTGCTTGTTGCAACTGATGTTCTATAAAGAGCTGCAGGGAAACTTTAAGCTTGGTCCTGGGAGAGATCAAAGCTTTTTGTGAAGTGGGTGGGCAGCCCCCAGCTTTTTGAGGCCTGAATTCTATGGGGATCAGCCTCCTGGGTAACTGAGGTAGCTGGTCTGGCCTGGATGAGCCATTAGAGTAACAGGCACATGCCAGAGCAAAGAGAAAGCTGTACCCTTTGCTGCACTGAGCCCCCCAGAGGGGCAGCAATGCTACAGCGACAGGACTCTTTCTGAGGACTGGATGCGTCACTTTGTTGGGGGACTTCAGACACATTCCACTGTGTGCTGTCTCCCCGCCTAGCCTGAGCCAAAATGTGTGACCTTAAGTCACTTCCCAGCCCTCCCTTAATGCCTGCAAACGCTGCTCAGCTGTCTGTGCTCGGCCCTTGTGTCTGTGTTTCCTGCAGTAGCCTTTTCAGCCCTTGTGGGATTCCCTGAGACACCGGTCCTGCACCAGGTCATGGCATAGCAAACCTGTCTGCTGCCCCAGCTGGGGCCCAGTCTAGTGTCTGTGCTTTGCTTCTAGCTATGGGGCTTCCGCCCACCGAATGTTTGTGAGGGGTAGAAGAGCTCGGGTTTGAGGACCTGGCACAATCTGCTTTGCAGAGTCTGGGTCCCAGTTCAGCACAGAGCAGGCAGGGGAGAGCTTATTTTCCAATTCCCGTTTGGATGTGGCCAACATTGCACTGCTCCCAATAGTAGTACTTTGTACCCAGCAAACCTGGTACTTTGTGGAGGTGGGTGGAAGATCAAGGTCCCTCATTTGAAGAGGGGGGAATCAGGGCAGGGAGGGCCCAGTGTTTTGCAGCCAGTCAGAGAGAGAGAGAGAGAGAGCTGGGAATGGACCCTAGGAGTCCTGATTTTTAGCCCCATTAGCTCTAACCACTAGATCTGTTCCCACAGCCAGAAAGGAACCCAGGAGTCCCCATTTGCAAACTTGTGCCTTATTAGCTAGGCTGCAGCAGGCCCAGAATGGCGAAATCTAACATCTCCTGGCTACTGTCATCTTCAGCTGCAGTCTGTGTGTCTATTTTGTGTATGTTGCATTGAGAGCAGCTAGGTTGGTTGGCTGGCAAACACAAGTGTGTGTTCGCCACGTGGCTCTTCCTCTCGAATCACTGAGTTATTCCTAACGGCTTGGCTGTTGATGCTGTGTTGCTGCAGTGCTCTCAAATCCAACTATGTGAGAGAGTGCAAGCACCTGGCTTGGGGTGTGTGTGTGAGCGAGCTGTGCACACGGGGTGTTCTGGGTGTGTGTGAAATACCGTGGTGTAACCTCTCCCCTCTTATTTCCCAAACGTGAGCCTCTTGGCTCACCTCTGTGGACACTTGCAGTGCGCTTGGGCAAGGAGTGCTGACTTAGTTTGAGGAAGTCCCTGCCCCACCCAACCCTGGACACCCCATGTGACTCAGGAGGAAACCACAGCTTGTGACAAGCTGCGCCACTGGGTGTCCCTGGCTCTTGCCACACGCCTGCCCAGCTGCACCCTTTCTCAGCTTCCTGTGACCTGGGCTTCCTAGCTAGTCCCGTGCCCTGGGAAGCGGGGCAGTCTCCTTCCAGGGTCTTGCTCAGCAGATGCATTGAAGCAGCACTTCAATAGCTGTGGGGAGTGGAGGGGTAGGGCCCTGGGCACAGCTTTGTCTCTGCAACTGCAGCCAAGATCTGCACCCTTCCCCAACTTTCGCACTCCAGATCTCCGTGTGCTGCCCATGTCTCTGCTCCCTTTGCCTGCTCCACGCTGCCCCACCACCCTGTCTGTGCGCTCCCAGCTCCCTCATCCTACCCTGGCAGCTCCCATGTGCCTCAGCGTCCTGCGGAACAGATGCCCATCATGTCTTGGCAGCCTTTGCACGAAGCTGGCCATGCTCAGGATGCTGTGCATTCAATGGATCAGATCCATCTGGCTTCTCAGGGGACCCTGGCAGGTAGCCAACCTGCTTCCTGGTGCTTCCTTCCAGGGGTCTCTGAGCGTGGGGGTTCAGCATCCCTGCTGTCAGGGGTCACCCCACATCTGGGCTTCTGATTAAAGGAGATACCAGCTATTGTCTGCCTAAGGGCTTTGGGCCATAGCACATCCCTCTGGGGTCAGGGCCGCCCCTGGACTGGGGGATCCAATGAAGAAGAGGCTGCTGGATGGGGGGGATTTTATTTTCTTGCTCGCTGTGATCTGGGAGCCCCCTCGACTCATCCAATTCCCCACGCAGCCATCGGGGCCCTCATTCCTCTTGTGCTCCCTGCATCTGGGGTGAACACACCCATGGCCTGTCTGGCGTAGGGCGTTCTTGTGTTGAAGACAGAACTTCAGGGCTGTTGAGGGCACCCCGGAATGTAGGAGCAGGCACTGCAGAGGGACTGAGGGAGATGTGCTCCTGTGTGCCAGCTGAACAGGTGGAAGTGACAAGGTGTGTTTGCAGTATACATTTCCTTGGTACCCCTGCATGGTGATCACCGGAAGCAGGAGATCTGGGAGTTGGGACTCCTGGGTTCTATTTCCAGCTCTGAGGGAAGTGGGGTCTACTGGATGGGGTCGGGGGGCTGGGAGTCAAGATTCCTGGGTTCCACTCCTGGCTCTGCCACTAACTGCTTGGCCAAATCACTCTGCCTTTCTCTGCCTCTGTTTCTCCACCCATAAACTGAGGGGGCGTGACAGTGGCCCACCTTTTGCAAAGCCCTTTAAGATCTATGGATGCAAAAGGTCATAGAAAGCCACTGTTTGTTCTCTCTGTTCAGTGAATGCACTAACTGATCAATCCAGCTTCACCTACGTGTGTGTGTGTGAGAGAGAGAAAGAGAGAGATGTAGCACATCAGCATGGGACCAGTCAGTGCAGCTGCGGGGACTCTTCCCTCAGTGTGTTTCTGTAGCTCCTGGCATGGCGAGGCGCAACCTGCTTGGCCAATAGGCGCTGGTGCTCTATAGCTGTTCCACAATGACCTCTGCTGTCTTGCTGCCCCACCCGTTGAGCCTCAACAGCGTGCACAAGACCCAGCACCTGCATCCCTGCTGTAGCTCTGCATTGAGAGATGCAGCAGTGGGAGAACCTGGGAGGAGCTGCTTTGCTCTGGAGACGTCTGGTCACCCAGCGTCATTTGTTTTCCATGGATGGTATTTAAGACAAGTCCTGACATGGTTAGTTTCCTAATCTGCTAAAACTGCTAAGGGCGGGGGGGTGTGTGTGTGTGTGCACACGCTAACGTCCCACTTCTGTCCTGTCCTCTCACCACCTGGACTAGTAGCTCTTCTGCTTTCTAAATCCCGCCGCTTCCAAGCCTTGAAACGCAGCCCTTTCCCCAACCCCTCTACTTGTGAGTGGGGGGCATGAACCTAGTCTAAAGCAAGGCCATGGGTTTGTCGAGCAGTCACTTGGGGGTGAAGGGTGCTAGCAACACAAGACCGTTCATGTTGCTTACTGTGAAAGACTTCAGCTCAATGAATGTAGCTTGTCTCTCTGGGATCCCTTGCTCAAATGAGCCCAAATTCTGACCACTAACCCTGCCCCAGGAGGCACAGGAGTTTCCAAGAAGATGTGAAATAGCATGTGGATTTTAGAGCACTAGGAAAACCTGGTTGTTGAACAGTAACTTAAGCTGTGTGTACGCTTACAATGCTACAGCAGTGCAGCTGCCCCAAAGAAACCCTCCCATCGCTATAGTCAATCCATCTTCCTGAGAGATGGTGGCTGGGTTGCATGAAAAATTCTTCTGTTGGCCTAGCACTGTCTATATGGGGACTTAAATTGGCTTAACTATGTCGCTCGGGAGTGTGGATTTTTCATACCCCTTAGCCATGTAACTGGGTTGACGTAATTTTTCTAGTATAGACCAGCCCCTAGTCTCAAACTTACATATAGCGGAGCTGCTGCTTTGCTGTAATCAGAGAAGATTGAGAAGCGGCTTGATCACGGTCTATAGACACCAACATCAGGAGAAGGTTTCTGCTCTTGAAGTGAGCAGACAAAGGCAGAATTAGCTCCAAAGGCTGGAAGCTGAAACGGGAGTAATTCAGACTAGAAATAAAGTGTAAAATTTTAAGGGAGAGGAATTGATCTTTGGAACAACCCTGAGGATTCTACATCACTAACCGTCTGTAACTCAAGGCTGGGTGCCTCTTTTTAAACAAACAAACAAACAAAAACCTGCTCTAGCTCAGCCAGAAGTTATGGGCTGGATGCAGAAATTGCAGGATGAGGTTCTCTGACCTGTGATGCAGGAAGCCAGAGTAAATGATCATAGTGATCCCCATTGGCCTTATGCTCTGTGACTGACTGACTTATCGATCAAGCCCAAGATATTCACTTTTTAAATATACCTTCCAAATTCATGTTCTGAACAAACCTATGAGTTCATTAGAGAGAGAGAGAGTGTGAGTTCAACATGTGGAAGAGTCAAAGAATTCAAGTAACCTCAACAAAGCCAACCAACCATGTTAATAGACTGTAGGCACACGCTGGGCCCAATTCTCTGCTGGTGTGAACTGGTAGAGCATTACACTAGCAGCGAGTTTGCCCCAGTTACACAGCAAACCAGGAGTGTGTAGAAGAGGGGTTACTGAGTGTATGTAATGCACTATGGTTGGGAACAAATGATGTGATACTATATAGTCTTTGTGTATTGTTGCCCCTCCTTCTAACACCAGATATTGGGGCCTTGCAGATCAGCTCCCTGCGGAAGGGAAATCTGTGATGCAGAGGCTGGGTATATTCGAAAGGTCACTTGTTTTATTTATACATGTACACCAGTCCTGGAACAGGGGTCGTCAAACAGCACACAGGGCAGTCCCTTCTCCCAGGAACCTCAGAGAAGTGCAAGTGCCTAGTTCCCAAGGAGCAAATCTGTGTCAAGAATTGGCTCCCATCAGGGCCCAGGCACAGAGCAAACATTTGCACTGCTCCCACAGCTCCCGCAACCTTGTCTAAGCAAATCTGTCACAGCATGTCTTCCTGAGGTGGAACACTTGCTCACACACCAAGAAAAGAATTTGGGCAGCTGTAACAGCGCCACCTGCTGTAACAGTAGGTATGAAATATCACCCATAAAGTGATTGTGTGGTGGTCTAACTTGCAAATTTAATCTCCTTTTGGGGCATGCCTCAGGATTGCTTATCAGCTCAGCCCTAAAACCTGGATTAAAGGGTGTTGGCGTATTTTATAAATCTGTGTGCAAGTCCTAACAGAAAGATTAATGTGCTTTGTGATCTCTTCAGAGTTTTTCTTCAGATCCTTCTCTGAGGGTGGGACATCTGACTTAGTTTGGGCTCCACAGCCACTTTTCTCTCTGGAGGGTGGGAGCCAGTGGAAACCGGTGTGTGGTGAGTTGCCTTTTCTTTAAAAAAAAATAAAAAAAAAATCAAAGTCTAGTGTCTTCAAGTTCAGCACTCAGCCTGTCCCTTTGCCCCAACATGAGGAGCCAAGTCCGGCATGTTCAGGGTTGTTTACTAGCCTGACTTGAATCTGCATTGCTTTTCCTGATTGACCTCCTAATGCCTTGACTTTTGATGTCATCATGGAGGTGGTGGAATGGGAAGAGCGTTGCTCCAATGCTTTGAGGTTCTCGAACACCAGACTTAAGGGGAGTGTCTTGTTGATATATCATGTGGCAAAGACCCATCAGTCCAGGATTGTCTGTTGCCCACCAGATTCTCAAGAGCCGCCTTTGTCCCAGTTTGTTTGTAGGTGCAGGTTTGCTCACTTGGTCCAGAATTTTCACAAGTCTCAGCTTCCATTTAGGCACCAGAACAAGGGCCCGGGGTTGTAACAAGAGCTCAGCATTTCAGAAGCATGTTGTTAATTAACCTTGCCCTTGTTTTCGGTGCCTAAATAAGAGCTGCGATTCTTGAATGCCTGGGCCCCTCTGCTCATCTGGTAACTGTCTGGCCCTTTGCTACTTAAATGCTGTGTGAGTAACTGCAGGTGGTAAACTTCCACCCAGCCAGTTGCAAATTGCGGTGCTGGGGCAGGGGAAGAGGGGTTGTGGTTGAAAGTTAGTCCCTTCTTGGCTTTTTTTTAATGAGCCTGGAGCTGCATGAAACGCTGTGAGCATCAGTGTGAGTTGTTCTAGGAATTAGCATAACACTTAGGTCCGTGTGTTGGATTCAGCACAAATTAGGCATGTGCTTAACTTAAGCACATGCTTTATTGTGTGCCCCTTCATTGGGGTCTGATTTGACCTTAGCAGTTAGAGGGTGGAACCCTTTATGCGGCTGCCTTCTCCTTCAGGTCTTGACTGATCCTACAGAACGCCGTCCTACTCAACCTCCCCTTCCCTGGTCTGTTCTGCAGTTGCTTAAATCTATCTTGGGCAAATGACACTTAGGTGGGGCAGGGTGTGATGTGTGTTCAAATGCAATTGCATTGTGAAGCTCCACTGATCGCTGCAGGGTGTGCCTGCTTCTGTGCTCATTCGGGTTGGGATGGCTTTTTTAAATTTTGGATTAATCCCATTTATTATGGCAGTGCCCAAGGGCCAGCTGAGAGGCCCTGTTGTGCTAAGTGTTGGACAAACTCACAGTAGTAGAGCTTACAGTCTAAATAGATTAGATGGGCACAGGGTGAGGGAAGAGGTATCTCCCCCCCTACTAGGGCTGCTGACACTGTATTTCAAAAATAAGGGGCCGTTGTCTTAGCACTCCTGCCTCACCCCTCCTCTCGGTGTCATCATCAATAATAATACTACTAAGCAGTACTCACCTATGTTCACATGGGGTATTTCTTGCTGTTTTTTGCAGCACGTAGCCAGCCACCAACCAGCAGTTATGCTTCTCTGCCGGGGACATTGGCAGTGACTGCCAGCAGGGAGGCTACACCCTGGGAGTAATGACTGCCCTCTGACAGAGTCCTTTCCTGACCCTGGCCCTTCAGCTCAGCTCCAGGGCATACAGCCCCATCCACTTGCCCTGCCAGACAGTCTGCTTAGGGAAAGCAGATGGGGATGCAGGCAAGGGCTGGAGTCAGCAGGAGGCTAGTACTCATGGGTGTACCTTTCCATTCCCCTCCCAACCTTGGCCTGGCCTTTGAGTGCGCCCTGCCTGCTTTCCCTGCGCAGCAGCACTGAAGGCCCCCGGTCAGAGGGGAGTGGAAAGAGGCACCCATGAGTACTGGCCGCCTGCTGTTGAAATACTAGAAGGCATCCTGATTGAGTACTGGACAGGCAATTTTCTATGTAAATAAGGGACATCCCTTTTGTAATTCAGGGACTGTTGGAGACACCCCCCCCCGCCCCGCGCGAGCACAGCCTGTGTGTATGCATGGAGGCATGTCCTGCAGTGATCGCTCTTTCTCTTGCCCAGCTGCTGAGGACAGATCCATTTTGAATAGCCCTATTGAGCACTGGCCCTGGCCGCGCTGTGTATTCATTTAGCCCATGTGCATTCTCCACATGTTGCTTGCACAGCTCTGATAGAGGCCTGGGCAGGGCTATTGTGGCTGCTTTCCAAGCCCGCTTTCCCTTCCCCAGCGCTGTTACCCGGCTGCACCAAGTAGCTCAAATGCCCTGGACCTGATTCTTCATGGTGGGCCGCTGGGAGATCTCTGGTTGGGCTGCAGGCCAGGGGTTTTGGTGCAATTGTGCAGTGGAAATGAGCCATGTCTTCTCCCCCCCCCCGCATTCCTCCCCAGAAAAAGCCCATCCATGCTGGCAGCGTGAAAGCCAGGCTCGCTGCTCTGGTTTGCCGCTCTGCTTTTGATCTCTGCAGTGTGCATACAGCAGCGCAGCGGCTTGGCGGGCTCCCATCTGATTGTTGTAGGGGCTCAAGGAGTGGCTGAAGCGATGGGGCTGAGGACTGAGGGTCATGTGCAAGCTGGGCGGGCTTCTTGCTCTCTGTGCAGGGAGTACTCAACCTGGGGCCTGGATTTTCAGAGGTGCAAAGTCTCTGCAGCTGTCCTGGGCTTGCTGTTGCTCAGCACCTCTAGGAGCCAGGTTCTCCCCACACACATGCCAGGATCATCTGGGTTCTGTGTGGATCAGCTGTTGTGGGCTCCAGCTGCAGAGGAAAAAAATAACCCAGGGTTCCCCACCCACTGCAGTCCATTCCAGTTCTCAGATGCCAGGCCAGCCCAGCTGCAGTTACAAGCCCCTTGCCTCTAGCACTGGAGAAGCATCCTGTCACGGAGTGGTCCCGACAGTCCTTTCCAGCCTTAGTCGCAGCCCACAGCCACCCCTGGTGGGCTTGACCATGCCATGCTCTGTTATATTTGTTTCCAGTCAGCGCCAGGTTCCCCACTTGTCTGCTGCAGCAGCCAGTCCTGCCTACTGCTGCCTTCCGTCAGGCTCCCCACTCCCCTCAGCACTTCCTGCCTGTTCGCTTGGACAGCCCTAGCTGCTGGGGCGCTTCCCCCTCTCACAGCCCTTCAGCTGCAGCTGTACTCAGTTAATTGGCACCCTCCATCAGCTCCCTGCCTTCCTTCCAGTTAGGCTCTGGTTAAGAGTCTGGTGGGGATTTGCATTAGCCCCTGACTCAGCACACCCTGTCACACATCCCCTGTGACTGCCACCTCCCAGGTCTTGCACGTGGGGGGGTTGAGGTAATGAGGCTCCCGCAGGTGGGGGTGTGGGAGAACCTTGCTTTGTGTTACTGCTGCTCTGGAGAGCTCATGCAGCAATGCTGCCGCCATCCCAACCCCACTGACAGATGGTGGCAGCAACAACCTAGCTTCCTGCCCCTGACGGCGCTGCACTCGGGAATCCTCCCCTTCGCCCTGCTTTGCAGCCCTATTACTTGCCCTCTACGGCAGTTTTAAGGGGTCCCGATCCTCCTGGCTGCCACGCAGCCTTCGCTCCTACTGACTGGCAGGAGCAGAGAAGGCCCTGCACCTGCCAGGGGACATGCAGCCACTTGGGGGATTGGGCACCAAGGTGCCCAAATGCACCCTGGGTGGGTCTCTGTGCCCAACTCTCCCCCTGAACCTAATCCACGCAGTCCCTAGAATGGCAGGGTGAACACAGAGCTCATTAGCAGGAGAGGATCTCTGTGGCTTGTATGCCTGGCTAGATAGCCACTGCTGTAATCAAGGGGACCCTGCAAAGAAGGGAAAGTCAGGTTAAAATTAACCAAGAGGGAGTGGGGTCTAAGGGTTGGAGCAGGGGACTGGGCATCAGGACTCCTGGATCCTAATCCCATTTGTGTCACTGGCTCACTCTGTGGCCTTGCACCAGACCACTTACCCTCCTTGTGCCAGGGCTTCCCTAGCTGTACCCTTCTCTGCCCTTTGGAAAATCCAGGGTCAAATGCTCAGCTACGGTAAATGGGTGTGTTCCCACCGACCTCAGTGCAGCTGGAATGTCATAGGACGTTATTAGGCCCCCGTCTCCTTAGTACCTGAGCACCTCATGCTCTATAGTGTATTTATCCTGTCATCCCCCTGTGGGCAGGGGAGTGCCATTATCCTGTACACATGGGGAAACTGGGGCACAGAGCAGTTAAGTGACTGTCCCAAGGTCACATAGGCAGTGTGGAAGAGCAGGGAGTTGACTCTGACTCTCCTAAGTCCGAGACCAGCGCCCTTCCTCTCCACGCTGCACTGGCTTATCCCAGCTGTGACTCTTGCCCATAGATCCCTGGGGGGACTCTGAGTTCTGTGCCTGCAGGGATGTGGTGTGTGGGCATCCCAGCCCTCCGTAGAACCCGATGCTAGGGGCTGTGTCATTGGTTTCCGAGGGCTGGGAACTTGGTGTGGGGCCATGGCCGTGCCCGGAATGCTGTCTCCTTTGGGACGTTTGCATCAACAGATTGCAACGCTGCTGCTCCTGAGGCTATTCTAGTGCCCTGGGCTTGTCGCGTCACACCGAGAGAGCTCACGGGCTGCCCCAGAGAGAGCCTGCGGTGAAGAACATAGCTAGTGCTGTGGGAGTGGGGAGAGGAGGGGTGGGGCAGGGTTTATGGGCACTTTCCAGACACCTGGCAGCTCCTGGCCCCCAGCAGTGAACTCTGAACTCTGTTGCACAGGATGGGGTAGAAGGGTCTGTGGGAGGGAATGGGAGCGGGATCTGACTCCTGTGAAAGATCATGCATCCCACACTGCTTCTCTGGGGTGGGACTCTGGATGCCTGGGTTCTATTCACAGCTCTGCCACTGACCTGTTGATGACTTTAGCAAGTGACAGCCCCTCTTCCGCCTCAGGTTCCCCTCCGTTTCCTAATTAGGTTCCACCTGCTCAGTCTCTTTAGACTGCAAGCTCCTTTGGGTGAAGGACCATCTCTCGCTCTGTCTGTGCCGTGCCCAGCACAACGGGGCCCTGATCTCAGTTCGCGTCCCAAAGTGCTACTATAATACACGTAATACCTGTCGCCACCTGCTCTGGGTTGGGCTATTAGCTGCCATTGCGCATTGGGGTGGTGTCACTAGGGTGGCGTGGTTGACGGTGTGTTTGGTGGTGGTTGTGCAGGGGGCTGTGTGTTGGATCTGCAGTTGTTGTGCTATTGAGCAAGTTTTAATGTGGATCTGCACCCAGGTTTCCTTTAATGATGAGACACGCCACTTGATGGGGCAACAACTCTAACTAATCATCAGTGGGGTAGTGGAGGGGGGCTGGTTACTCCGCACCTGGATCATCCGTTTGGTTGGGGTTTTCCCTTTTTTTTTTTTTTTTTTTTGGTGGTATTGTTCAGATGGGTGTGTGCCAGTGGGGGGAGACAGGATTGAGGGTCTAATGGGAGAGGCCAGTGGCTGGGTGTCCAGGGAGTAGGGGGATGGTATGGGATAAGGAGGAAATGACAGGGCAGGGCAGAATACAGGGGCTCAGGTCTGTGTTCGGGGTTAAAAGGGAATGGAGGGAGATGGGTGGATGAGGGGATGGAAAGGGAGCAGAGGGGGAGTGTGATGGGCAGGTTAGGGGTAGGGCAGGGAGATGCAGACAGAGGAGGGGAAAGAACCAGGAAGTGAAACTGGCCAGCCCAGCTGTTGGTGTCTGGGCTGTCAGTGGTGCTGGGGGGGAGAAAGCTCTAGAGTTTCGATCTCGGTCACCTCCAGGGTTGATATTTTTCAACCAGCTTTGATTGAGGCACAGGGCCAGCCCCTGCTCTTGGCAGTGCGGGGAGCTGCCATGCTGAGGCTGGTGGCGTGATTCCAGATTTATCCTGGAGTTTAGTGCTGATAAAATCCACCCTCGTGTGCGTGAAGAGGCTGTTTGGTTCAGAACAAATCTGCCCACAATGGTAATGCTTAATACTCTGTGGACACTGCCCATGCTCACCGTGGTTCACAGCAGTGCATTCGTGGCTGGATTCCTTCTCTCATGTGTGCTGCAGGGAAGGGTAAGTGCTCGGGAAATGGTTCACTAGTGCTTCAATGCCCCATGCGCTCTGCTCCCTCCCCCACTGAGCTAAGCTCCACACCAGGCTGCCGAGCGGTGACTGGTTCCTATTGAACAGGTGCACCCTGCAGCCGTGGCCCCACTCTGTCCTTTTGCCTCGGTTCTGTCTCACCCACACCTCAGTCAAGCCTTTTATGGGGGGGCATTCTGGTAGGTGAGGCAGCGTGTTGCAGGGAGGGTCCACCTTGCTTGAGTCTGCCCCCAACAGGAGGGACTGCGTGTTGGTGGGGTGGCCGTGCCAGTCTGTCCAGCGGCCCGGGCAGGGTGCCACTTAGCAAAGTCAGTTTCTGGTGAGTTGGCTCCAGGCAAAGCCAGGTGAATATTGGCCTTTTTGGTTACCCACTTTCTGCGCTGGGCAGGTCCTTTGCTCCCCAGTGTCTGTCTGGACTAGAGAGCTGACCTGGGAGAAGGGCCGGGGCTGTCCAAGGCCAGGAGCAGGAGATGGGGTGGGAGATTTTCTTGTCCTTGCATGCTGCCATCCAGCACCAATATGCAGCCACCTCTGGAGAGGGGAGGGGCAGCTGTTAAGCTACACCCTAGTGTCCTGTTCCTCTAAGGGGCTTAAAGGACTTTGAATATAGCCCCTTCTGTATTTCCCATGTGGCAAGTGTTAGTCCTTTACCACAGGCTGGGAAACTGAGGCATAGAGGCAGAAATCAACCTATTACTACTTGTCCTATGCCCAGTGGGGGAGGGATAGCTCAGTGGTTTGAGCATTGGCCTGCTAAACCCAGGGTTGTGAGTTCAATCCTTGAGGGGGCTATTTAGGGATCTGAGGCAAAAATTGGGGATAGCTCCTGCTTTGAGCAGGGGGTTGGACTAGAGGACCTCCTCAGGTCCCTTCCAACCCTCATATTCTATGAAAACATTTGATCACCTTCCTTTGTAACAGCCCTTAACATATTTGAAGACTGTTATCAGGTCCCCCGTCTCCTTTTCTCAAGACTAAACATGCTCAGGTTTTTACCTTTCCTCTTAGGTCATGTTTTTTAAACCTTTTATCATTTTTGTTGCTCTCTCTCTGGCTTCTCTCCAGTTTGTCCACATCTTTCCTAAAGTGTGGCACCCAGAACTGGATGCAGGCATTACCAGTGCTGAATGTAGCCGGACAATTACCTCGCTTGTCTTACAAACGCCACTCCTGTTAACATGCCTCAGAATGATACTAGCCTTTTTCGCAACTGCATCACATTGTTGGCTCTTACTCAATTTGTGATCCACTATAACCCCCAGATCCTTGTCAGCAGTGCTACTACCCAGCCACTTAATCCCCTCTTCGTAGTTTTGCAATTGATTTCCCCCTCCACCCCTTCTTAAGTGAAGTACTTTGCACTTCTCTTTATTGAATTTCATCTTGTTGATTTCAGGCCAATTTGTCAAGGTCATTTTGAATTCTAATCCTGTCCTCCAAAGGGCCAGCAACTCCTCCCAGCTTGGTGTCCTCTGGAGCTCCATTATCCTGGTCATTAATGAAAATATTGAATAGTACCAGCCCAGGACTGACCCCTGCATAACCTCACTAAATCTGTCTGTCGTGTGTGTCATGTCATGTCCCCCGCCCCCCCGGTTTGATCCCGAACCATTGATAACTATATCTGAGTATGGTCTTTCAACCAGCTGTGCACCCACCTTTCGCTAGACCACATTTCTGTAGTGTGCAATTGAGGATGCCATGTGGGAAGGTGTCAGAAGCTTTACTAAAATCAAGATATACCACATTTACTGTTTCACGCCATCCACTAGGCCAGTTATCCTGTCAAAGATGAAAATTAGGTTTGTTTGGCATGATTTGTTCTTGGCCATTGCTTATCACCCTGTTACCTTCCAGGTGCTTACAAATTGATTGTTCAATAATTTGTTCCAGTATCTTTCCAGGTATTGAAGTCAGGCTGACTCGTCTATATTTCCCTGGGTCCTCTTTGTTCCCCTTTTTAAGACCGGTACTGTGTTTGCCCTTCTCCGGTCCTCTTGGACCTCACCTCTCCTCCATGAGTTTTGGAA
Source organism: Eretmochelys imbricata (assembly GCF_965152235.1). Lineage (NCBI taxonomy): Eukaryota > Metazoa > Chordata > Testudines > Cheloniidae > Eretmochelys > Eretmochelys imbricata. The sequence continues at coordinate 8,098,214 of NC_135595.1, read as the reverse complement.
GATAATTGCTAACAGTTCTGAGATTGCTTCAGCTAGCTTCTTAAGTACCTTAGGGTGAATTTCATCAGGCCCTGCTGACTTGAATACTTGACTAACTTAGCTAAATATTCTTTAACCTGTTCTGTCCCTGTTTTGGCTTGCGTTCCCTCCCCCTTGTTGTGAATATTGTGCTGAGTATCTGGTCACCATTAAGCTTTTTAGTGCTCCATGCTCCCTGTTAAGCTGTAGAGTATTGCAACAGCCACAGAGATCACGACCCTGCATGGGCGCAGAGTGAGAGACTGTCCTTGCTCTGATGAGCTCACAGTCCGAATAGCCAAGGCAAAGGCTGGGAGGGAAAGCAGAGGCATACAGGGCAATGACTTGTCTGAGGGCAGTGGCGGAGCTGGCAATAGAACCCAGGTGCCCTGCCGATGCAAGAAGGGGGAAGGTGGATCTTGTGTTTCTCCAGCACTGATGGAGGGCAACAATCTCTGGGGTGAAGCATAGTCCCAGACTGAACTGCATATTATGCAGCCACATGGGGGAGGGGAATTGTTTAGTGGGTTTCAGCAATGTTTCGTACAAGCTGCTCACACTGAGATGGGCCTCGACCCAGACACTGGGCAGCCTCCTCTCTCTGGCTTCACTGCCAGGGAGTGGGTTGGACTGGAATCTGTGACATGGAGGCAAACGGCAATCAGGAGACATCCGCTCCGCTTGCACTGAGTTGCTGTCAGAGTGGCAGGGCAGTACCCCTGTCTCTGGGAGCCAGCCCCATGGCTGATCTGGAGGGTGGTCTTCTGCACATGCTGGGGTGGGAGGGCGGCAGAGAGCCAGCCTGACAGTCAGCACTGAGAGCCATCTTACCACCCACTGCCTCCAGCTTGAGTCTTGGCCATGCCTGGCTGGTCATACGCCACCAGCCTCTCTGCCGCCCAGGCACTCTCTTCCAGGTTATGCCAGCCCTGTCTTTGCCTTGCTGGTTAGCAAGAGATGCGCCCCAGTCCAAGAGGCCCTTTTGAATTGTTCCCCTGGGCCCCTGATGCTCACAGAAATCCCAGCTCCTCTGTCCCCGCAGGAGCAGTGTGCCCTAGTTTACCGTAAACCACTCTGCACTTGTGAGCACTTTTAATAAAACCAAAGCGGTTTATTGGAGAGAGAATAGAGATTTAACTAGAAACAAGAGCAAGCAGTGGAGAGAAAAGGTTGCGATACAAAACAAAACGCAAAGCTGGGTCAGCACTTATCAATAGTTCCCTTTCCTAGCTAATAAAGTCGGGTTCTCCCCAACGTTCAGCCTGTTGCAGAAGAACCAGGATCCAAACGTTGGTGAAAACACCCCTGCTCCTAAAGGGGTTTCCTCCTTGACTGGATCCAAAGAGCCCTTCCGTCCTCTGTTAAGACTGAAACAGCGTTTTGTTCCTGTTCACAGCCAGGGCGAGCCCGGGTCTTGCTGCAATCCTCCTTTTTCACCTTTAAGAGGTTTTGATTGTTTGTATGGCGCAAGGCTAAACAAAGGAGCCTTGCATTGCATCACCCGCTAAATAGAGGAGGCATGACAACTCCCTCCTGCCTGCGTGGGCTGTCACCGAGACCTATATCCTGGTGACTATTTTTTTTTTTTTTACTGCAAGTCCATAAAGCATACTGTCAGTAGAAATACATTAGTCCTTGCTAGTACCCATACAGTTGTGAATCTTGACAAGTTATGAGCTTTCTTTAGACACCTTACAGCAAGGGTGGGCAAACTACGGCCCGCGGGCTGGATCTGGCCCACCAGCCATTTTAATCCGGCCCTCGAGTCCTTGCTGGGGAGCAGGGTCTGGTGCTTGCCGTGCTCCAGCCGGGGAGCAGGGTCGGGGGCTGTTCCACGCAGCTCCCGGAAGCAGCGGCATGGCCCCGCTCTGCCTCCTATGTGTAAGGGCAGCCAAGGGGTTCCACTCTGCATGCTGCCCCTGCCCCAAGCGCTGGCCCCTGCAGCTCCCATTGGCTGGGAACTGCAGCCAATGGGAGCCAAGCGCCGCCCCCTGCAGCCAATGGGAACCGCAACCAATGGGAGCTGCAGGGGCAGTGCCTGCGGACGGGGGCAGCATGCAGAGCCACCTGGCCACACCTCCACATAGGAGCCAGAGAAGGGACTTCTTGCTGCTGCTTCTGGGAGCCGCTTGAGGTAAGCGCTGCCTCTAGCCTGTGTCCCTGAGCCTCTAAATCCCCTGATCCCCCTCCTGCTCTCCGAACCCCTCAATCCCAGCCCGGAGCCCCCTCCCGCACCCTGAACTCCTCATTTCTGGCCCCCACCAGAGACCTCCCCCCCTACCGCACCCCAACCCCAATTGTGTGAGCATTCATGGCCCGCCATGCAATTTCTATTCCCAGATGTGGCCCTCAGGCCAAAAAGTTTGCTCACCCCACCTTACAGCTTACTCTTGGTGGATAAATATCCTGTAAGACATGTTTGGTGTAGTGCGTTTGTCAGGTCTGAGGTGAGAGTTGTTCGCAAAGAGCCAGGGACCCTTTGCCAAGGAGCCTGTGTGTCACAGCCAGGTGCTGCAGTCATCCTGAGGAAAGCCCCTGTCACCCGCTCAGCCTCCTCTATTCTGAGCCCCAGGCAGAATGTAACTGGGTCTCTCACGCGTGGCTGGGATGAGCTGGGCAGGGGGACTAGACGCTGGAACTTTGCATGGAGGTGAGCGAAGGCTAGATGCAGAGCTGGGTGCATTTGTGCTGCTGGCGCCTCCTACTGACGCCGTTTATTTTTACTGCAGTAGCACCTAGGGTCGCCATTCGGGACCCCCTGGCACTAGGTGCTGTACAGACAGAACCAAAAGCCAGTCCCGGCCCCAAAGGACGTACACATCTGTACTTAAGAGAGTGTCTGGACTTGAACGTGGCATGTGACCAGCTGTACATCTGTCCCAACCCTGACCCTTTGCAGCCACTGTAGACCCCATAGCACTTTTCAACCCTCCACACTTGGCATTCCTGGATTTCCCCTGTGATTTCAGTCACATACAAGGTTCTCTCCTTGCTAAACTGCCGTGTGGTGTTCAAACAGCTGCAGCATTCTGCGCACACACCCCCGTCCAGCCCCCCCGCGCCAGCTACGTTCTCACCACTTTCCTGTGTGTCCTTAGCACTGTAGGGCTTACGGTGATTCTTCTCCTGCTCTGGGACAGGCAGGGGCCTGTGCTTTGAGTGGTGGGATCCCAGGGCTGCGAGGGTTGGAGCGGCCGTGATAAGTCATGTGTGTCCATGCTGCTTATTGTAGCTTGGGAGGTGGGAATCCAAGGGTGGAGGCGGGGGCCTTGGTCTGTGTTGCCCAGGGGCATGAGTAGGAGACTCAGGGAACTCTGGGGCATGAATGAGCCACTCCATTTGTCTCTCTCCCCCTGCAGGATGTTCCAGACGTTATACAATTACTTTTGGTGGGACCGGCTCTGGTTGCCAGTGAACCTGACATGGTCGGACCTGGAAGACCAGGATGGGCGGGTCTATGCCAAGGCTTCGGACCTCTACATCACCATCCCCTTAGCCTTCCTTTTCCTCATCGTCAGGCACCTCTTCGAAATGTGAGTACCCTTTGGGGAGGCCAGGTCGGCCTCCGTTCCTGCAGCCTGGCTGGAGCCAGCTGCAAAGAGCTCCCCCTGGCGGACAGTGAGGGAATATCCAGTCCCTAGAGGAAGTTTTGTCTTTAATGCCAGGCAGTTGAGGGCAGATTTTCATAACACTGGGTGCACATTAGGTGCTTCTGCAAACCCAGACCTTGTTAAGGTGCCTGAGTGGTCTAGAAAATATGGCCGGCCCCAGTTCAAATCCCCACATCCCACTGCCTTCCCAGAGCCAGGAATCCTGACCCCCTTGCTCTAACCACAGACCCCACTCCTTCCCAGAGCTGGGGATAGATCCCAGGGGTCTTGACTCTGCTCTGTCCACTAGACCCCACTCCCCTCTCAGAGCTGGCAGTAGAACCCAGGAGTCCTGACTTCCAGCCCTCTGCTCTAACCCACTAGACCCCACTCCCTATCCAGAGCTGTGAACAAAACCCAGGAGTCCTGAATCCCCCAGTCCAGTGTGTGGGCCATGGGCGCCTTCTGGACGGTATGGACACTGGATCAGATCCTGATTGGGTGGGACGGGACAAATGAATGGGGGAGAATCTCCTTATTTTACTTGGGCTGTGTCTACACTACGCTTCCGTCAAAATTTTGTCAGTCAGGAGTGTGAAAAAAACTCCTTGACTGACAAAAGTTTTACCAATGGAAAGTGCTGGTGTGGGTAGCATTTTGTTGGTGGGAGATGCTCTCCCGCCAACAAAGCTACTGCCCCTCGTTGGGTGTGGTTTTATTTTGCACTGCGTACCTTACAACGGTACGGCCGTAGCGGCACAGCTAAGGTACACAGTGTAGACAGCATTGTACACACGCTGTCCCTCCCTCCAAAATAGTAAAAAGTCCTAAACCCAGACTGCATGAAGCAGCAGACAATGGACTGCAGGCTGCGACCTGCACTGACCTCTGTGGGAATGAGATAAAGCTTGGTAGATGGTCTCTAACCTCCTAGCTTCTAGGAATACGGAGCATGTGGAGTATATTTATATGCACCCATCCCAGGCCGCACTGCACAAATGCTTGCATTGTGCAGTCCAGCCCCCGATCCCAGCTGTCTCAGCAATGCTGGGGGCTGAGGCAGGAACAGCTGGGCCGAGGAATTAAAGAGCAATTTGTTGTATAAACCACTGTCATGGTGACAAACGGAGACCTGAGAACAGAGCTGGCTTTGTTGGGGGATCGGCACAGGCACGTGGGTGGGTGGAGCTCTATCGGGAGCTGCCCGCCTGTGTTGTGTGTGTGCGCCCTGGGTGCTCTATGCCTGTGAGCATCTTGCTGTGATCGCAGCTGGGTGGGAGGAGTAGTGTGAAGCTGGGGGAGGAGGGGGCTGGGTTTCTGTGGGGATGTCTCCCCACATGTTGTCAGTAAATACAAAACCTGTGTGGGATGAAAGCAGGGGCCTTGGACTGGGAAGAAGGGGGCTAGAGATGTTTCTTTTCTGTGTAGCAAAGGGAAGATTCACTTTCCCAGCCTTCGACTTTCTCTTTCTTTCTATCTTTCCTGTCGCCCGTTCTTTTTTCCTCTCCCCTCAGTTAAAGACATGCTCAGTCTGTCTCTTTGCTTTCATATCATTCACTTCTCTCCCTCTGAGTGTTTCTTCTTCTCTTCCCTCAATTAATTTTTCTTTCACTCTGTCTCCCCAGCCATCAGTTCAGAGCCCCCACTCTGATTTTTAATCCTTTACTTCCCCTGCGCCTGTCAGTCACCTCCATTATGGCAGGTCTTCTGATCAAAACACACACATTGTTGACTTTAACTCTTTGCTCCAACTGCTAGGAGTCAGGACTCCTGGGTTCTGTCCCCAGCTCTGGGACAGGAGTGGGCTTAGAGATTGGGAGACAGGACTCCTGGATTTTGTTCTCACCAACTGTATGACGGGAGTGAGTCCAGTCCCTTCTCCGTCCCTCAGTTTCCCCATCTGTAAAATGGGAAGGATGTTAAAGATTCCTCCCGAGCCATCTGCATCCCTTTGGCTCAGGTAGGTTTGCTCTGTCATGTGGGTTTGACTGCCACCTAATGGCCACTGCCCAGCAGAATTCTTGTCAGTGACTTTACAGGCAGCTTTGGAGTTCTGATCTGAGGGCTGTCAGGTTGCAGGAGGGAACTGATTGTCCATATGGATCTGTGTTATGGTAGGGCCTACAGGGCAAGCAGTAATGGGTGTGTCTTTGCCAGAAGCTGCACAAATGGAGGGTGACACACGGTTCCTGCCCTGAAGAGTTATTACCTAATAATTAGGCGTATTATGGTAGCACCTAATAGCCGCATGGTGCCAGGTGCTGCACACACGAATAACTCCTCCTCCTAACTCTTCCGTGGCACTTCCCATCCATAGATCTCAAAGTGCTGTACTCTGGAGAGCCGTGTCCTCCTCCGCCTTGCACAGATGGTGAAAAGCTGTGTGAAAGCCTTGGTGCTCTCCCTTTTCTAGACTGTGGCCCCATCTTATAACAACGCCAGATGGCCACAAAGGGAAGGGCCTCCATGTTCTAAAGCATTATTCTAACCATGTGTTTTCTGCCTGTGTTCCCCATTCCTCTCCCCCGCTTCGCCCCACCCCCAGATATGTGGCTACCCCACTAGCCGGGCTTTTGAATGTCAAGGAGAAGATCCGATTAAAAGCCACCCCGAATCCCGTGCTAGAAAAGTTCTACGCTTCATCCACAAAACACCCCAAACAGGTACAGTGCGTGCCACCGGCGGGGGGACGGGACGACACGACGTGTATTGCCTGTGACAGGCATGGTGCTGGTATTGCACCCGGGTGCTGTGGGTCAGGTGCCCGGGCTGCCCTCTCCCACCTGGGGTCTCTGGGAGCTGATCTGTACGGGGCTAGCCAGGCGGCTGGGGCATTAATGTGATGGTATTAAATGAATCTGGCTCTGTGTGTTGGAAGAAACGGGGAGGCAAGTTGAGGAGCGAAGTGGCTGCATTTAGCGCTCGGGGGCGCTTTTGCATGCGGCTTTAGCGATGCAGGGGCTAAAGCACTGGTCTTTCCCCCCGGTGGGGTGGGGGTCCATTCCTGATCATTACAGGCACTCTGCCTCATCCCCAGTAGGTAGCTGTCCAGAATGGCAGCCTGTGCCCTGGGGGGTTCCCAGAGCTGGCATAACAGGGAGGAGGTACAAGGCAGGATTGAGGGGCATTGGCACAGCTGCTGGGGCAGAGGGGGAGCCCCGGGCTGGATTAGCAGGGGGGGATGCAGGTTGGGATTGAGGAGCCTAAGGCTGGGATAGCAGGGGGCTGCTGGGTAGGAGTGAGGGGCACCGGCAGAGCTGGGGGTGTCAGGAGTTGGGATAGCATGGGGATGTGGGTCAGGAATGAGGGGCCTGGGCAGAGCTCTGTGTGGGGTAAACCCAGAGCTGGGCTAGCCAGGGTGGGTTGGGATTGAGGGGCCCCAGCAGAGCGGGGTGTGCGAGGCTGACAGCCTGTGGGTCAGGATTGCAGAGGAGCTAGTACCCTGCACTTGTCGCTTTCAGCTTCTCACTCTCTCGGGCACCTGCGCCCCCCAGCCCTTGTGGCCACTGGCTCTGAAGGCTCAAAACAAACCCGTTTTCGGCTCCCTGGGCCTGGCTGCGCAGTAACAGCGGGCTGTGGCTGCAGTGGGTGTAGACGGACCCGCTTTAGCGAGCTCAGGAGCAGCGAAGCTGCAGCAGCACCAGCTCAGGGCCAGTCTGGGCCCCCAGAATTGCTCCTGGGCTAGATGCCCCCACCCGGCGTCTTCGCTATGGTCAGTACCTGAGCTCATGAGACCAAAGCAAGCCTGGGTAGCTCCACGCAAGCTGCCATTCCACAGCCCTGATTGTCAGGCAGACACCCTCTGCTTCCCCTGGCATGAGTGGCTCCTGTCTCCCACTGACCACCCTGTGGCCTGGTCTTGGGGCCCAGCCAGCCCCTGGGTCACCCTGGCATCCGGTAACTGCCCCGGGTCTCTCCCCTCCCAGGGCGACGTCGAGATGCTCTCCAAGAAGAGCGGCTGCATGGTCCGGCAGGTGGAGCGCTGGTTCCGACGCAGACGCAACCAGGACAGGCCCAGCTTGCTCAAGAAGTTCCGGGAGGCCAGGTAAGAGCCTGGTGCCGCTCGCCCAGCTGTGCAACAGCGACCCTGTCGCACCCTGGTGTCTGCAGCACCCCCTGCAGCCCATCTCTCTCCGAACTCGGGACCCCCTTGTGCTCTCTGCTGAGCTGGGCACCGTGGGGCGGACCCGGGGCTCTCGCTGTAATGAGACCCGGCAGGGGTTGGCAGGTGGGTGGTTCTCCAGTGGTAGTGAAGGGAGCATCTGTGGGCTGTGAGTGCTGGAATGGCAGCGTGGGGGGCCCCGGGAGTCTATTTGGGGTGATCCCCTTAGGTCCATAGTGCCCTGTCACCCCCGTGCGCTGCCATCAGAACTGAGCAGGCAGGTTGGGGGAGGGGGAGGGAGTGCGTGGGAGTGGAAGAGGCTGTTCCCTCCCCAGCCCAGGCTGGTGAGCGCTGCTTCTGAGCCCAGCTCGGCTCTGAGCACGGCTCCAGCTCCAGCTTCAAGGCAAGAGGGTGACAGGATTGAGGGGACTCTTAAAACCCAGCAGCTGCAAGGCTAGCTCCTCCCCCTCTCCAGTTTTCTCCCAGGGCATAGGACAAGGCTCCGTCCCTGCTAGATCGCGAGAGAGGCACGGAAAGGGTCCCCCGTGACCCAGACGGACGCTTCAACCCTGTGTCCCCTGGGCCGGCTCGCTTTGGAGCTCCCAGCGTCTGGGGCTCCCTACCGGCCCTGCCCATGATGTGTTCTCTCTCCCCTTCACCCCGCCCCGGGCTCCTCTGTTGAGAACCATCTGCTTCCTTTTTCCAGTTGGCGATTCACCTTTTACCTTATTGCTTTCATTGCTGGCATGGCCGTCATAGTGGACGTAAGTAAGATCTGCCGTTTTGACCCCTTCCCGGTCTCTCACCCCATCCTGGCCAAGCTGCCCTGCTAACCTCTGCCGTGTCTCCCCCGTCCCGCTTTTCCTCACAGAAGCCCTGGTTCTACGACTTGAAGGAAGTGTGGAAAGGGTACCCGATCCAGGTGAGTCCAGCATGCGCCTGCTGTTCGGGTTAGCGCCGCTGGACAGAGAGAGTCCTGGCTCAGCTCAGGCTCCAGCATAGCTGCCCACGCAGCACGGGCTCCCTGCGTCATTGGGACGCGCGTCCATTGGTGCATGTGCTCCGAAGTCAGGATGGTTGCCTGGCAACTACTTGGTGGATAACATCTCCTTGGAGGGAGTTCTAAGGAATTGCTGGGATAGTGCAATATGTGGCCTGTGGCCATCTAGGAAATGCAGGGTGATGTCAAGGCTCAGATCCTCCTGCTTCCAAAGCTCAGGTCCCTGCTGCTTGAGCTACTAGAGAATCCTCATTAGTTCTGTGCAGAATTGGGCTTATGACACACAGTGGTGCCATTCTGATCCCATCCAGCAGAGGGCGCGCGCATGCTTCAGCAGAGCATTGTGACGATTCGCTCTCTGTCCCCCTTTGCCTTGCAGACCACGTTGCCGTCGCAGTACTGGTACTACATGATTGAGCTGTCGTTCTACTGGTCCCTGCTCTTCAGCATCGCCTCCGACGTGAAGCGCAAGGTAGGCTGTCTCTTGCGGGCCCGGCTGTGCAGGAGGCAGGGGTCTCTGGGAAGGCGGGGGGCTGGATGGAGATCCATGTGCATCCCCAGTCCCGGGTTGCTGCTGAATGGGGATGAGATCTGGTGGCTGTGGGCTGCTCCTACCGACCCTGTGGGGGTCTGGAGAGAATCCCCTCTGCCCTGATCAGTTCTAGGCCTCCAGGACATGGGAGGGAAGGGTCTGCTGGGGTCAGAGGGCTTCTACTTGGGGCTGCCTCCACTAGCTCCATAGGGCGAGCAGTGGCCCCCAAACCAGCCCTGGTACTAGGAATGTGGCCCTTCCCCCACTACATGGGTGTAGTTGCTTGGTGATCCCCAGGTAGCCCCTCTCCACTTCCCGGATTGGGATATTGCATGGGATTCTGTGTCCAGGGCTGGGGGTGTCTGGGCAGGGCTGGGGGAGTGAACAGCTGGGCAGGGAGGGTCTGGTGTGTTTGGGGATGGGGCAGGGGTAGGAGGTTTGGCAGGGCAGGGCCTGGTGTATCTGGGGCAGGAGGGGCTGGGCTGGGGTCTGACCCCTCCTCTTGTGTGTTGCGGGGCTTAATCCCTTCCTTTCCCCTCCCCCCTCTTCCCGGCAGGACTTCAAAGAGCAGATCATCCATCACGTGGCCACCATCATCCTGATCAGCTTTTCCTGGTTCGCCAATTACATCCGGGCGGGGACGCTGATCATGGCCCTGCACGACTCTTCCGACTACCTGCTGGAGGTGAGCCGGGTGGGGGGAGCAGCGCGCAACCCCCCACCCAGTCCCTGCGGCTCTTCCCCATGGCTGATGCACCATACAACCACCATGCCAGTGAGAGCAGACCCCCTGGCGCCCCCGTGGAGCCAGTGGGACTCACTCCCATGGGGTGTGGGGGCTGCCCCACTGAGCCCAGCACAGAACCCAGGAGTCCAGAGACTCATCCCTGGTCTATTTGGACTCTGAGTGCCTTGGGGCAGGGGACAGTGTCTCACTCTGTATCTGGGCAGCACCTGGCACACGGGGACCTCTGGGTGCTTCAGCACTACACCTGACGTGAAATGGATGACTCTGCGTTTCATTAAGAGACGTCCATCGTCGGGAGCTGGGGGCTACTCTCCAGACGCAAGCCCTGCCTGAAAACCAAACCATGCAGCTGCTGTTAGCAGTGCCGCTCTACCTTAGAGCGTAGAGGTTCCAGCTAAGAGCAGGACCCTGTTGTGCGAGGTGTTGTATGTACAGAACGAGACCTGGCCCCTGCCCCAAGGAGCTCCCAGTCGAGACTGACGAGGGGTGGGAGAGCCCCCGAGAGACGCAGTGACTCATCTGAGTCTCCCAAGGCCCACGCTCTGCCCCCTCCCACCCCTCAAAGGCACTGCAGCTTACTGTGGCTTTGGCCTCTCACCCCCAGTCTGCCAAGATGTTTAACTACGCCGGCTGGAAGAACACCTGCAACAACATCTTCATCGTGTTCGCCGCCGTCTTCATCGTCACGCGCCTCGTCATCCTGCCCTTCTGGTGAGCGAGCCTCTGACCGTGGCCACCGGGCTGCTGCTGCTGCCAGGCCTGGGACAGCATCGCAGGCAGTGGGGCGGAAAAGCTGGCCGTCGGATGATGTTCCACGAGGCCAAGCTGTTGCGTTTCGTGTACCTGGCAGAGCCAGGAATAGAACCCAGGGCTCCTGAGAGCCAGGGTGGCCCTCTAGCCACTAGGCCATGCTGCCAATTTTGCTTCTGAGCAGCGTGAACCAGGAGGGTTGCGTAGCCGCCGCACTTTCAGTACAGTGGTCTCCTGTGCTCTCCTGTAGGATCATGCACTGCACGGTGGTCTATCCTCTGGACCTGTACCCGCCCTTCTTCGGCTATTACTTCTTCAACTTCATGATGGTGGTACTCCAATCGCTGCATGTCTTCTGGGCATATCTCATCATCCGCATGGCCCACAAGTTCATAACTGGAAAGGCAGGTTCACTCTCTCTGGTGGGGAGGGAGGGTGTTTTTGTTTGTTTCCAGGTCACCCTTCGCTTACATTGGAACCCAGGGGCCAGGAGGGAAGCAAAGGGAAGCCACCTCTCTGGGGAGGATGGGGAAGTGGAAGAGATCAGCAATTTTTAAGACCGGCTGGGGGGCCTTTTCTTGTCTTGGTTAATGGGGACAAATAACACGATAAACACCCTAGTCCACATTGTAGGGTTGTTGGTTTGTTTGTGGTGCAACAGTGCAGAGATTCCTGTCAGAGGAGCAGAGGTGTGTGTGTGTGTGAGTGAGGGCGGGGGTGTTGGTGAGCACTGGGGCCTCTATTGCCTTTTTGAGGATAGAGAAAAACCTTTGGTCCAGATCTTCAGTAATGCAGGTGCCTATCTCCCACTGATTCTTATGGGAATTAGGCACTTCAATACGTATGAGGATCTGGGCCTTGGGGATTTAAGCAGCAGCGTGATTTGAGGTGCCTGTGTCACATCCCAGGGCATCCAGACCGGATAGGGCCACATGCTGGGTGGTGGCTCTAGGGGAGGTCGGCTCTAGTAACGGGAGAAGTTCGCTAGGGCAACAGCATGGAGCGGGCAGAGGCAGGGAGAAGCCAGAGCTCGGCAGCGAAGTCCTGGAGCGTCTCTAGGGAAGGCAAGGCAGTAGGGGGTCAGTGAGCCCTGGGGTAAACGGAGAGGGGGGCCTTTCACATCGCGGTTGCGAGTGCAAACTCAGTCCCAGGCAGTGGCTGTTACCATCTAAAGCGTGTGCGGTGGCCCTCGTGTGAGATGTGTGGGAGGATTTCGCCCAGTTCCCAGTCAAGTGCCTGGCTCACAAAGCTACCTCTGCAGATGGCACTAATGGAGGAAGGGCAGGGCTGTGGATGGAGTGGGCCTCAGACAGGGAAACTAAGGCACAGAAGCAAAACAGATCCCGCAGATAGTCAGTGGCAGCGCTAGGAACAGACCCCAGGAGTCCTGACACCCAGTCCCACTCTGCTCTAGCCTGCTCGCCCCGTTTCACTTTGATTCATGAAGCCCCTTTCTTTTCGATCCCCCCAGGTGGTGGAAGACGAGAGGAGTGATCGCGAAGAGACGGACAACACGGAGGAGGAGGAAGTGACGAAGAACGGGCCCCTTTCCAACGGGCACCCCGTCCTGAACAACAACCACCGGAAAACCGATTGATTTTAGGCGCACGTGGACGTGTTGCCAGCTTGCCACCCGGCCCCACCACCACGGGCGTGAGCTGAGAAGGCCAAAACTTTAAGAGAACTTCAGCTTCCACCCTGCCACCAAGAGTAGTGCCAGGGTCTCCCTCCTGTCCCCTATAAATAGTTACTCCCCCTCTTCTCCCAAAACTGATCTAGTGGAAGGAAATAGCTGACCCATCTAGGGGGGAGGCTAAAGGCATGGATCCTGGAGTGGCAGCACCAACCTACACGTGTGCTTAGAATACATCATTTGAGGTCAATTTTCTTTCCTATCGCTGCAGATGGAAATGTGCCAACTTTGTGGGGGGGGAGGGATGGTAGCACTTTGTGCCACCGCCATACAGTAGTGTCCTTTCTCTCTGTATCCTCACCCAGCTGCCTTAAAACCAAACTGGGATGCAAGGATTCCCTTCTGCAAGACTATCTGGCCCCATCTCCAACTCTAGGGGCATAGTGGAAGGCACAGCCAGATTGCTACATGAGGGAGAGATGGCAAATTGCTCTCACTTTTTTTGTGTTTTTTACACACACACACAGAGAAAGCTGGCGCCAGTTCCTTCCCAGTCTGTTTTATTGGTGAGGTATGGTTTCATTGCCTCTCTAGTCGCTTTTTTCTCACCTCTCAAGTTTCTGGAAGGGAATTCCCTAGCTGTGTTGCTGGTGGAAATAACGCACAAAAAGCGGAAGTCTGTTGTCTCTTTAATGTCCTCTGAGGGTTTGGATTCAATTGCAAAGACTCGCTCATTCCCCTTTGTTGGGTTTTTTTTAAATGACTGCAAGCCCTCTCCCCAAACTCCTTTCCAGCTGCAGAGGAAATTGTAGTGTTTCCCATGCAGAAGGGGCATAGAATTTTGCTTTCTTGGGTAATAGCAAAACCATGAAATCAAAGCCTAGGCAGGCCAGAGACTGTCCTGTCAGTTTCAGCTCTGCCTCTTAGCTAAGTGGATTCGTGCAGTTCAGGCCCTTCTGGGAGCCTTTCGCTCAGCTGCAGAGTGAAGGAGTTCAGGGACTAAGATGAAGGGGTCTAGTTTTGAAAGAAGACCCTGGTCCCCATTTTGACTTTGCTACTTGCCACAGTTAGTGAATGGAGGTCAAAGCTTTGGCAGCTGGCTCCCCAGCGTGACCGAAATGTGCCCATTGCGCCCAGAAAAGCAAAGGAATTGGAGGAGCAAAGTCACTGACTTGCTCGGGGGAGCAGGCAGGAAGAGCAGCCAGAATGAATTTGTGCTCTGTTTACAGCTCACCACCACAGTAACAGACTTGTGGGATCAGGTGACATTTGTTCTACCACGGGGGAGGCTAGATTAAGTAGATGAAGGTCTGGGTATTAATGGCTGATTTAATAGACACTATGGAATACTTGCTGGAAGGAAGCTGTGTGGTTTAGACATGCTCCCTCGTACCTATTTCGGTGGGATTTAATACATCCCGTTGTGTTGCTCTATGAGAATTGGTCCTGATCACCCGTAAGAACGATCTATTCCACTTCCCTTCTAATGCGCTGCTCCCCCCTCTGCCCAGGCTGTAAATCAACACATGAATTTACAACTGAATTTTTTTCCTATTTATTTGTTTTAAAGCGAGGACTAAGTACAAAGAGGAACTGGAGCGCAGAGAGCCTTCCCTGTAAACCCAGATTTGGTGGGGGCTGAAATGCTGAAGGCATTAAAACTTTCCAGGCTAGACAGAGGGGTTGGAGAAAAGGACCATTAACCTAACTTCAGACCAAAATGTTGTTTTTTTAAAAGTTAAAATTTATTAAAAGTTAAATAAAACTAAAACTTCTGTAAAAACAGGCATGGTGTTTTCTGTGGGGAGTGTCACCCTTTTCCCACCCTGCCCATCTGAGGGGTTTGGATCAGTATGAAATGCACAGCTTTTCTATCAGCTGTGCTAGGCTTGCAAGACTTGAGCTGGTGTGGTTTTCACAGGAGCGTCCTTGTGGTGGTAACATGGTCACTACAATAGCAGGGATCAGCTCCCATTTTTAAGGCATCAAAATAAGCAGCCAGATTTTCAAAAGCACTCAGCATGCTGGGTTTTGAGGTGTCCTGGAAACCTGGGAGGTGTGGGGAATTTTTGAAAGTCTGGCCTTTAGTTAAGAGCTTGAACACTTGGGGGAACCAAGCCCAGAATGTGGGTTCAGAACTTCATATGCTTTCTACTGCCCTACTTTTAAACACAACTGGCCTCCCACTTCCTAGAAAAGCCACCTGCTACAGCCCTCTGAGGTTACACGGTTGAAATACTAGTGTGGCTACTGGCAGCTGTTCCTACAGGCAGCTTGGGAGGAACCAGCTGCTGATTTAACCCTGCTATTAATAGCACTTATCTATTAGCATTGCAAGATTCCCATGCAGCCCCTCAAATGGACAGAGACAGGATGAGCTTTCAGATGTCCGAGGAAAGGTAATTACTGTAAAACACTTTAAAATCCAATGTCAGACTCTCTCCCCCCATTAGCAAGGGTGGAGTCCCTTTTCTCCACATGTGTGTAGTACCTCTGCTCAGGAGTGACCCCCTTTGCTGGTCCAGGGAACCTCTGTTCCCATGACCCATTTGTTTCATTGACTAGCTCAGTAGAGGGGGCCTGCACTGATGCTCTTTGTAGCTCTGTGCCTTGTGGGGTGGTGATGGTCTGACCCTGAGCTGGCTTGTACGTGCCCCTGCAGGCTGGAAAGGGGGGAGCAACCGGAACAGTGTACTTCCCCTAGCTTGGTTCGCTCATGATCACAGTGAACTCAGACTTGCCCGTGGCCTTTGCGGTTTGACAGCTGGTGCCTAGGGATCTCCTCTAGATGCTGTGGCAGGTGCCATGTGCTGATTGGGTGGTTCTGGCAGATTCGTGAGGTGATAGTGCCCAAGGTCCAATGTGTGTTAAGCTAAACCTGCTGCTCTAGGCTGAGTTGAGTAGAACCTGCTGTGGGTTTAGGACACAAGTGCATCCCTTTGTAAATGCAGTTTAGTTTAAGACCCTGACAAGGAAATCACTCAACCCCTTTGGATGTGCAGGGACTTGGACAGGCTACAGCGCCTACACCTGTAAAAAGAGGCCTGAAATTACACATCTGCTTTAAGGAAAGGAGCCACTTCTAGCTTCACCTGCAGCCGTAATCCTTTGGTCTTGGAAGGCTGAGACTGGCCCCTCAGAAACCCCATGAGCAGGTCAAAATAGACACCACAGTGGCTCAAGCTTACTCCTGCCAGTGTCAGCAGTAGATATTTGTCCCTGCTAGCAGCCCATGCCACCCTAGATTAAGCTCTTCATGCAAACCTGCAGCTGCCACTAGATGCACCCACATCTTTACAAATGTTCTCTGAGCAGATATTTTTAGATTTGTTTCCAGTGTGAGCAACATGCCCTGGCATCTCTAGCCACAGGGAAAGCTGGGTGAAGGAATTTGACAATGAGCCCTGAAGGGGCTAGTTGTCATGCAAAGCTCTCAAAGACAGTGTGCCTTCACCTGGCCCAGGGCAGGCAGCATAGTGTGTTAGAGTCCTGGCCCTGTAGAAGACTTAGTCTGCTATTTGATGTAGCTATAACTTAACCCTAGAACAATCCTCAGCTGTATAACTGAGCACCAGCCTCCTAAAACTGTGGTTTTGTGCCCTTATTGCTTCCTCTACTGAGACAGGGTGAGAGAAGTTGGTCCCATAAACTATTACTCACCTGCCTTGACACACACATACCCTGGAACCAACATGGCTACTCCAGTTACAACAAGTAAGGGCCTTGTACCAGTTTTGGTCTGGCTCTACTGAAGCCTGTGGAGTTATGGGCCAGATTTAATCACACCTGCTTTGAGTATTTTATACACACTGGTAGGTGCTGCATCCTTTCCTCCAGTGAAGTTTGATCATATTTCCTCCATGCCTATATCATCTGGGAGCAGCTGTACAGAAGCCTTACAGACCTGGGTTTGTTCACTAACCAACAAGTGAGTGGTGTTCCCAGTGTCCAAGTCCTAGGCAAAATCCCATGTGCCCACTACCCAGCTCAGTCTAAATCCACCCCAGAAGTGCTGCTTTCTCAAGAGCAGGCCACCAGCCACTTTCAAGTTCACACTGTTCTGCAGAGTGGGGGTTTTATTTTTTAAGAAACACATCCATTGCTTTCAACAGCAGACAGGTTTTTTTACAACACAAATAGGTCAGAGAGAGGAGGACAGATCTCTCCTTTCTGCTGAACTCCTTGGTCTTCTGCTTTAACTCCAACATTGGTTCACAGCCCCAGGGCCTTACCAGCATGTTCAGCAATAGCACGGGGAAATCCCAAGAAGGTTCCTGCAGAGGATGATCTACCCCTAGTGCCTCTAAAATGCTGCCCTTTATTGTCATTATTTCAACAAGAGGGCACCAATTCTAACTAGTTGCCTAGTTTTGGGGGGGATAGGGGATTTGACATGGCAGACTTGTGTGCAGTAGAGGCTGGCTGCAGGATGGCAAAGCAGGGGAACCTTCTGTACTGCCTGCCTTGTGTGTTTCATGCCTGAATTGAGCTGTCATGATGACAGGTATTAAGTCTCTCTCAGCTAGCTGAATACCTGATCGTGGAGGCACCCCACCAAGGCAGAGAGCCATCCCAGCCCTCTGCACAACGCCAAGCCACCCCTTCTGTGAGCCTGATCATGTTGTGGTCCGTGCACCTGCAGGGATATTTTCAAGTGAACCGGGCAGCTCCAAGTTACTGTCACCAGCTTTATAACAGCTACAATGACAAACACGGTGTAATTAAAACAGCTCCCACTGAAATACAGTACATCACCCTCCCAGACAAAAGGTTGTGCAGGGAGGGTAGGGACCAGGCCTGTGGCTGAGAATCAACTTTTTCCTGGCTCAGAAGCAGAGCTGCGGGGAATCCAGGGCCAGCAGCCCCTGTCCTTCATTGTGCGGGCACCGGCATGGCTAGAGCAGCCTGCCGCGGCATTCGATAGCTCCACAGCAGCACAGGAGTTCCTTGCCCTCCACGCTGCCCACCTCGTAGTTATAATCCCAGGTCAGCTCAGTCCCGGCTCGTATCCTCCTGAGAAGGAAGGGAAGTGAGCATGTTACTTAACTAGCAGAAGGGGATGCAGTTGCTGGCCTCAAGGAAGTCTGTGCATTTCGGCCAGCAGACACAGGGCAAAGCTTATGCCTGTTGATCGGCGAGATCCGTGCCTTGGCAGTGCCACCAGCCTCAGCGGAACAGAAGCATTTCACAAGCTTTACAAGGAAGAAGCCCGTGTGACAAAGAGGTGGGTGGGGAGAGGGCAGCGTAGCCAGCGGCTATGGACCGAGACTGTTTCCCTGCTACTGCCAGACCACCACAGGGGTGCTGCAGTTGCTCTTTTTGGGAAGACCAGAAAGCAAAGGCTGGTCCAGTACATTTCGTTATAGGATTCAGAGGCAGGACAGCCTAGTGGTTAGAGCCTTAACCTACGACCCAAGAAACTTGGGTTCAATTCCTTGTTCTGCCAGGTCCTAGAGACCATTCTGGGCTTCAGTCCTCATCTGTACAAGGGGCATAAAAGCCCTGTTCTACCTCCTTAAAGATCTGAGGTGCTCATATGCTACAGTAATCAAGGCCACAGAAGTACTTGAGAGATTAAGCTTCACAATCTGTGAAAGGTGCAATGTCACTATTTCACCAACGATTAACTGGCCGCACCTTTTTCCCCAGAAGCGCGGAGAACTTGCAGCTCCCAGTTACTTTGGCAAGAGCTGGTACTGCAGGCCCTGGGGGGAAGACTTTCAAAGGCAGATGGGTGCCTAAACTGCACCTTGTGACTTTGAAAGTCTCTCCACGAGCCACTTGCCCAAGCTCACAATAAGCCAGGGACTGAGCTAGGAAGAGAAACCAGAAGCCCTGATTCCCCAATCCCAGGTCTAGTCACAAGACCACATTAGAATCCTCATGGCACAAGCCAAATACAACTTCTGAAGAGGTCTTGCCTCCTGGTGAAGTTTTCAACCTCCTGAACCATCAGGAACTAAAAAGCAACCAGCGGCGCCAGCAGCAGCCCGACAGCCAACAAAACCCCTCAGCATCAGATCACTTACTTGCTAGCGAAGAAGGCAACCCAAGGGAAACGGAGATCATGCGTGTCCACAAAGACATTCTGCACAAACAGATTGGGGCTGCAGCTATGCTGTAAAGGGACAAGAGAAGCCACTTTATGAACAGGCACTTGTGGCAGGCAGGGAACAAGCAGGCTGTGGGATGCAGTGTTTTTAAACAGGTAGATCAGTAAGTAAGTCACTGAGTCCGATTTAAGCCCACTGAAATAGGGGTTACTATTTTCTTACCACACGCACTACATGGAATAAGTGCTAAGCTATAGCTTTAGTAGCTGCGTGTATGTCACACAACCGCACTTCGCATCCGTCTTCAACTCTTGCGTTTCCATCCCCCACCCAACAGCAAGAGCAAATGCGCTCCACTATGGAGCAGCTGCTTTGACAGGTTTCACTTCCTTGCTAAGCAGGTCTTGAGTCGAGCACAGAGCGACAAACAGAATCCCGTACAAACCCAAAGCAGACAGGTTAATGTTCACCTTTAAATCACAGAACTAGAGGGCTGGGTGGGACCTCGAGAGGTGAAGTCCAGCACCCTGCACTGGGACAGCTCAGAAACGGATGTTTGAAGCGACACCGAACTCAGTTCGGTCCCTAGTGGATAGGTGTTGACTTAATAGCCACCAGAACTGGCAGTCACTGGTCTCCCACCTAACCATGTCAGCCAGAGGAGGAAACCCTCCGGGACAGGGCTGAAGTTCGAAGCACGGCAAATGGGGAACTTGCTTCGGACCCACAAGGCTACCTAAGCGAAGTGAAACTCCTGTGCAACATTTGCTCAAATCAAACAGAAGCCGAGAGCCAGACAGCCCTGTTGATGCTCCGAGAGGACACATGCACAGCACTGCCTAGGAGAGCGCGCAAGAACAGGGAACTCACATTGAGGTAACGGCCGAGGTTCCCTTCGAGTTTGGCATCAATGATATAGCAGGACTCTTCGCCGTCATAAAACTGGCGGGTGTTTTTGCGCACGAGCATGTTCTCCCCCTTGTCAGCTGATGCCATATTGGTCGACTTTATGGCAATCCCGTGAGTCGATTTGAGGGCAAAACCTCGTGTGGACTTCACTGCCACTTGCCTTTTAATGGGACCTGCCAAACCAGAGAAATCATCACCACGAGGTTTCCTCTCACTTTCTTAAAGGGATCGAAGACAGTGATAGTACTTTAGCTGAAATCAGTTCAACTCAACCAGCGCTGCCTGCTAACAAACTGTCCTGTTTCAGCCAAGACTCAAACCATTCAGGATTCAGCTTCTAGAGCTGGGACAAAATCCTGAATCCTCTCTGAAGCTGGGACCCAGGGATCCTGGAATCCCTGCTCAATGCCAGTCCACGCCCAGAAATCCACAGAAAAACAAATCGCTCTTTCTTCAGAATCTCAGGCTTAAAGTTTTCCAGACTGAGGAGTAATTTTGGGTGCCCATTGTGAGGGGCCTGATTTTCAGGAAGGGCCAAGCACCTACCTGAAGTCAGGTCCCTTTAAAGTGTCTCAAATTGGGCACCCAAAACCAGTCACTTTGAGAAACTTTAGCCCTCAATTAGAATTTAGTCTGTAGTCAGCTGCACTGGGACCAGCGTAACATGTAGAAACGGCTGTTCTGCCCCGGGCACTGGAGACACATTTGTCATCATGTTAGCAACACCTCATATTGCTTCTGAACAGTTTCTTCTCCTGCATCTGCCCTCTGTACAGAGCTCCCTGTTCAATCCCATTAGTCCTTCGCCAAATGCCCCTGCTGCACCTACCTAGCCCGGAAGAGGAATTCTTTTTATCATCAATGTCCTCTTCCTCGGAGCCAGAGGAAATCGTCTGGATGTCATCACTATCATTCGTGTTGCCCTGCGCTTGTCCTGCTGCCGGCTGGCCATTCTCCCCCTCGCTGTCCGTGCTACTTGACAGTGTCAGCACATCCTGGAAACAGGCACGTGTACCAGCATCTCAGAGGGGTTGCAATGCAAGCCAAAAGCATCGTATTACCTTCTCCAGCATGCTGCTAAAGCCTCGGAGAGTATTAATTCCCCTTTCTCCAAGGAGCTGTGCTTAAATATTGTGCCTTTCTATAGAACCTTTCAGCAACTATCAAAGCCCTTTCATTCATTAAAGCTTCCGATACCCTTAGGAAGTCATTTTAAATACACACACGAAAAAGGCAGGAACAGAACCCTGGGTCCTGGAACCCTGATGAACAGGCCTAGAGCCTTCAGAAAAATTTCTATAGCAACTTTTGGCTTGAAGACTATTTGGACAGGAAGGATTTTAGCCACCTCTGAGGTGGTACGTGGCAGCTAACAGCACAAAACAGCACTACAGTCCACAGTTTATTAAATGGGAAAAGAATAATGTTCAGGTTGAAACTGCAGGGGGAAATCAGAGAGGCTGGTTAGTAACTCCAAGGTGGAATTTGACCAGAACACTGGGAGGTAACATGCCTCCCCTCGCTGCGTGAAATAAGTTCTTTAATGACCACTAATGGTCAGAAGTTTGGTTTCATCAACTTTTATAATAGCAACAAGGGCTGATTTGATTAGCTTCCTTTTTTATGTTCTGCAATTAGGAGTTAATGATGCAAAAAGTGTTTTGATTTAAAAAACCCCAAATTCAGTGCATAATGTATGAAATATATGACACACACAAAGAGCTAAGGATCACAGAACACAAGTGGTTGTCGTGCAGCCTGGAGTGAACGATCTCTTACAAAAAGAAATAAGCGCCAAGATCCATCCACGCTCGCTGGAATTGTGAGAGATCAACCACATGGGATAGGTCTATCTGACCCAAACAGATGCTCAGTGTCCTAGGGGAAGGCATAAGGAAACCTACGGTCCCTCTCAATGTGCCCTAGGGACAATTCCTTCTTAACACTAATTCTGGCAATCATCTGAACACCACGCATGGAAGAGTCCCCACAGCGGAATCCCTCACCCCATTTAGACCAAGTCACTACAGCTGCTTTACCATAGCGAGCCAGAGCCTTCAAAACCCAAATACAGGTGCCTGCAATTCAAAGCAAACCCTGGAAAGATGTAATCACAAGGAACTAGCAATCATAATCCACTGGACTGGGGGCTGGCTCTTAATCAGGCTGGAGCATGTAAAGCTCTTGAGTTTAAAGAGAGCCTCACACCGCCTACCGTTTTGCAGTGCAAACCAAAAAGCCCACAAGGCACAGGCCAGTCTTCAAAGATCAGGCCCTAAAGCACGATTCTTACGTCAGCCGCTTGCTGGGGAGGAGCCAAGTGCCTTTTGCTCTGATGCATGATCGTCTTGCTTGGTGGCCTCCGGATCCCCTCGAGTTTCATAGGGCTTGGATTATAGCCATACACCTTGCCTGTCTCAGATGCCCTGGAGGGGGCAAGAACAAAATAAGTCACACACGCCGCTTCCTAGTCATCTCCCCCACCTGTCCTAGGGATACTCGGAAACACAGTGATGCCCAGGAGAGCTTCTAACACAGAACTGGAGAAGGTAAGAGACGCTCACAGCTGACTGTATAACTTGCTAATCTACCCAGTCCAGGTCCATGGCCTAACATGCAAGGGCTTAACCAGCCTCGGTAGTAATGCAGCAGCTTTCCCGGCCCCCTCTGTTGGCATGGAGCTGGTTTCTCACTCATCTACCATGGACCTCCCTCACTGGCTGTACACAGAGGCTAGCTTAATTACCGGGGAGGCATCTACATGCGACAGTGATTGTGTCAGTAAAGATACCAGAGAGCACTGGTAAACTGCAACGTTTCACTCAAATTCAAATATTTCAACACTTACAGCGAAAGCTTGTTTGGCTCTTCAGATTCCTACAAAGTGAAAAAAGTAAGAGACAGTTAACACCTCTTCTGCAGGCTGCATTTCGCTTTCTGTGAATATAGATCTAGCATCTCAGAGACTTGAAGTACTGTAACCCACTAGCCATAAGACCCAGGTGCTATAAACAGAGACTGTTCTGGGGACTGGTTTCCACCGGATATACCTTCATCTGGGGCTTTCCAGCCTTCTACAAGGGCTTAATTTTCAATCTCATTTCCATAAAGTCCACTGACGCTGCTCAGCACAGGTTTGGGCCTTAAATCTGTCCTCCAGGGATTAAGTATCTTACAATAGGACACTTCACCTTCCCGTAGGAGACTATTCCACGGTGCAACAGATCAAACTGTTACGTCTTCCCTGCATTCTTCCCTTTCTTAATGTCATCCATTCCTTCGAGTAATAGCCCTTGGATCACTCCAATCCCTCAGTGCTTCTACCCTTCCTGTTAGTTGCCGCTTGGCCAAGTAATTAGGTATTATGCAAATTAGCACTTGGGTCTTTTGATACTTCTCTACTCAATGCTGCAATTCCCTTGAACAAGTTTAACGTGTATGCTGTAGGAAGGATGATCTAGCACAGGGGTTCTCATCCTTTTTCTTTCTGAGGCCCCATATGCAATAACTGGTTTTCTGCATATAAAAGCCAGGGCCGGTGTTAGGGGGTAGCAAGCAGGGCAATTGTCTGGGGCCTTATGCCACACAGCCCCCATGAAGCTACATTGCTCAGGCTTCGGCTTCAGCCCCGGGTGGCAGGGCTCAGGCCTGGGCTTCAACCCTATGCAGCTGGCCCTGCTTGGCAGCCCCCTTGAAACCTGCTCAGGGCCCCCCCAGGGGGCCTAAGACCCCTAGTTGAGAACCACTGATCTAGCAGAGGGGGCACTGACCTGGGACTGAAGTCTTGGCTTCTATTTCTGGCTCAGTGACAGCCTCCCTGTTTGACCCTGGGCATGTCACTTGCCTTCTCTGCGCCTGTTTTCCCACGCATGCAATCAGGAAAATGCTTCCCTACTTCACAGATACCAAGGCGAGGCCGGCTGTACAAAATGGCACTGTAGCCTAGCTGAACACAGCCTTGGGATCCAGGAATGCTACATGGCATGGCTGGTCCAGGCATTCCCCTCCTCTGCACCTCACCTATAAAGAGGGGTGCTGATGCTCCATCTCCCCAGAGACTGGGAATGCCATGTACTTAGAGCACCACCACATCAGCCTCTCTCTTACCTCCTTCTTCTGCATCTTTGAGTCTGCATCCAAGCCAAAGGCCTCCTTGCCCCCAAGCCCAGAAGTGGAGGGCTTCTCTCGGTCACCCAGGACTTCCACTTTGCCTGCCTTGACCTCGCTGGCCTCGGTCATCTTGAACGAGGAGGCGCTATCATTGTCCTGGAAGCTGTCCGACATGCTGTTGGAGCTCAGCCATGAGGCCACTTTGTTTTTGGAGGTCTCCTCAGACACGGGTAGTTTGCAGGCGGCGGTCACGGCGACCTCGTCGTGGCTGATCTGCCTGGTGAGGCCGGAGTCCTTGGAGGCTGTCTCAGACAGGCCATTCTCCTTCTGGCCCCGGGTCTGCCGGCGGGTAGCATAGCTGCGCCACACCGAGCTGGTGCTGAAATCCTCGTCCTTACAGAAGTTGTCATCAGAGCTGTCCTCGTTGGACTCATCCTGCTCCTCGGTGCCGGTGTTCTCTTCCTCTTCATCCTTCAGGTCCACGCCACTGCTGTCAGAGGAGCACTTGGCATCGCTTTCGTAGCCCTCCTTGAAGTTCTCCACGCTCTCAATGTGATCCAGGTTGGCGAAGTACTCGTCCCCCATCTCCAGCCCTTCTTTGTCGGCAAAGTCGTCCGTCAGGATTT
Source organism: Eretmochelys imbricata (assembly GCF_965152235.1). Taxonomy (NCBI): domain Eukaryota; kingdom Metazoa; phylum Chordata; order Testudines; family Cheloniidae; genus Eretmochelys; species Eretmochelys imbricata. Next base: position 8,074,143 of record NC_135595.1, on the reverse strand, counting down.
TCCCTGGAAAACGAGCGCGGCATGAACTTTAGTGGGTGTGTTACCCCTTCAAAAGGAAACAGGCCTGGGTCTACTCCCAAGCTATCCTCTGAAAACAAAGCAGGCTATGCCTGTGGCTAAGGCAAGGAGGGTTAAAACAGCTTGGTGTGCCTGAGATGACCCTGGTTGACCCCCAAATCAGGGAGCTGGAAGTATAACAACAGCTGAGTAAGGCCGGTGGAAAGTTTTCCACTGAAGCTATTTTTCATTGGATAATTGGATTTGGACTCAAGAATTTAAGTGAAAAAAAAAAAAAACGGCGTCCGGCTTCCATGGAAAAATTCAACTTTGTTAAAAAAAACAAACACCAGAAAACAGAACTTTTAATCTGAAATGCCACCACGAGGCCTCATGGGAGCTGCAGTTCAGGACCTTCATGTCCCTATTCTCCTCTACATGCTGGGATCCCCAGAGGGACTACACCTCCCACAATGCAAGCACAAGCAAGAGGAGGGCCCATGGTGTGTCATGGAAAATAGTACAGCCAGGAAGCCCAGCCCACAGAGAGTGAGGGCTCTGAGGCACTGGGGCAGCATTTCCAATCTGCCCTACTGCGGAGCTTCCCCGGCAGGTCACTGAAACAAGCTGTAAAGCCAGCAGGGAGAACCTAGCCCTGTTTAAGGCCCTTTTTTTGTTTTGTTAAACCTACTGCACTTTCATGACTGCATGAAAGCCCTACCCAGCCAGGGACGCTCGGAAGAGAGGACTGATTAGCCAGAGTGTCCAGTCTCTACACTGGCGACGACATCTGGAGTCACGTAGGCCAAGAACACAAGTTCGTATAAGAAACTAGCACTGAAGCAACATCAACACTCAATTATTAGCAACCCAGTGCTCGATTGTTTAAACAAACAGGAAGCAGGTAGCTATGTCTGTGCAATGCTGCTGAATTAATGCCGCAAGGGAAGCCTTCGCTCTAGGCAAATGCTTCACTTTTCAATACTGGCATTGCAGTCACCATGGTTTCTGTATTTCCTTGTTTACGGGGAAAGGCAGGGATGAAACTGCAATGCATCCTTAAATGAGTTTAACATGCACGCGAGGAGGTCTGTGACAATTCTGTTCACGTCTGAAGTTCTGTAAAAAGAAAACCGAATGCCGGTGTCATTTTACATAAATATTTGTTTTGTTTAAGAAAGGGTAGTTTAGGATTTCTGTGACTGTTGGCGATAGCAGCCCAGTCTAGTAGGAGCAGACATTTCATAAGACAGATCTGTGTTAGTCGTGCCCGATTTTAACCAAAGGACTTCCAGGTGGATATTCAGTATCACTGCGGCATGGCACCTGTACCTGCATAGATGCAGACGAAAGAGCCCTTGGCAATATCATCAAGGCAGCGGATTCCCCAGCCTTTGTTCTGAGTCTTGAATAGCTGGAGTCTGACTTGGAGTCCATGTTGTACCAAGCGATTGGTGCACATGTTTGTGTTGCATTTGCATCTCTTGTTACATTCATAGACTCTGGGGAAGGGAAAGCAGATGGTTATTGCTGCAAGTTTCAAAGCCCAGACTGAGCTCTTAAAATCCCCCCAAACAGAGGAGAGACTAGGCCACTCCATTTGCCTGGTTTCCTTTTGAATCTTGCCATGTTACATTAGCACTGCCTGGGTTTTGTGCATGTGATATTTTGACAAACGGGGAAATCCCAGCTTTCCGCTCTAGAGGGCGCATAGCATTGGTACTGCTTGTTACAAAAACTGATATAAAACCCACTCAGGGCAGTTTTCCCAGCTGAAGAGCACTGGACCTATCCCTGTTAGAGGTAGAAGTGGACAGAAGTCCAGACATAACCCTGTATCTGAAGTGTGCTTTTGCTGTGTAGAGAAAAAAAATCATTCAAAGTAAATCACTTGCCATAAGATGTGAGTGATTTCTAGTGACGTACTGGGGGATTTGATACACCCCATGTAATAAGGCTGGATCGCTGTAGACTGAAATAATGCATAATTACTTTGGTGCAGAAGCCCCCTGCTTTCTCCAATGCGTTTGTGTTACTAATACGAATAAACACATAAATCAACAGTACATTGAAAATTCAGGGACAGCATTACTATAAAAATAAACCTTAACTGCAGTTGACCAGTCGGTCCTCTACAATTTAGCAACTCTTCTACGGTACTCGAGTGCCTTCCATTAGAGCATTAAGCAATGTGACAGACGGCTCCCACTGATTGCATTCACCACATTCAGCAACATTTCAGTTCTGCAGTGAATCTGAAGCGGTCACAGAATATCCAGCCGGCTGCATTTGAGTGCCACAGAAGCTGAACCCCTCCCTGGTGCCATGTCTAGGACCAATTTGCCATGGAGCCTTAGCAATATCTTGGACTTGAACAGTCAAATCATCAGAGGTGCTCAAAGTGCTTCACAGCTAATTTCATTTTGCAAGAACACATGAAAGGAAGAATTGCACTACCCCCACCTGGCAAGTGGGGAAGTTTCTTAGAGGCAGGATGGTGCACTGGTTATGACACTGGGACTCAGGAGACCCAGCTTCAATTCCCTGTTTCATCACAGACTTCCTGTGTGACTAGGTGCAAGTCACTTAAGCCTGTGCCTCAGTTTCCCCATCTGTAAAATAGGAATAACGTAATGCCCTATTTGTGGGGTTGGGTTTTTTTTTTTTGTTGAGAATACCTCACAATTTTAATGTAGTTATTCGGTAACTACAGTGATGAGAGTCAGACATGTATTGTCAAATGCCAGGAAAAGCAAAAGCGAAAGCCAGGAATACAACCCAGGAGTTCCGACGTGTACGACTAGCTCTCCAATATGTTGTCAGATTGACCATATTGGTCTCAGAAATCCAGCTTAACAAAAGCACAGTGCCACTCTACTCACCCTGTCGGGAGGCATTCCTCCAGCCTCTTGTGCTGGTAGCCAGAATTGGGGTTGATCTGCCCACCGGGGGTGCAGCCTGTTGCTTGGACTGTCAGCTGGTGGCAGGCACATTTAGATCTGAAGTCACAAAGCCCCCCCCAAAGAAGTCACACCTTTCAAGTCACATACAAATGACGGGGTATGAACATTTGGGACTCTCTGCCAAGGGCAGGACTCTTGCTATACAGTGTTACAGCAGGTCACTTTGAGCCCCCCCTCCTCCCCTCAAACTTACTCTGATGGCAGGTTACCTTCAAACATTGGCTTGCAACAGAGCCCCTGTCCTGCTGCACAGGCTCAGATGACTTGAGCCACACTGCAGAGCCAACTTTTACCCCAAACATTTAACATTGCGTCCCCAAAGGAGCTGCGGTGGCAGGACACTAGCCAAGAGCAATCCTGAGGCAGTGGGATCTGTGCCATAATCTGAGACCTTGGTATGTGCAAAAGAAATTAGAACAAGCAAAATGCTATTGTGGGAACCCCCCACTCCATCAGCGGGGGCCACCAACCCTAACCTGCATCCGCACCAGGGGAAACGATTTTTGAGACAATCGGAAGAAACAGGTGGATTTTCGAATACTTGGGAATCGGCTGAGAAACGGTAACTTAAGTCTCAACCTTACGAGAGCAGTGTTACTGACACACTTTTATAGAGCATTCCTGCTGCTGCAGCGAGTTGGGAGGCTCAAGCCAAGTACCCCAGAACTGGGGACAGTGTTCTCCATGGGGAGCCCTGGCCTCTGAGATTTGCTTCCTTACCACCCCCCACATACTATGTGCAACCGAGCCAGGAGCTGGTAACATTCAGGCCACGCAGCAAGGCCTATTTGCAGAGCCTTTCCTCAACGTGTGGCCCAGAGATGTGAGGAACTGCACAGAGTCACCTACTTGTCTCGGCAGCCGTCTTTACAGTCGCAGCCCACGAGGAACTCCCAGCCGGTGTTGATATAGACTCCTTTCCCCGGGATGCGCTCCTTGCTATAAGCCACCTGTGGAGGAGGGGTAGTGTCTATCTCATTGACGCAGGACAGCGGCACGTCCTCCTTGCCTTTGGTGATGTCTGCAATGTAGTAGAAGGGCTTGTAGGGCTGGAACTTGCGGTCCACCAGCACGTAGGGGTCTAGGCAGAACATCTCCAGGAAGAGGAAGTCACAGTCCGTCTCAAAGATGTAGCGCTCAATCTCCTGCATGGTGCGCAGACACAGCCCGCACGGCGTCTTGTAGATGACGTGGAAGCCCATCTTGCGGTTGACGCGGCGGCGGGCAGTCATGCGCCGGAAGTCGTAGAGAAGCGGGATGAGAAGGGGGTTCTTGCTGCGGTACTGGTCGCTCCGGATGGGGCGGACCCGCGACAGGCAGGTGTAGCTGCAGACATGGGGCAGGTAAAAGAGCTTCTCCATCGGGGCCCGGTACGAGGGCTCATTGGGCACCCGATCCATCATGCCGTGGAATGGCTGCACCGCACTGCTGCCTGGCTGGCCACTGGAATAGCTTCCACTGGAGAGAGACAGACAGCAAAGAAGATACACTAAGGATCCTCCCCCCTGGAGAAAGGCAACACTAACAGCTTGATTTGGCACATGAAGCCCTCCTCAGAGACACCGTAAGATAGGCTCCCTAGGGAAGCACCACTGACTACACTGAGCAAAAAGCCACAGGGAATAGGGGGATGACCCTACAGCGGCTGAGGAGGGACAAGATTTTCAACTCTATACCGGGAGCTGGCTAGCACACCTGCACCATTGTAAAGAGAGAACAGGTCTTTTGATTATTAGTAATATCACAGCACTTAAGAGCCCTGGTCATGGACCAGAACCTAACGTGCTAGGCGCTGTACAAACAGCACACATTCTCATGTAAAATATGCAAGAGCCTAGGGATTCTGCAGCATGCATGTTAAAGGGAAACCAGACTAGAGCTTGCTTACCGATATTGCTGGTTCACTGCAGCTTTCCCCATGGGAGGAGTTTCACTTAGGACAGGAGAAACAGGTGAAGAGTGTCCAGACCCCACAGAGCCAGGACGGAAGGACGTGCTTTTCTTGGCCACTTGCTTTCTGGACTGAGCCAGCTGACTTTCAGGGCTTCTATATAAAGGAAGAAGAACGGTGCACGATTTCAAGACTAGATGCTCTCATGAGTGGCAGGGGTTAACAAACAGAACCTGGCACCTAAAACACTCTATGAAAATTCGTGATCCTGCCCCACACCGCAGCAGAGCTCAGCCCTCTACTGCCTGCCAGAAACAAACTCAAGAAAAGATTTTGTGTGATGGTATGATTCGTTCAACTCAATAAGATACATACACTGTAGGGATCCCAGGTTGAATATAAAAACTACATTTAAAAAATGTTGGCATACAGGGGATTTCTGGGGAGTGGGGCAGGTGCTTGAGAATATTATACTAATTTCAGGCGTTTCAGAGAAACCTGGACAGCCGAAGATCCGTGGGCTGGCAGACTAAAAGCAGAGCCCTTGGAATCTGTATTGGGGGCACTTTTCAGCATCAGTGAGAAATTAAAAAGCGTTCCAGTTGTAATGCTCTCCTTACCATATCAGCTAGCAGCAAGAGTGAGGGGAATACAGGTCTCCTCTCTATATTGCTATTGAGCTGCATGAATCAATTACAAAAGGGAAGCCCAACTGCTGAGTGAAGTAGAACATCTATACTGGAAGATGCCAGGCGCTCAGAAGAGCAATTAAGTCTCATTCTTTGCAGAGATTATGGCAATTTCCAATCCAAATTACACACTGACTGACAGAACACACTACACGTGAAACCAACCATTGTATGTCAAACATTGGGGGAAAAGGGGGCAGAGGGGCTACATTTATATAAGACAAATTCTAAAATCCAGGACCAAGAGAAATGTTTGTGAACACTTAAATCCAGGGGGAAATGGCTTGAAGAAGAGATTGTTACCCTGCAGCACTTGCAATCCCAACACTGTGACATTGCATAAGAACCTGAAAGTGAAAGACTAGAAATCAAAACAAGACTAGGCAACGTCAGTAAACTAGGAGTACACAAAGACACGAAGGCAAAGATGCCATTCTTTCAGTTTTAATAATCTTAATCATAATCTTAAAAGTCTTTACTAGTAGGATTTTTTAACCCAACCATGCCCCTTTGAACAGCAGCAATACTCAAAGTACGGAGTCTGTTTTTAGTTTATACTAGAAGCTAACGTCTTTGCAGCACTTTGCTGCACTAAAGGCAAAGGGGCTTAGAACAATAGCTGTAGTCCGAACCACTTGTCTGCAACTATGTGCTTTGAAGACAGGATTAAAAAAAAAAAAAAGATTTAAGATCCCAGAGTGTCTTGCAGCCACGGCAATGACTGTTCTATAACAGAAGTGTGCAGCTCGGACAGCTAGAGGGAGTCTGTATCTTGTAGTTTAGTGTAATAGACTTCTATCAGTCTACAGGTAGTGCTGCTGTCTATCATTCCTGTAGCCTCCTCAGTTAGAGTTACTTCAATGGCAGCAAAGAAGTTTCGATCTTGTCCTGAGGACGTGGCCCTGGGAGTGGAGAATGAGAAGCCAAACTCTGTTCTTCAAGGTGGAGAGGACACCACTTGGGAGTAGGACTCACCTTGGCAACGAAAAGAGGAAGAATGAAACTACAGCTTGGATTCATGAGCCTTGGGAAAGCGTTAGGGTTAGAGTGGTGTGGAGGGGGCATTTACCAGTTGGCCACTACGTTCAGGGCAGAAGGCTTTGTATTACACTGGCTTTCGGGGCTACAGGCAGCAGCGTAGACTGGGTTACTTGCATGCTGCTACGTCTGGAAAGAATCTCGGGTATAATGCTCGACTTGCTGCACTGGTTCACTACAGCTCGGGCACTTCTTATCTCCCTTTTCCCCATGCAAAGCGGCACAGTCATAGCAGAAGACATGTAGGCAGGGTATCATGCGTCCATAAATTCTGATGGGAAATCCACAGTGGTGACAAAAGTGAACAGGGACGGTATCTTTTTCTCCTAGGAAGTTTATCTTGAAGTCCCAATACACATGCTCAGGAAATCTTGCGTTCTCCAACCCACAATCTCCATTGCAATGTTGCTTCTCTCCTTCGTCAAGTCCTCCTCCGGCACTAGGCTGTGCCTCTGACCGTGTCCAACTCGTGCCTCTTGCAGCGGAAGCTGTGTGTTGGATTTTGTTGGAGATTGGCTTGATCAGGTCTGGTCCGTGACCATCAAGACCAACCAATGATTCTGAATTCTCAGGGCCTTGTAAGTCAGTGAGGTCCATGAGCCGGTCAGTCCAAGTTGAGGAATGCAAAGCAGCAGGGGGCCAATGCCTGGATCGTGACATGAGGGAGTAATTCAGAGAAGCAACAAACTTTGTAACTTGGAAATATATCAAGTGTGAAGCATTAGGATTGAACAAGGACAAGAAGCTTTACTCAATGGGTACTGTGCTGTCAGCCTCCCCGCCCCAAGATACTCATCAGCCTTTATCTACCGTCTCCCCACACTGGAATTAAAACAATTGTGCAACCAAGAAATAAGCCAAGTGATGGAAGAAACCCACACCAGAAGACTCCTTCCCACAGGAAGGGATGGAGCCAACTAAGAACTGGAGATATTTGGTGCAGCAGAGAGAAAAAGCAGAGAATTAATAGGATACTTACTCCATCTCAGCAGGCTGTGGGGAAACAGATGGTGCAGCTAGAGACATTGCTTGGACTTGTTCTATAGGTTTAAACTGAGTACTGGTTCCTGTTAATTCTTGCGTGTACTGTACTACAGGCCCTTTGCTTCTCACAGCACCTGGTGGAAGAGAGAATCTCTACTTCAGCCAAAGATTGGTGCATTAATTAACTACATGATATTGGGAGATTCCAGTTACCGCTCACAGAAAAATGTACAATTGAATTGTGAACAATTGTTAAACAATCCAATCTATTCTTTGGAAGGACTTCAGGCAGACAACCACAGCTCTGAATATCTAGCACATAGCAACGTTGCAGCTAGTGGGAGAAGCGTAGACTCAAGAAAGGTTAAGTCCACATTAGCAAAGTTAAGACAGCAAGAATCCCATTTTCTAGTGCTGCAAGACACCGGTGTTGCCAATTCTCTCCAACAGACTGGACTCTTAATGCAACTAATTTCCTTGCCAAGTCTTTAAACTAGCGAATGATGGGCCAATCTTGTAGCCCTGATTTGGTCAAAGCTTCCATTGGAGTCCTGCCTGAGAAAGCAGTCTAGGTTCGTGCCCTGAGACAGACACTTGGGGGAGGGACATACCAACATTGGGACGAGTCCTCATCTGCCCTCCTTGTTTCTTTTCCAGAGTGGAGGCCGTGGAAGTTTTCATGCTGAACATAGGCTCCAGACGTGTGGAACCACGGTAAATCCATTCGCAGCGTTTGTCGTCCTGTGGCAGAGAGAACATTGTAACATTCACAGCATCTGTCTGAGATTCAAGACAAGAAGTGTGTGTTTAAGCGGACGTCAAGATTTGAAGTATATATTAAAAAAGTGCATGAATGTTACGCTATGGAAACAGTGTATTAAAACGCAGAATTTAAAAACCATAGTGCACAGTGTGCTCTGAATCACACAACAGGACACGTAAGTCAAACGCGTGCAGAAGAGCTGGTGCTCTAGAGGCACTGGATGTACAATACAGAATAGAGAGGGTGAGATTTTTACAGCTAGAAAGGGAGGGTGCCAGCACTAGTTAGGAGACTCGTGCAAAGGAAAGGTAGAAGATGGCAAAGCTGGCAAAAGATACAGTAAGGACTGCGTTCTGAAGGGGAGGACTAGGCGCTTCCATTTAACGGATGGCCTTGCAGCTAACGCACTGGATTGGTACCCAGGAGACCTAGATTCTATTTCCAGCTCTGCCGTCAACTCCTTGGGTGATGCTGGGCAAGTAATCTCCCTGAGTCTCCGTTCCAAGAACAATACTTTGTTGCCTTAAAAGGTGTTTGAAGGATAAATTGATTAGTGTTTACCACCAGGATTTCACATACTATGGAGCCCACACAATACCTAGATAAGCATGGAAAGAGACAGGAAATCAGGGAAGGGAGTTAAGCAGAGGGAGGGGTGGGGAACAGTAGTGTTTACTTTCTGATAAGACTATCATTTAAGCTTCTAGTCAGTTTCACACCAGTTCTCTCACACTAGCACAGTGCTCTTATGTTTGGATTCAGGAGGCCACTGGGAGGAGTTTACAGTCAGTCAGAAAGAAGCCAAAACAAAGAACTTCCCATAGACCGTTAAAAAAGAAAGAAAAAACTTGTATTGTCTATTTCAATTTGAACACACACATCTATCTGATACAGAGCCTAAAAATTAGACATTTTTAGGAGCACCTATGTGACCTAGGAGCCAAAGTCATTTTTGAAAATGGGACTTGAGTGCTTTGGAAAATTTGACCCACTCTCATTTTAAATATAAAAGTCTCTCAGGTGGCATCTCCAAGTCAACCTACAGCTATCAGACCATATTCCATGCAGAACAGAGGAACTGCCAGCCTGGATCAGAGCTGAGGCCCATTTAATCCAGTATCCCATTTCTAACCATGGTCAGTAACCAAAACACCTTTTAAGTCACTTCCCATGGCAAGGAAACTCATTTTGTCCAGCCTGACCTACTGGAGAAGGAAAGTCCTCAGCCCCTGATTGGCAACATCTCAGCAAAATAAACTCAACCTTCCCCTATTCTAGGGGTAGGGAATGCTTTCATACCAGGAAGAGGATTTTGACCAGACTGCCATCCACTTCCTCCACTCTGGATTTCCACCAGGTCCCTTCCCATTCTGTTTTAATCAGCTGGCCGCTCTTCAGCAATACCATGGGACGGTTTGGGTAAGCACTGATGTACTCCTCTATGAAATCACGACAGGAAACGTCTTCTATGTCTTCCCAGGTCTTCTTTACTATTAGGAAAGGAAAAAAGGGGAGAAGGCTTTTACAAAGACCTTCTCCGCAGCCTCTCCGGTGATATTCCAGATGGATTTTAGTTAAAACAGGCAAGTGAACAAGGACAGTCTAAAAGACAATGAGGGATCATAATAGAGTGATTACTGTAGTGCAAATACTTGTAATCAAAAATAAATATAAAGTGAGCAATGTACACTTCGTATTCTGTGTTGTAATTTACATCAATATATTTGAAAAAGTAGAAAACATCCAAAAATATTTAAATAAATGGTATTCTATTATTGTTTAACAGTGCGATTAATAGCGATTAATTATTTTAATCCCTTGACAGCCCTAGTAACATTTGATTGTTACGTTCTGCAGCTTCTCGTGCACAGCAAATCTTTCCAGGCAAAGTGTTTAATTCCAATGCTAGGACAGAACCCAGCTAGAGTCCTAGCAAAGCATAGAAGCTTGCAAACAAACGGAGAACTCACATGGCCTGCAGATTGGGTACAGCTCCGATTGAGTGACGTAAGAAGCATAGCCATCATCGAAGAAGATCAGGAACCTGGAAAATATATTTAATATGGCTATGAAGCTGCCTTATGTGATGAGAGTAGTGTTCATGAATGTAGCTGAAGACACCTCACCCACAGCCTGTTTGTATTACCATAGTGCCTCGGAGCCCAAGTCATAGCCCATTGTGCTAAGCACTGTACAGACACAGAACAAAGAGATGGCATCTGCTCGAGAGAGTTTACAATCAAAGGTATCCGATACTTCCACTTCCTCTCCATAGATCGGAACAGTGGAGATATCACACTACAAGGGAATCCTTCCCACTTAGCTGCAGGGGCTGTGGAAAGGAGAAGCAGCGCTTCCTTAAGAGAGGCTCCAAAGATACCTCAGCAGCAAGAAGCAACAGCAGGGCAGGGATCCCAGCCAGGACTTCTTCCCAGCCTTGGATATGAGCATGGCAGAGAGAGAATCCACCCTCCCATTCAACAGTACAAAGCTCTCTGCCTCAAACCACAAGAAGCTGCAGCCGCTCCCACAGACAGGGCTTACTCCCCAGAGGCAAAAAGCACCCCCCAGCAGCACCTCTGCACCCTTGAAACACTGACATCAGAGCTGTGCTCCACAACGGATCGATGGTCTTCAAGTGGCATCCCATACCTAAACAGAGCATGCACCCAGGAGGGAGGAGTTTATTTTCTAGGCAGTTCGGGTAAGCAGAGGGGCAGTTAGAAATAGTTTGTGTTTGCAGAGGAGGAGAGGAGAACAAAACCAAACAGGAACCAATCCCTGGAATCACTTTTTCTGGGGGCCGGGAGTATTGAGATTACAGGGGCTATGGATTTATAGAGTGGACCGTGGTAGCAGTTTAATGGTATACAGTAACACTACACAACAGTTTTAGGACAATAGCATCTAGTTGAAGTTATATTACAAGGTTTTCTCTCCCCCCCACCCCTCTCCTGCTGGTAATAGCTTATCTAAAGTGATCACTCGCCTTGGTTATCATACACATTGTAAAGCGAGTGATCACTTTAGATAAACTATTACCAGCAGGAGAGTGGGGTGGGGGGGGGAGAAAACCTTTTGTAGTGATAAACACCCATTTTCTCGTGGTCTGTGTGTATAAAAACATCTTCTGTATTTTCCACAATATGCATCCGATGAAGTGAGCTGTAGCTCACGAAAGCTTATGCTCAAATAAATTGGTTAGTCTCTAAGGTGCCACAAGTCCTCCTTTTCTTTTTGCGAATACAGACTACACGGCTGTTACTCTGAAACCTGACACTTTTTGTTGTTGTTGTTGTTGCTGTAGCAGTGTAGACATACCCTAACTCCTAGACCCTGTAGCAGGAGGGTCATGGCATTAGCAGGTGCGATTTGACTCTCTCAGAAGAAAGTTGCACACAGAATAGCAATTCTGATTGTGTGATTAGTGGGATGGGAATGCTTCTCAGGTGATTCAGCATCAAAGATCCAAACCACTTCACTAAAAAGCTGGTTCGCCCAAATTCACAACAAGGTTTAGAATCCGAGACAAAGCCTCAACTTCACTATAGTCTTACTATTCTACATACACTGCCCCCAAGACTGGGACCACCACTATGGAGGAGAAGGTTGTTTAATACCTCAGTTTATTCTTCATGTTTGGCGTTTCGGCCACGATGCCAGCATAGAGCCAGACTTGATTCCCATCCTTGTATTTGGCCACAACCCGGCTTCCGACGTAGAGTTTCTCGGCAGAGGGATGATAGTCATACGCAATGTGATTGCCAGAAAGCAAACTCTTCCCTTTGTTGTCGAATTTCACTTTGAACTTCTTACCAGCACCTGAAAGGTGTTTTAAAGAGGGCTATGGTCAGTGAGAATCACATCACTTCACACTAACATCCCACTACCAAAAAGAACATCAGATTAGATTATAAAGCAAGAAGTGACCATTGCAATCATCCAGTCTGACTTCCTGCATAAAACACAATCATGGGACTTCCCTGTATTAATTATCCTTTGAACTATAACATATCTTGCAGCAAAAACATCCACTCATGTCTAAGAGCCAAGATAGAAACACTTAAGATGAGTTTAATTCAGAAGATTACTAGCAAGACCACATCATTTATCATCCCTAGTTAGAATATTTTGCATTTATCCAGTATCTTTTCATCCAATGATGTAAAAGCACCTACAAACGTTCAACCTTGGCACCCCAGTGAGACACTCAAGTATTATGCCCTTTTACACAGGGGGGAAAATGGCACAACAATTTGCCCCACCATCCACGATTTGCCCCGCCATCCACTCCATGATAAAACAGGGACTAGAATGCAGGAAATCTTGACGAAACTCCTGTTTTAAATAGAGAGCCCATGTTACCTCCAAGTACTTTTGCAAATATTGGAACACACACTTATTCCATTACTACTGTTAGCTCAACTGCAGGAACAGTTCTAGTAGTAAAAACTAAACAGAAGTTTTGGGAAAACATAAACCCTCCTGCTTCAGACTATAAAGACAACCTCCAACGGGGGTCAGGAAGAAACTTTCCCTGGGGCCCGACTATCCCACATCTGCCTCCTGCAGCGTTTCTTGCATCTTCCTCTGAAGCAGCTGGTCAGTATCAGAGACAGGTCCCGTGAATAGAAGGATGAATATTCTGGTCTGGTATAGTAATTCCTATGTTCCTAACAGTGTAGTTCTGCCATCTCAAGGACACAAGTTCTTAAGAGAGGAAAGATACCAGAGTCTGGCCAACCCTGAGCTAAGCGATGCTAAAACAGAAGGTTCAGGTACCTTCCTCAACATCAGGTATTAGCAACAAGAAAACATTAAATAACCAGTAGATCGCCACTGATCTTTAGACTCCTTCTTACCCGAAACAAGCTGCTCTGATCTACAGCTGGTGACGAGAGCAAAGGACTATGTATTGAAACTCAAATATTTAATCTCTTAATCTGAAGGAAAGATAAGATGGCCCTAAGGATATGAAGAGCTCGGATATGGCGACATGTAGCAGCAGAAAACCTTAAGATAGCATTTCACTTGTAGGTGGCAAGTTCAAAACCAGGCCAGATGGGAGTGTAGTTGCCATGGCAACATACAATACGCCGGCCACTGCAAGTCAAATAAGATGGTAGTCCAAATCTAGTTGACAAGGCCACATGGCAGTAAACTGCACTGCTACTCCGCTTGCTGTACTTGTTCTGTGCACGGAAGATTGGCAATCTAGCACACGTTGGTCACTAAATTCACAATGACGCTTCGCATATTGCATTCACCTCGAGACACCACTGGCTAGTTTACAGCCAAGACTGTGGGACTCACTCACCTACTGCCTGGATTGCAATCAAAATTCCTTTGTGCCACGTCTTGGTCCTTTTCTTGCCTAGGATACGCATACCAACCACCAGGTCACCATCATTGCTGAGGTCACCCCCAGCGAGCGCAGAGCTCACCTGCTGGGATGCGCCAACAGAGCTCGGAGGAGAGGATAGCCCATCTGTCAAGGAGAGAACAAAAAAGAGAAGTCGAAATCACTTTTCAAAGCAAACTTCTTACCTGTGTAACCAAAAACCACTTCAGCTTAGAGCTGGACAAGCTAGAAACCTCATTAGCTTGCCACCATTTATGCTATTTCACTCAGCCTAAGCTAGTTAGTTTCACTTTCAGGTTCTCATGCTCCAGCTCAGTGATGTTTGGTTGGCAAACCCTGCAGGGTTAGGTGTAAACTAAGCCCTTTTAACAAAAAACACAGTGTTATGAAGTGTTGCTATTACTATTAGGGTTTGGAAAAGATTGTCAAGAGACAAAACCTAAACTTGGGGCATGAACCACCTGACAGTTCCTTCAAGCAGGCAATTAGCAAAGAAGAGACTATGGTCTTTCTGTAACATTCTAGAGATGGATTATTGCAATCCTCCCAATGACTTTCTATCTCAGAACAGCCTTGACCTGTCTTTGGTTGAGATAAAAGGCCTGGGCACATGGTTACGCCAGTAATGGGACAGCCCTCTCACTCTCTCACACACAAACACACCTTTTTGCAGGTCCTGGGCATTTGTTTTTTTGTTAACAGCTTCCATAAATTTCTGAACATCTTGGGCAGACTTCCTCATCGCAGCCATGGCTTCTCGAAGCTACAGGGAGGGAAGAAGGAGGTAGAAATGAAGACGCTTTTCAATATAAACTTTTTTTTTTTTTTTTTGAGGGGTTGCAACTTTAACATGATTCGTTTGTCCTATAAGTTTCTCAAGGCAGCAAAACTCAACAAAATGTAAGACTGGCAGCTCTCCAGAGCAAGGAGTACCTTTTTTAATGTTTGCCCAGTGCCTAGCACAACCGCACCCGGATTGTTACTTGTAATACAAGAACGCATTACAAAACAAGTCTTTTCCAACTCACCAGGGTCTGATCCTTTGAGATTCTGTTACTTGTTTCACCTATATTTAAATGAAAGAAAACAGAAAAAGCACTTGAAGCTTGGAACTGACGCTGGAAAAGAGTCTAAATCAGACCACAATCTCCTCCTGCCAAGACACCAAAGCAAATTGAAGGGGGCAGAGGAAAACATCCATTCCAAAAGGAGAAATATAATTTAGAGTATAATTCTTTTACAAATGTATTAGAAGATCCACTCTGTTAAGCCAAAGATTTACATTGGTCATTGGAGTGGGCCACTTAAGACAAGTTTCACAGTTCCCATGAAATCCAGCCACCTCTGAGGTGAAAGGCACCATTACAGAGGGATAATTGGCACACAAGCGTTGCGGTCAACAGGCAAGGGAAAGTTTTGGGACAGAAGACCTGGACAGGCCTTAACTCTTAAGAGCTACAGAATGTTTACAATCTATGCAGGTCATCCAGAATCTTAACTTCCAAGGACTCTCCCAAGAAATACATGCACAGTAATCTTAATAAAAAGAACAGGAGGACTTGTGGCACCTTAGAGACTAATGAATTTATTTGAGCATAAGCTTTCATGGGCTACAGCCCACTTCATTGGATGCATAGAATGGAACATATGGTAAGAGGGGTGTGTGTGTGTGTATATATATATATATATATATATATATATATATATATATATAAATAAAAATAATCACACACACACAGAGAACATGAAAAGGTGGAAGTAGCCATGCCAACTGTAGAGGCTAATTAAGATGAGCTATTATCAGCAGGAGAAAAAAAAACTTTTGTAGTGATAGTCAAGATGGCCCATTAAGACAGTTGACAAGAAGGTGTGAGGATACTTAATATGGGGAAATAGATTCAATATGTGTAATGACCCAGCCACTCCCAGTCTCTATTGGAACTCATTTTATATACCTAAGAATGACTGGAGGGACATGCCAATCCTTCTAGGGTTAAAACGTGTAGTTCCAAGAAGTCCTGCTATTTCAAAACTGAGGCTTATACTATTAAGCCATCCCTCTTCAAACAGGAAGTCCTTATAAACAGAATCTCAGGATAACTGAGGGCCACAGCTTGAGCATGCACAACACCTAGTGATTTCAATGGGAGCTGAGTGCGCTCAGGATCTCAGCCCATGACCCAAATTTTGCCTCATTTTTTGAGGAGAGAGGATTCCCCAGGATCCCCTCCCATTTCATCCTTCTCCTTCCCCACCAGAAAGCTGTGCTTTGGGATGAGTTAACTAGCCCTTCTGGCTGTTGAGTGCTCCATGCAGCTTATCTGCACTACTCCTGAGACAGCAGGAGAATGGGGAGGGGGGGGGTTGTCATTTGAGAGCTTCCTAATTTAACTCCTTTCAATTCCAGGAACAAACGCACTGACCTCACAAGAACCACTCTTTATTACACTTCCCACAGACTCCATGGGAGTCTCCATCTGGTCTCCACAGCCTGAGGAACAATAGTCCTAATGCATATTCTTTAGGATGTTCCTTCACCAACTCCTGGTGCTTAACTTGAGTTGACTGTTATTCTTTCCAGGGATACATTTTCATCTCCCCCACCCTTCACCAACCCACTCCCCAACGTCATATGGAACACTGAACTGCGCTTCCAACCCGAATCAATACTCATAACATCGTCGTCATCCTCATCTGGGATTTCGATCACTTCCATCGGCTTGGAAGCCGAGTCCTCATCTTCAGAGCTGCTCTCACGATACTGAAGGCCCAGCTTGGAGTAGAGATCTTTTACCAGTATCTCGCATTTACCAATGGCTCTGCAGCGTATTGGGGGAAAAGAGGGGCAGAGAGAAAGCTCCAAGATGAGTACAGCTGTACCCCACCCCTCCCAGAAGGAGGAGAATGTTTTGCACAGCAGTACCTGCTACATTAAGAGGCTACTCAGCAGTTGTTGCCATCACTAGCACTAAGCAGAACTGTGACTTCACCTCAGTAAACAAACCATAATTAGGGGTTGGACAAAGGACTCAAAGCCACTACAGAACGTGGCTTCGCACGATATACACACAAACAGATACCGAACCATATAAAGTTAGTGAACACTTCCGAAAACTTGCCTACACATCACGCTGCAAAGTCAGTGGTAGAGATGGAAATAGAACCCGAGGGCTCGTCTACACTACCGCATGGGGTTGATCTAAGATACACAACTTCAGCTACGTGAATAGCGTAGCTGAAGTCGAAGTACTTAGATCTACTTACCACTGTGTCTTTGCTGTGGTAAGTCGACAGCTCACGCTCTCCTGTCGACTTTGCTTGCGCTCCTCCTTCTGGTGGAGTACCAGAGTCGACAGGAGAGTGGTCAGCAGTTGATATATCATGTCTATACGAGACTAGATGCGATAAATCAACCCCTGCTGGATCGATCACTGCCCACCGATCCAGACAAGGCCTGAGACCCAATTCCCTGTTCCAGAATGCTCCTTGCTACCTCCACTAACTCACTGTTCAACACAAAGCTGCCACTACAAGTGTGCCCACCTCGAAGCATCATTGAAGAGCTGGTCGACATATGCCACTTCTGCTTCTTTCTGTTCCACGCTCTTTTCCAGCTCTTCCAGCTGCTGTTTCCGCTGCTTCACACACTCAAACTTCTCCAGCTCCTCATCAATGAATTGCTGGAGCTCTTCCATAGAGATCCCCAACTCTTCCATCACTTCTTGCTGCAACTCTGTTACTTCCGGAGAATCCATTTTTGCTAAAACCAAAGCAATAAAGAAATATGAGACAACATGTAAGGTTTCAAGGTTTTCCTCACACACACTGTAAGCCACAGCCTATGTATTTTACAATTATACTCTCCTGACTGTAGCAAAAGGCCTCATAAGCATATGAACATTAGAACATAAAAGCAGCCATAGTGGGTCAAACCAAAGGTCCATCTAGCCCAGTATCCTGTCTTCCAACAGTGGCCAATGCCAGGTGCCCCAGAGGGAATGAACAGAACAGGTAACCGTCAAGTGATCTATCCCCAACAGGTGCACATGAACTGGTGCTTAACTTGAGTTGACTGAACGTAAAGATGGAATCAATAAAATGTTCAACATAATTTAAAATATCATGCCTTCCTCTCGAAACAAGAAGCTACACAGAATATGACTATTCAGAATGCTGCTTCCAATACACCAGTGACAGAGTAAAAAGAAAAGGAGTACTTGTAGCACCTTAGAGACTAACCAATTTATTTGAGCATAAGCTTTCGTGAGCTACAGCTCACTTCATCATATGCATCCAATGAAGTGAGCTGTAGCTCACGAAAGCTTATGCTCAAATAAATTGGTTAGTCTCTAAGGTGCCACAAGTACTCCTTTTCTTTTTGCGAATACAGACTAACACGGCTGTTACTCAGTAACAGAGTAGGAAGAAGGAACACAAAGCTAGTTTTTCCAGCTAATTTTGTTTTGTTTATACAGAACCTTTAAACTGACGCATCTACATTTTGGGTTGCTGGAAGTGGTTGTAAATGAATTAGGGGGCTGAGGGGCCCTAAAACATCTAGAATTTCAGTTTGGACAAATTCTCCAAGCCTTCTGAATTTTCAAAGTTTACACCTCACCATCCTTCCCCTAACAACCCCCAGCAATCCCCCTCGTAGCCATCTGAGACACTGCTGGGCTCGCTCCCATGCTAACACAAGTTCTACTTGCCTAACCAAAGAGAAAAAGATACCATAACCCTTCGGTTGGCATCCAATACCCCCGGCCTACGTATATGAAAATAACCCAAGACTGCTCCCTACGCATCCATCCATGTAGAGAACATGGATCATCACAACAGCATCTAGATACCGGCCCCCAGCTTCCCAGCCACACAGCCATCCCTCCATCCCAGAACACCTGTCTTTCCCCTATGCCATCCCACTTCCTTTGCCACTTCCTGGCTCCAGCCACCTTCTCATTACTTCCCTGACTCTCCTGCTCACCCCCTGGTCCCATGGCTCCGGCCTCCCCCCTGCAATCATCTTCTGGCTCCCCAGCTCTCCCCTCAACCCTTACCTCCAGCCCCCTTGGCTCCCTAAGGTCATCTCCTCTCCAGGGCTCCTGGCTCCACCCCCACCATCTCCTGGCTCCCAGCCCTCCTTCCACTGACTCCCTTAAGCCATCTCCCGTCTTTTAGCCTCCCAGAGCCACCTCTTATGCGTCTACCACTCAACCAGCTCCACCCGTATGGCCCCCACTCCAGCCCCCCTCCCCCAGTCCCACTCCCTGGTCCCTGCCTCCCCCATCAGCCCCTGGCTCCCCAGAGCCGCCCGAGCCCCTTCCCCAGCTCATCCCCGCCCCGGGCTCCCCAACCCCACGCCTCCAGAGACCATGTGCCCCGCCCCAGCGCGCCCCTGGATCCCCAGAACCCCCGCCTGACCTCCCCCATCGCCCCCCGAGCTCCCCAACGCCCCGCCTCCAGGGAACTCCCCCCCATCTTTCCCTTCCCACCCCCGGATCCTACAGCCCTCACCTCTCCCCGGGGGGGGGGGGCACTGTTTTTGAGGTGCCGCCGCTGGGAGCGGACCGGATGGGACCTCACGATACTTCCGGCGACGGTAGCCCGCGAAGCCCAAGTCAGCTCCGATTGAGAGCGGGACGAGAGCACACGCGCGGATACTGCGCATGCGCCAATGACGCCTGGGGGTGGGGTGGGGGGCTCTCTTAAAGGGCTAGCGACCCGTCGCTCTGTTTGGGCCGGTGCGCATGCGCTGGGAGAGCTGCGAGACCCTTGTTGGAGGCGCCGCGTCAGCGGGCTGAGGCTTCTCTTAAAGGGGCAGGGGGACTTGCCCGAGATCACACGGCGAGTCAGTGGCAGAGCCGCGTATGGAACCCAGGAGTCCGCCCCCGGCACGCACTTCCAGAATCCCTGCTGGAGTCATGGGGGCTACTTGGGCACAAGCCTCTGAGCGGCGCGTAGCTGGGTGCCACGTGCCCCTGGGCTAGCGGTGGGACCGCCGGAGGGATAACAGCCTACTACTGCTGCCCCTTCATCTCAAACGGGAGAGGCCTGTGCTGGAGGTTGAGGGAGTTCAAACCTTGGTGAGGACCTCGCTGGGGTGATTACACATGCGCAGAATCACAGGAGAGAAACACCACGCGACCTATGCTAATCGTGCACAGATACCACGGTGGTGGGTGTGCAGGCATAACAGAGTGACTGAGTCTGCAGCCTCCCGCTTGCCCCTTGTAGAAACAGTTGCCTGGTATAAGCAACCGTCTCCTACTCCGTCTTGCTGTTGGGGTCGGCTAGCCCAGATGGCTACTACTGTCTTCTTCAATAAGGAATCTACTGTTTCAGACAAAGAGAGTCAAGATTCCTAAATTCAAGGTTTTGGTTTGGCCAGTGGCTCACTTGACACAAGGGGTTTAGTATATTCACTTACCTCCTGGAGGTTTTATGAAGCTGAGTTCATTGAAACGTGCTTTGAGATCCTCAGATGGAGGGTACCAGGCATTATCGTTAGCATCAGATTCTGTCAAATGCACAATTTAAACTACAGAATCTTCTTTTTCCCTGCAGGGGCAGGGATTACAGGGACAGCAAAGGAGTCAAACACATAGACTTGATTAGCAATTTCCCTCCTCTTTATTGCCAGTCAATTGATTTGCTCCTCCTCCCACATGGAGGTGGGGATGGCGCTGTACGGGTCCACGATCAGCTTGGCGCACCTCACAATCATGGCCATCAGGAAGAAGCACATCAGGATGACAAACCCAATGGCAAACCCCTTGTCCACATCGACGTATGGCTGCACTGTCGGGCTGTCCATCGGGCTCCGCCTTCACTCCCTTCTCCGTCCTCTGAGCTCCAGCACATCCATCACCTGCATGGCAGAGTTTGGGAAGGAAATCATGATTGTTGATAATAATTTGTATTGTGATAGCACCGGGGGGTTCCAGTTAAGTCCCCATAGTGCTCAGTGTTGTAGACAACACAATGACAATCCCTGGCCCAAAGAGCTAAGTATGGAATCAGAAGGACCATATTACCTGCCGTGGCAGAAAATCATGGTTTTTCAGCTCACAGACTCTAAGGCCAAAAGGGACCATCATGCTTATCTAGTCTGACCCCATGCATAGGCACCGACTTCGTGGGTGCTCCGGGGCTGGAGCAGCTATGGGGAAAAATTGGTGGGTGCT
Organism: Eretmochelys imbricata; assembly: GCF_965152235.1. NCBI lineage: Eukaryota > Metazoa > Chordata > Testudines > Cheloniidae > Eretmochelys > Eretmochelys imbricata. Next base: position 8,053,272 of record NC_135595.1, on the reverse strand, counting down.
CTGCACGCACCTGCAGCTCCCTGCCCCACCCCCCGCCCCAGCTCACCTCCGATCTGTCTCTGCCTCCTCCCCTGAGCATGCCGCGTCCCTGCTTCTCCCCCAGCTCCCAGCGCTTGCCGCTGCGAAACAGCTGTTTCGCAGCGGCAAGCACTGGGAGGGAGCGGGAACGCGGCACGCTCTGGGAAGAGGCGGGGCCGGGGCAGGGATTTAGGGAAGGAGTGCAGTAGGGGCAAAGAGGGGGCGGAGTTGGGGTAGGGATTTTGGGGAAAGGGTTGGAATGGGGGCAGGGCCGGGGTGGAATCAGGGCGGGGCCAGGGGGGAGCAGCCACCAGCGCCGGGAAAAGTTGTTGCCTATGACCCCCTGCACTTCACAGGCCACGGAACCTCACCCACTCGCTCCTGCAGTAGGTCCATAAATAACCTCTGGCTGAGTCACTGAAGTCCTCAAAACTTGATTTAGAGAATTCAAGTTACAGAGAATCCACCATTTACTCTAGTTCAAACCAGCAAGTGACCCAGGCCCCACACTGCAGAGGAAAACAAAAAAGGTTCCACGGTCTCTGCCAGTCTGACCTGGGGGAAAATTCCTTCCTGACCCCAAATGTGATGATCAGTTAGTCCCTGAGCATGTGGGCAAGACCCACCAGCCAGACACCTGGGAACGAATTTCCTGTAGTAACTCAGAGCCTTCCCCCTCTAGTGTCCCATCTCTGGCCGTTGGAGATACTTATTAACAGCCGTCGTGGATGGGCCATGTGTCATTGCAGGCAATCTCCTCGGATCACCCCCCTCCATAAACTTATCAAGCTCTTTCCATTGCCCATCAACCCCAGCCCGGAGCAAGCACATTCCACCTAAGGCACATGCCACAGCGCGTACTGCCTTGGTTATGCACCAAGAAGTGCTCTGAAGAGAGGCCCGACTCTCCCACACTCCCCTAGTCACTGAGCTATACATTCATTCTCACTCTGGCCCAATTCGTGTTTATTTCTCTATATCTACAAAGTGGACCAGCTTCAAGAGGAGAGCTGGAGAAAGGCCTACCCTGAAAAACCCCTTAACCTACTGGATAGGGCACTCATCTCAGAGGGGAGAGACCTACACTCAAGTTCCTTCTCTGATGCAGGCTTCGGCCCTTTAACCACTGAGCTATGGAGTGGGAGCTCCTCCTTCTGCTGTGTTTTGTGGGGGGCCTGATCTGGTAGCTATGCTCTACAGGGGGCTCGGAGCATGCCTGCCTCTGTGCTTCCATTCCCATGTGTGTACAGAGGATAATAGCACCTTCCCGGGGGGTTGTGAAGATACAGACATTAAAGAGGGTGAAGTGCTCAACCCGACGTGATGCATGGAAATACCTTTGATACATGACCTGACTCACCATCAAGATGATGGTGAATTTCAGTTTATAAATAACTTGTTTACGTCCTGTTGTCCATTTAGTTCCAGGGGAAAATGACACTGAAAATGCCAGGCTGAAATCTTAGCACATGCCCATCCTATGTCTGGTGGGGGGTTGTTTCTCGCGTGATTTCACTACTGGTGTATTTTCACTGTTTCAGATGTGTAGTCACGTTGCTTAGCGCGCCCCTGTGAGCTCAAATGCTACAGTGATGAGCATGGTGTAAGGACCTCTGTAGAACAGAACTGGTGAAAGGTGCCGGATGGACTGTCTCAGTGACTTTGGAGTCCTCTGTTTATCCAGAGAACGCGGGCAGAAGCAGGGCAAGCATCCCTAATTCCCCCTCCCCTGAAGTCTCTCTCCCTACGGAGGACTACGATCGAGAGTCGCTCAGACGCCGGCGCCTGCTCAGTCTTTGGCGTCTTTGCCGAACCTGCCAAAACGTGAACTATGTTGTAAGCTCTTTGAGGCTGTTCTGTGTTTATACAGCATCTAACACAATAGGGGACCTGATCCATGACTGGCCCCGTGGCACTACTGCAATATGTCCCCCTTTACTGCAATATTGGAGCACCTCACAATGTTTACTGTATTTATCCTCACAACATCAGTGGGCAGTAGGGCTATTAATCACATTTTGCAGTTGAGTCACAGAGACTAAGTGACTGGCCCAATGTCACACAGGGATTCTGTAGCAGGGCAAGGACTGAGGTTCCATGAGGCCCCAAACTCACTAGCGTTCGTATGTCTGAGGGGAGCAGATATCGCCTGCTGGGGTGCTGGTTGTGCCGTGTGGACACCTGTCCCTTTGGGGATATACCGAGACCCACCAACCTCATTTAGCATAGGCCACTAAACCTGTAGAGTCAAACTGAGTTGCAATTCCCTGATGGGCCAGGAGGTGGCACGGAAATAAACTGAAGCTGTTCGGTAACGAGACTGTTAGAGCAAAGTCTGATGTGGCTGTTAAAGTGTCACAGAGGAAACCTGTGGAACCGAACCCAGCTCTCCCAAGTCAGCCACACCCTGACCACTGGACCACCCTTCCTCTCCTTAGGCCTCCTCATGGCTGCCCATCGGCCTGCCCATAATTGGACATTTTCTTGTGAGCACCGTGAAATCAGTGGGTCTGAGATTGGAGGCAAGCGAGTAGCTTTGTGGATCAGCTCGAGGAGGATGTTGCCAGCATAGTGGGCCGCGTGGGAGGTGGTGGTGGTAAGAGACCTGTGGGAGAAGCAGATCGTTGAGGGATCAAGGTGTGCACAGTCAGGATTAGTGATGTCCCCATTCAACCTCCCGTTCTCGTTGCACCCCTGAAGTGTAACTGATCCACGGGAGAGGGAGAGACACAGGGGCATGAAGGAAAGAGTTAAAGGAGTGTAACAGACTAGCCATCTCCTATGCTGATGTTTAGATGTAAGAATATTGGGCCTGATTCTCAGTTACTCCATTCCTGCCCTTGGGGCAGGAGAATGTGGGAGGTTGTGTGTTAAGGTGCCTTGAATCATGGACTCAGGACTGGGAGGGACCTCCGGAGGTCATCAAGTCCAGTCCCCTGCACTCCTGGCAGGACTAAGAATGATCTGAACCATCCCTGACAGGGGTTTGTCTAACATTCTCTTAAAAAATCTCCAATGACGGAGATTCCACAACCTCCCTAGGCAATTTATTCCAGTGTTTAACCACCCCAACAGGAAGTTTTTCCTAATGTCCAACATAACCGCCCTTGCTGCAATTTAAGCCCATTGCTTCTTGTCCCATCCTCAGAGGTTAAGGAGAACAATTTTTCCTCCCTCCTTGTAACAACCTTTTATGTACTTGAAAACTGTTCTCATGTCCCCTCTCAGTCTTCTCTTCTCCAGACTAAACAAACCCAATTTTTTCAATTTTCCTGCACAGGTCATGTTTTCTAGACCTTTAATTACTTTTGTTGCTCTTCTCTGGACTCTCTCCAATTTGTCCACGTTTCCTGAAACATGGCGCCCAGAACTGGACACAATACTCCAGTTGAGGCCTAATCAGCGCAGAGTAGAGCTGAAGAATTACTCCTGCTTCGCTTATGACACTCCTGCTAATACATCCCCAAACTGCACTCAACTTGTTTTGGGCCTGCCCAGTCCTGATGTAAGTCAGAGCAATCCTGCAGCTGCTCTAACTTACATTCCACTACCCTGGGAAGCAGAACTTAGCCACAGTGCGTTGAGCTCTGGCTACGGCACAATTCACTCCCTTCACCAGAGGCTAGTGCAGGACTCTTGTGCTGGCTCCACACAGGCTGGGGAGGCCCCCTGTGTTGGGGAAGGATTCTCAGGGGGGCTGTTTCTATCGTCTTTTAGGCTTCGTTACGCGGCATATACAGCAGAAAGATTTTTACAGTGGAAATTCTGACGCCCTCAATTGCAGCAGTGCCCAGCGTAAAACAGCTACAGTTTTAGAAGATCTGCAATGCCTCCTTGTTTTTCGTCCAAACAGACATGCCTCCAGGTGCTTTGGATGGCAAAGATTCGGAATTTCCCTGTTTTCTCGCTCCCTTTTGTTTAGCCATCTTCATTTCATTGACTCCCATTAGTAACGCCTAGCGAGGGCATGGCAGATGATGGGCGGGACAGTAGGTCATGGGCTGGCTGTGGTTATGCTGCATTCAGATCCTAATTGTGATTTCCAACGTCCATGCTGCAGCAGGCTGTGTGTTTTTCTGGTGGTGCTTTTCCACCTCTCCAACGCCAGTGTAAAGAGTTTGCCGAGCTCCTAATTGTGAGAAAATCAAAATCTTTCTCTTTCCAGCAAAACCAAGAAAAGGAACAGTGAGCCGTAGCTGCTCCTTTGCTAAGGAAATTTGGACTCAGGAGCAGGGTTGGTAAACAACCTGCCCCCCAGCTAAGAAAACAACAGCTCAGCTATGCTATCAGGGCGCTGACTGATTTGTAACACCAGGGCTGCTTTTGACCTTTGCAACTCACAAGTTGCAGATCACGATTTGAATTACTATAGCAACACAGACACATAGGGAGAGACAATTCCTGTCCCAAAGAGCTCACAGTCTGAGACAAAGGGCAGGAGGGGAAATGAAGGGCCAGATCCTCAAAGGTACTTACATGCCGAACTCCCATTGAAATCAGTGGGGGTCCGGCACTTAAATACCTTTGCGGATCTGGGTTCAAGTGGCTCACCCAAGGTCACAGGAGAAACATAGCTAAGATTTTTTTTCAATGCCAAGTCCAGAGCTTTAGCAACCAGATCTCCAAGGAGTGGGTATGGGGCATCCAGGCCAATTTAGGAGGAGAAAATATTTGTCACGAGACAATGAGATAAATGGGGATTTCATTGGAAAGATTTATTTCCAGCGATGCAATAGTGCAAAGCTGTCAGGCTTGGCTGCTCTCTGCTCCTACATAGGGTTGCCAACCCCCCAGGATTGGCCTGGAGTCTCCTGGAATCGCCATCGATCTCCCACTACTGAAAGCAATCCAGGAAATTTTAATAGGATATTTTAAGAAAAGGACAGTACGTCATGTTGAGGGGGGGAAATCTCCTGGAATAGCTTCTGTCAAAGTGGGTAACCCTACTCCTAAAGCACCCAACATTAGTCTAAACTCTGCTCCTTCATCTTTAATGGGAACAGCATTAGAACAATACTGAGGGTATGTCTACACTATAGTGGCATAGCTGTGTAGACGCGTCTTACATTGCCGGAAGGGGTTTTTCCATCAGTGGAGGTAATCCATCTCTCTGGGAGGTAGTAGTCTTCTGTTGACCTACGTGCATCTACAGTAGGGGTTAGCTCAACTTAACTAGGTTGCACAGGGAAATTTTTCACAGCCCAATGATGTAACTAGGTTGTCCTAAGTTTTAGATGTAGACGAGGCCTGAGTGCTTTCAACAACATGGTCTGTAGTTTTTTGAATGCCTTCTAGTGGCAGTTCTCATTACAGGGCTTCTCAGTACAAGAAATGCCTTGTAGATAGCATTATTCAGAATGCCTCGTGGGAAGTTGGAAGAGTCTGTGGTTGGAGAATGGAAAGTAGAGCATAGCGGAGTGTTAACAGCAAGCTTTAAAGCTGTGTCTTTCCTTATTTAAAAACATCCTAATGTGACTGTATGGACACGGCACACCTGCACAAGGCGCACATGCAAGCAATGGAAGGACTTTGCTTTTACACCTGGCATTCTGTAGCTAAAGATGATTGAGTCTTTATTATAGATTCTTTCTACATCTTTCAAGTATAATTATATACTGGCTTATAACTGGCTTGTTAAAGCCAAACAAATTCAAATGAGGAATAAGGTGCAAAATTGATTAATCACTGGGACAAACTCCCAAGGGAAGTGGTGGATTCTCCGTCTGTTAACGTCTTCAGATCAAGTCTGGGTGCCTTTCGGAAAGAGATGTTTAGCCAAACACAAGTTATTGCTTTCAGTACAGAAGTTCTCTGGCCTGTTCCATAAGGGGTCAGACCAGATGATCTAATGGTTCCTTCTGCCCTTAAAGTCTATGGATCTTTTATGTAGGTACAAGGTTCTCTGCTAGAGTACACATACATTATTAGTTTCATATAGGTACAGATGTAATTTACTGCCTAATGCATTCATGATAACGATTGTGCATTTCTGTGATATCAGAGTATGTGATTGTAGTGGGGCGCCTGCCCCACTCAAGGAGAGCAGGGGTTAAAAGCAGCCCTTGGAGAGGGCTGTGGCTGGGACCAATTAGAAAAGGGATTAAGAGCAGTTGAGGAAGACTGGCTGGCTACCTGGCTCCAGGTGTGGCTAGCTCAATCAGGGCACAGCTGGCCCTGATAAAAGGGCGGTGAGACAGGCAACAGAGTGTTTCTCTCCAGCCTTGGAGTGGGAAGGATCTGGCTGTCTGGGAGCCTAGGGTACTGAAGCAGGGTAGTGTTAGGGAAGGGCAAGAGGAGCTGGGGAGCGTCAGCCTGGCAACTCCCCAGGCTGAGGCCTTGTTAAGGCCTAGGGAGGTACTGGGGCTGCAGAGGTGGAACCTGGGGATAGGCAGAGGCTGCTGGTCCAACCCCCTTGCCAGTGATGAGTGGCCATTACAGATTGCAGTCTGCCCCAGAGAAATGGGGCTAAATGATGACTGGTAGTAGCCACTGAGGCAAAGTAGACAGGGGTTGGGGAGTCCCCTGGGAGGGGAGGCCTGGAGTGTGGGGGCACTGCTGTGGGCAGAACCCTAAGGCAAAGGGCACTGGGGTCTGGGAGGGACCCTGGCCAGCAGGAGGTGCTCTGAGTGCTGGAATTGAGCTAATTCCTGGATGACTAGCAGGAGGCGCCACGGCGGTGAGTGTTCAACCTTGCTACAGTGATTTAACAAGAACAGGGTGTGAGTCATCTCCGTCTGGCAGCAGCTATGCAAATAGAAGGTTTTTTTTAAGCCACTTTCCATACCAGAATGATTTTTTTTTTAAAACCATTCATTATAGAGCTCTCCCTCCACAAAACAGACTGAACATTCACTGCACAATCTTAGCTCTTGCCTACACTGGAAAGGGTTTGCCAATGTATCTAAACTCATCGAGCTAGACCATCAAACCCTCTGAGTGGAGACAGCTTATACAGGCAAAAACAGTTTGTTTGCTGCTGTATCTTATACCAGGTCCCTGAACAAAATTAGCTGGGCTGCCAAAAGTCATGGTTTGACAGAATAACTGTCTACACTAGGGATGTTGCCAGGACAGCTGTGTCATTTGGGCTTTGATTTTTTTTTTTCATGCTCCTGACAAAATTGTTGGAAAACTTTTAAGTGTAGACCAGACCTTAGTAATTTTGGCTGCTGATGAAATGTGTTGCTATTTGTGTATGTATTCTGAGCAATGCTCTAAGTGACACTGTTTTAGTTTGGCACTGAACAGCCAGTTCTTTTAGAGATTGTCACACTGTAGGCCCCCGAATTTAGGCTGAATACATAGGTGCTGTGCTGGAAGTAGGAGTGCGGTGGGTGCTGCAGCACCCCCTGACTTGAAGTGGTTTCCGTTACATACAGGGTTTACAGTTTGGTTCAATGGCTCTCAGCAACCCCACTATAAAATGGTTCCAGCATCGCTGGTTGAATAAGACAAAGAATAGCCCTCATTTTGTTTTAATTTCTATTCTGAACACAGAAGTTCTATTTCTATTTATTAAAAAATGTGGTGAAAACACAGTCATCAAAATCTTCCCCTTTAGTGCTGGAAACAGAAATGCAGCAGCTTCTGGCTAGCCAGAAAGTGAAACTGACTAGAAACAGAAAATGAAACTAAGTAGCCTCCTTCCATTGTCCAAATGTGCAAAAAAAGTATAAACAAACAGCATTGATGGTGAAAAGTCAATAGCATTTTAAAAATTCGTAACCATCCATATGTCATTTGCAAGAGAGAGGGGTGTGTATGGGGCTAGACAGCTAGATTACATCGCATGCACTATATATCATGTGAGCACAATTATAGACACACGTGAAATAGCATGTAAAGAAACAGAATCCATAGAAAGGTACACACTGTATAAAGATTTTTCTAAGTGTAATATAACATTGGCGACCCATTACCTTCACACGTGTCTGGATTTTATTGATCTCTGGACATTCCTTACCTACCCCAAAGGATCTTTCAATAGCTCCCATCTTCTGCCCCGTGGTGCGACACTTTCATTACCCTACGCAGTCTGGCTGGGGCTGTGACTTGCTTGCTCTCCCTGACTCCTTGCTGTGTTTGCTGCTACAGAAGCTTCATAAATACTTCAGAAATGTGACAGCATTGGGTTTCAGGCACTCCCAGTAATGAGAGCAAAATGATCCCTCACAGATGAAATTATAGCCCAGGTCATCAAGAAAATATTTCCACAGTTGTCTTTCAACAGCGTGATGAAAACTGTGCTGGGCACAGAGCACGTGGCTCAGCGGGGGAGGCACCCTTTCAAACCAGATTCTCACTAGCCGATGGGTATCTTAACAGATTGGTCAGTAAGAGGCGCTATCATATTATATGTCCCACCAAGGACCTGACCCTTCATTCCAAACAGCCATGTTTACTTCCACCGTGCCTGGGAATAACTGTTTGCTGGATTGGGCTTTAAGGCCTAGATCCTGGGAGGTGCTGAGAGCCCCCCACTCCCACCGATCTCAACGGGAGCGGAAGGTGCTCACTGCCTTGCAGGATTGGTGTGTGTGTGTCAGAATTATTGCAGTACTTGCTCAGTTGAATTAAAGGCGGTTTAGCACAAGGCCTACACATCACTTAAGTCTCACTTAGGTGATCGAAACAAGACTTAAGGGTACCTGAGCCCTGGGTTTGCCCTCCGCGTGGGGCATATTTCACCCTGAGGCCCTAATCATGCTGCCACTTATGTACATGCTTCATTTTAAGTTAGCAATCTCAGATGGGCTAGTCGCCCAGGTACAAGCCCATGCCGCCATGTCTTGACTACTATAGTGACCCGTGCATTAGAGAAAAAATAATTTTAAAACAATAAAGCAAACAATTACTTGCATATTTACTCTCATCTAATTCAGAACTGGTAAAAGTTTTTTTCACATCTGTGATTAGACTGTGGAACTCTCTGCAACAGGAAGTCATTGGGGTTAAACCCTTCACAGGATTCAACAAGGGATTGGACATTTATATGGATAACAAGAACAGCCAGAGTTAGAATTTATGCTGACATACATTTTGGAGGAGATATTACACTTCATGTTTCATGCCTTAAGAATGTGGTCTACTGAAAACTAGGGTAAAATTACAAGCTATCACTAACCCATAAGGGTTTTCCTGGGTTTGGTGACATGCTAAGGGGCTCAATAGAGAAGCGGAAGATCAGAGTCTGTCTGCAGCCAGGTAGCTTCCTTAGAGTAAGGTGGGTTGAGTTGTTGCTCTTGGTTTTTTGGGTCCTTGTGTGTTATCATTCTGAAATCTAAGATGTAAGGAATGTTACGTTGCAACCTTCTAGCAAGAGGAGTTCTTTATGTGTTTCTTTAACTTCTGTGTGCATCTGCCAGGGGTGGCCAACCTGAGGCTCCGCAGCCTCATGCAGCTCTTCAGAAGTTAATATGCAGTTCCTTGTCTAGGCACCGACTCCGGGGCTGGAGCTTCAGGCTCCAACTTTCCAATGGGTTAGTCTCTAAGGTGCCACAAGTCCTCCTTTTCTTCCTTAGAGACTAACTTTCCAATGGGCTGGGGTGGTGCTTGCTGTTGGGGCGGGGGGAGGGGAGTAGGGAGCTGATGGGGTGTTGCTGACGTATTACTGTGGCTCTTTGGCAATGTACATCGGTAAATTGTGGCTCCTTCTCAGGCTCAGGTTGGCCACCCCTGGCATATGTCATGAATGTAACAAAGACAATCTCTAACCACTAGGGATTAGGAAATTTCTTGCACCTTTCCGTGAAGCAGCTGGTTCTGGTCACTGTCAGAGACAGGCTACTGGGCGAGATGAGTCTGGCGACTCTAGAATACAGTGTTTCATTTCCCCCTTTGCCATGTGGTAACTTTATCAAAGTGGAGGGAGTCTGAACAAGTTACAGAGTGGTGAAAAAAAAAGTTTGCGAGGGGCAGGGGTGTATGGGTAAAACCCTTGACATCCGTCGTTCTGTGGCACTGTGTAGCTGAAAAAGGAAAAGGGGGGAGGGGGACAAAAATTCCCATTTTGAACACTTTTTGGAAACTCAAATGAAATTTGCCATCAAAAATGCCCTTTTCCAGTGAAAAAAATCATTTTTGATTAAATCCATTTTTCAGTGGGACTTTTTTTGCGGGGGGTCAAAACACGTTGACCATTTCTAGTTTATCAGGGGGGAAACCGGGACATGGTGCTTATGGGAATAAGAATGGCAGCTGGAGTGACAACAGCTAGGATGAAAATGACAAAGCAGTCTCATGCTCCAGGCCATAATTTGATCTCCATCTGAGCTGCCAGGAAGAAATGCCCTTTGTCCCACACACCCCAGTCATGGGACATCATTTTTAAAGTTCTGCACCAGGAGCCGTGGGAAAGGTGGCTTTAGCACCAACTTCGGAACAGATTCCCATGAGCCTCCTCTTTCCTGATCCAGATGCAAAAAGGATTTAGGGGCCGATGGCTGAGAGGTGAGGAGCCCCTTTGTTGAGAGCACTGAGACCCTTCCCAGAGGGGATCAGAACCCTTGCAAGACCAAGTCCTATCTAGGCAAGGCCATTTTTATCACATCCATTTGGGAGAAGTCTCCAGTGTAATCCAGGGTCAAGCCAGGTCCCCAGTGAGGGATCTGATTATATGAACTCTGCTAGATAAGCGGATTACATAAACCTTACCGGATAAGCAGAAGCAAAGGTCACTTTATCAACAGGGACAAACACCCTCTTGAGCGGCTGGGAAATTGTCACTTGCTCCTCAGAAGCATTCAGAGCATGGGTAAAGCCAACTCTAGGAGAGCTGAGCTCGCTGTTCATTGTGCTGGCATGGACAGAACAAGAACAGCTTCCCAGCTTTCTCTGCTCTGACTTGCCATGTTTAATCGAGCACCATTCAGAGAGCAGAGAAAAGCAGTAGCAAGAAAATCCCAGGATTATTCGGAAGCACTTGGAAGCCCCACCCAAGATTGGAGCTCCATTGTGTCACGCACTGGCATATCCTCATGAGAGGTGAGACAGGGCCTGCCCCAAAGAGTTTATAGCCTGAATGGACAAAGGAGAGGAGGAGAACCAGAAGTGCCTTTCTCAAGGTCACACAGCAGAGCTGGAATTAGAATCCAGGCCTCCCAAATTGGTGCTTTAACCACTGGACCACAGCAGATTAAACAGCCACAGCCGATCCTGATGCCCTATGTAGGAACTGCCGCATCAGATCAGACCAATTGCCCACCTCAGCCTGTGTCCTGCCGCCAACAATGGCCAGTACCAGCTGCTTCATAAGAAGGTGCAAGAATCCTCCTACAATGGACAATTACTGGGCCTAATCCAGCACCCACTGATGTCCATACAAAGACTCCCATTGACCTGAATGGGCACTGGATTTGGCCCAGAGAGACTGAGCCCTAAATATCTTGGTCCTGGTCCTGCATCCCTTGAAGTCAACTGGGGTTTTGGTGTGGACTTTTCTGGAGCAGGGCTGGCTCCATTATGTAGAGAGGTAAGGACACCACACCAGAACAGATGATAGGTCTGTCTGATCTGATGATATGACAATACCCAATGTTTTGGAGGAAGGCAAACAAAACCTTAATGAGGCACCTAACCAGCTGGGCAAGTCTTTACTTTGGTGAGAGGGATATTTTCATGGCCATGACTGGAAATCAGCATGGGTCTGCTTGTCACCTTGAGAGCACCTAGAAAGGACCCTCTGTGCATGAATCTCCCCTCTTCTCTGGGGAAGGGAGGTCAGCCACCTGCAAGGCACTCTCCCACTGTTCCTGGGTCCCACTCAGCCTCTGCACATGTTTCAGAGTAACAGCCATGTTAGTCTGTATTCGCAAAAAGAAAAGGAGTACTTGTGGCACCTTAGAGACTAACCAATTTATTAGAGCATAAGCTTTCATGAGCTACAGCTCACTTCATCGGATGCATACTGTGGAAAGTGTAGAAGATCTTTTTATATACACACAAAGCATGAAAAAATACCTCCTCCCACCCCACTCTCCTGCTGGTAATAGCTTATCTAAAGTGATCACTCTCCTTACAATGTGTATGATAATCAAGTTGGGCCATTTCCAGCACAAATCCGACAAGCCGTCAAGAACACTATCCCCGATAATGTCACGGCTAACCTGGTGGCTGAACTTTGTGACTTTGTCCTCACCCATAACTATTTTACATTTGGGGACAATGTATACCTTCAGATCAGAGGCACTGCTATGGGTACCCGCATGGCCCCACAGTATGCCAACATTTTTATGGCTGACTTAGAACAACGCTTCCTCAGCTCTCGTCCCCTAATGCCCCTACTCTACTTGCGCTATATTGATGACATCTTCATCATCTGGACCCATGGAAAAGAAGCCCTTGAGGAATTCCACCATGATTTCAATAATTTCCATCCCACCATCAACCTCAGCCTGATCCAGTCCACACAAGAGATCCACTTCCTAGACACTACAGTGCTAATAAACGATGGTCACATAAACACCACCCTATACTGGAAACCTACTGACCGCTATTCCTACCTGCATGCCTCCAGCTTTCACCCTGACCACACCACACGATCCATCGTCTACAGCCAAGCTCTGCGATACAAGCGCATTTGCTCCAACCCCTCAGACAGAGACAAACACCTACAAGATCTCTATCAAGCATTCTTACAACTACAATACCCACCTGCGGAAGTGAAGAAACAGATTGATAGAGCCAGAAGAGTTCTATGAAGTCACCTACTACAGGACAGGCCCAACAAAGAAAATAACAGAACGCCACTAGCCGTCACCTTCAGCCCCCAACTAAAACCCCTCCAATGCATTATCAAGGATCTACAACCTATCCTGAAGGACGACCCATCACTCTCACAAATCTTGGGAGACAGGCCAGTCCTTGCCTACAGACAACCCCCCAACCTGAAGCAAATACTCACCAGCAACCACATACCACACAACAGAACCACTAACCCAGGAACCTATCCTTGCAACAAAGCCCGTTGCCAACTGTGCCCACATATCTATTCAGGGGACACCATCACAGGGCCTAATAACATCAGCCACACTATCAGAGGCTCGTTCACCTGCACATCCACCAATGTGATATATGCCATCATGTGCCAGCAATGCCCCTTTGCCATGTACACTGGTCAAACTGGACAGTCTCTACATAAAAGAATAAATGGACACAAATCAGATGTCAAGAATTATAACATTCATAAACCAGTCGGAGAACACTTCAATCTCTCTGGTCACTCTATCTCAGACATGAAAGTTGCTATATTACAACAAAAAAACTTCAAATCCAGACTCCAGCAAGAAACTGTTGAATTGGAATTCATTTGCAAATTGGATACAATTAACTTAGGCTTGAATAGAGACTGGGAGTGGCTAAGTCATTATGCAAGGTAACTTATTTCCCCTTGTTTTTTCCTACCCCACCCCCCGCCCCTCAGACGTTCTTGTTAAACCCTGGATTTGTGCTGGAAATGGCCCACCTTGATTATCATACACATTGTAAGGAGAGGTTTCAGAGTAACAGCCGTGTTAGTCTGTATTCGCAAAAAGAAAAGGAGGACTTGTGGCACCTTAGAGACTAACCAATTTATTTGAGCATGAGCTTTCGTGAGCTACAGCTCACTTCATTGGATGCATACTGTGGAAAGTGTAGAAGATCTTTTTATATACACACAAAGCATGAAAAAATACCTCCTCCGATCCCACTCTCCTGCTGGTAATAGCTTATGTAAAGTGATCACTCTCCTTACAATGTGTATGATAATCAAGTTGGGCCATTTCCAGCACAAATCCAGGTTTTCTCACCCTCCGCGCCCCCCCCCCCCAAACTCACTCTCCTGCTGGTAATAGCCCATCCAAAGTGACCACTCTCTTTACAATGTGTATGATAATCAAGGTGGGCTATTTCCAGCACAAATCCAGGTTTTCTCACCCCCCCCTTTTTTTTTTTTCCAAAAACCACACACACAAACTCACTCTCCTGCTGGTAATAGCTTATCCAAAGTGACCACTCTCCTTACAATGTGTATGAAAATCAAGGTGGGCCATTTCCAGCACAAATCCAGGTTTTCTCACCCCCCCACCCCCCCCACACAAACTCACTCTCCTGCTGGTAATAGCTCATCCAAACTGACCACTCTCCTTACAATGTGTATGATAATCAAGGTGGGCCATTTCCAGCATAATTCCAAGTTTAACCAGAATGTCTCGTGGGGGGGGGAGTAGGAAAAAACAAGGGGAAATAGGCTACCTTGCATAATGACTTAGCCACTCCCAGTCTCTATTTAAGCCTAAATTAATAGTATCCAATTTGCAAATGAATTCTAATTCAGCAGTTTCTCGCTGGAGTCTGGATTTGAAGTTTTTTTGTTTTAAGATAGCAACCTTCATGTCTGTAATTGCGTGACCAGAGAGATTGAAGTGTTCTCCGACTGGTTTATGAATGTTATAATTCTTGACATCTGATTTGTGTCCATTTATTCTTTTACGTAGAGACTGTAAGGAGAGTGATCACTTTAGATAAGCTATTACCAGCGGGAGAGTGGGGTGGGAGGAGGTATTTTTTCATGCTTTGTGTGTATATAAAAAGATCTTCTACACTTTCCATAGTATGCAGCCGATGAAGTGAGCTGTAGCTCACGAAAGCTTATGCTCAAATAAATTGGTTAGTCTCTAAGGTGCCACAAGTCCTCCTTTTCTTTTTGCGAATACAGACTAACACGGCTGCTACTCTGAAACCTATAATTTATGTTACTGATTTATGGGGAGCTTATTGCCAAGGCAGCTAAGGCTTTATTTACAAAAGTAAAAACACCCCTCCATCACAGAAGGTCTCTCCCCCCCCCCCCCCCATGCTGCCTCACTCAAATGCATCATTGCAGCAGCTGCCAGCAGCAATAGTAGCGGCCTCGCTGTCAGGGGAAAAACCTGACACAAGAACGAAGACAAATCCCTCCAAAGCTAAACCAAAGAAGTGTGCCTGAGCAGATGACTAACTCAGGCACCAGCAGCTGCCTCACCAAGGGCTGAGAACTCCCCCGCTGGAGCCCTCCACTGAGAGCAGCCTGCTACCACTGCTGGGGTGGGTGCAAAGGTTGTCACATGAATCCTTGCCTGGGACAGCTCGGTCCCTAGCGTGTGCCTGTGCGTGCACTGAGCCCCACATTGTCGGAGGGGAAGCACTCGAAGCGGGGGAAGGAAGGGCTCGGCCCCAGGTGTGGGGGAAGCACGCCATGGGGGGGGGAAGGGCTCGGCCCCAGGTGTGGGGGAAGCACGCCATGGGGGGGGGGAAGGGCTCGGCCCCAGGTGTGGGGGAAGCACGCCATGGGGGGGGGGAAGGGCTCGGCCCCAGGTGTGGGGGAAGCACGCCTTGGGGGGGGAGGGAAGGGCTCGGCCCCAGGTGTGGGGGAAGCACGCCTTGGGGGTGGGGGGGGAAGGGCTCGGCCCCAGGTGTGGGGGAAGCACGCCATGGGGGTGGGGGGGGAAGGGCTCGGCCCCAGGTGTGGGGGAAGCACGCCATGGGGGGGGGGAAGGGCTCGGCCCCAGGTGTGGGGGAAGCACGCCTTGGGGGGGGAGGGAAGGGCTCGGCCCCAGGTGTGGGGGAAGCACGCCTTGGGGGTGGGGGGGGAAGGGCTCGGCCCCAGGTGTGGGGGAAGCACGCCATGGGGGTGGGGGGGGAAGGGCTCGGCCCCAGGTGTGGGGGAAGCACGCAGCCCCAGGTGTGGGGGAAGCACGCCATGGGGGGGGGGAAGGGCTCGGCCCCAGGTGTGGGGGCAGCACATGATCAACAGGTGGGGGCCATGAAGAGCTCAACCCCGGGTGGAAGGGGGGGGGCTCAGCTCCAGGCTCGCGCATAGGAGACCCCCCCCGGGGGGAGGGTAAAACCCGGCTCCTGGCCCTTTAAACCCTGCCTTACGCCATCCCAGTGACGTCACCCAACTACACACCCTCACAACAAACGCGCCCTTTAAATCTTTCCCAGCAGAACGCCCCTCTCTGGCCACGCCCCCGTGTGCGGGAGGGGGCGGAGCCTGCGGAGACAGCCTAACTTATGCTCGGGTGACTCCGCCCTTTTCCCCTTCCTGCCCAATGGGGAAGGGTGAGGGAGCGGCTCCCGCCCCCGATACCCGCCCTCCTCCGATGCTGAGCGGGCAAGCTCGGTTGCGCCGCAACGGGGCGGGTTTGCCTGCGCCGCCATCTTGGAAGTGGCGGTGGGACTGAGCGAGCGGGCCGGGGGGGGGCGGTCCTGGGCCCATGGCAGCCGCCGCCGCCAACCCGGGTGAGTGCAGGGCCCGCCCGCGCGTGGCAAGGGGGCTGGGCACCCTACGGGGGCTGGGGCAGGGGGATGAGAGAGGGGCCTGACGGAGGGGGGGGGGTGACTGATGAGGGACCTAATGGACAAGTCTTGGGAGAGGAGTGGAAGGGGTGACCGGGGGGAAGAGGGGAGGTAAGCTTGGGAGGGAAGGGGTGATCGGGGGAGGGGGGGAAGCTTGGGAGGGAAGGGGTGACCGGGGAGGGGAGACCGGGGAGCTTGGGGGGGGAGGGGAAGGGGTGACCGCGGGTGGGAGGGTGGACTGGAGGGGGCGGGCTGGGTACCAGGGATGTTTGTGCTGAACTCCAGGTAGTGGAATTTAGAAACTCTAGGTCTGAGAGTTGGGGTTGGGGTGGGTCTCCCCTCATATTTAAACTTTGGGGGGGAAGGCTTAGCTGGGGCCTTTAATGGGGAATACATGAGGTGGGGCTGAACCTACTCCTCTTCTCCCCCCCCCCCCCCATGAATCCTCCCCTATTTTTTCCTTCTGCACTTCAGTTTTGTGCACCAGGTTGTGTTGTGTTGCTGGCTAGCATGTGCCTAAGCATACCCTGCTTCCCTTCAAGGTCCACATGTGCATACAGCCCAGGATTCACTCCAGAGAATTCTAATTTTTTATTTGTGTTTTTTTTAACGGCTAATATTGGGGTGTTATTTCCAGATCTTTTATTTTGTATGTTGACTTGTTTTTGCCCTGGCAAGGCACAAAATCTACTCTTGCTAATTGCTCAAAATGTAAGGACTTTGTAATTCATAGCAATAAAAACAGTATCCCATTTCATCATTTCTAATCTGGTTGTCAAAACTAACAGCACACAAGGGCATGAGTGGAGTGTGTACTCTGCTTCTAGCTTTCTCTCTTTGTAAACTCTGATTTACAACAGGAGCTCTTTTTGTCTGGGTGTAGGGGGAAATCTGGTACTTCTGATACTTGCTGATTTAAAATGGAATCTTTCACATCTCATTGTAGATTTCTGGCTAAAATCTTATCTCATTTGTATTGTTGTATATCTGTCACAAGTTCCTTGATGTCAGTGAAGTTATTGTTGATTTACAGTGTTGTAACTGAGATCAGAATTTTGGCCTCTGCTTGTGTTCCTTTGTGGTGTTTTCTGTTTATTCTCATTTTTGGCTTGAGGCTGATTAGGGGTCTTGGGCTGAGAGAGTTCAGGTTCATCTAGTACTGTTCCATAGAATTTTGAAGGATGAAATTTTCATTCTAACTAAACATAATTTGCATATAGTAACCTTTTGTGGCTTTCAAGATCAAGAAAGCATCTTGGGTCTTTAGCTTGTGGTGAGCTTGAGGCGAGGGCGCAGCACTGACGTCTAGAAATACGTGGTTGTGGTTTCACATATAAAGAACTGAAATTTTACAACAACCTTAAGCTAGAGTTGCCCATAATTGAGTCATTGGTGCTTGTGTTGCCATTCAGTCAGAATATGGCAACTGAGATTGAAATGGAGACCCCGATCATGCAAATACTTACATATGTGCTTAACTAATCAATGAGACTCCTCAAAGTAGTAAAAAGTTAAGCATGTACATGTTTGCAGGGTTGGGGCCTTATTAAAGATATTGCTCCTTTCTTGTCTGCTTGGACTGTTTTATTTTAGTGTTGAATTTTGTTTTCTCTTGCAATTTCATGAGCAAAAGAGGTGTAGTTAAATCCATGGCAATAATTGCTTGATGCAGTAAAGCTAGAGAAAAAACATTTTGTAAACCAGACTTTGTAGCAGAATAACATTTCTTTGAACTACAAAGGAAATACTCAAATGAGTGTTTTGTATTGTTCACACATGACACAATGTTTATGCAACTTCATCCTGCTGAGTTGCATGATATTTAGCATTATAGAGGCACTCTTTAAACATTGCTAAATTCACATGTCAAGAACAAGTTTTCCATCTGTGGTTAATGTTTATAACTGCATGGCTGCAGTGTGACAAGCAGAGCAATAATAGCTTGGTTCTCTAAACAGGAAAAATTATTTACTCTCTGCGTAAGCATTCATTGTATACACAAGGATAATGTTTGTAAGATAAATTATTTATCAGCTGCTGTCCTTGCAATCTTTGACCCCCTTTTTCCCCTTTGGTCTTAAAAAGTGGACTACAAAGTTCAGGTGAGTCAGTGCATATTTCTGGGCTTAACTCAATGTCCTCCTATTAAGGAGGCTGTGAGTGTGGTGATGGGTAAAACTTAACAAAATATGTTGCAATTTACAACTTGTTAAAAGCACAGCAGTTTCAACATTAGGGCCCAGATCCTTAAGTTCTGCACAGAAAGACCACTGTGCCCTTGTGGACCCTCACTGACTTCACTGGGGTTCTGCAGGTGCAGGGTGTGTTTGTGCCAAACAGCTTGCAGAATCAAGTCCCAAGCCTGTTTAGTGGAAGCATTCAGTGCACGTTTCTGGGCTTAAGTCAATTTTCACATTAGCCTTGCTGTTCATAAGTTCTTATGTTTCAGCCTAAGCAGCAAGCAACGTATAACGTATTGCTGAGTGGACTACTTCTTTTCATTTAAAAAGAAGTACTTCTCACATCTTAAATTTCTTCTTAAAGCACCATATCTTTCCACCAGTCAGTCCCCCAGCAGTTAATCTATAGCTCCCCCATAGTTTAAGGTTTGATTGCAATTCTCTTCAGTCATTTAAATCCTTCTTTCATTAAGCATAGTATCTTAAGGATAATTTTTAATGACATTTTGGTTGTTGGTAAGATTTTTGATTGGAATAGTGGAATAACATCCCAAGAATAAAAGGGAATAGTGAAAGGAAAAAATGCATCTCAGATGGAAGTATACAGTGAGAACTGCTTTACTCAAATCAATCTACAAGCTTAATACTTTCTTGGATTATGGGAACACTGTTAAGGTCGATAGGACAAATATTTGACCTTCTAGTTTTGTTATGAACCTCCATTCCCTGTTGTGCCTATCTGCTTTTTTGGTCTTGGCAGTAAAGTGAAAGCTACAAGGTTTATTTGTTGTTGGATTCTTGTTAATGTCACCTTCTTTTCCTAAGAGCCTTGGTAAAGCATGGGGGTGTGAACTGTGCCCTGACTCATAATAAATGCACAGCTCTTCTTTCTTTATTTTTTTTAAAATATGCTCTGTTTTTTAAAAATACCTGAGATGCTAAAGGTGACCAAGACATTTGGAAAACATGTCACTTTTAAGGGTAATCAGGTTTTTTTTGGCTGACTTACGTTCGGGTTTGCTGTGATTTCTTTCCTACCCTCCCTAAACTGGGGAGACCTATTAACGTGGGCTTTATTTAAATGAAACAACACCAGTATGCAATTCCCTTCTTAAGCATAGTTATGCAAACCAGTAAAGTCAGGGACACTATCCAAACAGTAAAGCTTGCAGTTCTGTGAGTGAAAGAGAAGAATGCAATAATCAAGTCTTCTAACTAGTTAGGCCTACCGCTTTGTTGTAGCTACTATCAGATACTGATCAGCTTTTCTGTAAACTTCCTTGCTGTTTCCATACCTAGCCTATTATCAAGTTTTGGTCAAATAAGTCTTGTGCTAAAATATGCAAAACTGATACTGAACTGGCTGAATTGGAAGTGCAGAGCTCTTAAAGTACACAATTCTGAATTCAGCCATTCTGTCTTTCAAGTTTTTACTTCTGTGATATTCCACCATTTTCATGCCACCAGTTGAGGCAACCTCCTTCACAAACAGAATTGATGTGCAAATCTGAATATTCAATTTTAAATGCTAGAAGAGAAGGAAGGAACTGAAGGTCATGTTCCATCAGTTATATTTCAGTCTCTTCCTGTTCTGGACTGAAGCTATGGTGTTTTGCATTTGCAGTCAGTCATATTGGTTAGAAATGCAAAAGATTCATAGCTTCTCTGCATTTTGTGTGTTTTTGTTCTTTTGTGGTCCTGGTTTTGGGGTGGTCATTTGATACGATGGGTGCTGAAGGCAAACACATATTGCTTCTGGGTGGAGCTGATGTTGAAGAGCTGCTGGAAAGGCTTGGAAGAAGGACTTGCATCTTATCATTTTGACTATGTTTCTCTGACGATAATGTAAAACAGATCCTGTTTGCAGGGTCATGGAAGATCTGCTCTTCCACTTTGGCAGACAAAAGTTTCTCTCAGTGACGCATTTGATCTTGCAGAAAGTTGGTTTCTTCACACTTAAGAACATGACTCTTTCCTGTCTTGCTGCTTAACTCCTGACAGTGTTTACAGTTTACTTCAATAGAATAATGCTGTCACTGCTTCAGTTGATCCGTTACTTCAGACTATTCAAATGCTTGTTTCCTACCACTTCATCCGTAGGCAGCTTTAGTCAGAACTTCATACGCTGACACTTGATGATCACTATTTTTTAGTTTCCTGTATTGGTCAGCAGCTTCCAAGTTTAATACAGTGAGAATAAGAAACTGCTTAATGAAGTTGAAGTCAGTGCTGAGGACTGAAAAGGATGAAGAAGCCAGTGGCATGCCCAACCTTCATTTCAGACATTTCTAGGTTAGCAACATTCTGAACAGTTCATAACTCCACCGTTTTCCTCTTGTGACCATTGATTCCACCCATTAGCCATGTCCTCCTTTTCAGTCTCTCCACCTGTTTCCCTTCACCTCTAGGCTCTTGGGTAGTTTTATAACTCTAATGTTCCCTAAGGCACCACAAGCCTTGATCTCATCCCTTCCCTTCTAATTTCAGTATAAAATTTGTATTCAGACTAAGGTTGGAAAAAAGACGGGAGCTTGATGCTTAACATTTGAAAGGGATTTATGTTCATATAAATGTTTCCAAATGACAAAAGTTCTCATATTTTTAACACACAATTTTGAAAGAGGGTTTTTTCCCCCCAGGTGAAGGGAACAAAAATGGATTTTCCACAACGCTTTTTTTATCCCTTTAACACTTAAATATGGGACTTGTCCTTCTGTAACACTTTCTACCCTCTGATCTCAAGGCACTCTACAGACTTGGTTTTCTTAAGCCTCACAACCGTCCTCTGAGGTAGGCAAGTGTGCAGTGCGGTTTCAGTTTTTACAGATAGGGAACAGGCAAGGGGTAAAGTGACTTGCCCAAATTCATATAGTGCAGCTGTGTTAAAAAAACAACAACAACAAAACCCCTGAAGCCCTGTTATTTTAGCTCTGAGTCCTGGCAGTGGCCCTTGGAAATGTAGTGAACGTTCAGACAGACCAGAAAGGAGCTTTGTTTAAAAAATAATAATTAAAAAAAAATTGCTGTTTTGCTCGTAAATCAGTCTTAAAAATATACCGTCATTTCCTTCCTCCGTCTTTAACCGGAAGTTCCTCCCACCTTAATAGAACAGTGACATACAGTGTCAGTTTCAGGAACTCCAGAAATGCAAATATCATGGTTTAAACCGGAAAAAATTACATGCACCATAAAGCCAACAGCTCCTTGAGCAGCCACATATGCACAAGTTTAGACAAAAAGCAAACTCCTCCTTCGAGATTTCTTCTAAACCACTTAAATTACCCTCAAACCGAGGATTAGGTTTTACTAAACAAATGAAGCAACATCAACACCATATCGCTGAGTACTATATGCTTTAGATCTCAAGAGACAGGAGAAGCTATGTATTTAAAAAAACCAAACAAACAAACCAGATTCAAAACTATTGTGTTCCCCAAACATTTAGGCAATCAAAGCATTTAAGAGCCTTATGCAGCAATAGGTGGTGTAGTCACCAGAAAGGAAGGAGGGAAAGGATGTTTTTTTTACTAAAACGTAGGTCTTTCCCCATAAAGTGATGAGTTCCCGGTGTGTCTGGAAAGTTCTTTGAATAGGTTTTATTTTTTAAACATCCATAAACGTTTGACAGGGAACATAGGCAAGAACCTAACTGCCCTTTGCCCTTAATCTCCTTTGCCATATTGAATTCACCTGCAGAATGGGTTTTTCATGATGACAAAGTTTTGGGGCTTTTAGTAAGCCGTCATTTTAAAAAAAAAAAATGAAGTACCCTCTTCTTTTGCTATAGTTTGGTATTTATATCTAGAATTCCCATGCTATTGATAAGGCTGAGAATAATAGCGCTGCGAATTGCCAGGCTCAATAGTTATTTATTCCACAGAGCAGTCGCCCTTGGTAAATTCTACAAATTGGCATAGCCTTGCTGTGATGATATGCAGCGGTATGAACCAAACTCAGGTGGGAGGTGCAAAAGAGACTAATGCAGGCTAGCAGTGTATTTTGGTGAAATGTTTTGGGAGACCTGCATGTACTGTTTAAAAATGCTTTGGAGTATTAGGTTCTAATCTCTTTGAAATCAGATCACTTGAATTCTTGCACAAATGCATAACAAAAAATGTTTCTGACTATTAACAATGACAGTTGTTAGCGTATATCTTTTTGCTGTGTGGGGAGTGATTTTTCTCACAGAATGACTTTAAAAATCCCCCAAAGCTAGTCTAGTCATGGAATAGATAATGCATATTTCACGCCCAAAATATCTAACATAAGTGTCTTGATTGATTTGTGGCTGTGTGCTGTTCATTTGACTCCAAATGGATGGATTTTGTTATGGTTCATGACCAGATGTCTTGATTACAGTACTCTTGGCTAGCTAATGAAATTATTGTAATAATCTACTGTGATATGAAAACTTATATAGTGTGTTGTATGCTGTGTAGTATAATTGCAGCAAGAGAACAAAAAAATATGCTGACTGCAGTATCTGTAGTACTGGTAGCTGCCAGAGGCTCACTACTTTATTTGTAAAAAGAACAGGAGGACTTGTGGCACCTTAGAGGCTAACAAATTTATTTGAGCATAAGCTTTCGTGAGTGACAGCTCACTTCATCGGATGCGGATACAGACTAACACGGCTGCTACTCTGAAACCTACTTTATTTGTATTGCAGTAGCACATAGAGCCTCTAATTGAGATCAAGGTACCATTGTGGTAGGCGCTGTACAAGCTTCTAATAAGACAGGAGCCCCAAAGATCCTACAGTCTAAATAGGCAAGAGAGAGTGGGAAGGGAAATGGAGTACTTGTGGCACCTTAGAGACTAACCAATTTATTTGAGCATAAGCTTTCGTGAGCTACAGCTCACTTCATTGGATGCACAGAGAGGAGGCTTGGCAGAGCCAGGAATTGGTCCTGGAATTAAATCCTGGCCCCATTGACTTCAGTGACAAAACTCCCATTGATTTCAGCTGGGCCAGGACTTCAGCTAGGTCTCTTGTGAGTTCCAGTTCAGTGTTCTATCCACTTGATTATCCAGCCTCTGTCTCCCCTGTCCCAACTGGTCTGATGAGGCAGAAGTGTTTTTTCACCTTCAGGGCATGCTGCAAGGCTCTGTTTGCCAAGGCTGTAGTTGGAGAGTCAGGCGGGATTCTTTAGTTGGAGTGAAGAGCTACTTTGGTTGCTTTCAGAGTAGCAGCCGTGTTAGTCTGTATCCGGATGAAGTGAGCTATAGCTCACGAAAGCTTATTCTCAAATAAATTTGTTAGTCTCTAAGGTGCCACAAGTACTCCTTTTCTTTTTTTGGGGGGGAGGGTTGCTTTGTCTAACACTGGGTTAACAGTTTAGTGAGGTTGGTTGTAAGTGAGCCTAGAGGTTGATGACACATTATAGAAATGTGAAAGATAAATACCTACCTAGTGCCCTATGTACACTACAATTCAAACCATGGTAACTAGAACGGTACTCCAACACTTTTCTTACTAGCAGTGCATTTGCATAATTTCTGTGTAGAGCAGGCCAATCTGAACAGTGATATTAGCCTTTTGACAAAGCATACTATGTGCTCCGTAAATAGGCTTGGCAGAATTAGATTTGATTTTTTTAAATAATTTCAGTGAATATCATCCGTGGGGTTTTAAAGCATTTTTTTTTTTCAATTTAAGTTTTCACTGTTGCAGGAAATTGTCAGGGGAGTCGTACAATAACTATTTAGTGATGGTAGACTTAAAACTAACTTTTTGAATCTATAACCATTACATTATAAATTGTCAACATCATATGTCAAAATACACAAACTAAATAGCTGAAATCAAACACTAAAGTTGTCAAGCAGCATTTTTCTTATTCTGCCTATCTGTAAATTTTAATGGAAATATTGTTTGGTGGTTTGCATGTGTACAGTGAAACTGACATTTACCGATTAAAACCATAATCCTTCTGAGCCCATCTATAAAATAGCTTAGGGCACAGAGCAATCCTCTTCGAGGGCCGGGGAAATCCTGCTTAGGGCCAGTGCACAGACTGCTCTCAAACCCAGTGCCTGAGCTTGCAAGTAACTGAGAACCCTCCATTCTTATGAGAGTTGAAAGTTGTTGACGTATAATAGGCTTGGCCCCATAGTTTAAACTGTGAACGAAGAACTTGAAAGCTTTTTGCTGATACATTTTAGATTGTTTTCAGGTAAGAAATCGTTGTATTCATGTCTTAAATCTTTCACGGTACCATTTTAAGCATCTTGTATTTCAGGTGTGGAACCCTTTATAGAAGTTTATTTCAATATCCAGTACCACAATCTCTGAAGACCATGACCATTTTCTCCCACAGGTCTTCTCTTTCCTCTGGTTCCCTTCTGTGTTATAATCTCCTGTAACTTATCCCAGTTAAATAACTTGCAAAAGATTTTTAGCTCCAAAAATGGTCCTAGTTAGGAGGAGTAACTTATGCCTTGTTTAGCCAAAGAACTGTTTCTAGGTGAGGTTTGTGTGATTTGCATCTTACCATAAAGTTTTCAGTCTTCCAGTTTAAAAATGAAAACACAAACCAATCCCATGCTGAACTTTTATTCAGTAATCCTTCAAATGGGTGGGCAGTAAGCAGGTTGGGTCCTTTGTTGCAATGGTTAGATGCTTTTCCCATTATGCTATCACTGTGAATGTCCTTCTCTCTCAAAACCACAAATTTAGGGGAGATTTGGTTTGCCCAAGATCTTGGTTTTTCCCTCTGGTTTATTTTATTGAAACTTTATACCATGCAGGCAGCTTAGTTACTGGCTTTTTAAAAGCCAGTAATGTAATTAACATATTCATTTGGAGGTTTATATGCTTAGACACAATTCTTACTAGGGGAGTGAACCATGAATATGTTAGAATGGGGCAGGAAACATCTCATTAAATTTAATTAACTCAGCTCTGTACAAAATGTGAATAATTCCACTGGCTTTGAATTCTAACATGCATATTTTAAATCTGGCTCGTTTCTTCTGCTCAGAAGTTGCTCCAGGTTAGAATTTTTACTTTGGCTGAGAGGGTTTGCAGCAAAAACCTTAGTCTTCCCTTAATAAGAACTTACTTATACTATGCGCTCCTTTCAGTAAAAGGAAATCACTTCTCTGGCACCAAAGAAGTGTGGCACCAAAAATGGGGACAATACTGCTATGTCGAGTATGCTTCCTCCTCAATTGTTCTGCCATTCGATGGAGGCACATCGTTAATATATTTGTGTTCAGATGGAGTCAGTGCTGTTTAGCTTTGTGTTTCAGCATAAGTACTCCGTGTGAAGTTAGATTGGAACTGTAGAAGCAAGCAGGGATTATTAGATAGCTTCGTTAAGGACAGACAGATCTTTCTGACTTGATCACCAGTTTGAATCCAGCCCAGATTGGTAATGACCATAGCTGCTGCTGTTCCATGTTTGGCCTATTTTGGAAATGAGTCGCTGACGATAGGTAATGAACAAGAGTGGTGACCGGTGTTAAAATTGGCAATCCCACTAGTGAGGCTGAGGATTGAATGGTTTCAGGATGTCTCCCTGGTCCAATTCAGCACAGTTACTTACATAATAAAACTCCACTCTTCTTTCCCCAATTGTATTAATCATTTTAGTAGCTCACAGCTTTCTTTTCCTCTCCCTTCTGCATACCAGAGTGGGGCCAACTAGCATTTGAAGTCAGTCTCTGCTTCCATCCATGACCACACCAAGCTCCTCCTCCTCCTTAAAAGGAGCACATCTTTTAGTTTGACGATCTGAGCTTTTGATCTTATGAAAACAGCATGTGCTTAGAGCTTGAAATATACCCTTAATACAGGCTTTGGAGAGGAGAGCTAGTTGAGAATCCAACTTGCACGTTGTATAAAGTCTACCCATTTAAATAGATTATGGACTTAACTGCATTGGGGCTTTGATTTAATCACTTCTAATGGATAGCGCGCTTCAAAATCTGAAACATAGCGGGACTTGGCATCATTGCTTTTTCTCTCCTGCTCAGAAATGGCATCGGATGTTCCCTCTTTGGGTGCAGCAGTTGCTTCTGGGAACCCTGGACCTGGTACGCAGGCTGGAGTAGCCATTGTCCAGAGAACAAACAAGAGACGACCAGGGTAAGTTATAATAACTAAAAACCCAGTAAGCTCTTTGAGACAGTGTCTGCTCCTTTGCAGAGCAATTTGTGTAACATAGCAAGGAGTGGTCAGCCTTGTAATGAGGAAACTGCCTTTCCTTTGAAAGGATTTAACTACGCTGGAGCCGCGACAACACAGCCACGTTAAAGTGCTGCCACGGCAGAGCTTTAACATCGGTTGTGTAAATATACCCTTAGTCTATTTATCTTGTTGTCTTTTATGCAAACCATATCCCCAAATGCCCTAAGTTAACATGATTCGAGTTAAAGGGTACGGTCAAAAGAAGGTGAGTTTCACGACGAAAGAGAAAAGATGTCTTCAGCCAAGGCTGGGAATGACTTGGGGGTCACTGAAGCACAGATGTAAGGAGTCTGCTCCCGAATATGGTAGCTGCAAAGGAGAAAACACTTCTGCTGGTGCAGAGGCTGAGGCTGTGGGAAGGAATGGAGAATGCCGATCCACTGGCAAGGCTCCTGCGACGCCTTTCTGCTGAGACTCTGTAGGGAGAGTTTATTGTAGCAGTAGTGCTTACACTGCAGTTTAGTTTTGCTAAAATACCGTTGCAGGGGCTGGGAAAGAGCACTTGAATAGTTTCTCCTAAAATGCCCATTGCTGGTAAAATCCTCTTACTTTCAAGCTGACTAAAACGTTCCCCTACCAGCTTTGCTCTACGGCTCCAGCACAGGTCCCTCCCACTCTGCCTCCTGCTTGTTCCTTGCATTTTATTTACAGACTTGTATGCAGCTGAGCTGGTTCTGTATACTAGGTTCCAACTTGAAATGAAGCAAAGTGACAACTCTTTTCCCCCCTCCTATGCACACAAAAAGTGGTTACAGTCAAAATGTTGGCCTGTGTCTAACGCAGTGATGCCATCTAATATCACTAAGAATACGAACTGTACAGTTCAGACTTCACTAACTTGTTTTGTTTTCCTTTTTTAAGGAAAACATTTAAAATGTTTTAAGCTGGGTCTTAAAAACTTCTAAGGAAGGAGGTTCTACCACCTCCCTAGGTAACGCATTCCAGTGTTTCACCACCCTCCTAGTGAAAAAGTTTTTCCTAATATCCAACCTAAACCTCCCCCACTGCAACTTGAGACCATTACTCCTCGTTCTGTCATCTGCTACCACTGAGAACAGTCTAGATCCCTCCTCTTTGGAACCCCCTTTCAGGTAGTTGAAAGCAGCTATCAAATCCCCCCTCATTCTTCTCTTCCGCAGACTAAACAATCCCAGTTCCCTCAGCCTCTCCTCATAAATCATGTGTTCCAGTCCCCTAATCGTTTTTGTTGCCCTCTGCTGAACGTTTTCCAATTTTTCCACATCCTTCTTGTAGTGTGGGGCCCAAAACTGGACACAGTACTCCAGATGAGGCCTCATCAATGTTGAATAGAGGGGAACGATCCCGTCCCTCTATCTGCTAGCAATGCCCCTACTTACACATCCCAAAATGCCATTGGCCTTCTTGGCAACAAGGGCACACTGTTGACTCCTATCCAGCTTCTCGTCCACTGTAACCCCTCGGTCCTTTTCTGCAGAACTGCTGCCGAGCCATTTGGTCCCTAATCTGTAACGGTGCATGGGATTCTTCCGTCCTAAGTGCAGGACTCTGCACTTATTCTTGTTGCATGGCGAAGGTGATCTCATGCCAAATGGCCTTCCGCACCATTGCACCCTCCATTTCTGACAAGTGCATATGGGAAGCCCCCTGTCTGAATTTCCTGGCTCTTCTCAGTGGTTACAGTAATGTCGGGTTGTTTTTAATATCAGTTTCAAACAAATTCTGCATCTTTCCAAGGTGCAGGTTGCAGGGCTGACACTGGATAACCAGCCTGAAAGGAGAAACCATCTCTGATAATGGTTGATCTTCTCCTGCTTCTGTTTTTCAGGCTTGATTTTGATGATGATGATGATGATGATGAAGGGAACAATAAATTCCTCAGGTGAGGCTGCTCTTTCCATTCATACACTCGTTAAAATATACAAAACTTATGGTAAAACATGAGGTGAAAACACTTTGCACGGGGAGGGCTTCCCTCCCAGCACTGGTGGGAGTGGGGTTGACCCCCTTTGGAGGAAGGCACAGCAGCCCTCCTTGGGCAGGGGGATGATCTGCAGTAACACAAGGTCTGTTGGATGGGGGTGGGGAGAACACAAATGGTCAGCGTCTAGGGTAAGCTAATCAAAGCAAGGAGACTCAGATAAAATGGTTTCTCTTCACACATCCCTGGTGTGCTAAAGCACTAGAGATCTCAGCATACCAGGATGCAGGAGGACAGATACTGTTCTATCATATTGAAACCCACTGGAGTGAGCCAAAGAGACAGCGTTAACTGTCTGGAAACTGGACTGGTGTATTCATTCACACCATGCAGTGGTATTTGGGTAGCTTTCAGACAAGCAGACCAGATAGTGTCCTGTCATATGTTTGGTTGCTGTCCTCTGTGTTCGGGTATTCCTGCTAGAACGCCTAAAACAAAAATGTCCGCTAGTAGCAATTCTTGATGAGCCACGACAACACTGTTACTAGCTGTACAGTAATACATCACTTGGTTATTTCAGTTGATAAGATTAAGTATGGCACTGCAGAAACATCCCTGCTGGTGTAACGAAGTGGCTAATGCGGGAAAGCAAATGTGATTTAACTCCTTTTAGATCTTTCGAAGGCGAGTTAAGCAGCTGTTCAGTGTTTCCTTTGGGAATACAAGTCCAGCCTAATAGCATGTTTCTCCTATAACAAGGTCAAACCCTTTCGCTAATGAGCAGAGTTTCTATTACTACCCTAGCAATTTGCCATTCAATCTATTGTACGGATGCTCTAGGTTAGCTTACAGCAGGCCCCTACTGCTGAGAACTCCCAGTGGCTGCAAACATCCCTGTTTATCATAATCCATATGGGAAGCCATGAAGATCTCATGTAATTAATCTGTAGTCCAGTTACATGGATTAGTTTTTTGGTTTAGACAACTCTAATGCAATTCTAGGATGCATTAGGCGAGGTATTTCCAGTAGATATGGGGAAGTGTTATTGCCAGCATACAAGGCACTGGTGAGACCTCTTCTGGAACACTGTGCTATTCTGGTCTCCCATGTTTTAGGAACATGAATTAGAACCGGAACCTGTAGCCCTTCTCTGCATGATCAGAGGAATGGAGAACTACCTGATGAGCGGAGACTTAAGGAACTTTGCTTGTTTAGCCTAACAAAATGAAGGGTGGGGGAAGGTATGATTGCTCTCTGTAAATACATCTGAGGGGTAAACACCAGGGAGGGAGAGGAGTTATTTAAGTTAAGGGCCAATGTTGGCACAAGAAGAAATGGATATAAACTGGCCATCAGTAACTTTAGGCTTGACATTAGATCAAGGTTTCTGACCATTAGAGGAGTGAAGTTCTGGAGCTGTCTTCCAAGGGGAGACATGGGGTAAAAAACCCTAACTTGTTTTAAGACTGAGGGGTGCCTACAATGTCATATGGCCCATCCACGACTGCTGTTAGCAAGTATCTCCAACGGCCAGAGATGGGACACTAGAAGGCGAGAGCTCTGAGTTACTACAGAGAATTCTTTCCCAAATGTACGTCTGGTGGGTCTTGCCCACATGGTCAGGGTCTAAATGACTGCCATGTTTGGGGCCGGGAAGGAATTTCCCCCCAAGATTAGATTGGCAGAGACCCTGGGGGATTTTTTTCATCTTCCTTTTGCTGCATGGGTCACGGGTCGCTTGCTGGTTTGGGTAAAAGGTGGATTCTCTGTAATTTTAAGTCTTTAAATCAAGATCTGAGGTCTTCAGTAACTCCAGCTAGAGGTTGTGGGCCTACCACAGGAGTGGGTGGGTGAGTTTCTGTGGCTTGCAATGTGCAGGAGATCAGACTAGATGATTGTGATGTTTCCTTTTGGCTTTAGAGTCTGAGTCTAATGAAGCTCAATATCCATATGTCAACTTTTCAATTTTTCCCAGGTTGCGTGGCATTTTGCTATGCAGTTTAATGCCATTTAGGCTTTGGAATGGCTAACAAGCATGACAATGGTTCCGGCTTCTTTATTTTTGTAGTGTATGTAGGATTTATCTACTGAATTCTAAGTCATTGACCTGATGAGGCTATGGGAGAAACTGCATCTTCAGAGCATAATTTAAGCCATTTTACTTACGACTTTCAGGCAGTGAGAGGTGGGTGATCTTGGTATGAGCTCACTCTTCTGCATCACATGGAAGAAATGTAACTAATAGGCTTATTAATCTCTATGCACTTGGCAATGGGAAACAAAGCTATGACTTCACTATGTCGGGTTGTAACTTGTATTCTACGTAACTGGAGTATTTTTGTTTCAGCGTCTGGCTCTCCCACACAATTTAATCAGCTTGTTACTTTATTGTTGAAAAGGAATGACATGTAAGTATTTTAAAACATTTTTTCCTTTTCCCCCCTCCTAGATGTGATGATGATCAGATGCCAAATGATAAAGAGAGATTTGCCAGGTAAGAATTCACAGTACTGTGGTTGATAAAACCCACAAAGTCATACTGCTTGTATCTAGGGCACCTCACCTACCTGTTAGTGCATGTAGGTGCACCCTTCTCTTTTTTTGTGTTTTTTCTGAGGAAAGTCTACATCTTGCACTAGGGAAGCTAGAAATCCTGCAAAATTGCTTTAGAGCAGTTTGATTGTAAAGGTATCAAACTAATTCAGTGTCTCTCTTTTTTTGCAAATCTTCTCCTTGTTCAGCTGTCGATTAGGAGCCCCCAAATCTTGTAGAATCATAGAATATCAGGGTTGGAAGGGACCTCAGGAGATCATCTAGTCCAACCTCCTGCTCAAAGCAGGACCAATCCCCAATTTTTGCCCCAGATCCCTAAATGGCTCCCTCAAGGACTGAACTCACAACCCTGGGTTTAGCAGGCCAATGCTCAAACCGCTGAGCTATCCTTCCCCCCTAAAAATTGTATTTATAAAAATACAAGTGTGCAGCATGTTTGTAACAAACTGTACTTGTACAGTGTTTCTTTTTCTGCCTGTAGTATGCTCTGGGTGTTGTCTACTTATATATTTTGTAGAGGAATTCTGCCAAAGTGGTGTGGATAAATGGTTGGGTTGTTTTAGAGACCAGATAGTACAATAGCATTAGTAGAGAACTCCTTGACCTTGAAGTTTGAG
Source organism: Eretmochelys imbricata (assembly GCF_965152235.1). Classification (NCBI taxonomy): domain Eukaryota; kingdom Metazoa; phylum Chordata; order Testudines; family Cheloniidae; genus Eretmochelys; species Eretmochelys imbricata. Next base: position 8,021,492 of record NC_135595.1, on the reverse strand, counting down.
GGAAGTGTCTGGTAGTGTTGGTGCCGTAGCACTCTTTCCTCGACTACAGCTGAAGTCAGTGGGAGCTGAGGGCGTTGAACGTCTTGCAGGAAGCTCTCTGCACCATCTAGAATTGGGCGCTGGCTCTGTTGTATTTCTCCAGTTGCCTTGGGCGCATTGAAGGGGCACCGCAGACCTAGAATGAAGATAATTTAAGCTGATTTGAAATGTTTAGTTTAAATGTTTTTTAATGTGACTTTGTAATTTTGCTAAACGTTTGAGTTTTATGTATGTTCTGAATGCTGTCTCCAGTCCGCGTCTTCATTGTGAGAGTCCATTTTGTCTTCTGATTTTGCTAAACTCTTAGCCAAAATAAGCAACTCTAGAGCATTAGTATCAGTACATGCAATGACTTGTATTAAGCAACTAAATCATTCAGCTAGAGGTGGACCTGAACCAATGAATGCCCTAGATCTAAACGCTCCTGAACTTGGAGTTAAAATACAAACTTCAGGGTGTGGGGCTCGTCTCTGGGTACAAATTATGGCCATTACTCAGTGTCAGAACTGCTTGTATTCCTTAGGAGAGAAAGCAAAGGATGTTACTTGTGTTTATAAAGCATTTCCGTTCACTAAAATTGCTGTGGGCGAAGGGCCTTGCAGTGTGGTGGGTCGTGAATCTTGAGATTCGGGGGTGCAGAGTAGGCAGGAATGGTACTGAACCTTCCATATGAAGCCCTTCTCAGGCAGAAGGACTATGTGTGTGCCAGTGTTGGGCCTCTGAAAGGGAAAAAGATTAAAAATGGTGTGCATGGGAGTGAGGCTTTGGCCCCTCACCCTTATTCAACTTCCTTGGGGAAGCGACAGTGTTCCGGCACTGGAGTTCTGTTGTCGCAGCAGCTCTGCATTTCCAGGTTTCTTTCCTAACTCCTTATTTCTGTGCGTTTACACTGGAGCGTCTTAATAACAAAAGTCTCAGCATGGAGAGCGAACACTCAACACCAGCCTCTTCAGGTCTATTATGGGCAGATTAAGATAATGCTATGGGCTCAACCTCACTGGGCTTTTGTACTTTGAGTTAATTGCCAATTCCCTTCAGTCAATGTTAACCAACCTGCACTGGCTAACCTGTGTTAAAAAGACCTCTTTCCCTAATGGGAAAATCTGGCCTTTGGTGGCTTTCAAAGAATCTTAAATATAATAAAAAAAGGCAGTCTTTAAGCATTATTGATGCATAATGTAGCACAGGTTCTCTTGGTATCATGTGTTGTGATATCCTAGGATTGTTCTACAGGGTCAGAACGTTAGCGCTCGAGTTGTATATACTATTTCAGTCCCTGACCCTTCCCAGGAGTTGAGTTAACTCTATAATACTCCAAGCCAGTGGTGCAGTGTTGCACGTGGGGTCGTCTGGAAATTCATCTTGACCCTCTGCATGTGATCAACTTACGCCCTGAAGTATGAGATCAGGTTCTCCTTATCTTGGCATACCTAACTACAAATGTTAGCAGCGATGGACCTTCTAATTACCCAGGTTAAATCAAACAGCTACAGTCTTTAACCTCCACTCTTGTGGTTAAAAAATTAAACAAATAAAACAGTGGAGGCATTGAGGTTTAAAAGCGGCTAATGTGCAGGACCACCGTATCCAACATCATTCTGCATATCTTCAGCACTTAGTGTCTGTTCATTATTAATGTGTAAATAGATCCATTCTCTCCTGTACATGTTGACTATCAGGCAGCCAGCAAGATAGCAAGTTACTTCAAGTATAGAATAGGAGGTCTGCAAATACCTGGGTGTTACACTGATAAAGAGTAATCACACAACAGCAATCTGTGTAGAATTGGAAACTCTTTCACTACTGGTGGAATGGAAGAATGCAGTAAAGATTGGGACTGGATAAAATATATATTTATACCACACATTTGATTGTGATACCCAGGGACTAAAGTCCTTTGTATCCGTGGAATTAACTTGCACCTATTTTGCCCATTAATCCATCTCTACTAGGATCTCTGAGCAGCTTTCATATGGCCACCATTTACCAGCAGAGTCTCTTCCCCACCCCTTCTTCCTCAAAGTATGTACTGAGTGAACCAGGGCTCGAAAGTCAAACATCAGCTGTTCAGTACAGGACTAATAACGGGTTTAAGGTCCAGTATATCACAGTTGGCCAGAAACTTAGATGCTCCACTCCAGGAACCCTAGGTATGTTTTGAAGAGCATGCTTTTTTAATGCCTGGCAAGCAGTGGGAGATGAAACATAAGATTGTAGCTCCCTGGCTTATGGAGAACATTTAGTATCTGAAAACTTACAAATGTAGCTTTTGAATCATTATGTGGTACCTAAAGCAACATGGTCTGAAGGACAGAGAGGGTTGGAAAAAATACCGGCGAACTTTTCAAAGTGTTCCCCCCTCCACCCCCCCGACCTACTTTTCTCTAACAATGCTGTACAGGCATACATGTTGCTGTGATTATAAGGTTTCTGTAGGCCCCTTGTTTGGATGACTTGCACAGTACCTTTGTGGTTTCACTGCTCGTGCATAATGTGGTCGTCCCAAATGTCCCATCTCATCACACGGTGTCTGTGTATCTAACAGTGTTATAAAGGGCATTTGTGTCTTGGTCTCTGACTCTCTTGGCATTTGTGGGTGTCCTTGTATGCAAAGTCTGAGTGTCTTTTGTCTAGATCGCCAGTATGTTAACACTACGAATCAACAGGCTGCGTGTATTGATTAAAAATACCTTCTTTCTCATTACTTAGGGAGGTAAGTGTATTTTAATATGACTGAGAGTCAGGACTTCTGAGAGCTCTTCCCAGCTCTGCTGCTGATCTTCTGTGACCTTGGGCAAAATTATTTCTGTGCGCCCCAGTTTACCCATCTGTAAAAATGAGTGTAACACTTGCCTACCTTATAGGCTTGCTTGATGTTTTCAGAGTGCTTTGAGACACTTTGATAGAAGGTGCTAGATGAGTGTATAAAGCAATCCATTTAATGACCTCCTTGTTTTGTGATCTGTTTTTATTATAGAACAGATGTATCTATAGGTTGGGTTTCCTAATACATCTTCCCATTTTTTCATTTCTTTAAACTTTTTTCCATTTTTAGCTTAGTTCACTAATTTTATTTTTAGGTCTGATGATGAGCAGAGTTCAGCGGATAAGGAAAGACTTGCCAGGTAGGTAGGAGAATGAAGTTTTCAAGCATGGCAAAGCAGAGTACTTCCTCTCCTTGATGTTTCTGCGGGCATCCCCACTTTGTTTTTTCCTTATCTGCTGCAATAAAGGACTTGAAACTGGACAGACTTCTGGAAATCTGTGCAAAAGTGAAACTTCAAGCTGTATTCTCCTTGTGAGAACATCTTGTAATACCCTCAAAAGAATTTGTTTGCATCCAAACCCAGGCAGCATGAAGACTGCAGGGCAGAACGTGGCTGGGCCAGTGCTTTCACAGATTACTGTAGCTCTGCTAACTTCAGCCTTGGCAAGTAAAACCTCTCCTGCTGGACTGAGAGATGCTAGGTGCAAGAATACTCAGTTTGTAAGCTCCTGCCATGTTGCGATGGTGCCTTTTACCACTGTATAAATAGATATCATAATTGCATTGGCCAGACTTCTTCTAAACGCAGTACCATGCCAAATGCTGGTTTGGTATATGGCAAAACAGAACGGGCACTGTGCTGTAAAAGAGTTAAGATTTTTTTTTTAAAAAAATCTATGTTCTTGAGCAATCACTTCTCTTAAGTAATACACAGAATGATTACATGGGTTTGCATGTTTAGAGTTTGTCAAGGTTCTGGTTGGCTTATTACATGCTGTCTAAGAAGCAGAGACACCTTCTGGAAGTGCAGCATTTCATAGTTGAAATATTTCTGACCAGATAAGAAAGATGTTCAGTGGCTTAAAGGAGGACCCCTAAGTGTGTCTATGGCGAAAGAGGGACTCTTTAGCTGCTTGTGTAGACTGTAGAATGCAGTACTTCCAGGAGTCCTTGTTCTTCTTTAATTAAACAGTGACCCCACAATCTCTCGTTACGGCTGTCTTGCAAAATCCTTCTTGTTGGGAAGAGGCTTTTGCAATGGGGCAAGTAAAATATCATTAGTTGATCTCCCTCCCCCCCCCATTATTCTGACAGAAAGGGTAGGTGAGTAACACATGTCTGGGCAGGTAAATTTTCGTTGCAGCTATGGAAGGCTGAATTAAAGGTGAATGGGATAGTCAAAGCACTATACCGAACGCTATTCCCCTTTCAGCAAAAGGCAAGTCCCTATTAAACAGCTGCATAAGCCTACGGTGACACTCCATTTTTAAATTTTTTTTTCCCTTTTTCATCTATTGTATTTAGTTCCTTTTTACTGTTTCTTCCACTTGCTGTCATCCATCCAGTTTCATCTCCCATCGTGTGATTCCTTGCATCTGATCCACTCTCTTTGCACCGCTAACCAATCTTTCCTATAGGAAACCTGGCATTATGTTCTGGTTTGAAAAATCCACCTTCATAACCCAACTAAATTACACTTGGTCCATAAATGCAACATGTGAACACATGCTAGCCTCTACCCTGCAGGGGCCAATAGGAAATGTCCCTCAGGAGCAGACGGATTCCTGAGAGGCAAGTTAAATCCACTAGTGGGATCAAATCAAGGAGCGTTAGTTGTAATGCATCTCTAGGAATCTGTACTGCCGCATTGGCGGTAAGGTGGTGGGACACGAGGTACAGGTATGTGTGTCACAGGTAAGGACGGTGGGCCGCTTGTAGAGTTCACTTTGTTTTATACTAGAGATGAAATTGCCTCTCAAAAAAATTAGCAAGCCATAGTGCCTAATGGTCATATATCTGAAACTCCAGCAGTGGACAGAAATTACATTTACAACCACTCTACGGCCTCTTTATGTGTCCAGCATGGTGAAAAAGGTGCCTTAGTGTAACTGAGAATCAGGCCTGTAGAGTTCACTTATTTCAAAGGAGAATCACCACAGTAACTGTGTGGAAACCTATATTACCATTGTGGGTTACTGGTTTTTTGCAGAGCTGTGCTCTTGAACAGCTGTAGAGAGCTTCCCGTGTTGAAGTAGCTTAGCCCTAACTTACTGTCCTTTGCAAGACTTCTTGAATAAATATAATTTAGAGCAAGGTGCTCTTGTGTTTGGCAAAGATGTCCTGGCTCTAGCTTCTCTCCCTTGCACTTGTTTTTCCCGTGTTCTTTCATGCATGCCCAGCATGGGAGGCTTTTGCAGCCCTTCTAACTTCTGAAGACCCTGGCGCATCTTTCAGTTTTTCGCTCCGGCCTGGCGGGAACCCAGGAAGGGTTGACCTGGCAAAAGAGCTGAGCCGTTTGGCTCTTCTAACCTCTCCCCATCTGCTTTCCCAGGGAGAATCACAGCGAGATAGAGCGCAGGCGTAGGAACAAGATGACCGCCTACATCACGGAGCTGTCAGACATGGTACCCACCTGCAGCGCCCTGGCTCGCAAGCCTGACAAGCTGACTATCTTGCGTATGGCTGTGTCTCACATGAAGTCCTTGCGGGGCACTGGCAACACCTCCACCGATGGCACCTACAAACCCTCCTTTCTCACTGATCAGGTCTCTGCTTTTTTTGCTTCTAAGGAAAGATTGAAAGAGCTCAATGTGTAGCTCAGCCAGAGGGCGATTAATGTTGGGGAGACCTAAGAGCTTAAAGGTAGCTGGTGGGTGATGACTGTCTCGCCACTGGGTTAAGAACGTGTCTGTTCTGTATGCAGGAACTCAAACACTTGATTCTAGAAGCAGCCGATGGCTTTCTGTTCATAGTGTCTTGTGAGACCGGAAGGGTGGTATACGTCTCGGACTCGGTGACTCCCGTCCTGAACCAGCCGCAGTCCGAATGGTTCAGCAGCACCCTGTATGACCAGGTTCATCCTGATGACGTGGACAAACTGAGGGAGCAGCTCTCCACTTCGGAGAACGCTCTGACAGGTAAAGCAGCCTGCTGTGGAAACTCTGCCATGCTGACAATTCCCAGAATTTGTAGTGCGCCCATTGGTCTGGCGTGTGGGTGATTCTGTGAGGCTAGAACTGGGTCGTTAACATTCCTGATAAGAGGAACAGACCACCCTGGGCCTCTAACAAAGATCCTGAGGATGCATCAGAAGATGCATATAGGCTGAATTTCCATTGTTCTCCTTGTTCGTGGTGCCAAATCTGTTACCAGGAGGGGGATGCTACTACTCCCCCGTTAAAGCATTGAATCCCTCACTCCATCCTCAAATATGCATGAACATGTGACAGACACTACATTGCTATCTGAGAAGTGGATGGGATGCCAAGGAACTCTTGAACAATGTGCCTTGATCTGCTCAAGCCGTTTGAGTGATGAGGCCTTTCCTTTTACCCCTCGAGCATCAGGGCTGACCATAATGCTGTCAGCTTCTGGAGCAGGGGACCAGCTTCTGCAGGAAGATGCAGATCAAGAGCCAGTCTTTAGTTTCAGTGTCACGAGGGAATTATCCACTGCTGTGTCCTATTTTAAAGCTGGTTAAGTAATAGCTGCTGCTTAGGAAATTACATGGTGCCTGGTGCGCTGTCTGGTGTATCCTGGTGATACTGAGTGACGATCCCAGAAGTTGTCCTGCAAAACAGCGTCACTTTGCTTGTCTTTTTCTCCCTCAGGTCGAATCCTTGATCTAAAGACTGGGACAGTCAAGAAGGAAGGCCAGCAATCCATGAGAATGTGCATGGGCTCAAGGAGATCTTTCATATGTCGAATGAGGTAATACGGGGAATCTGATAGGAGATCTGGTTGCATGAGCCCCTGGCTAAACCTGTGAACTGGCTGCTTAACAAATATCGGAGCAGTTAAGCTTTTCTTTGGCTCTTTCAGCCTTCTCAGGTTCGATGAGATGGAAGGTCGCTCTGTAAAACCTGATTTCCGGATGGGGTTCAGCTCTAAAACAGACTCTTACTTTTCCCACCCTGTGTTAAGGGGATTGTACAGCTCTCCGAGATATAACCACAGGCAGCTCAGGAACTCCAGGCTCTGTTCAAGCTCTGCCATTGACTTGCTCTGACCTTGGGCAGGTCACCTAGCCCTCTGCTTCAGTAAAGTAGGGCTAGTTACCCACAAGGGGCGGTAACGATGTCCGCTTCTCCTGCTGATGTAGCACTGGCTACACCGAAAATTCAGCCGGTGTCATGGTATTGCTCAGGGGTGTGGATTTTTCACACTCTCCAGTGACATTGTTATACTGACGTAAGTTTGTAGTGTAGACCAGGGCTCAATTCATGTTTATAAAGCATTGTGGAATCTTGAATAAAAGGGCAAAGTGTCTTATTTACAGTCTTTATCGTTGGGGTTTAAACTTTTTCCCCCTCTTGACTGGTCCAGGTGTGGCAACAGCTCAGTGGATCCAGTCTCCATGAATAGGCTCAGCTTCATGAGGAACCGATGCAGGTAAACTGCAGGGATCACATTTAAAGATGATATGTATGAGTCTCACACCACACTGAGTAACAAAGTAAAAAAAAAAAAAAAAGTACCTTAGAGCGGTGTGGGATGCGTGGTCCATAACGCATATGTGAGATGGTATAGCACAGCCTATTTGAGTGCTTCAGTACAGAGAGACCTTAGCAATGCCACTTTCCACAAGACTCTGTTAATGTGCAGATTCAAGCTTCAAACCATAATTCTATGCAGTGTATAGATTAAAGCTCCAGCGGTAGAGCACAGGTTGAGATTCTGTTCCCTTAGGCTTTAATATATTTTATATTTTGAAGACCATACTTTTAAAGGACATTAAGGCAGGCTCAGATGTCTTCAGTCCCTGGAAATTACAGCACATGAAATAGCTCATTCAGCATGCATCTGACCTTAAGAACATAAGACCGACCATACTGGGTCAGACCAGTGGTCTGTCTAGCCCAGAGTCCTGTCTTCTGACAGTGGCTGGAGCCAGATGCTCCAGAGAGAATGAATAGGACAGGGCAGATCTTCAGTAATCTATCCCCTGGCATCCAGTCCCAGCTTCCGGCATTCAGAGTCTTAGGCTTGGTCTGCACTACAGAGTTACAGAGTAGCAGCCGTGTTTGTCTGTATTCGTAAAAAGAAAAGGAGTACTAGTGGCACCTTAGAGACTAACCAATTTAGTCACGAAAGCTTATGCTCAAATAAATTGGTTAGTCTCTAAGGTGCCACTAGTACTCCTTTTCTTCTTACTACAGAGTTAGGTCAATATAAGGCAGTTTAGGTTGACGTAACTCTGTGTCTATACTACGACGTCACTCCCGCCGATGTAAGTCACCCACTACCCCAATCTAATACCTCCACCTCCATAAGAAACATAGCACTTAGGGTGATGTAGTTAGGGCAGTGCAGTGTCTGTGTAGACACTGCATTATGTACATCACCTTTTGGCAGTCAGCCCCATGTGTGGCTCACAGCTCGGAACCCCTCACCCCCCCCATGCCCTGGGGCTGACAGCCCGAGCTGTTTGGGACACCCAGCGCATGGGGTTGCATCCCTGACCATCTTGGCTAACAGCCATCGATGGATCTAAATTAGGTGTCATTGGGCATGTAGGCTCAGGGACTGCACTCCCTCCCTGTAGACCCTTCATTTCAGTTATTTAAAGAATCCAAAATGAGTTGAGCCTCTTAAACATATAAAGAATAATCTTAATTGTTTTGTCTTCTCTAGGAGTGGCTTGGGTGCAGTGAAAGATGGGGAGCCCCATTACGTGGTGGTGCACTGCACGGGGTATATAAAAGCCTGGCCCCCAGCGGGTAAGGAATTATGCCAGCTCCTTGAAATATTCAAGTTACCAAATCTGCTCTTAAGCCAGTGTGTGTTACTAGCATGTTCTTGTGTCCCTTCTGTGCATGCACCTCGCTTTCAGACCACCCATGTCTCTAAGCAGGGATGTTTGGAGACACATTTCAAAATCCATAGAGAACTAAGAAGGGTGCCGAACTCTGCTGAATCAGTTCCTATAGGTCTGGGGTTTTATAGAAGGATGGGACATTCCTGGTGGTCGGGCGAGCAGGTCTCGCTTTCAGAACACAGTCCGCTAGAGAATCTGGGGCTGAAACTAGACTCCTTTCCTTTGACTTTCATATAACACTTCGAGTAAGTTGAAAACTGCACAGGCATTGAACGTATTTTTAACCTGTCAGTCCCTTTTGACTAAGAGAAAGTGATTGGCAACAACATAACAGTAAGGCGTGAAATATTGAAATCAGAGCTGCTTCTCTTGCTGCTTCCTCTGTGGGATTAGGGGCTTCTGGTTCGCTTGTCATGCTGTAATTTCTTAAACATTCTCTCATCTTTTGTCTCAGGTGTCTCATTGCCAGACGATGACCCAGATGCTGGCCAGGGGAGCAAATTTTGTCTTGTGGCCATTGGCAGACTACAGGTGAGTAGAAACTTTGTCATTCAGTGGGAATGTGGTGATGCTGAGAATTAAACCACTTTCCTACTTTCTCTCCAAGGTCCTTGACCAGTATATTCTCTCCATACAGCCTGTCTGTGTTCCTTCCCGCTCAACCGTGTCATCTGTGGGTCTAGATAAAGCAAACACAAAAAATCTCTGGAGAATAAAACTGTCCACAGCTCTGGTTTGCAAAGCCTACAGAAACTTAACTATGGATTTCCCACAAGCCCAGCACAGCACTCTGAAACCTGCCAGGTGCATTCTGGGAACTGACATGCCAGCAAGTGCACTGAATGCCCCATCTGGCTTCACAATTCCTACTCTCTATCTCATGCTGGCATTTCAACTCATGGGGGTGTTGTGAGCGTCACTGCCCTTTGGAAATGTGCAAATGGCTGTATAAATATTTAATTAGCCTTTGAATTGGGTATGGATTTACCTGGGCTCAGATGCAGCTTTATTCCACCTTTCTGACATACCTTATTAAACAGGAATGTCTCTATCTGCCACCTGTACCTCTCTAAGCAGCGATGCCTGCTTCATGGTTCAGTGGGAGAAAATTCTGTTCAACCAGGCTAAGCACCTATTGTATATGTTGGCTAGGAGGGCACGCTTGCACTTCTGAGTGGCTTTCTGTAAAGCTGAAACCGAATCTAATGGTGCAAAATCTGTCTTGCTTTTCAGGTCACTAGCTCACCCAACTGCACAGACCTGAACAGCATTTGTCAGCCAACTGAGTTCATCTCCCGACACAACACCGAAAGCATTTTCACTTTCGTAGATCACCGCTGCGTGGGTACAGTTGGCTACCAACCACAGGTGATAAACGGTAGACGCTTCCCAATGTAGAGTGCTGCAATTCAAACCGGCTTCCCCTCCTCCTCGCTCCACATGTCATGGCTTTGGTTGTCTGATAGAACTGAGCTAAAACAAATTAGTGCTTAAGTATTGACCCAGCCATCAATTTCAGCTCCACTAGTTGCTTAGAAAACAGATGAAAGGTGATAAATCTGAGGAGCTGTCCCAGATTGAGGTGTCAATAGAGGGAAGTTTTGAAACGCATCAGTACATTAAACAGTTATAAGTCACCAGGACCAGGTGGTATTCACCCAAGCATTCTAAAGGAGCTAAAATATGAAATTGCAGAACTACTGAGTGTGGTATGTCCCCTATCACTTAAATCAATTTCAGTACCAAACGACTGGAGGATCGCTAATGTGACACCAATTTTTAAAAAAGGCTCCAGGGGTGATCCTGTCAGATACAGGCCGGTAAGACTAATTTCAATACCAGGCAAATTGGCTGAAACTATAGTAAAGAACAGAATTATCGAACACCTAGATAAACACGATTTGTTGGGGAAGAGTCAACACAGCTCTTCTAAAGGGAAATCATGCCTCACCAGTCTACTGGAATTTTTTTGAGGGTGTCAACAAAGATGTGGACAAGGGTGATCCAGTGGGTATAATGTACTTGGACTTTCGGAAAGTCTTTGACAAGGTCCCTTACCAAAGGCTCGTAAGCAAAGTAAGCAGTCATGGGATAAGAGGGAAGGTCCTCTCATGGATCAGTAACAGGTTAAAAGACAGGAAACAATGGTTAGGAATAAATGGTCAGTTTTCAGATTGGAGAGAGGTAAATAGCGGTGTTCCCCAGGAGTCTGTACTGCGATCAGTGGTGTTCAGCATGTTCATAAATGATCTGGAAAAAGGGGTAAACAGGGAGGTGGCAAAGTTTGCAGATGATACAAATTTACTCAAGATAGTTAAGTCCAAAGCAGACTGTGAAGAGTTACAAAGGATCTTACAAAACTGGGTGACTGGGCAACAGAACAGTAGATGAAATTCAGTGTTGATAAATGCAAAATAGTGCATATTGGAAAACATAATCCAACTGTACATACAAAATGGAGTCTAAATTAGCTGTTACCACTCGAGATCTTGGAGTTGTGGATAGTTCTCTGAAAACATCCGCATTGTGTGCAGTGTCAGTTAAAGTGAACAATGTCGGGAACCATTAGGAGAGGGATAGATAATAAGACAGTAAATATCATAATGCCACTCTAAATCCCTGGTGACATAAATATAAAGGGAAGGGTAACCACTTTTCTGTATACAGTGCTATAAAATCCCTCCTGGCCAGAGGCAACATCCTGTAAAGGGTTAAGAAGCTCAGCTAACCTGGCTGGCACCTGACCCAAAGGACCAATAACGGGATAAGATACTTTCAAATCTTGAGGGGGGGACAGGTTTTTGTTTGTGCTCTTTGTTTATGTGGTGTTCTCTCTTGGGACTGAGAGAGGCCAGACAGAAATCCATCTTCTCCAACCCATCCTAATCCAAGTCTCCAATATTGCAACCAGCATAGGTAAGCCAGACAAGGCGGATTAGTTTATCTTTTATTTTATGTGAATTTCCCCTGTGTTAAGAGGGAGGTTTATTCCTGTTTTCTGTAACTTTAAGGTTTTGCCCAGAGGGGGATCCTCTGTGTTTTGAATCTGAATACCCTGTAAAGTATTTTCCATCTTGATTTTACAGAGATGATTTTTCCCTTTCTTTTTTTAATAAAACCCTTCTTTTAAGAACCTGAGTGATTTTTCCATTGCTCCAAGATCCAGGGGTTTGGGTCTTTGATGATTTTGTAACCAATTTTTAACCTAAGCTGGTAAGAATAAGCTTAGGGGGTCTTTCATGCAGGTCCCCACATCTGTACCCTAGAGTTCAGAGTGGGGAAGGAACCCTGACACATGATATGCCCACACCTTGAATGCTGTGTGCAGTTCTGGTCATCCCATCTCAAAAAATATATATTAGAAACGGGAAAACTACAGAGAAGGGCAACAAAAATGATGCCAGGGTGTGGAACAGCTTCTGTATGAGGTGAGATTAAAAAGACTGGGACTGTTCATCTTGAAAAAGAGGCGACCAAAGCGGGATAGGACGGAGGTCTGTAAAATCATGACCGGTGTGGAGGAAGTGAAGAAGGAAGTGTTATTGACCTCTTTGTGTAACACAAGAACTGGGGTCACCCGATGAAATTAATAGGCAGCAGATTTAAAACAAAGGAAGTATTTCTTCACACAACGTGCAGTCAACCTGTGGAACTCATTGCCAGGGGATGTTGTGAAGGCCAAAACTATAACAATTCAAAAGAAGAATTAGGAGGATAGGTCCATCAATGGTTATTAGCCAAGACTGTCAAGGATGCAATCCCATGCTCTGGGTGTCCCTAAGCCTCTGACTGCCAGAGTCTGAGACTACCAGGGGATGGATCCCTCACTAATCTGTTCATTCCCTTTGAAGCATTTGACATTGGCCATTGTCAGAAGACAGGACTCTGGGCTAGATGGAGCATTGGGATGACCCAGCATGGCCATTCTGATGTTCTTGTGTAACACAGATCAGTGGAGGGAGGTGGATCTGGCATATATTTAGAGCAAATTTGATTAAGGCAAGGTCTTTGACTCCACTTTTGAGTTACAAATTAAACATCAGGGTCAACTGCTGTGGTGCTGTTTTGTAAAAGTGCATCAATTCCTAAAATAGGTGGGTGTCCTGATGTTTTTGTCCCAGAGAGTTGTATGTGAGAGTTGTAAGCATTAGTCAAAAGTGGAGCTATTCGAGCAGACCAAAAGCAGGGAGTTTGCTTATTAAGTGCAGACTTTTTTATTCCTTTCCTCTTCAAAATTAGGAACTCTTGGGGAAAGACATTGTGGATTTCTGCCACCCAGAAGACCAGCAGCTTTTGCGAGACAGCTTTCAGCAGGTAATATATTTAGCCACCGTGGCTGCTTACAACTTGATATGCATCCAAGTTGTAAACCAATATTCCTATTGGCCGTCGTTTGTGCAGTGGAACTAAACTGGTTTAGATTTTTATCAAGGCAGGAATCACACCTTACTGGCCTTAAATTTCTCAGTTACTGAGTAGCATACATTTGAATAGATTATTAAACACAGGAGAACTTGCTAACATGCAAAATGAAACTAGGTGGGTTTGTGTGTCTAATTTATTTTTGAATTCCTCCTTTTGCTGCTAGTTGTCTGAGACCAGAGATGTGAGTACAAAGTCTTGACATCAAGGCCATGCTTCAGTGGCTGTGTTCTAACACCAGTTCATCTGCCTTGCCATGCGTAAGGTGTCCAAACTTTAAATGGATGTGGCTTGCTGGCCCTCTTGATGTTGTTACTCTCTCCTCTGAGGGCGCTTGACTTGGCAGGGCAGGAAAGACTCCACTACTGATGATTCTGAAAAGCGGCTCCTCATTCATTTGACCCAATAGTAAGAATTATAAACAGCGGACAATCTTTGGTTGCTGGAGAAATGAACTTTTTTGTTGTTGTTTTCATATATTCCATTGCTGCAAAAAGCATTAATTGAAGGCATAAGAAAATGCTACATTCCACTCCCATATCATCATCCTGGGAAGTCAGACCATTGGAGGAATATTAAGAGTTGAAAAGAATAGAGTAGTTGTATTTTGACGGGGAAGCAAGGTACGATATTATAGCCTTTTGACAAAGAATGCCATAGTCAGCTGCTAGCAGGGTGGGTGTTTGCTTATAAACAACACTGTTCTCAAACGTCTTTTTATCAGGTATTACTGATGGCGTTAAATTTTTCTAGGTGGTGAAGTTAAAAGGCCAGGTTCTGTCAGTCATGTTCCGATTCCGGTCCAAAAACCGTGAATGGCTCTGGATGAGAACCAGCTCCTTTACCTTC